>NC_091099.1:20047500-21353765 GCF_024713975.1 Paralichthys olivaceus
ACTGAAGAACCTGCTTTAACATCATGAATGCAGTAAGAGACACACCTCTGAGATTTATATCTTTGTGTTCTAGTTTTTCAGTCTAAGACACTGTGCTCATGTTCCACTGTTTTCCAGCAAGTGCTCATACATTGATTTACTTGCAAAGCTCACACTGACTTCACCTCAAACAGATTTTCTAACCTGCTACAATGAAATATTAACTCTTCTTGTCTTCATGTCTTTTCAGCTATGTATTATACTCTCAGTTTTCAAATGAAAGGACGAGGAAAACAAACACTGACTGGAGATCATGGGCTTATTTATTTTTTAAAAAGGCAGTATATTTTCAATGGATATGTGTTGGGGGGGTTTGGTTTCCAAGGATACAGGTACAACATGAAAGCCTTTAAATTCATTAGTAAGTGCAGTTGCACAGCTTCAACAGGTACACAGTATTACTTCTGTTTGTTTGTCAGTTGCCGTTTTAAGGGCTTTATTTTTTTGTGATGCATTCAGAACATTGACTGTACATCAAGATGGACGATATGACTGCTTTCCAAAAGCGAAGCCAAAGTGTCTCAATCGCCTCCTGGTGGCAGTGTAGGTCTTAAGTAAAAGTCAAATACATTTTTGTCAAAGGTAGTTTCTGTCATTATAGGTAGTTCTCAGCAAACTAATGTATGTTTAAGTGCTCGATTTTTCAGTAAGTGTTTCGATGAGGCAAGGCATCATGATTGACAGCTGAGACTGGCTCACAATAGATCTCGTCTGTGTCTGCTACTTAGGCCCCATCCCCTGATCACTACTGTACAGACACTGTTTGTAGACTGACTGCGTCACAGCTGTGTCAGTCTCATTTCAAAGGCTCCTCCAGATATGGCAGACAAATGCATCCTTCCATCCCTGGGAAATAAAGGCTCCAATGAGTGGTTCCTTCTCGCGAGCTTCAGCTCTTTTTCAAAGAGATAATGGCAGCGGCAGGTGACGTGACGAGACGTTGAATGCTTGATGTGTATCATACTTCAAATCAACCAAACAGCTAATGGTACACATATTAAAAACATAAAAGGAATTAAAACTTTCTTGTCTTGTCCAACTGCAGCTCTGTTGCTAGGCGACAGCAGAATAGGCAGGACCATCTCATTTTGGTCTGCAGTCTAGACTGAGTCCTCTGAGGGACACAGATTGTCCCAATTCAGACTGTGAAAGTGGGAGGAAGGGAGGATGTGTCATCAATCTGCATACAGACTGTGGAGCAGACCTTATTGTGCACTCAGCATTACTGATAACCAGTATTAGTAATGTGACCATTCATCTCCCCTGAGGCCCCAAAGATCACGATCTGATGAAACCAGAGTTTTGACTGGTTCTCACCTGCCTCTCCCCTGCCAACGAGCGTCCATCGTACACAAGTCAGAGATAATAAACAAAACACTGGACAAAGACCAAGGTCTGTTTGAGCACATCCAACATGCTGCACTCCTCCAACGAGGAGCACAACAGTGCCGATAATGCGTCTGTCAGGGCCTCTGACAGATTCACATTTGTATGCAACATATAAATACACAAAACAACATCTTCATCTCTGTCTGTTTTGTCTTGAAATATTTGTTTTCTTTTTGTTTCATCTGTTGTTTGTTAAAAAGATCATCAAGACGCCCACTTGTTTTCAGTGAATCCTGCGGAGGATCTCCCGCTGTGTTGTCACATCCTTTACTGGGAGCCTGCATGGCAGGAGAAACTCCAGAGAATGTCTGGAGCCTCTGACTCTGAAATGTGCTTTCTCACATACATCCCCAGTTAAGTGCATGTCTTAAAGCAGCTTAATTGAACTCTAGGAGGGCCCTGCATTATTACTCCACAAGGAAGCCATTACCCCTGAAACCTCTTTAAACCCTGTCTGCAGTAGTCTTGTCTCTAAAAAGGTCTGGACCTCTCTTTTGGAAGTGTACACAGAGATGGATACCTAGTACTCTACATGGTAACTTGGTATGTAAAAGGCATGTTAAGTGAGCATTTCTCTATAGAACTTCTTCTGCCAGAAATGTGACATCACACCACCAAAAGAATAAAAGAAACGAAGTCTTTTTTCAAAATGATACAGAAACAGATTAATTAAGGTTCCTTTTCTGTTGCCAGGGACCTTTTTATTTCAGTGCGTTGCTTTTTTGACATTTTGTTCTCAGTGTCAATTTTCAATGTTTCATTATTTTTTTCAAGCTTGGTATATTCTAAATTTTTAAATGGCTGGTTACTAATTTCTATGATGTTAACTTCTGGGAGACTCGCAAAATCTTTGTAGAAGCTAATGACAATATAAAAAGACTTAAGCGTAATGAGGTTTATTCTGCACTGATACCAGTTTATGGTGAACAACATAAATATTATATGTAAAGACAAAGAAAAAAAAGAAAAAACAGACTGCACACACAAACACACCTCCTTGCTAGCTACAATCAGTGTATCTTCCCATGGTGACAGGCCTGTTATTGCCGCTGTCTTACTGTGGTGAGACAGATGAGACGTTCAACACTGGATGTTTTATTGTCAATGCGCTGACATCAGGCGGAGCAAACGTGTAAATCTGTGTGATTAATTTCAGAAGGAACAAAATTGGCAGTGTAATGTATTCTTTCATCCAAAAAATAATTAAACTATATTTCTCTGAAACGCACATCACCTTGCTATCTTTCTTCAATCTAATTAATTTTGTTATTTTTGCAAACACACATTTGACAATTAAAATTGCTCCACTAAATGGATAAAAAAGGTTAGATTTGGGTGAATTACAGAAACAAAATAAATGACAATATTTGTCTCCTTAATCATTATTTTTTTCTTGAGTCTTATATTTTATCTTCAGATGAAGAGAGCTCCTTCATCTCTTTCCTTCATAATAGAGGCTGAACTGTTTCACACCAACACATCCAGCAGTTTCAGTACATTAACAACCTCTAACTACAGATGCATAATGTAAATCTCTGGAATGTGGTGTGTGTGGGTTGGAGAACCAGAGAGAGACAGAAGCTCTATTTTCTTTCTGTTAGCAACATAATTTAAAGCAAACTTTAAGGTCAGGAATACAAACTGTTCAAAATGTAAATTAGATTTATTTTTCATCCAAGTCAAAACAATGTATTTACTGAAAAGGCTCCAAACAGGCTTTTAAAAATGACTGGGATTAGGGAAAGTAATTGTTTTTTTGATTAAGAGTTAATTTAAAGTCTCAGAGGAAAGATAGACAGGCACTTGGCATTTTGAGCTGCAATGCCGAATTATTACAAAACTTTTCTATTCATATAATATAAAGGCAATAGTACTTCTAGATATTTTAGGCCCAATCTTGTCCTTTTTTTTATTTAGCTTTTTGAAAACCACCATTTGAGCAAGAGACAGTGCATGGTTGTATTGTTAAAAAGCAGAAGGAATTAAAAAAAGAGGGGGACAAAGAGATGGAACTGGAAACTGATATGAAGTAAATCACAGGTCCTTGAATGTTCAGAAATGTATATTAAAAAAACAGAGAATTTCCACCTTTGCTTTGTAGTACGAGGGCTCGCCTTGTACGTCTGCCATAATGGAAACAGATTCTGCTTAGTTTACTTCACTGAGAAAAAGAACATGATCAAGGTTGAGGCTCCTGAAACTCAGTGTTGAGGGACATATGCACTTTGAGCTCAGGCAGGAGGGCTGGAAGAAAATAAGACCTCACTTTTTCTTGAATTAATTCATATATAATAAAGTTCTTGGAGGTTCATAGGAACAAACTCTCTTATCTTACCTCCAATAAGAGGGCGAGGTCACGGGCGACAACCTGTTTACCTCTTTCAAACAAGGGTCTGAAAGGTCACGTGTAAGATTGATACAGATTACATGCTATCATGCTGGCCAATCGTAGTTAATACAGTCTGTGATGTGCAGTTAGGTAGACCATTGTAAATGGTACAGTTACTGATAAAGAATAAATTGGCCTTGAGAGATAAAGGAAAGGTAAAAAAAGATAAAGCTATAAGATGGAGGGACTCAAGAAAAGAAAAATAACCCACTGCACCATATCCTACCACAGTGAATAATAAATCAAAATTCCCTCTGTACACCCTTCTTTCTTTACAGCATTATAAACTACATACTTATTTAGTGTCTATGATTTTCAGCTCTGGAATGACTGGCCAGAGCAGCCAGTAAACACTTGTAAAGAAAGACCTTCATTTCTAACTTAAAATGATCTTATCCTGTTATATATATATATAATTACTTTATTTTATTGTATTGCTATGTATTGCTGTATTTTTGTGTTTTACTCTATTATTGTATTTGAACGGTATTGTATAGCAACTTTGCACGATAGCTGCTTTATAAATAAAGTCAGATTTGATTTGATTTACAAATCCTTTTTAAATATGTTTCACAGTCTTTGTCAGTAGCTTAACCAGTTGCTGGTTATAAAAGCAGTTTAGGCAACTTACGGATTCTCACAGTCAGCGAGCCTCTTTGAATCGAGGTGGATCTAATTCAACTGAGGACAAAGAAGAAGGAAAAGAGACAACAAAGGGGAAAAGATGACTAGATTGAGAGGTTGGAGAGAGACAACATGAAAAGAGACTGACACACTTCACTAACCAAGGTGTGCTTCAGCTGCATCAGTATGACCTCAATGATTTTTATCATGACTCTCACATCTGATTTCTATTTTTTTCATATCCTTTCCACACAACATTTAGATCCATAAATCTGACTTTGTTGTGTGATTTATTGGTGTTTATATGCTATTTAAAAGTGCACCACATGTCAATGTCATAAACATCCGGGCTTTATCTAAATCAATGACAATATACAAATGTTATAGGGGTGTAACCTACTGTATCTCTTCTTTTGTTTGCTTCTTCACTCGGTTGTTGTGTGCATTAAAATCTGATGACTAATCAAATATTAAGGATTGTCACTTGAATCCCAACAAATCTCAGCCTCTGATGAAAACTGGAAAACTCTGTTTTTTAACTGTGCAAACAAACGGAACCATGGTTCATTTAATCCGGAATGAGACCATCTCATGTTGGCCTGGACTGTAGTCCAGCTGTTATTTTGGTTCAAACTAAACTGAAAAGTCCTAAGGTCCACACCGAGCAGGTGTGAATCCACCCGAAGCATCAAGATATCTTGAGCTCGGCCCAAGCTCGGCCCAAGATCGGCTCAAGCTTAGTTTTGACAATTATTTTTGAATGTGTCTCATTCAACTTAACTGAAGTGGACCCTTTTAAAAATACTTCACAGGAGGATGAATTTTGACATATAAAAGGAAATGGTGCAGCGACAGACCCTAACGGGGCAATCACATCAGACCCAACCCAAATACGACCCTTTGAGGAGCCTGTGTAAACCTAAGAATCACTGCCCATCATTAATAAATACATGGGCCAAACATCACTAATGACAACTCAAAGACACAATGTTCAGCTTCAGTGAATTCCTTCAGTGAATGCAGACATGCCATATTCCCTCTCTGTTGGAAATACTTTTCTATCTCTGAGGTGAATGAATTACTGAGTGAAGAAATGGAGCAGGAGCCACCCTTCAGATGGGCACTTAGCAGCCTGGTGAGAGTATGTGACAGGGCAGGAACCCAGATCCACATAATATTGCATATTAATCTCACACAGCAATATTGACCATGAGTCAAGAATGACACCACAGTACGGCTGGAGGTCATTTATAGTCCGCTCATCGAGAGGAAAGCAGTTTGCCTCTTGTTGTGTGTGTAGGAGAATAAGGCAGCAATCTGGTGAACAAAGACGCCACAGTGAAGAATTAATCACATAGAAGAAGTTGCAGCTGAAAAGATTCTGACATTTTAAAGCAAAGACCTTTCCTGTATTTTAATGATACCTCTCACAGGAAAACATGTAAGGTCACTGAAGAAATGTCAAAATTTGAAAAACACCCACAACCAAAGCTACATGCAAAACACACAGACATTACTGCACTATGTGAATGGATGAAGTCTGAAGATCAAAAACATTCAGAAATGTCAATTATCTGAGAGAAAAACACACACACACCTTTTCAGAGAGCGGACACCATCCATTATTTCAGCACTGACACATCGTTATCCTCCCAATAAAAGTATAACCAAAAAATGATCCGCCTACTGCAATTTCATTTTGCACTTAAAAACCTGACACTTTAGTCTCAACAAATCATTCAATGTGATCTTCCTCTAAGGTGTTGTCAGTAAGTATGCAGGTGACTCACTTGTTGTTTGTTTTGCATGCCATTTTGTTCCGTCATTTTCTATAACAGCAAGTTGCAAATGTAAACATTCAAAATGTAACTTTGGCCACTAGGGGTCCCTCAATCAAAACAACAACAAAAGACCTATTTTGATGACATTGATTAAGATCAAGGATTAAGATTCCTTTTTATTGTCGCAGAATCATGCACACACAGCACTACTACATGCAAGATTGGGAAATTTGACCTCTGCATTTAACACAATACAAACAGTGACCACACGCAACAGTGGGCAGCCATGTAGGCACCCGGGGAGCAATTGGGGGGGTTCGGTGCCTTGCTCAAGGAGGGGAACTGGCACCTCTCCAACTACCAGTCCACCTTTCATACTTCGGTCCAGGCTGGACTTGTACCGGCCACCCTCCGGTTCCCAAGCCAGGTCTCGATGGACTGAGCTACTGTGGAGCAGGAGGAGATTATAGGAGTTGTCTTAACCACCAATGCCAATGAAAACCTATCTGGGGCCACTCAGGAGTAATTCATGTTCAGGGATGAGGTAAGGTATTGAAGTTTTATTCACATAACAGAGAATATGTCTAACTGGCTAGCAGTGTGTTTTCCTTCCACGTCTGAAACTTGCCCTGCAAAGCCACGAGTGAAGCTGATATGTGGCAATTAAAGGTCCAGTGTGTGAGATTTAGGTGAAAGGGATCTATTGGCAGAAATTTAATGTAGAATAATCCTCATGATGTTTTCAATAGTTCATTTCATCTAAATTGTACAAATTGTATTTTTCCCTTTATATTTAAATACTTTATATTTACATCGAGGGGACCCTCTCTACGGAGGCAGCTATATTTTTTACATTAGTCCAGACTGAACCAACTAAACACCTTTTGAGTTTTTATGACAACTGAAGCTACCACAGGTTCTTTTTCATGTTTGGAAGGAGAGGGTGAGGTGAGGGGTGTTCAGCTGCAACATGAAACTTCAACACTCGATATCACTAAATTCTACACACTGTAACTTTAAAAGGCGACAAAATAAAATGTCCAACATTTTGGATAATGCAAGTACACACGGCATCAAAATGTCTAGTCGTTTTTAGACATTTTAGTGGAGAATAGTTACATATCCTTAAACGTTTCACACAAACCACCAGTGGTCAGAGGACATCAGCCAGGATGCATCTACATTCACAGAATGAAAAGAATGGGGCCCATGTGTCCCAGACCACCTCTGAATGTGAAGTGACTGGATCTCAAAATGCATTGAGGTCACATTTGGGTGTGTTTAGACCAGTACTTGGCACTGTGAACTGGTCTGAGCAGAGAATCTCCTGCTGTGTTGAGTGAAAGGAAACCTCTGGAGAAAGCCTGGACCTAATTCTCCAGAGTTCCACCACTGGCCATGTCTGAAAACAGCTTCTGCTTCAAATCCAAAATGCTGCTATGGCAACAGTTAACCAAAGTGTTGCTATGATGCACCATGTGAGCACATTTTACATTTATGCCATAGCTTCCTTTAAATCACCAAATCACATATCAATGAGCAAGGGAAGGGTGGACAGCTAGAGGGAAAACAGTCAAGGTGAACAGGAGAGCATGAAGAAGGGACAGAGGGGAGAGACGTGGAAGAAGACTCAATGGGAGAAAATGTGACAGAGGGCAAACTTCAAGTGTCATCCAGGAATTTTGTTTATGTTTATTTATAAATTGGGCATTTACACCAGGAAGACATGCTCTGAATGAATACGAATAAAAATAATAATAATACATTGCATTTATATAGCGCTTTTCAAAGCTCTCAAAGACGCTGAATAAGGTTTTAATTTGATTTGATCATGTTCTGCTCTGTCTACTTCTTCGAAAAATCAGTTCAGGCAATTAAAGTTAAAATGGGAAACTTAAAAAATAAAATAAAATAAAATAGAGGAAACAATATGAAAATTAATTGAACAACTAGGTTACTGCTCTAAAGCTGATCGTAAGACCTAGACAAACAGGGAAGGAAAAGATGCACCAGATCATTGTACAGGGAATAAAAATGTCTTTCTTCATAAGCATCAGCCATAAAGTATAAGATAACACTGCAGGACACACATGGAAACAGATTAAGAAACCCAAAAAATTATATATTTCTTCAAGCACTAAATTTCCACTAGTTTTTATTATCTAAATTTCCAGCTTAGTACTGATGACCCGAGGAAAGACAGACGGATTGGGTGTGAACAGACTTCAGATGCAGACAGATATTCAGACCCAGAGCAGTCGAGGAAGTAATTCAATCTCTCCCGCTGCCAAAATAAGAGTTGATAACATACTCCTAGAAGCTGTAAAGTCCTGACACTTTAGCCACTTAAATATGTGATAACCCCAAGCAAGCAGGCCCACTGACGCCAGCCTTCATACACACACACACCCTGCTGCTAAAAACGCTCTCAGATGGCGTTTCAGCTCTGCTTTGATGGCAAGTGAGCCAATGCCTCCATCACAGTTGACGTTGACATCAAATAGGGGGAAAAGGGGGCTGGTGCAGACTGAGCCAGGGCTGGAGGTGACAGATATATACCAGAATATGAGCTCCAGTGATCTCCACTCCACTGTTGCCAGCATGTGGCAGTAATCTAAAGGTTAGCTCTGCAGCAGCAGAGAGCCTCTGTGGCCAACAGGAAAAAGGTATAAATGTGTGTGTACGTACATGAATGAAAAGCAGAGGGGTTAATGCTGAAAAAGACCAGCTCAATCCCCAGCCTTGAACATAAAAGTTTACAAAAGAGGCCCAACAAAAGAAAACCTCGAGTGCGTCATTCAGCCTCATTGAGGCTTTAAATAGCAGGACAGTGGATGTTTTGGATAGCGCACAGGGCAACAGCTGAAATGGTTTCTCCTGTGGTGTCTGCAGTGGTGCGATGGTAATTGGATAATTAGGGTTTGCAGCTAACAGAAGGAGCAATACATTATAATCCAAACCTTCCACACACATTAATGGAAAGTACATCATCTTTGATTGCAATGTTTAAATTAGAATAGCATGTGTGTCAAATGTAATTGGATTAGAGGGATTTCATGAGTATTTGCCAATCTTGCAACATGAAACTCATATAACAAACATTACCATCCACTAATATGAAAGGAACCACACAAGGAAGGATGATCAGAGGGACACAGTAATTTACAAGATGGTAAAAGCTAAATCTAACTAAAACTGAATACCATCAAGTTTTAAGATGATTGGCACTGATGTACTGTGAGTACAGTGCCAGTAGAAATCCCACTGTAATCGATATTAATTGAATCGAGTCCCCAAATATACTGGACTCTTAAAATGTCAGGTTCACTGATTCAAATGCTACAGATCTGTCTGTTATATCGAATTTCAGCAAAGATCAACAATTCATCAACATGAGGAGACAATTAGCACTAATATATGAAGTGTGTGACATTTTGGAACATAGGCTACTTTTCTTTCACAGAGAATATCAAGACCCCTCTTGTTTCTGTGTACTCAATACACAATACAATCATGAGGCAACCAGCTTAGCTGAGCACAAGGACTGACAACAGAGCTGGATCCTGAGGGAAATTTAGGACATAGGAGAAACAGTGAACTAAGCCCAATGAACTTGCACTTTAACGGCATTTTAAGGTGGTTTTAAGTTTACATTGTATCTAATAGTTCTTTAAGAAAAAATTAGGTTTCTTTAAAACAAGCTCGTGCAACATATCTGAGATATGCAATGTATACCATGGAAAATAACCCAGGTTAGCTAGCTGAAAATATATAAAGGGAACAATTATTGCTGCAGGTGTTTGATTTCCTGCTAATGAGTCTGATACATGGTGATTTAGATGGATAAGTTGCTTTATGGGCGACCAAGGGATTAGTTCACAGTCTTTTTTTTATTTGGACACTTTCTAGTCAATTCTTTAGTGAATATTCCCTCTTGAACTCAACTGGTCCTTCACAGTCATAATGCAAAACACGACATTGATGGGTTATTCAACTGTGCCTTACATAATCACAGCAAATACAATCCTGAGAGTCATACTGCATAATTACAATGAGAGAGTATATTTCTACTAAATCCATTACAACTAAATGCATACAGGACAGACAAATTGATTCCTCCTGTCATAAACCTGCACATGTACACACACGTACGCACACACGTACGCACACACACACACACACACACACAAATGTCTAAAAGCGTACATGTTTCACTGACACATTAGCATAGCATTTGGACAGGCCAGCTTCACGCCTACGCAGCTGGTAATAAGACAGATCCATCAGACGTGGTGAGAAAAAATTGAACCTGGTGCCTCCTTGTCTCAGAGAGGTGTAGAAAAAAATGGAAAGAGAGATAAACACAATGAGTAGGACTGGGGGGAAAAGAGGGTAGAGGGACAGATGTTTGGGGAGTGATGTAGAGAGACAGTGCAGAAGTAAAAACGAAAAAACAAAAGATTGACAGAAGGAGAGGCGGTGAAGCTCAGTGACCAACTACTACAGATACATGAGCATATAAAAGACATGACAGCAAGAGGAGGCTTTTATCTGTGTTAAGTGCCAGACAAAGGGCTGGCAGATGCTTTCCCTTTCAACATGAAAAATAATCCCAATTCAGACAGTCAATGCTTAGTCAATTCTTAAATATCAAAATAATATAAAATAAAGACAGCAAGATGTATGTGCAAAAGATGAAAGTGACACTGAAAAGGGGGTGACAATAAGGTAAAGGAGTGAGAATTGAAAGGATAGAAGATAAAAGAAAGGAATGGAAGTAGAGAATGAAAGAGAGTGAGAGAAAACAAGACAGATGATATGAAGAACAATGAAAGCAGGAAAAGCAAAATGGCAGAGAGTGTGATGGTGCAGGATAGATGGAAATAGAGACGGTAGGAAATGGAAAATACTGAGATGACAGAAAGTAAAAAATTAAAAGGGAAAATAGGTTACAAATGGAGCCTGAGCAATAAAACATTATACTATAATGTCTCTTTATTATATTAACAGCTACAAGAGCTCTATTAATTGTTCTTCACGGATTTAGTGACTGAATTTGGCTCATATTACTTCAAGAAGAATTAAACATTGAACCTGCAATGAAACTTTAAAATGACAATATGCAGTTGATATGAAACATCAGGTATTGTGATTAGGTCTAGACATACACAAAGCTATCTTACAATAGTGAGGTGGAACAGGGCAGTGGAGCGAGAGAAGTCAAGTGCATCTGAGAGCAGTGTCTGACAGAGGTGAGGCAATCTAGTGTGCAACAGTTGAGCAAAATAAAAGTCTATCCTCTGGGTTAAAAAGTAGCAATAATGAGAAAATGAATGAATTACAGTCTAATTGACCATCCTGTCATTGTTAATGGCGCAGCACAATATGTGAGAGCAGTTCTGCTGTCAGGACATATGGGAGCAGTGAGAGTACAGGGTCTTGAGGACTTGTAGCACTTATTTACTGACAAACAGCCTGAACTGCACAAACATTTCACAGCTAGTTCACAGCTACAGTGATGACTAATGCTCCAGTCACCAGTCTCATAGTCACATATCCTCTCTCTCTCTCTTTCTCTCTCTCTCTCTGTCTCTCTGCACCACTTGTCTGAGTGACAATATGCTGTCTCAAAGATCTTAATAGAATATAAAGTTGTCCATGTGTATAGTAATCTGTGCAACACACCTGATTTCTGAATGGTGGAAGCAGAGTCAGCTGTTTGACAAGCACATTTGTCTGTAGCTAGTTACAGCTAGTCATCCAACAGAGATTTAAAGGTTTATCTGCAATGCACAAGTGCAAAAGTAAAAAGATTACTGCTAGCCCCTCCACTAGTCAACATTGTACACCACTGACAAAATGGCATGCAGTTCAATTCTCATGTGCAACACCACAGAGACCAAACGTCAGAAAGAGTGATGTCTCCCTGCCTGTTGAGAACTGCATGGCCCTCATGGGAGCGCGCACACATACAGCTGAGGATATGACGAGGGCTGCCTGCAAGGACGGTGAAAACGTATGGATGTTGTAACGACTCAGTGATGCAGGATTTCCCTGTGTACTGCTGATGGAGAGGTAGGAAGGAGTCCATGACGGAGGGAGAGAGCTCTATAATGTAGCAACTGCACAAAACAAAAATTAGAGAAGTTATATACTGAAAATGTAAAAACATTGTTCATTATGAAACTGTGGCAGTACAGATTAGAACATCACTGGCCAACACAGTGTCTGTAATTAATGGGAAACATTGCTAAACTTTTTCAAATTGTCTACTGTGGTGTTATAGGGTAAAGTGATGGAGAAAGGATTCGAGCATAGCATAGCAGCTATTAAACTAAGTAGCCCTAAGTGTCACAATTAAGTGTCCTAAGACACTTTATAATGAGCTTCCAAGTTTTAATCTTCCACACAACTTACTCCTTTACGTCCATCATAATTATATAGCAGCTAAAGTTCATCTAACAATAAAATCTAAAACTATGATAATAAGCTGCTTGCACAGATGACCTATGGGATCTTTTTTTACAGGAGGACAGTCGCCATAAACACTGTGGACTCTGGCTTTGACCCATCTAGTGCAAGCGTGCCAGTAGTCAAATATTCCACTGAACCATGTGACTGCAAAGGAATTTTTTCACCATTGACTAAGGAAGAAGGACTGGAGTATATAAAACAGCAGTCTGGTTCTTGGCAGTCGAAGAAATAATAGAAAAGAAGGCAGCAATGTCAAACATATCACATTTTGAGTTTTTTTCCACCTAACCTAGTTGACAGAAACATTCTAAGACATGCAGACAAAGACACGTACCTTCTGAACAAAAAGCTCTCAAAGTGGAGCAACAATTTGCCTGAGGGTTTAATTTCTTGTTTTTGGATGGTATTATATTAAGCCACAGGATGCATTTATTTATATTGCCCAGTCTCATTGACCTGTATCACAATCTGGGCATGCGAGAGGAAAGAGTGTCCCGTCACTAGTAACTGACACCTTAGAGAGCCTCTTTACTGTGGTGAAAGTCAGGTGTCAGGTTTAGTCACTGGCAGGAAATCTTTGCACAAACAAAGTCCTTGGAGTGCAATACAAACTGTCAGCTAAAGAGGCGAGAGTAAGCACTCTGACTTGTTTATCCCACAGAGACCTGCTTAACCAGGTCTCTTAAAGTGGTAGAGCACCACGCGCTGGTAAATGGAGATAAACATCCATGTGCTGGTTGGTCATATGTGTATTTACAGATGATAACACCTCTCAACAACATTAGAGAACTACAATGAATGTGCACAATTATTAAGTGCAACTTTAAAGTAAGTAGTCCAAAGCACTCAAGGAAACAGTTTGACATTTTGGGATATACACCTTTGTATTTTCTTGTCTGTAGATCAAGCAACCTACTAGACCGGTGCTCTGCAGCAATCGACGGGGGGCGATTGTGCCTTCAGGCTGTGGACTGTCTACATCCTCAGATAAACTGCGATGATCTGCAACTGCGTCACACTATGGTTCTACATCACCGTCAGATTATTTTGATAACTTTCTTTTCACCATATTGGACCGATACAGACATTCCCGGTTGTAACCGACCTCCGTCATGGCAACAACATTCATAAGATCACTTCCTCAATAGCAATTTGTCAAAACAACTTGTTGGTGCAATCCTTTATTTTGTGTCCACACACAAAAACAATAATAAAAAATAATAAAGAGAATTCAGTTTCATTTTATGAAAAACATTGACTACAAAATCGTCACTACAGATAAACCAGGTACGATGAACACAACGTTTTCTAACTTCACTCTAACACTATAAACTGTTGATACAAAGCTCTGCACACAATGATCAGCAGACAAACAATAATATGAATGTTTGGAGTCACTAGTGATGAGGAATAATTCAAAAGTAGGCTCCAGAGTAGAAGTACTAGTAGTAGGTTTTTTTCAGTTTAATAGCAAAACACAATGAAAGTAAAACCAGGACATGCAACATGTTGAGTCATATGGACTGAAAACATGGAGCCGAGGCTGGTCGAGCTGTTGAAACAGCCTGCCTGCCTGTTCAATACTTCCTCCGCCCACCATCACAACTGGGGGAAATGCTGCCTCTATTTTTTAGTCTCAGCACACAGAATGGCACATATGGTCAAGTAGTTTCTACCTCGTAAGAATTGTGAAAGCAAACAAACTTCGACTTTCTCTTTGACAAAAACCAGACCGGTCCAGAGGATCCGACAGGTACGTTCAGTGTGAGCAGTCATGTTGTGGTTTGACTATCGGTCTGTACAGCATGAGCACATAAATCATGTGTTCTGACTTTCCATTACAGATGACATACCTGTACAGCATAGTTGGAATTCAAAAATTGCATTTCTAAAATGTTTGCCCATCTTCACTCTGGATAAGAGAGCAAACTAGAACAGATTCTAAAAGTAACCCAGGTTTAGCTGCACTTTCCAGCTGTAATGGTCTTAACAGGAAGAGAGAGAAACACTTTACGGACTCCTGCTAAAGCATCACCAGACAGTGAGAGCATGTCCTTGACAATTCCACCAACATCTTCGCTTTTTACTTCTAATTCAGAAATGTAGTGGTGAATTGAACTGCCCACATGTTGACTTATGTCAAGACTTTTCAAAGACCCTACTATCAAACCACTCAGTGAAAAAAGGAAAAAATATGCAAGTGATAACCTAATGGTATAGATAATATTTTTTTGAAGTCACTGTGAATCAAGGGTCAGGCGACCGCAGTAAATCAGACAATATAACAAACCATACTATAGGAGCCGTGGATTTCTCTTCTTCACATGCTTCAGATGCTCCTCATTTCCAGTATCATTTCATCACGTCAGAGGAGAGGAGGAAGCCCATAGCTCACATTATAGCATTCGCATCAAAAATGAAAATAGCATTTTAGCCTATTTCATTGTCGATATATATCTCAAAGCAGCTGGAGAAAGTCAATGTAGCAAAGAGCATCTGACACCAAATCAATTTTTTATTTCACCAGCTGAGAGGTTTTTTGAATGGATGGGGCAGCAGAAAAGTAAACTCAATCACTCACTGTTCCTGCAGGATGAAATCCATGTTCTCTGGAGAAATCTGTCCGCTCACAGGATGGCGAAACGCCGTGGTCCTCTGGTTATGACTGAAGTGACACAGGGAGGAGAGAAAAGAGACAAAATTAGCAACCGAGGTTGCACTGTTAACACTGTGTAGTCATCACCCTGGATTATCAACCCCTGCTACATTCACATGTACTGCACAAACAAGCCGATCATTCCCCAGAGGAGTAGCAGGTTTAGAAGTTTTGTCCCATCTCCCCACCCTGATGGGCCTTCGTCCCTGACTTTCCCCAGCCCTGTGTAGAATGTGAGGGGTGACAACAGGACCCCCGCCCCGTCCCGTCCCACCCTTCCTGTGCAGCCTGTGTGGGGCAAAATGTTTGGCTCAGCACAAAATGCTGGACAGTGGAAGCCTGGGCCTCCATCAGTTATAGACCCAGTAAGTCAGTCTAAGCCTCAACCAGAGTGTAAAAGCATTGGGCTGGGTAAACAACACAGGGTGGCACGGGGGTCATTTTGTGTTTGTATGTGTGTGTGTGTGTGTGTGTGTGTGTGTGGAGCTGTCAATGACTGTTGACAATGATGGGGACATGTAAATGGAATGTTGTTCGTATTTAATGAACAGATGAACCATCTCCTACTAAATAGAGACATGCTTCCTTACCTAATAACATGAATAACTAATAACACTTTTCGAGAATTGGTTTCTGCATACATACATACATACATACATGTAAATAAGTGTTTTTTAAATATAATTGAAACTAACAGTTTCTTTATTTCTTATCCAAAAAGGTGATGATGAGATGGTTCTCTGTTTCACATTTTGCTTCTTCCGTATATTTTGGTTTGTGTACTGTATGATGAGAACAGGCTTGAGAGATGAACATTTTTCCCTATATACATATATGCTGCTAAGTGGAGTGCTGCCAAACGAAATGCCATTGTGTGTTGATGCACAGTGACAATAAAGAGTCCATGTTATTTACTCATTCACAATCATAAGAATAGCCTCAGTGCTGTATGCAGCTTGCAGCAGATTCAGTTGTAACACACAGAGCAGCAAACTGAGAAAAGTTGTTGCTCTCTAAAGTTCTCCAGTTGCTCTGCTTAGTAGTCACCAGCAGAAGCTCAGCATTGATGAGGACCATCATGCACACTCAGAAAACACACCTGGTGAGTGCAAAGGTTGAGAATCCTCTCCTCATCTCTGACAACAATCACTACGAACGGTTTTCCATTCTCTAGCAGCTCACGTTACTCACACTGGACCAATTCCTGGTTGATGTAAGATCAAATCCCACAGGACTACAAGGTTTCCCAGGAGACCCAGTGACATGGCAGCAACAGGCTCCACAATAGGGACTCACAATGTCATTATTAGCTCACAGCACGAGATCTAAACGCAGCTTGTCACATCAAACTGATTCTATCAATGGGTGGCTGTGGCTTAGGAGATAGAGAAGGTTTTCCACTAAACAGTCTGTGACCCGATCCATGGGTCCTCCACACCTCATGCCCAAATTTCCTTAGGCAAGACACTGAATCCCAAATTGCCCCGACGGCTGTGTATGAGTGATGCACGATAGAGAGAAAGGAAGTGCAGCACATAGTTGCCCTGTATAAATGTGTCTGTGTGAATAGGTAAATGGCAAAACTGTACTACAAAGCACTTTCAGTGGTCAAGACTGAAAAAGTGCTTTATAAATGCAGACCAATTATATCTAATGCACTGCATGTAGACACCTTCCTGTCAGGTCAGACAAAAGACTGTTATACTTCTCCCTCCTGTCAGTTGAATTACTACAACCACAACTAATGGCAGCTCCAGTAATAGATGCTTTAAAAAAACATGACCATCAGCTTTTTTTTTGTTTGAGGAGTGTTTTTGCTTTAATTTTATCTCTACTACTCCTTCCTGTTTCTCTCCTCAATCTGGATTTTGGTCTTAAGTCGCTGACTGAACAGCACAGGTAAAATTGATGCAGGTGTGACAGGCATATACTTGTCAGTCAAGTAAGCAAGCATGATACTCTTTAGGTCCCTCAAAATGTGTTGCTACTTTTTTAACCAATATGCGAAACAGAATTGAGATGCATGAGATGCAGGCAACTGCTAAACAAATTGATAATCGAAAAGTCCTCTAAAAAGTTCTATACAATGAATATATTAACATTTCCGTCTACTGTGTTTTGCAGGAGTTTGGCATTTTCTTTCGAGGCTGACTACACAATGTCAGCATCCTCAGGTGCTGCAGGCTCTTTGTCCTTTTTAAGAAAAAAGGTAAACAACAGGCAAATCCAGTGACGTAAAGAATTTATCGGTTTGAATGTTTGACAGCTAGCCATAAAAACACTCTGCAGAGTGAAATGCAAAAAAGGGGTGTCAAAGAGCATAAACAACCTTTGCTCCCAAACCATAAGGGAGGAGAGCAGCACATGTGGTAGAGATTGTGTTAGTCATGCTTCCAGAGGAGTGTGTGTTACTGGACAAAAGCATCTCATCTCATGCTCTAGATAGTGGTGTCCCTCAGGGGGATATGCTCAATATTTCAACAGGAAAGTCGGAGGGGCTTGAAGAATTAATAACTTTCTGAACAGGACGTATCATAATTAATCAGTGGTAGCACAAAGAAATAAACAGATTGTTCCTACAAGCTTCTGAGCCGCAATTTACACAGCCACGACAAATTCAACAGCTGATGTTCATTGGCAGCCGTGTGTCAGTGCCATTTTATTGATAAACATGCCGGCGATGTCATGTCTGTTGCATCATGGTTAATATTCGGCAGGAAATGTAAAAGAGACATAAAAACAGACAATACTCACACAATTTCAACAAAGCACCTTGCAGCAGGCTATCAATTCACAGCTGACAGTATAGGCTTTATTGATTGCATACAGATAACACTAACAACTGTGTATATTAGAATAAGGCCCTAGTTTAAATAGATTAGATTTTAGTTATTTCTTGTCTTTCTCTTTAAGTGCATTTATAGCTTTATAGGTTTTTTTTCTTTTAAAGTTGTCTTGTTATTCAGTGTCGGTGAGAAGGGGAGCTGATAGAAACTTTACATAATATCTAAATTTCAGAGTTGTACTTTTCCAAGTATACTATTTATTGCATTTGGCCGATAAATGATCTGATCTCCACACATGTAAACAGATATTATACTGCAATAACCCCTTTACCAAAGTTCTCATGTTCCCAGCAAGTATGGTTGTAATAAGTTATTTGATGCCATAAAAATGGGTTAAAACGTCATGATTGACAGCTGAGGCTAACATGCGATTGATAAAACTTGTGTGGAACTTCAATACTGCAGGCCCATCCCCCACTTCATTTCTAGAGAGTGGGAGGAAGTGGAGACACGTCATCCATCATCATTTACAGTCAGTTTCCCAGTGGAAATTCTCATCAATGGCATTAACTGCTTATTTTGCTCATATGTCTTGTATCATATAAAAATATGGATATTTAAAAAGGTCAAAACTTGAATTTCATTGGAGTGGATCTTTAAAAAGGGATGAATATGTATGGAAGTGGTCTTTGGTGGATCATGTAAATGGATTACATAAAAATGTTTTATTTCATTAGCAGTAAATTTAAATGAGAACTATAATTCATTAGTAGAAAATTATGGAGCAGGATCAAGGCCCTTCTAATATTTTTATTGAATAAATGGTTTATTATCTTAATGTGAATGTGTTCCACTAAAAGCTGTTCTTCAGCGAAGTATTGCTTTCACACTGCTCTACAGGACAGAGATACATTCTCAAGTGTGAATGTGTGAAGCACGGCAAGCCCACACACCTTGGTCACGAGAAATATTAAACAAAATGATGTAATGAAAAGACAATAAATCATCATATGATACAGCGTTAACTTTGCAGTGATGACAGCCACTAAGATGCATGCAGAACAGTGATCTAATAAAAAGTAAGGCACTATGTTAACTCTGATCTTTTTGCCAGACTATTAAATGCTAAAGAGGCATTTATGACAAAGGACACAGTCATCTCTCTCTCTCTCTCTCTCTCTCTCTCTCTCTCTCACATTAAATTCAGATATTGATCACAATCCTTAAAACGAAGGCTTGTTTATTTCAGAGTTGATATGTGAGACACTTCTGCCGGGACACTGACGAATCCATCTCACAGAATATGAATGGGAACAGCATGTCAGTGTCATAAGAGGTTGTTTATCAGTGGCTCGGATTTCATCCTGTAGCAAGGTTTAAAATAGTGTCATTTCAGAACAGCCAAGGCAACAATGACCTGAGCTTTGAAGGAAAAATTATAGAAGAAGCGCTAAAAGCTTTATATACTCTAAATGATGATCCTTTAACACATGCTGTAAAAGACCTGTTCACAATGAGCCTTACATCGCTGTGTTCATTTGCCATGTGGTGTACTTAGTTACCACTTCACAGAGAGATGTGTCCAATGTAGGCTCAGTAGAACTGGATATTATAAAAATTGTCAGTGTCTAAAGTATAAATGGTGAATGTCACGTGTTTTTGCTTCTACATGAATTGTCCATTTCATTTTAATCTTCATACAACAGGAAATTCATAAAAGAACTGAGACCAAGATTTATATTACTGTAATAAGACTAGAAAGCTATCCAGACTCCATTTATGTTGTCTGACCAATCTAATTGCTATTCTGAGGGAATTGTGTAAAACTGAGTGGGAATTAATGAGGCAGATAAAATGAAAAAGGGATGAGGCACCTAACTCGTCGTGTAGAGCAGGAGCCCTATGAGACAGCTCAACTCCTGTAGTTTTGGTCATTAAATAAAATGTTCCTAAATATGATTTCTGTCATTTTAGGTATTTATTATTGAATATGTTTAATATGTTCATGTTTCTGATTAAATTGGTTTTAATTAGTTATTTGAGGCTATACAATTATAATTTATAACCCTAGCAAACTGATTTTCCCTTTCATGAATAAACTGCTGTTCTATGAACGTTTCATCCACAGTTATCTGAAAAACAAAGTTATTGTTGTTATTCATACCAAGAAATCCAAGGTGAGCATGTTGGATGTATTATATGGTGATACCTGCAGTGCTATTATGGTACAATATCCCATTAGACAGAGAAAAAACCTTTCTATGAACTCATTGTACACAAACAAAAACTTTGAAAGGTATTGTTTCAAGGCTTTGCATTCAAGGCCCCTGTTCAATATCTATTATATTTATTTTACTGGTCACATAAAGCCTAAAAGAACACACCACAATTGCAATAATGTGTTTGACTCATCCAAACATCTCTGTTGTGCCACAAACTTCCATCTCCAGGGACCACTAGGCATTAGTCTACCTCTCCCTGCTCGCTCTCCAGCTATAAGTGCCTTACATAACAACCATATCATTAAAAGAGCTCCCTCTCAAAAAAGCCCAACACCCGCTGATTAAAATAGCCTCCTGGATGCTGACACTCTGCATGCAGCTTTCCAAGGTGTGGGGTTTGCATGTTTACCAGCAGGAGATATGACAGGTCCACAATATGGACTGAGTCAGAGGACGGCAAACATGACAACAGAAAAGAGAATGGAATAATGTCTGAAAAATATTTGTGTTTATCAACATGAATATCAGAATTTGTTTTGGCATTATCTTAAAAAAAGCTTAGATTTCCTTGAACAAATGTGGTATTGTTATATTTCTTAGGATTTTCATGTGGTGCAGCTTGATTGAATCTAGGTGTATTTGTTGGGCCTTGGCAGAGGTATGTAGTCAATAATAACCCGTCAAAGTATTTATACACAGTAATTACCACTCCCTCACTGTCTACATACTCCAGTCATTGATCCAGTCTCCGCCTTCAGGGCTATATTAAGTTACTTCTGACGTTACACACATTGTCACATCAAAACATACAATAGCGAAACATAGGGATGCTTTTATTGTGAAGGAGTCAAAACATCTGGATCAACTGGAGCAGTTTAAAGTAAATAAATTATCTCAGCAAGGTAACCAAGTCCTGTCACCGTGAAGAAAACTACTTGCAGCGTGTGCAGCATGAAATCAGATCTCTGGGGCTCCTGGCATCATGGCAAGAGGTCAATTATTGACTCAGTTTTTGATTCAAACAACGTGTGCTGTGTTTGGCCGAGCCATAAACAGAGACACCAGTTCTTCTGTAGTGTTTCTGTCAGCAGAAAGGCTTGTTGTATTAAACTCCACTTGTTATTACAACCAGTAAACATATAGGTCTTAAACTTAACCAGAACCGAAATCTTAAGAATTTCAACATTTCATGCAGTAAGAAAAAAGCCCAGATGTTTGATCTCCTGCTTTATTCAGGAACAACTACAGTGACTTGATATTCACAAACCCCAACTGGCTGCATGCTGGTGAACTCTCAAATTGGGATTCTGTTATTTTTTCCCCACAAAGTTGTATGTTGCTTTACTTGAACACTTCAGTATTGATTCATGCACAATGGAATTTAGAAGCTTTGTTACCAGACAACTAGCTGATTCCTCCCTTTCACCGTCAGTCTTTGAATCAGATCAATTCAGTTTGATCTGCTCCAGCATGATCTCTCACATTAAAACCGTGAACAGAAAGTTGACTAAAACAATCAGCTAAACTCAGACACCCTGCATAGTATATTGATTTGTGATTCTAACATCAATCCCAGCGTCTCCATCAAAAGCATCATTACAGTTTCTTAGGTGTGCACCTTCTGACATGCACACAGGATTTTAATTGACACAAGCTTTGTGTTAGAGACACTGAATCTGGAAAAACTTTTCAGACACAGTGGTTCATCAATTAGCACCACCGACATGTGGCACTTTCACACCAGTATCCAAGCTTAAGACATTCATTTGGAGGTTTGTGACACAACACTGCCCCCATTCCCCATTAATTACACAGACCATGGTGGGCTGCCACAGTCTTATTTTTCCCACCACAGAGACAAAAATCCTGCCACTTAAGTGGATAAAAGAAACGTCAAAAATTCCAGATCGTTTTTACTGACCTTGGCAGGCAGGCAAAAGTCAGCATTCCACTGGTAGTGTCTGTGTAGTTGTCATTAGGGGGCATTTGCGAGCATGCTGTTTGTTTGTGTCAGGATGAGGCTCACTGTTCAATCGCAACAATCAACCACCACAGAGCCCTGCAGCTACCGCCACAGATACAATCTAATTGTGTGGAAAACACTGCATGCCATGTTATTCTTGACCAAACACAGAAACCCAAACAAGCTGTCCAGACAAAATGGCTCATTACTTTGTCATCTGAGAGAAAGCAAAGATGTAAAAACCACTCTCCCTTTCATGCCAGTTTAATGCTTCTATTTTGTAATGATTTTAATCTTCTCTTGACTTCCATTCGTCAGAGCAGTTACTCTGGGGCTGGGGGATTTGGAAAAACCTTTTTTCACATTAGTCAATATTGATATATATCGCGACCCTTATGTCCTGGTTGTGCGAGTCACGTCACGTTTCATTTTGTGTAGCAGGTTAAACATGTGTCTCATAAACTCTGGAGCTAATCAAACAAACAAAAAGTAAATATCACTCCTGTATGTGCTCTAATAACTTGTGATAAGTGATGGT
Organism: Paralichthys olivaceus; assembly: GCF_024713975.1. Classification (NCBI taxonomy): domain Eukaryota; kingdom Metazoa; phylum Chordata; class Actinopteri; order Pleuronectiformes; family Paralichthyidae; genus Paralichthys; species Paralichthys olivaceus. Next base: position 20,070,362 of record NC_091099.1, read on the forward strand.
GTTAAATCGCTAAAAACAAGAATGTTGTGCAAAACATGAATCAACAATGTTCTGTCATTGCATCGATGCAGTCGTCCATCTCTATACAGGAGCCCAAACATTAGCAAGTGTGCTGCTGCTGCTCCTACACTCTGTGCCGCGTGCGTCCCTATACTGCAGCTGAAGCAGACTTCAGTTCTCACTGAACCACATTAGGGAATGCAAGTGAACCTTTCCTCTGACAAGACGGTCCTGACCACTGGGCTGCAGTCAGCTGTACGCTTGAGCCTCTGCACTTGACTTTATTGCTCCTGTCAATGTCCGCATGACATTTGTGAAGGACGGGTGCTAAATGTCCAGGGTTACATAAACATGGGACAGCCCATGGCAGCACACACAACCCACCTCTCATGTAAACACACATGATCACACATACAACGCATGGTCCCTTTCTGTCTGGGTTATAAGGCACACTGCACCTGCTGTGTCATATGACTTGGGTGTTACTCTGTTTCTCCAGGAACTAGTGTTACTTAACTCCTGCTTGTCCCTGCAGCCAGTAAAACATACTATAAGTGAAATGATTCACTAATAACTCAACAGACTCAAAAATAATCACCCACAGATTTGATCATTTATAAATTTAAAAATAAAGAAAAAATGCTGGTTTAATTTTCTAAATGATGAGAATGTATATCATAATAAATTAAGTGGCTTTGGCCTCAGCAGATTGAAGATATTGCCTTGGGTTCTGAGGTACTGTGATATACTTTTACTAGACATACATACAATAATATACTTAAATTAAAATACAAATGAATCCATCATGAAAAATAACCATTAGTCACAATGGGTTTGTCTGTTTTTTTCCTCTGTCATCCAGCCAATAAGAGTTGGCTTATCTTGATGATCACTTTCCCTTCAGTGCTGAAACTGTGGCAGTGACTTTATAGGCAAATATCAAACTGTCAGGTCTTTCTTTTTTTAATTTCCTTCACTTACTCTGTTGCTAGTCAACATCAGAATTAGTGGTTGGCTGTTACCACCTAACTGTCAGTCAATAACCCTATTACAACATTGTGGTTCTTAGCAAGACAATACAGCAGTGTAATGGTTTTTGAGAGGGAAAGGTTTCTCCTAATTGATTCAAATTGATTGGATATTAAATTAATGTATAATGTATGCCTAATTTAATATTAAATCTGTTTAGATTGATTTTTCATCTCACACCAAAGGTTCTTGTAAAACGACCAAGTCCAAAATCCCTCACTATCCTTCACTCAGTATTCTCTACGCCTCAGCATCTGACAGTGTTTGACTTTGTTTGACTTTTCTGCCCCTGTCAATGTCCACATGACATTTATTGAGGGCGGGCGCTAAACTCCCAGCGTTAAATAAACATGGGAAAGCCCATTGCAGCACATGACCCACCTCTCATGTAAACACACGATCACACATACCAAACATTGGCGGACTCATATTACATTTATAATCCTTCGTTTTATATGAGGATGTCAGTTCTGTTTATGAGAATCTATTTATTGAACAGTTCCCTTAAAACTTCCACAATTAAACTATAGTGTCTACAGCATGTGCAGGGAAAACAATTCCAGAATGCAATGTCAGGTATTTTATAGATATGAAAATCCCAGTTGTCAGTGGCAAGAGAAGATAATGAGTAAGTGTACCAATCTTTTCTACACAAGCACACACTTACATTTCCGATGCAGATTTATTTAGCAAATATACAAAAGTTGATCTACATTTTCATTAAACACAAATAACTCATTAACATCACTTCACCAGCTCAAAATCTTAATCTTTATTTGAGCCCAGGAAAAAATACTATGCTAATAATATGCTTATCCTATCTATGGGCCTTAGAGGTGCGAATCAGAGCAGTAGTGAATTCAAAATTTGTTACAACTGATGACAAAAAACAACACTATAGTTGTAATAAACCAAAACTACAGAATTTTAGAGTGTATGAAAATGCAGGAAGAATGAAATGACACCAATCTTTTTCTCTTTTCCTCTTCTGGGCTTGTGCATGTTTTCTAGATTATTTACTCTTTTGGGGGCATTATTAGAAATAAGTCCTGTTTTACTGTTACAGTTAATATTGTTATACCTTTGGTCAAGTACTTTATGATATTTAATCAGTATCATTGATCATCATTGATTTTGTCCTCAGCCTCACTAAAGGGCACCTGTCGGCTCAGCCAGAGTTATGCAGCATTTCCTTCCTCCTTAGTAAACAGCAACTACTTCTTCCAATAACACAGGCGATTTCCTGCTCAGCCTTAAACTACATGGCTGCAACTATAAAGGAGCAGAGAGACACAAAGTCTGCATCATTATCAAAGTAATAGGTAATATAGATACAGTGGATATTTTCCCTTTTCAATAAGCTTTTGCTGCACACAGATAATAACAGTCTGCTTAACATAATTATGAAGGGTCTAAAAATGTTGTCACACTTGCATGAATACTTGTAGATTTTTGACAAAATCAGAATGCTGCTACTTGCAAATGCATTACATTCTGAAGAGCGTGCAACATGAAAGCCGGTGAAAACACTTGATACTGATAAGCACTTATTAGAACAAGCTCATTTTTTGCATTATAGAAATCCAGCTAAATACATGTAAGACATGGTGAGGCTGATTGAAGCAGCCGGTCTCATTTCAGATGTGTGTCCTCTTAGTTTGTGTCCATGTATCATCTAATAACTTTGCCAAGCCTGACGTTAAAGTGCAAATGATTTGCTGTAGCTTAAATGCTACCCATTCATTGACGGTAGTGATCAATATCACCATCACTGCCAAACCACACCTTCATCTGACTGTGACTGATGTCTCTTAACACAGAGCTGTTGGCTTTGACTCTCACCTCCAATAAATAGCAGGAATTTGTCTTAGTATGATTTGATGCTGCACACCCTGCCTGTGTTTTAACAGATGTGTAGCAGACAGAGTGTTTCTAAATGATTTGGTGAGTGGGTGTTCTCTCAGTCAAAGGTCACATCTATTTAAAGGGCTTTTCCACATGAAATGTGTTTGAAGTTCAGCGAGGGAGGGTGGGTAGGAGGGCTGCCAGTGCAATATGGGGGGGGCACACAGCAAGGTCATTGCCATTCAGAGCAAACTGCACATGTTTAACAATGTACTGTATGTGCTCGCGTGTGTGTATGAGGTAGAAAGAAAGAGAGAGAGAAAGAATGAGAGAGGGAGATATATATGTGTAACCAAGAGTGTATAGTGTATACTGCTCGTGTTTGGGAGTATCCTAGTATAATACTTATTTTATTCTGGATGAACAAACATCACAGCTGCGATATTTCATTTCAAATCTTCAAAAGTTACTTTTAATAACCAAGAACATGGAAGATGTGGTTCAAACCAAAGCTGGAAACAAAAATACTAAACTAAAAGACACATTACTCATCCCTTGCTGCCTAACGGTACAATCACTGTATCGAACTCCACATTTTGTCTCTTTTTAGACTGGACTGTCTGTGATGTGCTCAGAGGGCCTATTTGCTCTGTATAAAAGACGGTAATTGAAAATCTATGGGAGAGCTCACAGACCAACACCCCTTCTTACACTTATGTGAAAACACACACAGGAATGTAAGCACATGCACACACACACACACACACACACACACACACAAAGGCTGCAAAAGACTAGATGACACTAGTTCACGGCCTAATGTTTAAATAAACATCACCTAATTGAGTTGCGCAAGGCCACAGCTACAAATGGGTTCCTGATTTGGCCTCAGCACAGAAGTAGATTAAAACATTATCACTGTTGATTTGGGGCAGCCTGCAGAGTGGCCCACTGGCACAGGAGCTCCCATTATATTTGTACAGCCACCGAAATGTTCGAAGAGCTCATTTATCATGTTTTCAGCCTCCAGCCTACAACAAATGCATCAACTTTAAGCCAGAAACATTATTTAAAAAGAACAAGATTCATAAAATAGAAATCTTAAGCTCTTAGTGTCGAAAACTTCGATTTAAAATATCTATTTATTAACAAAAAACACTGAATCGATGGCAATTTGATAAGTCATATATCAAGTTACACTACCAAACATAACAACTACACAATCTGACACTTGTTTCAGTCACTCTAAAACCTCTTGTTCACTGACTTCTAGCTCAATATCTACAGATACTAGAATATTGTATAAGATTTAGTGCCCTGGCCCATGTAAACTAGTAAACAATGATTCGTCGAAGACATATACAGTTTGGTCCAAAATGTTGGATTGCTAGAGCAAAACATCTGTCAAACAAAATCTAGTTATTTAACTTGAAGTGTCCACATTGAGTTTTGTTACAGTGTGCCAGAGCTTTTTATGTGCAAAGTTGTGCTAAATGGCAGAGGCCCAAGTTAATCTCTGTTCTGAAGAGCCTGAAACATTCCTGGATTTTTTTTCATATAATGTCTAAGACTGCAGGTTAGTTTTGCTTAGGATCGATACAGCAAAACCAACGCCATTGTTACCGTGGCTACAGAGGCGTTTACTGCTGATCAGGAAGCCTCTCTGGAAGGGGCATGTCACACACTGTAAGCCACTGTAAGTTGAAAAATAAAAGCAGACTGGAGTTTTGGGAGCCGAGCCAAAGGCAAAAACAGGGGGTGAAAAGCAGGGCTGCATCATATAGGACAAATGATGTATTTGAATATATTCAAGTAGACCACCAAATAAAATACTGAAAATTAGACTCATATTTCTCTAGTTTCATGCATTTTTCATGCGTTGTTTGTTTTAGTAGTTAACATGAATAAAATGTGACTGGATACTCTGGAATTTTCTCTTGAAGCTGTCACTAGCCTGCCAACCAAAATATAAGAGCTTACATTAGCAGAGCTACTAGTATGGAGCACAGGTCCAAACAACATCTGAGAGACACTGGCTCGATAGACAGTGCAGCCAGGCCAGCAGCTCAGTGCTGCTATGAGCAGAAGCAGGAAGCTTCCTCAGAATAATGAAAAGCTGGAAGCAGAAAAGCACAGACCCTTTAACTACTTCATTTTTTCTTATTTACCTGTGTCCACATGGTCACTGCTGTGCCCTCATTACTTCTGTTCCTCTCCATGTATGTGAATGTGGGCAAATGCTATATACACTCAACTCCCTGTGTATAATAGGCTGGCTTGGTACTATAACTGGCAAGGGGGTAAAGAGATGGAATATAATCTGACCACTACAAATGCACACACATACACAGACAGTTGCACTCACACACACACACTCAGTCACACTGCTGAATTCCTGGCAGGCTGCTGCTGCCAGTCAGTTCCTTCCTCGGCCCAGTGAACATTAGGCAGTGACACATTTGGTTCAGTTCCATGCCATCACTCGTTCAGGTTTCACAGCCATCACATACCATGTCTACCACCAACCCACCCACACATCACAAATACAAGCAGCCTGTCATTTGGTTTTCTCACACTCTCCACATCACTCCTTCAGAATCGCTCCCTTGTTTGATTAAATCAAGGTTTCTAACAGTCTAAAGTGGTTTTCTGTTAAAACCAAACATTCTGTGTCTGACAGTGTGACACAGAGTGAACTGAATGCTTCCAGTGTGCCTGGTTGTATGCAAATATATGTAATGATGGTAATTACCCAATTCTAGGATTTTGTGGCGTATCTGTGTTGCCGTGATTATAACCTCTAAGTGGGGTCAGCTACACTTTTCAGTTACATAAAACTTTTAGAATGAGAGTTATGCCGATGTAGGTTATTGGAAAAAGCAATACTACCTCAATAAGATTTCAGTATTCTATCACAAAGATGGCTACCTGGAGATGCATCTGCAGCTAATGCAGTTTGCTCTTTAGCTCATCACTGACAGAACCCCTGGCTTGGCACCCATCCACCTAAGCCTCTTTGTCGCACCCATTATTTATTCTTGAGACAGAAAGCACTGGTAAAGTGCCGCTGCTACAACACCGGCGTATGACCTCAAGGCCCTCGGCAGAAGCATCATTTTGCTCATTATATCACAGCGCTTTTATGTTGCCACAGCAGCCCACCCCCTCCCTCCAATCCTTGGTTTCATTGTGACCCAGTAAAATAAGGAGATTCTCCGGCAGCACAGAGGGGGTGAGGTGGGACTGACACAGCCAGGGCAGTCGCTCCGCGCTGCTGGCAGCCTGGGAACAACATGGTGCCAGTAATAGCTGCAGCAGACACGAGCATTGCTGACATCACTGGCATTGAGACAGCGCTGCCAGGGCACTGACGTACAGTACCATCTACAATAAGGTAATATAGTATTGGATTATGACGTATTGAAAAGGAATGCAGAATCAACAGTGACAACACAACATATTAGGAGCATAAATCTGAGAATTTTATCATGAGAATTAGTTCAATTTTTAGTTGCATTCAATATTTAAAATGCTAATACCACTCACTGTTCTTACTTATTGTAAGAGGAATAACAATGGGTGGGATAGGAATAAGTAATGACTGATTCGATCTGTACACATATCAAGCAAAAACAGTTTTCATTTAAATACACTCAATAACCACAAACATTTCTTAGGTCACTGACATAACCTTGATGTTGTTTAAAGTTGGTAATCCTGGAAAAGCTAAGGGCAGGCTACACTTAAAAATATGCAACCAAACATCCCACCCTCTCCTCTTGACCCCCTCCTCTACTACAGCCCAAAAACACATGCATGTGCACTGACTGACAACTGGTAGAAGACAATTCTCACTGACTTCCTCACTAATTTCTGACTATCGTCTCTACTTCAACAGTGTATGTCTCTCTAGCCCAAGACTCCAGTTATGTCTTCATTGTGCAGAGTGCCTGCAGGTGGGTGGGTTAGTGACAGACAGGCACACCAGCCAATCATTTCATCTGGTAGGAATGAAAGTCCTGCAAGGACCCAAACACCATTTTTTTTTCACAGACAACTTTATTTATTGATGGCTTTTGAAACATGAGGAGGATTTCAACCATTAAGATAAAAAATATTTCAGAGAAAACTTACCAGACCCACCCTTAACCTACCCCATCTTTACAACTGCCAGTAAGTAAACTCAACAAGTGAGCAAACATAAACTATGGCTAATAAAATCTTTATGATGTAATAATGTTAAGTGTGAAATATTTAAACCACTGAATATGCAATATGCACATTTAACAAAGGCAATTATATCACAGCCATGCATTTCATTAAAGTTAGTCATCTTGTGGACATATTGTTATATACTTAACAAGGAAGGTGGAGGAAGATCTTATCTTATCTTATAAAAAGTGATTTGAATAAATCATCAGGCCTCCAAAACTTTCCCAGCTGAATGCCATAACTCCCCAACAGCCACCAGCAAATACTGCCTTCATCATTACCGTTATTATTCTGCCATAACAAAGTTAGACCAGGGAAAACATAATACAAAAAACTGTGGTTTAAACTTTAATATTGAAACATTATTCGTCAGGCACAGTCAAAGTGGCAGCAAAACACTCAGCCTCCAGTGAACATCTCTTATCCCTGTATCGCAGTTGTAGCACTTGTCTCACAACATAAACACTTCACCAGTGCATCGTTTTTTTTCTGTGCTGACAGCCCACAAAAAGGTAAAGACTCCACAGTGCTGCTGAAGAGAAGCCCAGCAGGCCTTCCAACAACACCACAAATACAACTCCAACGCATTATGGTGACCAAATGAGTCCTGGCACTATGTGAGCAGAGTTTTTTATTTTGTTGCTACAATAACACTGCATGTGTTGAAATGTTATTTCTTGTCCAATGTAATACATATTAAACATTTTGCAAATAAACCCTCATACATCATGAGTAACAGCATCAAGACCCCTTTAATCGCTTGCCTTTGGACAAGATGAAAGACAAGTTGGCAGATATTCAAATAATATTCAATTACAGCTTGAATATTCTAACAAATGCCATTCATGTGTTTCAATTTGCCCTTCAGCACCCCCCAAAAAATGGATTTGTAAAATGATCAACACTGATTATTAAAAATAACCTTTCAACCTGCAATGTGTGAACAAGCTTGGAGCAAACAGTGTTAATCAGTTGGAATAAGTAATGTTAACCAGCCAGTTTCATTAGCATCACATAGTAGCGGACAGCTGGAGCAGAAAAATATATCTAAAATCTAAACTGTCAGCGTGACAAGGCTCGACTGGCTTTCATTTTGTTTATCCACTGCAGCTCTGGGGTATTTGTTGCAGCTACACAGTTGGACATATTAATTTTCACATATCAGCGAGGCATGACTTTTAAGTCCCAAATTCACTCTTGCTTAAATGCAGCCTCATTTCCAAAACCGATAAAACCTGTGTTAAATTAATCAATGTTTTTATGTTGAGTAGTTGTCCTCTGCTGTGGATGGGGGCCCTTGTCTGTGTCCCTGCAGAAATTTGAGTGAAATTAATAAACTTTTTATCCCACACAATCATGGTGTGGCTGAAGTAATAGTTCACCACTTGCATGTGATTTTAAAGAAAATGTCTTGAGAACTACAGGATTATTGCAATGAACTCTGGAGCAGACACTGATTTTCCTCTCAGGGTGATTTGTACGTAATAACTTGTGTGATTCCATGGACTTTTCATCTTCAGGTCAAAATGTGACCCGCCTTCCAAAATATGAGCCTACCCCCAAGACTCAACCAAAATTATGTACACTTAGTTAGGGAAGATGAGCAAGTACTTACTGACTTGTAAAAAATCTGATGTGGTACTTTTACTTGAGTACATTGTTGTCTACATATGTGTACTTTTACTGAAGTAAAACGTTTGAGCGTTTCCTCCACCACTGGCTCCAGGTCATTCTCCTCCTTACAATTCTAATACACACCTGATTCATATCCTTCATTTATCTCACTCACCTGACAGCAGTATTTAAGGACCGGCCAGATAACTATTACTCTGCTAGAGCATCAATTTACCTTGTGGTATTTAAGACTTGTTTTGTGCCTGCCCGTCTTTATCATAATCACTGTTTTTCTGTTTGCCAGGATCATCTTTACTCTCTGCAGTTACCTGTTCCTCTGAGCCAGCTCCTCAGCCACACCTTATCCACCATAACTCTGCAATAACATGCTGTTCTTAACCTCAGACTCAAGACTGTTCCCCTCGGTTTGGTAGATTTCAGTCAGCATAGCAAGTTATTTTGTAGAGCATATTTACGTCCTATCATTAATTACTCCTGTTATATTCCTCCTGTGTCTCTGTGATTTGATTTTTGCCCTTTGAGTCCAGCTGTATAAGCTCATCCTTACAGTCTCAAGGGCTCATTCTTCAACATTCACTGTACTTTGAGAATAAACCCATTCTAATTATTCAGACCCCTCGCAGGAGCATTTCCTGGAAATCTGATCACTGCTTGTTCGACACTTGTCCACATTCAAATCAACTGTGACGTTTTGGACCCCTGCCTCAGCGCCTGCCTGACTCCAATTATAGCTGCTCTTCAGTGGGCTGAGGAACAGAGTGCCTATTAAATGCCTTTTTGCAGAGATAATGAAAATATTATGCATTTGCATAAACAGGAATGGCAGTGGAATGGAGCCCTGTGATTTGGGGAGAGCATGTAGAAGCGTGAACAATGCTTAGGCTCATTACGACAGTGCCTGCACTGACTAAAAATTAGGCAGCTCTCTTCAGTTTGTGCCTTCACGGCAATTAAGATCCATTGTGAGTACACTGACAACCTTGACAGAGGAAGGATTTTGGAAGGCTATTTAAGCTATTTATGTTGCAAAAGAAGTGTTTTATATATCTTACTACAGCATTAGTCAAACATTATCTCAGACAATACAACCATCTATTGTTTGGGATGTAAAGTAACAAGAGTGTAGGACATAAGTGCCAAGTTAATATAATCAGCATAGTAACAAGCCATCCCATCTATCGGCTGCTCTTCAGCTGTGCCGGCGCTACGTGGGCGCAGGTTAACATGAAGAGATAAAGTGGAGGAAAAATGTGTCAGTGGTGCCGTATCTGTGACTCAAGCGGTTGTTCCGCACCTCAAAGCTGCAGAATTTCTGCCTACAGTACTCAGGGTTAATAGCATAATGTGATACTTTATTGATCCCTACTGGCAAAATTCTCATTTTGTTCGGACACCTACAGAAGACCTATGCTACAGCGGGCTGGGATTCAGGGGTTTGCTGAGGGGCACTCAAGCGGTTTAATGCTAGCAATAAAATTTAATTGAACTTAAACTTGAAGATGATTGCTGAAGACAAACAAGCTTTACTTTTGTTTGTTTACCACACATAAATAAGACCATGATTTGGCTGACTGGTGCTTAGAGCCAGATACTTACATGCTCACAGTGACCATGCTAACACACTGATGTCATTATTTGTATCTTCAAGAGAGCCAGGCCACTAGCATGGCTAAAACATAAATAATCAATCAATCCATCCATTATCTATAGCGCTTATCCTCGGGCGAGGCAAGAGACAGGGTACACCCTGGACAGGCCAACAGCGTAACACAGGACCAACATGCAGACAAGACAAGTCAAGACAAGACAAACATTCACATTCATATTCATATTCACATCTACAGTCAATTCAGAGGCTCCACTTAACCTGACCCCAGCCTGTATGTCTGTGGGATGAAGCTGGAGTCCCTGAGAAGACCCATGCAGACACAGGGAAAACATGTGAACTCCACGCAGAAAGCCCCCAGCCAAACATTCATTCTGTGAGGCGCTAGAACAAACCACTATACCACGGTGTCACCTTCAATAGGAATATAATAAAATATTCCCCTCATTAAAACTGAAGAGCAGCTTCACTTTGATCACTCTGGAGTGCTTTACTTTGACAAGCAGCTTGTTCAATCTGTGACAGCACAGCGACAGGTAGTGAGACGGTATCTAATTCCACCATCTCTTATCCTCTGTGCTGACAGTGTGTGGACATGGGAGAATTTGTCTGTTCACACAAACATGAGGCTCAAAGTAAACAGAGCTGAACTGGCGGAGCTTAATACAAACCCGCCGACAACAACAAAAAATATAACTGTAGACAAAATGGCTGATAAGGACTGATAAAATCCCACACGTTATAATCCCAAGGAGTCTTGCATTTTGAAAAGAGTAAAGCATTAACTTTGAAAAATAGCAAATGATCTGTGACCGTCTCCGTTTGATTCCAGTTGATGCCATATCCTAAGCTTTTGGTACCTTGTCTGTCTGGTCTCAAATAGCAAATGAGGGTAAATTGAAAGATATCACAAAAAATTAAACCTAGAAAAGACAACTTCCCTTCCCTCCATGGGTCCAAAACACGATCAAGATGAGGGATGTCAGGATTAAGAGGTAATAGTATAATAAGGATATGAAGAATGTGTGCTTGAACCAGGACAGTATGCCTCCCAAAACAACAGCTTCCATTGGTGAACCTTCACAATAAAAGTCCCAAACAGATCCACTGCTTATGATGACAGGAAACACAAATTCACTGACCAACCTTTCACAATAAAGCAACTAAATAAAATTGCTTACATAAATTATTTTAGTTACACTATGAAAACTAACTGGATATAGTTGATGATAATAATACATATTTTAATTCATTAGCTTTATTATATTATATTATATCATTAGTTATATATTGTCCAAAACACTGGTTTATATGTATATATATGTATGTACATATATATTTTTGGACAAACGTCTCCTACTCATTTCATATTCATTGCCAACCCTTCCTTCTAAAAAAAATGTTCTTATGCCATCCAAACTGATGTCCCATTCCAACAGCTGCCACGCCACCTCCCACCACGATGATCCCCAGACAGTCGAGCGGGTTATACAGCAGCCCTGACAGTTAATTGCAACTCCATCAAGTAGCAGGATTGAGATTCTTCAGCCCTGATGAGCCGTTCCATCATGATTGTGGCTGCATTTTGAGAGGGCGGGGTGATCGATGCCAAGCAATGAATGGTGGTGCATAGTGGTATAATCGAGACGTCCATCACAACCAATCAGAAACTGCAGAGGGAGTGGCGTCCACCTCTGTTGCTACTGGTGATGCTACAGGCAGAGGCAAATTCTCCCCCATAAGGCCTCAAGAGACTGCTTTGGGACATTTTGTTGCTATGGCGACATCAGACAAAAGTGGCGGCTTAGAGATGACTTTTAATAAGCCCCCACAGTTGCTCGTTGTGATAAATGTTAACATACAGCAGTGGGCTTTAATAGTTGACTTTTGCACCAGAACCAGGATAGAGTGTTTGTCTGCAGGAAACAGCAGTGTGTGTGTGTGTGTGTGTGTGTGTGTGTGTGTGTGTGTGTGTGTGTGTGTGTGTGAGACAAGAGAGCAGCTTTTTTGGGGGCAGCGAGGGAGTCGACATCGACTGACAGCCTGGCATGCTAATGAAAGACAAGTCTACACTGAAGTCGCATTCAAAACACTTCAGACTGTCCTGACAGGCCCTGTCCCCTGTCGCCTAGACCAGACAGTGTGTGTGTGTGTGTGTGTGTGTGTGTGCGTGTGCCTGCATGTGCGTGTGCACGAGACCTGAGAGTGATTGATAGTAAACAATAAATAACCAATGCGTCAAATAAAGTAGAAACAGGAAATACTTGAAAAATGTTTTTCTAAAATAGTCCATGCTCTTATGTCACTGTCAAGTGACACAAATCACCTACAAAGAAAAACAAAATTCGTTCAAGCTGAGTTAACTTTTTCTATTTTCACCCATTCAAAGACTTATCAAGTGAGCTTGGTATGGTCATTATTTCAATATATTTACTTTTTTTGTTTTTAATTCATGTTTTAATACTTTTTTGTAGTATCTTATGTTGCTTTTAGAATTTGTCATGATGTCTTTTATATTTTATGTATAGCACTTCGAATTGCCTTGTTGTTGAAATGTGCTACATAAATAAACGTGCCTTGCCTGTTATTGTATCGTGTTACAAGTTGATGAGGTCCAGAATAATTATTTCAAGCTAAGTGTCGATAAAAACTAACTCAATTAATAATAATTGTTTTTTGACGATGAAACACTGTAACCTTACCTAACGTCAAACCCAAGGTGTGTGGCCTCAGACAAGGTGTGATGAGGAAGCAAACTGTTAAGAAAATTATGTTTAAGGCACCAGGTCTAAGTCGTCAAGATAGTTATTTGCAGCTACTTGTGACAGTCAGACATATTAAGAGGCTGTGTTTCATTTGTGTGTTTTATGAGGTTCTCTATAAATCATAAGACAAATGGCTGTGAAAGAGAAGGGAATGGATTACATTAGTTAAGATGCCTTGACAAACTGTGGGAGAAAGACAATAAGTGTCACATGGAGACAGACAAAACCACACAAACACAGACATTTCCCACTCGATGCCACCTGCATATTATCGATTCAGTTGAGAAATGCCTCTAAATGCCACGGCAACAGCAAATTTCACTCCGGTCTGAGTCTGTGGGACCTGGTGACATTTAATAAGACAAAAACAAACAACTGGAACCCAAATTTCATTTAGGTATGTCGTGCTAACCTGTGTGATTAAAGGTAGTCACAACCCATCTCAGAGCATGAACAAACCAAATATACATAAAAATCTGAGCTTCACCCCCGTCCCTGAACATAAGAACAAACCTGAACTCACTGGGAATGTGAATACAGAGGATTAAGTTAATACTTGGTGTCTTGGCTCTAATTTAGTCCGTCCCCACAACATGAAGTTAAACCTGTATTGACTGATGATAAATTTGAATCAGAACGTGCACATCAGCGTTAGATCTACACAGCCACCCACTACAGCACAATTCATCACTTCACTGAAACTTTGCTTCAAAGACGTGAACACTTCCCCCCCAAGGAAGTATACAGATCTGCAGAAAATTTATAAACCTGGAAGCAAATGTGTCATTTGACTACGATGAAGTTTCAGAGCACAGCAGAGAAATTGAGGCACTAAAATATCGATTTCAAGATTATTTGAATCTCAAGTTGCATATGTGCTCCTGTTTTAATATGCTGAATTAAATGGCCTGAATCTAATTTTAGTAGCTACTGCATCTGAAATATTAAAGATATGGACCTCTGTGGCATGCAATATGACTTTATGCCTCATTCAAAGAAGGAGAGAGGAATCTGGTCTATACCCACTGACACTGAGGAAAAACTCTCCAGTTCTGCTCCAGCCCACGCTCCCCTCACAGCGTCCATGGAGACTGTAGCGAGACAAGGTCCCTCTTGTTTGGAGTTGCCAATGTGTGAAGTGAAATATATGCAATAGAAATGTGTTTGGGTTTTCCCATTTGTACCAAACAGTTTTTATCTGCTACAGACGTGCTAAACATACTAAAACAGGCTTCACAAAAACAAAGTCACACATAAACTTGCTATTTGATTATGGTTTTGTCAGGGAAATACACCAAACATAGGCTTTTTTTCAGACTTGAACTCCGGAAAATGTCCCCACAACTGGGTTCAGACTTTTTTATATTTCACACATAAACAACACAGCTGATAGAGTACATCGCAACGGCATTGGATCTAATCGCCGTAAGCTCTCGAAAACTTCGTGGATGTCTTCTATGTGTATGGGACCGCTTTTTTATTTTTAGGTATTGTTGGGGGGGTGCGAAAAACCTAAGAGACTGAGTAATACTTAACTAAAGCTCTACAGGCTTTTTTGGTTTGTGGTTAATTTCTGAGCAGCCAACATCAACTGCTGTAGACACCAATGTCCAGCAACAAAGCTTAGCTTAAACCCACTGTCAAGTACCTGCCAAGCACCAGAAATCAGACAAAAAAAGTTTTCAAAATGTGGTGGAACATTTAGCTTAAGAGCAAGATATTTTCTTATGGTTCCTCAACTTAGGTAAATATGGTAGTTATTACTTTCTGCAAGGTCAAATGAGATACTGAGAGCTTTTTTGGCTGCAATATTTTTCTGGTTGAACAGAACCAACCTCGGATTTTCCCTTTAATTCTAGTTTTTATGCTAACAAGACTTACCACAAGCCAAGGGTAATTTTCAACACTGAGATAGAGCAAGTATTTGTATCTCCCAATAACTCAAAGTTCTCCCTTGACAGCGTTTGCAATGGTGGTGTTTTGCCAAAAATCCTCACTGAACAGCACTTCAGTTGGTGCTGTTAAATGCTGAACAGTGGACACCACTGGGAAGTACTGACTTTCAAATTACCATTCACATGAAGAAACATGATCAAATAAGCCAGTGGGTGGGTTTATTTCAGTGATCCCCACCCACTGAGTCAATCTGCATCAACAACATGTAACAGACAAACGGTGCCGTACGAAATGTTGAATAGTTTTTAAATTGAGGTTTCCAGTCTGTATATTTATACTGCGAACATAACACATACAGTATGATCACTTAGATGACTGCCTTCCAAATGTATCCAATATTTCCTACATTTTACAAAGTAGGATGAAAGCCTTGTTATATAAAGATCAAAGTTTTTAAGCAAAAGTTGCTACAGTGGATTCTTTGATAATACATATTAAATAATAATACATAAAGCTGTCTCAGAATAGACAGGGATTAGAGCTGTGCTGCCTAGACTGGGCTGGCTGGGGCGTAATGTGAGATTTGAGAGATTGGCAAACTCAATGGGTTGCAGACAGAGAAAAACAGATAGAGAATGAGGAGCAGGCTGATCTTCATCCCACACATCCATCTCTGGCATGAAAGCATGGGATTGTTCCCTCCCCAGCCCACATCACTGACAAAACTGCTACTCTACATCTGCAGAGAGCCTAGACTGGACCATCTACATCATCAGTGTGTGGTAAATACAATACTCTCTAATTCGTTAATTACAACAGAAAAAACAACAAAAGTTAGTCTCATTTAATTACCCCCCCGTCACCTTTGCATTTCTGTTTAAAGAAAAATTTGAAAAAACAGAATAAATGTGCATCCAGAATCAGATATCTGAATCAGCCCAACATACTGTCAACAAATAAATTAAACCAAGCATCAATCCATCACAAAGATGAGGCAAACAACCTTCACAACAGTTAAAGCCATCATTACTCTAAAGTTACGTGAACAGAGTTAGATAAATCTCTTTGAACAAAATATATATATACACAATACAACTGAGGGTCTCAAACTCATTAAGAAGGCAAGAAATCCCACAAATTAACTCTTGACAAGGCATACCTGTTAATTGAAAACCATTCTAGGTGACTACCTCATGAAGCTGATTGAAAGAATGCCAAGAGTGTGCAAAGCTGACATCAAAGCAAAAGGTGGCTACTTTGAGGAATCTAAAATATAAATGGTTTGTTTAACACTTTTTTGTTCCTTCATAGTTTTGATGTCACTGCCATCTAAACAGCATTTGCTATTGACCATAACCTGAATAAGATCATACTCAGAACTAATCGAATGAACAGAGTATTCCAACCTTTGTCTCATTATGTAGACATGTACATGTCCTAATTGTACTATAATGTATGCATGCCCTGATTGCAAAAAAATGAATAATCTGACAATGCTCTGTATCATGTTAACATGAATATAAATGGTATATTACTGTATATTAAAAATCATGCAAACAACTAATGGAAATAATGTCTTATTGTGAATAAAGTCAATAGTTAAATCATTGGTGTCCAAGTAATGGTTATGGTTAAATAATTCAATAAACCAATTTAAAATCAACAAGACCACTGTTACAGGGTACACTTCTTACACAACCCGTACACACGTCTCCACTGACTCAAGAAACCCTGATGTGCCGATATCAGTGTTGACTCTGAATCTCCTACCTTCCGAAGCCAAGGCCCATACAATAGCCCACACTTCCCCAACAAGTGCTCAGCATCTCTGCTTCTCTCCGATTCTGCCAAAATCAACAGATGTCAAGTCTTTGAAGTCAGCAACCTCAGAAAGGGGCTCTAGGCCACAGAGCTTCCATCTGCACCGCAAGATTTAACTCCAATGAACCCGTATCCTGCAAGATTTTAGGTGCAGTTTTAAGGGACGGGAGAGATTTCTCCTCATCTGTCTGTATATCAAAACTGTTGATGTGCACGGCTGTTCTCTAACCGCCAGTCCCGATACTGCCACAGCAAACAAACTACATCTGTTGAAATGTGAAGAAAAACACATTACACAAACTAACAGCAGCTTTCTGGTCAGGGTTTAGCCTCCAAACACTTCAGTGAACTCTCCATGTCCCTGCTATGCAATGAAAGCAACTTTGCTTGTTTTCATTTCCACCCACTTCTCATGAATTGGTCCGAGTTGAAACAAGGACAAGTCGAGTATTAAGGGAAAAATTACATCTGGACAGCGCAAAATAAGAATGGGAAATAAGCTTGTATGGTTGGACATGGACATCATGCTAATTTACTGTCCTGACCAAGCAGAATATACGGTAGGTAAATTGAATTAATCAAGCTAATCAGCACAGGGAAATATGTTGACATTAGAAAAATGTGAGCAATGTCATTGAGGTTTTAATTTGAATTCTGAGCGTACGTTCTTCCCTCTGTGACTCAAATGAAAAATGCATGGAATTACATCTCAAACAAACAAGGCTGTAGCTGAAATGATGATTTTTCTGGAGATGCAAGCTTTTTATTAAAAAACTATGTGCCACGTAACTGTCTGTGAAGATTCTCAGTCAAGCAGATCAAGGTTATCCAAGAAAACTTGTCTTGTTTGTTGATACTTGAGGATGTTTGATCTCTTTTCTTCTTCAGTTCTGACTGGCTGGTGGGAAGTCCCAGGAATTTAGGCAATTTCCATGCAAAGTTTTCCTTTAAAATGGCATCTTAAAACTAAAATGATCTCTGTTCAGAAGAGTCCGTCAGTAAATAATCTCTGTTCATACAAACACACCTGAAAATGCATACCATGTGACCATTCCCATACACTGGGCATGCTGGCGTGAAAAGGACACTGTTTCAAACAAATATAAATAAAAGTGGTGAAAAGTAGGTGCAGGGATATGTTTTCTGGGACCAACTGTACCGTCAGAGGCGTTTGCAATAACAGGAATATCTCTGGACTGTTCAGGTGAGGTTATGTGCCTAGGTGGAGCAAATAGGAGGCAGGTCATTAGATGTGGAACTCACTGCGGAAATCCCGTTTTGTAGACAGCACATTGTCACTGGCATCGACCCTTATCCCCTCTCCCACTTTTTGTCTTTCCAAGTTGACATTGGGACATTTACATTTTCACATACAGCCCCTCCAGAAAATTTCAGGAGATTATCTGGAGTTCAGAGCATTTCTGAAAGCAGCTTAACATCATGCCTTCAATAAAGGGGGAGCGAGGAAATAACTTTGAATGGTACTCATGCAATTAGTAAAATCAGTCACACCACGAAAATGCTACCAAATTAACGAACAATTAATAATAGTATGAATGTATAGTTTCATAGACATATTGTGACATTCTATTGTAAATTCTTTTAGAATAATGTAAAACCAGACTGTAGCTGAAGCAGAGAGGATCAATCTTATTGCCCTAAGGCTAAATCGAGGTTTTTTTGTTTGCCATTGCTTTTCCAGATGTTACACTGTTTTACCTCTGCTCGTCTTATATTTTAAATCGACTGTATTTCAACTGTTTGTCTCTGTTTTGTTTCCTCTCTTTTATCAAATGTATCTGTTTTGTGTCTGTAAAAAGCACTTTGAATTGCCGTTTGGTCTGAAATTTTCGAATGAATAAACTTGCCTTCCTTAACCTCTGTGGGGTCATAGTCAATGCCACTGATGTCTCCTCTGATGGTTCATTAGTGCCTCAGGCTGTTGTAATGAGTTGATTTTTCCGTCCAATGCAGTGTGAAATGCAAAGACCTACATCAGTGAAACTAAAAAGGCATTTAACAAACACAAGAGGGCCAACTCCTCAGGTCAAGAGTCAGCAGTTTACCTACACATGAAGAAAAAAGCATCCTCCAAGGACAAATAATAATATATAGGGAAGGTGGAGGTGAAGAAAGCCATCAACTTCAAAGTAGAGAAACAATACGTCAACAGAAGAGGAGGTCTGTGAAACCACTTATCCTCCAAATATAATGCTGCCGACTCATCCCTTCCCAGGAGATTTATTGATGATTTACATGTGACTCGAAAAACAGTGGTTCACATTTGACTTGAGGTGACGACAACAATAGTAACAGCATTTGTTTCAACAACCTGGCGCAGCAACAAACCAAGTGGCGTCAACGACCTTTACAATGACCCCACAGAGGTTAAATGCGTGAGACTAAGATCTTGGATGAGAGGTGAAATTGAAGTAGAACCAAGTCTAGTTGCCCTAAATTCAGCTTTTCTTGGATAACTGTGTATGCCTTTCTGGGTAAGCTAAAATTAAATGTTTCAGCAGTTCTTAAATGCCAAAGATCCTTAGTTTCACCAGAGAAGCTGTGAAATCATCAACATTATAAAACTATACAAATTAGGTCAAGTCGCAGTCTGATAGCATACTAATCATAATCGTCTGATTCTGTTCAAGTACTTTGCATGGCAGGTCACAGTGATGTGGTTGGCATCAAGATACTGATACAGTTCTCAACATCTGTGTATATCGATAAATATTTTTTGAAATATTAATAAGCTTAGAAATATGACTTTTTTTGTAAAATGATCACATATTTAAAGCTCCAACTATTTTTCATTTTAATTCAGTTTTCACAGAAAGAAAATTGTGCGGATGCTATATGATACATTACAACACAACACCACATCTCTCTTGTCTGTGCAATAAATAAGATGTTATGTTTTGCTCTGCAGCTGGTTTGTCTTTCCCTTTCCTGTTCAATAAGAAATCAGGATTACTGACTTTCATCATTAATCAACCAACCCTCCTTTTGCTACATCACCACTGCCAAAGACAGGCCACAGCGGCAAAGAAACCACAGCCATGACAGGTCTCTCTAGTGGAGTTCCATCCAAGTCTGCAGCTGTGACAGCCTGACACTTTGTGACATAAGGGCACCCTCCCTGTGAGTGACTTGTAGGGAATTCATTTTGTCCAAGTGTCAGTTGCATCAAACCTCCAGCTGCAGCAGAGTGTCAACACTCAGGAGAAGGAGATGACAGCAAGAGACTGAATGACACATTCTCCTGGAGACTCCCAAGATAACATCCATGGTCATATTCTGGTACTGTACTCTTTGCATATTTCCTGTGGCATGTTTCAGTTTTAATGTTGTGGAAAAATGATAAGAGGCATTCAAGTGTGTGTATACAGTATTTTAGCACATATGATTAGTTGTAACTCATTTCCCTTTTCTTTGTCCCAAAGCAAGCTATGCTCCAACCCGTGATTGTCTTATTTTCAGTTCATGCTATTGCAAATGTGAAGTTAGCACAATATTTAATGCCAAAGTTTACACCATGCAGGCAACTAATTCAGTTGTTTTCTTATTAAAGATGAGAAAACCAACAAAAGCTACTGTACCAGTGTAGAAGCCAACAAAGAGCAATATTCCCAGAGGAAAAATGTAAAGAGAGTGAAATGTGAAAAATCAATTTTAATGTCACTAGATACATTTTGAACTTTTTTCATTTTTTTCTTTCACCTATGGACGTACGTAGGTCTCTTGCACACTCACCTTACTACCTCATGTAAAGCTAGTGTTCCTCCGTTCACGATTATTACTTGTCACACTCTCCTCAAAGTTATCTCTGCTTTGCCTTCAGAAGAAGTTTAACACCATAAGCTCATCTTCATTCCCTCACGAGCGGAGAATCCTTTTATGCAAATGTATTCCATCTAAACTGCAGATGGCAGTGATAACAGTACCACTGTACTTATATTTGTCTCCCACATTATTCAGTCATTGTTTAAAGATAAGCAGGTGATCACACTCTCACTTTCCCATTTAAATATTTACAAGAGGTTAAGCGTGGCTCTTAAAGTAAAGCAGAGTAAAGTACTAAGTTGTATTATAATATATTTATGTGTGTTTATATATGTAAGGTTGTGTGTGTGTGCAGTGCATGACAGTATGCAGGAATGAAGGTTTCCATTCACACCCTGCTGGGCCACCAGCCTAAATCCATTACATCCTTTAACCGTTGTGAGGCTGACAGCCACACACACACACACACCAAGTAAAATCCTCTCAATAAGGTTAAATGCACACAAGTACAATCCGCTAGGGTGTCTGGGTAACTCTTCACATGCTGTGTTGTGAGTTCAAATCTGTGTCATGACCTTTGACATGTCACTCCTCATCACGTCATCATGTTTTACTCTTTCTACCGAATAAATACTCCTTTTTTAAAATTCACAAAACACAGTAGATTATATACTCTATACACTGTTTTGTGGTATATATGATCTTTGCAATGCTATATAAATATTAACTTCATTAATTTGTTTCTTAGCCTAATATTTCCAGTCCATCTGTATCTTTTATCAATAAGTCACATATATACGCCCACTTCAAAAAAACCACACACAAATAAGATCAATACTCTGACGCAAACACATGCAGGCCCTCATTAAGCTTTCACACTCACCTCAAGCCTCTGCAGTTAACAGACGTTGCAGGCTTATGCTGGATTAGCGAACCAAACAGTGGAGTCTGGCTATAAGGACTCCCTCAAACAGCGAATGATCAACTTGTCATTTGAATGTAAACACACTGGATTAAGCAAATGAATGGAGAGTGGAGTCTGGTGGTGTCAATAATGCGCCCGTTGACAGGTGAGGGAATCATTAACCGGAGCAGCCTCCGCACGGGATCACTGAACTCTCCCTGAGTCTATAGAACAATGCTTCTATCTCTCTCATGCAATGTATTACTTTCATTTTTGGCTTTATCAATAAAGAAACAATTTAATTGTGCATGTGCAGTGGTCTGACAGTTTAGAGTGGTGCTCATGAATTAAGCTATATTATTTTATTGAAATAACAAATGCAATACTGAAGCCTCATCTCTCTACCGAGGATAAACAAAGATATTCTTTTGGTGCTTTAAAACTAACTCAAAGTTTTCTTCTTTTGTCAGAGAGATGTAGGTCATAAAGTCATATTTAACACAGCAGCCAGTCAGAGGATTGTAAATCCAAAAAGAGGATAAAAAAATATAGACGACGATAAGGAGATAGTAAATGGGGCAAAAATGACACAAAGCAACGAGGAGGACAGTGATTTGTTGGCAAACATAAAACTCGCTTCATCTCTTGCAGGCATCCAGTTTTTTTCTTATGCATCTTAAGCAAGTCAGATTTCAAATTTATGCAGAAAAATGTCAAATTTGACTTAAATCCACAAGGAGATTGGGCTACAGGTGGAACACTCATAGTGTGACTCACATTACTTCAACGTAAGAGACTAGAGTGGGAGTGAATAGTGATGCTTTGTTTGCTTCGGAGCTCAGGGCTATTTCCTGGATTCCTGTGTATTCTCTGCCACACACACTCTCTCTGCTATTAACTGGCTGATCTGACAGGTCATTGACCTGCCCAATGGTCTGAGGTATGACTCACTCATCAGCTATATCCCTCTGCTCCCCCTGGTGCCGACCACCCCTACTGCTCCTGTTGCTGGTGAACCAAGACCAGCGAATACACATGAACTGTGTGCACAGGATGGAGAGGAGAGAAAATAACACAGAGCTTTTAGAATCTGCACTTGCCCAGAGGTATCTTGCTATGCGTTACGCACTTTTTAAAAGATATCCTCATTATGCTCAACCACACGGAGGTTTCATAAATAACTAGTAATGGTGAATCAGTACTCTGAGGGCTGCACTTCGACAGCATTTAGAGGTGAGGGACTACTCTAGTATGTCGCAGAGAAAGAAGCATAGGTAGGGTCTGTTCGCTCCCTCTGGGAATGAGGATTGATGGTGTTCATTTGAGACTGGTCACATCTGAAACCCAGTGATAAATGTAATGATGTCGTTACAGTTCTAAGGGAGGAAGAGGTCCAGAATCAGTAAAATCTTATGTAATCCAGTGTTTTTAAAAACAAGAGAAAATTAGTTTAGAATCATGTGTCCAATAAACATGATGTATTTACTATGGGAGTGTTCTTAAGTAACATGCTAACAGTTTCCTGTTTGAAGAAATGTAGCATTGTCTTTTACTTTTGTCACAGTGACCAACAAACCTGTCAATCACTGACTCGTCTGCTTCACGGGGCAAAACCTGTTTCCTGCTTCTGTTAAAACAACATTCCAGACGAACCAGTTTGGCCACTACCTCTGCTGAAAACACTTAAACCCCTTAACTCGATAAACATTGAAGAAGGAATGCATTTAACCGGACTCATGGTGATAACAATTTTACAGAAAAAAACAACAACAAAAAACAGTGATTCCGATACCAGGCATGTTAGAGATATCGAAGGATAACGAAAGTGAGACATCAAAGCATGAAGCAAGTGACTTGAACTTGTCACAGATCCATGTAACGGCACAGGAAAGTAGCCTGTAGAGCCAGAGTTTGGGTTCATGTAATGATGGCTTACCTGCAGGGCGCATGGTAGAAGGGATATCCAGCGTGTGGAATATGATTGCAGTATCCAGACTGGTTCCACATGGTGCTTTCTCTTGTTCTACGGTGATAACAGTTCTCAAGTGTCGCTGCTGCTTCTTTCTGCTTTCTATTTCTAGTGCTGTGGCATCAGACTGAGGGGAGTGTAACATTAATCAGAGTCTCTTCTCTCGTCTCTTGAGCGGCTCCATGGGGGGAAAAAAACAGTCGAGAGCAGGTATTACTCAGACGATGAGGTGAGAAAATGAGTTGAGCCGAAAACAGAGGGGATGATGTCAGGTGAGTAAAGTCTGGTGTGGTTTACACACCTGGAAATGAAGTCCGCTCCTGCTGACACCCTCCCTCCCCTTCGACAATGCCACAACTACTCAGCAAAGTCTCAGACGACTGCCCCAGGTGAAGTCTGACATCAGAGGTTACTCCTTTAATCCTGCTCCGAGCCAGTCATTTCCCCGCATATCCCAGGTGTGATCGGTTATAACAGATGTCTTTGAGATCTACCTTGCTGAGCTATGTTAAATCATGCGTAATACATGTCTAGACCGTACATTTCAATGATTTTGGCTCTAGGATTTTCAACCTCAGAGCATGGTCTAAGATAAGCAGCGGATTTCAGAGACCGCCTTAACTCCAGCAATCCTAGATGACAAATAGGAGCCGTTTATGTCTTCTACACGTGCAGTGAATTCTCTCCAAAGTTCACAAGCAACACTAATCCATCTCTCCTTGACGTGAGCAGGTTAAAAATCCACAGTCCCTGCGTCCCTCCGCTCCATCTAGTTTGTCTCTGAGGAAGCCAGTGCCGGCACACGCGCTTATTTTCTCCAACCACAGGCTCCCCACCGGCTCTCGAGCCTCACGACACCACAGCAGTGCACGGAGCTGAATGACTGAGCATACTCACAGAGAGAGATAGAGAGAAAGCGAGAGAGAGAGAGGCGGAAGGTGGCGTTTAGAGAGCGCGAGAGAGAGAGAGAAGGAGGAAGACAGGGGAGCTGCATTCCTTTTCCCGCCTCATGCTAATCTGGCAGGATACACACTGCTGTGAAGAGCGAGAGAGAGAGAGAAAGAAAGAGACACAGAGAGAGAGAGAGAGAGTATTCTTTACACTTCATCTATCGAATGTTTGTCTGTGGTTGAAGAGGGATCTCTCCTCCTGAGGTTTCTTCCTGCTCCACCCACCTCCCATCACAAAGTGTTTACAGTGTACAGAGACCATGTTGACATGTTGCCAGGGTTTTCACCTTTACCAGGGAAATTAAGATTGTAATCACATGTGGATGTGTAATCACAGTGAAATATGTAGAGCACTCTGGTATTGTAAACTGAGGCTAGAAAAGAATGTTAAAGTCTCATCTGCATTTCTTGGAACAAAGAGCATAGTTCAATCAGGAAGATGCCGATGGGAAAACTTTTCAAACCCTCTCACTAAGGTTGAGGTATCGTTTCAAATGTTCTGTCCCAGAAACAAAACTATCATTTTCAATACTATGAGAAGTATACATTTGTTTTTCCAATAAATAATAAGAAATATTAGGACAACAATGTTACAGATCTGACAACACATTATAGGAGATGATGGTGAAAATTTCTTAAAGCCCAAGGCAACATCTTATGTTTGCTTGTTTTCTCCAGTCAAAAGGTCCTAGACATTTCAATCACTAACACGAAGCAGACAGACAAATTATCATTGTCATTGCCATGTTTGCTTGTAATTCCTCAGGAGTTAATTTAGCTTATTTCTTCAGTTTCTTCTGCCAGGAAAGTCATTTTTTCTACCCCTGTCTGTTTGTTTATTGGCTTTTTTTGTTCAGCATGATTATGCAATAACTACTGGACAGATAACCACAAAAAATGGTGTAAAAATGAGGTATGGGTCTGGGAAGAACCCATTACATTTTGGTGCAAATCCAAGGGCAGATGCAAGAACTTTTTCCACACTATCTTGCTTGATATGGCAATATTTTAAATATTTTTCTCAAATTCACGTCATACAATCAATGAAATCATTATACTCCTCGCACCCAAAAGTGAGAGGCTCAGTTGCACAACAGTATTTGAAAAAGTCACATTACTGAATGCATTTATGCCATAGACTGTTGAAAAAAAAATGGATAAAATGACAGCTCGTCAAAGTGAAGCCAAAACATTATTAACTGCAGTTAAGGTCATAAATCCTGCCTCCTTCATGTTAGTGGATGGGACATGTGTCAAACAAAATAAATTATAAAACATGCCAAATAGGTTTGAATAGTTTAAAAGGATGGTTTGTTTCATTTGAGGTAGTTGTTATCACTTGCTTAAAGCTTGGTTTGAATTCGTTATTTGCCACTTCAAAGGATTGGTTGCCAGCTGAGACTTACACGCAATTGGTCGAGCACATGTATGGGTGGGACCATGACACAGCAGCTCCGCTCCATGATCATACCGTGCAGATTCCAAATGACATAACTAGTACAAGCCGATAGCACCCATATCAGGGATGTAATGTCTTAATTATTGTATCCTGAGGGCAGGGGGAAACGTCCATCTTTATATTCAGTGTGATATAAACACAACCCATCTGTACAAAGCTTAGTGACACAGAGAAAGCACAGTAGAGAGGGTATATAAAGCCCTAATGGGATGAGAAGCCAGACATACAAATAGAAAGGAGAGCTAGCAGACACAGACACTGTGCTGTCGTCTACATCAGGTTACTCACAGCAGAGCCTCAAACCTCCTGATCAGCACACAAAGCCTGCAGGTGAGAGGTCACCTCTGTGCAGCTAAACAGAGATGCGTCTCCCCAGAGACGTGGACTACTCCAGTGCCCTAATAAGCAGAGCGCCGCTCTGACCCTGCTGCAAGGACAACTCTGCTGCACCTGGGGAAAGGCTGGTGACACACCAACAAAGCTGGCAGAATGACAGCTTCACTCACTGCAGGTCAAAGTCCAGACATGTAATCTGATATAAAAAGAATGTGTACAGCGATGTGGTGGTTTGAAAAGCTCAAACCATGTAGTCGTTTGATTACATCATGAATATTTGTTGCGAATATTTGATTTGGTTCATTCACTCGAAGGGATTTTCACTCCACAACCCTGATAACATGATGAGAAAAGTTGAGAAGCATGAAGTCTTATCATAATAAATGGAAAAGTGAATGTTTACTGGTTGAGCTGTTCCCTGTGGAGCATTTCTACTCACTTATATAGGACATCTTACACCGTGCGCTGACACTCTTACTATCATCTTGCATCACTGTCCTGTGTGAAGTGAAAATTGCTCTGCCTAATGAGAGCAGGGGCTCATCTCACAAGCCTCTGGTATTCACATTTGCAAGAAACTGTTTCCAATCAGCCGTGGAAAAACACCAGATGCAGATGGAATGTTGGCCATGTTTGGTTATTGCATTCATCACTCGCTAAACACACTTTCCCTGTTACCAAAATGGATTGTGAAGTTCTTGTGTCCACTCCAGGCATAATTCAGATTATTTAATCCAATGAAAACACATTGACTCCCCAGGTCTTGTTGGATTTGGAGCATTTCACAGAAGGTTAAGCACAACAGAGTTCACAGTGACAGAGCGGTATGAGTTTTTATCAAGCCAATCAATTTCTCAACATCATAATCAATTAACTACAAGGAACAGAAAAAGGTCACGTACATGGTTGCTTCCAACATGGGGGCCATGAGATGACTGACAAGAACAATTGTGTTTCTGTCACTTCTTTAATGTTCTGGCTTTGACCAACTATTTTAACATGTAATCACTAATAGATGGAAATATTCAACTCATTGGCATATGTGTGACTGGGGGGAGGTCACAAGGAGATGTCTATCTAATCTATCCAATAATACCATAAATCTCTTGACTGTATGTGGAACGTATATATCTCAAGAACTGTCTTATCTGCTTCACACTTGGCATGTGTATTATTCAGGTCCCAGAGAAGTAAGGTGTCCAATTTGGTGAAATTTGGACACACAGTCTTTGATATTAAGTAAACTCTGAATAAACAGGTGACCAATGCTCTGTAGCAGCGGTGGTTGGAACTCATGAACGTAAATACAATTTTCAGTCATGACAACAGCATGTTCACAACAATGGCAATGACAACTGATTCTCCAGTTCAGTTGTGCGTGCAGTCAAACCTCACTGAACTTTGAATAAATAGGTCAGTCCAGCAGGTCTTTACTCGTAGCTGCTCAATTACAGCAGGTCACTTTTATAGTTTCGGAAAACTGCAACCAGGATTATCACAGGCCAAACAATCGAGCAGGTTCTAATTAGTTGATTAGTTGTTATTGTTTTATAAGGTATTAAGTAGATATTAATAATATATGAATAACATTAATAATTTATCATATTTTTCAGCCCCTCAGGTGTTGATATTTAGCTTATTTTATCAGGTATAATAAAGTATTTGTAAAATTGTCACCATTAAACAATTAATCAGCAGATTCATTGGTGGTAAATGGTAAATCATCTGTATTTATATAGCAATTTTCTAGTCCTGATGACTACTGAAAGGCTATACAGTAGAGTTTATTGCCTTTTACACACACATTCATACGACCTTCTGGTTAGAGGACGACCACTTACCCCCTCAGCCACAGCCACCGTGGTCATGGATCGTTGCTCTAATTGCATTGGGTCATAAGGTAAATCTGTTCTTTGGCAAATTTCTTCCCATTACACTCACAATGAGGTTGAAGTCTGATAAATCAAATAGTTTAGATAGCATGCAGCATGAGGGGTAAAACATTCCTGTCTGTGGTCTGTGGTCTGCTGACCTCTGACATCATAGAGACTTGATTTATTCACCCACTCTCGAAAGACATCATCATCTGTGGTGTAATTGGCTGGTTACATCATGTCCCTTTGTTGTGGTGAGAACACAAAAAAGAGGGAAAAAAAAAAGGTCGGAAGCAAAAGAGCTGGAGTGGCAGAGAGGGAGGGAGGAGAGGGGAGATGAAAAGAACACAGAAAGTGGAGGGGAGAGAGAGTCCCCTGCTGTTTGTTTTTATTGTGAAATTTAATTCCAGTACAATCTAATCAGGGTTTTGGAAACACAGGGGACACAGCTCCTTCCTCTCCTCCATCCTCCTCTGTCTATGCCT
Organism: Paralichthys olivaceus; assembly: GCF_024713975.1. Taxonomy (NCBI): domain Eukaryota; kingdom Metazoa; phylum Chordata; class Actinopteri; order Pleuronectiformes; family Paralichthyidae; genus Paralichthys; species Paralichthys olivaceus. The sequence continues at coordinate 20,098,931 of NC_091099.1, forward strand.
TCGCTCTCCCTATCTGAGGAAGCAGGTGGACTGGCTCCACCTTTGCTCGCCTATCTACCCACACACACACGACGGTGCACAATGATCTGCAAGTTGCACATAAAAAACATACTAATATACACGCAGACACACCACAGACAAATGCACACATGCACGTGGATACACAAACACACAAATTTGATGTACGCACAGCACATGCACATACAACACACGTTCAGAGGATGTAATTTTGCAGACGGTTGACAGCAGTGTTGAATTATTATGTCAGTGGGTGAGATGGCAGCAGTGTGATTGGGCCTGTGATTCAGCTTATCAAGGTTTTACAGCCTGAAACTCTCCATTGACACTCGCTTTAAGATGCACACACACAAACACACAACCTCCTAAGGGACATCTACCTCCCAAAGACCCACTGTGACAACCCATATTTCTAAAAAAATCCATGAAAAACAAGACAAAGTCACACACTTTCTCTAAGAACCTAACCTTTACAAACATGAACCATTGATTAAGTGATAATTTAAGATTTCTGGGTTCAAAAACTAACTGTAAATCCTTTTTCGCACTAAAACCTCCAGGACCTGACATTGTTTCCTCCACCTGTCGCCTCAACAGCAACTAAACAAATACTACCAGCTGTTTTAGGCAGTGCAAGTATAACTTTTTGTGTTTTAAATGAGAAAGCTGGATGAACTCCTGTGGTCTATGTATTATCTATATCATTCATGTACATGCTCATGTGTATTTGAAGAAGATTTCCTGCTTGTATGACATGTACTGTATTCAGAGTGTGTATGTGTGTGTGTGTATGTTTGTGTGTGTGTGTCAATATCCTCGGTAATCTTTTGATCCAGATTTTTTTCAATCTTCAGTCTCTCACTCACTCACAAGACGTACACACAAGACCTAGCCCTAATATTAATACAGCACCTGAAAACTCTTCTCTTTTATCATCCCTCGAGGCCTCACAGGCTAAAGAATGACACCACAATTAGACAGAATCTTTTAAATGCTGGATCAGATCCAGAGGAGGGAGAACAGCAAAGACAGTTTCTTTAAAAGATTTGGATTTGTGGGATTTGATGAACTCCCTGTCTGATGGATGGATAAAACTGTATTAGACCAAAGTGTACACCCTTGGTAACCACAAATACTGAACTTTCTACTTTGCTTGTTAAAACACGGTTGATAAAGTAACTGTGATTAAAAGACCAGTGCTTTAATACTGCAAATTCAAAATAAAAAAGATGAACTGTTCATCGTTAAATTAAAAGGAACTGTAGATTAGCTGTAATGATTTTCATTTGATGTTTGATTCATTGTCTCTTTTTCTTCTGTTGCCATATGATTTTTGAATGAATAACTTGAACTACAGGCTCTTCATTTATACACACACACTCACACTGAAAAGCTCAATTGGTATGCAAGACATGAATGGTCCACAAAGACAAAATAACACTGTAATGATCCTATTGAGAGAATCATGTGATACAACAGCAGTTTAATACTAACAGCAGCATCTCAACCTCTCAGCCCGGCCACTGCAAATGTTGGAACATAAGAGTGAAGGTTTGAAAAGGCATATTAATAGTAAGGTACAATGCTATCATAATATTTATCCAGTCCAGCAAACAGCACAATACTTGACTCTTAGAAAGACCATTCTGTATGTATTGAGATTTAATACAAAGAGAAAGAGATGCAGCATGACTCAGTTCTTTTGTAAGTCAAACACTCAAGCTCATTCTCACTCTACAGAGAGGCTCCAGTTCAAAGTTGAGCACAGACAGGCTGGTGCTGTTTTTACAGGCAAAGAATAACACTTACTTAATCATTTTCAGCACACAGAACGTGAGTTAAACTGACTGTCACTCAGAGCTTGACTGATTCTGACTTTGAAATGACTGGTCGCTAACTCCACAGGTATTCTGATCAGCTGTCAGAAGACCAAACCCTTCAGTCTGTTTGGTCTGTATCTGTTTCTTCAACATTTTGTTTCGAAATGAGAAAATGATGACATAACACTGCAATAATCCTTGTATGAAAACTTGTGGAGAGCTGTGGGTGGCAAAATAGAATGCTGTTAGATAATATAAACCATAGCACCAGCCATTCTCAACCAATCTCAAGAGAGATTAAAGCAATTTACATAAATTCTGTCCATTGTTTTTGCCAGATTAAAAAAAAAACAAAAAAACTAGAAAATTAATTTGGAGACTACAACGGAATGAAGTTCCATGCTACACACTTCATTTTACAGCTACGTTGGTGTGTAACCAACTAATGTTGGCAATGTAGCAATAGCAAAAACTTACATATGGGAAAATTGCTTAAATCATGAAGTCCTTTATCAAACCACTTTACAACAGTAGAAAGTTGATTTGATGAAACTGGAGATGTACAGTTAATATAAATGGACAAGTGATCAGGGCTGAAGACCTGAATAAAATAAACATGCCGGATAGCTTTTACCAGTATTTGCTTATTTGGCCTCGTGTACAGTATGTCTAAAACCCTGCACTTCTGCTGAAGACAGGGAAGCAGGATCATTTTCTGTCTATCACTGCTCAGTTTCATTATTCTAAGCACCTCACATTAACCTTCCCCCTCAAAAGAAATTCTCACTCACTCGTTTCTTATGTTGAGGGGAAGAACCTCGTTGGACACGCTGCTCAGACAATACAGCTCTAAAACTTGCTACTGCTACAATGTAATCGTTGGTCAGATTCTTCAATTGGACTGAAGTGGACTTTTACAAAGACCCCTTCCCTTTGCAAGTAAAGTCTGGGCTTTGGCTGGGTCACTCAAGGACAATCAACATTTTTTCGGCTGTATGCTTCGGGTAGGCCAGTATTGCTGAAAGATTAACCTTTACTGATTGTGAATCAGGTAGTTTATTATTCCACCAAAGTGAACTGAATGCTAGTGCTGGGCTGGTTCAACTTTCAAACATTTTAAGAACCAGTTTGAATTTTCATTGGCTACAGCCCACTTTAGGCCAATTCATGATATTTGCGAAGCTACGCTGTAGGTAGGTACATGGTCTACGCACGTTGCCTATGTACAGGGCCACACTGTTGTGAGCATTCACAGTTGTGCTGAGGTGTGTGTGTGCGTCATTGGGCAATTACACCAGTGTAACGATAGTGGGTGTGGAGCTGAAACGCTAGTGGCTGTAGGGTTTCTATTGTTACTATGCTGAGTTTCTTCTGGTTTCCAGTCTGCTTATTTACAACTTCTTGGGTGTCTCTGTTTACTTCAGAGCAATGGCGATTGTTATCATGTTGGAGCTGAAAGCCATGAAGAGCAATTACTCTTTCTTAAAGACTTGCACCAAGCTACAAAGCGGACCAATCACAGCTCTTGCTGTCTGCATTACCTCAACAATAATTTTTGGGGAGGTGCACATCAGGGCACGGCGTAGGGTACATGTCTCATCTGTCTGTCTCTGTCTGTCTGTCTCTGTCTGTCTGTCTCTGTCTCCCTCTCTCAGCTGACATCTCTGACCCAATACAGTTTAAACGATGATTTGTTTGTCACCATCGCCACATTATCAGCACATCACCACATAATGATCGATACTTTTCTGCAAACATTCATTCTTTTATTCAGCCCCCCACCACCAGCTCGTTCGCTCTCCTCTGTGTGACAACTGTGTGTGTGTGTGTGTGTGTGTAGGCCAATGGAGAGAAGTAAACAAAAATGTGGAACGTGAAAATCATGCCTTGAAGTGCATTTTATTCGCTTGAAATAAGAGCATCTCAAATCCATGAACATTATACCTCCAATACTATAAAAAGGTATATTGTAAATAATTATTTTAGTCTGGTTTGAGAACTGAATTTACACTTGAGTTTCTCAGTGAAATAGCAATGAGCAGTTCCTCCCTGCTTCTCTGTGAGCGAAAAATGAAAGAGCTCAACCTCCCCACCCAAAAGTGACCCCTTTCATTTAGTTTTCGGAGAGTGTTGACGGTGAATAGCCCAACAGTGCCAGGAACAGAATAAGAGCCAACTCTCAGTCCATCATGACATGAAAGGAAATTCAAGGTTATAGTTTTCGATGAAGTGTGAAAACGTGTCACTTAAGTCAGGGACAGACAGAGAGGGCTGTCATCATACACTGATGAAATTGTATGAATGAGATAAAAACACAAAGCAGCAGAGAGGAACATTAATTAAACATACTCATATGTTGCCAACTCAGATAGATTAAGATTCCGTTATTGATAGGACAAATGTAATAAGTTATCCAGGACAAATACTTTCTTTGTTGATTAAAATGCACCTTGTATCTGTTTAGTGGTGTCATCTTTAACCACATCTCACTATGTGCCATAATGAGCCTGTTTTGAGTGGCAGCTGTTGTAATGAGGCCTTTACAATTGCACTTCTGTGAGAGGGAGAATTACACAACAAAGGCCGGGAGTGTCTCTGCTTGGAGGAAAATTGGGGAATTCTCTGCATGCTCATCTTTCTGTCATCACCTTCCCAAATGTCACACGGACATACAGTTAAGGTCAATACTGGGCTTTTAATCACAGGGAAATCGAAAGAGCAGAACTGCTTACTCGAGAAGTCTTGGTTTAATGCTTGAAAGACCTTCTCGATTTAGGTGTTTAACTTGTCCGTTGTTTTTTTACATGATACAAGACATATCATGAGTCAACGCCATGACAGAGAATATATGTATATATAATATGGCATTTTCCTATATACCATATTCAGTCATACTTTAAGAACTATTGCATTTATAGTTTTATTAATGCTACAAGCTGTACAATCATTGTAAAGTCTACTTCAAAACATCCTATTATCAATCTCATGTTTCTGAGGTGTAAAAGCAATTCACAGAATAGAACCGCCTCCTGCCATGGTGCCTGGTTATCACAATACCCCAGGGAGCTGGACAAAGGCCGTCCTTTTCCTAATGGACTGCTTTTTACTGCTAACCTGATTCAGTCAAAACACAGTGTGCTTGGCGGCAACCAAACAGCCGATTTACCACCTGAATACCAAACAGGCAGGCCAATGTGTAGAGAGCTTGTCAGGCAAAAACACTGTCAGAAACACCTGACTGATTAAGTCCCAGTGGCTTGGCAGACTCTTTTGCATAAACAATGTACATGAGCAGCTTTTTAGAGTGTTGTAAGCTGACCTATCTATTCTTTATCAGTAATATATACCGAAACATCCTCTCCAGTATCGTTATAGTGATTCTACTTGGTACATTAATTGTACATACATTGGGTCCAAAATAAAAGCATAAGAGGTGTCACCAAAGTTACAAATTATAGCAAGTCGAACTTGAATGTCTGTATTTAACTTTCACTGCAGTCCAGGCATTTTACTAAAATGTCCAGAAGTTCAATGCGTGTCAGAGTCACGCCGGCCGAGTGCAGTGTTAGTTTGATTCAAAGAGGAATATTGAGTCATATCGCAAATGTTTTTTAAAATTGAGCAGCTTGTCTTTTTAAGCTTTGAAAAAAAATGTTTGTGGTTATGAAATGTCTTAATGTATGTGGCAATCATCTAAAAGCAGATTTTGATCAGTGAATCAGAGAGAATACAGATAAATAACCTTTCATAGCTGGATTAAAGAAAACACTTGCTGCTGTACTCCTCAGAACCATCTCATTTCCAGCCACTGTGTTTGATCAAGAATAAAAAACCTTGCACTCGAGCAGACCATCAGACTGGCTGTGGCATATTTAGCCTCCCAGTATAGCCTACATATTTACCACTGCAGCTTTCTAAATACTGGTACTTAGAGCTGATGCAAATCCTTGCACGAGTGTTTTGAAATTCAAATTGTTTCTGGAGGCATTTTCAGTCTTTAAGACTCCATCTGGCCCAGATTTTTCTCAGCAAATAGCATCTAGGTTGTTTTTACAAGATGCTTCTCTTAAGGCACCAAATTAAATTCAAATCAATATTGGTTTGTGCCAAAGAGATGACAGGTTGAGTCTGGGTGTAAGAATTCAGTCACTACTGTTTCTGCAAGAAAATGGGGGATTATTATAGTAATAGTAAATCATTTCTAGGACAGTAGGCCTACATCTTCCTCTCTCATCCCTGTTTCACTTGCTTGTCCGACAGCAGGAGCAAATCCAACGTCTTTATGATCTGAGTAGCTGAATGAGGCTGAGGAAAGTGCTGGGCGTCAGTAAAGCTGTCATACACCTCTTGTCGGGCTGAATTAATCGTGTGTTTGCATTCAGCTGGGAATCAGTGTGTTTACAGTAACCCTTCCATGTCAGACACAACCACAACTGGCACTCAGTGTGTTTGTGTGTGTATACATTCACTTGTGTGTGTTTGGAGATATGTAACAGATGCAGCTTGACTAGTGTGTGTTTACTCCTACGTCCCGTGAGTCCCGTTACAACCGCATACAGCTGACAAACTGCACTCACGCACAAATTGTTTTATTTTGTGTCAACAGCAAAGGAACTGAGCTTCACCCAGAAACAAACTGAAAACATTTGCCACGATGACGAATCTTAATCTCTGATAAAACAGACACTTCGCCTCCACAGATGTCAGCACTTCACCATTCTGTGTTGAATAATTTTACGACGGGCTTACCTTGCGTCACACGTCAGATCCCATGTGGAGAATTCATGATCGTGGACGTTAGTGACCACCTTGGCCGTCCTTGGCCAGACTGTGTGGCGTTTGATGGGAACCAGCTCGTGGCCAGCCTCCCGTGTAGGGTCACGACTGCAGCAGGTACCCATCGTTCCACAACAATGGACCTCTTTTCCGGGTGATTAGAGGCTTTATCCCTCTGAATCCTCACTCACTTGTAGTAGCTGGGTTCTCTTGATTTAGTTTCCCTTTTCACAGTGTTTCATCTCTTGTGGATGTCGTCCTGTCTACGGCCGTTTCTCACAAATTTTACAATTAGAATGATCTCAATTAAAAGTCACTGAGAAGGGCAAGAGCGAAGCAGAGCACGAAGGGTATGTTGAGGCTCTCTCTTTCAATGTTTTCAAATATTTAAACATCTTCTCGTCTCTTCATACTCCTCTCACTACATTGCTTGCTGCTGTTGTGTCCTATCAAGTGTCATCACCGCTGTCCTATTTGTCTCCGACCTTCCCCAGTGCTCCTCACATGATTTCTCCCTCTCCAAACTGCATTGCTAATGTTTTGGTGGCGTGGCCCAGGCAGTCTCACCCGCCTCCTTCCACTGACAGAAAAGCCACTGTCTCCCACGACCAGCCAGACTCTGAGGGCCACAACGTTGTATCAACCATCTTGTTGTTTCTCTCACTCGCTGTTTGCACCAGTGTCCTTCAATCCCTCCTTTGTGTCTGTCCTCCTGCTCAGTGTGGAACACAGATGGACCCCCCCCTACACTTTCCAATCACAAGCTTTTCGCCTGGTTCGCAGACAGTCATGCGGAGAAGAGCAACATGAGTTGGTCCTACACTGGAGAGATGAGTGGGCTTGTCGTGTGGAGAAATTCAGCAAGTGCAGACAGCCTCTGGGAAATGTTTCCCTTTGTGGGCTCAACATTTTATGCATTTTTCCCATTTCTGAAGTTTATTGTTTTAAAAGCATGTGTGCAGACTTTGGATGGAGAATACTGGTACGTCACTGAACACATTTATGATGAAAAACCGCCTCTGCTAAATGGATTTTAAGTTTTTGATCACGTATTTATATCCAAAAAAATACTGCCTTTTAACTTCCCTGCAAATTCTTAAAATGGTTTACTGCACCATACAGCCCACATTCTATTTACAAAAACCTCTAGGACTACTATGTGAGTTTTTGATATCAACATTTGATTCAGCCATGCTTGGTTTGCACAAAGGTGAAACTGAGGACATGTGGCAGCCTGAGCAGCAAACACAGTTGAGATGTAAAAATCACATTTTTCATCATTGTATTTAAGTCCCCATGGTCAGAGCCAGCTGCCCAAGAGAGATCATGCTGATTTGTTTACTGCCACGCTTCCTCTATGAACTGTGAGCCTGTCGCATGCTCATTGCTCATAGTATGACTTGTATTCACAAGTGTTGCGACTTTGCTGCTATTTTGAGAACAGGATATAAGGGGGGGATTGAACCAGAGGAAAATCAAAGGATGGAGGAGAAAACGGAATAAAAGAGAGCAGCCGGTGTGCAAAGCAGAGGTGACTTCAATCCTTTGAGAATCCATTGAGATGTTGCAATGATCGTTCAAGGCCACAGGAAGTTGACGCTTAACAGACAAATTACACTAGAGACATTAGAGGAAATAATGGCTGCTCTACCTCCGATGCTAAAAAAAAATCCTACAGGATTGTAGGATTGCGGACCTAAAACAAAGATACCCATACCTTTCAGACCCAACTCAACTTCCATCTCTCCATATGTGCTGCACAGTCATACAAACTGATAAGCATGTTTTTAGTATTGTGAACACTGCCACTCTCACAAATCCACCTTTTCCAAGTTTAAATGAAAGATGAAGACTGACATTGAGTGTACAGGAAGCTGTGGGTGGTTAAATGTTCTCTGAAATGTATAAACAACTGTTGATAAAATGCAGTGAGAGGCAATAACTCTGCTCTCTACTTGTGACGTGCAGGAAATCAGGTGTAGCTGTTCCCACGCTATCAACAGAAAGAAGGTCGCTGTGCACACAAATCTAAATTTTTTATGACATGGTTGACATTTTAACAGATGATCTTTGTGAGTATGATTGTACCAGAAAGACATTTATTTTAAGAACATTTTGTCACAGAAAGTGCTCCCTTTTTTAGGAAAGAAAGAAGCCATACACCTTTTGAAGGAAGTAAGGAAGAAAGGATGGGGTGGATGACCATTTCTCATCATGTTGTGGTAAGTAATCCTTTTATATGAGTAGGTGTTTCTTTTTGAGATGTAATATCTAAACTGTTCCCATGCAAATTAATCATTTTGTTTCTCTTTAATATCACAGTCATGAGCTCTCGGATGAAGCTGGGATGCTCCTAATTACTTTCTGATTAGCTGTTTGGATTTGAGCGGCTATTTGTTTGGTACCAAACCACTTCTTCTGTTTATCTGATTATTTATGACAAAACAAACTGGTAGCAGCACAATACAGCAGTTCTCCATCACACTTTAGTTGTTGTTTTCAGTCCTGCATATTCTCAAAGAGCTTCATGCTAACCCACATATCAGCCTGACAGATCTGTGTTGGACTTAGATCCTCTGTGAGAGTCTGTGGATTAATACCACTGCAGGGCATGAAGGTTAAATATTCATTCCATTTTCAGAATCACTTCAGAGATGCTATTGAGTGCACATATCGGCATGCGGTGCACTAAAATGACCCAAAAGCATAATCTTTGCATCTGCAATAGTGTGAGGAGGAGAAGAGGAAGAGGGAGACAAGAGGGAGACAAATCTCCAAAATATTATTTTCAGTTTGAAGAGTATTAAAAGAATTCAGTGACAGGATTGATGAAATCTAACTACCACAGGGAGGTGCTTTGTTAGGACACATGATTCAAATGTCAGTGTGTATAAAACATCATTGTTAGGACTGTCTGGTGGACTGTCTGTAACCTAGATTGTAAATAAAGATGAATGCCGCATTTCCACTTCCTCCCACTGTGCACAAATGAAGCCAAAATATCCGCGATGCGAACACTGCCATCTTGTGCCAATGATGGCATTTGGAGCCAAAGTCTGAGCCGTAGCGCTCAGGGATGGAGTCGCATTATCGAGGTCCCGCTAATACACACGCGCAACCAACTGCAGCTCAGTCTCAGCTGTCAATCATGACGTTGCAACTCGTAAATATGGCATCTAATGATTAATTAAAACCAAACTCACTGGAAGTTTTATGCACAAAAATCAACTTTTTTTAATTTGAAAAGTAGAGAGAGAGAAAATATATATTTGATAATAATATCAAGTACATTAAAACTGCACTTATTGCCTAGATCAACATTTTGGAAAATATGCTTATTAGCTTTTCTGCTAATCATGAACAGATCAATAGGCGAGTATATAGTGGAGCTGGAGCCAGCGGTTGATAGCTTAGGTTAATATAGCTACCCTGCCCATTGCTCCAAAGCTCATTTAAAAGCTTGATAACTAATACAATCCCGTTTGTTTAAACCTGAAGCTGAAACACAACAAGCCGTGGTTTTACAATGCTATAACCATGCCCTCCCAATCTAATTCTTTGCACAGGGAAGAAAATTAATTAATTTCACAATATGGCAACACTCATCAATAATCCATTCATATACCAGCACCATTATTTCATCAGGTTTTAATGTGCAGTCACTAATGGAAAAATAGAAACTGTGATTTAATTTAGATTGAAAAGTGCAGACCTTTTTATCAAGTTCAGCTTAAATTCATGTCACAGTTGAGCTTGAGGTTTACTGTTATTTGTTAAATCTGAATAATTAAGATAATGTACAATTTTTGGCTTCAAAAAAACAAGCATGGCCCTCCAGGTTACCACTCCCCAGCAGTTGTTTGCGTGTTTGGTGTTTTGTCTTGATAAGAGTTGATATATGATCAATATTGTTGGGAATAAACTCAGTGTTAATTGACTATTCACTACACTGTAGATTCAAACCCTGGTCCTGGCTTTCCTTAATGACTGAAATAAGGCCTCTCTAACTGTCTCAACATCTCTTACCCTTACAGAGTGAAAAAAGTAAGTCAGGTAAAAGTTAGGAGGTGAAGTCACAGCGAGACATACTTTATAAAACAGGAGAGATGATCAGCTATTGACAGAAAGGGAGTGCGTGTAAGGCAGAGTGTAAAAGAGGGAGCGAGACGGAGAAGCTCTCTCTGCAGATGGATACCATCTCAGGGGAAAGATCGTGGATTTGATGAAAATTTACTTGTCTTATTTCAAAAAGACCCGCATTCCTCTATATCTTATACTTTCTCTCATCTTCTGAGGTGAAGAAACATTAAATATTCTCTCCACTCAAGAGCCAACTTTACTGCAGGAGTGTTTACTCCTCTGGTGTTTGCCAAGAAAAAGCCAAAGAGCGGTGAAACTTTTCTATCAAGACAAATGGAAACAGAGCTAGAATAGCATCAATACATAACTGAGCTTCTCAATCCATCAGTTTCATTGAAAAGACACTTAAATGTGTCTTTTGAGCAACTAAATCATGACTTATCTTTGATGAAACACTAATGGTGGTTTAAATATCATATTTATTAACAAATGTATATAAAAATGTATGGGTTAACATGGCTAATAACACCACCTAATGTTTAAATCCATCTTGGACCTTGTAGACTGACGCTTAAACATAGAGTCAACTGTTTGGGACGTCTCTTCGTCATGAACATTTACATATATTTGAAAAAGCTAACATCCTCTAATCAAAGGTGGGCAGCCCCCCAGCACCAGGGACCACTCTTGGGTGGAAATGTGAAAAGCTGTGTTGATTTTCAAATGTACACATCTACCATTCAGAGAAGCCCCCATCCTCGCCTCGCTATACAGGGGTCCTCATGATCTTTGCTGCCGCCGATCCTATCCTCATACTGGTGCTGGAAAAGGTCAGCACCAGCAGGGGAGAAGACTTCAATTCCTCCTAAACGTCTGGATCATAAGTTATCAGAGAAACAAGCTGAGCAAATGTTAGCTGCAGCACAGCTCGCAGACCCTCTGGGATGGTTTTATATGTACCTGTTTTAATTACCTGGTCCATTTGTTTCAGGGAGGAGGAGACCTCAGAGAAGATAATTCAGCTCCTGATAAACAAACGCTGAATGACTGACACTAAGGGAATCCTAAACTGACTGCAATGACAAGACTGATGACTCAATGCTACTTCTCAATGTCACCAGACTCTGTCTTTTGTTGTTCTGCATAAGACAGAAAACTATACATTGTGCATTTAAAACCCTCAAGTTTTTCAAGGAAATTCTGCCATTTTATTCCTGCTGAGGACTTTCAGAACACATGTTCAAATATATGCTCTAAGATGTGTGGGAACAAAAGAGATGGAGCCAGGAGAGAATGAGGAAATAATTTACCTGACACCTCTGGACGTTACTAATTTACTCACAATTTAAAGTGAGCTGAATGACAGTCAAGAAGGAGAAGCATGTTTACAAAAAGCGAAATATAATCCTGGCATGCAATGTTGCTGAACAGGGTCTTTTGTAGAGAGGCAGGTGTTGGAAGCAAATATCTGGAGGGAACACCGTTAAATATGGAGAACAGCCAGTGAAGACAACATTGAATATAAACACTGTCCTTGGGCTGACATTTACAAGAAATAATCTTTAACTTTCCTGCTGCTCCGAAAGCAAACACAGGAAGTGCTTAGCACCTTCGACCAATGAAAACAACAGAAAAGCTATTGTTGACAAAGCTTTCTTTTCCAGCCTTTATTTGTCTGCCAGGGAACTGTTGGTTCTTTGGTTTAGCTTTGGCTCCACCACAAAACAAAGCCTCTTTTTCAGTTGAGCACAAAGAGACGTCAGACGGCGAGCACAGACCAACCCTGTGTTCTTACGCCTTTAATATGATCCATCGGTTAAATTAGTAGGTTCACAAGAAAGAAAAGAAAATTCCTGGAAACCCGTTTCATGAAGTTGTCCTTTCTGTGTGAGCAGAAAAGCCTCATAGCAGTCGTTCAGGTGGACTCACTCCGGTGCAGCAGCAACGTGGCCTTCTCTGTACACATCAATGCTCAGGTCTATTCAGTGTGGTGTTCACATCATCACCAAGCTCCTCTTATCCAAAATCAAGTTTGAAAAATGAAAAATAGCTGTTACATGGCCCAGCTCACATCCGTTATACAACATCTTTCCAGGGACACGAGGGTATTTTCTGCTATATTTTCCTGATAGTTCCTCACAAGGTTCATGATATTGTACTCTTCAGTGCTTTTCTACATAAGCACTGAGAGACAGAGAAGCAGCCACCCACTATATTTTTCTAATATTGAAAGACATGCCCTTTTCCTCCTAAACCAAGACTCGATCAGTCGAGACGGTTGGAAAGACTGAATGCATGTCACTGTCAAATAAAGTGAGCACTCACACTGCTGAGACAAAGCATTCGGCTCAGCAAACCTTTTAAAGGTTTAACAAAGTCATTTGCCGTCTTGATGGTATCTCTAGTCAGTATAACAGAGACTTGAAGGGTTTGAATCTTGCAGGGGCCATACTCATGACATTAATGTAACCTACTTTGAGATAAGCTCCTTTGTCACAGCTTGGTGATACTATCATTGTGCTTACGCTGCCAGTCATACAGCGCTCAAATCACTGCACAACCAATTTCAGCTTTCTGCCAAGAGCACTACCTCCGCAGATCTGCACACTCCTTAGTCATTCAGTCTAAACTAATATGAGCTGCAGGAATATTTGAGATTTTAATATAGAACTGGAGGTGAGCAAATCAAAAGTGACTGTCAGTGTCTCCACACTAGTTATTTGGTTGGTAAGCGTATCAAGACATTCACCAATCAACTGGGTTAATTGTGTAACTGGTTTATCTGTGAGCTGTGATGGAAGAGTCCAATCTTAATCTGTAATATGATTTATAACATTTTGTAGTTTCAGTATTTTCATGGCTAATACAAAATTGTCAGAGCCCATCAGCTATCTTCTGATAAGGTATTAGCCTCTGGGTGCAACAGCCAATATTTCGGTGCTTCCGGTGTAGACAGTAGATATTTGGGATGAGATTACACCTTCTGTATCGCTGTATACACAATGTACATTTTGTAGGTGTTTAAGGTCCAGATGGCATTTAGGCTGATCTCTATTAACTGCTGATAACGAATGCATACCGTCAATGTGTTCCGCCTCTTTTGATCTCCACACTGACTGTTTACCTGTGGGAAACCACAGCCTGCTCAAGCATGATTGGTTAAACAAGAACCAGTAACCAGGCGTCCTGCCCCAAAATCTTGTCCCTCGCCTACAGATTCTGTACATTCACATCGAAATCTGTGAATAGAGATTAAAGGGAAAGTTCTCACCACCCCTCAACAGAGTCCATAAAACACATTTGGAGCCTCAGGGGTAAACTTTGTAGCAGCAGAATCTAATACAATTGAATTCAATGGTGAAAATATTCCAGAGCCAAACTGATTTACCCACAACAATCAAAAAGCTCACTGATTTACAGGGATTAAAAAGAACTAAGAGAAGAAGCAAATGTTCAAATCTGAGAAGCCAGAAACACGTTTTGCACATTTGCTTGAAAAATACCTTATAAGCATAACTTCATTTTTAAAACAGTTAAAGACAATTAGACAATTCATTAGCTTTTGGACTGATTCATTGAGTGACAATTCATTTCAGCACAACAACAAAGTGAAATCTGCAATACCTACTAATGTTGGTAAGATACAGAGAGGTGACTGTGTTTCTGACCTAGAGCAGGATAATGACTGAGGACAGGGCTGAGGCCTGTGGGACTGTACCAGATGTCTTCTACCACCAACAGGCATCACTGACATCTCTCTCAATTTCTGTATTACTGCGTGTGTGTGTGTCTGTGTGAGAGAGAGAGAGAGTGAGTGAGTGAGTGCGTGTTCCTCCCTTCCTCTCCCTCCTGCCTCCCTTCAATTCCTTTCAGCACAGGCAGTCATGCAGACGTTGCAGGAGGTTTGATCCTCCTTGGATCTGATCGGCTCTGCTCCCCATCTCCCTGTCCCAGGAGCCCCCTGCTGGGAGTGCTTGCAGGACTAGGAGCAGGAGGATCCATCTAGAGGCCCCTCAGAGGGAAGGCACAACCACAGACACCATGTCTGTTTGTGTCTGTGTATACGAGTGTGAGCAAACACAAAGACTGAAAGAGTTGGAACATTCATATACAAACACACATTTTATATTTCCGAGGAGAGGTATGTGAGAGAGGGTTAAACCTGCAGAGGTAGAAGTTGTCAAACAAACTAAACAAATACACCACACTTGTCCTTAGGGGCACATGAAGGGGTTTATTAAAGCAAGCCCAGGCAGAGGCCGGGGGAAAAGATGTTTTTGTGGAGCACATCAACACCTTACCTAAAATAAAACATGCCTTTTGACAAACTATGGTTCAGTGACAACAAACTGAGGCCAGTTCACACAAAGGACCTGTTTCATGTTGCGGTCTGTCTGATCGATCAGGTATGTTTCCACTGCAGTAATTACTTTTCATTGATTAAAGATAACAGCCAACTAACAAGAGTAGTTAAACCAACTCTGCAGTTATGGAGCCATCTTCTTTCAAGCCAAACACATCGCGTCACAGCCGTGTGCCAACTATTCTTGTTGTTCGTTACAGGAAATAAGCCTCCAGGCTGTTATGTTTTCATTCTCAATTATTATTATATGTTTAAATCATGAAATTAGTTGGTAAATTAATTAATTTCTCTGCTCACTGGGATAACAGTGCAGTAATTTTGACTACTACGTGTGTGTGTGTGTGTGTGCGTGCGTGCGTGCGTGCGTGCGTGCGTGCGTGCGTGCGTGCGTGCAAGTTTATATCCAGATGATTAACATTTAGAGCTGATCGGTCAAAGGTCACAAGTCAAGGTCAACAAAAACAAATTTTCCTCTGAATCATCTCTGAATGAAAATAATAATACTAGAGAGACAATCTAGAGATGTACGATGGTTGTAAACAAGACGGTTAAATAAAAAGACGTAGCTTTAGCTAAATAAGATTTTTAGGTTTCAGGTTGGGGTTTTATATCTGGCAGTGTGACATCAGATGAAATGACGTAGTGGACATAATGACATGAGTTATAATCGGGCTATGCTCTGTAACATGTAAACAGGAATAAGATATTCTATTGGCAACTCATGCAAACACCATAGTCAAAGATGTCTTATTCAGAATATGGTAAACATAGTCATGACATAAATGTGCCGATTAGTCTCTTACAATTCTACAGTCAACAACATCCTCAGTTTTACCCATCAGCCAGATTTTGACGAAGTCTTGTTCTAACAACCCCTAGAAGATCTTTCTCTTAGCGGGATTAAAAATGATAATCAGAAAAACCTTTCCCACTCTGCTGTTAAATACACACTATGCTAAGAAGGGAATCAAACTGAGCTTCTTTTCTCACATTGAGTTGTTTCCAAGAACTCAGCAAAGACAATGAAACAAACGCAGAGACACAGGGGGAGCCGTACTGTTCTTGTTGCAAGTAATAAAAGGATGAAAAACATACTTTGGATGGAGGAGGCTGCAGAGCAGACAGTGGTGGAGCCCTGGGGGGCTGTTATATAAACATGGCCTGTAGATAAATAGTCGCCCTTTGATGTGAATAGGATATTGCATTTCAGGGTTGTTATAACTTCCCTGTGTTATTTCTGTTATAAGGAATACCATTCATAAGCCTGTTAAAGGTTTGGAGAAGGACACAGAAAACAAACTTGTCCCACTGAGCCAAAGAGGGAGACAGTCCTGTCCTCACTCTAGTTTTCCTTTCTCACCTGTCCTCCTTTCTCATGTATGAAGTCAGACATGAAGCAAAAGTTAGGACTGAAATCAAGATGTAAGGTTAACATATCGTTACCTATATTTTTTAACTAGATGTCCAGGTCAGTATGAATTTGCTACATAACAAGAATGCCAATTAAATATGAATTCAGAATGTCAGACAACAAAAGTTAACATCACTTCAGGTTTGACCTGTATGTGTTGCAGATTAAAAATTCAAGTTAAGTCAGGTGTTCCATTTTTATATTTATATGATTATAATAAATAAATAAATATAAATGCATAAAAAAAATCTTAAGACTTCCATCTTTGTTTTTTAATAATAATAATTTTTAATAATTTAAAGTGTAAAATGTACTTTTCACTGTGTAGATTGATGATAAAATAAAAAGATAGGATCTGAATACTTTCAGAATGCAATATATATCATAACTAGCATTAACACTTGAAGCCCCTACAAGGAGTTCTTAACTGGTTATGATCGGTCTTATTTTAATATTGCTGCCTCTTTATGACCTACAACAGCTTATGAGAAAATCAGGGAGATCATTTTCTTTTTTATTGTCTGTTGCTGGGACTGATTACCCGTGAGGTCAGAGCAACGATTAACGAGACTCGGGCTGGAAAAGATTATGTTTAGGTGGAGGGAGAAGAAACAGAAGCGGGGAAAGCTAGCCAGGCTATGCACTACTCTAAAGGTTAGGCTAAAGGCTAACCTGTACAGACCAATGCTCCCTAATCTGTTCCTCACTAACTGCAGAGGTACTGTATATGAAGCAAGTTCAACATACCCAGGATATCTGTCTGGCAGGTGAACTTAACCTAACAATCGCAATCAGGCTAAGCGGGCAGACGCTGACGGATATCAACTCTGTAAGTCAACCCAGGTTTGTCCATCTGCATCTCAGCGCATGCAGATGAAAGGGGCGGTGTTTACTGCATATGACCAATCACAGACATGGACAAGTGAACGGACAGCAGAGCCACATGGTATATTAGAAAAGACAGCTACAGCCGCTAAATACAGGAAGTACAGCCGGAAAAACATCTCTGATTGTGTGAACGTGAACCACTGGATTTTTATTTGGTTTTGCACAAAACACAACGCTCAGGTATCAGTCCCTTAAATGTGCCTGCTTTTTTTTTTTTCATCATAACTCATACATTTTCCTCTGGGAAATCAGTGAATATGTGAAACAATCTGATAAAGTGAGATAAAGAAAGTGACAAAAGTTTCTTGATCCGCTCCCTGATCTGAATCCACACCACTACTGAATGGGTGCCCTTTTGCCTATCCTTCCACCAAGTTTCACAGAAATCCATTCAGTTTTTTGCATGATCCCACTGGCAAACAAATGAACAGATAGAGGTGAAAACAAGACCTCCTAGGTGGAGGTAATGATGTATGAAACTTCAGAACTTCAGCTCAAACAAACAAATGTAAATCTGTGATATAAATTGTTGTTATATTCCCTCAAAGGACTAATTAAATAATTAACTTTTATTTGGACACTTCAAATAATCCCCATAATTATCTCTTTTTATCTCCCTGGTGAATGGATGAGAGAAAAAAAGAAAATTTCATTCTAAGACACTACCTTTGGAAAATACCTACTTGATTAGGTGAACTCAAGTCTGATAAAATATTATCTTCGGGTGGATGTTTAAATGCATTTTTATAGAAAGTTAAGAGGATCTTTTTTCCCCTGTTGAGCTTTCAGTCGCTTGATGTTAAAATTGCAAAACAGACAATCACGATGTGCTTTGTTTTCAAAAAGAATTAAGGCTGAATATGAATTTATAGTGTATAATGCAGACTACAGCTTTCCAGCCAAAAAAAGCATCACATGTGACACAGCAACAACTGCCTGGTGAGAGCCTGATGGCCAATTACAGTCCTGAATATGTGGCAGGGTTTCACTTGTAAAGGAAATCTTATACCAGAAATCAAAAACACAGTAATTGCCAGTTTTATGTATTTTTCATTGAGTAATAGAAAAACAACACACATGCACACACACATAGTCCCATCACTGCAAAAACACAACAGCAAATCCAATCTGACTGAAGAATTCTAATTAACAACATCTAACGCAACAAGATACTTATAATAAGCCTGAATTTTGACAACACGTAGTCCGAATCTAAAAAGAAAAACCTCTGTACTGAAGCATGAACCATTAACAGCTACTTAACTGATCTTTGCCCTCAATGACACAATCAACAGCTCAGCAGAGAAAAGTCATAGAACACTCTGAGTCCCCCTGAGGGCGTTTTAAAAATGTTACAGTGCCTTAAAACAGTCGATTACTGAGTGACTACAGTCACATTTCCATCTGACGGAGGCTTTAGAAAGAAAAGACATGAATATTCAACAACCAGAGAAATCCGTTATCCACCATGGAGTCTTAGAAACAAACCCACACACAGAAAAAAAACATGAAAGTAAGCAGGGTATGCTGAGGCATGGCTGAGCCAAAATTTGTTCAGGAAAAATATTTGACTCAGAGGACTAATCTGAACACATGTGCCTCTATGCTGCTCGACATTATATAGGTTTTCACATAGCACATGGTGATATAAAATGAAGCATTTGGATACATGAACCTTTGGCAAACAATAAAAGTATAGCACCAGACAACACAACTTTATTGGCAACCAGAGATCATGGATCTGCCTCATCTGTGCCTAAGAAAGTTTTCTCATCCAAAAAAATAAAAAGATATAGGATTATCAAAGCCAGATGACAATATTTTAAGATTTATCAACCACATTCTAATCTACAATCATATATTTAAATAAATTGGTGAATAGATTCAAACAGTTAATAATCCCTGGAAGAGTAAAGAACAAATATAGACTAAGTTTATAGACCATGATGCAACTCTGGCACAAACATCCATCCATTATCTAAAGCGGGTCTTGGGGGGCTGGAGCCGATCCCAGCCGACATTGGGCAAGAGGTGGGGTACACCCTGGACTGGTCGCCATTCTATCACAGAGGAACTTGATGCTCACATTCACATCAACGGGCAATTAAGAGTCTCTGACTAACCTTGGCAGACAGGGAGAACATGAAAACTCCACACCGAGAGACATAAACCCGGCTTTGAACCCAAAATCCTCTTGTTGTGATGTGACAGTGCCAACCACCACAAAAATATGTAGTAATATTTCTATAATATTTAAGATTAACTTACTCAAAACAACCAGGTTCTAAATGAATTATGTTTTTCTTACTGTATCATATGGGAAATTAATGAAGTCTTGATTCATTGAAAAAAGATACAATTACAACAAATACTGTTATATATGTTCAATGTCTGCAAGGCTTCATAATGATACGGACTTTTACACAGTGACAGCAAAATATTAGAGACCGGCTTCTTCAGAAAATCAAATATCATTTGCTTCAGATTGGTTAATGGGTGTTGCTTCTCTTCTGCTACTGTAAATATTATATCATATTTTTTCACTGCACCGATACAACAAGTACAACAGTATAAGACCCCAGAGACATCAAATGCAAGTTGATATAAGTGATAAAGTTCTTATGGAAATGTTCCACAAATGGACTGTGCCTCTCTCTGGTCACAGTCACACAGTCTCAGGTGAGGTTGTTCGTTTTTGTCTCTGAGTCATGATGTTAGAGCGCTCTAGTATTCAGACTTGTAAAAGGTAAAGACATTAGTCTTGTTGTGTTAAACTGTGAATGTATGAGTATGGAAAACACCTTATTTCTAGGAAAGAGACCAGGGTCAGGGTCTTTAAATGTGGTGGGAGGGTCAGATCCAGGGAGAGAGCCAGGTGACACCTGAGGACCATATTGCCAGCACCAGTACGAGGACAGGGTCAGAGGCAGCAAAGATCATGAGGACCCCATATATTTGTGTGTGTGTGTGTGTGAGCGAGAGAGAGAGAGCTATTTTAAGAAGTGAATTGAAAATGAAATAATCAGAAGAGTATCACCCAATACTTCCTCAAACGTTGGTAAGTTAAACATCCAGTGTCGCTCAAGCTTCAGTATGTAAACAAATGTTATGTGTGAATGCAAACTGTCTCACTGAGGTAGATCTGGAAGATCAGCAAGAGGAAAAGCAAACTGGTGCCACAGAATCTCATTGTCAGCATGGTCATATACTCCAGTATAGAAGCTCACACACACACACACACACACACTCCAGTATAGAAGTTATACACCTGATGTAAGAACCAGGGCAGACAGAGAGCAGAGGCTGGGAGCAGAGGGGTCGTCCCAGGGGTCGTCCCAGGGTCAGCAGGTAGATCACACCCCATATTAATCCACTCTGTCTCGGTCATTACTTCTGCTCGTAGCGGGGGAATTAGCGCAGGAGCCATATTAAGCCGCACGGTAACTTCAGTAATTCGCAGGTGACCGCAGCACAAGCACAGACAGCGGGGATGATGGAGCGGCACTTACTTTATGTAGAAACTGGCCCCTTGGTCCGTGAAACCTTCCTCCCATCCCCGAGGCAGATCTGAAATGAAACCCACACACTTGTTCGTGACACCGGGGAAGTTTCTCTTTCTTCTCTCGGCCGCGGCGGCTCCGTGGGCCCGACATGAAGTTAAGACACACTGAACACAAACACGCTAAAGTAAACAGGAGGTCAAACGGCCCCGCGGAGCGAGCTACCTGAGCGGATCATGTGTCCGGAGTTCACCGGTTCACCGGAGCTGGGATGGAGCCAGGTGGTGGCCCGCGTCTCGTCGCTGCCGCACGGACACACGGGGCGGGTGGGAGAGGGAGAGAGGGGGGAGAAAAACACCTGTTACACCGCCGAGAAGGAAACAACTCCCGTCACACGGTTGCGGTAAAGCGTCGCACTGCCCCACTCACTTGATGAAGAAGACCCTGCCGTCCTCGCACACACCGTACGCCCAGTGCTCAGGTAAGGTGTCCCGCCCGACAGGCGCCGCCATGATCCGGTGTGAGGTCCTGCTTCACCTCGCTCCCTCTCCATCGAGTCTCCAGGGAGCGATCACCGCTAGGGCCGGCGCTGCCTTCAGGGACCCCTCTGAAGCCCGGACGTCTCACACTCACTCACTCTGACGTGCAAGAACGTCTGAAAAACGATTTAATATATAGTTTTTGTTTTTGTTGCACGTTAGATTAGAAGTGTTGAGCACAGATTCAAGAAAATGCACTACTATGGAATAATAAAAAAGTGCAGGTGGAGGCAGAAAATCCAGCGGTCTCATTCGGAAGCTTCTACCTAAACATTGTGATGATTGGACAAAAGTAGAAAATACAAAGTTGACATGCAGAACATAAAATGACTGCCTATGCATTTAAGAATATTATGTATAGTCCAATAAAGATAAGAAAAACAACAAAACGTGTGCAGATGCATGACATGCAAGCCAGAGTGGAAGTGTGTGTTTATTTTTTTTATTTTTTTTTGTTTTTACACACATGATTCCTGAGCAATACTAATCCACAGTTACACACAAATCTTATCTCCAGGCAACAATACATAAAGAACAGCTACAGAGCAAAAGGTTTTTTAAGCATCTTGTGTAATATTGTATTGATCCAATAGAAGAACGGTTCTTTGCCACCTGTGAAAAGCCATCCCATAATTTGTCTCCCCTAAATCAAAGTGAAAATTGATCTCTCCGTTCTCTTGGAGAATGAAGATTGACAAGTTAAATTAAAGTGGACCTGTGAATTTGGTTTGACATCAGTGAATGAATTGTTGAGGAATATTTTCTTTTCAGTTAAGTGAATATAAAAAATAAATTTGATGTACACGTAATATAATATTTGTGCGCTTTGATGTTTCTGGTTACTTAAAGAGATGTCTAATGGCATAAAGCCACATTTGACAAAAACTAAATTTAAAAAAAGAGTTAAAAGTTCTTCTTGTATTTAGAACAGATGACACAGTTTGGTCGGTGGAATGGGTGAGGTTTTGCCAAAGGAATATAAGACATGTGAAAGTTAATATTTCCAAAATGGCCCTGTCTGTTGCTGTGCTTACATTTATTTCAACAAGAGATGAGAGGCGATGCATTTTAGGCAATTTGAGGGTTCAAGACATTGTAAACACAAAATCCCTGCAAGGGTCAGTTTCTTTTTATTTCCTGTCAGCTTTTCTAAAAGAGGTTAAATACCTTAAAGGCCCAGTCTGTAAGATTTAGGTGAAACAGATCTATTGGCAGAGATTTTATGTAGAATAACCCTCATTATGTTTTCACTTGTTTGGTTCCTCTAAATTGTATGAATTGTAGCTTTCTGTACTCTAGAAAAGGCCATTTATATTTAAACACTTTATATTTACATCGAGGGGACCCTCTTTACAGAGGCTGCCATGTTTTTTACAGTAGTCCAAACTTGACAAACTAAACACCTTTTGAGTTTTTATGACAACTGAAGCTACCACAGGTTCTTTTCATGTTTGGAAGGAGAGGGTGAGGTGAGGGGTGTTCAGCTGCAACATGCAACTTCATCACTAGATATCACTAAATTCTACACACTGTACTTTTAAGTATGTTTATAGGAAATAAACTGAGCAGTGCAGTAATGACAATGACAAAACTTTTTTTTCCTTAAATTGTATCTGATTGGTTATTGTAGGTGTGCCGGTTGAGGGAGTTTTATTTGTGCATGTTCATAGACATTCTCTTCATGGCTGAGATGATGCATGGAGACGATGCTTTATCTGAAAACAGGTTTACCCTCTTTGAACATGGAAGAGTAATCAGTTCCTTTGTAAAGACTCAGAGGGTGATGATGACAGTGTTTGGATATTGCATGTCCTAAACCAGTCATGACATCCCCACAGGAGGCAGCTTAGTAATTGAATAATTTGTTGCTATCAGTGAAATATAGAAACATGTAACCTGTAACCTTATCATTAAATCTCTGCAACTGGCAAAGAGAGTAACTGGGAAATCTTTTAAAGTTGTACTATTTCCCACAGCACTCGAAGGCATCACTACAGTCTGCATCCAAAGAGAAAACAGAGATGAGAAGAGGAGATGCTGTGCCAGTGTTTTCTCTGGCAACATTCAGGCAAAGTGAAGGAAAAATGTGTTTGCGGGTACCACTTGGATATTTAGGTGATTTAACTGCGAGGGGAGGGGACTGATTATGAGATTGAATACTTTCTTCAAACAGTCAGACACCTCATCAAGAAAGGCTTTGATTTTGAAGTTCTTTGATTCACAGCCAGGTCAGTCCTTTTGCTCCACACTTCATAGTGTAGAGGCTGTGGTAGAGGAGCTGTTTTTGTAATGAAATCACTTCTCAGAATAATGTCAGCTGATGAATCCCAGTAGGAGCCTCTCCACTGGAGATAGTAAGACTGCATGAGGTCACAGATGGAGCCTGTTGAATTTGTGTGTTTCCTCAGAGGAGTAAACATGTGTTGACTCTGTCTTTCTGTTATGATTTGAGTCATTTATCATGTATGTTTTTCACAGAAATGGCACATCATGAGAAACGTTTGTGAAATGAACACTCAAATAGTATGTGTTCCCATTTATTAATTGTACAGCAGGTAGTGGTTTAAAATCTGTTGATTTAGAAGATAATCTTTTTTTAAAGCAAACATTTAATATAAAGTTTTAAAATAAAGAAAATATAACAACACTCTTTTACACATTGGATCAGTCATTGCAATAATCAGTTAAAAACTAAATCTGACTTTAGCTCAGTGAAGTAGAGCTCAAAATAAAAATGCAGATGATTAATCTTTATAACTCTAATTACCCATGTTATATGGAAAGAGCTATATAACTTGGTAGTGAATAGAGGTCAAAGTTCTTTTGGTCAGGATTTTGATACGTGGCGATTCATTTCCAGAGGAATAGAGCTGCTGTTTATTCACCACACATTTGAATTGTGTACAATTACTTGACAACTCTGTGGGTGACAAGTTTAGGCCCTGTGCCAATTCCTCTCCCTTGGCCCTACCCCTAGATATGAAGTGCCTTCACTGGGAGTGTCCCCCCCAAACGGAGCCACAACTAATATTAACAACCGTACAACCAACATAAAAATAGCGACACATCTGACAACTGCAGGACAGACGGGACAGATCTATTGATCACAACACAGTCAGCGCGTTTATTTCAGTTATTTCCAGGTAACGTTAATCCTGTTCATAGAAACTTCTGCCCCGCACTGAAAACCTTAAAACATGAGAGGGGACGTTTTTTCAAACTTCATATACGGGACACGGGAGTCACGAACATAACTAGTTAATCTCACGCAGACTGTTCACAGGTTTGTTTTGATGCCGTGAGTAGCGATATTCTTATATTAAAATAAGATATTCCCCTGAATTATAACATATTTCAATAGTTATTTTGCAAAGTTTCATACTTACATTTATGAGCTTTTTAACAGTAGCCATGTTGATTTGCTTTGCCGGTTCATAAAGCATCCGTCTACCCATTTGGTGTTTGAAGGGCTAGATGGCCTCTACCCCTACATCACATAGAGAAATGGAACCACACCAACCCTTCACAAAGGAGTAGGGCCAAGTGGTAGGGCTGAGGAGTAGAGTGGGACAGAGCATTCAACAGTACATGAAGATGCACGACATGACTGCTCTCCAAAAGTGAAGCTAAAGCCCCCAGACTGTAATAATAAACTAACATGTCAGTGGGAAGCTAATGTCCAACAATAACCTCAGTGTGCTGGTATGTCAGTTAGCTCTTGTGTTTACATGCAGCAAACAGGTTATTGTGGGTTTTCCTCAGTGGCTCATTAAGGTAAATAAGAGCCTCTGTCAGTTTGTCAGACCTCGTTTGTTCTGAGTCACTCATCAGGAACTCTGAGCTCATTGGAATTTCATACTCCACAGTGACTCCCCGTCCTGGAGACGTGTGGTGGCGTGCTCACAACAACCACCCCACACGTTTTCCATGCAGCCCTGTTATTTGGAAATCCGCACTTGAAAGAAAAACAGCTCACCTGAGTTGTTGTTAAGTTCACGCTCAGCATGAATTTCCTTGCCAAAAACAATCATTTCCAAAAAGGTGAGGAGCAGAGTTGAAATTCATGTACGGTGCCCTGGAGCCCTGGAGAACTTGGAAAGACACACAACTCGTTTTGGAGGCAACTTAACAACAACACAAGAAACTCCTGAGAAGGCAGAGTGAGCTGAAGGGCAGGTAGAGGTCGGCTGAAAGCTCTGGATTCATGTGAAAAGATAAAGTGCTCACATCCTGGAGAACAATGAGAGACTTTATGCAGTCAAGTGTCCTGGCTGACACGTCAGTATGTCTAAGCTAATAGTACTGTACTGCAGTGTGTGTGTGCGTGTGTGTGTGTGAGTGTGTGTATTCAGGTGCCTGTTGCTGTTCAAAGTTCCCGTGTGTAAGATTTAGGTGAAAGGAATTTTTGGCTAGAAATTGAATATAAAATAATCGTAGAGATGTTTTCACTGGTGTGTTTTATCTAAATTGTATGAACTGTTGTTGTCTTTACCATAGAATGGGCTCTTTATATTTAAATACTTTATATTTACATGGGGGGGGCCCTCTTTGTGGAGGCCGCCATGTTTTTTACTGTCGTCCAAACTGGACGAACTGAAACCTTTTGAGTTTTCATGACAACTGAAGTTCACCACAGGTTCTCTTTCATGTTGGGAAGGGGAGGGTGAGATGAGGAGCTGCACCATGCAACCTCACCTCTAGATGTCACTAAATTCTACACACTGAACCTTTAAAGCATGTGCAGATCTGTGAGTTAACAACAGATTCATCTCTCTGCTAAAATTTGAAAGATAAAATAATACAGAGTCTGGAAATATAATTAATGGAGGAAGTTTTTGTTGACATGGAGGCTAGAGAAAGTTTCCTGGCAGCCGGCCGTTCAAAAAAGATTCATTGTACGTCATTCACGGCAAATACGATGGGATCCTGTATAAAATGTAACTGCACATCCATCGGGCCCTGGGGATTTTCCATTTAGCCCTGATTTTATGGCTTCGTAGATCTCACAAACTAAGATTGGTCTGTTGCTGTGAGATGTTTCATCAAGTGTTGGATAGTTTATGTTGTCAGGAGGGTTGTCCTGCTCCCAGATGTCTGTTGGGCGTTCAGATGAATCAGAGTAGAAGTTGAATAATGATTCATTTATATCCTGCGTGTCTGAGAGAACAACCCCTGTAGGAGATTTTATTATAGTAATAAGTCTAAAAAGCAGCAACTGGATAAGCTTGAAAGAAAACAAGTTTACTTGCTTTTCGCTCTTTTTAAAAAAACATGCAAGCAGAAGAAATTCAGCCTCTTTGTTGGTAACATGTCAAACTCAGCCTGGAAGTGCAAGTGTCTGTTTTACCATGTCCATGTTAGGGATGTTGCATGAATGTTTCATGTAGATTGTCTAATTGTAGAATTTCCTCATGTCACAGAGTATTATTGTGATGGATCCAAAATTATCTGAAGTAAGCTTTAAATGGATTTTGGTTGTTTTATTGATTTAAAAAGAAAAAGTTCAGTTTGAGAAGGCAAAAACTTCTTGATGTTGTTGTCAGAAAAAATTGGGGAATGACTCACCACTGCCTTGAAGGACTGTAGATTTTATTTATAGATGTGAGTGTGTGGTGTTCACATGACTTCACCTTTTTAATAACAGTCTGTCATCCACAAGAAAAAAACCTAGCCGAGAAATATGTGCGGTGTCGTAAGTCAGTTGACATCAACAATGATTGTTTTCATTTATCATTCAATCGTTTCCACAGATAAAAAGACAAAACAACAAAATCTAAATTTAATCAAAAACCATCAGACCACCAGAGCTTATAAACTTGATTTCATGACAAAAGAATAGGATTTAAATTTGCTTTCTGATCTCTGATCTGTATAATTTGACTGTACACACAGTCGTTTGATCCATTGTTACAATAAAATGTTTATTAGTGTAGCTTATATTAATAGGAGGACATGTCATCCATCTATATTTTCAATCTACGGTCTAAATTGTGGCTGCCTGCTGCCACCATCTAATCCCTTACATCACAGAGGTGGTCTCCCACTTTTTTCTTTACAGTTTCAAAATGACAAAACAGCTCGGAGGAAACCTGCTGCCTAAATATGAAAGAGTGAGTTCTTACATTTTGATCACTCAGTTCCTGTTGGCAGGCGACAGTCCAAACCTGTGTCACATTTTAATTTGGATAAACGGGGTTAATCTGCAAGGCCTCAGTCACTGAAGTATGATTTACCTTTGTGATTTAAAGATGTGTCACACATAAATCCTGCTCAGCCTCAGTGTCAACAGTAGCTCATAGAGAGAGTTCTGGTGTTACAGCTTTATTTATATTCATTTTTGTTACAATTTCTTGTCAGAACAGAAGTTGGAGATGATAAAAACAAAAATTGCAAAAAATATTTTAAACTAATATAGGTTTATCGGCATTTGTAGCTGAAAGTATTTCACAAAATCCATCCATCTGGCAATCCAACCAGAATAAAACAATGATCATTTGAATGTATTGTATTGTAGGTGTGATGTAAACTGAGGAGTTACCGATTGGTGATAAAACTATGATTGCTTGTTGTGTTGAAGACAGAAAATATCAGCTCTCTTCTCCATATTCTTGCTGATTCACCAGTAAGGGAAGTAACAATCGAGGTCCTACGATCATTATTTGTTAGAACAGCAGATTACGCACAACTATTTCCTCACAATAAAGGAATTCTGAAGCAAATCATGGCTAATCCAACCTGGGTTTACTTAACAATACAACAAAGCCTGGTCTGGAGTCAGGCCTTCAGAAAACAGCCCTCAGACAGAGAGAGAGGTGAGGTGGGCAGAAACACTGGAACTCCTCCTCTGACTCTTCCCCCCCCCTCTCTCTCTCTCTTGGTGTAATGGGTAACCAAGGCTTTCAGGGATGAGTCTGACGATCTTTGCCCTTGTCCACGTTGCATCAACATTTGTTGGCAAAGCAACAAAAACCTCAGGTGGCAAAAGAAATCCAGCAATGCTCACAGTTTATGTAAATGTGCGGTGAATAATGCATGGCCCGGCTCCGTACAAGAGCTTGTGACTTGTGTAAGAGCCTGCAGTCCAGACGGAGCTTCACCACTCCTGCTCAGGCTTCCAACATTAGAATACTCGGTTTATCACCTGAGGGAGACTGGTGGATTCAGCATCTGACCTTTAGACTCCAAACAACAATCAGAGAAACAGAAATGCTCTTATCAGTTAGGGCTTCTGTTGTTCAAAAGTGATGGACTGTTATAAAGTGAAATGGTTAGTTCTCACATTTTTGTTCTCTCTAATCTTTCTCCGGGACTTTGTGTTTTATCGTTGATGTTCCAAAGAGTAACACAAAACCAAACATTAGGACCATGATAATAATAATAAAAATAATGATAAAATGTATATAGTGTCTTTTAAGTGACCCAAGGTCATGTGTCAGTGGTATAGTTTTGAATACTCTGAACTCATGGTTCACTTACTAACTTTCCTTCAGCAGTCCAAGGTGTTCTTACAGTTTCACATAAATTCTAAAGTTCACCGTGACGACACCACAGCAAGATTAACGTACTGATGAACCTTGAGCTGACAATATTCTGTCCCTGTGAAAATAATTCACCAGAAAACTGTGACTTGAAGTAAAAAAAAAGTAATTTTATTCTAATCTATTTTTTATTATTTTATTGTTTCAGTGTTAGATAAGCAGTTTGAGTCTCTTCAGTAGAAACTGCAAAAACAATCTGGGGCATTTCCGCATTACTCTGTCTCCCTCTGGTGGAAGTCACATCCAGCATCGAAATATCAACAATATACAATAAGGTGAAAAGCATAAAAGAAACGTGTTTGAAATCAGATGCTGATTTAGACTTAAAGCAGCAGCAACAAGCCAGCGAGTAAATCAAATGTGTCCAAGCATGGCAGAGCAATAAAACCAACAAACTGCTCCCAGGTTTGGGGAGTGAACAACATTTCTCTCTTTTGGGGCAAGTTACAACACAAGGGTAAATTGTGCTTTTAGTGCAAAAAAATAAAACACTAAAAGTTCTATACGATCAGATTACTTGAAGTAAAAATTTACATGACTGACAACTAATCTAACTTTCCTTTCCTCAAACTATATATATGCGAGACATCAAACTCTGCAGGCTGTAACAGGAAAAATGTGTTTAGATCAGCTGAGAATTTGGCTTACACAACACAAATAACCTCCCTGATGATAATATTGCATTACATTCATTTACATTGACTTTTGCCCAGAGAGATGCACCATAAAGGTGCTTCCAAACCACACAGGAGCAAGAGTTAGATATTATCCAGCTTGTGTTTACTCACATATCATATATAGGAGCCCACAGTGTCAACAGTCTATAGAAGATCTACCTCTTATCATCTACCAACTGAACAGTATGTGGACAGAGGGGAGAGACTGTGAATCACACCAACATGACGCTCTGTCTTTTAAACTGAATTTGGAGAGATGGCCACAGCGTTTAATAATGTGCAGTGGAAGTCGACATGTTTAAACTGACTCAAATAAAATGGGATTTTTCCTCCTTTATAGACATGATGTCTAAATTGAAATATTACAGCCTTTATTTTTTCATATTACTAATTGTGATGAATCCACTGAGTGAAGAACGAGGCCTCTTGTCTGCTGGACTCTTCCCGTTTGCTGTTAGAATTTCTTCTCTCTTCTATTAGTAAGTGTGTGTGGATGACAGCATGATGAATGAGAAACTAATTTGAAGGTTGCACTCTTTCATTTATCATTCAAAAACCTCGGCTGACTAACAGACTGATGGGAACATAGCAGGGACGTGTCAAAACTCTACAATTTAATTTAGATGACGATTTACAGATTCCTCTCCAGGCTGAGAAATCTCTGTGGTCGTTTGTCTGATGAAACATGTCAACGACTCCTCAGGATGAATTCCTGCAAAAAAGATCCCTCTGTTCCTGAAAAGAAACCTCTTCACTCTAAACAGCTGATTTATTTCTTCATCATCCATTGCCAGAAAATTCCAGAAACTCCAGAAGTCTGAATGTGAGGCTTTATGATCATTAGATCAGTTCTTCAATATGTTCACCACTGCTGCTGGTCAGTCAGAAGATGATCCATCAGCTGGATCAGTGCTGCAAATCCCCCAAAGCAGCTTAATGGAATAGCTTGGATTAAAGTTTAATTGTTGTTCTGTTGATCTAAGATCATTTTCCTGTTTACACAATTCTTTCTTCCAGTTCATTTTGGAATACACTGGTATATTTATATCCTAACTCTTAATCTCTCCAAATACCTCTGAGTCAGCAGTAAAAATTAATGACTTAATGAACAGGCCTCCCAGGCACAAGACAGGGGGTCAGAGGGTTTGTGGTCTTTGGTCTTCACTCACAACAAATCCCCAAAACAAGGATAGAAACTAAACAACCACAGAGAGACAAGACAACTACAGTCACAAAACAACCACAGAGAGACAACACAAACACAAACAGTCAAAAAACAACCACAAACAGTCACAAAACTACCATAAAGTGTTCTTTTTTCTAACCATGTGCAGACTTATGTTGCTGTTTAAGTTCCAAATGAACAGCAAATGACTGAAAACCTTTTGTGTTAATGTTGATCTTGCCGGTGTAACCACATGAGGGCAGCATAGTTATACAGAGGAGTACAGTTGCTTATAAGTGGCTACACAGAGTGTGTGTTTTCCTTATTTAGTCTGAGATACTGATAATGCTGTATGTCTAAATATGTATAGGTGATGATGATGCTGTTCGCTGTATATGGAGGCTCCAAACATGTAATCCATGTTGTGCCAGTGTGAAACATTTTCCAACAAATATAGAAAACCTTCAGATGTTTGTGAACTTTCTGCTGATATCAATGTTTACATTTTTAAAGGGCATGTTACCAAGTTTGTTTTGACGTCGAAACTGTTAATGATCCAGACAACTGACACAAACTACATGTACTTGTTGTCTGATAGCGAGGAAATAAAGAGGTTCACATGGTCATGGAACTTTTGTGACCTTGTCTTACTGTCACTGTTCAATGTGTGTGTGTGTGTGTGTGTGTGTGTGTGTGTGTGTGTGTGTGTGTGTGTGTGTGTGTGTGTGTGTGTGGTATCATACACCAGAGGAGAGGTGTGTCCCCCAGTGGCTCTACTGTAACATTACACCAACTCATACTCACCTGACAGACACTGAGCAGTGAGCACACTGTGTTTAGTGTCTGGGTGTTGTCAGACATAATAATAAGTCTTTACCACACCCACCACCATACTACACATACACACTCACTACATGGATTACATGTTTGGATAATAATGATTCAGGGTGATAATTACAGTGGGAGTTTCTTAATATAAACTGCTGTTTGTTTTCATCCGATTAAAGTGAAACTACACCACTGGTTATTTTGGCCCCTGGAGCCACTTAAAGGGACCTTGAAGTGAAACACCAAGCCAGACCAGGTAAATATAAGTGAAATATTCATGTTTAAATTACACAAACTTTTGGGAAGAAGGAGCACGCCTCACATTCAAGATAAATGATGAGAGGATTTTGTGTCAGGGGGTTGTATGTGTTGTATATACACAAACTGAGTGTGAACTGAGTAGCCTGCTTACAATACACTGGACAATACACAGAACAAGTAATTCTTTTGCGTTACATGCAGTCTGTCTGTATGAGCTGGCATCAGACACAATAGCTGCTGGTGGGTTGCATCATCAGCTAATTGTGACCCAAGAGATACCTCTCTCTGGCAGCCATAGTGAGAGGGCCAGCCGTCTGTGTGTGTGTGTGTGTGTGTGTGTGTGTGTGCTACTGTTTCCGCCGCTGCTGCAATCACCTGCAATCCTTTCAATGCCTCGCCACTCCTGCCGGTTGCTTGGAGACGGGGTCGTCTGGGCCACAGAGCTAATGATGCTGGGAGAGGATGAGGAGGAGGAAGATGGAGACAAAGAGAGGAGTGGGTTCCAGAGGAGGAGAAGAAAGGGGAAAGTGGATGCAATAACGCACGAGAGGGTGGTTTGTTCAAGCTCCAAGTGGGAAGTCACAGGTTCAACCACTTCCAATAGCCACATGCGTCTTTGCTGAAGTGTCCTTGAGCTGGACCCCGAGCTGCTCGCTCACTGGGAGTTTACTATGGATTAAAGCACCATGTAGTGTTTCCATCAGCTGCACCATCACAAACAGGGATGTCAGGCTGGGAGAGATTAGATGGACAAGCACCCCCCCTCTGCTCCACCACTCTGACCTCTCACATTACAAATATAAAGTGAGGGTTTTTCACTTCTCAGCTCACGGCCAATGTCATCAGGTCTGCGTACAAAGCCTCTGGAACAAAGACAGAGCATCTGGAACATCTACGCTCATGACAAACAATTCCTCTGTCTTGCATCATGGAGAAATACACTTTTATGATGGTTGTAAACAACATGTTTATGATGCAAGAAAAGCTCTAAACACTAAGGCCCCAGATTACAAGGTCCTCACAACAAGTACAGCACACAAGACACTCTAACTGAATTAGTACAAATAATGATGCATTTTCTTTTTCATGCCGGGTTAGTTTTTAAATTCATACTGTATATAAGACCAGTTAAAAACTCTAGACTGGACTTTGGGCTGATTGGTTGCTTGTATGTCTGGCTAGATGTCGGTGAATGTGTTTATTCTCAGGTTGATTAAACTGGTTCAGTATTTGAATTGATTGAAATGTTTCTTGACATGTTTTTCTTTCCTTCACACTTTTGGGGGCAGATATTTCCCTAACAAACTAATGATGCTGTGAAACATCTAAAATGCTTCAAGTCATTAATATTACAAATTGGACTATTTTTCACATCTAAGAAAATGTTTGAGAAATCTTTTTGTTTTGTTTTTTTGTTTCATTTGGAGCCACTAATGTCACCAAAGAACCCGAGTTTATTCTTAGTGGGCAAGAGCAGCAGGAGATCAATTACATGAGCAACACAGGGGATGGAGGCAGTGTGACGACATGAGCAGAAGACCCACCGCTGGGTTGACACAGCAACAGTGTCAGTGATTGCTCACCTTTGCACCATGCTCTGTGTGTGTGTTTAAGTGTAGGTGTGTGTGTGTGTGTGTGTGTGTGGGAGGTGAGGAGAGCAGTGGAGACCTGCTAATTGATTTCATCCCTCAGGGAAGTCATTTCATCATGCTTGGTGTTTTTAACCCTTGTCTTATGGCAGCCTTACAGCACTCAGTCTGCATGGAGACTCACAGCCCCCAGGGAAATTATAACCCTGTCTGTGTGAGACAGAGAGAGAGGGAGGGAGAGAGAGAGGGAGAGAGAGAGAGAGAGTGGGAGACTAGGTACACAAGAAGGCAGCGATAAGGCGATAAAGGAGCCCTCAGTTGTCTAAGCTACAATCGTTTCTCTTTGTATCTTTAGAAAAATATCCACCTGCTGCACACATTAAACTGGATCTTATATATTTTATACACATAACACAAAGCGAATCACATCACCAGTGACTACTTCTGCACGATTTGATGATTTGCAGTTTGGTTTATGTTTGACTGAAAGCTTTTCCCAGATGTTGAGGTTAAAAATATAATTATTATTTCAACAGCACAAACATCTTAGTGTGAAAAAGGCCCTAACTATAGAAGAGAACAGCCACTACAATGATGTTGGAACAGAGGTCTCATGCATAAAGATGAATAAAACTTCAGCCAATCAGTTTTGCTTTTAGCTTTTAGATTTGACATTTCACCTTTTTTTGATGATGCTGATTTTTAAAGAGTACGTGAGTGTGAGAGGACAGTGCTTATACAGCACTAATGAAGCATGGCAGCTGTACTTCAGCCTCCCCACAAGTGAGTCACAGAGGTCAGTGTGTTCTCTGGTTGCTCTGTACAGTGAGTTCTCAGGAAACCCTGCACCCAGACTGGGTGTGTGTAAACTGGGTGACAGGTTAAACTGATTACATTTCAGTGCTGGTGGGCGGGGCTTCCTCGTGTTGTGTTACTTCCACTTTGTCTCCTCACATTCCCTGACTAATGTATGCAAAAGGTGTGTCCCACCTGAGTCTGCTGCAGTGGCAGCCTCAGTACATACTGAACTGAACTATTGCTTGGATATTGTACTAAAACAACCCACTAACAAATTTGATCCTGGATTGTTGTGATTTTGATTTTCTGGGGTCTTGTTTACTATCTTTTTGCTCAAAAAGAGTAAACGGCAGATGGTTGTCACAATCCTGGTTTCTGAATGACAACGGTAGCAGGTGAGCTTCCTAGTGGAGAGCTGAATGAGCAAGAGGAAGTTGTACAGTCTATGATACTATATATATATATATATATATATATACATACATATACATATATATATATATATATATACATACATATACATATATATACAGGAGCAGTGGACCAATCACAGCCTCTCCTGGCCAAGTCCAAGCCTTGGTTGGGTGGAAAGGGCCATTGCTGTATTCAGTGGATGTTGCCTGGAGACAGCAAAAACATTGGTATGATCTCAAGTTCAAATTGAAGTAAAACGTTTTGCTGTTTGGTTGCATATCTTCACTTTTAGTTATGTAAGAAACATCCATTTCAAGTCATAACTTGTTATATTTTTAGCTGGTTAGTTAGTTGTTTAAATAAAACAGTTCAAAACACTTAGTGCTGCAAAGCTCAGTTTTTTAATGATATTATCATTATCTAATATCTTTACCTTCTAGACTCACCACTGAGGTTTGATGTCACATGAAAACACGTACAAACAGCTAAACCATCAAAAAAGCTCCATAGGGCATAAATACACAAGTTACATTACTAGGTCAGGTATATAAGGCGTACAAAAACAACATTCCACACATTAATTCTGAGGATAATATGAGAACATGTCCGTCAGTGCAACAGTCACAAAATGTAGAAAAAACCTTTTGTGGTACAAAGTTATTCAACACGACACCGAACATGGACATTGGCCTAACATCAAATTTCTTATTGGCCCAAATCAAAATCACTGTTGCATTGCAACCAATCACAAGTTCTCATCAAAAAATGAAATAAAACATTCAATTATTTATTTCAAGGCACCGTCCAGGTACGCCCTCATCTTCTCTCTGTGGGGCTGAGTGAGGCAGTGGCTGATGGCCCGCTCCGTTTCCTGGATCCGCCTCTGGAAGCGGTCCCGGTCTCGTGCCATTTCCTCCCAGTGTCCTTTACGAGACGCCTGGCGAGCAAACAGCCAGGTCCGCATGACATGGACTTGGACCTGAGGAGAAAATCGCACCTGAAATCCAGAAGAAAAGAAGACAAACAATAATAAATACACATTGCTGGATTTATCCAGATGATGTCATAAGATGTGAACTTCTTGATCTTATTATCAGCTGCTAATGTAAACAAAGAGACAATTTAATGTAAAAAGAGACAATAAAGAAATGGTTCTGACCACTTAATGTGGGCATGTGTTAAACTACAAGTTCAAAAAGAAAGAGCAGGTACTTTCCAGCACTGATATTTGTCAGACAGACGTGTATTCAGACATGTTTTCAGGATTTATTTTTGGAGTCTGATGAAATAACTCACATGGTTTTAAAATGACAATGTAATGACTTTAGTCCAACTCTCTGCTGACTCTGTTGAGTCACATGACCGGCTTACTCATGACGAGGATAATCATTATCTTGGCTTAAAGGTTCAATGTGTAGAATTTTGTGATATCTAGTGTTGAAGCTGCATGTTGCAGCTGAACACCCCTCACCTAACCCTCCTGTTCCACACATGAAAAAGAACCTGGGGTAGCTTCAGTTGTCATAAAAACTTAAAAGGTGTTTAGTTTGTCCAGACTGGACTAGAGAGGGTCCCCTCCATGTAAATATCAAGTATTTAAATATAAAGGGCCTTTTCTGGGGTAAAGAAAACTACAATTCATACAATTTAGATGAAACGAACTAGTGAAAAAATCATGAGGATTATTCTACATTAAATGTTTGCCAATAGTTCCCTTTCACATAAATCTTACACAATGGACCTTTAACACAATGAACAGTACAGTTCGAGTTGACTGACGACAGAAATTGGTTCTTATCTCGGACTTTCAGACTCAGTCAGCAGAAGACACTCCCTGAATATATTAATCTATCAGCCCCAAATACAGGATCACGTCCTCTTCCGTATCTGAACTAAGACCAACCAAGCCGAGGGAAAAACATCATCAAAAACATTGTAGAAATAAAATGTTCCCTTAATACCCTAAAACCTAAGACACAATTTTTTAACAGTCCATCTTTGTTTCAATTTCAGCTATTTGGTTTACAGCAGAATAAAGTTGTGTACAATCTTAAAGCTTTGTCTTGTAAAGCTCATTCAAAAGCTTTGCAGCATTTAGCAGGAAGTCTATTTTTACACTTTTACTCCACAGGGCTCTCATTTCATGCTTCATCTAATCCTGTCTGGCAGTGCAGCTATGAGTAATTATTAGTTAATCACCTTTTTGGTGCAGGCGTTGCTTTGCTTTCTCTCCTCTGGAGGCGACGGATGTGTTCGTCCAGGTCTCTTCCATGGCACCAGTGTTTTGTCTTGGTGGGAGTGATGCTTTAACAGCCTGTCTGGTAGAGACGGCCTGCTGCTGGATGTTTTGGGAGGTTTTGAGTCTTTTTCACATTTCTTGCTCGTCGTGGGAGAATTTGTTGTGAGGTGAACTTTAAGTGCATCTAGATCTTCCTCAGACTGGAGTGCTGGTGTTGTCGAGCTCTGGAGGCAAGCCTGAAAGTTAAGAGGGTGGAACGGATCGTCCTTCTGGAAGAGAGATTTCCACAGCTGCCCACCTTCATCATCCTCAGATGAAGGAGGAAGGCTGCTCTCGTCATCAGTGTCTGACCTGGAAGGGGGTGCAGGAAGAAAGGCCTGTACTTTAGAGACTTTGGTGGAGGGGGTTTGAAGAGATGTGTTGCCGACTGTGCAGGCGGTAAAGCACATGGGATTGTAGGGGTCTGCAGGACTGCTGAAGAACTCCCAAAGCCTCTCACTCTCCTCTTTGTCCACATCAGGGTTCGAATCATCTGAACTGGCCCAACTGCTCTCGCTGTCAGAGCGACTGAGCCAAAAATTCAGTCCTGACATGATGTCAGTATCGCTACTGTCCCTCGCTTGGTTTTTAATCTTGCCCATGCCTGTGTTTGTTGAAATGCACGCAGAGAAAAAGAAGGGGTTGTAAGGATCACTCGATTTTGACAGGGACTCCCAAAGTGCCTTACTTTCCTCACTGTCAAATTCTACTACGCTCTGGTCTTCCTCACTACTGCAGTCAAAACTCCTGTCCTCTTCTGACGTGTCCTGTTTTACAACTTTTGTTTTTGAAAGATCCTCTCTGAAGAATTTCTCACGTCTTTTATGACAGGCCTCGTTTGAACCGGAGCTGTCGCTGCTTGACACAAAGACGTTCCAGTCTCTAGCAAAGCCAAGAAAGATGCCCTCTTCTTTCCCGGCCGTTCTGGACACAAAGTCATCCACGAGTCCGCAGCACAGGTCGTCGGCGCACAGACTGGACAGCAGGGCCTCAGCAGTGGAATTTCCTGCAAAGGGGTCGCCAACATCAGAGCAGAACTCAGAGAGGGGATTCGAGCCGCCGACCATGACGCCGTTGTCTCCGTCAAACAATGAGGAGAACAGGAAGGAATCTGTTGGATTCGCTGTCGTGCTCATGTGCTGGATGTGCTGACCGATCTCATCTGTGATTCTCACATGGACCTCGAACCTGAACATTTGAAAAACTGGAAAAACAAGAAGAAAGTGTTAGAATGGTTTGGAATTCAACAGAGAATAAATAAGTCACAGGTTGTATTTGCATTGTCTGATCTAGAAGAATTTGAATCATAACAAATTAAATGTAACCAACTCACTATTGCGTAATCATCGAGAACACATCACAGCAGTTAGACTTTACCACATGGATACACACATGTTGAACAGAACATGTTACATTTAACATATTAAACCAAATATATTTAAACAAACAATACTAAGCCGGATATATTAAACCAAACAATATTAAACCGAACAATATTAAACCTGAAATATTAATCTTCACATGTTAATCTTCACATATTAAACCAAACAATATTAAACCTGACATGTTGAACTTGACATGTTAATCTTCACATATTAAACCAAACAATATTAAACCTGACATGTTGAACCTGACATATGAATGTTCACATGTTGAACTTGACATGTTAATCTTCACATATTATGTCACATTTGAATGTTCCCATGCTAAAGTCAACAGTATTAGTAGTTGGTGCAGTTTGCTCTCACCGGACATGAAGCTGCAGTAGATGACCTGCAGCAGCAGCCGAAGCTGTTCCCACATCACGGTGAGCATCTGTCTGGTCCAAGGCAGCAGCGCCATCCCTCCGCTACCGAATCTCTCCATGGCCGCTGGTTGATCCACACCGACAGTCGGAGACATTTTCACTTCTTCTCTCTCCTCCTCCTCTTCTTCCTCTCGGCCTGTGGCGGTTAAACGCTCACGTATTCTGGTATTCCTCGTCAAAAACTAGTCGCTGTAGTGAACTTGTCGGTGACAGAGAGACGTCGAGCAGCTGTCGCTTCATTTTCCGGTGAGTCCGAGACATGTTGTCGCTTAGCTTCGTCAGACGCGGTCCTGTGTTGTCTCCATGTTTGTCAGTGTTGTGTCGTCGTCGGTGTCGAAGCTGTGAATGTCTCGATGCCGCAACTTCCTCTTAACATAGACCAACCTGACGTCATGATGGGCTGTGATTGGTCGCAGCGGCTGTCACTCAGCAAAGGCACCGCCCTCAGATTACATTACGTATGACGCATGGAAACTGCCCGTAACTTCCCGTCTCACTTTATGCTCCGCCCCCAGGAAAACACTTTTATTTTTTATTTTTAGTTCCCCGCTTTCGCTATCCCTGATCCCTCATTTTTTAAATATCATTTAAACAATGATATAATAATTGAGTATTTGTTCAGGAACTTGAAAATGAAATCAAAATGATGTAGGTTCAATTTTAATGTTCCATTCATATTCAAGATTCAAGATGTTTATTGTCATGTGCACAGCAGATAAACACATTTTACAGCATGTAATGAAATTCTTACTTTGTTTTCAGTGTCCCAGCATACAAATATTATAAAATAAAAAGTATTAAAAGAAATAAAAGAAATATATAGAAATAGAAAATAGTGCAAGTAATTCTTTACAACGTCCTGACAGTCCTGACATGATGTCAGTCTATGGTCCCATCATTATTTTTTGCTTAAAATCAACATCACCACAAAAAATAAACTGTCTTCTCATAATTCAGCCATAAAGGGATTAGCGAAGAAGTAAAACTCTTCAGAATCAATGTCATAGTTTCAGAATAGTAAACATCTTAAATTTAAAAACTGACTTAAAGGTTCAGTGTGTACGATTTAGGTGAAAGGGATCTTTTGGCGGAAATTGAATATAAAATAATCCTTGTGATGTTTTCACTAATGTGTTTCATGTAAATGTATATATTACTACATTACAAATTGTAGTTTTCTTTACTCTAGGACAGGCACTTTATATTTACATCGAGGGGGTCCTTACTATAGATAGATAGATAGATAGATAGATAGATAGATAGATAGATAGATAGATAGATAGATTACTTTATTCATCCCCAAAGGAAAATTAGGTTGTCATAGCAGTTAGGTATTTGGATACAATAAAAATACAATAGAATAAGATACTGTAGGTAGAAAAAAAATAAAACAATAAAAACCAAAATAAAACACGGAATAGGACAAGGGCACTTAAAAAACACAAGATAAATAGGTAGATAAGGTGCAGTGGCAAGATGATGGTAATAGTACTGATGATATGATGGCAATGTTATTGTTACTAAACAGTATATAATAATAGTACAGTATATATAGTATATAATATAATACATAATAATAATAACAATAATATCTATAACAATAATATATATATATATATATATATATATATATATATATATATATATATATATATATATATATATACAACACCAGTATAACAACATTATATAATAAAAATAACAGTATATAGTAATCATGGCAGCAACAGTATATTATAATAATAATAATAGTAATAATAATAATAGTATACACATACGTACATAACTGCAATATATAATATGTACACATGTATAAATATATATATATATATATACACACAAGATATGATATAATATGATATATAGTATAGGTATAATATATGCATATAAATACTTGACTATATGCAATATACATACAATAGATAATATACTATGAATATGTAAATAGAATGTGCAAAAAGACAAGAATATTGTATAAAATGATATATAATATCACATAGTAATAACACATATCACATATGATATGAAGACCATGAAGCTATGAAGGTCACCATGTTTTTTACAGTAGTCCAAACTGGCCAAACTAAACACGCTTTGAATTTTTATGACAACTGAAGGATTCAACAGGTTCTCGTTTATATTTGGAAGGGGGAGGGTGAGGTGAGAGGTATTCAGTTGCAACATGCAACTTCACCAGTAGATATCACTAAATTCTACACACTGAACCTTTAAGCACAAATATTTACCAGTAAAAATTACAAAAATAGGTGTGCAGTGAAATGTCCCCTCAAACTGAGGTGTTTTTAGATTAAAAATTGAGATGAAATAATGTATGAGAGACTTTAACTGCTGTAGTTGATAGAGTAAACATTCGTATGACTATTATAATTGTTGTTTGTTTAACTGACAGGTTCCCAGGACTAGTTTGGCCACTGCAAAGGATAGAAAGATAAGGCAAACCTAAGGTGTTGGGAGACTATTAATGGAATAAAAACCTAATCTGATAAATACTTATATGTAATGTTCTCATTTGAATATGTACTTAATTGTGCTTTTGTCCAATCTTCAATTTTGTTGTGAATATTTGGATCAACACCATTAGAAATGGCACAGAACTATTTATTTCAACTACATTTTTTGAAACTCATCATGCGCTTACATTTTTTGGAGACTACTGATTTAATCTTAGAATATTTATTTTATGAGATAAACATTTTTCTTTATGTAAAATTTTACAAAACATGAATCTGCAGTCCACTGATTCATGACAATATCTGCCTCTTATTTTCAGTTATCATTGCTTGTCTTGCTCCATTATTATTACTTATCTATTTTTACAGTAAATGGCCATCCTTATTAAATCCCTGTATTGTCTGTCTCACTGATGATTTATGTATGTTAATTACTGAGTTCTTAAATAAAAGCTGTTGATCACAAAAGATTTTAATCTGACATGTACATGTCCTTTGTCCACTCTTTATCTTTGAGTTTGGTGTTGTGCAGAGATAAGTGAAAACCACAAAAGATAGTATAACAAAGTTTATTAATTTGACAGAGCACCTTTAGAAAAACCTTCTACTCATAATTTTGGAAATATTTTCCCAGACGTGGTGTTACCTTGTGATATTGAGAGTCACATGGGAAAAGTGTTTGAATATTTGCAGTCATATAATTACAATAATAATAATAAAGACACCCGTCTTCATACTCAGTGCTGAATGGCCACTATTATGCGCCATCATAAAAGAAAATACAGGACGAAAACTTAAATCTCAAAATCTAAAATCTTCAAATGACATTAGAATTAAATAAGTTGAAGGTTCTATAAAACTTTTCAAAACACTTGGTGCTGTAAAAGTCTGTTTTTAATGATATCATCATTATCTACTTTACCTCACCACTGAGGTGGTGGTGCTTTGATGTCACATAAATATATATAAATAACAGTTAAACCATCAAAAAAGCTCCATAGGGCATAAATACACAAGTTACATTACTAGGTCAGGTATATAAGGCGTACAAAAACAACATTCCACACATTAATTCTGAGGATAATATGAGAACATGTCCGTCAGTGCAACAGTCACACAATGTAGAAAAAACCTTTTGAGGTACAAAGTTATTCAACACGACACCGAACATGGACATTGGCCTCACATCAAATTTCTTATTGGCCCAAATCAAAATCACTGTTGCATTGCAACCAATCACAAGTTCTCATCAAAAAATGAAATAAAACATTCAATTATTTATTTCAAGGCACCGTCCAGGTACGCCCTCATCTTCTCTCTGTGGGGCTGAGTGAGGCAGTGGCTGATGGCCCGCTCCGTTTCCTGGATCCGCCTCTGGAAGCGGTCCCGGTCTCGTGCCATTTCCTCCCAGTGTCCTTTACGAGACGCCTGGCGAGCAAACAGCCAGGTCCGCATGACATGGACTTGGACCTGAGGAGAAAATCGCACCTGAAATCCAGAAGAAAAGACAAACAATAATAAATACACATTGCTGGATTTATCCAGATGATGTCATAAGATGTGAACTTCTTGATCTTATTATCAGCTGCTAATGTAAACAAAGAGACAATTTAATGTAAAAAGAGACAATAAAGAAATGGTTCTGACCACTTAATGTGGGCATGTGTTAAACTACAAGTTCAAAAAGAAAGAGCAGGTACTTTCCAGCACTGACATTTGTCAGACAGACGTGTATTCAGACATGTTTTCAGGATTTATTTTTGGAGTCTGATGAAATAACTCACATGGTTTTAAAATGACAATGTAATGACTTTAGTCCAACTCTCTGATGACTCTGTTGAGTCACATGACCGGCTTAGTCATGACAACCAACAGCGTTGCTAACCAACAGTAATCAACAACACATCTTAACACACTGAACAGTACAGTGTGAGTTTGCTGACGACAGGAATTGGCTCTTATCTCTGACTTTCAGTCTCTGTCAGCAGAAGACACTCCCTGAATATTTTAATATATCAACTTAGAGGTAGGTTTGGGAATTTGTTTCTGCAACACAAACTGATTTTTTAAAATCCCTTCATGTCCTGGTAGCCCTTACAAATAAAAGAAATCATCTGAAAAAAGCAAAGAGAAAGAAGCCGGTATAACCAACAACAATCATCTCATTTGGTCTGAATGATTGGTCAGTGTACCAGTTGGTCATTAAACAACCTGCGTGCCTGCTAGAGCCCTGCCAGTGCTCTCACAGCACATGACCGGAAACTTCATCCAGGGAGACATAAACCAGTAATGATTAATCACCTTTTTTGTGCAGGCGTTGCTTTGCTTTCTCTCCTCTGGAGGCGACTGATGTGTTCGTCCAGGTCTCTTCCATGGCACCAGTGTTTTGTCTTGGTGGGAGTGATGCTTTAACAGCCTGTCTGGTAGAGACGGCCTGCTGCTGGATGTTTTGGGAGGTTTTGAGTCTTTTTCACATTTCTTGCTCTTCGTGGGAGAATTTGTTGTGAGGTGAACTTTAAATGCATCTAGATCTTCCTCAGACTGGAGTGCTGGTGTTGTCGAGCTCTGGAGGCAAGCCTGAAAGTTAAGAGGGTGGAACGGATCGTCCTTCTGGCAGAGAGATTTCCACAGCTGCTCATCTTCATCATCCTCAGATGAAGGAGGAAGGCTGCACTCGTCATCAGTGTCTGACCTGGAGGGGGGTGCAGGAAGAAAGGCCTGTACTTTAGAGAC
Organism: Paralichthys olivaceus; assembly: GCF_024713975.1. Taxonomy (NCBI): domain Eukaryota; kingdom Metazoa; phylum Chordata; class Actinopteri; order Pleuronectiformes; family Paralichthyidae; genus Paralichthys; species Paralichthys olivaceus. The sequence continues at coordinate 20,142,885 of NC_091099.1, forward strand.
TTTGGTGGAGGGGGTTTGAAGAGATGTGTTGCCGACTGTGCAGGCGGTAAAGCACATGGGATTGTAGGGGTCTGCAGGACTGCTGAAGAACTCCCAAAGCCTCTCACTCTCCTCTTTGTCCACATCAGGGCTGGAATCATCTGAACTGGCCCAACTGCTCTCGCTGTCAGAGCGACTGACCCAAAACTTCAGTCCTGACATGATGTCAGTATCGCTACTGTCCCTCGCTTGGTTTTTAATCTTGCCCATGCCTGTGTTTGTTGAAATGCACGCAGAGAAATAGAAGGGGTTGTAAGGATCACTCGATTTTGACAGGGACTCCCAAAGCGCCTTACTTTCCTCACTGTCAAATTCTACTACGCTCTGGTCTTCCTCACTACTGCAGTCAAAACTCCTGTCCTCTTCTGACGTGTCCTGTTTTACAACTTTTGTTTTTGAAAGATCCTCTCTGAAGAATTTCTCACGTCTTTTATGACAGGCCTCGTTTGAACCGGAGCTGTCGCTGCTTGACACAAAGACGTTCCAGTCTCTAGCAAAGCCAAGAAAGATGCCCTCTTCTTTCCCGGCCGTTCTGGACACAAAGTCATCCACGAGTCCGCAGCACAGGTCGTCGGCGCACAGACTGGACAGCAGGGCCTCAGCAGTGGAATTTCCTGCAAAGGGGTCGCCAACATCAGAGCAGAACTCAGAGAGGGGATTCGAGCCGCCGACCATGACTCCGTTGTCTCCGTCAAACAATGAGGAGAACAGGAAGGAATCTGTTGGATTCGCTGTCGTGCTCATGTGCTGGATGTGCTGACCGGTCTCATCTGTGATTCTCACATGGACCTCGAACCTGAACATTTGAAAAACTGGAAAAACAAGAAGAAAGTGTTAGAATGGTTTGGAATTCAACAGAGAATAAATAAGTCACTCCCTGTGACACTCTTTTATAGAATAAAATCCTATGTTTTCTTTGAAACAATATCTACAGTAGGCAGACATCTAAACATGTTCCAATTAGTTAATTTTGGTCCACAACATGATGTGAGCTTAAGCAATGGATTAATACGTCCACCCTATATACACAGAATTAATTTCACTGGCTGAAGCTTAGGTTAGTGAGTAAAGAAAGAAACAAAGACAAAACAACAAACTAACAAAAAACTACAATAATTGAATTAATTAATTAGTATTAGACTCAACTAAAAACATAAATCTTTGTGTGTATTACTTATAAAACAAAGCGGGCATTAATTAGATCACAATAACCTGACTGATGTGTGTTTTATGTGTCTCCATATATTTCCACACAAAAGGTAATGTGGGGAACAATGAGGAAACAATACAGTACAGGTAATAATGAATTTAATTGAAGATATCTTATGTTTTGTTATATATTAAAAGGTTTTGTTATAAGATTACTCATATGTGGTTTCCAACTGAATTTATACGTGTGCACAATCTGCTCATATGATCAGGTATGATTGTATTTTCTCATTTATCCTTCTTCACTATGTGTACTGCAACTACAGTATCCATCACTCATCCTCTCCTTCCACCTGTCAATTGATTTGATTTATGTTCATCACACTCAACAACATTTTATCCAGGTATGTGTGCTCGACAGAAAATAACCAGGAATAGTGACGGTGCAGTTAAATAAACAGACAAGTAGATAAATAAATATTAGTTAGAATAGTAAAAAATTACATACACGTGCAATTTAAAACGTTATATATAACAGGAATATAATGGAGAGAAAAAGGGGGAAACTCTTTGTTACTGTTGACAGTTTTGCTACTTTTTTAGTGTCTATGAGCTGTAAAGACTTGATATATATGGAAATTGTGTGAAATTTGGGGTTTTATCTACCATTTTTGAATTTATTGATGTGAAGTATAATTAGATTTATGATTTAAAGTTATAATTCTAATTTACAAAGAGTATAATCCTCCAGTCGAGTCCAACAACCAAATTAATGGATACGATGTTAGAATGAGTGAGTCAAAGATTGTGGTTTATCGTTTCAAACTACTTTTGTTTTCACTATCTGAAAATGTAGAGATGTAGATTATCACATCATCATCATACAGATTACCAAAACTCACTATTGGGTCAACTGGACATTGACTTGGTACAAATAGACAAGTGGTCACTAAGGACACATACTAAGTGTATCTTTTATATGAGCTAATATATTTTATTGTGAATTACAGTATGTCGTTATTGATACCAGGGGAAAAGGAGAGACTTTCTAGTGACTGTGAACGCATCACAACGGTTGGACTTGACTTTACCAGTTTGATATGAACATGTTAAACTTAACATGTTAAACCAAACATGGTAAACTTGACATATTCATCTTCACACGTTAAACTTCACATATTAAACCTGACATGTTAAACTTGACATGTTAATCTTCACATATTAAACCAAACAATATTAAACCTGACATGTTGAACCTGACATATGAATGTTCACATGTTGAACTTGACATGTTAATCTTCACATGTTGAACTTGACATGTTAATCTTCACATGTTGAACTTGACATGTTAATCTTCACATGTTGAACTTTGCTCTCACCGGACATGAAGCTGCAGTAGATGACCTGCAGCAGCAGCCGAAGCTGTTCCCACATCACGGTGAGCATCTGTCTGGTCCAAGGCAGCAGCGCCATCCCTCCGCTACCGAATCTCTCCATGGCCGCTGGTTGATCCACACCGACAGTCGGAGACATTTTCACTTCTTCTCTCTCCTCCTCCTCTTCCTCCTCTCGGCCTGTGGCGGTTAAACGCTCACGTATTCTGGTATTCCTCGTCAAAAACTAGTCGCTGTAGTGAACTTGTCGGTGACAGAGAGACGTCGAGCAGCTGTCGCTTCATTTTCCGGTGAGTCCGAGACATGTTGTCGCTTAGCTTCGTCAGACGCGGTCCTGTGTTGTCTCCATGTTTGTCAGTGTTGTGTCGTCGTCGGTGTAGAAGCTGTGAATGTCTCGATGCTGCAACTTCCTCTTAACATAAACCAACCTGACGTCATGATGGGCTGTGATTGGTCGCAGCGGCTGTCACTCAGCAAAGGCACCGCCCTCAGATTACATTACGTATGACGCATGGAAACTGCCCGTAACTTCCCGACTTTTCATTTCTGTCGTTTCTAGACATAATATTTGTTCGTTTTCCTTTTTCTAAATGTAAGTTGCTAAAATGGCAGAATGGTAAAATGCTCGATCCCCAGAAAGACTTAATAACATGAAATCATTCAAAAAAGTTTTTAATTTCTAACGATATTCTTATGAATCAATGCTAGTTTCAAAATAGCACAAAAACTGCACTTAAACCTTAAGTTCAAAATGAATATCAATAGAAGTACTTTTCTTGATTTTGTCAATAATCTTTGAATCAACATAAAAAATGTTGCAGTGGAACAGCTGATATCAATGAGACCCAGCTACACTATTTAATTCATCCTGTGTCAAACTGGTTTATGAATATATTTTTTCAGATTTATCTTAAGAGTAATGAAGAGTAACATTTTATCAAATCTTGTCAACAACTTGGGTAATGTAGTTAGTTACATTAAACTACTTAAGCCTAACCCAATGGTTTACACTTTTGTTAACAGAAGATCTGGTTTAAGATTCAGTAATATAAAAAAGACAGAACAATTTCCAATTTACATTGTTTTATTAATCCAAAAAGTGTGTCTTTATGCCACCAGAGCAGAGGCTGTAGAGGACTCACTGTGAACAGAAAGAAACACCATTAGAGAGAGCACTTTTTAAATGATCACCAGGAAGTTAAACATTGCAAGATTTTTTTATAGAGCCGTTGTGATTGAAAGCAGTCATGAAGAGGAATCTCAAAATGTTTATACATTTGTGTATTATACCAACTATATTTTTTATTCATTTTGTGTATGAATACCCTCAACTCATAACATTGAAAACAAAAATGTAGGCCTAGATTACACTGAGAAAGAAGTACTAATGCTACCAATACAGATCTATATGTCTGGTATAAAATGCTATTTGACTAGGCATCAGTCTACTGACTTAATTGTTAGAAAACACTTGTACATTTGACTGTGTGAAGGGGACTGGCAAAGGTGGCACCATGTAGCCACTTTGCTAATTTACCTCCAACTTTATTCTAGCACAATAGAAATATCGCTGCACTTTATAAAGGGAAGAGCAGGACAATGAGTTGTGCTTCATTTCATGACCAGAGATGTGAGTATCAGCTAAATATATCTAGAAAAGGTTCCCAATGCAGAACCAATACATACTACTTCCAGTTGGGGGCCAGTACTCTCTTGGTCTTGTAGTAACGGGCCAGCCTGTGGATCCTGCTTTCGATGAGAATCAGGCGGAACTTGGCATCCTTGTCCTGTGAGGAGGGCAAACAATGTTATGGGACATTTTAATTACTTAATATATGAATCCATTCATGCCCAATAACTGTCTATGTCAGGGACTCATTCCTATATAATCAGTTTCTCTTTGAGCAGCTTAATTTAGATTAAAAAAGCAAAAAAAAAAAAGCATGGAAACTTGGTTTTGATAAGCTCATAACAATTGCTTCCTCTATGGTGTAAAAAACATTTGAAGGCACATGCAAGTTTAGCTTGTCACCAATCCAGAGTATGTGAGTGGAAACGAACCCTAAAAAACAAAACTTAGTGGTAAGGTGTGTTCATGGTTTCTGCATGCTCTCTGATGGACACATCCATGCTACAACTGAATTATGAGTACACGCATTCACACTAGAAAACATGAAAACCTCTCGATAGTAGAAGGGAAGAATTCTGGTGAACAATTAATTATCACAACCAGAAACCATTTAATTAATATAGGAGTTTGATTATGATGGGAATCAACAGTAAATAAATAAGATGTGGGGCTGCAGACTTCAGCTGATCATGACAGTTACACCATGGATACCCTTTGGGACATGAAGATGCAGAAACCAGGAACTGACATTAACATTAAAACACCTGGCTTTCCAAACCATCAGATTGCAGGCAGCTGTATCAGGTGCCAAGTGAAGACTATTCAGACTCATATGTGACCACAGTTAAAGCCTGATCTGGTTATACCTTTCTGTTTCTCTCCAGATGCTTCCTGACAGCCACAGCCTTCTTGATGAGGTGGTAAAGATCCTCAGGCAGATCAGGGGCCAGACCCTTGGACTTCAGGATCCTCAAGATCTTGTTGCCAGTGACAAAACGTACTTGGGCCACACCATGAGAGTCCCTCAGAATCACACCTAGACAAAACAACAAAACAGGCTTAATACTTGGCTGTGTTTATTTCTCAACAGTTGGCTATATTTGCTGTTAGCCCCTTCATCCCAGATTATTCAGCAAAACATTAAACAAATGCAGGAGACACTGATTAAACTTGGAACACCTACTGGTTCCCTTTTGGAGGCTGCAGTCTGTTGTGCATTCAGTTCAAAAGCATCTTGTTTTATTATTTTGTCTATCCCACTTAAATCAACATTGGCTAAATAGAAAAAAACTACAAGACTATCTCCAAATTACCCCAGTTACATTAATATCTAGAAAAAATGTTAATTGACTAAGAAAGGATGATTCAGTGTAAGAGTTAGGGTTACCACTTGACCACTGACAGCATTTAATTTACATTTGACTGGGCCTGCTTCTCAGGATGTCTGTCATCCTACATGACCACTAAAATGTATTGGGCGACCAACAAAATGTGGTCATCTTGCATAACACGACATTGGTGAATTTCTCTGTCTCATAGAAGTGCTTACCAATCTGAGAAGGGGTCAGACCCTTCTTGGCCAGCTTGAAGATCTGCTCTTTGACATCATCAGATGTGAGTTTCAGCCACTGCAAGTAATGTTAGGATGGTTACATTAGGTTCACGGTTCTCTTTGTGCCAGTGATAGACATTAAACCACATCTGATGTGCGTGTACTCACGGTGGGAACACTGCGCCTGTAAGGCAGAGCGGACTGGGACAAGCCCTTTCTGTGGAGAATACGGACTAGTTAGACAGTGTGACATTTTGACGGAGAACAACCAAGAGAATCAATCACATCTAACACTGAAGAAGTAATAGCTCCAGGAGCCGGACAGGAACGAGGCCCGGCTAATGTCTGCTTCATACTCGTGCTGCTGAACGTGCAACTGAACGCGTCTTTAAAATGGCTTCTCTTCTTCAGACGAAGCAGAAAGTGATTTATTAAATACTAAGTGTGGACAATATCACTGACTTCACACTAGAAACTCAACTCAAGCGGTAAAATTGAGGTGAGCCTTCAGCGCTGTTAGCTAATGCTAGCTAACTTGCTAACGCCAGCTAACTTGCTAGCTGGAGGTGGTTGTCGATGGCGAGGCTGCGAGTATTTAAGTCTTTTTCTCGTTTCTAGGGCGAATTAAAGATTCCGGTTTGTTCCCCGGCGACAGAGAACATGTTCACACAAAACATCTCGTGATAAAATCTGAGCTTGCTGGGCTAAATATCCACTTTAAACGACAGAAAGGGAGCTCACCCGGGAGCGTGCATGCGACCCATGATGGCGGTAGAGGAAGAGAGGCCGCACACGCGACAGAAGACGGTATTTTGCGCCTGCGTCGGAAATGACGCAATGACGCAGAAAGGTGCGTCATAAACACTGTTCAACGTTTTCAAGTAAAGTTGTTGTGAAAGTTTTAAACGTTGATTTACAGCGTGAAAAAACGAAGGGATTTAACAATACTACTTCTCACTTAAAGTCTAAAAGGTCATTTCCTGCCAGATAGATTTGTAACAGACGAAATCAATTTGAAGTGGCGCCCAATATTTCTTTTGATTATAATTATTAGATAATTTAAAACAAAGCCAACACAAAGGACTATATATACGTAATTACACCTCTTCATTTTCTTCCTAAATGTATATTTAATTTAATATGATATAATAATCAATCCACTGACCTTTAAAGATAAAATGAAAACATGCTTTTAGAATAGTTTGTCAATTAAATAGAAATAAACAAATGAAATTTGATTTACAAAATTATCCAGATTCTCCAGATTGCGGTCAGGAACATGCTGTTTTTATTTTTATTTTCCTGAGGAAGTGGCTTGAACTGGATGGAGTTCTCCTGTGGCAACACAGAATTCTCCTTGTAGTTTAGAAAGGCCCACATCTGTGAATAATGTCCCACAATACATCCTGCCTGTCAGGAAAAAAAAGCATGACTCCAAGAAACCTTCTGTAGACCTGCTGTGGTGAGGCATCTCTAAAGCTTCCAGTGTTCTCAGAGGCTGCAAAATAAGAAGTTTATAGATGAAATTTGGAACCACCAGCATTTCCTGCAGTTGGCCGTCCAGTCAAATTGAGTAAGAATGTCCTTGGTCAAGGAAAAAATCCATCAACCATCTCAGACGCTCTTCATCAATCTAAACTCTATGGCAGAGGTGACAGGGGTCACTTTGAGTAAAAAAAGCTTGTGAAAATCCACTTTGAGTTTGTCAAATGTTATTAAAGGATGGTGACATAAGGATAACATTCAATCTACTCTGCAGACATAACTCCCATGAATATATTTTGGTGAAGCATTAAACCAAGGGGGACTTTCTCAGCTGCAGGGACTGGGAGCATGGTCGTAACTGAGGGAGAACTGAAAGCAGCAAAATACAGAGGAAAACCGGCTCCAGACTGCACCTGACCTGAGACTGGAATGAAAACTGTCCAAATCCAGGTAGTCAGAGCTTATAGAGACAAACAGGAAGTCTTAAAAAAAGACTGTAACTGCTGCTTAAAGTGTCTACTTCAAACTACTAAATCAAGGGTATAATTTTTTTTTTTTTGTGGACTGACGAGTACAAATTGCCATATTATTTATTTACAATTACAAAATTGTGAAGTGAAGAGGATTGAATATGTACGGGCTGGTCTGTCATCAGCCTCTGCATTGTTTTGGTTGTGGCACAACATACAGTAATTTAAAATACATCAAAATTAAGAGGAAGTCATATCATTGTTTAGCCCAGTCTAACATCTGGCCTGTATGGAGGCCATGTCAGAATCTACACTTAAAACCAGTTATTTGTATTGTCTGTATATTGTCCATATTCCTAAATCTACATTTAAATGAAATGATATGCCCTAAGACAAACACATAAAGAAGTTGTCAAGTGTTGTAGCATAAGGCCACGTTAGAGGACTATGGCTCTGGATTATTCGCTGGCACTGTTCTTGTCAGTATCTGAGTTTAGAAAAGTCCAATTAAACATGTTACTAATGGTTATATTTCACATGTGGGTGAGAGATTAGAATTTAGATATATGCTTCTGCATTTAAAGCTGTAAACCTTCAATTAATAATTGGGAAGGGCCCAACCAATGGTCACTGGCTTTATGAACTGTCTGCACACCTTGTCCTTGAGAACTGCAGTTAAAAATAAATAAATAAATAAGTGAACGTAAGCATTTTTCCATCTCTTAGGGATGGGTATGGGTTCATGTTATGTTTTATAGATATTTCTGTGAAACCTGTTGAAAGAGACACCCCCCAACACTCTCCTGGACACTGGATTGTGTCACTGGATCAGTCGGCTCAATGTAGATGATCCATTAAACAGACAGCTGTTACATCATGTATCTGGTTCAAACAAACACAAACCCCATGTACACCCAAGCAAAGTGTCACATCACATTTGTTCCAAAAACATTTATTTGCTTTAGGAAAGAGGGATTACAGTACACACTGATCCATTCAGGTTACAGGTCACCAATTAAGAATAAATAACTGGCCATGTTAATACAAACTCTGCTTGTTTTCTTTGTACAGTCGCTAAAAGAGAGGATCAAGTCACTAATATTTATAACGTGTTACTCTCAGATCATTGTCGTGTAGATCTTCTCTTAAAAAAAACTTTTTTTAGATAAATTCATAATAATTTCTTTATTAAACATTAACAAGTTTAGATTTATAGTTAGCGAGTGGAGAGGAAAGCAGCTAATTTCTTGATCAGTATCTGGTTCCCTTTTTGTAAAGATGCTAAAAGTTAAAGTTGCCCTTTTGTTGCTGATCTGTGTTCAGTTTGAAATACTAGAAAACCTGACTGGATGTGGAATTCCCTGGCAGTTTGAGTTATTGTGACACATTTAGCCAGCATGGCGTCATTTCACCACAGTGAGGCACTGGAAGTGGGTCTGGTGTTGCTGCCTGAGCTGAAAGAGCCTCAGGTCCGGTCTCTAGTTTTAAACTCGGCTCCCAAACTGCTTTCTTTAAATCTGAGGTGTGGTTTTGAACCACCTGAGGGAAACGCCTGACACTGACACATTTCATGATCAGGGCAACTGTAATTTCTTCATCCAGAGCACAGACAAGAGCATGTTCCAAAGCTTATGATACAAATTCCCCTTTAACGTGTGCTGTGTGAAAATAGTCAAGTAATACCATGAGAGAAAGACCTGGTAGTGTGCATTTAGTGGCAGTCCACTGTTACAACAAAAAAAAAACCTTATGATGGAGGTCTGGCAGCAGACCTGCTCTGGAAGATCTATTGATATAGCTTTACAGAATATAGAATTTTCTTTAATAAGGACATATCACATTGTTAATAAAATATATATAGGCCAAGTCGAGCATTAAAAAGAGATTGTGAGCACAAACAAAGGCACCCTGTTCAGCTCCCTGTCAGGGAGAGTGGTTTGATTTGCCATCCTCATTCATTGTTGGCACATTCTTGGGGAATAATAAGGTCACTCTTGATTTCCTGGAATCTGGTGTGTTGGACTACTCTACCCAGAAGTGTCCGCCGTAGTGCAGGAAAGCCTGATGCCTCCTATTTGCCTATGTAGGAAATTAACGTGGAAAGTGTAAAAGTGAGCCCCGCTTTCTAATCCTTAAAAAAGAAACGTGTCAATCTATATATACTCTCCTGCAAGTAAGCCGTTTTGGTCCTCTAATATCAAAATGTACAAAACATTACAGCTCTTCATTATAGTTTAGGAGAAAAAGAGACAAAATAAGCGGCGATTGTTTTTCACAGAAACAATCTTGATTAGTTAAAGAGGGAGAGAGAATAGTGAAGAATGAAGAGCAGGCTTGTCTTTGAGAGTGTGTGTGAATTGGCCTGTTCTGTCGTCCGCCTGCGTTGAACTTCGCATGGGAATAACTTTTGAGCTAACACGACGATGGTTAAAACTTATTTGCAGCGGAACCGATGCCGTGAGGAAATTTGACAGAATCAGCACCCTACTGATCAGTTGTTCAATGACAATATGGTCCATGTGAAAGAAATGGTCCATATATACTTCCATTTTGTTGATGTCGGTAAGGCTTCTTCTCAAAACCCCCAGGTTCTGAAGTAGCATTTTATTGAGACGAGGAGACCAATATTTTCAAAGTACGGGCGTCAGTTGCTATCCCCATTTGATGTGAATGCTGCGTTTGTTTGGAGACTCGTTCCTGGCTTCAGGGAGAGGGAGAGGCAGGTTGGGGATTAGAAGGAGGGGACGGCTGTAAGTTTGTACCACTTGACCGTCTCCTTGGTGAGGTCAAAGTCTTTGAGTCTGAGCGTGATGCCGCCAAGGAAGTAGTTTTCACGCAGTGACTCAGCACTGAGCACACTTAGCTGAAGCTCCCGCAGGCCCAGGGTCTCCTTGCTGTAGCCACTGTATACCAGCTGTGGAGGAAGACGATGAAGAAGTGAGTAAAGGGTCCGTTCTGGACATTGGCCACAAACTGCACATGTGGACGAGGTGATGACAGGTAATCATGTTCGTATCAAAAGGAAAACTTAAAACAGAAGCTTGTAATCTTTCTATAGTATAGGTAGTATTAATATATAATCTAAATACAGAAAATGATTTCCTAACCATCTCATTGAAAGTAGGGTTTCTGGTTTTCCTCGAGATCTTTGTCTTGTGTTTGGAAGTCTTGTGTGGATCTGGAAGCAGGTAGGTTTTAACATACGGGTTGGGATCTGTTCCATCTTCAGACACCTGGAGGGGGAAAAATGGATTAATAGTGTAACAACAGACAGATAAATGTATTAAGCAGTGGAACTAAGTTAAATGAATCACTCATTACCAGATCCCTGATGTGCATGACCATAATGAAGAGAGTGCTGTTCCTGTATGAGATCGAGAGCTTCACTTCTCCTTCCACGCGACCAGAAGTGGGACTCAGTGGAGGCTCTGCAATGGCAAATATCACACATCACTATCTTGAAGGTGGAATAACATGAATACACGGATTCTTCAACATATCTACTCTAAACCACAGATTTCAAAAGAAAGCCTTTTTATTTAGCTTCTAAATGAGAAGGAAACATTTTACACAGTGATGGACACACTTTTTTCTAGTTCTGGTTCTTTGTTGTCAGTAAATTTTTAAACTACTTCTGTGGCTGAGAAACCATTTTCTATGCTGTTGTTCATTTGAATTGCTTTAAAACATAGCAGGAAGCATTCACAAAGAAACCAAAAGTACATTCAGTGTGAGAAGTATTATTAATAGTTGAACAGGAAAGAAAAGAGCGGGTGTTTACCTGGTGCTTTCGGCATGGCGTCCACACCCTCTGTTTTGTCGTCTCGTGCAATTGGATGAAAGAAGGTGTAGATCAGGTCACACTGGGAAACCGAAATATTGCAATTAATTCACAGCCATGTTCACGTCACTTCAATTTCCCCAAGTATTTTCCTGATTACTGTGTTTGTATGTGTAATTGTGTTTCTCTGTTCGTGAGGACCATACAGACAGGGGACATTCAGAGTTAGGCATTTACTTGGGATAGTTGAGGTTTAGGGGCAAGGCAATGCATCATCGGTAAAAGTCCGTGTTTGTGTACCTGAGTGACCTCTGTGGAGCTCCTCATCAGGTTGTGGACGTAGTTGTAGAGCTCCAGCTTCCTCTTGGCTGCCACTTCTTTAATGTGGGTACGACCGAGCACCATTTTGTTCGAGAAACTAGGAATGAAGAGAGAGCCATTGAATATATACAACCACAGAATATGATATACCCTAATGTGTCACTGAAGAAATGTAATATATTAATGATTACTATTAAACAAATCAGAGCAGCAGTTGAAACATTAAGACCCCATTCAGACCTGGTATTAACATCTGTCCTGTGTGATGCGATCACATGTACTCAGTCTGAACACACCCTGAATGCGTTCAGAGATCAGAGGCTGAGGGTGACAGCCAAGGTAACATCCTACCTCGGTAGCTTCCAGAGCGGGAAGAGTATGGTCAGCTTGTTGTGGAGCTCCTGGAACTCATCAAAAGTGCGGAAGACAAAGTGCGGCTCGTTCTGACCTTCCCTCAGGATCCTCACTACATATGTCTGCACAGAGAGGACAGAGAGGAAAACAGCCATCAACAGGCGTCAGCATTTTTCCAGTTTACATGGAAAAGTAAGTAGGGTTTAACATAAATATATACAGGGGGACTCACATAATGCTTGTCAGGGTTGTATCTTTTCTGGAAGGAAAAGATGGATGCATTGAGAATGCGGCCCTCCTGTTTAAGGGTGTAGGTCTTGGGGGAGAAAGACAGAATGGGCTCATCATTGGCCGGAAGGCCAGAGAAACGTAGCTGGGCAAGGTTGTGGATAAAGAAGTTGAACTTGGTGGCCACGCTTCCAAGACTTGACTCAATCAACCTAGAGAGAGGGGGGATGAGAGAGGAGGAGAAAACACAGGGACAAAAGAGAGGAGATTGTGACACTAAAAATCTCAATATTCAGTTCTGACCTCAGGCTGTTCTGTTGTCAGGGTGAAGTTCCAATCCAGACTAACTGGTATTACACAAACAACGTACACCTGATACTGCTGCTAGTGTGACAGCAATCTTATCTCTCCTGTACTAATACTGCCACCTGGTGGATTTTGGGGTTTGTACTAGCAACTAAAAAGATGTCAAGCAACTCATTTTCCTATCAATATGTCCATCACAAACAACAAGCAACATGAGGATCGTTGGTTCCTCTTGTGTTGTTTTAGTTAAAGGGCAGACAGAAGTTGTGGTGTGTTTACCTGGTAAAGAAGATAGTTGCCTCAGCGTCGGTGTTGTGTGGCTGCAGAGCGTCAAACACATATTTTAGATCCTGAGAGCCGGTCAGCTCTGGGAGGCCTGATGACGTCATCTATAACACAAAGACACACTTTTCTTATTCATTTCATTGGGTTGGCAGATGTACCCATCACTTTGTACATTATCATCATTATATATCTCTACATAACACAATTAACAAAACAATTATAACTAAATATTCAAAATGTGCAAATCTATGTTCAAGAATATTTAAAGAATCAAGTTAATACAAAAACCACTAAACATCGTGGACACAAGTACCACAAAGACTTAATTGGCTTTCAGACTCTCAATCATTTTGATTCATGAATTCATCATTTCAGAATAAAGCAAGTTTCAAAGGACAATGTGACAATGAGTTACGCGTTCAACTATTATTTGTCTTTTATTGTTTTATGTATTACTGTGCCTTATGTGAGGCACTATGAATTGCCGTGTTTGAAAATTGATATAAGTACACTGACCCCTTTAGAAATACAGTATACAGCAAAATTCCTGAGCGAAAAATCCTGAAGTAGCAACATATAAACTGACATTTCCAGGTCAACAGTAAAGCATTGATCTATTATCATTGCACAGCTGCAGGAGCACTTCTCTGTCTGCACATCTTAGTGTTCTGGTTCTTACAGGTGCAAAGAAACACAGCAAAACAGAGAGGATGCATGAAAAGAAATAGGCCAAAACTGCAGAGAAACATAGGCATGCACACACACAGGACAAACACCTCTGAAGATAGACAAAGGTAGTAAGTTTGTGCATATAGATAACTGATGTATTAATGTGTTTACGCGCTCTCTGTGCATTTAAGTCCAATGCGTGTGTTTTGTCTCACCAGTGACAACAGATTGAGGAAAAGGCCGGAGTGCTTGCGAATGAGGTTGTAAGCCTGGCAGCATAAGTCAACAAACAGCTGGAAACGGCTGGTGGGACGCTCGCCTCCGTTGATGACGTACGCCATGTCAGAGGTCAGGACGAATGGAGCTCGGTCCCTGAGAGAAAGAGGGGGAGGAGAGGACATTTCAATTTAGCTCTTGAGAAGCTAAGAAGTTCAAATAATGAGGTTTGTGGACCCAAAAGCGTTTGGTTTAAATCCCTGGGAAAATCCACCACGAAACCAGAGAAGCAGCCTTCACCAAATTACTACAAAGTCTGTAAGTACATCAGGGAAGATGCTCAAAAGCCAAAAATAGAATTGTGCTGTGGTTGTAGGGCAGCACACCTGCACAGGCTAGGGTTCTGTTCCAGTTTTTGAAAGAAAACTGCAACCAGCATTACCACAGGCTAAGCAAACAGCCCATTTCAAACAGGTGCTGTGCAAGAGTCATAGTAATGCATACAGTAATGAATGGATCAATAATGCATTTAATTGTTGGTTAGCATTCCTCACTGCTGGTGCAGGATTATTAACCTACATCATGATAACTTCTTGGCAATTACACAAGACAACAATATACACCAATGTACAACACTGGTAGTGCACCACAGCTGGGATCTGTGAATCTGTACTCCAGCACATACATAGATACATAATAATTTACCTTTTGAAGCTGCCAAACATCTGGGCATGGCCCAGGAACTTGCCAAAGTCAATGTGGAACATGTGACCAGTGGAGCGCAGCATGATGTTGTCATTGTGGCGATCACAGATACCCAGGATGTAGGTTGCAACACAGCATCCGGCGCATGAGTAGATGAAGTTCTCTGATGCCTAAATATAGGAAAGAGAAAGAGTGAAGCACAATGCCACACTGCTACTGTCACATAATACGAGCAGATTTTGTGAGGGAAGACAAAAGCCTAAATGCTTGAGAAGGAAATAAAGATTGTGACTGAGGAGGGAGTAAGGTTTCACATTTATAGGCGTCAAAGTTTTATATGGTTATACAATTTCCATAAACTCCAAGAGTACATTCACTCTGTGTTGTAACTTGAACACAAGAAAATTTTGATTTTAAATATTCAAGCCATTTTTCCCCACTTCTACTTCAAATCAAGATGTAGAAAAAACATGTGTGTGAAACTGATACGCTGCATCTAAACTTTGCCCTGACATAATCCTAACAAAAAAGTATTGAGATGGTAATACATTTTTCATTTCCTTTAACAGCCACCGTGGGTGGTTGAGGGTTAATCTCCTTTAATTTTGCTCACATTAACATATCTTTCATGTGTGTACCTTGTCATACTCATCCTCAGCAGGGTTGTACTTGCGGAGCCACTCTGCTAATGGTTTGTCCTTAAAGGATCCAGTGACGCCATACTCCACTTGGATCTTTCTCAGGGTGTCGGAGGACGGCACCAGCTCCACCATGCCTGGATAACACAAGGCAGCTTTTATTTAAAAGGGATGACACACGGCCAACATTTGTGAGGTCCCAGCGACCTTTACCTTTGACCACCCAAATCTAATCAATTCATCCATATATATCCAAGTTAAAATTTGTACCAAATATGAAAAATGCCTCATTCTTAAGATATAATGTTCACAATAATGGGACGGATGGACAACCCCACTACATAGTGCCTCTGGCCACTGGCTATCAACGGTGCAGAGGACTTTTGGCCTGACCTATGTGTGCTATGAAGTTTGAGTATTTTGTCTGTATTTCTTATACTGAGTGTGCCTGTATAGTTTTTTTCTGTTACCTTTGTCTTTGCCAGTGGAGATGCATTTGAAGTTGACGATGCGGAGGTCGAGCCCCTCCTGCAGCCAGATGCGATCCATGATGCGGATCATCTGCAAAGCCAACATGTCCTGCCTCAGGTCTTCTCCAACCTGATAAACAATCAGACACACATAGAAAGATAACTTCAGCCACTAGGTGGTGCAATGTTACATGATAAGAACCATGTAAACAGTATTTAGCCACCTGATGAATACCACACAGTTTAAATTAATGCTGCATGAGAGATGAACAAGAACTATTTCTATCGATTGAAATACTGTGAACATGTTTACAGTACCTTGAACATAACATTGATCTCTTCTCCCAGTGGGTCGGCGTTGACCAGGGCCAACTTGAGGGGAACTGCGTTGGAGTTAAAGAAGGAGCAGGCCTACAAGTACATACAGGCACAGTGCATTACATCACACTGTCAGATAACAGGTTCTACAGCAGGATCTAGACATGGCTTTCTCATTTGACCAAAAACGTTATCGTCCGAAGACAGTATGAAAAAGATTCTTTCTGAGTGTCAATCAGAAAGTGAATCCAAACATGTATGTGGCCTGAAGTAATTCTGACACATAACATCTCAATCATATCCATGAAAGAGATCCATAATTAATGTGTTGGAGTCTACATTTAATTATCAATTGGAATAAAGCCTGAGGAATAAACCAGAGGAGGATGGTCTGTTTGTGCCAAGAGGTTATCCCTCTATTACTTAGGAGAATGCATGCAGATGTTTGGAGCACACCACCTAAATTATCTAATTATTTAAAATGAATATCTTTAGGACATTTGTGTGTCCATTCATGTGTTGTTTTATTTTGGGGAAACTGTAGTTTAATGAGCTAATTTCCTCTGTGGTTTAAACCTCAGAGATTCTACACAGGGCTTATTTTTCTTTGTCCTGATCCACAGTTCATTTCAGGTTTTCTTATATTTATTGTCAGAGTCACTATTATGAATTCACTGCAGTTCATCCTTTGTAGATCTGGTAAATGTGGTGTCAAAACCTTTACAAAAATGAAGGGAATATTACAGAGATGCAGATTTTGTTGTCAATTTCTCTATTTTAAGCCTGTGTGTGTGTTACCTTGATGTTTAATTCCTTGGCCACCAGACTGGGGCTGAGAGGCAGTCGGCAGGTGTTCTTTTGGAAAAAGTTCTGCACATTCTCGAGGCCCTCCTGCAGCGCCACCTAAACACACAGAAAAATAAACACACACAGATGTTATTATCCACATATACAATAGACCCAAAAACTAAATTGATGTCAGATCAGATTGCAACTGCACATGCTCTAACCTGTCGTGTGGAGCCCCCGGCCTGCCTGACCCTCTCGGCCACGGCTCCCAGCAGGGTGACAAAGTGAGTCTGTTTCTCGAGCTCCGCCCTCAGCTTGGCTCCGCACAGACACAACAGGGCACCCAGCACCCGTTCATAACGCCAGCCCCAGCAAGGATCTTGCACAGCGTCCTTTAGCAGCCTACAAGCATTAAACACATTACAACAGTCAACACTTAAAGACTCTCTCTGGACACAAGCCCCATGAAGTTGCTACAACAGCTATTCAAGTGAACGTTATTGCCCTCGCCCCCTCTCGCTCGAGGGAAAATTCTCCTTATGTGGAAATTCCCAAATGTCACCCTCCATTAAAGCTTTATCTTGAAATTGGAAAAATAAAGTGGTAGACAATCAGAGGTTTTTCCTCATAAGTTTTACTCTCAATAAGGTCGACTGATCAATTTTGTGGAGAGCTACCTCTCTGCAACACACATGGCCAGACCAACATAGGATCCTTTAGACTGTATATGCATGTACAGTTGGGTATAATTGTCTGGCTAAGAGCTATTAGAGATATTCACATGTTTTCATAAGGGTTGCTGGTATGTTTGTTAGATAGAAAGATTATTTCCTTATGACTTGATGGAAGGATGTGGTATGAGTCGGGGGAAGAAACAATTACATTTTGGTGTGGATCTGGATCGGGGGCAGATCCAGGATTCTTTTCTTACATAGCAAGATATGGCAGTTTTGCCATATTTCTCAGAGAATTGTGATAAATAATTCATATATATAGGGAGTTGATATCAATCAGTGTGTAAATTTCCCGGAGCTCCAAATAAAAATCTGTATTAGTTTTATTAGTAGTATCTCTCTTGCTACTGTCTGCTCATGCAGTCTCTAGGAAATGGTATTAGATAGAGGAAGGTGGGTGTAGATTACTCCTTTGGAAAATCAATGCCTTGTTCTCCACTAATAATGTCATACAATGACTTGTATCAACAGCAGTGAAAACACATGTTTAATAAGAGGATTAGCAAATGTGTTTCTTTTCTGTGATCAACATTTTCTGTTCTACCAGATTGTTCCTTCGTTTCAACATGAATCAGACAAACTTGTTGCATCATTTCATCTCAGGCGTCTGGTTGAAGTGTCAGTGCTGCTGCAGACACTCACCAGCAGAGGTAGTGGGCGATGTTGATGTTGCCTTGTGCTCTGGACAGCAGGAACATGACGAGGGCATTCTTTAGGTGACTCTCAAACTTTAAGGCCTGGAATGACAATAGACAAGAGGGACTAAGAACTACAGATTGAGCAAATGTGTATAAAAGGGGGGTTACGTGAGAAAGACAAGTTGAGTTATAGGTCAATGGGGGAATGGACATGTGAGAGATTCAATGACATGTGTATGTAAGTGTTTTAGCTGTACCTGTACAAGCTGTGGCAGGTAACCAGCTAGTTCATCATCACTACTCTTCTCAATCCAACTAACAGCCACACTTCTCACCTCTGTATCTGCAAACCTACAAACACATGCATGAAGAAACGTGCACGCACACACACACACACACACACACACACACACACACACACACACAAACAAACACTTAGACACTAAACATTCAACAATAAAGATCAGCACAGTTTAAAGGATAAAAGGAAAGGAGTAGTTTTCCCAACGACTTCAAAGTTTTACTTTAGCTTCACCAAATAACGAACTGACAGTATCAGCTTCCCACTTATTAAACCTAATTAACCCAATTAAAACTGAATAATAAATTAATTGAAAAAGAGAGAAAGCAATTTTACTGCAATGACACAGAGCAAATGTGTGTACGAGTACGCAGTTCATACTTTGAGTCGAGCAGCTCCAGTGCAGTGACGGGGGGCAGAGTGGGCCAGTGGTGCAGAAGGGAGTGGATGTGAGCCATGCTGGCCCAGTCCCAGCTGGGTGCACTGGCCAGCACCTTGGGCAGGCTGCTTGGGTGGTCCCTCTGACAGTGGAGCCGATGGTCCCATAGGATCTGGTGATCAGCCCGTTTTAGCCTGGAGACAGAGCGCAGAAGGGAGGAGAATGGTATTTACATAAAACATATATAAACATGTTTAAGCTACATCGATTTTTGATCACATGTATTCATCAAAATAACCAACTCAAAGTTATCAGGTTAAGTCTCTTTCTCTGTTTCAACACATTTAACATAGAGTAGAAAAGGAACCGAAGAATGTGGAGTGTATTTGGCAGCATCAACAATAATGCCTCAAACAGACCACTGAAAAATAGAATCACACAAATGCAATGCAAAACATATTAACAGCAATGTGATTGTAAGGTCACCAGTTTCTCAGAACATCTGAGAAAATCAGTCCAGGATACGTGAGTCATAACTTCTCTACTCTTGCTCAAATACTAAAAGTGAAGGTGCATTTAAGCAATTACAAAAGCCCTTAGAATGAAATCCTCAGAGTTAGACTAGGTATCCAGAATAACTCTGAGTCACTCGTCGTAAATTGACAAATCACACAAGGAGACAACATGTCTTTAACACTACTGATCCAGGCTGAGCTAACATTAAAGATTTCTCTTTCAGGGAATAATGAAATATCACACAAACACACACTCAAATCGACACACGACACATCAGATGCTCAACATGTCTTGAGTGTTTAGAGGCTGGAGAAATAAATGGGCTGGACAGAAAGCAGGCGGTGTGAGCCCAGTGAGAGAGCGCTCTGTCCTAAAGTGCCGGTTGAGACTCATGGATGTTGGCAGGGTGGAGGAGATTTGGCTGGCAGTGGGCAAGGAGAGCATTTAGCAGCGCCGGGAGCAGCTGGAAGTGAACAGGGATACTGGAGCACACAACATACAGGCGTTTATGGGAAACTGAGGCTGGCAAAGTCAGTGGCGTTTTAAAAAATCTCTTTGTAAATCTAGTAAATCCAATGGAATCTGTCTTTTAAAAACTTACACAATACAAAAAGTGAAACCAGGACTCAATGGATTGTAACTGTAATTTGTAAGCACATGTAGCCTAGATAGACAGACACACTTATTCAAGTTTAAATTCACTGAGGTCATGCATTTCATGAGGTAAAATTGAACTTAATAGCTTTTATAAGATAGCACTCAAACTTGTATTGATATCACCAATAACTAATGCCCCATTACAAAGCCAGTAATGTCTTTCACACATGTTCTTGTAATTTACATGACAGTTTTGTCCGGAGCGTCCTCCTGGGTTTGTTCAAGAAGCACATCAAGACACTTATTTGAAATCATTCAAGAAAATTAAATTCCCCTTCAAACTCTTGAAGTTTGAAAGACTATTATATTTATATAAACATGAGGGAGAATCCCTTACCCGAAATTTGAAGCTCGGCTGCAGATTTTCTCCATTTTGCGTCGGAGGTCTGGGTCCAGCTCCTCCAGAGGGTTGGGCTCCGGGCTGGGGGCCTCCTTGGGTCCCACATATAAAACATCCACCGCTGAGTTGGGGAAGTCCACCTGATGGTAACACAAATACTTTAATTTAAGAAGACGCATTTCATCACAAGTAACCTGAGAAAAAAAAAAAACACACATTGGATGATGTTGGCCACTTTGACAAGTACTTAAATAAAACCACAGTGCTATTGCTACTAAAGCTACTAATACTACCATCCCTTCTACCATGAGTACACTGATCACATTTACTTGTAGCCATTCACCATGACGATTACAGTAGTGAACACTATGTATGATTCAAACATCACATACACTTGCACTACTACACTTTGTCTGTAAATTATAGCCTTCACTACAAGCACTATTACAATATCTATAATGCTGGTGGTGCCACCACCAACCTGCAGTATGATTCTCTCTGTGGGCATCCTCTTGCGGCCACCTGCAGAGCCAGCAGTGGCAGCAGCTCCCTGGGCAGACGTCCACAGACAGAGCAGCCTACTGCCCCTGGCAAGCACCCTGAAACACACAGTCAGCAATAAACAACAAGCAAACAACATCCAAAGCCATTAGGCTGACAAATCTATCTATTCTCACACTGTGGGGAAAATGATATTGCAATTATGTGCTATTCCTACAGAAAATAACATGGTTCATTTCTGGTTTCATGGATGGATAAATCAACGGACTGGTCACAGGCCCAGGGCCAAAGAACTCAAGGGGAAACCGGATCAGAGCATCTATATGAACAGACTGTAAATAGCTCAGTTAAAAGATACAAGATAATACCAAAAAAGGGACAGTGTGACCATAAAGGGCAGAAGAGTTACCAAACACAGATGTAACAAGGCCACAAAAAGACACTAAGGAATAAATTATAATAAAAAGTACTAAAGAGACACAAAAAACAAGCAAAAACAACAATGCAACTAGTGTCTCTTTCAGTCTTAGGGGGGCCTGTAAAAGAGAAGCAGGGGGCCTTTTACTTGACTGTGCCAAGGGGAACATTTTCTAATAATTTGTCTTTTCTTAGTTGTTTTTATTTTTCAACCCAAGCAGGTTTAGAGAGATGAGGTTGCCCTACAGTTTGCTTTATGTGGCTGGACGAAAAGCTCAAATAATGCGATGTGAATGGATGCACTTAACAGGTAAAATACAGTAAAACATGAATCCAGCCACTGTCAGCTGTTCCTCTCTCCTCACCGTCTGAAGTCAAAGAGCGGCATAGACACTTTGCCCAGCTGCTCTGGAGCTTTCCTCTGCTTGTTGGAGTCTGGGGAGCCACCGGCATTCTGGTTCAGCACCCCGAACAGAGTCAGGCTCAGTATGGACTCCAGTGGGAGCACAGCCACCGCTATGGGGAAGTTGATCCTGGGAGAGACGAGGACAGAGTCAGCATTGTTGCTGTTGTTGGGGTAAATTCAAATAGTAAAACAATTGGAAGAGAGAGAGAGAGAGGAAAGGACAGAGGGCAAGGTAATGGCTCACAGTTCATCCCATTTGACGTGGTAGAAGAAGCTTTTGTATGTGCCCACTCTCTTGGACTGGACCGGTTTAAACAGGTTCTTGCCATTGTGGGTGAGGGAGCACATCAGGAAGTATTTCTCATAGCTGAAACAACACAGCACACAACATAATATATCTTCTGTTCATAAGTATCAGTGTTTGTGCCACTTAAACACAATGTACAGCTTATTAAGAATTTTACAAAGCAAAAGAAATCATTGCGTTCATCTGGTAAAACACTGATGTCAGCTGCTGTCGGCACATTGATAATTTACATTTTGAAATCACAAGCAGAGTTTAACATACATCCACGTTCACCAAGAGCAACTGATGGGTAAGTAAGGAGAGGAATCAACATCTTGTTTATTTTCTCCAACCAGGCTTTTTAAAACAGATGAGACTTGAACAAGCAAACTGCTCTGAATCAGACTACTGATCACATCAACTGCATCCAGTATTGTACTAGTATTATCAGGCTCTCAACACCTACACACATTTTCAGTTATTCTGATAACAATTCAGTGATTCTCATCCAGGGAAGCTACTCTGTACCTGCCCACGGATACCTGAGGAGAGAACTACTGAGGCGACATACAGTCAGTGGAAATGCCTGTGTGGGTGGACCATGGCTGTGAAAGGGGCTTAAAGACCACAGAGTATCACAACTCTCCTTAACAGTTACACAGCTGTTCACCTCATGAATAGAGCTTCCTTAGACAACCACCGCCTGATCTGAATAATACTATTACAGTGGTGGTAATAAGGGAAAGAGCCCTGATTGTTCTGTAAAGCTACTATTATCCTGTCAGTCTAGTAATCAGACCAGCAAACCCTCGTCAATGGTTCACTTCCAAGTTTGGACAAAGCCATGCTGAGAATCACCTGAGGTCACTAATCTCCATGCACTAATTTTATCATTTTAACAGGAAAAGCCAAGGTAGATTTTATTCCATTAGTGCATTTAACAATTAGTGAAATGCACCCAACAGTATTACACACAGATTAGAGAGGGAGACGTTGGTCAAACATGATCCTCTGTATGGGTGGATAACAGCACTGTAACATGTCATGTGGTGTCAGAATGCTCTGTAAATGTACAGACTGGCAACGTTTAGGTGAACATGGAAAGTCTGAAAATGTTGGTACACAAGTTGCTGATGTCAATCAATCAATCATCTTAGAAGATTCTAATATCAAGGAACACATGAATGCAAAGTAAGAACACAGTCAAAGGAGAACATGTCCTTCATGCAACCAGAGATTAATGCAATAAAATGTGAACAAATTGATCAGAAAATGCATTTGCATTGATCCACACATCCAAAAATAACCTCTCTGTTTCAATTAGAGATACAGCATGTGAGTGAGGAGTGCCAATATATCAGTTACACATTTTCACTACTCCAGTGCCATCTGTGTTGGCATTTCCACCACTCACCATGGTGTCTCAATATGCTGGCAGTGCTGTGGCATCCACTGAGGCTCCAGATGGATGACACATTAGCAACAACACAACACCAAACTCAAGACTTCAATAATGGAGTATTACAGTAACACTACAACACAACAGATATTTCTGGCTGCTTGTCTGGACTGGGAAATACTATATTCGCTGTGTCCCAGTGGGCAGGAGGGAAATATTTTTGGAGGTGTCTTTGGAATGACTGTCACTGCAGCAATGTTTGGTGCTGGCTTAAAATAGCTGCCGGAGGAGGCAGTGCTGCAGTAAATAGGCCTGTTATTAAGCAGTTCCTCTCCTCGTGAGGGCCTCCCTGGCCAGAAAATTACCGTGGAAAGACGGGATTGCAACGGTTCTCAAGACAGCTTTTAAAGCACCTCCATCTTACAGACAGGGTTACACCTCATATATAGTTCTGTTTTAAAGTGCTACATTTTTCAGCTCTTGACCAGATTTGGTCTTGGTTCACCATGACTTACTGAATATACTCAATGTGCTAAAGCAATAACTATAGCTGAAGACTATTCTTCAGTGATAGTGAAACTAACTGAATCTGGTGACAACACTATCTTCCCATATTCCCTCAACTTCCTGTGCAGTTTCAAAGCCTCTGAACTCTCTATTGTTCTGCCTGTGTTTTATGTATGAAAGTCATTCTTCATACGTTTGCAAGATCCTATGAAAGATCCTAGTGTTGTGGAAGGGCTTGTCAGAAATCTACTGCTCTTGGTCTTTGGTGCGTGACAGAGCTGACAACGGAAAACTTGTTCCAGACACACGCGGGAGATAAAGTCAGGGTGAAACTGGACACTGGCATGGAAAAATAAGCCACGGGGAGCAACACCGGAGCCGTTTGTTTAGTAGAAGAAAACAAAACTACCTGGTGTGACAGCACAGCCTGTGACCGTCCAGGTAAATTGTCCGGTCACTGAACTGCACTGCTTGGTTCCATCCACTTATTAACAAATGGTTTCCATACAAGAGACATGTCCTTATGACAATTGTATTATGCTTTTTTGTGAACTTGAAAAATAAATATTCTGCCTCTGACCTTGTCCTATATAACAATTATGTGAAATGTGTGTGGCACTAATCCTACAGAGCAAGTGGGTCATTATGCAAGAACAAATGCATGGAAAGGTTTTAATTATGCTGCAGCGGAGGATCGACTACCTCAAATACAAGCATGTTTTACCAGTTAGGTCTGGATTTGTGCGTCAAAACATGTTCTGGTGCAACCTAGATCCAAAATCAGGTTTCATGTGGTCATATATCTTTAATCATTACACACCGATTTATTGCTTTGAGTCAAATATCAGTATAAGCAATAAAAGTGAGTGCAGTGATTTAATGTAATTCCTCTGAATGTTTACCTGCTGACCCAGTTGGCCGGGATGCCATGCAAAGCAAACAGGGTGAACTGAAGGTGGTCTGTGGTGCCCGAAGCTTCTTTGCTGCTCCTCCCCTCCACAGTTTCCTCGTCTGAGGTCTCCGGCAGCGGACGTGTGCTGAAGGAAGAGGAGGGAGCACAGAAGGAGCGCAGGTAAAGCTTGGCCAGGTCGTAGACAGCCTGCGTTAGCATAGCCATGCTCTCCTCCACAGGACTGGTGAAACCTGATAAAATTAGAGATAAAATAGTAACAGTAAGGAAAGTTAACACAGTTAATTAATGTGAGATATACAGGATACTAGCATTGAAAACACAACGTAAGAAATGTGTCTGAAGATACTTTTCTTAATCTTATGACACTCACAATACTGTGTGTAATTGATCTTTAAATAACAGTGACATATACACTCACACGCTCTCAGGTACTTTATTAACTCTGTGCAGGTTTTACAGCCATTTGTCGATGTACTTGAAAACTGCCTGTACATTTTTTTTGACAGCAAGAAATATAACTAAAATAGTCAAACTCTTATCCACGAGAACTTTGTATCAACTCCTCATTGTATGGGCCCACAAGCATGGTGTGGTTGAGTGTAACTGTGTATGTGGATATATAACTTACCATCTGATGATTGACCAGAAGATGTGGACCCCATCTACAAGGCAAAACAAATGGTCTTAAGTCATTCTTATCAAAAACACATTATGTGTAAATGAGTGAGTGTTCTTCCCTACATGTGTGACAGAGCCCACCTTGGGTGAGCGTGTCTGGGGTAAATTGACAGAGTGTCGCAGTCTTTTGACGGCCTCTGTAATGGCTTGGGTCTCCACCTCATCCAGAGCACAGCACAGGTTCTTCACTGTCTGCACCACCCGGTCCACCGTCTTATACTGCGTACTCTGAATACAGAGATGGAGCAGATGAGTGCATCGTGTGTGTTAAAACTGCATCACTCTTCACATGCTTATACCAGTGTTGTGAAAGTAATATCCACCTGTTTGATTTAGTTTCACAGTCAAATTCATTGTTTAACTCAACACACCAGCAGGCATCTGTGAGAGGACGACACCTCATCAAACTGATTATCATCGGAACAGCAATTCAAAATCACACCAGCCTAATGTGTGTACATTTGCCTAAACAAGGCAAAACAACAAAACAGCACACCCTTCACGCTGAGAGTACATTTATCACAGTGCATGATTATGATTCAGAGGTCATGCCATCATGAGGTTAAAGTTGGCCTCGGGGGGGGCAACAGTAATTTAGCTCCACAGCAACCCACACTGAATGTGTCATTTCAGTAAAGCCTGCCTATAAGAATGTTCTGGTTTCATAATATTTAGCATTGGAATCAACACAAAAGCGTTTTAATTGACACAATTCAGTAAAAGTTGTATGAAGTGTAGTATCGGAGAAGAGGTCACACAAATCTCAGTCTTTCGGGCAGTTACACAACACTGCATTTTAAAAATCCATGCATTTGCAGAGTAGAGTGCAGATACTACGGACTAACTGGTCAACATATATAAATTAATAAATGCAATTTGTGCACAGTGCAATGTTACATTTCCAGACTCATCTTGATTCTTTTATGTTTATCAAAATGAACACCTGGAAATCATAAAAAATAATTTTTCCATCCTTTCTTTAACTCCCCAGACCTGCACAAGGACCACATGTACCTGATTTTGTAGGCAGATGTTGACTTGATTGTGATAGCCTTCCAAATAGTCAGCCAGGCCTTGTCTGCAAAGAAGAAACAGAGAGGAGTAAGTGATGAAAGAGGAAGAACAGGAGGACTTTAATTCAATTTGGTTTATTATCAGACCTAATCAGATCTTAACAGATAATAGAACATTTACTTCTCTTGAAAATAACTTGATAACTTGATGTTTTAAGAATAAGAATAAAATACCAAACCTCTTTATATGTAATTTGGACATGTGCTTACACAAATGGATTAGGAAAAAATAACTGTAGAAACCATTAAGTCACATTACTAAAGTTAAAAAGAGAACTTGTGGAAGATTTCTCATAACTTAATCATTCATCAATCCTGCAAACTAAAGAAAAACCTCACATTTATCTCAAACTAGGTAAACACTTTAAAGACCAGGCTACAAATGTAGTTTAAAGAAAACAACTGAAATAGCAGAAGTGGTTAAACCCTCGAGAGGTCATCTTTTCTTTACTGGCAAATAAAATCTTAAACTATGTAACTACATTTTCTTCCATATATTTTCTCAGTAAGTGTGGGATCCTCATACCTGGTGACGGTCTCCTTAAAAGGCCTCTCCACCTGACCCAGGTGCTTCTCTAAGTGTACTGTAGAGTTGTCATCCTCCGCCTAACAAAACATTTTCATAACCCAGTACAGAGTGGAAATCATTACAGTTGTAATCATCATCAAATGAGGAGGATGTATTGTCAGTTTCAAGCAGTGGGACAAAAGTTTAGAATTGAAATCGTATTATGTCGCAATTAAGTATGAATCTCTTACGAAGTTGATATGAGCTCATATGTGAGCATGATGTCATGACTTACACTGCGTGCCAAGTCTCTTCTCATGGTGGAGTGAGAGAGAAGTTGTAGTGTGATCTCATTCTCCCACTTCCTGCAGTTCTGGACATACTCATGGCTGCCGAGGCTGTGTTTACTGTGTCACGGGGCAACACAGAGGCATGGTTAAGAAAATCACAAATGTATCTTAAGGAAAATTACAAGCAGCTATTGAAACAAAGGAGGAACACTGACTCATAACTAATTCAGAGAACTGGATTGTGTTAATTTTAAAAACAGAGTAGAGTGGATTATACATTTAAAATCATGGACTCTTGCCAGAAATGAAAAATTTGATTTATTTTGTCTAAATTTTGGGATAATTCACTATGTTTATGAAAATATTTGCACTATTTTGTCTGTTATCATTATCTCAGCCAAGGAGTTTATGTTTTCGTCTCTCTGTTTGTCTTGTCAGTAGGATTATACTAAATCTACTGCATAGATTTCCAAAAGACTTGCTGCATCTTAATGAAGATCAATTATATTTAGGGGAGTGGTATCTTTAAGTTTGTGTTATTTGGTGCAGCTTGATTGAATAAATTAAATTTTGGGCTGGTGTGTCGGTCTATTTGAGCGGTCACGTTATGGAGAAAAGGCAAAAGCATTTATACAATGCATTCGATTTCTAACATTCGGCCTCTCACTAAGTTATATTTCAAGAATAAAAGAGTCTCCATAGCTACTTCAAAAATGACCAAAACTAAATAAATGTGTGATAATAAAATACTTTATGGTTACTTTCAAGGCTAATTTATTTTGACTGTATGTGCAAAATAAGATTTGGAGGTTACACATTGTAACCGTCACTGCTCAGTGCACACATATTTCAATGAGCTCTTTACGTTGGCATGGTTAAGCAGTACATCATCTAGAGGGCAGCACTGAGTCAAGCCGTTCTGACAGTAAAAAATCACGGCGATAATCTTTAAAAAGAAAAGAGGCAAAAGCAGCAGAAAGGGTCCATCTGTTTCCGTATCTGTATCCAGCATTGAGCGTAAATGCATTTAGTATGGCTGGTAAACGGTTGTAAAGATTAGTCAAAGCGTATAATTAAGCATTTATCTGATTAGCTGTTATAATAACAAAAGATTAAATATGCAACTTTGAACGTGTGAGTGTACAAGGCCTTTTAGCCTTGGCATAGTGATATCCATTCCCATGTATCCCAGATTAGAGAGAGAAGAGGCGAGATATATAAACATCCCCCGCGACTATTCGTGGAGAATTTTGAGAGGAAGCCAAGACAAAGTTAAGAGCTACAGAGAAGACAGAAAGAGTGAGGGAGAGAGCGAGAAGCTGAATTTTTTTTTTTTACATGAATAAAAAGTCAGCCAAGAAAAAGATGTTTCTTCCACTAGTTAAGAATAAGGGTATTTAAAAAAATATGAAGTTTTAAGTATTTCTGTTTGTACTCACTTCTGCAGCACCTCCTCCTGGCCACAGACTTTAAGCAGGTAGCTGGAGAAGTTGACCTGATCCAGGTCATCATGGACCCAACAGAGAGTCTGGCTGATCAACAACTCTACCGGAGAACTCACTGAGGAAGGAGGAGGAAGGGATGAAGTGATAAGATAAAAAAAGAGGACAGTATTGGAGGGCCAGAGGGTGATCAGAGGTCATTGATGGAGAGAGAGATGGAGAGAGAGAGAGAGAGAGAGAGTGATGTGAGGGGGAGGGGCAGTGAAAGTAAAAAGCCAGAAAGAAGGGACAGATTAGAGGTTGGAGAAAAACATATCCAGAGAATGATGAGGAGGGTGGAAGGGGAAGAAAGGGAATGATAGGGGAGAGAAGACGAAATTACAACATGGTCAAATAGTTTGAAACCACATAACATACTGTGCAAACAAACAGGAACAGTCATGATACAAGGTGTATCAACAACAAATGGCTTTGTGGTGGTTCAAGCTACCATATTTCAGAGAATGTGTGACAAACTTCACATGTATAAACTACTAGAAGGGTCTAATTAGACTAAGTAGAAGGGTCAGGGGTCAACAGTTATAATATAGGTGTCATTTTGATTACGGTCTTAGGGCCTGTTCTCACACACACAAGCACAAATGTATCAGCGGTGAACCGTCACTTCCCTGTTCACTTTCAGTCAGCACGAGCGAGGGGGCGAATAAAACATTCACTGAGGAAAACCTGCAGCGTGGCCTCACGTGGAGATCAACTTTGCGGAACTTTTACCTGGGATATTCACTTCGCATTTGCACATGTGATCACGCTCTTAGACGAACTGATGTTGAAGTGTTTCATATTTGCTGCTGTGAGAACTGAATTCTAGACCTTGCTGGAATTTCTCTCCGACTGCAAACCATCCCTTCACATTGTGAACGTCTCCACTTTCATTTTTAAATCAACCTGTCCTCGGATCAAAAGAATAGCGCCATGTGCTGTTTTGTGGAAGGACTTTAAGTCAGGAGGATTTGGGGTCAGCTCTCGATGTTTGTGTGTGCTCCGATATCTGATGTGTCCAGCCAACACAAGACTGAGCGGAGAGTGAAACCTGACACAAGGCAGATTATTCGGCTGTTTAGCTTTTTCTGCAGAGGTTTTCACACACTCTTAACAATGCCTCTACACAAACACGGGCAGACAGATACAGACTCTTAACATAAACACACACATCTCACACACACAGGTTACTTGATAGACCTTCACATCGACATAGGGTAGGAGACCACCCCTGGCTCCAGCAATAACAGACCTCCACCCTTTAGAGGAATGGTGTCTTTTCTTGCTGCTTAGGCCAGTGGGTTTAGCTTCACAGTCCTGAGTGCCTGTGTGGCAGTGGTGGCTGCCGCAATTACATACGAACTGGAGTGTTTAGTAACAAAGCAATAAGACAGGTCACGGCTCACGTTGTGAGCCCTCTGAGGTGGTAAGGGAATTCCTTGCAGGGCATTTTTGAGGGCACCGGTTTAAAAGAGGATAAAATTCCTATGTCTCATTCTGCTAACCATTTCACACATGGTTGGGGAAAGGTGTCGGAGGGGAAACATACGGCCAAAGAAATTGATGGTTGACTTGAGACGCACACGTCTCTAAGTACTATTAGAGTAAAAAACTCTTCAATAAGTAACTTTTGATACAAGTTTTAATTTGCTGTCTTGTAGGATCATGACAGGAGGGCTGGTTACTCTTAATTCACAAGAATGATATCGGAAAGATGTAAAGGAGGAATAATTAAATTCCTCTATAACTGAAAATGTGTTATTTCTGCATCTGTAACAACTCCCACTGTCAGACACAAATTCAGACAGAAAAGGCGACGTGGAGGCAACTGGAAAACCATAATTATTGCAGAAGCAGAGGAACACTGTCACAGTATCATAGTGTAGTAGATAATGAAAGCTTTTCAAGGCTAAAGTTCCAAACATGAATCACGTGAAGCTTTTCGTGTACCATGTACTGTGTAGACAGACTGATGCTTGTTGCTTCCTTGTTCCTGTGTCTATGTGCTTGATGATCCTTCAAGTCAAATTCTAACATGTGTATTGTACTGTGAGAAAGAAGAGATTCTAAAAGAGAGTGGAGTTCTTGTCTTTACATGTGACACCCTCTTAACCACAGAAAGTAAAAGTAACCTGAGCCAAACTACAAGCATGTTTCCTCCCTCTGCCTTCATCTGTTTAATCTCTTTTACATTAGATCCACTTTCTTACTGTTTCATTTTGTTTTCTTTCTTTGCTGCCTAACCTCATTCTTTCTCCATTTATCTCCTTATTTAGTTTTCTATTTATAAAATGTCTTTCCACTTTTTTTTTTCTTTCTTTTCCATGATTTTCATCTTTCTTTACCTCATTTACATTTCTGCCTTCTCTCTTTCCCTCTCTCACTCCTTTCCATCTCCTGTTCTCAGCAGCAGTAAGGGAGGAAACCCCAGAAGCCATGAGTAGTTCACAGCCAAACCCAGAAGAAACAGTTGTCTCTCTTTTTGTCTGCTCTCTAGAAAAAATGATATATTTCAGACATCCTTATTGAACTGTTTACATTTACAGCACATCACAGTACCTGCACTGTCCTCTAGCACTCTATCCATCTGTCCAAACACCAGCTACAGTTTGTGGGTCAACACGCTGCTGACAACTTAAGTCAACCAGGAAACAATGAAATGGACGTCATACCAGGAGAGAAGGAAGTATACTTAGGAAGTGACCCCAGGCACCAGGATTAACATGGAGATAAATTCAGAGTTAACACAGGAAGCTAAGAAAGTACTATTTGGAAGTAGAATGAGGAAAGTAGTAAATATACTTCCTATAGGTTGTTAGTGTTGAACTGAGCTGTGTCTGTTGTGTCTGGGTCAGTAGGACAGTCTGTTAGACAGAATACACACACACACACTTGTATATTGTGTGTTTATGTATATATATGTATGTATGTATATATATGTATGTATATATATATATATATGTATATATATATATTAATGGCAGTGATGGTCCTCAGGGAACAAGATAGACAAAGGTGAACTTGGAATGAAAAGGGGGGGAACTAAACTCCAGTCCCTTTTTGCAGAACACTGCTACTCCGTGGCGAGAGGACAAACCTTTATTTGTGCGGAAAAGGAACGAAATGTACTTCCCACGACAGAAAAAATGAAAGGGAAAAGAAAAAATGTGACGGGAAGGGGGTGAAGAGTTTGGCAGCTGTGAATGTTGTTTCCTCCTTCAGACCTTTCTTATCTGCAATCTGAGCTGTTCATTCTCCAAGGCAGGGGGGTACAAGGTTTCTCTTTCAGCTGACTTTAAAGCAATAGTGGACCATATGTACAGAGGATTTTCTGCACTTCCTATAGTTAAATTACACAATGTTTTATGTTGTTACTGGGAAGAAACGGGTTGTATAACTATACAAATGTATGATATCTGCTGTATGCATTTCTTCAATCCACCTGGTTCAAAGATGTTTCAGATTACAGACATGCTTTCTCCAAGGGTTCTTACCGTCACAGGTGAAGGTTACAGGCTGCTGAGATTCTGAGATTTCAATAGAAACCTTGACAGAACAGCTATTGTCACCTCCACTGTCTCTCTGGGTGATGACAGGGCTGAGGACAAAGCCAGGGTTGGTGGAGATGTCTCCATGAGGGAATTTTGAACGCAGGCTAGTGGGACCAAAAAAAATAAAAAATCAAAGAAACAGAGTCAACACTTTTGCCCTCATATTTTGACTAGTGCAAACACATGAGGTGCGGCTAGGATCTTTCTACCAAATCATAATAGCATTGATGATCAATAACCCATCATTCAGCCTGTGATGTTGAGATGTTGGCTTCACCAGTTGGGAGATAAAAACAATTACCTTTTTTCCAATTAATTTTACTCTTTGTGAGAGGTCAAATTCCTTTTAACTGCACTCCATATGTGTATAAGCATGTGATGACCAGTACACATGCATGGATTAGCAGAATCCCACCCAAAAGAACAATACAACACATCTGATTAAGTCAAATGATATTTCAGCTTAAATTTTAATATGAGTGTTTGTGTCTCACATCTAAAATTGATCATTAAATCTCCAATAAGTGATTTGTTGGCCCCTGAGGGCCCCCTGGACACTGTCACGACTTTATAAGTTGACTGACAAACCTGTAAGCAAACAGTTGCTTGCTGACAGACTCATGAATGCACGTAGAATATTAACTCTTTTTTTAAGCTGTAGGTTCATTTTCTGCGAGCTTATCACTACGAGAAAATGCTTTCATCTTATTCTGATATTACGATTTGACACGCTATTATAAGCTTAAAAAAATGACAAAACTCTTCAACAAATAAAAATGGTCAATAAAAGTAAAAAGCGAGTTAGCCTGCTAACAGGAAGCATCTTACATTGTAACGTCTTCACAGAAGGCGACAACCTCAAGGTTTTGAGCGTCCTGTTCTTCCAGGGCGGCATTCTTCACCAAACTTTTTCCCTTGTCCTACATCAACAAAAGAGTCAAACACATACAGAATGAGGATACTGGTTAAAATTCATTCAAGTATTAATAACATTACACAGTTTAAACAGTAGCAGGCCACATGGAGAACGGCAGGACACAAAGACAGTGACTGGCTGTGTGTAGACATTATAATGTGTCGAGCTCATTCTGTATAAATTCCTGACATCAGTTTAACAATACAAGAGACTGTAAACAGCCATGCTGAAGGTCTTTATGGTGATTTGTGTTGAGGGATTGCTGAAGAGGCAGTTTTATTAAAAACACCTCAATGCAATGAATCCTACAGGGAGAATAAACATGTCAGCAAGGACAAAGGCTGAAACACCCACTGAGGTCTCCAGCCTTTTTGGGACCTTTACTCTTAAATTGCAGCTTTAAAACACAAGTTTATGTTTAATTAAGGATGAGTTTTAGACTAGATCTTCATCACAAATACAGGCCCACACATTAACAACTACACCCTACATTCACTGAAAAGGAAAGGAAATCAGTTTCAAACACATTTGAGGAGTTCAGTTCAAAGAATTGTAAATCTGTCTCTAAGGCACGCACGCGCACACAGAGAGAGAGAGAGAGAGAGAGAGAGAGAGAGAGAGAGAGAGAGAGAGAGAGAGAGAGAGAGAGAGAGAGAGAGAGAGAGAGAGAGAGAGAGAGAGCTTTCCTGGGAATTACTCTTATAGATTCCTGGAGACTCGCCTACTGCCGGGAACACGCAGTTACACCGGCTTTTTACGGCTGTCTCACTGCCAGCGGCTGAGGAATGTGCTTCCTGTGGCACAGGAAATGAGAAGTGTAAGGGCACCGCCCCTTCCTTTGCCCAGCTCTGTGCTGTCTGTAAATGTGCTCAGTCATAGTTTGGTAAAGAGGGACTCTGACATCACTCCCCTGAGGAAGGTTTGTAGACAGGGCAGGAGAGTCAGGGAAGAAAAAGGAGAGAGGGTGAAAAAAATGTTTGGAATGCCATAATATTAGTCGATTCCTCCCCTCAGAGATTTCTGGGAGACCTTTGAATTTGCTGATGAACCCAGGGCCAGATAGATTTCTTTTCATGTGCAATGACGATGACAGACTTCCTAAGGGTTGTTTTTCACAATATGCTGGTCTAAGTTTACCTCTATATCTTTTATTGATGTGATATGATATTTGTATTATTATAAACAAAGAAAAGCAGCATTTACTCACATTGGATATTAATAAAATAGCTGCTAATTGAAGGTTGATCCCCAACTTGATTCATTGTTTCAGCTTCACACAAAATACAGTCTACTGGTAAAAGGACGGCACTTAATGGACAAAACCACCAATCCTATCATTAGGGTTTGAGCCCTGAGCCACAGTCAAATAATCCTACTCTTCATAAAGTCAAGGATGTCCTGGTAATCACACATACCACATAACCACATATGCCTGTAAAATCTCTTTCTCTTAATTCTTGTTGGCCACCTATGTGATTATATCCAATTAAGGAAAATTACCAGAAAAACCTATGACCGAGATATCAGCATCCAGCAAGTTCATTTGTTAGTTGACATTTAGGCCAAAGCTGCAAAGCCCCTTGGGAAGGGGCTTCAAGGTTCAAAGCGCCGCTTAGCTGACCTGACATAACACCATGAGACAGAAATCAGAAGTCAGCATGGAGCTGAGAAAAGAGGACAAAGCCTGACAC
Source organism: Paralichthys olivaceus (assembly GCF_024713975.1). NCBI lineage: Eukaryota > Metazoa > Chordata > Actinopteri > Pleuronectiformes > Paralichthyidae > Paralichthys > Paralichthys olivaceus. Next base: position 20,177,866 of record NC_091099.1, read on the forward strand.
TGAAAACACCTGCATCTCCCAGCAAGGGAGAGAGAACAATCAGTCCCTGCCTGCACATGTTCTATCTCAATTCTTAAGGATTTCCTCATCTTTAAAATTGCTATTTAAAGTATTCACACATATTGCTGTATATTTGATAATTTATTGTATAATTATAACTGAGGAATCAAATATGTATCTCTATCTCACCACACATGACAGAGAAGGAGACAGAAGGATGAGAACAAAAACAGATAGAGGAAGGAGGAGTGAGAGAAAATATTAGAAAGCCAGACTCACAGCACATTAGCAGTGTTTATGTTTGAAGACAGGATTGCTTCAGCAAAAACAAACATGGGCACATAATCCAATGAGGCCATGTTAGCTGATCGCTACATGACAACACACACAGCGGGCTGTACAGTGGGACAGTCCCGTCTTTGTTCCGCTCTTTTGATTTCGTTTGGACCTAGACAGAGAGCTGCTGGTGTCTGAAGTCATGGGAAAGGCTTTATATGATTCACACGTTGACTAATGCTTCACACTTCCTCTGCTTTTACTGGAGTGTGACCATACTGACTGTAATACCAGGAACACTGTACAAGAAAGGACGATTACAACGGTGGCTGATCTTCAGGGTCACAGAGAGTTAACCAGTAGCTTGATGTGGGCAGTGATAGAAATCCCAACAGAGACTATAATCCACAGAAAGTCAGTTGTAGACTTTGATGCAAAATCTTTTCACAGAGCTTAATGCAATTCAAATTAGTTTTTCTAATCATCCAAGTTTCTTATGATGGATTTCCTAAATGCATTTTTCTGTCCACTTTCCACTTTCAGACAGACTAGACATGGAACTTGTCAAAAGTTCTTTTTCCACAATATCAAACCATGCTGCAAGTTGACTAGAGTGAGACAATTTGCAGAGACAGAAAGAGACAGTTTTGTCATGGGTGTCACGCTGCTTCACAGTGAGACATAATCGATTATGAAAAATGTGACTTCTGCTTCTACAGAACAACACTGTAAATCTTTGTATGCCGTTTATTCCAGGATAACTTTGTGGTTGATTAGAAGGAACTGTTACACAACCTTTGTGTTTGCTAAATTATTGGCTTAAATTAGGAATCAATTTTAGAAAATGTAGCGCATTTATTTTCCAACATAGTCCTACAAATACACACTTAGTCCAGTGGTTGTAGAGCATACGAATCGTTTTTATATATTGGATGTTTAGAAATGTGTCCAAAGCAACAATGACTGCAATGAATCTGAGTTTGTCATATCAATAGACCAGGTGATGTCAAAATGTAAAAGAAAATCTGATCGCCCTCCACTCTAACCTCTCTAAAAATTGTTTATCTGACATGTTCACTACCTTTTCAAAGCTGAAAATCTGACGAGCACTACACGCATGTCGACTGACCTGGCATCAGAATCACTTATCCACATAGATCAGTCTTCCTTAAAATAAATATGGTATGTAGATACCGATCTATTGGCTGAGATAAATATATATATATATATATATATTAAAAGAAAAATCTGTCAATGATTTCAGTATGTCATTACAAAATGACAAAGACGTGTACCAGTAACTAAAACTTGATATTTTACAGTTTAACCACAGACCTTACTAAAAATAACTATAAAGAAAAAGAAAATTCCCACATTTAACCAATATACAGAACTTAAAACAGAAGATAAACATTTTTATGTAAGATAGAAATATACATGTACATTAATTCTGTAAGATAAAGTGCTTCACATTGGGCCATCTCTGCAGCATAAATGCAGACACTAATATGTCTGTGAAAGGCTCATATCAGCTGACTGATATATCATTTGGGCTCTAATGTGTGTGTTGCCATGTTTACTGTTAACATTATCCAGTACTGTCTGAGCTCTCTGGTGTGCCCCCTGCAAGTATCCTCCCATAACATATTTAGAACATAGACAAGTATGTGAATAATTATGTTCAAACCACAGCCAGTTGTTAATAATGATGATAATGTAACATCTCTGGCCTTAGTTAACGTTTTATAACATAATTGTCTTTTACTCACATCAGTTCAACACTTCAATTACGAAGCCAACAATCCAGACCAATATAATTTGGACCAAGTAGAATGAAGTTAAAATGTAATGCAAGGAAATAATAGAACACCAATATATGTGTTCATTTATCTACTAGATTATTTAGTGTTGATCAATTTTATTCACAGTAAATAACTTTCAAAGCTTGTGTTATCACACGGAATAAGTAAATAACTTTCAAAGCTTGTGTAATCACCGTCAGAATCATGGCCCTCCTTTTTCTACCTGACATCATGCTGCTGGTAAACAAGGTCAAACATTAAAAAAAAAAAAGCAGACAAATTAAAGCAGAAACAAATTTTGTTGTCGCTAGAATTTGACAGACAAAAACACTGTGAGTTTGTAGTGCATTTCGTGGGAACCAGAAATGCAAGTTAGCCTAAATGTACACAGTAGCAGAACTGAAAGACTTAACCAACACCAGCTAAGACTGGTGGCGGGTGGTAATTCCAAGCCCAACATCAGTATTGAGTTACAGTACACATCAAGACATCAGACACCTCATTAACTCTCTGTGGTAGTCTGTCCATACAGGGTTTTTCCTGGCCAAAACTTTGTGGGGGGAGAAGACGACAGACCCAGGAAACCCGAACAGCTCCACTTCCCAGTCCAAAGTGTGCACAGTCTGGCCACAGGGCCACCAAGCCCAGGGCAGACACCTAGGGAGCCACTAAGTCCGCCTACATTGTTCATTTTGGGTATTTCCATATCTGGTTGGACTGTACAAAAGTTTAAGCTGCTCTGTCAGTAATTTACTGCTCCTCGCTGTGTCTCCATCATTCATGCAGTGCACTGCCAACTGACTCGAACTGAGCCAAATCAAGCCATCTCCTCCAAGTCTCCGTAAACTGACTAAATTACAAATTCTGCTGTTTTTACCCAGTCTGAGTGATCACACTGTTTGTGTATGTGAGTGTGTGTGTTTGGCTGTCTGCATGTCAGAGAGAAAGAGAATGAGAAAGAGAGGCACTGTAACCTTTCTGGGTCTATCATACAGAAACTTTGCAATTTGTTTATAGTAATCAACCACTTATAGTGATGGTGGCCCGGGACCAACGTGATCACTATAAGCAGTTTCCACTACTCTAGAGTTTTTTTGTGAGGTGGGGCAATATTTGATGGAGCTGTAGGGCAACAAATGATGGTTAGCTGACTGTACTTAAACTAAATATCTTGAGAAGAATAATCTGTAGTCTATATCAGAAGATTAAGAGATCTCATTTAAACAGAGGCATAAATTTGAGACAAGCTGCAAATTTCATAGTAGTAAAATGTACTACTACAGTTGCTCCAGGCTTCATAACGGTTTGTGGTAAATGTTGAGTGGTGCTGTCATGCTGATCCAGCACTTACTGAGGAGATGAAGATTGATTTTAATGGGTTGTGACTTCTCAGCAACCTCTGACTGTAAGCTAAAACATTTTTGACTGTGTACATGAACAAAGGTTTCCTCAGCACTCATCGATGAGACTCAGTGTCTACAGACGCTCTGTGGTCTACATCAGAGGAACAAGCTGCTCTGAAAGCACATATCAACTTCTTCTTTCAAGTAGGAAGTGAGTGGTGACTATTCAACTCACACTTCCTGCCATTAACTGAAATCCCAGGCTTAATAAATTCTGATTCTAGGGAAAGTCAAAAAAAGTGCGAAAATAAACTCTTACTCTCACTGGTGTGTTTTTCTAAAAGAAACTGCGTAGTTCCTTTCACATGTGTTGGCAAGGTTTTTATCATGTGCATTAGTATCTGCACTCTACCTGCTTCCTCACTCCATCTTCTACAAAGCTTCCCCTGTTTTTCTGCCAGTAAACAAGGTCAAAGGTGAGGAGACAGAGCTGTTTGCCCAGTGAGTCACAAATTTAACAGGAATCCATTCCGCATCACTGCACTGCAACATCTTCCAACCCTACAATCTTCCTGGCATTTTGGGTGTTAAGTTTGCTGCAGCAACTCATACTTGTGCTTAAGGTGCAATTACAGAGAGAAAAAAGAAATCTTGAGTGGGATGGTGTGTAGGTGTGAGATGTAAAAGAGCTCCCAGAGATCTTAGAGTCTGCAGAGGCAGGAGATATTTCAGTGTTAAAATTGGAAAATGTACAGTGCGTCCTGGCATACTGTATGATCACATGTACAGTGATGTTGAATCACAAAACAAGTTCAGATATAATTGAGCCTGCAGATCGTTTTCAAAGAACATTGCAAGAACAAACAGGCATGCACACGCTCACTGTGTTTTAACACTACTCCCAAAACGGAATCTAATTGGCAGACTTGTCAGCCCATTACATAACTATAATTCCAATTAACCACACTCATACTTTGCATCATTAGTTTTACCAAAACAAGGATTAGCTCATCTCAAATAACACATATACAAACAAATCTGCTTCATGCCACACTCTTCATCTGCAGACTAATAGTTTGTAGCTTGATTCAGTTCTTACCATTTGCTCTCCGGAATTTGTTGATCCACTATATGAACCAAAAAACAAGTAACTTTTTTTTTTAAACAATTATGAACATAAGTAATATGAGTGCTGCCTCAGACATGGCGACGTGAGGTAAATGACGCATGGACTCTCAGAGCCAGGTCTGAACAGGAATTGGTACAGTGAGGCGTGACGACTGTACTGTAGATAGAGGTATTTGTTTGACTTTGTTTGGCTGATTATCTTTAACCTACAACTTGAAGGCCAAAGGAAGGGATTCACAGCCAGTCAAGGGCAGTCAGTGAGTCTAAGGAGGAAGACGATGGGGGGGAGAAGAAAGGTGTACAGATACTGTAAAGTGAAGAAGCTGGGGACATGAACTGACAGTAAAAAAGAAAAAAGTAAAACAGAAAGTGAGGAGGACGAATAGAGACAGTGGGAATGAGAAAAATAAACAAAGACTAACAGAGGAGAAAGAGAATGAGACATGTAGAAGAGGTGGTGTGACACATAAGATAGCCCTGTTCTGACTATGTTTCATTTGTTCCATTTTAAAGCCCTTTGCCCATCCAACCACATCTAACAGTGCACTCTTGCCAACCACAACAAGGCCTGGCCACTGCAGGCTGATGCACAGGGACACACATAAAAAACAGTTGGGGCGCATTGCAAAGTGTAACAACAGGGCAGATAATATACTGTGCACCATTTTCTTTCCTGTCTGTTAATGAGGAGATGTAATGTTTTGGAGGAGAAGAGATTCCTTATGTGGCTTGGGAAAAACACTTCAGTCAACGTGCAACCACAGTGCGACTCAAACCATTGTTTCAGAAAGTGTTTAGTAGCTGAAGGTTTCATTAAGCATTCAGAGCAATGGTTGAGAGGTGTCTGATGTCTGGACCTGTACTGGAACTGATCAGCCAACATACAGGCCATATTTACTGCAACACTGTTATTTGCATTACAAAGTTATCAGCATCTGTTAGACTCCAATAAAAACAGACTTACTGATAAGAAGTTGCAGCCTCATTGCAATCAAGTAATTGCTTGACCGTCAGTCATTATAATGGTAAGAAAGTCATGACACTATCAACTCTTAAAGCAAAGTCCTGTCAGATTCCCCATGGTAACAATGTCCATGATCGCTTTACCTCTTTGACAACTTTGCATTTTTCAGAAGAATACCAGCCCAAAGATGCATAAAGTAGTGTTGACCAAACTAAACAAGGAGAAAAATACACTACTAAGACATATAGATATATAGCTCAAGTACGTTGTAATCATGCATTTCAATGCAAACCACTCAGCAATTTAAGCAAAACAAAACAGACAAAACATTGGTCATTTAAGGAAAGTGAGATGAAAACTATGTTCAGGGGAATATTTGAGTCTTTCTTGGAAAGCAGGGCCAATCCTCGCAAACTTTACAGTGACACCCTCAGCTCAGTGGTTTCTGTATTCATGTTCCTACATCCTGCACAGATTTTTTCTTTTCATTCTGCTTGTTTTATTTTGTTGTGCCATTTTGAATTGCATAACTGTTATTGCAAATAGAACATTTCAAGCTGTTGCTTCAAATTACACATTTTCCACCCACAGACTATTGGAGAAGCAGGTATTAGAAGTACTGGTTTATTTTCCCACATCACAGCATCTAATCACACTAGTATAAAGTATGGCTTGCAAGAGGTATCCAACACTGAGAACTACTCCAACACAAAGAAATACAGCATCTCTTTCTTCCAAGAGTAAATGAGGAGTGCTGGCACAGCAACTTCTGAGGGCACTTTGTTCGGTCATTCTGGTTTTGCCGAGGGGCACAGGGGAGCTGTGCAAGCCTGTGCTTGTTCCTGTTTATGACAACATGAGTGCCTACGGAACAAGCTGTGCAAGCAAACGCACATACAATGTCAACCTTAAATACAAAATAACATGATACAATATTAAGATGAGAGTGTAGAGGGTTCGATGAGAAGAGCGCTGAGCTAAAAGGGTTCAGGTTACACAAGGTGGTAGCAAACGCAGGCTTGAACCTAGACATAACATATGCAAGCGTAAACAAACACAGTTTTGTCTCTCCAAGGAAACAGAGACTCTTCAACTGTGGAGGATACATCTTGGTGTACAACTGAAGGAGTTGCTTTTGTCTATACCAATCCCACACATGCACTTTAAAGACCAACTAAAACAGTACAGTGATGTCATGCACCACTGTACCATAATCGTACCAAACACCATGTTCAAATTGTGTCAAACTTCCTGTTTTTGCACATTCCTCAGGAATTCAGCAAATAAAGGCCTTGTATGGTGCTGTAAGGTAAATTATCACCCTGGTGTGAGAAACATACCACAGAGACCAGTTGTTTGGTTCTGACACAAACACTATGTGCAGGAAGTGGGCATCTTGAGAACAGCAGAATAGCATGTACACTATTGTTAAGTATTGTGTTAAGAATTAAGTATCGTGTAATATATATATGCACGTTTCTGGTATAGTGACTAAACACTTATTATCAATTTCAGATGTTGGTGATACAAATTGACAACCAGACTCTGCTTCCCTAAACATCCTAAAGGAGCCGTTCACTTCTGACAGAATATTTGGAAATTAATTCTTATTAAACACAGAAAAGCATTCATTTCCAAGCATTGTCTCTGAACTTCAAGTCAGAGCTGCTAGCAAAATGACAGATGGTTGTTTGGTTTTAGGGGGGGAAAATGAATTTGATTTTTTAGGGGAAACAATATCCCATGCCACTTGCCCACAGCATTGTCCCAAATTAATTCTATAAATATTAATCACAGGAAATTAGATCACTCATGTATTGCTTGGCAAAATTAATCACAAAATGTGGTTAAGAATACATTGTGGGATGAATCAGTGGACAGCTAGCCACAGTGAAAAACTTAATTACAGGGAGCAGACGTATGTGCTGGTAAATGAATGAAGCGTATACATGCAGTAGTAAGCAGGACTTTGATGGGTGTTTTGTCTGAACAAGATCAACCATCATCTCCCCTGACTAAACTTTAGGCGCACTTACTCATTTTATATGAGCTGTGGTTCTATTTGATCATTTATTCTGCCACCTATAAGTGAGCCAATATGGAATGCAAAGACGGATTGCAGTTTGAAAATTGACTTTTCAGGGTGTCATCTACAAAGCAGGTGGAGGATTAAAACCCTCCAGGTCTGGAAAGTAAGATGTGGTTGAGAAAATGGAATGACTAACACTGCAAATTTCTATTCACACTCGAAAGCTCAGCTTTTCTGATTCAGCAGAGCTGTGTGGCTGTTGGTTGAGTGACAGTGGTCTGACACTATCGGCAAACAATGCCTTAAGCTTTATAAGATAATGAATCAAATATTACTTAATCCTGATCATGAGATGGGCACTTAGGTATTTGACGTCAACTAATTCTAACTGGGCCCTACCCACTTAAAGCAGTGAAATAGATTATATCACACCAAGATTAGTATCACGAAAAGGTCCAATTTCATCTGAACAAACCTGAAATCTCCTGAAAGTAAAGAAAATATTTTACATTTACCCGGGCTCCTGACTTGTCTGACTTGTCTGCTGCTGTAACAACAGAATTTCCCTGCTGTGTGGATCAATTAAGTTTTATCTTATCTTATCCTACCTGATTGTTTGGTTTGTGCTGGGAGGAGGTCCCTGGGATGTTGAGCGAGTGACTCCTAGTGACAGCAGCTCCTGTTGATGCCCTCCTGTGCTGTGAGCGAGCTGACAGTGGTGCTTTCACCTCCAGTGGGGGGCTGCTTTTACTACTGTTCCCTTCAGTCTCTAGCACTGCATCCCAAGGATCCCCTGCAGGTATTGGAACTGTCTGTGCAGCGTCTCCTGGCGCCTGGGTCCCTTCCTCATTCTCAGCTTTACGCTTTGTCAGGGGGTCCAGATCTAACCAGTCAAAGCGACTGATGCTAGGTGATTCCATCCCTGCTGGCTGCTGGGGTGGTGGGTTTGGTGCCAGCGAGGCTGTGCCTACTTGAGAGGAATCTAGGTCAGTGCTGGCCGATCTGCCATTCTTCAAGTATTCTGAGGTGCTGGCAATCTTGTCAAACAGTTTGGCCAACTCTGGGTCCACAGCTGGTTGTTGGAAGACCATGGCAGCAGCGGGCTGGATAGGAGTGAAGGCCATGAAGGATGGCTGCTGTGCTGTCAGAGCCATGAAGGGTGATATGGTTGGAGTGAAACCATTTTGAAAAGTGCCTGGTTTGGGATATGGAGCAGAGGGAAACAATGGGGTGGGCTGATGGGTGGGAGTGGACACACTAGAGCTTGATGGAGTGGACAGAACAGGTGTCCACTGACTGCCCTGGAAAGGTGAGGAGCTACAGGAATGGCCTCCAGGGTAAGAGGCACTGAGATTATACCCCAGCAGTGAAGAGGGGCGGGAGACTTTGCTGTGAGCCCCAAAGTTTTCATCCAGTAAGAGCTTTTCAAGTTCCTCATTGGTCAGCTTGTCCACATCAATATCCCTGAACTTGACCTGCTCTGCCTGCTTCTTGGTCTCTGGGAAGACAATGAGGTCCTTTTCTGGCCTCCTTATACAGGGGGAAGGATGAGGAGCAGTAGTGGTATATTTAGATGTTTTTGGATTTGAGGAAGATGTGGACGTTGCATACAAAGATGAGGGCGTTGAAGTTGAAAGAGTGTGCTTCTTCTCCTTTTGCAGTTTTGCCAAAGCCTCTTCTTCCATTCGGAGGGCTTCCTCTTTACCCACAGTCCCCTTTGGTTTGGGGACATCCAGCTTGAACCCATTACCACTCGATATCTGGGCCATTCTGTCAACTGGAAGGTGCCATGAGTATGATAGCTTTTAAGTCAGCATGGCCCAAAAGGCTGTGGAGCGGAGCTTTAAACACCTGAAAAAGGGGGAAAATTTGGTTTAGTGACACAAGAGGTGGTCAAACAGGTTCAAAGAAAGCGGTGCATCATTTAGAATGTTTTTTATGTTATCTAACAGCAACTGAAGTATTTTTTTGACAACTGCTCAGCTGATCAAACGTAGAGGGCAAAATTACTTCAAATCAATATCACAATTGTTTCAAACCTTTACCTTGATTACGATTAATAAACCAATTATAAAATAAATGTTGTTAGAATCGCTCATAATGCTTTTGTGTAGAAACACAGGGACAAAAATGTAATTAACTGCATGCATATGTGGTGCTATATGTGCCTTCTCCACATATGCAATTTCCTATTACAAATGAATGAATGGGTTTGAGTGCTCCAGTAAGGTATGACATGCTCTTCATCCAAGGCTCAGCTTAATTTGTTAATTGGCAGTTCTTTATCTCAGCGTTCCCTGGGCCCATGTTTCGATTGCTTATTGACTGGCAGCCATTTGTCACACATGCATGGCCAATAATTGCTTGTGCTTGTTTCAGAGTCAAGGACATCAGCTAGGTCATACATCTAGAACGAGGTATATAACCAGCACATTCATGGTGTTTAAATTGATTCGCTCACTCGCACCAAGCTCTCTTACATTAGTGCTTTACCCTTAACAATGCAAGGTGCAAAGTGTTGCAAGTCTTACCACATACCAAAACAGTCCAAACCAAACAATTGCTCAAGGTGTTTAATAACCAGGAGGAGACATATGACTCACCTCACTTTTTGGCTTGCAGTTAACTTACAAATGTGTGAGCTCATTTATTTACTTTCTTGATTAATCTGCCAATTCAGTTTAAATATAAAAACACAGTGAAAGATGCCCATCATAAATCCTACAGTGAAGTCTCAAACTTAGTGAAAAAAATGTTTTCATCAAACGTTTGAAATATTTGCTCATCAAAACATGAGAGAAACATTGGTGCAAAGATTGTTTTGTGGTCCTAAAATGACAAGGCGCCTTCTCAAAGCAACCATTCATCGAATGATCACAGCCACAGGGTTGAGTGAGTTCCTTCTCTCTCCAGGCGTCACCGGCCTCTCCTGAGCTTCCCCTCCCATTGTGGTGAAGGCTGGCTCTGCTGGGGCTCAGGCTATCCTCGCACTATTGTGCAGCTGAGGAATTTGGCATGCTAAGCAGCCCAATGGGTCTCTCTCTCTCTTCCTCTGGCTTTCACTCACTCTGTTAGCATTATGTTAGCACCATGGCCCAAGATTGTCTTATCAGCTGTGCTAACAACAGCAGGCAGCGACAATGTGGCTGCATTCATTGAGCCTTTGACAAGGAGAGCTCAGTTCCAAACTCTACCGGGAAACCAGCATGGGGTAACTAAAAGCATAAAAAGGAGGAGGGAAGAAAGATCGGTGCTTGGGAACTCGTGTCAGTGATGGCTTCATTGTCTGCAGAAATGTCACATGCTCTGACCAAAGTAGTTCCTCTGTATCTTATTTATTTTGTACATAGTAAGAACGCATTCAACAATGTCACTGTAAAGCGATCAAAATCAAAAGATCAGAGCCCCTAACTGCTTAGTGTTCAAGTTAACAATCTGAGCACACACAGACACTGTGCAGACGATGCTTCCAGATTTTGTGTGTAAACACTGGGTCAATCTGAGAAACAAGAGGGTGGAATTAAACTTCATGAACATCAGTCATGTTTTTCTTAACTGTTCTACAACTTGCAGTTGATCTGATATCCTCCCACTTCAGACAAGGCTGAGTTAAGTACAGCGGGTCAACCCGCTCTTTTTTAACTATAGGTTCAACAGGACCCAAGCTTTGTTAGATAACCAAAACAATTCCTATAACAACCCTGACTCAAGATAGCCATATTGTCGAGGTCTATATATGGCAGCAGGAGACATACAACAGATGAAACCCCCACATGAAGGAGAGGGAACTGCAGCCAATACAAACACTGCAAAATCTGTTCTACTGCACCCTGGCAAAGGCCGGCAGAGCCCATGTCATGCAGGACACTTGAGCATGAAATCCATACTCTACTGAGAAGACGACAGCTATTCTAACCATAAACCTCCTGTGAAAATGCTTGCTTGAGTTAAAAGATTTAAGTATATAGAGGTCATGATATCAAATGAGTCTGGAATTTTCCCACATCATTTCCTTGATGGTTTGACAAAACCACCATCATTTTTTCTAAGCACATATCTGAATCACCATTAAAGCAACTCAAGGTTTTAAAATTCCTTACGTTCGTCTTTTAGGCAACTTTTATGTTGTGACAACACAGTTTTCTACACTCTGACGTTGCATTGTGTTTTTTATTCAAGGTAACGTTACAGAGCAATATACAATACTAGGGAAAAAGCTTAAGGCAATTCAAGTATGGAGAAATTCTAATCACTCAAATATTGAAATTTATAGACATTTTAGAATAATAACTTTTGAAAGTTTAGAATAAAATTAAGAATAAAGTTGCACATTAATAGAGCACAGAAAACTCAATTCAACATTATTTGAAAAAAGGTGATTTATGATTTGTGATCTCCTAAATTAGTTTGGCTACAAATAGCTGTGCAAAACTTCAGATATTGGCAATACACTGTGCAGCTGATCAAAGTACAGGCCAACATCTTTAAAACGAAGATAAGTAACTAAAATAAGTCACCAGATCAAGTTAACAGTTTTGTAAGGTATGCTCTGCGTCTGTAGGGAAACAAGACAGTAAAACTTGAGTTTATTTTTGGCAGCACTTGTGCAGAACTTTGCCCCTTGTTACCTGTTGGAACAGTATTCCATATTAAGTCACATAACTGTAGTTTCCGCTGACTGAATGCTGTATCTGCTTTGATAAAATTCATGCAAAATAACAATAACACACAGGGGCGGAGCCAGGGGTGGCTCCAGGAGAGCACTGGCCCGACCAGAAATCTCTATAGTTGTTTTAAATAATCTAGTCTCTTAATAATAAAACATAAAATATGACAATTTAGAAGTTCACAATGTGTATGAACAAGGAATCATCATTGAATATAGTTGATATTTTATTGTGGCTTTGCTCAAAGCAAACCAGTTATGAGTTAGATGTGCACCTTACTGAATCAGGAATTGTGCATGAATTCTGGACATATAATTTGCGCCTCTGTGCAAATTGTGGCCCTTTAATGGCCCCTGATTTAGTTAAATCCTAGATCCACCACTGAGAAAACAACAACAAGAGTATCCTATCCTTTTAACTGCAAGAACTAGAATTGGACACAAACACACATTTGGTAATTTGGTGCCTCTCTATGTCGAGCAGTTCATCTACAGAGAACTCAGATCACTTATTCAGACGATATAAAGTTCATTCTTGCATTTTAAATTTGATAAAAAGCTCAGATCCACTTGCAGTGTTAGAGAAAAACAGTGTTTCACGTGCTCACAGGGGCTGATAGCACTGGGGTGTTGTGCTAGTATCAAGTATTCAACACACGGAAATGTGATAGTTTGTCTTGGTAACAGAAACTAAGAGTCACAGTACAGCACGATTACACCGAGCAGATGTTTTGATCAAAACACAACCAACATCTGGTTTTAAATCGTATCGGCACACAACCTTGGTAGATGACCAACCTGTCGGCTGATGCTCACCTGACACCAAGAGATGCGTCGAGTCCTGCGGACGAACAATCGCTTTCCTCGCGACTCTTTAAAACAAGAGCTAGCTGCTTGTTAATTCGACTTACCGACACTTCAACACGTTAGATTAAAGTTGTGCAGCCGAACAACCCGGTCCCTCGGATCAAATGTCACTTCTGGACACTTTGAGTAGCGTTTGGTGGCAACTTTAACTTTGTTGGATGCTAAGTTTAGCCGCTAAAGCTCCCAAAACTGCAGACAAAGTGGAGAAGCGCGTCGCTCGCACAATCACAAAGCCGACTGGGTTTAGCTAAACGGGAACTACTCAGAGAAGTGCTCCGGACTGGGAGAGAGACAGTGATTGAATAATTTAAAAGTAACCAGGACTCTGCTCCGCTGCTGCCGACCGCTCACAACAAGGAAGAGGTGCAGGCTCCGTGCGTCAGGGGACGGCTGAGCACGACGGAGCCGCCGCTTCCACACGACCGCGGGGTGAAACTTTTCCAGACTCGTGTCCACTGCTCTGGAGCTTTATCTGCTTACCTCTCAGCGGTGAGGCGACTGGAGCCATTTTTCCTGCAGCTGCATTTTTTTTTTCCATCCACTTGCACAGAGGCGACGTCAGTTCCTGTCGAGGTGGTTGGACGGAGGTTTGGTTGGACGCGGATGGATCGCGCTTCTGCCACAGTGGGGCGCTCCACGGAGGGTTGCGCGGGAGAACAGCGCCATCGTACGGGCCGCAGCAGCAAGTGTAGGGATCCGAGTATGAGGGTGAAAAATCCTGCAGGGGACGTTCATGCTGAGTGCAGGAGGAAGTACTCACATCTGTCACTGAAGTCAAAATACTTACTACTTACATGCAGCAGAATTGATCCTGTCCAGTGGTGGGGTGCAGCAATGTGCATTTACTTAGTTACTGTACTTAAAGGTCCAGTGTGTAAGATTTAGAGATTTAGAAGTACTGGCAGAAATTTAATTTTTTTGCATTAGTCCAGACTGGACAAACTAAACACCTTTTGAGTTTTTATGACAACTGAAGCTACCACAGTTTCTTTTTCTTGTTTGGAAGGAGAGGATGAGGTGAGGGGTATTCAGCTGCAACATGCAACTTCAACACTAGATATCACTAAATTCTACACACTGTACCTTTAAGTTTATCTTTCATGTACCTGTACTTCAGTAGATTTATTTGCAGGTACTTTTCACTTTTTTCTCCACCACATATATCAGCAGCTATCTGTATTTTTCTATTTTAATACATTTTTACAGTACATTGCTTTCCATGTTCACCTTTAAACATAATCAATAATCACAATGGAGTTGGTCCACTGATCCCATCAGAGTGGACAGGTAACATTAGACTCAGCCTCCAGCACTCACTGGTGAAGAAACACCTATGATAGAATTTGAAGAGGCTGAGACTCAGCCAAATTCACAATAAAAGGGTTTTGAGTAGCATCATCTCTAGCAGTTTTTAGAAATATCACAGAGCCTGTACTCTGTTTGTAATAAACAGAATATGCAGTGGGCACAGTCAATGATGAAGAATCAAGTAGAAAAGTTAATGTGGTGCTTTTACTTTTACTTGAATACGTTTGGTCTCTTTATTTGTCATAAAAGTAAAAAGTCGTTGTTATGCTGCAAAGGAGACCCTCAATGGTGGAAAGTAACTAAAAGTGCATTTTTGCAGTGCTTGCACATTTACCTGAGTGTTTCTGCCGCTTTACTCTTCTACTCCACAACATTTCAATTATATTAACATTTAATTGATCCCTTTGATTATGTTACAGATTCAGATTAATGATACAAAATATATACACAAACAAGCATAGTACAAAAGTATGTGTTACTTTTGCTACCTACTAGTATGAAATTTATTGTATGCCATTTTCAAGACTGTCTTTCAAAATATACAACACTCCACAAAAAAATAATTACATACAACATAAAACACAATCAATGCACAAAACATTGATCTTTTATGTACCAACAATGATACAATGATATCATGACAGACTACCATAAGTAATTAGTAGAGTATATATGGTTGATTCCTCTTGATAAAGTGAGTTTATTTGAGCCTAAAATGATCCCAGTTCACGACTGAATTCTGTGGGTTAAGATATCCACATACTGATTCCACAAACAGAAAAAAAGACATCTGTCCAAATGAGGATTTAAATAAAGGCACTGATCGACTTAATGGACACACCTCA
This sequence comes from Paralichthys olivaceus, assembly GCF_024713975.1. Taxonomy (NCBI): domain Eukaryota; kingdom Metazoa; phylum Chordata; class Actinopteri; order Pleuronectiformes; family Paralichthyidae; genus Paralichthys; species Paralichthys olivaceus. The sequence continues at coordinate 20,193,094 of NC_091099.1, forward strand.
CACACACTCTATTATCTTAAGAGTTAAAGATTGAAAACTTTAACTCTTAAGATAATAGTTATTTCCTTTGTATAAACACAATTATGTATGGAAGGTGTGTAAACATAATTACAGCACCTTTCATACAAATTTCAAATGCATTTTACTATTATGTACATATCTTTGGCCTCCCGAGTGGCTGCAGTGTATTTGCTGGTAAATACATTTACTTAAGTACTGTAGTAAAATAAAGTTTTATTTATCTCCTCAGGTAGGTCATTCCAAAGCCGAGGGGCTCTGATGGCAAAAGCCTGGTCACCTTTAGTTTGCAGCCTCGACTTATACCTGAGGATCTAAGGCTTCGAACAGGCACATAAGGGGTCAACAATCCTGTGATGTAGCTTGGGGCCAGGGACCGGCATGCTTTAAAGGTCACCAGTAAAATCTTAAAAATCAATTCTAAATGGACAGGGAGCCAATGGGGATGATGTGATGTCATCTGTTAGAATTAGTAAGTATTTCAAAGGGAAGTATTAGCTGCTTGTTAAGTTACTAGTTAAAAGTTTAAATGTTGTGTAAAAAGTGAATGCATCAGTGTGAATTACAAGGAACAGTCTATATCTGTGAGGGGCCATTTTGTTTAATGAGGCACATAAGTACACATTTCAGTGTCAAAACATATAACACACAGCAACATATATTCTATTTATAATAATACACTGTACAGTTTAAATGCAGGGCATTGGTTGCATTTGAGGTTCTGTTAGCATCACACAAATTCCTCCAAAATCATGAATCGACACCTAAAAAATGTTCAACCTGAAGTTAATAATAGGATAAATAGGATTTTGTATTAGATGTCCTTAGTTTTTGTCAGGTGTATCTTAAAAACTGATAACTGAGTCTTGTATACATTGTGAATGGAAGCGCTATAATGATGCCACAAATTAGAATGAATGCACAGAAATGATTAATAAGATTCTGTATTTGATTGCTCAGGATTGTATTTATTTTGGTCAGGTTTTGTCCTATTTGTAACAACTACTTAAAAAGGTGCAGCCTCCATTTTCCAGGGAACAACATTAATTCTACTAACAGGCTTAATGATTAATCTTTCGTAGCCACGTGCTTCGCGTACAACCTCTCAGTAAACGTGTGTGACCCAGTGGTGTTGCCCCCAGGCTCTAACTCCGCCCTCGCGGGAGGCACACTGAGCGCCACGTACGGTTTGGCTCAACGCACCTTAAAATGGGGACGAGCAGATTACGCTCTGACGCGCTGTGACTGACGTGCGCTGCGGCCAATCAGCTCTCAACGCGACTGTCGTACCAAGCACGTGCACCTTCTTCTCCCCAATGAGAGGCTGCGGAGGCGGGCCGTTGCCATGGTGAACACCCCCCCCGCCTGTAGGTTGTGGCTCCAGCAGACTTGTATAGGTGGTGGACATGGATGTATTATAAGAGCTGCTTCATGACAGCTGTCAACAAACTGCACCCGGTGAAGATTCAGCCCAGAAGCTCAAAGTACGTGTCGCTTTACTTCTAACTCTTACTCTACATGGACTCTGTTTATTGTTGACATTTAGCAGAAATGAAAAGGATTATTTTGGAGCTTTTCTACCTCTTTGGGATTAGGAATTAGAAACCACGAGCAACTTGTTATTGACATCACCAGCCTGTGTCTGTGCTGGTGAGTGTACAGGTCTCAGACAGAGGAATAGTTTTAAAGTAAGCTTGGTCCTCCACCTAACACGTGTGCTGCACAGAGAGACAAGATAACACAAGATAAAAGGTTTTAACCTCTGAAGAAATTCTTGTGCCAGCTTGCTCCAAGATCACAGTAGCAGTACAATAGAATAATAGAATAGAATAGAATACAAATACAAGTCACAGTACAAATAGAAAAATAGTTAAATAGAAAATGATAGAAGATGCTTTTCAGATAGAGCCTAAATTGCATAAACTCATCTCACATGGTGCCTGAGTGAAGTTGTGGCTTGTGCACCTTTTGCAATACTTGAGAAATGAAGGGTGTTGCCTTTTCAAAAGACACACATATGGATGAGACACTAGCCACATGAGCCTTATTTCTTCTACCTTATTAGGCAATTTAAGTGTAATGAATGTAACATCATACTAAAATAATTCATATTTCATTGTTCTGTTTCTTATGACATGTATGTAAGCAGATGGTGAGCAGTAAAGCATTTGCCCGCTGTGTGCTGGTTCTGCTGAGTTTGTGGCTGTGTATCCAGTCAGTGCCTATCAGTGTGGACAAGACCAAAGAAAAGCATGATGCTGAGCAACTGGAGCCACCCCAGAGTGCTGTGAGTCATATATACAGTGTCACATAAAGGGACATCTCTTTTAAATCAGAGCAAATGACAGCATCCTTTTTTGTTTGCTCTAAACAAACAACAGCAATATCAGGAATGATTTGACCTCCCCAAAAGATCAATAATGTCAATATATATCAATAATTAATAATATATCAATAATGCCTCCGGTCAAGTTAGGTATTAGCAAGTTAAATGTACATTTTAGTCCTCTGACAACAAACATTGTGTGCTCTTTGGTTTATGCCTCAGGAGACTGGACTGCACTATGACCGCTACCTCAGAGAAGTCATTGAGTACCTGGAGAAAGACCCCCACTTTAAAGAGAAGCTTAAAAACGCCAACATGGATGACATCAAGGTGAACGTCTGCACACAAAGCATCCTGTTGTTTATTTGTGTTCCTGTAGTATGATGAGCATGTTTGTACTGAGCTGTGGCTTGTTGATTTTGTGCCTGCAGGAAGGCAAACTTTCCAGAGAGCTGTACTTTGTCCACCACAATTTTCGGACCAAGCTGGACGAGCTGAAGAGGGAGGAGATGAACAGGCTGCGGATGCTTATCAAAGCCAAACATGACATCCAGGGGGACAATGGTAAGTGATCCTGCTTATACTGCGAACATCAAGTCAAGTTAAAGTTTATTTACATAGCATGATTAAAACAATCACCATAAGCCAAAGAAGTGAACATGCTTTAAATTACAATAAAATGATATTAAAATGTATATTAAAACAGAGAATAAATTGAAAATAAAAAAGCAATCATATGTTAAACATCGTAAAGTGTGACGGTAACCAAGGAAAAGAGGCTAATACTGGTGTAATGTAACACTAGCTTACTTATGCTTCTTGACAAGTTTTCTAACACAGTGTGTGGCTGCGTCGCTGTCAGATGTAGGATCAGGCTTTTGACACACAGGAACATGATGTAATACTCCACCTACCTCAACTCACAGTGACTTCTAGTTTCTCCACAGAGAACTGCTGAATGACACGTCAAATATTGATGCAAGTGTATTTAAAGAACAAAAGTCGACACTTTAAAAAAGACCCACAATGGTCTCAGACATCAATACGAGACAGTCGCAACTTGGACAGGATGTGTGGAAACATTTAACAGATGGTGGTATATCAATTCGATCATGCTCAAAAACACATTTGAACTAACTTAACTAGACTGAGCTTTTTACCAGAGTTAATCTAATATGAAGCTTGAATAAACAAAGCCAGTGGTTGCCTCTGTGTGTGTGTGTGTGTGTGTGTGTGTGTGTGTGTGTGTGTATGCGTGTGTGCGCACCAGTGCACAGAAGAACTGCTGAAGCACATAATGTCTTAGGACAACAGATGGGAATGAGTAAATCAGTTCATTGAATGACACAAATGTTTTATATTATTATTATTATTATTATTATATATTTTAATGTTTATCGTGTCACCTGTTACCTAGCAGTATGCACAAATACCACGCTGCTGTAACACAGAAATTTCCCACTTCAGGATAAATAAAGTCCATCTGCTTACCTCCCTACACACCTACACTGACTTTAAAGGTCAATAAATAAGAATATAATAATACATTCATTTTTCTCTCTCCTCTCTCTTGCAGGTCGTACAGTGAACCATCAGGCCCTGCTCAAACAGTTTGAGCACCTCAACCACATGAACCCTGACACGTTTGAGGTGGACGACCTGGACCGCCTCATCAAATCGGTACATTTTGAAATGAAACAACACCTGGGGGGGGGGGTGCGTCTTTTAACACTGTTCACTATAGATGTAGTGAACAGTGTTAAAAGACGCCCCCCCCCCCCTATAATCACAGTAATCTCAGTAAAGAGCACCCTTTTGTTTGATAAATTAGCATTCATGAGCCTATAGAGAATTAGAGAAAAAACTGAATTCCTGAGACCCCAGAGAACCACACCATAACATAAATAGTGAGGACAATTATGTACTTACCACAGGGAGATTCTATTACAAACTCTAATAGACACCACCACGTGAGCACTTGGTGATCACTAGCACTGCAACTTACACTGCAAGGACAAACAACAACACTGTTCCAGTGACCACCCCCCTTCAGGCCTACCACACTGCATGCACAGTGGTGTGCATATCACAACTGCTCCCCGCAGGTCGTCCAGCTGACTAAATCTAGGAAAAGAATGAGACTCAGTGGGTTCAGGGTCACAATAAAATATAAAAATAAACAATTATTAAAGGTCGAACAGTCCATCAGGAGTGTGATGCATGAGACGATGAACCAACAGTATAAAACAAAAGCAGAAACCAGTGGCCAGACAACACTGGTGTAGGCAAAGCAGTCTGGCACTTGATCTGCAAAGAGGGGGAGACAAGGTCAATCATCAAATTGCAACCAAATACATTAGAGGGGATCCCCCTTTACGTTGCTGTTAAACATTACCTTGCTCACTATAGGGCCCTACTTTACAGCGACAATGGATGGCCGACTGTCCTGGGGCTCAAACATGGGAGAGGCGAATCCTGAATGGTCTCCTCTCAAGCATGGAGCCACAGAGATCTGGGCCGGGACACAACCACACAATTGAATATACAAGTAACCTCATTAGAGTTCAAGCTGAAAAATAAAACCCATCTCTTTCTCCCAGTCTCCCTTACCTGCATAAACACAGCAGTCACCCTCTACCAAACTCCGAGCTGTCAGCCCTCACAATATGATCATGAATCACCTTGGAAAATATAGTATTTCGTCTGTGGGAGTACCTGCAGGGTTGTAGATTTAACAATTACCTTTAATTCCCTATGAGAAACACACAACTGTATTTGAACTATTTAAGACAGGTGGCTGTGGCTCAGGAGGTAGAGCAGGCCAGCCAAAACCAGACAGTGAGTTCAATCACAGGCTCCTTTGTTCCGGGTGCTGAAGTGGCCCTTTGGGCCAGTTACTAAACCCCAAATTGCCCTTGATGGCTACAGAAAGTGCTGCACATAGCTGCATTGAATGAATGTGTTTGCGAATGGGTCAAAACTCAGGCTGCATTTGTAATTTGCCATACGCCCTATGACACCACCTGGTTTTAGACTCCATGCCAACAAACCAATCCACCACTGTGCCAACAAATTATTTGTTCGAATATTAGCTAAACTCTGTGGTCCTTTCTCCCAGTTTTACAGGAGTAACTGCGAAAGATGTATAAGTGCCTGATCAGCAGCCATTAGACACATTATGCACATCAGCGATGAAAAAGAAGAGCATGTCGTAAATTGATCCAGCATTCTGCCCGAGGCCCTGGCTGAGCTATGAAATAAAAATTCATTCTGCCAAGCAGTCGGCTTCATCGTTCATAGAGCTGCTCTGATCGCACCTCCTGTGGTGGTTTTCCAGGAGGAAAGAAAGAAAGTTCCATCAAGGTATGAATTCTCCCCTTTTTTGTTTTCATTTGTAGGCGACCAAAGACCTGGAGAACTTTGACAAGGGCCGTCATGACGAGTTCAAGAGATATGAGATGATGAAGGAGCATGAGAAGAGGGAACGTCTGAACAGCTTGACTGAGGAGGACCGCAAGAAGGAAGAGCAGCATTATGAGGAGATGAGGAGGAAACACGCTGACCATCCCAAAGTGAATCATCCAGTAAGTCTCGCACTGGAGTTACATTCATTAGAAAATGCACCAGAGGCTGCAACTATGTTTATTAGATGGACGAATAATGTGGACAACTGAACAGCGGTATTTAGACAACCTGTGTGTGTGTGTGTGTGTGTGTGTGTGTGTGTGTGTGTGTGTGTGTGTGTGTGTGTGTGTGTGTGTGCAGGGCAGTGAAGACCAGCTGAAGGAGGTGTGGCAGGAGGGCGACGGTTTGGACCCACAAGACTTTGAACCCAAGACCTTTTTCAAACTCCATGGTAACCACAGGGGCCTTATTTGCCAAGAACATCTGTTGCAGAATATCACAAATAGTGGTCTATGTGACACATATCAGTACCATAAAGCCATTGGATTAATAACATTAATATAATCCAACAAACGTGTTAATGAAACCATGTATGAATGAAATGACTTGTTCTGTTTGTTTTGTGCTGCAGACAGTAATGGAGATGGTTTCTTAGACGAGACTGAACTTGAAGCTCTCTTTACTAAAGAGGTATTTACAGCAGTACAATAGTACATACTGGTTCTGCATGTTTTAGGACAAGGTAATATTTAAACGATGAAGCCTTTTACATGAGATTTCTCTGTGTTTGTGTGTTCAAGCTTGAAAAGGTGTACAACTCTGAAAATGAAGAAGACGACATGGTTCAGATGGAGGAGGAGAGACTACGTATGAGAGAGCACGTTATGAACGAAGTGAGCAACCTCAGTGACACAGCAGATGTGTGGGGTTATATATATTTTTTTGTATTTTGAATTCAGTAGGGTGGCATGGTGATGTATTGATTAACACCTCACACAGATTCAAATTCCAGCATAGCCGGGGTCTTTCTGTGTGGAATTTGCATGTTGTCTACATTATGGTGTCGCTTTTTACCATGTACTCCGGCTTCCTCTCGCAGTCCAGAGACATGCAGATTGGATAAGATTGATTGTTTGTCTCAGTATGTCGGCCTTGTGATACCCTGCCACCTCTCGACCAGTGTCAGGTGGGATTGGCTCCAGCTCCCTCTACTCAAAGGACAAGTGGTGTAGATAATGGATGGATGGATGAATACAGTGATGATCAGGCCTGTTAATGCCCACAATTGATATTGCTCGAGTGCAGTCAGTTTGACGTTCTTCATAGGAATTTCTATTTAAAATATTTCAACATCAAAACATACAGCACAGTCAAGTGCTTGCCCCTCAATGTTTGATTTAAAGTGCTGTGCTGTTGTCAGATTGATCATGTTTAATGACAAAAATAGAAAAGTTATAGCACCCCCAATGAATTTGTCATTTAAACAAAACCCAACTGGAAAAAACACATGTTCCATCCAACCAATCCCAGATCACAATCGGCGTGTGTCTGTGTAGGATCAGACGACTGACAGAAGCGCACATACACTAGCACACTGGTGTAAAATGGGGGAAGTGGGTTATGCTTAACAGTAACAGCAGTGGAAAATAGTTGAAACATGTGTTGACACTGATGATATCTGTGTTGATGTTCAGGTGGACACCGATAATGACAGACTTGTGTCATTGAGCGAGTTCATGGTGGCCACTAAGAAGGACGATTTCCACGAAAAAGAGGAGTGGGAGGTAAGAAGAAGTGGGAGTTTATACAGGAGAGATAGTTTTTTTTAATTTTCTTTATCTGAATTTCATCTTATTCTTTCAGTCTATTCATTAAATCTGATCATTCCCTGCCTGCACAGACTTTAGACCAGAACCCCTTATACACAGAGGAGGAGCTGAGGGAGTATGAGCAACAACTGACCAACGAGAAGAATGACATCAATAAGAGGTCGGTTGTGCTGCAGAAACAGAGGGAGGATCTCGAAAGGAAACAGGAAGAACTTAATGCTCAGAAAGTGGGGCTGCAGCAGGTAGACTAAAATAAAAACATGATATTGATGAAATGCAATCAGGATTTGAGTAGTCTGCAGCCGCCTGTGCAATAACCACACTAACACACAGGTCTAATTCATGATATGCAGGATTTGTTTACATATGACATATTCACTTCCTCGGTGACAGTACAGATGAGATGCACCCACACAATATTGTATTCTGTTTACTATGCACTGTAGTGCAGGCACAACATACAAACTATTAAATATATATTTTGATATTTACATACAGTAGCTTATATACATAGAGCAGAGGTTCCCACTTATTTTGTGATTCTCTCACATTTCCTCGCCTTCCTTTTCTCCTCAGGCCGTAGAAGAAATGGATAGAATAAAAGCCCAGCGCACAAACACTGAGGTCAAACGTAAGTATAACATTTCTGTGAGTCTAAAGACCTTTTGACTTGTAAAGTAATAAACTGAGGGACTCATAAGAGACTCAAGTATGAACTCAAAGCAGCAGAGGCCTTGACTCTCTGACTTTTAGTCCCTATGAGTGAAGGCCTAAAGATGCTGTAACTAACAATACTCAGTAAACATGTCATCTAAAACAAAGCCCACCAGACTCATGATCACCTCCGCCAAGGGGGTTACGTTAGTTATATGTTAGTTAGCAGGATTTTCCACTTTCTTTCACATTGCGAGAGATAAGGCATTTTTCAACATCGTCATTGATTTTCCTGTGAATAATTCATGGATCATGATGAAAGAAATCTGGCACGTTTAGAGGACTGATATTTATGAGTTTGTGCAATTTAGTGCAGATCCAAATAAAGATCCGGATCTAGTGACTGTAAATGAATTTTCCTAAGGGGAACGTTAGGCCTCGGTGCAGTTATGTGCTCTCTGCGTGCCATTCTTGTTTTGTAAATGTATTCAAGTTGGGCCACTTTGACTCTTCCTGCAGGTGAAGGTGAGGCAGCACCAGTTGTACCAGGAAACAATCAGCCACTGCCCCCTGTTCACCAGCAGCAAGATGTACCAGTGTCAGGACACTCTTAGCAGGTCTCACCACTCTGCAAGCTGCAGGAATGCCACTGACCGTGTGTGTGCGCGCGTGTATGTGTTTACCCTGAAATCATTTCAATTTTCTGTTTTATATTTAGGATTTTAAAAACACCACTGGCAACAACATGCCTACACATTAAGAGCAAGTCTGATTTCGGGACTAAAATTCAGCGTCAATTATGTCATTATTCCTCTTGTTGGTGGATTCTTCTTGAAATGTGGAGCCTGTCTATGTGTCTTTGTTCACAATCAACTCTTTTGTTTTTGTCTTATTGATGTTTTGTCACAACTAGGACTCTGTTCTCCATGAGAAGTGTCAGGGAGAAGGGCTGTTGGCCTGATAAGTGAATGTTTTGTTTAGTTTGCACTGTAGTTTATTGTCACTGATACTGTCTCTTAGACAAAAACATACATTTTTTCCAGGTGAAGAGAGTTTAGTTTCAGAAATAACCACAGCGTTCATGTAGAACTACTGGAAAGTGAATGACATGGAGAGTTTTAATTTTTTTTTGTTAATTATTACACTGGCAATGAGGTTTCATTTCAAACTGTGAAATGTGTTCATAGGACTGCAACAATAACGCACAGATGATCATACTTTTCTTTTAAGGACTTTTTTTTTTAATGGTCGAGCTCACAATGAAACTCTTCCATGTTTAGAAAGCTAAAAAACTACTTCAATTGTATTTTCTATATGATTTCTCCCTCGGACCAGATGACTGAAGTACATATTTATTTTACAGATGAAGTTACATATATTATATATTTAAATTACTGTAATTGTGCTGGTTTTAGAGTGAGTATGTGAGTTCTGAATTGGTTGTTTACAGTGAGCTTTTGTGAGTGCATGTGCATCTGTGTCATTTTTCAAAACGTAATCATTTATGTCTTCTCTACATCACTGTCAATGAAACGTTTAAAGTTGAATCCAAGAGTCACATGGTCCAAAACATATTTCAAAACAGTCACATTTTAAAGGTGATGCAACAGATAAAAGGTACAATCAGGACACAAAGACAGATGTTTTTGAGATACAGGTATATTTCTGTCTTCCTTTTAATAAGCAGTCGAGGTTATCTGCCACACAACATCTTTGGAGCCCAGTTTACCTCACGTTTTATTTATTTATTTGAGGTTTTGAATGTGGACAATAAAGTGAATGAGCCTGCTGTTTGGAGGGTTGTGTCTCTTTAATGTACACATTGAGACACACACAGACACACAATCAGAAACGTAGAAACATGGGATCCAAAGTGAAATACTCAGCATTATTAAATGTTACTTCTACAACATGATTTAAAAACACAGAATTCATGGAGAGAGGTTTAGCTTCGTCCATACGAGTTATTAAAACGCTCGCTGAGGTATTCACCTGATTTAACTGGAGGATACTTGTTGGAACCGTCGCAGCAGGAGATCACAGCCTCATCGTCAGGCTGGACGAAGAAAGCCAGGGACTGACGTGTGCTTGAGTCTCCAGCAGGGGGAAGTAAAACTTTGTGGAGCTGTGCAGCAAGGAACAAACGATATATGAAGCTTGCATTCTGTCATACATTATATTACATATACACACAAACATTGTATACACACACCAAACTGCAGTTGTCAAGTTGTTCTGTTATTTCTTTTTAATAACAGCATCAAAAATATTCAAGTAAAAAGTATGACAACATTTCTTATAGTAGTCTTTCATAATTAGAATTAACATACAAACTATACAAAATATTATAATATTACTTCACTGTTTACTTCAAAACACAGATGACCATCCATATATAATAAAATACAGATGAACGTACATAGATTTGATGATAGAGATTTGAGATTATAAAGATAATGTTAGATCTGGCTGCAACACAGTTTACCCCCGAAACTCCAAAAGTGTTTTGTGAACTCAAACACCCACCCCAGATAATAAGTGAATTTTCATTTTCCAGTGAACTATCCTAATAAATAGTGTCTAGTGGTGCTATTCATGCATTGACTTTTGCTTTTCCATGACAAAAAGAAAAGGTTGAAAAAGAAATGTCTAGTAACTCACCACAGAGATGAACTGGTCGCTGGTCCAGCGCTGCATCAGGTCAGCGATGTTTAAGAGGACAGCCCCAGGGACGCAGGGAACACAGATGAATTCACCTGAACGTTTACGGACCTGAGGATTACAGTGCAGTACATGTGTGAGATTTCTCCCAACAACAATAAAAAGGAAAGAAAGAAACTAGGCCAAATTTTCGTTTTAAAAATAAGATTTTTTTTTTTTTAAGATAAATGTCAAGTTATGTGTATTTATTTTAAAAGGGACAATGCATATTAATTAACATGTGTACTTGAGTCACACTTGTGAATATGCCAGATTTAGCCATGCAGGGTAGTTTTCACCTGCAGTCTCTGGCAGGTTTATGGTAAAAATCATCAAAAACACAGACGCACATGCACAGACACAAACAAAGGCGATACATGACAAGTCAAAGCAATATCATGAAGAATTATCAAGCAAAATTAAGATCTATGAGTTTAGACAGAGAAAAAGACAAAAAGTACACAAACTAAATATCAGAACAACCACTACTCAAGATGATGAGTAGATTTCTAATAACCACTGTTTTGTCAAATTGGAAGAATTTGTCGTAGTGGTGTTCCTTGGTTCTTTGTGCAGGGTTTTCCAGGTATGTGCTGCTCAATAAGAAAAGTCTGACTGTTCAAAGGGACATTTTCTATACGGTATCTTGCAGTCCTCTCTGGAGGCAGCTCTGGTAGATCTGGTAGAATAGTAAGTTGAACTGTATGATTTAATGTGACAACACAAGAAGTGAAAAAGATTTGGTTTGTAAAAGTTGGGGTCTATAGCATCCAGAGAGGTGGAGATGTGAGTGTGAATACCTGCAGACCCTCAGAGCTCTGAAACAACAGCGTGATGGTGCCGTAGTCAGAATGCTCTCCACATCGCAGCTGACCCTCCTTGGCTTTCTCACTGTTCACTGCTGGGTAGTACAGAGACCGCAGCGTTGTGCCGTTCTCATCAGCTACAAGAGAAACAGCAGCAATGATCAGGTTAACTGGCATCTAATTATTAGGAGTTTATATTGAGCTCAACATCTATGCTATTGGGAATTAAAGCACGTTGTCAGCCGTCTACTAGTGAGTGTTACTTCAGTTACATTTGTTTAAAGTGGACATTCCTTTCTTCTTAGCTATCACCAACCTGTACGTTGGTGACCTGTACGTACTTCCTATTAAACTGTGTGCACCCAGGAACACCTCTGGGTCCAGTCCTAGACTGTGGGCCATCACCCTCAGCACACGCAGGCTCAGCTCCTTGCAGCGCTGGAAGAAAGACGTCTGGATCTCCTGGAAGTCCGCCACAGCATCTGATGTTGGCCATTTCTACAGCAGAGGCAGGGCGTCATCGGTGCCTGACCAATTTTCGATTTCTGCGGCTGATAATTCTAATATATCCCTCTCTCTCTCTGATTAAATAACACTGACATTTTTGGTTTAACATAATTATAAACTATATAGTAGATATTACAGTTCACTTAACTGTGCACATTTTATAGGGCCACTGTTTCTAAATAACCTCAAATTTATATTTGATGAAATTATTTCTTCATAGCAATTTCTTGCCAATACTTAAAGGTCCAGTGTGTAAGATTTAGGTGTAAGGAATCTATTGGCAGGAAGTGAATATAAAATAATCCTAGTGATGTTTTCACTGTAGTGTTATTATGTCTGTTGTTATCCTAGAATGGGCCCTTTATATTTAATACTTTATATTCACAAAGGGAGTGGGTCCTCTCTACCGAGGCCGCCATGTTTTTCAGAAGAATCCAAACTGGACGAACTAAACACCTTTTGAGTTTTCATAACAACTGAAGGCTACCACATGTTTGGAAGGGGAGGGTGAGGGATATCCAGCAGCAACATGAAACTTCACCACTAGATGTCACTATATTCTACACACTGAACCTTTAATATCAGCTGATAATAATTGATTGATAAAAAATGAAAAGTAGGACAGAGCTTTACAATGGCCTGTACTGTGACCCCACAGCTGATAACCTACAGAATAAAGTGGGTGCATAATTAGAGGGGCAATCTTCTTTGACAACAAATGCTGCAGTAGGTCTGTTACACAACAAAGGTCTTTGACAGAGCAAACATTATTACTATGTCAGGGTGGAGTGAAGCTGTATTGAATGCCTCCTTCATGTCTCCAGGTCGACGTGGATTTAACCTGAAAAGCAGTTGTGTGAGTTAAAATAAAAAACTGCATGATGGAGCAGATAAGTAGTTCATGTAGTGAATGCCACCTCTCAGTCTCCAGAGACACCCAGCCGTGGTTGGGATTGTTGGCGAAGGTCTTCCTGCTGAAGGGCCGCTTCACCTCATCCGGCTGCAGGAAGAAATCCATGGATACGCGCATAACACGGTCCACCTATCCAAACGCACAGCAGGAGAAAAGACGCACGCTCCATGTTAACTTTTACGCACGATCGTGTAAACTAAATGATCATCTGCGCTGCTCTCACTTCCTCGTCGGTGATCCCGGTGTTCTTCAGGAACACAAAACCAACTTCTGTAAAAGCAGCTTTCAGCTCTTTGCCCATGCTGTGCAGCTGCTCGTTGTCAGCACATTTCTCAGTCAGCCCGTACGCACCGAAGTCCACTATTGGAATATCCATTTTTAAAAACTACGCGTAAAGGTCTCTGTTAGAGGTTGCAACTCAACTGAGAATTCTTGCGACTCCCAAAAGTTGGTTCTATGGCATGTTGATTGACTCACTCTCGTCATGTGACCTCTTCCAGCCAATAGGAAAGCAGCACCCCAATGAAATCAATCCCTCCACTTTCGGCTGCTCTGTCACCTTTGGGTACTGATTGTTGGAGGGGTGGTGGTGACAGCTGCTGGTGATGATCCCCATGATTTGATTTTATACTTTTTAGCAGGTTGACATCTAGAGGAGCTAGTTTCTTCAGTATACAAACCGGGGTGCACCTGGGAGGATGTTTGATTTGCAGAGAGAGTGGAGCATCTCCTTCGCAGGCTGCGGCTTCATGGGGATTTATTATGTTGGTGCCAGCAGCTGTTTGCTTGGACGCTTCCCTCGCCTCATACAGGACGCATCTAAAATCTATGGCTCTTCCTCGGGGGCTCTGATGGCTGCTGCTCTGGCTATTGGAACTCCTCTAGGTGAGTCTGAGGTGTCTTATCCACACACCAAACTTCAGTCAAATTTCTCCCACAGTGAAAATAACAAATGTGCCAGGTGTCAAGGAGCAATTTTCAAGATTTAGTTCAAATGACTACATTTTGTTCTATAATTCGGTCAATGCCACAAAGATATTGATTTTATAATTTCATTTCCATTCTGTCACTACCAAGATGGATTAACTGTCCCTGTTTCTTTTTTATCAGTCTCTGCTGATCATTTGAACTGTTGAAATGCTGCATCTTATTTTGAGACCTCCTTGAGTACCATTCAATAAATTAAATGTATTTGTATCGCACCAAATCACAACATAAACAATGTCTTAGTGAGATCAAGACCTTATAGAGAAAGTTCCCACAAAGAGAGCCAGGTGAGCTTCAGACAGAATTTGACAGTGACACAGAAACAAACAAATACATTTGATTTAAGTAAAAAAAAAACATGAAGAATTACCCAAAGTCATTTTGTTGGATTAGCATCACTTTTGTTTTTAAGAGATATTAAAGTCATCTAATCACTAGTATCTAAATTCTCTGTGCAGAGAAATGCTGTGCAGATTTGATGTTTATGGCTAAAGAAGCCAGGAAGCACAAACTGGGGCCCCTGCACCCAGCCTTCAGCCTGCTGCAGATGGTGCAGGACTCTCTGCAGGGAAGCCTTTCAGAGGACGCCCATGTCCGAGCCTGTGGGAGACTGTGTGTGTCCCTGACCAGAGTGCCTGATGGGAAGAATGTACTAGTGTCAGAGTTTGACAGCAGAGATGAGCTTATTCAGGTATGTTTACAGTTTGGGAGCCAAGCTGAGACTTTTGTTGTGGTTGAATTCACCTGAAGTCAAGAGACATTTCATGTTTTTAAAAAGCCCTGTCTCACAATGTTAAAGAAAGTTAAAAAAAAGACTGGATCTGCCAGAGTTTAATGGTTTTTTCCTTCTGACACGCCACAGCTTTTGTTTAACATTGCTAACTAACTTGCAAATGCAACACAAGCTCCTTGGGGGAGGTAATATGACACTGCCAAAAGTAAAATGGGCTGTATGATGATGCAATCATTGAGCTATGTTTAAAAAAAGACGGTAAAGCTGAACAGAAAGACGAGTTTTGAAATTGGAGGAAATGGAGGAGGAAAATGTGGGGGCTGTAAAACTGAAACGCCCTCCTTAAACAGAACTGGAGGAGGATACAGCTGTTCTGTCAGGGCTGGTCTGAAGGAGTTCAACTGCAACTGTTTTTCATCTCAAGATACAATATAATATAGTTTGCTGTTTTGGTCACCAGTCCCTTCCTCTCTGAAGATAAGGCTTTAACATTTTATAGCCTCATTAAATTGCATTTTTTGAGGTTCCATTATTTCCTTATTTGTTTGTCTGTGCTGAGTTTGTCTTACAATGAACACATGATGATACAGGACGTGTTTTTCCAGGTCCTCTTGTGCAGCTGCTTCGTCCCTTTCTACTGTGGTGTTGTTCCACCCACATACAGAGGACTGGTGAGTAAACTAGGGAGCTGTTACACTAAAGCTCAGACTGGTCAAGTCGTCACCAGGGTTGAAACAGTTACTAGCTTTACAGTGGAATTCTTGATGGTTAGTTGTACTGTTTAAATCTTTAATTACCATGATGATTTGGTCAATAATGTCCAACATCACTCAGTTAGGAAGTCTCCAAGACACAGGCGCAGTAAGCAACATGCATTTATTGTGTGTTGTAAAAACATGGCAGGGCAGACAGGGTCAGTCTTTCTTCTGTTGGATTTTCCAGAGTAACTGTGACTTGATTATTTTAATTTGCCTGAAGTTCAGTAAATTGTTGAACTAAACTCACGTTGATAGTCTACTTTGCTGTCAGGGTGGAAATGCACATCAGAAAACACAGCTATTCAATCTACTGTGTTTGGCATTATCCTGATATATGAACTTAAATGACTTCATATTGTATATTACATATATTTATACATACAAAACATGATGGATTTACTTCAGTTAGCGCATCAGTAGTTCTGATAAACTGGTGTCATATATCATGTTCTATGTTATTCCATGTGTATTTCTTGCACAATTTAGCTTTTCATCTTGAAGCACATTGAGACATTCATAAACCATAAGGCTCATGTTTTCATTGATTAAAATGCAAACACCATTTACAGTTATCGTTCACGTTTTACTTACAGATTAACTTCCACTTTTCCTCCCTCAGCATTATGTGGACGGCGCCATCAGTGACAACCTCCCTCTGTGTCACCTGAAAAACACTATAACGATTTCCGCGTACGCCGGCGAGAGTGACATCTGCCCCCTGGCCAGCTCGCTCAACTTGCACGAGGTGCGCTTCAACAACGTCAGCATCCACGTCAGCTCGGAGAACATGCAAAGAGTGACCAGCACCTTCTTCCCCCCCGAGCCTGAGGTGAGACACTGGAGCTTAAAGTTGCAGCAGTTACACTATCTGACACTTTAAAGCCGATTCCCTGCAGATCCCACACACTTTATACCACTGTCAACTCTTTCTAAAGAGTTATGGTTTCTCATTGCATTTGAAAGTATTTCCCCTCCCATCAGCAATTTGTCAAGTCATTCAGTGTGTTTACTCATTATAAATATCAGCTTGTACACTCCGCCACATCTATGCCTGATTAATCTCACTGTGGAACAACATTGATTATTACTGGACTGTGTTATGCAACTGTTTTGTGTTTCAGTATGTTTCAAATATCTCTGAGCATAAAAGAGATGCAGGGTTCAGCTGTAAACTTATGAAAGTTGAGTAGTCCAGAAATGCATAGTCCAGATCAACTGAGTTCAAGCCCTATTAAGCATTATCTGATAATTTGCAGGTCTCCAGTGTTTTATGAGCTGTGAAGTCATTCAGACTTCAGTATGTTCATGTTTTGGAGATAAAACATGGACACTGTAAACGTGTTGTATTTATGTATTTGGATCATCTAAACATCATCTTGACTCCTCTTTCCAATATTTGCATAATAACGAAGAGTGAACACAAGGAATCAAGAGACAGATAAAAGATTTAAAACATACGCACGATCATAAAAACGGCTGTATTGGATAAAAAGTGGTGTTTGGGGGCTTGTGAGAGAAAAAGTGAAACATTTCACAAGTTCACAATAAAAGCTACAATTTAGAGCTGATTATAAAATACTGTTCTGTACTGTCATGTAGATTAAGTCATCCTCAATCTTGCATCCTCATCAAGCACTCTTGGGTTTTACAGGCAATGTCTCAAATCTGCCAGAATGGCTATATAGATGCTCTCCGCTTCCTGCAAGACAACAGTAAGGACACTTTTGTCATGACAATTGTGAAATATTTAAGCAAACAGAAGGTGAGGAAGAAAAGGAAAAACAGTTGACCACTGCACGATACTGCGAGTGATCCAATGCTCTTTATTGCACAATATTATCTTAATGTAAATTTCCGTCACAGATCTCATCAGCAGCGAGTGTCCACAGAGAAGTCTGGAGACGGACTCGCCCAGACCTGCTTGTTGTGAGCTGGTGAAGGAGCAGGCAGACGCTGAGGGGTCCTGTGAGAACACGCGGCAGAATGGACTGAGAAGTCCTCAGATGGAGCACTTCTGGCTGGATCTACACCTCATAGAGAAGCTCCCAGTTAACATCAGAAGTGGTAAGGGGAGGAAAGTCAGGGTCTGACCCTCCTTATTTGGGGAAAAAAATCCTTACAGAAGCAAAACAATGATCTGAACTGCTGTGTTCAGTAGATCTAATGCAGTAAAGCTAAACGTGTCCTGCTTGTATTTGTATCAGTGTTGTGTGAGGCCTGTAGGGAATCACGCTCTGCTGATGGTCTGTTATCCCACATGGCCGACTACCTGCCGAAGAAAGTGACGTCATACCTGCACATCCCTCGCACCCTGCCCGTTGAGTCGGCCTGCTCTCTAGCCCACAGGTGAGAACCTCACATTGTACTTTTAACCTGTTCACCACGACTCGACACTTTCTAAAAAGCATGCAGTCACGTGAGTCCTGTGTTTGTTGTCTAAAGCCAGACAAACAGACCCTGTGGATTTTTGTTCTACTTATTCTAAATCTGTCTATATGTGGCTCTTATATCTCGAGAAAAATTCAGGTTAACCCTTGACATGTCTATTGTTCAGGGTGAAATATAGTGTGATTTGGACACGTGATACATATTAATACACTTAATTAATATTAAATGAATTGTTAATACACTTTTTAATGAACAGGTGACCAGCGCTCTGTAGCAGCAGTGGAACTCATCAACTACAGTGACGTTGTTGATCACGACAACCGTGTGTTCACAACAACAGCTGATTCCCCAGTTCAGAGTTCTGTGTACCAAGACGAGGTTCCCTTATCTTTGAATGAACAGGATAACAGCTCTTTGTGCAGCAGAGGTGGTGAAACTCCAAGGTTCTGTGGCTCAGTTTTACTGTTACAGAAATGAGCTGCAACCAGCATTAACACAGGCCAGACAAACAGGCAGGTTTACAATGGGCACTGCACTAGTATAATCAATTGACACATCATTTGCTCCACTATTTTTGTCAGGGAGAAGTTGTAATTCATTACCTCCACCAAGGGGGGTTATGTTTTTTGTGTGTTTTTAAGCAAGATTGCACTTCACAAGTTTTTACAGTTACAGTTTTGTGAGTGAATCTGACACCTAAATGAATCCTTCCAGACTGGTGGATTGGATCCCGGATGTGCCCAAGGACATGACCTGGTTCTGTGACATGGCTGAGAACATATACAGATGTACCAGCCTGCCATCAGGCCTGAACATGCTGAATAACAGAACAGAAGATGCAAGCACGCCTCCAGTGACTCCAGAAGATGCTCCCCCCTTCAGCCTCACCTTCACCTGGGACCCACACGGTGAGGCGGGCCACATGCCCCTGACCCCACCCCCCACGCCTCAGTGGGATGCCACAGCAGAGTCGCCAGGCGGACGCTGGGGGCTGGGCAGAGCCGTGGGGTGGATCCAAAATGTTGCATTTGAGCAAACTTCAAACTTTAGGAAAACAGAAGATTCATTGTCCTTTTCTGCATTCAAGTAAATATGTTTGATTTTTTTCATTTTCACTGTAAAGAAAAAAGAAGGTTGTTGAATAAATAAATGCAAACATGTCCTGGGTACCATTGTGTCATTATCGATGAGAACATCAGATACAGTAAACAAAAAAACCAAACTGTTTGTGTACTACAGCCATGGCTTCCATCAGGCTTATAGCATTCCAACAGCTAAGACACAAGGAACTGCTGTTATTGAAAGGAAGATTTACAACTAGAATGGCCGAGGCTTAACAGTCCCCTCATGAAACCACACTGAAATTCACTAGATCCAGATTAGTATTTGGATCTACACCAAATTACATCATGATCAATGAAATATTCTTTGAGAAATCAGTGAAACTGTTAAACACCCTATCAATGATCTGACATTGCAAAGAGCAACCGGTAGCACGATCAATAGATAATAACTCACTGTAAAATGAGACAATTGTTAACAGTTTGAGACTACGTTGGAATGATAAAGAGAACTCAGGAGCTGGGGCTGTTGTTGACCCCCTCTTTGCCCCCCCCCCCATGCTACTGTGTTATGGAAACTATATCACATGTCCTGCAGCTGCCCTGACCGTAACCTGTGTGTGTGTGTGTGTGATTCCAGCTTGTTTTCTATTTTGAAACATGTGACGGCTGAGTCTAGTAAGTTGCACAACACCACACCATAGCCTGCTGACACTCGGCCCACTTCGCCTCTGAATGGAGCGCAGATGAGACAACAGTTCACGTGTGGGAAACCCTAGAGTGAATCCAAACCAGCTGAACTCAAGGATGAACAAACAGCATGGCACATTGTGAGATGCTTCTCTGACTGTCCATCCATCGACCTGGTTATGTGAATGGAAGCCTCAGAGAACATGT
The DNA here is from genome assembly GCF_024713975.1 of Paralichthys olivaceus. Taxonomy (NCBI): domain Eukaryota; kingdom Metazoa; phylum Chordata; class Actinopteri; order Pleuronectiformes; family Paralichthyidae; genus Paralichthys; species Paralichthys olivaceus. Next base: position 20,213,076 of record NC_091099.1, read on the forward strand.
TCAGCTGGGATGAGGAGTGGAACCTCTCCTTCGCAGGTTGTGGCTTCAGGAGTGTTTACCACCTGGGAGCCTCCAGCTGTATTCTGGAGCGGGTCCCACGGCTGATTCATGGGGCTTCTAAAATCTGTGGAGCTTCATCTGGTTGTCTCGTCGCTGCAGCGCTGACTGTTGGGATTCCTGTTGGTGAGTCACAGTCCCAGCTCGCTGTGTAATGTAAGGATTCAGCCTGTGTATGTGTTGAATGATAATTACTGCTATTACAATCTTTCAGGTAGAAACTGACTGTGATTAAAACATCTAATATCTAAATCAGACACCAAGTATTTAATTTGTATATTCTTTATCCTTTCATTCATAGTTAGAGTTTACAGTGACAGCATGGATACATTGAAATACATAAAATGTATAGAGAACACAAGTCAACAAGTTCTTCCTACTGTAGTAATTGAAGTTCATTAAGGTTATAGAGAAAGGTCAAGGACATGTTATCTGAGAGCAAGTGATATGAATGATACTTAGAGTAAACAATGTGTTTGTCAGGTTCATTGACAGACACACACAGTCTATGCAATAGTGAGGCCAAAGTCCAGATGTCACATGGGGGTCAAAGGCAAACGAGGCCAACGAGGGCAAAACACCCATTCACCCGGCTGAACACACACAACAATATCATAATGAACACAAAATAACATCACAAAAAGATCTTCTTTTTTTTTTTTGCGTTCTTTCCGGTATATTACTAATATAGCCACAGCTTTAAACTTTTATTTTTCAATAGTCACTAACCCGTACCAACAAATAAAAGAAAAGATAAGAACAGATTCAATAAAATAATAAATCATTTTCATAAAAGTGCTTTCAACATCAAATCTACAACATTTCGACAAAAGTACATTAATCACTTGATTTCTGTATCTCTCATAAAAGAGACTTCTCTGAGATTTCTGTTTCTTTGATTCTCTCACTCGATTCCACAAAATCACCCCACAGACTGATATGCACATACTTTTGAGTAAAAAATGTATTTATGCAACTGCAATGTATTTTTTCCTACAGGCTGATTTAGCTGCATTTTCCTCCACAGAACAATTCTGTGTTCATGTGCTGTCGATGGCAAAAGAGGCCAGAAAACAAACACTGGGTGTTTTCCACCCGACCTTCAGTCTGCTGCGCAGGGTACAGGAGACCCTGATGGAGAAACTTCCAGAGGACGCTCACCGTCGGGCCTCGGGGAAGCTCTGCGTGTCCCTCACCAGACTGACTGATGGGAAAAACGTTTTGGTGTCAGAGTTTGAGAGCAGAGAGGAGCTCATTCAGGTACAATGGAGCAGAAGAAAAACATTGGCTTGGTTTCACAACATCTGCTCTGATGCTCATTCAACAAAGATGTCAATGATGTTCTTCAATTCTGATGTTTTAACCTGCACTGTTTCCCTTTGTAGGTTCTCATGTGCAGCTGCTTTTTCCCTGTTTACTGTGGTTTCACTCCGCCTTCATACCGTGGAGTGGTGAGTCGATGCACTCTTCCTGTATTCTCCCTGAAAACTTCAGCTGACAGATTCTTGAGGATTAGCTAACTGGTTACACAACTGTGTTCTTTACTGTGAAACTGCACCATCCCCTGCACCTCCCTCCTTGACTCCCCTTATCACAGCCACCACCTGTGCATAGTGTACATAGGACAGGCTATATAAATATATAAATGTAGAAATTATTAAATTCAATACCCTATTCTCTGTGTGAATTAATAATTTTCTAATAATCTGTGATTGAGTATCAAACATCCTCATATGTGTGTGTGTGTGTGTGTGTGTGTTATGAGAGGGGTGCCCTCCTTTTCACTTTGAGTGTTTCTGGTCACCTGAGATAGTCCAGTTCATTCCCTCTGCTCCCTCTCCTCTCAGTACTACATGGACGGAGCCCTGAGCAACAACATGCCCCTGTTCGAGCAGAGAAACACCATCACTGTGGCCCCGTTCTCTGGCGAGAGCGACATCTGCCCCAAGGAGGGTACGTTCAACTTCTTCGACGTGCACTATGGCAACGTCAGCATCCAGGTCAACACTGGCAACGTGCACCGCATCTGTACATCCTTCCTACCTCCGAGACTAGAGGTTGGTTTACATTCAGGTTCCTTTGAAAAGCATTAAAGGTTCAGTGTGTAAGATTTAGGTGAAAGGGATTTTTGGCAGAAATTGAATATAAAATAATTCTCGTGATGTGTTCTCTTGTGTGTTTCATCTAGATTGTATGAAAGTTATTTTCTTTACAATAGAATGGGCCCTTCATATTTAAATACTTTATATTTACATGGGGGGGGTCCTCTCAGTGGAGACCGCCATGTTTTTTACTGTCGTCCAAACTGGATGAACTAAAACCTTTTGAGTTTTCCTGACAACTGAAGTTCACCACAGGTTCTCTGTCATGTTTGGAAGTGGAGGGTGAGCTGAGGAGCTGCAACATACTACTGTACCTCTAGATGTCACTAAATTCTACACACTGTATCTTTAAGAAGTTCTCTGCTGCAAAAGAATAGCAAACATTTGTTCATCACTTACGTTTGTTCTTGACAGAAACTGGCAGAGATCTGTCACAACGGCTACATGGATGCTCTTCGTTTCTTGAGAGAAAAAGGTGAGATCTACTCGTCACTTTCATCCTCTTCAGAAGTGAGCTGTCAGTGTTTTCATTCACACATGTTGTAACAAATAAAACATGAGCTTAATCAGCTGTCTCTTACAGATCTGCATAGGACACAATGTCTTCCTTCCAGTTTGGTGTCAGAGACGGACACAGTCAAACCTGCTTGTTGTGATTTGTGGAAGAAAGCGGCTCAAGCGGACGAGGCCGAAAATTCTCAGCTGAACGGGCTGAATCCTGCACAAGAGAAGGATCGCTGGCTTGACCAGAAAGTCATAGAGAACCTCCCGGAAGACATCAAGAAAAGTAAATTTGGTTTGATCCTTCACCTGCCAGGACAGCTTGAGCAAAAAAATGAAAAGAAAGCTTTCAGTTACTGAAAAACACTCACACATTATGGAACAAGGTAGAGTGCATACCTTCACCGAGGCCCAACAGTCCCTTAAATTCAAGCTGCTACAAATTTCACACACTCATAGTTTTCAGTTGCCGAAATATGCCTGATTGTTTTTCATCAAAACCCATGAATCATTTCCTGTGAAAACAAAATAGTTTAAAAATGTCCAATCTCACAATGTTAAAGATGTTAAAGTAAGTACAAATTCTGGATCCACCCCCTGGTCAAAAATTGAATGGGTTCTTATCTGACCAATACCACTTCCTTCCTCTTTCTTGGGAGTCCATCCAATAGTTTTAGTGTAATGCTGCAAACAAACATAGAAACAGACAGGGGTGAAAACATTGACATAGATAACTAGAACTAATCTCATCTCAAAATTAAAAGGTAGATCAAATCTAAGACAACTTGTCCTTTTAGTTAAATTAAACAATGTTAAGTCATGTTTACTTTAAGACGTTATCAGTCTTGACCTTGGAATCACATCTGGGATAAAGTAATGGTGTACAAGACATATTTCACTGAGCACAATAGGGTTCTCCAAACAAATCTGTGAACTGTGAACCTCAGTGAATCTACGACAAGTCTCCTATGAATATTCATGCTTAATGTGTGTGTGTGTGTGTGTGTTTGTGTGTGTGTGTGTTAGTCCTGTGTGAGGCCTGCAGGGAGAGTCCTGATGGTGTCAGTGCATCGTCTCAGCTCACAGATTTCCTTCCAGTCAAAGTGGTTTTGTATCTGCTGACGTTCCTCATGCTGCCCATCGAGCTGAGCCTCTTACTCATCAAAAGGTAAAGAAGGGTTTGTCTTTCTTGGTCAAAGTTCTCCATTACGTTTTTATATGAATAACTTAGTAAAGACCATTGGAAACAGACAGATGTTTTATAACCAGCACATTTCTGCACAGAATATGGATTAAAAAAAACAATAAATGTGCTACAGCCATGATTAGTGGTTTGTCACCAACATAGTCTACTAACAGTTGCATGGATTTCAACATTTTAAACACAAGTTTAGAAGTCTCAGGCAGGCATAAGTAACAGAATCTTTAAAAAATCATACCTCAGCTTGAATTTAATTCTGTGTTCAATATTTTAGCTTTTTTATTGTTTGTACTGTTTGTATCATGACAGTGTGCTACAGTCCGGCTGTGCAGTCATTTACAGACTGTTGACGTCAGCTACAGATTTCTGCAGTGAACGAAACAACAACACCAGGTCTGTGCTTGCATGTATAACTCATTTATAAAATGAATCAATAATATATGAATTCAAGAGACAAAAGGAACTTACATTTTTCCCTGCTGAATTGTAGCTGCTATAGTCATTAAAATACTGGAAGTCATTAAGATATGCTATATCTACCAATAGAGATAATGTGAATACAGGCAGACAAACAAGTCACCCCGCTTGGTTTTTATTCTTGCCTCTGTCTTCTAGTGCGTCTCGATGTCGGAACAGGTCCTCAGGCTCAGATCTGACACCCGACAGGAGGAGACATAAACATTAAACCTCTGACTTCAACAATCACCCAAGTTCCCAACAAATATCTTCCTTTGGACGACAGTAACCTGAACCTCCTTATTTTTTCTGACCTTTGGACATCACATCTGAAGAGCTGACTATAAAACCACAGAAGCAGACAGACCCATCATCCGTAAACCAGGCAGAAAAAAGCATTTTCACTTATTATTTATGTAACATTAACAAGGAGGCAGAGCTAGTTCATGAGTACCTTGTTTTTGAGTGACCTCCATTTTAAGCATGCTGAATAAATTCATTCCAGACTTCATTTCATATGTAAATATAAAGTTTTGTTACCAGGGATTTCACTGGCAACATGTTTTTCATCTAACCAGTGTGAAAATAACTGAACTGAAAAGAAAGGTTAAAAAATAATGTCTCACAATTTTGTTAAGAAAACATTCATATATGATGATATTAATAGTTTAGTGGGATACCACACTGAAAAAAGAAAATGGTTAACTTCAAAAAATAACTTTTATCTAAAGTTGTCATCTGTGTAAATATAACTTAATTTTCATTTGAAAACTTAATTCATCTCGTGCTTCCAATTGAAGTAGTTATTTCAAGTTTGTTCAACTATTTTCTTTTTTCAGAGCATACAACCCATGCGAGAAATCTTTTTTCTGTATATGTAGATTTTTACTTTCGCATTAATGACAATATCTACTCAATTCATTTGTCATTACTGTTCCCTTCATCTCTGACATTTTTCTTATGTACAAATACTTTAAACATTGACACACTTACGTTACAAACGTTTTCTTCTAATCAATGTTGTAAATACTGTTATTTTGTTGATGTTCTCAGCTACACGCAGCATCTATTGCACTTCTGTCCGTCCTGGGAGAAGTATCCCTCACACGGGGCTCTCTGAGGTTCCTAAGTTTTCCCCCTGTGAATAGGGTTTTTTGGTAGTTTTTCTTTACTCTTGTTGAGGGTTAAGGACAGAGAATGTTACACCTTGTTGAGCGCTATGAGACAAATTGCGATTTGTGAATATAGGCTATACAAATAAAATTTGATTGAGTTTGTAACTTGTTTTAAAGTGTATTGTTTTGTAGAAGAGCAGGACAATAACAAATACCTGTGTTATGCAGCTGTAGAATTTCAAAAAAAATCTTTACCTCCAGCACTAACCTCAAGAGAAGATTGATTCGAGGAGCAAACACATTGATTCCCTTTAAATGTGTTTAAAAGTATGGTAATTATAAGAAAGCAAAGGGAGTTATAATTGGATAAAAACACAATAAATGATAAGTACATACCTGAACAGTCTATTTTAAAATTTGTTAAAGTCAGCTAGTTTGGTCGAGATAAGAACTGTTCATTTACCTCTGCTAACTTTGTTTAAAGTTATATATGTTGGGCTAATCTTTTATTTTTCTTGTGTATCTTCTCAATTAAAATATTAGCCCAGAACTTTAAGCGGTTAGCCTCACAGATATTAAATGTTTTTTCATTCCATTCCATATACAAAAAAGGGTAAAACCAATAATTTAGAAAAAGCATCATCAGGACATTTTAATAGACAAATGTTTCATAAAATTCCTTGTGAATGACATTTCCGTAAACATACAAAACATATTTCTAAAATTCCTAGAGCAAAAATAGTGATAAACGGATAAAATAAAAACCTGTTTGGGTTTGGTAACATTGGAAAGCTCGTCGGAGGTTCCCTCTGTGGCGTCTCAAACATGCCTGATGAGTCTAGTTTCACAGAGTGATCACATTGCATCGTGGTCAGTTCATCGCACCATGAATGTAAAAATAGTAATGCTCGCAGAATCCTTATTTCACAGAAGGTCATTCAGGCTCACATTGATCAGCCGAGCCTATAAAATAACCATCTGAAATTGAATCTACTGTCAAAACAGTAGAAGTGAATGTTTACACCTACTGCTCCATGGTGCAGTATATTACAGTACAGTACAGAAAGGCAAAATAATGTTTAAATACATGAGCTTCTCCAATGGCAGTCAAGCGTCATTGTCAAGTCCCTGATTTCACATGTTTAAAATTGACTGCCATGAAGACGATGTATACAAGATCACAACCAAAAATAAAATGCAGGAACAATATTCTGCAAAAAGGTCTAACAAGTCCACCTATGAGTGTATATTCCACTCGGATACTAATAAAGAATTGATAAAAATCTAACACCTGACACAAGAGGTGAAGGACTGAGTTGGCGCAAATGTCTGCATGTCAGTGCAAGGACATTGACGCCCTCTTTCCTCATGCGCTGCCGTCTTTCGGGCCACCATCGATGTCTGGGATCTGATCAGCGAAGGACTGGGTCATCCACTGTCCGTCTGGAAGCTGGCCCTCTGCTATTTGTGATGTGCTCGCCTCCTGTGCTCCCTCTGAGGAAAGAGAGCAAACAACTTGAAGCACCGCGCCACTGATAATGTGACAGAATCTGTAGGGTGGTTCGTTTTCATGGGTACGTCAGCGCCGTGAAACATCTGGTACCTATCTCAAGATACCGTGTCACTTCAGGACAGATGATTGAATCGAGTTAACTAGCCATACAATTACACAATCAACCACAACTGAGCTACGAATCTGAAAATTGTTCTGGATTATGTATACAGCAGAGTTGAAATGATAAGTTATGAATGTATCAGCACCAAATCTGACAATCAATACATCATTTAATTAATTCTTACAAGACAAATAGCAAAACATTGTATTGGTTTCAGATTTTAAAATATTAGGATTTAATGTTTTTCTCTATAATATAATCTTCCAGTTTTTGAACAGACGAAAAAATGAATTGTTAGCAGAGCTGTTTTCTTCAACCAGAAATGGTAAAATATTAAGAAATCTTACTTTTGAACACTATAACTTGAGATATGTGTGTATTTCTCTCAATACAATCCCCTGTGGGCACGCTGCAGAATGTATCCAAAGAGCAGATAACTTTACTAAAGAGTGCAGAACCACGTCTGCTGTGTCCCCTGAGATCCAGCAGTGTCCGTGTGCTGTTACCTGTGTTTTCTGCAGTTGAGTGAGTACAGTGACCATTGGTCTGGCTCTGGGCCTGGCCCCCTTCAGGTCCTCTCTCAGCATATGCTCCGCCATAAGCATCTTCATAACCAGGGTCATACTGCTCCTCCTTTATCGCTAACCTCTTGGCATCCTCTGTTGATGGAAAAAAGAGAGAATAAAGTACATGTCAGTCACGCTCTGGCCTCCACGAACCAAAGTAATGGTTTGATTTTAACATCACGACGGACTGAAACGACGCTGTCAAGCCAATAATGCTATAACGTTCCATGCTTATATAAAATATCTCAACATGCTCAAAGTAGGAAAAAGCTTTATTTTTACTTTTGCTGCTGTCTAGTTAAAAGTTTCAGGAAAGAAAAAGGTAACTGCCATGAAACACAAACATGTCCAGTCATCCCCGATGTTTCAGTGGTGCTTACCTTTAGCCAGCTTCAGGTCAAATGCATAGTCAACCTCCTCAATCTCTGTGCTTTTTTGGATGCCCTTCAGCTGATCTCGGAGCTCCCTCAGCTTAATGTAGAAGTGTACTTTGTCCTGAGCACGAGGGAACTGAGCACAACGAGCGCTGGAAGAAGGCATCAGATACAGAGCCTGCGTATGAGAATCAATGGTGAGTTGAAGTTTTATAAAGCAGATATTAGAGTTGAAAACAAATTGCTCAGATGAGGTTGAAAGTTATTTTCTAAAGTGGCAGTATGTTTATGATACACTGACATGGAATTAGGAGAATGTTGAATGTTTAATTTCCACTCCTCACCCTGACTGTTAGTTCTTGCTCTCTGCAATTTTGGTGAGGGTGTACGACCTTTTCTATCTTTTGTGAGAAGTGTGTAACTGTCTGATAGTTGCAGCTAAGAATCTTAGAGGTCATTAAAAACCAGTATTTAACTTGGATATTCATCCAGGATACACTTAAAATATATATATTCTTAAGTTTGGCGTATTTGTTACAGCAGCAGTTCTTCTGGTTCAGGAAGCCGAGGATTATGGGTGATATCCACAGTTCAGTGGTATTTCAGTTCAGTGAGTGGGACAGATTGATAGACTGCTGTTTGTTTACGTGAAAACTCCTCAGTTGCTTAGACACGGCTGCACGGGGCGCTGTTGCTCAGTAATGTTACATAGTGTTTCATCATGTTGAACAAATATGCAAATATGCCTGGATTGATTTACAGAATTATTGATTCTTACTTTTTAGAAGTCAAGTCTGATCTTTGAATGATATCAAGTGTGATAATGGTGTAAAAAACATTCACAGTGGTTTCATACGGTTGAGAGGTGAATGTGTTAAAGTGTCAAACTTTTATCAACATCTGTTAATGTTGTGATGCGTTTAAGTTCTCACCACTTCACAGTCTGGGATCTTGTGCGGTTGCAAACCAAAGTCAAGCTTCTTTGGTTTTTTACCAAACATTTCTCTGCAGAACATTTCATAGATGCCTGCGGAAAACAGAAAAATATTACATTGATATACTTTTGTGAATAATTGTATAGTAACTTTTTCACTGTATTAAATGAGTGCTTACATTTTCCATTGAAAACAGCAATAAGAGGCTTGAATTTCTTCAACTTCTCTACGAGAATTTTGCCTCCTTCACGTAACTCTTTACTGTTGAGAGAAAAATAAAAGAAACATGGTGAAAATACAGATACAGCAAAGCTCTCGATAAGATGCATACATAACATAACATATCACAGTTAGCCATTATTTTTCCTGCTTGTTAATCCAACTCAGACTATTTGCCCTCAGTACAGATTTTCTGGCTCCATTTAACCCGGTGCTGAGAGAAATGAGTTTCACTGACATGTTCTACATGTACACTGCTCAAAAAACACTCAAATTAGACATGAGATCTTGAACGAAGTATTCAAGTTGAAAATCTTTATCGATGTACATTGTGTAGAATGTTGAGAACAAAATGACGTAACAATGGTCAACTGAAACCAAAATCCTCAACCCACTGAGGGCTGGATTCAAAACCTCACAAATGTGATGTGTCATGCTTTTGCCTCCACTGCACCTGTTGTCACTTTAATTATCACCAAAGCAGGTGAAATGATTCACAATCACTCGTTCTCCCTTAATGGACAGATTGATATCCCTGAACTGACTTGGTGTTATACTGTGGTGTTTAAGTTTCCTTTTTAAGCCGTGTATTTACCTTGAGAGGTCTTTACTTCCTGGTGTTGCCCTCTCCACCATGTTTGTGAAACCCATCTTGTACTTGGCAGGCAGGGTGGTGTCGTGCATGTGGTTGAGCTGCTCCTCAGTAAATCCGGACAGAAACAGGCACTTCCCTGAAATCAACATGTTTACATTGTTATAATCTCTGCAGCTCGTAAAGCAGATGTTGTTGTCTGAACTTTATGGAGCCACTGATTAATATTTATTTATAGAAGGAAATGTATGTTTAAATCTAATATATTGCATTTATGTAGAGTGGTTTTAATAACCACTCAAATTACTTTACACAATTTTCTATATTACTGCACATGGCTGCTCAGTTTATACAATCAGTTTTATAAAAGTATTATAGACTTTTACTGTTATTACGATGTATAAAATAAGGTTTTCAATTAAAAATCAGACTACAGCAGTAAATCTATGACAGTGGTCAGTGCTCTCCAAACTGATTTGACATTCATTTAGTTTAGACTAATGTGCTGCACCTAAGGCTTCAAAGGACAAACTCTGATAACAGCCTTTACTGTATCAAGGTAGCCTGCCTAAAGCGTAAAGTGAGCACAGGTCAGAGGGGGAGTGAGGAGGAAACGGACTCTGACATGGGACTTTAATGTGCGTCTGTGCTGGTCCTGGAGCAGCAGTGGAAAACCACTAAAACAATGAATGATGCAGAAAACATGTATTAATTATGTTCTGTCACTGCATCGATGCAGAGTCGTCCACATCCGCATCGTGATGCATCTAAGGATTGAGACATTTCTACACCTCTACTATCGACCTTAACTTTCTTGCCGAAGTACACATAAAAATGTGGCTTAGAGAAGCCGGGGATCAAACCACTGACCTTTAAACTAGTAAAATGGTAAATGTGCTCTATGTATATAGTGATTTCTAATCTTATCAACCATTCAAGTTGTTTTACACTGCAGGTCTCATTCTCACATTCACAAAGCCATACTATATGCTGTGCTTTTATATCACACATTCACACTCTGACGAAACAGCCATCAGGGGGAATTTAGGGTTCAGTGTCTTTCCCCAGGAAACTTTTGCACATTGACTGAAGGAGCCAGGCATCGAACAACTTACCTTCAGGTTTGAAAAACTCCTGACTTGAAAAGCTTAAAGCTCACCATTGGTCTTACAGAGGTAATATGCTCCCTTCAAACACTATCCTGTATGACTTTCTAAAATCCTGAACAGACAAAACTATTTGTCATCCTCTGATAATTTTTCCAGAGCAGCAAAGGAACAAACTCAAATTTGTTCTCATCACAAACTTACAAAAATGATTTCCAGGTCCAGGAAACCATCGTCCAATGAAAGCTGCCATCAGCCCTGGATTGATACCAATCTGAAAGCAAAGATTTCAGATGTTTTTGAAGATTGCAAAGTCAAATTCATTCCCAGGAGCACAGAGCTTGATTCTGCTGTAAAAAAAAGATGGACAAAGAACCTTACAATGACATAGTCTAGGTTGTAATCCAGCAGGTCTGGTAGAGTTTTTTTCATGACTTCTTCTTCTGACATTCCCTTGAAGCGGTCAACTTTCCGCTTCACCTTCTTGAAGCTCTCATCTATCTTCTCCTGCTTGCCATCTGCTGGAGCCTCAGCGGCCTTCTTGGGCTTGGGACCGGGTTTGGCTTTAGGCGCATTTGGGTCTTTAGGCGGCTTTGGTGGCTTTGGTGCCTTAGGTATTTTCGGTGGCTTGGGCGGCTTGGGTGCCTTGGGTTGTGCTGGTCTGCCTCTCTTTTTGGCTGGAGCTACAAGACAAGGTGAGAAAGAGGATATCAGAAAGAAGACCTGTTGAAACAAAGTCCCCCCTGACCTGTTGTGTTGGCAGACTCCATCTTACGCTGCCTAAATATTAGTCCATCGAGCTAAGGTTTGGAGAGTTTGGTAACATTCAAAGCTTAAACTTTTTCAAGAAACCAAATATACTTGACAAAAGTAGATATACTTTACTGCATGCCTTCAAACTAGCATGCTAACACCATATAGAGATACAATATTTGGTACACATTGTGTTAACACTTAATGACAAACTGAGACATTTTGGACCTGACACACTACCAGCTAGGACATACAATTAGGTTGTTTTATTCAAAAGTGACTACACTACCTTTTGCCAGGTTAGCAGGTTCGTGTTGATCCATCATGGGCTCTGGATGAGCCATGTTTGCCATGGCTGCCTCTTCCATCTGCGTATCTGAGTAGTGAAACTGTTGGTTGTTGTTGTAACCTGAATATTGTGCCTGGAGAGCGTGGAACTGCTGAGCAGACTGAACCCTGTGGTAAAAGAAGATTTAAGACTCACAGGTAGAAATAATAGACAAAACCAAGCAAAACCACCACTGGATTGTACTCTGAGGTCACAGCTGGGATAGACCTTATGAAACATCTCTGTTTCATAAGGTCTATGCTGGTTACATTTCACATTTGATGCAGAAACAATGAATCCTCACAAAGGATTGGTTTCTTTACTTGGTCTCATCATTAAGTCCAAGTTGTTAAAAATAATTTTGGAGTGAATTGTTCGGAGAACTTAATGTCAATGAAGGTGAAAAAACTTTAGAAAAACATACTTAAAGATACCAAACTACAGGCGAAAATGGTTTCAATTAAAACTGATCATTCTAATCTTACTGAAGTAAATAGTGATAGCACGTCTGTTCTGGTTGTAGTTTAAGTTTGGTGTACCTACTAAACTGTGTGGCGAACAACGGGGTCATTCTGTGAAAAACCATCACACTGTTGACCTGCACTATCCATGTTTTATACTGAGGATAACATCCTGTTCCTATGAATATGAAGCTTGAAAGGAGTTGTAAATAATATAACTATTTCTCTGTAACCTTCATTAAAACAACAGTAAGCAGTTTATAAGTAAAATAACAGCTTCAAAATAAGCTTTAAGAAACAACTTATCATGGTAGAGCCATCGAAAAAACTGAAGGGGACATTTTCAGAGTAAACAGTAAAGTGACAGAGTGGGAAACTGAACTAGAGTGAATATCAGAGCATATTTCACTCATTGGTGAGTTTGCTTTGTCTAGTTTTTTGGTTACTTGACATTGGTCAGTGTAATCAAAGTTGACAACTTGCTTATTTATTATCAGAAGCAGGTAAAACCATTTCTAAAGGTTTAGTTGGCAAGTTAGTCAAACAATTCCATGGAATATGAAACGCCTCATGTCCAAAGACTGATGACTGCGTTGGCCACTCGCTCGCTGTGTAAGCTTGTTTACTCGTATGCTACTGTTCTACTCTGAGTTCAGTGCAGTGAATGTGCAAACGTTGCACAAACAAATGCATACAGCTGTGTGAGGCTCAGACTACAACGTGCATTAGCAACAGTGAATAATGCGTCACACCTGTAGCCGGAGTATAGCCCAGAGAGAATCTTGTATCTCCCCAAAAGAGTTTGAACTTCGTAAGCCTCTTAATTGGGATCTGGGACACAAAACATTCCAGTTCCATTGGTTTCTCATGTGCAGAATCAGCATGAAAGTTTTCATTAATATATCTGTGATGGTGTGGCCCAAGAGTGTGATGATTTGACACAGAATGACCCAAGGGTGAGACATGTTATTTGTGGTTAAGCCTGTTGTACAACACAATTAAATGAAGTCAATCATCAACAAAATATTACAGAGAACAAAACAAAATAAATCGTCATTTGGGGTATAGGATGCACATGACGTTGTGGGGGTAAGAGGGTGTTACAAAAGTCAAAGGTTCAACTGGGTGCACATGCTTTCAATTCATTTTCATCACACGTTGCCATTCAGAGCTGTGATGCTATCATGTGACTCCTGTACTACGGTGGTGAGGAGGAAGACTCACCACTGATGAAGATACTCCGGGGACACAACAGGCAGTGATCCATTCAGCTTTTCTTCCATCTTTTGGGGTGGTTTAACTTTATCAAATAAATCAATATGAATGTTGAGGTGATGCACATGTGGTTTCTGGCAGTGTATGAAACTGAATGCATGTGCCAGGGTACCGTAGACAAACTGAGGCAACAAAAGATAAACCACAAGACAAAAAAATATAAACATAAAGCAACATAGATGGCAATGACATTCTTAAAACGTTTTTAATGAAACACCAAATCCTGTATGTACATAAAATGGTCCCTTCTCATATAGCTACGCTTACAAACATAAAACCCGGATGAAGACCAGTTTACAGCGTTTTAAAAACAAGTACTTTCATTAACTGAAGGTGGATTCAACCTTGAGGACATCTGATCTCTATCCTACATGTCTCTTTATTGGGCTGATGATATCAATGGGTTCGTTTACAGCGCTTCAGTAGCTGTGCCACAAGTGCAGCTAGTGTTAGCCAACAGCTAGCTGCTAAGCTAACCTAGCATGGATGAACGGTTTGATACGCTTCCACTGAGATTCCTCACAAATAAACCACACACGGTGCCCCGGTAACTAAGATATCGAACGTACCTGCTGTGGGTTACAGTTCAAATGTGTTTCCTCTGTACAGCGACTGTTATTTTTCCATCTAGCCCGGTCTGCTGTTCACAATACTGGAGCAGCTCCACGGGCAACAAAGACATGACAGTCCTGCCGGTCAACTCTGACACCGGAGGAGCTCAAGTCTGAGAATCAGGGGGGCGAGGGGAAAATACATTTAACCATGGTCAAAATAAATACCTCAAAGCAGCTCATCACAGACTAATCGATATTGAAACGTTTTATAATATATATATATGTTTATATATAATGTTTTAAAGTAAACCCAATTCATAAATGTCAACCAAGAACAACGACATACACCTACTTTGTAATTGGTATGAGCTGCTCGACATTTAAACTCTCAGAGCTTGTATTCTATTGGCTGGTTCACCGTAATGTTCGCAGCTTCTCTTTTTAATAAGGTTTTATTCTTCCTACACTTCCAAAAACTATTATTACCACTGACACAATATAACAATAATGCGAGAGGAAAGAATCAATCATTTGATTTCATTCAAATTAAAAAAAGGTTTCAATGCTCAATTGTGGTACACTGCATTTTTATTGATTTGAAATTCTCCTTCTTCACTGCAACCATGCTATAAACAAGTTATGCACGATAAGTCAATGGAACCTGATTATACACATTCCTGTTTGTGATACTGACTTTTTTTTCAGCCAATGTTTTAAATACTGATCTGCAGCCTCCTCCAATTGAAGCATGTGTCTGGAGGCTTCAATTACCTCCACGCGTGTTCAAGCACAGTGTCAAGGATAGGTGTGCGATGCAAAATTACATCTGAACAATGCTTAAATCTGTCCCTAAGCGTGGCGTTTAACACAACAGCTGGTCTGTAGACATAGCAACCAGACATAAACGACAATGATTTCTTAAGTCATCAACAGAGCCTGTATATAATACATGAGAAAGTATAGAGGAAACCATAACTTACATTCACACAACCTTGTTTTACGTCTGGCAAAAGAATGAATTGTAGTATTGTAGAAAAAGACGACCAGACCAAGTATTAAACACAGAGTGAGGTAGATGCTATAAGTTCTTCCATTTGAGAGGGTTTCTTTACTCAATGGGAAACTGAATGTGGCTGGTGGGTTAGTGACTGCCTTTGTAAAGTGCAAATCTTTACTGTGTGCTTTGATTGAGAAAACATTAACTTGTTAGTTCATTTTTGTAAGTGTGCAAAAGAAAAGTATTGATAAACATATTGAAGAGTTATTCTGATTGTATCCGTTTCTTTCCAGCAGCTATATGTTCAGTTTAAGGTATGCAGCAGTGTACTGCACACAAGGCTGCTGGGGGGAAAAACATTTCCTTATGCGAGGGTTTCATCAGTTGCAGCTTCACATGATTTACTTTGGACAATCACACAATACATGTGGCAGCGTTAGAAGAGATTTAATAACTCTGTAATAACAGATTAGAAATTCTTGAGTACAAGTACCTATTTTTACAGCTGATAAATCATAAAATGTCATTCTTTCAAAATACAAAAATAAGTCACGGGACACACACCTTAAAAATGCAATAAATAGTGATTTTAAAAAACACCAAAAACATGCACAGTCTTCTTGGGAGTAAGAAAATGGAACTGTTTGTGCACTTTATTGTGCGTCACATTGCAATGCCTCAGAAACAGTGGGAATCCTCTTGTGGTGTCATCAGAGGGCTTCTTATTCTTACTGATGCATCACAGGGAGCAATGCGGCTGGTATCTGTTGGGGGATCATCTCCAGCTGTAGTGATTCTGCAAGATATCACATTAACAATGAATTATGCACAAGACCATAACCAATACATTGGTAAGAGCTCAGCATATTACTGAATTTCAAGAAAACACAAAAAAGATATGCTAAGGTTGCAAACTGTAAATTGAGAAAAAACATTGTCATTCTTTTAAAGATCTTTTTTTGTGTTTCTAAAAGGATGGTATAATTGATGTTATTGGTAAAGCAGTTTTTACAGAATGATTATGGGTACAGTTCATGTCAGTATTGTAGAACAACAACAAAAGAACTTGCTCTGGATAGATAGTCAATTACAGTGGCTGAATGTAACTAAGTACATTTACTGAAGTACTGTCCTTCATTACAATTCTGAGGAATTATTTTACACTAAATCAGCTGAATATACTATAATATAGTAGCAGATACAATTACTTAAGCAGGGTTATGAATGCATGACATTGAACAGAGTGTTTTTAAATGATGGTATTTCTTCTCATTAAGTACACGATCCAAATACTTCTTCCACCACTGGTAATCTGTCACAATACTTTGCAGTCATTTTCACAGTTACATTATTCATCCATCCATCATGTGCACCACTTATCCAGTAAAGGTCACAGGTGCAGCTGGAGCTGGGGTACACCCTGGACTGGTTGCCAGTGTCTTGAAGGTCCACAATTACATTATATTATTATATTCACCTGAAATATATGTCCACAAACTTTAGCTAAATTCACACAAAACCATGTGGTAACTGCACTACCTGTGTGCTACGGGAAAGAGGCCAGTGTTTCTCCTCTCCTCGGCCTGTTTTAGTTGGAGACAGTGCTGCTTTGCCTCACGTCGTCATGTTGAGCACTACAGCTTTCATACTCTGGATCCACCTGCTCTTCTTTGATTGCCATCTTCTTTGCATCCTCTGCAAAACAAATCCATTAGAGAGGTGGTCACATTTGAATCCAGAGCTACATGTGTCTGTCAAACTAACAAATACATACCATGCTTTTGTTTAAGACAATCCCAAAAAGCAAGTACATCTCTGTAGTCAAACAGGTCATTAAATTAATCAAACTGTACAGTTTAAGAGAATTGTAGCAACTGTTTACCTTTAGCTAGCAGCAGATCGAAGGAGTACTCGGTCTCCATCACCTCTCGACTGGGTACAAAACCTCTCATCTGGTCTCTCAGCTC
Organism: Paralichthys olivaceus; assembly: GCF_024713975.1. NCBI lineage: Eukaryota > Metazoa > Chordata > Actinopteri > Pleuronectiformes > Paralichthyidae > Paralichthys > Paralichthys olivaceus. The sequence goes on from NC_091099.1 coordinate 20,230,251, forward strand.
CTTCAGCTTGATGTAGAAATGCACTTTATCCTGCGCTCGGGGAAACTGAGCACAGCGAGGGCTTGATGAGGGCATCAAGTAGCACACCTATGGGTGGGAGGAAATATACTTTGAGAATGGATGTATAAATTGTTGAGTATATTTTAAGTATAATTTGAGTACTGTTTCTTCATACTGTTTCAGTTTCTGGTATTTTGTAGGGCTGCAGACCAAACTCTAGATTCTTTGCCTTTACGCCAAAGGTTTCTTTGCAAAAGATTTCATAAATACCTGCAAAAGGAAAGATTCTGTCAAACTTATTCAATGGCTTCATGAGAAAAACATATAAGAACAGAAATGGAGAAAAGTACAGTTATTTCATTGTTACAAAAAGTTACCTTTGCCATTAAAAGCTGCTATTAATGGTTTGTATTTCTGCAACTTCTCAAGTAACTGTCGACCTCCTTCACGAATCTCCTTACTGCAAAAAAAATATACAGACAATAAAATCTTTTCAATGTTCTGTCGAGGTACACAGTTAATTAGATTCGACTATATTCATCACATCGTTCTGTAAAACCTAAACAACTCAAATGACTGGAATGTGATTTATTCTAATTAAAACTGCCTTTCTACAAACTGTGCATCACAATGTGAGTTTTTCTTCCTGACCTGGAGAGGTCCTTGCTGCCAGGCGTGGTCCTCTCCACCATGTTGGTGAAGCCGATGCTGTATTTCTCCGGCAGGCTCTCATCATGCATGTAGTTGAGCTGCTGGTCAGTTAGACCAGAGAGAAACAGACATTTCCCTGTACAGAAGAGCAAATTGAGCAAATACAAGGTGTCAATACAACTGACCGAAACTAGTTTTTTGACAGACTTTCAGGTAACGTAGCTGCACTGAATCTGCACGACTTTACTGTCACACACTGCTGGACAATGAGCAGGTTTGTTTTACAGCATGATGACAAAATGATGTTCAGTGCTACTGCATGACCTGATGAGGTGTGCAGCACCAGTGTCATCAGCGAAACGATAAACAGTGCACAAAACATATAGAAAATTAATACACTAAGATAATAAACGTAGAAGATTGAGAGAAAAAAATGCGTTGCGCCTTTACTACTTTAGAAATAGTGTGATAACAAATATTCTTCAGGATCTATTTATGATTGATGAAAGCCTTGTTCACGCAGATCTTAGCTACATCTCACTGTCTGGAAATATGGCCTCAAAATGTTGATATTGTCCTTTACTGACCCATTCAAAAGCTTAAATGTGAGCAAAAACACATTTCAAAATTGTACAGTGTCAAGCATACAGTATATTCTGTCTGATTGCTCCACTGACTCACTGCAGCTACATATTTTATACACAGTGAAATATTCAAACCCAAGACACCATTTATATGGCCGCACAAGCATGGCTGGATTGAACATTACAAAGGTTAATTGTATCACATCATCATGTCAGGTCCCTGGAAGCTTTGGTATCTGTTTGCATTTGAATTTATAACAAATCTAAACAGCATCACAAACATTTGTAATGATGAACCCACCACAACCGGTTCAAACAGGGTAGAAGCAGTTAAAAGTGAATACTGGCATATACTCCCTGTAGTCAGTAATGAAATTGAATTTCAACATACAGAAATGGTTTCCTGGGTTTGGGTAATGGTGTCCTTTGTAGGCTGACATAAGTCCTGGGTTAATTCCAATCTGAGGAGAAACATGAAGGTGTTACTATGGCAATAGACCTAAAAACTACAGTTTTATGTGACCAGATTATGTGTACATTATGTGTAAAGGGTTTTGAAATTTGGAGGTTTTCCTTGTATAATTGTCACAAACAACATTAACCCACCAATTATTCATAGAAACAAATACATTCTCAATAGGCGTCCCATTATATAACTCACTATCAAAATGTCAAGATTGTAGGTAATAACGTCTGGCAGGGTTTTGGCCATAACCTCAGCCACTGACATGCCGTTGAAGCGGTTGAGAGCCCTCTTGGCCTTCTTGGCTGCTTCGGCCTCATCCTCCTCCTCCTGTACTTCGCCGTCCTCCGCCTGCTGTTTTGGAGGCCGGCCTCTCTTTTTCTTCACTGGTGTCACAACTGGTTCAAAGAAAAGGAGGAGTGAGGTGTGAAATATGACACACACAACAAAAAATATGTGTGGCATTTTGGAGTTTGTTTAGCAGAAGCCATTATAAGAATTTTAATTTACATTCTGTAACATTCTTAAAGGTACACTGTGTACATGAAACATGAAAAACTCAAAAGGTGTTTAGTTTGTCCAGTCTGGACTAATGTAAAAAACATGGCGGCCTCCGTAGAGAGGGTTCCCTCAATGTAAATATAAAGTATTTGAATATAAAGGACCTTTCCTGGGATAAAGAAAACTACAATTCAAACAATTTAGATGAAATGAACTAGTGAAAACATCATGAGGGTTATTCTACATGCAATTTCTGCCAATAGATCCCTTTCACCTAAATCTCACACACTGGACCTTTAACTCACACACAATTCACTTCTTTAAAGTAGACTGAAAGAGACCTACTGCAGCTGATACTGCGTCTGAGGGAAAATGTATTTGATTAAAATCCTCTCCAATACCTTGAGGCGGCCCAGCAGGCTGAGGCTGGTGCTGGACACTCTGCTGCTCCTGCTGCTGTATTACATGATGATGCTGAGAGTGATGCTGGACGCCGACATGTTGCTGCTGCTCCCTGACATTGTACATCTGCTCCTGGTAGTGATTTGGGGCTGCAGGGTAGTTCTGGTAAAAAGGTTCCTGGTAAAGAGGCTGCTCCCGATGGACAGATAGCTCAGCCATGACCAGCTCATCTCTGGGACCTTCTGTGTGATAGCCCATGTTGTGATAAGGCATCACATGTTGCGCCTCAGGGTGCTGCTGGCTGGACTGGTACCTGGAAAAGAAGAGGGTGCATGAGAGAAGAGGAGAGGACGGAAAGGAGGAAGAAGGTTACGGAGAGAAAGGAGAGAAGGGTGAGCAACAACAGAAAATAACACTGACCTGGACAAAACAAGAACAACAATAACGGCTGGTGTTTGATGCAGTGCATGAAGATGTGAGTGAGGCAAACAAGGCACAATACTAACAAACATACATGCGCTGATGTAAACATGTTTGCTTTCTCTGAACTACATTCATTACACCTTTATTGAGATGATTTGCTCTTTTCTAGGTATATTTAGCTCAAACATGTATTTGTTACACCCACACATTTTTAAAACTTATCTTAAAACTCCACATTGATTGTTCACTTCATTAAAATTTGTCTGGAATGGAATGAAGACATACAAACAATCAATAGGACTTGCATAATCGTGACTGATGTGAATTCAACTACAAGTCAAACACGTGAAGAGTTTATCTTATGGCTGCGTCCATACTGCAGTCGGCAAATAGATAGAGTGCAGGTGTATTTATAAAGCCTGTAGCAAGTGATGGTGTAATGTTTACATCCCTTTACATGTGGCAAACCAGCTGCAGGACATCTCTCATGAGAGAGCTGCGGATAAAGATCATTTTTATTAATCTGCTTCTTCATTTCTCCATTAATCCCTTAACTCGGTCTGTAAAATGTCAAAAAGTAAAACAGCCTTAACATCTTTGTGTCGGCCAAAGTAACGGCTTTAAATGTCTAAATGTCTCCTAACTCAAAACATATTGATTTGACAGGGTGTAAACATATGAGAAGACTTGTTTTCATTCTCTTTGACTACGTTTTACTAAAAATAAACCAGCCATCTTCGGCTGTGATTATCATTATTGTCATTATAAGTCTTCTTTTGTATTTATTTTCTTACTAAATATTGGTGTCTTGTAAATCGGTGTCCTGCCTAAAGTGCATGACACAATAATCAAAATCCAGTGTGCAAGATTTAGGTGAAAGGGATCCATTGTCAGAAATTGAATATAAAATAATCCTAGTGAGGTTTTCACTAGTGTGTTTCATCTTAATAGAACAAATTGTTTTTTTTAATTTACCCTAGAATGGGCTCTTTATATTTAAATACTTTATATTTACATCAGGAGCGGGTCGTCTTTACGGAAGTTTTAGACAAAACTAAACACCTTTTGTTTGGAAGGGGGGGTTGAGGTGAGGGGTATTCAACTGCAACATGCAACTTTATCACTAGACGTCATCAGATTTTACACAATGGACCTTTAATATTCATGGTGCAACATGACTCTTTCTGATTATCTGGATATTATAAGAGTTATTGTTCCACACACTGGATAACAACTAACATCTAAGATTACAGATAACAGTCCTCCATCAGCAGCATCTATTTACAGGAATATCTCATTAGCATTAATAAACGAACCATCACTGGCTACAAACCTGGATATAAAGTGTAGGTGTGTATGGGATCGTGTCAGATGATTTTTTTAAATTCTCCATCTCATGCATGACAATGAAGACCCAGGACCTGCCTTCACCTCCAACACCAACTCACCACTGCTGAAAATAATCCGAGGGAACCGTCAATGATGTGAACTGGTTTTCCTCCATCTTAACTGTTGACTTGTTTGAATGGATGAACATTTACTGACCTGCCGCGTTCGTTCATATAAGCAGTAGTAAACATGAACTGTGTGGATATTTGAGCACGTTAACAGACACCGCAGGCACAAAGAAGACAGGAAGCTGGAGGCTTTAACTCAACAGTGAGCTAACAACAAAACGCAGCGGTGGGGAACCCGGAAGAGAGCGACTCATTAACGAAACATGAAGCCATATGATCAAACTAACGTACCTGTCATACATTTTGTTCTGTAATTTTCAAATAAGCAGACGTGGGGGGCTGGTAGTCCGCCCAAAACAAAGACCATTTAAACGATCGACGTCTACGCTCACTCGGGTTGAGTCAAACTTTAGCGCCATCTCGCGGTTTGGAGGTGTACATTTAGCCACGCCACTAAATCAAGCAACCACCGCAGACGATCGGTTATTGTTTATTATTGTTGTTATTAATGAGTGAGACAGCGCGAGTCCCGCATCATTTCAAACATCAGGAAACACACGTGGAGCAAAGCAGCGCACGTCTATTGTACGCTTCACAGACTGCACGTCCTCCCGCTGCCTCTAGATGGCGTTAGAGTATTTATCCTACAAGCTTAATGCCGTAGAAGAAGGCAGCAGCCAAAGATATGTGTATTTTTGTAAAGAACATCACTCCACAGTGAAAAAACTGGACGTCACAGGGGAAAAAAGATGTGTTTTATTTCGAGTCAGTCTAATATCTGGATTATTATTTACTTCCTGTTACGATTCCCCTGATTGACAAGTCTTAAACAGCTACAAATAGTATGCAGCTAGCGAAAATAGCGTTTTACTCACAAACTATATAGAAAATGCTGATAAGAAATGCAACCTGAACGCAGCAGAATACACATCGAGGGTGTTCTATTAATCATTGAAGCTTAAAATGTTTTTAAATTAAATTAATATCGTCTTCAACACGTAAATTCACAAAAAGAACTACCACATAGTTTACAAATACATGTAGGGAAACGGAAACCTCCGTTTTTTGTTGTTGTATCCGCGAGTAAAGGCAGAGTGAGAGCTCTTGACTCTGTCGGACTATCCCCGTGTCAGCTGAACAGCATGACCCGTGTGACACTGGTGTCTGAGAGATGGTGAAACCCAGCGAGCACTTCTCTCAATGACAGTGACATAAACAAGGTAAGATCAGATCGAGTCCGTCGCTTTGTCACTATTATCTGTTTGTGTCCCTGATACATCAGCGCTAACCTTTACATACAGCCCATGGTGCTAACCTATGCTGCTAACCAAAGGTGCTAACACACACTGACATTGATATCACAAACAGCTCATCTATGATGTTTACTTCATACTTCAACTCATATTAAGAAGCTTATGAGGCTTTATTCTACAATTTGACTGGACAATGTTTGTTTTTTGTTATCCAGCAAATTATTTAACAGAATATTCCACTTATCACCCAACTAAAAAGAAGAGCAGAGACAGATGCTTCTGCTCCATTTGTTGCAGCTTTTAAAATCCAATGTTTTTATACATAAGAGCCTCTAACTAAACTATGTTACAACATCTAAGGTCATCATTGTATTCATGTTATTGTTATTTTATTATTGCACACATTTCTATCAATTGCATTTGTACTATTTTACTCCTTCTACTTATTTCTAACATGTGTAAAGCGTCCTTGGGTCCCCTGAGGGGTGCTATATAAATGCAAGCCATTATTATTATTAAATTCTTCTACTTTTTCTCTTTTTAACCTCTTTTATTTTGCTAAGAAATTCTTTTAAACTGTTAAGTCCATGAACAGCACCTTGACTCTACCTCTGTGTTTCTTTCTGTCTCCAGGTGAACAAAGTGTGTGAGGATGCCAGCCGGTGTGTCTTGGCCTCGGTACCTGAGGATGTTTGGAGCCAGTGTACTGGCCATGTTTGCAGGAGCACAGGTTGTCCATCAGTACTACCTACCTGATCTGGTGAGGGACAAGTTTAACCATTCCCCCCAGTTTCCCCATTCAGTTTTTATTACCCTGCAATTCTGCAATAGCCATAAAGTCATTTGACAGCCACCACACACCAGGGGTAAAAGGAGCAGCTTTAATGTATACACAGGACAGTAGTGATGATTCTGTCAGGTCTTTAACAGGTCTGCAAACATCTGGCACAACTGTGTTAGAATCGGTACCAAACAACCAGATTTTTAATGTTGGTGTTCAAGGTCTTTGAACGGTTTCACTATCACTTCAAGTGTAGCTAATATGTTGAAGTGTCACATTATTAGATTTTTACATTTTTGTTTGGAAAATTAAAAAAAACTGAATGGGCTCTGTTTTCTTTTACTGTGTGTTTAACAACACTTGCTGTTCTGCTCTTTCAGAGTATACCAGAGATCCCACCAAGGCCTGGGGAGCTTCAGACAGAACTGCTGGGATACAGAGTCAAAGAAGAAGCTGATGCTACGTTACAGCAGTTCAGAGCAGAACAAAAAGTGGACTGAGTTATACATCCTCTGTGTGATGGACTCACAATCGAGTAGACTTTATCCAGTTTTTGCCAACAGCCGGAGGCTGAAGAATGCCTGGGTGAACTTGGATATCAGTAAATGGAGATCTTCTGTGTTGGCCTCTTTCTTATAATGGAACAAATGAGAGTGGAATGTCGGAGTTTTGCTGCCCAAGACGAAGACCTTATCTTTTCCATCCAGTTGTATCCATCTGATGTCAATACATCTTTTCATCCTTTTTGATTGTGTTTGTATTTGTGTGATGAAATATGCTACACACAGCATTTTGGAGTAAATATTTTGCTCAGCATTTACATTAAAGAGGTCAGAATTATCCTGAAGAACCACATCCTAATTCTTCTGGGGTGAGGCGAAAGATCCAGTTCTGAATGTCTTCTTATAACTGGCCTCTGAAAATACTAATAAAAGCACCTCAGTTAACAACAGCTTCCTTGCATGATGTTGCATGTGCTTGACATAGTGTCAAGCTGAAATTATACTTTTGCTGCCTGGGAAATTTGATTTTAGAACCTGTAAGAACTTTCATCTGAGTGGACATTGTGAGTCTGGCTTCGTCACACACAATTTGCATTTGTAGATCACTGAGGAGAGGCTACTGGCACTTTAAACCCATAAAATAATAAAGTGTCACACAATAGAACTAAGAGAAGGGATGGTTACTTTAATTGAATGAATATCAGATAGCAGCATTAAGAAATAAGATCAATCAATGAGAATAAATACAAAAATACAATCTTTATAATGTAAACTGTCCTAATCAAAGCTGAATTATTCTACTGTGAGCAGGATTTGCTGGCTGCTCAGTACCCAGGGTATTTATACTATTTATTCTGAATGGACTTCCTCTCCTTTGCTAACACGTGCTGTGGTCATGTAAGGTTGGTATCATAGCAACAAGCTTAAACAAACGGGAGGCGGAGAAAATGGCGACGCAGAGAGAACGAGACGCGGCTGACTATCTGAAGAGACACCGAATAATGGAGCTGATGGAGAACCTGAGCAGTCTGCTCTTCTTCTACAGACCCGGTTAGAGATTATTCCTCTGGCTCACACACAGCGTCCCACACTCTGTGCAGTAAGGTTAGCTTTAGCAACAGTTAGCGTGCCAGCTCCATTTACATGGCGCAGCTTCTCAGCCACAGATGTTTTTATATCAGTGCAGTTAACTCTCGAAACTGTTTGTGAAGAAGTGCTGCTTCAACTGGATGTACAATCACTGTTTAATTCAGTGAGGGTGAGCGGAACGACACAAACACATCTCTGTATAATGCGCACAAACTACACCCTTAAAGAACTACAAACTACACTGTGAAATATCTACAAACTACACCCTTAAAGAACTACAAACTACACTGTGAAATATCTACAAACTACACCCTTAAAGAACTACAAACTACACTGTGAAATATCTACAAACTACACTCTGAAAGAACTACAAACTACACCCTTAAAGAACTATTAAGTATCCTTAAAGAACTACAAACTACACCCTGAAATAACTACAAACAACACCCTGAAGAACTACAAAATACACCCTTAAAGAAGTACAAACTACACTCTGAAAGAACTACAAACAACACCCTGAAGAACTACAAAATACACTCTGAAAGAACTACAAACTACACCCTTAAAGAACTACAAAATACACCCCGAAGAACTACAAACTACACCCTCAAAGAACTACAAAATATACCCGGAAGAACTACAAACTACACCCCTAAAAAACTACAAACTACACCCTGAAAGAACTACAAACTACACTCTTAAAGAACTACAAAATACACCCTAAAGAACTACAAATTACATGCTTAAAAAACTACAAACTACACCCTTAAAGAACTACAAAATACACCCTGAAGAACTACAAACTACAGCCTGAAGAACTGCAAAGACATCATTGAAGAACTATTAAGTACATTCTGAAAGAAATACAAACTGCATCCTTAAAGAACTACAAACTACATCCTTAAACAATGAATTAATTTTTTGCTGTGTCTCTGAGGTTACTACTTCCACCACCACCACAGCACAATGGTCTTCTCCTGGTCTCCTGGCTATTGTATTCAAAGTATATTTAGAAACAATATAGTTTTGTGTTGCTTTATTATTTAAAGTTCTTGATCATATATTTATTCAGTCGTGGTTGTTCTGAACTTTCCCTAAGGCATTCAATAATTTAACTTTAATAGTGATGTTATAGATGATGTGCTTTGATTCATTCTTTCCTTCAGAGAAACCCAGAGAGTTTCTTATAGAGCAGCTGGAACAGCTGAAGATTTCTCAACAGAGCGGTGGACAAGGACCCAATCTGTTCAACAACTCCAACCTGGACGCAGTCCTCGGGATCCTGGACCCCACTGATCAAAAACACATCACTTTTGCACAATACAAGCACGGTGAGCAAAAGATGAGGGCGCTTTTAATATCTTCCTGGGTTGAGGGACTGCCACTGCAAAATACATGATTGTCATTCAAAGTGTCTTCATAATCCTCAGGTCAACAGGAAAACCCATAGAAATATTTTCATGCATTAATTTTTCATGTGTGTATTCTGTTTATCTTTATCAGAACCTTTAATTGTACAATAATTATATGAAGTAGAATAATTATTCATTCATGTAGAGGTGTTTTCATCCAAGTATCACTTCATAATTAACTGTTCTTTATTCTCCACAGCTCTGACCACACTGGGCATTAAGTACTTTGATGAATGTCCTGAAGGTGCAAATGAAGACAGAATATCCTATGAGACGTTTAAAACAGAAGCGTAAGGGCAGTTTCTAAACTATAAACATGACAAAACAATATTGACAAGCACTTTCAAATACGCCATCTTATGAAGGAACGTTTTATTTTGTTTTTTTAACAGGACTCAAGGCCTGCAGAGAAGCTCAGCAACATATGAACAACCATGAATTTTGATGCTTTTTTCGCCCACTCAGTTGATATTTATCATAAATATCATTATTATTTGTACTAAATAAAGTTTCATACAGTAGTATATATTTTAATTGCACATTCATCATACTAGTAACCTCCCACATGAGGATGTTCGATAACAGATAACTACTGAATACAATTCACAAGTTCTACATCTATTCTAAGTAAAGGGATTTACAGTTCACATGATATGCACTGTCCTGATGCATTTCACAATGACATTTGTGGTGGTGACTGTGATAAGGGGAGTCAAAGAGGGAGGTGCAGAAGATTGTGCAGTTCCACAGAAGTCAAACTGAAATGCAGAAGTCAGGCATTGCAAGAAGTTTTCATTGAGAATTGATGCAATCAGGGGCCATGTTAAAGAACTTAGATACACAATTTTAAAATGTCTCACATAAACAGCACTTATTAAGTCAGAGGGGTTTATCTGTGCATATGCCTGTCAGTGACTTACTAAAATAATTATTTCCAATGCACAGTCAACTTCAGGAAACATTACTTCAAGCAGCATCACAAGAAAGTTCATGCGTAGGCCCTGATCCAGATGTCTTGTGGTGATTTCCTGGGACTGCAGGAGGTAAGGTTTTCAAAACCAGCCTTCACATAAATGTATTTGAAACAAATATTTCGCCAAAGGTCCCACAGAGAGTACTGTTGTTCTTTATTATTCAATAATTAGTAGAATATAAGCATCAGACCTTAGTCAAAGTCCTCTGATGATTGCAGATTGAGAAAATTATGTTTCTCTGGTTGATAACTTTACTCCCTTGGCCTTGTACTAGATCCCTTATGGAACCCCAGTACCTTTCTAGGACTGTCAGCTCCTTTTCTTCAGGTTGAAACTTTTTCTCCACCCAGGGCAGTGTATAGCTCCAGAAGGTCATTTCTATTCCTCCTCCTTCATTGTTCACTTTTACCAAGGCATCATTGTCCTCCCAGCTGACTTCTTCCCTAGCCTTGGGCTAAGGCTTCTCGGTTCCACTTACATTGCACTCTAGTGGTCACATAGAAATATGGTCAAAATCCCTTTCACATTTCATGATGGAGGGATTGGTCAGGGCTAACAGGAGCAGGTGCAGCACACTGGAGTGTGGTGGAAGTGGACAAGGCAGGAGGCGTCTGTTCAGCAGAACTGAAATCTGACAATCCGAACCTTGCATGAGTTAAATAACATGGATGCAAGCTGCCGTCAAACCCCCAAAGAAGAAGATCTCTCTTTTTGTAAAACTGAAAATATTAACATACAAAAGCAAACTGCATCATCCACTCAAAAAAATAGCACTACTATGTAGTAGCCTACATAGTGGTTGCCATAGAGAACAAGACAATGTGACTGTCTTCTGATGATCAATAATAATTATTGAGTAACAGATATGAAGACATGTTTAGAACTGATATGTATAAAATAAGACAGCTTCAATATAAATAAATAAAGATAATAGATAGATTCATAAATATATATAATGAACCCTAAACACCTTATTTCAGTTGTCTATATAAACTGACTTAAAGACGCTGTAAAGCAACTTAAATGAATTAATGAAGTAAAAAAATAAATATGGAAGATGATTTTAAGAATCATCGTTTATTCTTGTGATCTCTTTTGTGAATGAAAAAACGTTGCCAAACACAGAACCGCATTCCAGCAGAGTGAATCATTTTAGTTTTGCTTCATCAAACCAAATGTTATCTTATCTCACTATCTCACGTCTAATCCACATCTCTCCTCTTTTTTTCTCAACCCTTCTCACGCACGTGCTCATTTCGCAGCGTCGCCGTGTTGAACGCTCACCAGCGGAGGGCGTGGCCAAGAAAGTGACATGGCCGCCTCCTCTTTCGGAGCTTCTTCTCCTCTCCCCTCTTCCATGTAGGTGAAAGTAGTTTGTCTCGATCCACGCTGAGAAGTTTCGTCCACATTTACCCGGACCTTGTCCCGCGGAGCTCGGCATGGGCACCGTCCACGCACGGGTAAGAGAGCGATCGGCCGGCTGTGACATTGACCTCTGAGTGCTGAGTTATCCGATGACTGTGCGGACAGAAAGGCCCACACTGTTCATCCAGCTCTGTGACTCACTCACGGTTCTCTGCTCAGCTCGCACTGAAAATACTTTGTGTGCTGTGTATTTTACACTCGTCTTTAACAGTAATGTGACATGCTAGTGCTGCCTCCATTCACTGCAGGGCTGCTGGGGTGGGCAGTCTGGTATGAGCACCATAACACACTAAAAGAACCATAAGTACTCTATAGAAATAATACAACTACCTGTCATACAGGGTTTAAAAACAACATTGCTTATCTTCTCCATGTATTGATGCATTGAAATGTGAGTGTTGTGCTGCAGCTGTTAAAGGTTGGGGTAATTCTAACTTGTTTAGAAGTGTCCATGGAGCTTCTGCTGTGATAATGCAATTATTCATCAGTTGATTTTAGATGAATATCAGTCACATTTTGTATTGATCCGAGTCTAAATATTAACTGAGGCTGTCGAACAAATGTAGTTGTGTAAAAAATGCAATGTCTCCAGCTGGATTAACCTTGGATGCAGTTGAAGTATGAAGCACCAGTAAATGGAAAGAAACTATTTGAAATATTGATCTTATAGGTTATCCAGGTCAGAAATATCTCTACAATATAGAGCTAAAGACATTAGTAGAATTCTCAGTTGACACAAAAGCAGAACTATTTGTTATGGTTGTCTTTCATTCTCTAATACCAGGCCTGTCAGGTATTGTTGCTTTTCTCTTTTTTATAACATAGTATAACTGATTATAGAGGAGTTTTGGGATGCCATCTTTGCCTTGGACATGACTAGATTTGACTGATGGAACTATTTTATTATATTTTGTGTTGCAGAGCCTGGACCCTCTGCCCATGAAAGGGCCAGAGTTTGGGGTTCAAGCAGACGACATCGAGGCTGCAGATATTGAACAGGAGCCCAAACAAGAAGTTCTTGAAAACAAGGATGTAAGAGTTGTTTTGTACCAGACAGTAATTACACAACTCCCTCACTAGGACTTTGATTTGGAGGTTTATATTGTCCCTTTCACTGTTCGTCCCTCTTGTTTTTCAGGTTGTGGTTCAACAAGTACACATAGATGGACTCGGAAGAACCAAGGAGGACCTGTTGACTTATGAAATCGCAGAAGTTTTCAGGGCAAAGAACTTGATTGATGTAGGTGCAGGTGCAGACGGCAGTGCTCAGTAATGGTTGTTTGTGAATAGCAGTAAATGGAATAAACAAAATGTTCACTTTGTCGTCCAGGTGATGCGAAAGTCTCACGAAGCCCGACAGAAGCTTCTGCGTCTTGGTATCTTCAGAAAAGTCGAAGTGGTCATTGACACATCACGAGGTACTGTCAGTCACGGCACACTCTTATGGTTATGTATAGGTACTTTCCAAATAAATGTACAAGTTGTTATCATTAATCTCCTGTGTTGGACCATAATAATTATCTGTGACATGCATCCCCACATGAGATCTCTGTCCCATTGTTTTAAACTAACCCTGAATTAGATTTTATATTGTCTATATATTTATACTTTCTCTTGCGTTTAGGTGAGGACGCTCTTCCAAATGGCCTCGACGTGACCTTCGAGGTCACTGAGCTGAGACGAATGACGGGCAGCTACAACACTATGGTCGGAAACAATGAAGGCAGCATGGTGAGTGCTACAGTGCATGATGTCAGCATCTACTTTCTGAAAGGCCACACAGTTCTGGATCCAATCATGGTGCTACGTTGACCTTTTTAAAGGTCAGTTGAAAGGTTTTTGTTTTTACCTTGACACAAATCTCCCCCGTTGTAATTACAGGTACTGGGCCTGAAGTTACCTAATGTATTTGGTCGTGCAGAGAAACTGACCTTCCAGTTCTCCTATGGCACCAAAGAGACGTCCTACGGCCTGTCCTTCTTCAAACCTCAACCAGGACACTTTGAACGCAAGTAAGATATGAACAGCACAAAAAATATATCTGTTTATAGGTCTTATATGAAAGTGTGTCTATTACATCTGTGGGAAGGGTTATTCTTCTGCTAAGGCTGAGGTTGGTCATGAGGCACATGTGGTGACGCCCCTGCTGCTTTAGCTCTAGATGAGGGTCCTTCCGTTTGGAGTCTGAGCAGCTAATGCAGTAACTATAGATGGATTTAGTTTATAATCAAGGTATTGAACTGTCATTTCATTTTTCATTTTCAGTATCTCAATCAACATGTACAAAGTAACTGGTCAGTTTCCATGGAGTTCACTGAGGGAGACAGATCGAGGCATCTCTGCAGAAATGAGTGTAAATACTTGTTTCTATCTTTTCCCCACGTTAAAAATGTCTTTGTATTTTTTTCTCTCAGGCTTTCATCAAGCCATTATTATCTAAGCTCATTTACAATGAACGTGTTACTTATTTCTCACACACAGTTCCCCTTGTGGAAGACCAGCCAGACACTCAAGTGGGAGGGAGTTTGGAGAGAGCTGGGCTGTCTGGCTCGCACTGCCTCGTTTGCTATTCGGGAGGAGAGTGGCCATTCCCTCAAATCCTCACTCTCGGTATTTTTAAATTGTTGGATTTCAAATGTTTACGGAGTTTCATGATGTCCTCTTTCAGAAAAAAACAAAAAAACCTCGGCTGAGTTTTGGATTCGTTTTCTGCAACAATTTCCAATTCTAATTTGTGGAGTGGATTTGACTTATGTTTAATATTGGCAAACAACAGAATATCCAGCAAGACACTGTACTAATGGATTGGTATTTTGTCATTACTTATTTGTCATTTTGTTTTTCAGCATGCTATGGTCATTGACACCAGAAATTCCTCCATCCTTCCCAGGAAAGGTGGCCTGTTAAAGATCCATCAGGTTTGTTGTTTAACACAAGTCATACATCTTTTATGTGACATGAAAACAATATTATGTTAATGTTGTGGTTGTGTAGGAACTTGCTGGTTACACTGGGGGAGATGCTAGTTTCCTGAAGGAGGACTTTGAGATCCAGCTCAACAAAACACTTTTCTGGGACTCGGTGAGATTCTGCCTTTTACATTTCTGCCATTTGGCAAATGATCTCATTTCTACCAGCCCTGAGTACAAATTAGAAGTTAAAGAAATTTTACATAGTTTGTGTCTAATGATTAATTGCAAGGTAAAGAATTAAAGTAATATACCCACTGTCTTGTAAAAATGTAACATCAAATAAACATCCAGTAGAGGAAAATTCTAGTTTAGTGTAGCTCTTAAGCCAGGCAACATTTATTATGTCTAAAAAAAAAAAAAAACAGTTTGATGAACTCAGCTTAACTAGACACTGACTTTCTCCTCCAGGTCCTTTCTGCCTCATTGTGGGGCGGTCTGCTCCTACCCATTGGTGAGAGGCCAGCAAGCATCGCCGACAGGTACACAAATACAATGCAGCAGCATATTGCCATTGCTAGACCAGGGTTTTTAAAGTGTTAAACTCTGGCCTCCTCAGATCAAATTGAAACAATGCGAGTACAATTTTTAAGCTTATATTTGTCTTCATTTTCAGCAAACTGGCATCCTTTTATGATATGCTCAAAAACCAACCCTTACCTGAATGTGTCTGAGATTTTCCCATTGTTGTGAATGCCTCTGACCTGGAGAACGTCCTGCTGTGTTCTTTATATGTGAAAGGCAAAGGTCCGGAGCAATTTGTCTGGGCCTTTTCTAGATTGCATGTCTGAGAACAGATTGAGTCTAAAAATATGTGTATAGTGTTTTGTTCAGATTTGAACAATGATTCACAGGAACAGGACAGAACAGGGATTCTGGTGCAAAGTGGAGCAATCGCATTCTGTAGATACTATAATTGTCTCAATGAGCTGTTTATCGCAGCCGCTGCTGGTGACGCTGCAGTCTGTGTTGATATCGGTCTGGCAAACTACTGTTATTATATTTTATTTATTTTTGTATTTACATAAAGCCCATTTCTGTATAATGTATTGTCTTTTCTCAACCTTCTAGGTTCTATCTCGGAGGCCCCACCAGTATCAGGGGATTCAGTATGTACAGTATGGGCCCACAGAGCGAAGGTGAGATACTAACTTGGCCGAGTTGCCTGGTAATCAGACTGAAGTGTGATGGTTAATTTAAAGCTTGTGTGCTGGCATTACTGGTATGGCAGGTGACTACCTGGGAGGAGAGGGCTACTGGGCTGGAGGTCTCCACCTCTACACCCCTCTACCCTTCAGACCGGGCCGGGGCGGCTTTGGTGACCTCTTCAGAACACACTTCTTCCTCAATGCTGGAAACCTTTGTAATCTCAACTATGGTGAGAATTTAAAGCAGAATAAGCACCAATGTAATGACAGTTAAAACTTCATGTTTTATGAAGCAGATCTCGACATGAATGTCTGGATATTATCAGAAAGGATCGGGACAATCATTTGTTTTCTTGTTAAAGTTTGGAATGTGGACTTTGTTTGGGCAAAGATCTTCAGTCTGGCTTCAGTTATTTGTTTGTTTATACTCAGGTGAGGGGCCATATGCACATTTGAAGAAACTGGCAGAATGCATCCGTTGGTCATACGGAGTGGGCCTTGTGCTGCGTTTGGGGAACATTGCCAGGTTGGAGCTGAATTACTGCATTCCAATGGGAGTCCAGAGTGGAGACAGGTAGGGTTGGTTAGCTTAGCAAAATGTAGCTCCTGTGATATTTTAATTTCACCTATTAAATTAACTTTAAAGACATTCAAGGCACAGCAGGTATGGCTGAAGCCCAATAGCTCTTTTATAAATACGCATTGAACTAGAATGGCATTCAGAGGGCACATATCTCTGCCAAGGCCCAGCAGTTTATTTGAATCTGCTGCACCAAATTACACACACTCATAAGTAAACATGGCAGATTTTTTTTTTGTCATCAAGATCCATGAATTATTCTCTGACATATAGGGGAAAGTAAAACAAAAATCCTGAATCTGGATCCTCAACAATATTTAATGTGTTCCTCCTTCTATCATGTGCCACCCCCTCCACAAAATTGGTTGTATAGTTTTTGCATTATCCCTCGAACAAACCAACAAATGCAGACAAAAACATAACTTCCTTAGCAGAGGTAATGAGGAATTTTCCTCATTGAAAAGCAAACCTCTGTTTACAATTGAAATCTACTCAAGGGATTATCAAGCCAAACAAATGAAATATTGAGTCCTGTCAAAATTCTTTCAAAGGTGTGAAGCAAATCTTTTGAATCACACAAAAGCCTCTTCTCTGTAATCATGTAGATGTCTGATAACTTCCAACACACATGATAAGAGCATTCCTTCAATGTTCACGTCATATGTCCTTGACATGCACTCAGGACAATCACATGTTTTGTTTTGCTTGAACCTGAATTCTTACAGCTTTTTCTTCTTGCAGGATATGTGATGGAGTCCAGTTTGGTGCAGGAATCCGATTCCTGTGAAACCACATTTGTTGAATCTGGAGCTACTTTGTGCTTCACCATTAATGTTATGCTAGAAACATTTTTTGGAAAAGGAAATTGCTTGTACAGAATCATTGTTTCAACTCATTTGCTCAGTAAAATTGTTTGCACTGACTGTTCTCATTGATGCATCTTTTCTTAACATTTGCTGTTTAGAACTTACTATATGTCAAGTGAATTTTAAGACTGCCTCCAGTGTGTCTCTACCACTGAATGGACAAATGGTTATCAATGATACTGATACATTCTTAAAGGGATAGTTCACCAAAAAATGAAAATTCACTCATCCACTCACCACTATGCCGATTAAAGGATATGTGAAGTGTTTGAGTCCACAAAGCACTTTTGGAGTCTCAGGGGTAAAACAGTGTTGCAGCTAAATCCAATGCAATGTTAATTTTTCAGATAGCTAACCTTTGAAGGGAAATTCAGTGCTGGCGAAGTGTCCACATCACACTTGTTTCAGCTGCAGACTAGTTGTGATGTCGAAACTGATGCTTACAGTCAGAGAAACTTAACACTTTCAAAAGATGAATGCGAAAACATCCTTCAAGTGTCTCATTTCTTAATTAATGTCACTCAGTATAGCGCATTCGTCTGCTAAGGCCTAGCACACCCCTTAAATTCAGTCAAGCTGCACCAAATGTCACACACTAATATATATTCGTTCACTGAATGTGCCTGATTTATTTCATCAAGATCAATTAATTATTCCCTGGGAAATCTGATAAAGACAAATTGATAAAGAAGTTTTAAAATATCACTGGATCCACCTTCTGATCCTGATTCACATCAACATTTTATGGGTTCTCTACTGACCCACATCACATCCTTCTACCAAGTTTTGTGGAAATCCGATTTTGAAAAGAATACAATGGGTTCTTTATCATCTTTATTGTACAAACTTTACAAAAGAATATTAATGAACACAATTTAAAATGGATATAACACTGGTGAAGTTAACAATACGACTCACTGAAATAAGACTTATAAATAAACGAGGTGTGTTTACATGTGCTTTCAGGAAACCATGAGTGGAGCTACTGCGCAACACTAGTGCGCAGACCAGTGTCACGTGTGCAGAGTTGCTGACGGGGTTGGCTGAACGCGCGCATGCGTCGTGCTCTTTGTTCCGTAGCATGTTAGCTGGAGAGCATCGTTGGAGCAGCGACAGAGGAAGGAGCCCATTCACAATCTCCACCAGATCTTATCAGCCCGTCCCCGCTCCAGAGAACACATCCCCCCGGTAACACTCTCTCGGGTGTGTTACATTCGCCTGGAAGCGGAGAGAAACCGACCCGAGAAGAGTTTTCTTCTGCGGTTTCATTGGCGGTCTTGTCTGAGCGGCAGCCACCCGGACGCACGCTGATGGCGGTCACCATTGAGGATCTCTACCGTAGCTACGGGGTCCTGGCCGATGCTAAGGACAACCTCAGTCAGGTAAATGGACGCCTCATATGCTCCCGTTTGGAGCTGAGGGTCAAACACAGCCGGGGGGGGGGCGGTGTGGCTTAGCTACAGAGCGCTGGTTCACTCACACCTCTGCGATCTGCGCTCAATTACATAACACTGTTGTGTGCGTGCGTGCTAAGCTAATCGTAGCTAGCGTAGTGACCGGGCAAATGTTAAAAGCTTCGCCATGGCGACCCCAAAGGCTGGGGCTGCTAGCATGAGCCTCGACCCTCTCTATCTCACTCTGGATGATGAGTTCCTGCAGATCGATGGGGATTACTCCACAGTTTGACTTTAGTACATTTAAAGCGAAATGAACTAGAACATGTTATAGTTTTATATTCATTGAGCGGTATGCCCTGCAGGCTACTCCAGTGAATAATGAAGACTTTTTGTTGCTTTAGACCTTTAGACTCATGTCTAGAGGAGCAAGTTTGATGAATTATATTGTGCACACAGCAAGATGCAATACTGGTACACAGGGTTAATTATAAACTTTTTAAAACGTTACTGATGCAGGTGGCACCACTCGCACTAAAATTGTATATGTGTACTAGATGTGTCTTCTAGTTAATCATCAGGATTTTGAGATAATCTGTGTTATATGAATGGACCTTTTTTATGGTATATTTCTGCATCTCAGTGTGGTACCTTAATGTTGTTTCTCATGTAATGAGAAAGGTTTAGTAGGAATTGTCAAAATCAACTCAGCAAAACGTGGAGTTTACCATGTATGTGTAGTTGTAAAATGCAACATCAGTGTATATGCTCCCAGTTAAAAAAAGGGCTGAACCTGATTATATCTCCAGGGGATGCCTGTAACCATTGTGCCCTCGTTAAGAAGTGTTTAAGCACCCCCACTTTGCTGTATTAACAATACAAACCCCCAAGTTTCTGCTTAACCTGATGAAAGTCCTAAAGTCACACCCACCGTCGATCAGCCGTTTGCGCTGCTATTCCACAGAGTGCAGCAACACAGTGATCTTTAGACCACAGAAACTTTAAGTTGAACCTCCTATTATAATGTGGTATGAGTGCTCGACTGAAACTATAATCTTTACTTAATAACCTGCACATGTTAATGAGTGTACTCTTTTTTTTCTCATTTTGATTCCGCAGCACAAAGATGCTTACCAAGTTATCCTGGATGGTGTGAAGGGGGGCCCCAAGGAGAAACGCCTGGCAGCACAGTTTATTCCCAAGTTCTTCAGCAGCTTCCCAGAACTCGCCGATGCCGCCATAAATGCTCAGCTTGATCTTTGTGAGGATGAAGATGTCTCGGTTAGTATTAAAGGATACGGATGTGGACGGGTACTTTATATACTCGTGTGGGATGCAGAGATTGTCTTGTCCCTCAAATTCTCTTGAGATAAAGCTTCAGCTTTTCTGTGCTCCTAAATTGATGTGTGGTTTCCTCCTTTGGCTTAATGAATTTGTAGTTTTATTCTATTATGACATTTCTATCTATGTCTTTGTTCAGATTCGACGACAGGCCATCAAGGAGCTCCCACGGTTTGCAACTGGCGAGAACATCCTCAGAGTTGCAGATATTCTCACCCAGCTCCTTCAGACAGGTAATGATATCTCAAGATAAGATAAACTCTTTGGGACTGGAACCAAGGACTCATTTCATTATTGATTAATTGGATTATTATTTTCTCAGTGAATAAGTCAATACAGTTTCCCCAAGTGAATATCCAAATAAAATTTTCAGTGGTCATAGTTTCCTGGATACCCTGGAAATAACATTGGCTTGTCAGTCTGAACCTTGTCTTGGTCTGTTGGTTTTGATGTGATCCTGTGCTATTTTAATGAATCTAATGGCATTGCCAATGTTAAGAATGGATTCATATTGATTTTTGTTGATTGACTTGTATTAGCTAACACCAATGTTTTGTAAATTACTTCTTAATTTCTCATGGGAAGTTTGAGCAGCGCTGTTTCCTTAAATATAAAATTGTGTAAGTGCAGCCTACACTGTTTGGTTGATTTTCTCTGAAGACTGCTGACCAATTTCTATTTTTGTGATTTTTAGATGATACAGCAGAATTCAACCAAGTGAATGTAGCACTTATTTCTATCTTCAAGGTTGATGCTAAGGGTAAGTGCTGCTCCCTCCTTTTGCTGATCTAAATAATGCTCTTGTATTTTTGTAACTTATTCAGCCCAGTTCAGAGCTGTGGTGGAAAAGGACACTATGAAAAATGTCTTTCTTATGCATCTCGCTGGGGTACTAATTCCACTGTGAGATCATGTTACACCTGTGGTCTTTTGCCGTGTATATTAAACAATATATTTGGGATATCTTTAGTTTAGTTTTAGTAACGACCATTATGCACTGATACCTGAGTGAATTGCCTTGTGAACCAACTCCATCATTATTCTTCCATCACAGCCAGTAGATCTGAAGTAGTTGATTTAATTTTGTGAATAACCACTCATCTGTGTTTAATCATTCTTTTAATCCTGTCTACTCCTGTGTTTTGTTGTCCAGGTACTCTCGGGGGCCTCTTCTCTCAGATCCTTCAGGGAGAGGACATAGTGCGGGAAAGGGCGATCAAGTTTCTGTCAGCCAAACTGAAGACCCTGCCAGAGGAGGTCATGACAAAGGAGGTGGAGGACTACGTCTTTGCAGAAACAAAGAAGGTTGGTAATTAGTCCAAAAGTGATAAGTGATCGTCGATAGTGATCTTTATTGTCATTCTGAATGTAGCCCAGGTCATTAACATCCAACTACATCACACTGTATGATGGACTGGAGTCAGAGTTAATGCTGCCTCTGGTCAAAGCTGAGTGTTTTGACTGTGGCCAGTAATTTTACTGACTTCTTCACATGGGGGTGGTATTTGAAACTTTTTTCAAATACCACCCCCATGTGCATTTCATTTTTAAATGTGAAATTGCACTGGGAATTTGTGGGCACATAAGTCTAATGGATTAATCTAATATCGTTCACAAGCATTGTTAGCAAAGAGCCATACCTTGAACGTCTCTCCTTATGATCTCTGTGAAATTATTAATATAATTGTTTAATGTAGATAACACCACACTGCTTTGTCATTCCATTCTGTTAACTGGCCTGTATTCACTCTCCTTGTCCTCCATGTATTGTTTTGTCAATTATTTGTCTTGCAAAGTTAAATACACTAAACAAAGAATCTTACCTGCTAGCTAGACTTGAACTGCAGTATCTGGTGGATGTTTGCCTGTGGAAAAAAAAATACACATTGTTTAACGGCTTCTTGTCTCTTCTTTGCTGTCTGCTCAGGTGTTGGAGGATGTGACAGGAGAGGAGTTTGTGCTGTTGATGCGTGTGGTGTCCGGCCTGCGGGTGCTGCAGACGGTGCACGGCCGGCAGCAGCTGGTGGAGTTGGTGGTGGAGCAGGCTTTCCTCGAGCAGGCTCTAAACCCGACCGACCCTGACACTGTTGACCGCCTGCTGCAGTGCACACGCCAAGCCCTGCCCCTGTTCTCCGTGAGTAGAAACAATAAACCTCAAACAAGTTCCCGTGTCAAACAATGTCTTAATTTATAAAAGATGTTGTGCTTGTCTTTTAACAGAGGGACATTTAGATTTTAGTTAATATTCTTAGAGAATTTTACTTTAGTTAGTAGTAACAGTTTTATAAAGTATTTTCATTAGACTTCTAAACTACTGCTGATTGTGCAAAGAGATTATGGTAGTAGACTTTAAAAATGTTGTTTGATAGAATTCTAGGAAGCTTAACTTCCAAATTAGCAAATACCTCTGAAATACACTATATATGCAAACCCACGTTAAACGTATATTACAATGAATCATTGTAGTGTGAATTAATCTTAGTTTTCTCTTTTCTTGTAGAAAAATGTCCATTCCACACGTTTTGTAACCTATTTCTGTGAACACGTGCTGCCCAACCTCAGCACCCTGACAAGTCCTGTGGCTGAGCTGGACATTCAGTTGGAGGTGAGCTCTTCCTTCTTCCCTTTAATTGAAAATGTGCAGTTTTTTAATGTCTCCTCGAATGACACTATTTGCTCCTACTGGGTTATTCCACCTCAGTGCTGCAGAGTATTTTTGGACTGTAATTTGCATATTTTGTGTTTTTTATGTGTCAAGCTAATTTTATTTATATAGCCAAAAAATCCCAATTACAAATTTACCTAAAGGAGCTTAACTTTACTTGGCACTTCTGCCTGTGTTCATCCCTGCTGCCTGTCATGGCAAATCAGGACATAATAGTCGTGTGAGTGGAAACAAATTCTATGTCAAAGTCAATGAAGCTTTACTGGCAGACATGAATATAACATTGTACCACAAAGTAATAAGCCAAGAACAGGACAAGAACTGAGTGCTAAGTGTAAACAGTGTTGCTTTTTACAACCAGTGTGGCCATTAGACAAAAAAACTTGTTACAGGGCCTGTAATTGTTAAGCATGGAACAGCACTATTTCTGAGTGGGCTGACAAATACGTCCACTGGTGTGAGGTCGATACTCCTAATGTCTGACATTTGGTGAGTGGTTGTAGTCGTAGTAAACAAAGTCAGCGTGGCAGCCACCTGTCAGAGGTGGCAGCCTACTGCATGTTGTTAATGGGTCATTAGTCCGCACCACGCAACCCTTTTTCTCATTAGCAATGCATATTACTGTGTGTGTGTGTGTGTGTAGGTACTGAAGCTGCTCGCTGAGATGAGTCCGTTTTGTGGAGACATGGAAAAGCTGGAGGCCAACCTCAACATGCTGTTTACCAAGCTGCTGGTGAGAACACACTGTCCTGTTGGGGTGAAAATCAAAATGCACATTAGCTGATTCAACTTTTCTCTGAATTATAACATTGTCAGTCTTTAAGAAATTATTAAATCTATTGCTATATCTGCAAAAAAATGTTTGTTGTAATCAACAAGAGGCCCTAGTTGCCCTAATATTAATGATAATACAAATGATAATAAGCTAGTCTTCCATTCTTTCCCATGGAACCATGGAAACCTCCTCTGTAAATGTATTATTATTTTTTTGATAGTAAGTAAATGTGCCTTGCTGATGTTGTTCCAGTGCTGATTCCACACTAGTTAAAAATAAAGACCCCTACTGGTCCCAGTTCTTTGTAGTTAGAAAGCTTCTAGTTGTGGTTTTTCAAGTATTCTCTGCTTGTAGGAGTTCATGCCCATGCCACCAGAAGAAGTGGAGAACGGAGAGAACTCAACCAGCGAGGAGCCCAAACTGCAGTTCAGCTATGTTGAGTGCCTCCTCTTTGGCTTCCACCAGCTTGGCAAGAAGCTGCCAGACTTCCTCCTCGACAAAGTTGATGCTGAGCGTCTCAAAGACTTCAAGATCAGGTGAAGTGACACAAAAAACTTATCTTACAGCTCATACATAGGTGAAACGTTCAGTTGGTACACACTCATTGGTTGACTCACTGGATTCTTAAAGTAACTACTTTTTCTTTAAGTTGACTGTCCTTTTTATGTCCACAGGTTACAGTACTTTGCCAGAGGCCTGCAAGTTTACATCAGACAGTTACGAGTCGCACTGCAGGGCAAGACAGGAGATGCTCTAAAGACAGAAGAGGTATTTACCGCTGCACCTTCAAATTTGATTGATGACTTATTGCTTGTGGTCAACAACATTCATGCTGAGTAGTTTAAGATGTTTTATGTCCTGAGAGTCCTCCTGTAAAATATCAAAAAACCTGACTTCTCTTTTGTTGTGTTACCAGAACAAAATAAAAGTGGTGGCCCTGAAGATCACAAACAACATCAACGTCCTCATCAAGGTAAGGTGTTGGTCATACACACAAAGTGACACAAATGTCTTTATGCTTAAAGGTTTTCTGGTGATCGATTTCTTATTTATGAAAGGAGGGGGGTGCACCATGCTGGGTATAAAGTGATACAAGACAGACCAAGTGGAATAGAACAGTTTTATTTTGTTTTTTACCACCACACCCACCTCTTTCTTTGTTTTTCTCTCATAAACCTCCACCCCCAACCTCTACCCCATATCATGACAAACCAAGCAAAGTGTAAAGTAATATAAAACAACAAAAACATGAATTACCAATACAACCTCCCTGGTTCTCGACCTCATACCCTCATACCCTGTGCCAATCACACATTTATTTAAAGCACTACTTTTCTAATCAATGATGCCATGGTGCTGCCCCCTGTAGCCCTTCATTTAGTATCATTAAGCTAAAAAAGATAACACGTTTATCTTAATAAGTGAAAGAGTGTTTCTTATATGTTTACTTAATTTATGTTTATAACAAACATATCAGGGACATCTTGATTATAGTGCAGTCCAGTGAATCAACTTATAACCAACAGCTGTCTCAGGGTGTCACCTCAAACTGACTATTGCTTTTGTCACAAAGTATTTAGCGTATGAACTGTAACATGATATTGCAAAGCCTCCATTAT
The DNA here is from genome assembly GCF_024713975.1 of Paralichthys olivaceus. Classification (NCBI taxonomy): domain Eukaryota; kingdom Metazoa; phylum Chordata; class Actinopteri; order Pleuronectiformes; family Paralichthyidae; genus Paralichthys; species Paralichthys olivaceus. The sequence goes on from NC_091099.1 coordinate 20,255,526, forward strand.
TCTGATCACTGCATTCAAGGAGAACAAGGAGTGGACTGTTTTTTTTAAATTATATCTTTAAACTTGATTGTATTTGCAGGATCTCTTCCACAACCCTCCATCGTACAAGAGCACAGTCACTCTATCCTGGAAACCTGTCCAGAAGACAGAGGCAGTAGCGTAAGTCTGCTTCCACTTCTATCATTTTGCTGTCAGAGGCCATTCATGCAGAGGAGTGTATCTGTTGCCAGAATAGATCTTCACAGACTTCTGTGTGTTTTTGTTTTTAGACCGAAGCGTCCGTCAGTTGAGGAGATGGGGTCTGGGGGCAGCACAAAAAAACAGATCTCCCCTCTGCCCCGGAGGGATGCTCGGCAAATCTACAACCCCCCCAGCGGCAAGTACAGCGCCTCCATTGGCAATTTTAGCTATGGTGAGAACCACTTGGTGGCAACGTTTACCTCTCACACAAACAGCTTCTTCAGCTCCTGAAAATGTTTCTGTTGTGTTTTACGCACACACCCACTGCAGGTTTAAAGGCGCATCTGTTAATTAGCGGAGGATGTCCGCTGTTATCAGCTTGGAATTTTGTCAAAGTCACAGATCCTAATGAAATCTGGCAAGCTGATTTGATCATATAAGAAAACTATGGAACTGTAATTGTATCTGCCTTAGAGCCTAAATCACTTTTTAACCTACAAATGAATTATATATTTATTGCAAAACAACATTTGAATGTTGCAGTGGTAAAGAATCTTTAAGAAGCAGTGTGAGAACAGTTCAAATTTCTCTAACCCTTATCTCTCTAAATTATGAACTGAGTCAAATAACATCTTTGTTTCTCGTGATAAAAACATCATGATGAATTTCAGTATGATATATGACATTGTTAAAAGCTTGATGATTTGACCTGGAATGACCCACCAGTCAAACCGACTCTTGTGGCAAAGCATCATCCTTGTCATGAAAGTGAATACATGAGACAAAAGTCTTGTATTACATTTTTTATTCAGAGGAGACAATGTGAAACACTGCATCTTCCACACTTTTACTAAAACTATGTAAAACGTTGGAGCTGGAGAATTGTTCTAATTGTTTTTTTTGTTGACTGTAGAACGAGGCGGCTTCAGGGGGGGGCGAGGACGAGGCTTCGGAACCAGAGGCAACAGGAGCCGAGGCCGAATTTACTGAGATGCACAAAAAAAAATTTGTATTGCTCATTGAACTGCATCACATCAGGATCTTTTCCGCACTAAGATGGACTATGTGTCACCTAATCATGTGTTTTTTAACTGGTCTCCACGTCTTTCACCTTCAAACCCGCATATACAAATAATTTTCATCGGAGGGGTTTTATTTTCCTGTTTTCAGAATATAAGACAACAATATCAGATTTTTCTACCTGTCATTTCAACATTTGTTTCCTGTTCCTCTTCACCCGGGCTTAGATAAAGTACAACTACATGGTGTTTTTCCTTAATTTTTTAAAGACGTGTTTTTGTGGAACAAAAGACTGCCAAGTTGTAACTGATAAATATTCATGTCAGATTATTGTAGGAAAAGATGAAAATCCTCTTGTTTTGCAAAATGTTGATGAATGCATTTCTTTCTATCCTTTTATTTAATCATGTTTTTCTTTTTTTATTAGACATGAAGTTGAATTGGCTTATGTTACTTTGTATGAATCAATGATCTTGTTTCATTGGATTTTTATCATAAACTTGTATGGAATGAAGACCTTGGTCCTCGTTTTGTGTTTTTTACAAGCCAAACTTACCTCACACTTTGTCTTCTCATTATCAATTTGATAGCTCATACCATTATAATCATAATCTAATAATATGTTTTTTTATTTTGTTCAGTTACAACACAGTGTTAAATTTAACAAGACATCCCTTTTAACCTAAACTTGAGAAGCCGAAATTGCTTTTATTAAACATTAAATAGCGTTTAATTATATCTGGTCTAAACCTAGGGCCTAAATACTGAATTAAATTATCTTAACTTCAAGTTCAAAATTTCAATGTCACTTTTCTTACACACATGTTCTCTTGGATGTGTTTTGTTTTTATTAATACACTTATTGGATATGGAATTTTGGTGCTGTGTTTAACTAACAAATCTTATCTTAAGGATTTGAGGACTCTCATCAAGACATGGATGTAAGGTAAAACATGCAGTGAAATGTGGGGTGACTGTTTCTGTAGAGGCATACCACGTAGCTCAACAATGCAAAGATAGTTCAAAGATATAAGATTATTCAAATTAAATCATAGTCTGAACGGAATGCTTTGTCATATATCTGCTTAAATTTGCCACTTTATACCTAAACTCATTACCATATTTGTAGAACCTGAGCCTAGCCTGATTCTGATCATTCTGAATTATATGCATAAAAGAAAATAACATGTTGAATTGCATCCACAGAGGTTCGGAGCTGGTTCTAGAGAAGGCGGACAAGACAGTGATCCATCGCCTAGGTGGGAGCTACAGGTCTGCATGTGAGGACACGTGTTTGTGTAGGTGGATGCTGAGGAGTGGGAGGGAGCTTAAACTTTCATTTTTCTGAATCGACTGTGTTACTTGTTTGCAGAGAACTGAATGGAATTTAACTAACTAACCCCTGGAGCCTCTGAATCTTCATCACCCCAGTATTCGTGCACTAACCACTCAGAAACATAAGAATGAGCTAAACATATTTTGTTCAGGTTGTATGGATAAATAAACCACAAACTCATTTTAGTGTCGACTGAAGCAGCTTTTACATAAAACTCCGTGAATATTATTGGGCATAATTTTGATACTTTTGAACACCACAGCACCGTTCATAGTTTTGACTGTTGTCTTGGCAGAGTTTCCCCTCTAGGGGGCGATCCAGACCAGGGTTTTTCCCTGGTATAGCAGCCCGGTCTATTTTTATCCTCACCGAGTCACTTAAAGCTTTCATGATATCTTTTTGTCTCTCTTTGTATTTGTGCTCGGGTTGAGGCGCATGAAGGAACACTGCGATTACGAGCAATGCAAGAGGAGTCAGAGAGAACGCGTCCAAATCTCATCCTCTAGAATAATTTGTCATTAAAAGCCTTGTTGTATTTGTCAGTGATTTGATGAAGTTGGCTTCTGTATTTAATCAGTGCTGGAATTAACTATTACTGCAGAAAGCATCACTTTTAGCTCGATGCTCTCCCATGCAACATGATGTGTTTTGTGTGTATATTTGATTGTGATTTGTCAGTGTCTTGTGTGTAAGAGTTGCTTGTTATATCCCAATTTCCTCTTGATTTCTACAAATGAAAATAATACTTCCAGCTTTCATCCACATGTACAGGCTAATGCTCTTTTTTTTTATCTCTTTTTTTTTTTACAGACACATCTTTTGGCACAAACATCGTGGTGCGTTTGAGGTCTGAGAGTTTCAATGCTCGTTTCAAGACAGTAGGGGGCGGTGTTCAACAGAGATGAGCTCTCCTCATTGTTCGTGACCAGGTATTTCCCAAACCAGCCAGTCAGTCAGTAAGCCAGCCAACCAATGCCACACACACACACACACACACACACACACACACACACACACACACACACACACACACACACACACACACACACACACACACACACACACACACACACACACACACGGCGGAGCTGAAAATAATCAAGTAGTGGTGGAGGAGTGGGCGGCAGAGGAAAAGAAGACGACCCTCAGAGAGAAAGATGGAGAGAAAGAGAGAAAGGGAAGGAAGGAAAGGAAGGAACAACTGTAGGAGTCCGTGTGAGAGTAGAAGTGAAGGTAAATCGATAGTCCTGAAGCACTTGGTGGAACTCGATTGGTTTCCTCACTTTATTTCAACCTGATGTTGATCTTGATGTTGCATGAGGTCAGGCCACTGTTCACTTGTTAGCCTCCTGTAGTTTATGTGCTGGGCTGCGGCTACTGCTGCTATTATGCTGGAAGAAGAAAGTCCCAACTGGAAATTCTGCTTCCCCTGGACCTCATGGTGTTTCCATGAGGTCCAGGTTAAGTTGTGGAGAGTTTAAAGACAACAAAGACAACATGTTTGGAACTGTCCATGGTGCTGGACCTCTCTGTTAATGGGGATTATGGGCCAATGGAAACTGTCCATGGTGCTGAACCTCTTTGTTAATGAGGATGCGGTTCGGTGGAAAGTGTCCATGTTGCTGAAAACACTTTGGCAGTGTATTTAAAGAGAGCTTTACTTACTTTACTTACTGACATCAGCATTTTATTAAAGCACAGACTTGCTTGAAAACACGAAAGACTTTTGTCCTATACTAAATTCAGGTGTGTTATTTACCAGCATGTGCAGACTCAGACATCTTGAACATATTTAAGTAGAGCTTGATAAGATTACAGGTGAAAGGGGAGGCTGTGTTTTTTATTGCCTGTTTGCACCAGTGCAAGGTTAGAGGTCAAAGTCAGCTCTACACAAAATCAGGGTTTTGCTCAAGGGCACATCAAAAGGGGCGCGTGGTGGACGTCGACATTGAGCATTATCGACTGCCTCGGCTCAGGCACGAATTCAGCCCCGATCAAAAAACTTTTCTCTCATTGTCCCTCATTCTTGGAATCGTGATCGCCTTAAGTGCAGCGACCCTGAAAGTGAAGCATCACAGACACAGGATATGTGCGCGGAAAAATAAATCAGTTGTGAAAGGGGAACTTTTTCTTCTCTTTTATTAAAAAAACAAAACAAAAACGCAAAGTCCGCCCCCTCATGTACGATGCTGGGAATAGTAACAGCACTGTGATGCTGGGCTAAATATAGCAGCCAGTGAGTGTTAACATGTCAACTTCAGCAGGAGCGCAGGGAAGCGGCTGCTGCACGTATGACCGCTGTGGATCTACACAGTTTATATATAAAGCAACCAGCCCGTCTCCGGCTGCTGTATAGATCTTATATGCAAACCAAGTCAACGATACTTAATAAACGTAAAAAATAAACGTTTTAATCATTTTGTCTCACGGCACAGAAAAAAATGGCGCAACACACAAGGCGGAGATGCGCCGATTTCTATAATAGAGACAACGATGAAGAGCTTCAGTCGAGAAAAAACAAAGACATTTGAAGAGAAGCGGCGGAGAAGACATAAGTGCCCGTCATTAATTCATACAAGCTTTAATGTGAGCGATTCTGGAAATCAAAAACCTCCTGAAATCACCATTAACCCGCACTGTCGATAAACCTGTAAGATGATCCGCCGTTTCTGAATCTAAGAGTGGATGCACGTGGGTGGAGGATGATGATGATGTGGGAGAGGAGGGGGGGGGGGGGTGCAGTTTATTTTTATCACGGCCGCCTTTCAGAAATAGAAGGAAGTCTAAAAAAAACAGACCTCACGAGTTCTTCTCAATCGAAGACGCTTGTGCAGCAAACCGTGCATTTCTATCTGTGATGGAGGGAGACTTTAAACACCCCTCCCCACCACCACCCCTCCAGCTTTTAAGCCCCACCCTCACCCCCAACCCCAACCACACACACACACACACACACACACACACACAACAGTGTTACGTAATACAGCATGTGAATGTCAAGAGACAGAAAGAGTCGTGGAGAGAGATGGGAGGATGGAGGAGGAGGAGGAGGAGGAGGAGGAGGGGGGTGGGTTTATTTGGTTTATGCATATAGAGCTCCCAAAACTCAGGGAACACTGTGTACTCTGCCGTCCCCTGAGACCCAGCATGTTACAGTAGATGTCAACCCCACCTCAACCACCTCCACGCACGCGAAGTCATGCACGCGCACGAGTTGGGTGGCTCCAAAATATATAGGAATATATAAATATAACAACCAACGTGGAGGTTAACAGCGGTAAATATAGTGCCAGGCCTCCCACATTCATCCCGTTTTCTCCCTCCATTCACAGACTATTGTCAGAGGAACTGGTGAATGAATGAGTGAGTGGGGGAAAGTGATGGATGAATGAACGACTGCACGAAATGAGTGAATGAAGAGGCGCAGCCGCTGAGGAAGAAGAACGCAGGGGGCGCGCGTCACTCCTGTAGCCATATATCTCTCAGTCGGCTTTCATTGCAGTTCGCCGTCTTTGCGGGGGGAAGTGCGGCTGCACGGGCAATAACCAAGCGTGGAGAGCAAACACATACAGTACACACACACACGCACACACACGTGCGCACAAATTGGGGGAGTGGTGGGGGTCGAGCGTGCGTGTGCGTGCGATGCACATGTGACAAAGCAGTTCATAAATAATCAGCAGTTCTATTCACGAGGATTCTTCTCTTGAGGTGGTTTATTGTGTACAGCAGGGCTCCCAACCAAGGATATGGTGCTGAGCATGGCTAGTAGCCTATTGGGGGGGGTAGAGGGGTAGGAGGTATGTAAACCTAAGTGGTGGTGATGTGTCAGTGTGTGTGCTGTGTAAGGGGGGGGGGGGGTAGTTCTATAAATAGCACTATAGCTCTGCTTCCATTGACATCATTTAGGCAGGGGAGATGGAAAAATAAATAGGGGGAGTGGAGGGAGGAGAGGGCGCAGGGATCCTTAATCTCGGCTTGAAATTCAAACAAAACCTGGCCAGCCGTCCCTCTGTACACACTCAACAAAAAACGGTTCCACGAGCCCGGTGAAGGTTCCTCTTTATCTGATGTCTTCTCCAGTTTCTTTTGAAATTCTCTTTTAAGTGATTGAATTATTTTATACAGAAAACCTAAACAAGGCATTTATTTTATTTTCTAAATTAACATTCAGACAAAACAGTGATGGGTCCGCAGTTCAAACCACTTAGCGTTAAAGCAAAAGACCCAAAAATTGCGGATAAAATCACAAAGAGAAGACATTTTGTAAATTGATATTGAACATATTGATATTACACCCCTCTCTGTTAATTGGTTTTACTCATGATAGTTCAATATCCTGGCAAAGGATCCACTGAGTCCTTCTTCTTAGAGTGTGTATGCTTGCCCTCATCCACTGGGGCCCAATAGTAAACATCAGACCAAAACACCCACTGTTTCCTAGAAAGACGCAGCCTACGAGTTGGAATGGAAAACCACAAGGCACACGGGAGGGGACATCAAACAAATTAAAAGGACCTGTGTGTATACAACAGATACACACATGCACACCATGAGATCCAAATGGAAAAGACCCTTGTGCACCCAAGGCAAATGTTTTGGAAGATAATATTATTGTATTGACATGGTAAAAGAATTGACGCTCAATAGGGCGTACAGAGGCAGCGTTATTTTCATTTCATTATCAAGACTAACATTTCCGCTCAAACAGGCTGACTGACTCATGTGTTTATGTTATTATGGAGGAGGAAAGGAGGACAGCACACTGTTTTTCCATGGTCGGAGTGTCTTAGTCACACCCAGGATCATCTGTGTAACTCTGTCGTCAGCTTTTGCACTGACCCCTGAATGCTGCGTGACTTTCACCAGATGACGTCTTCTATGATACATTTCTCCCCATGTGCGTCCCCTGCCTTGTCCTGCAATCACACATCTTCAAGTCCCACAGCCTGTAACTGCAGCAACGCTTGGTTACTTGTTATTGTTTTGTCTTGTGTTTATCTCGCTTAATGTTCTCATTGATTTCTGTGAGAATTTTCCCCCCTCCGTTCACAGAGGGATCAGAGGTCAGCTGCAGATATTTATAGGCTCCAGAGCAGGACTACCTCAAGGTCGCCAGAGGAAACCCTCACCAGGTGGACTGACCATCTTTTATCCGCAGTAACCTAAGGTTAGTGGTACAGTCATGCATATATGGGCGTAGACAGAGCTCTCTTCCCTCTCTCTTGTTGATCACACACTCCATTTCCTTCTCCCAAACAGCACTCACACCTTTTTTAGTATGTTATGATTCTCACAGCCAAATCCTGAAAGGTGTAGTGCTGGCCACCAGACGTGTGATGGAGCATCCGCCAACATTTGAATGGTGTGTTTTATTTTAGGAGGGTGAATCCTAACCGTAAGGCTTAATTCAGTCATAATGGTGAAGTATCTTTTGCCTATTATTATTTTGTCTGCCTGCCACTCTCCCTCCCTCCCTGTTTTGTATTTCCTCCTTCTGTCTTCATTCTTATCTTCTTCTTCTCCTCATAAATCACACACCATTTCTGTGGAAAAGAAAAAATAGCACCCTAAATGATAAACCAATGACAAGTTCCAAATCAGTACCAAACATCTGCATATGTGTATGTGTGTGTGAGTGTATGCATGTGGTCCAGGTATAATTCATGTAATGGGGACTTAAATCTCTTTACACTGTCAAGTTATGGGAACTTGTCTTTCCTATGCAGACACAAATCAAGTACCCATCATGTAAATCGTTACATTTTAAGGTGAAGACATGTTTTAAAGTGGGGTTAAGGTTATGCAAGTACTAACTATATAGTTCGAGTAAGTCTCCAGGAATTCAATGTAAATCAATCTAATGTCCTCTGAAGTCATGGAGATATGGCTGTGAGTACATGTGTGTGTTTGGTTGCCATGCATGCATCAATGACAGAGTGGCTTTCCTCCTATATTTCTGCATGCAGTGCTTATAGGTCTGAGGGATACTGAAACTTAAACTGAGCACCTTAAATATGTTTCTCTTCAGTAGTCCCCAATCAAGTAAACTTATTGAGTATTGATCATAATGAATAACTTTTCCAATATTCCAACTAAAATCAAATGTTTTCTTCTGTTTTTCACTTTTATCTTTTGTTCATCAGTCAAACATCCTGTAGTGTAGAGTTTCAGCTTGTGATGATATTTCAGCACTGTGGACAGCTCCTGAAGACAAACCTCAGTTCTGGACGGAGCTCTTCAACTGAATCAGTTTTCAGACGATGTATTTATTACCTGAAAATAAACCCACTCCTGTTCTTGGTATGCATGCTCTATAGAATGACTTGACTTTGTCCAGTCCATCATCATCATTCATCTATTTAAATTGTACACATGTTCAAAAGCAGCATGATAACATATTTTTGATCAAGAACAATGTTGAGTCATTTTAATCCATTTGTCTGTGTAGTATTTGTGAGGGACGAGGTAGTAGTGTACTTGAAAGACCCCCTTAGAACCCAGAACCCGTCTGTCTGTGTCTGTCTGCCTGCATGCATGCCTGTCTGCCTGCATGCATGCCTGTCTGCCTGTCTGCCTGTCTGTCTTTTTGCTTGCCTGCCAGTCTGTCTTTCTGTCTGTGTTCAACATGCTGGATATTTTTAGACACAGAGAAAGATGAACGTATCTGACCTGTTTGCCCTGATTACTAAAGTAATTAGTTGCTATGCTCTTTTATTCACATATCGATTTGTCTGGTCTGGCTCTCGACCCCAGTCGGTTTGGAAATGGTGGCTGGGGGAGATTTGAGGAGGTTGTTGGTGGGTAAAAATCTGGGTAAAACATGTGATTCCCCCCCCACACACACACCACCACCACTACACACACACAAACACACACCCTTCACCCCAAACGCCCAACCCCAAACGCTCACAAGCCCCACCCCTCTCTCTCTCCCTGCCAGCTGAATTCATCTGATACTATTTTTGAAAGTCGGTGTTTCTAAGGGATACCTAATGACGCAATGACGTCAATGCAGGTCAATAGCACACTGCTGGATAAGAGGACCAGGGAGAGAGACACGGATGGAGAGACCAACGTACAGAGAGAGGGAGAGAAAGGCAGAGAAGGATAGGTCTGGTTGTCGAGACACTTTTCCAAGCGATCACTCTGTTGCTCCACTCCCTTAGATTTCCACATTTATTTTTCTAGTATGAAACTCCAGTATTCCTCTGCTCTTCCGATTCTTTGGCTTTATCTCTGTCCTCAATCCTATTTAAATTACGCCCAATGTTTTTATTTTCTCTTCCTGGCTGCAGGTTTGTGCCGATAACAAGCGCGGACCTTTTATTCGCGCTTCCCTTGCCCCATTCATGCTTTCCGTCTCAGTCTGGTAGTCATTCACACACATGCGCACGCGCACGGAAACACACACGCACACAGAGTGGTGAATCGTGTGGCGCGCCTCCTCCCCAAATGCGTAAAGTCCCACTGATTTGGCGCGCTCTTTCTATCAGCTGGCTGGCTCACTTTTGTAACTCTGTGTACCCCCCTCCACTCCCAATCCCTGCACCCCTTCCCAACACCACCACCCAACACAACCACCCAACCCATCTTCCATTTGCTCCCTGCATCCTGAATGGCAGTGCCAAACATTTCAGTCTCCGACAGAAGTGGGAGACGTCGTACATCGTGCTGACCTGCTTTGTCCGTCCTGACGCAGGAGCAGAGTGTCAGCTGCCCTGCTTTCTCTCCCCCTCTGTCTCCTCTGTCTGCCTCATCAGCCTGTAGAAAAGAGTTTTTTTTAAAAAGAGGGAAACAATCTGAAGGTAAGTGCTTTCTTTTGTAGATGGCGCGAATCCTGAGCCAGAATGTGATGTACTAGTCAGGGGAGTTTTGCAATTACACCATGCCAGGATATTTTGGGACTCGGGAATGACCGCTTGATCTCTCAGAAGCAGTGATGCTGGTTGTCAGGGAACGCACATCCAAACTCCGGCTGGTCTGCAAAACATCTCTTTGACATAATGATCTGAATAATCTGAGTTTCTCGGTCATTTGACGGACGGTTGATGTTTGTGAGCATTTTACTCAGAGATGATCTGAAGCTAAAATAATATTTTATTTGCTGCACATGAAACACACATGATGTTATGTAGGGCATTCTGCTGTTTACAAACGTTCAGGCTATAAACACAGCAGTGGAACTGTATTCAGGAAGGGTTTTTTTTGGTGGGGGGGGGTTGTTGTTTGTGCGTATTGGCATCGGAGGGATTTTGCAGACACTCCAAGAGAGCAGGCTGCGGTAATGCGTAGGAGTTTTCACGTGTTGGGGATCCTCTGCTTTAGACTGCCTGCTCTGCTCAGATGCCTAGTAACAACTACTGGAGAGACAGAGAGAGGAGGAAAGTTTTGGGAAATGTACATTTTGTGATTCTGCTTCTAGGCGTAAAATCAGTGGCGTGACTGGTTATATTTGACTGTTAAACACTGGCTTCTACTTGAGAGAGCGTGACAGCGCGTCATTCATGAATATTTGTAACAAGACAGGGTCGTGCTTTATTTTAGGCTCCTTAGTTCCCCACTTGTAAACAACTTTTTGCAGCGGACTTGTGTCAGTCCACACGTGTTGTCACCTCTGGGTTACCTGATGTCTCCTTCTACGTGGCAGCAGTGTAAAGGGCATTCCCAGATCCTGTAATATATCCAACCTGTGTGGTGTGAGTTACACTAGATGCTTGAGTGGCACTCGATGGGGGTGTTGTGGACGTTAGAAAACTCGACACGACAGAGACCGAGCTCCGTGGACAGCACCTCATGCGCACTTTGAAGCCGAGTTCAGCAGAACTGACTGTGGTTCGAACTTTGTTTTTGGGGTTGTACCAGTTTCACAGCAGAATGTGTCCCCGAAGTCAATGTGTTCCGCCGCAAACATAATGTAAAAATGCACAGTTTCAGTGTGGGTGGTAATAGATGTTCAGTGTAGTTCTCTGCACAGCTCGTGCTCATAATTAGTTATGATGATGAGGCTATGAGAATATTTTAAAACTCTCTCGGTCTCAGATGAAGTCGGAGAAAGACTTCAGAAATAAGTCTGGTGCAACTTGATGGAGTCAGGAGTGCGTACTTTTTAAAGGTGGTGTGGGTGGTGGTGTTGGGGGGTAGAATAAGGGGGATCTCTAGCTGAGTTTGTCGACACCTGGCGGTGGTCTTGGCGTACTGCTCTAAGGAACCTCGGCTGCAACTCCCATTGATACTAGTACTCCCTGTTTGAATGATTGTGGACTACTGGGAAGAGTGAGTGTGTACACAGTGTCTGTGTAGGGTGGTTTGTGAGGTTGGTGCTTGTGTAGGTTTATGAGATGTTTGACAATTGTCTCGTCTGTTCTTTTGACTTGAATGATTTAATGGCTCAAACAAGAGCCAGACCAGAAACAGATGCCAAAATGTCTAGAGCATAAAACTGACAGTGTTCTCTTTGATTCCTAACTGTGGGGATAAATGAGGACCTGCTCAATCCGCTGCGTGTGTGTGTGTGCATGTCACTATACATGCACTCGCCAGCAGTCACGGACATACAGTTGGCCTACAGGCAGGGATAAAAATAGCACAAACCGATGCGTCGGGCGCAGCCCTTTTCCCTCCTCACAACTGACTTTTCGAGGCTGCCACTGATTGCAGTCTAACCAACTCCATCTCTAAAAATCCCTCAACTCCATCCTCCTCAGCGCACAGCACCCCCATCCCATCCCGAAAAGTCTCGTGAATCTCCACGCGGCACGAGCACAGATGGACGGCGTGGGGTGCAGTGTGGAGAGGGTCTTACAATAAAGGCGCTATAGATGTGAAAGGGGAGGTGGGGTGAGAAACGGAACATACTGTAGAGGGATGTTTGTTTTGTTCGCCTTTGCGTGTGCGCTCCCCGTGGGTCTATTTCCATGGATGAGCGGGGTCTGGTGCGTGGGCACGACCGAGTGAATATATGGAGGCAGCGGCTCGGTTCGCTGTGTTTTCCTCTCCCCTCTCCCCTCGGCTCCAAGATGCAGTGTTTTGTTCGCCAAATGCAGTGGATGCTGGGATAAAAAAAAAAAAAAAACATACCCAAGACCAAAACAGCACCAAGGCTTGGAGACAGGGGAGGGAGGAGGGGGGTGGAAACCCAGATGCTAGAGGGTTTTTACCAGGAGATAACCTGCTCCATAGACACACTTTCCGAGTCCACACCACACTCTGCACCTGTAATATCCTCCTGTATTTTGACACTAATTTTTCTCTCCATGGCACATTTTGCGAGGAGCTGATCACAGAGCGGCAGCGTCTTTAATCAGGCTCCACGGGCTGTAAAGTGAGAGAATCTGAACGTGACGTCAATGCCTAGTAACTGACGCAGCCCTTCAACAAAAATGGCCTTTTTTATTTATTATTTTTTTCTCCTTCTCGCCAGCAAAGCTTAATTGCTCATTTTCTCACAGCGCACCGTCGGCTGAAAGAACAAATCGTTTTATGCGCGGTCCTTAGTATTTGGAGCTGTATGTCTTTTTTTTTGCGTTCATGAGTTTCTTGCTGCTGAAGTGACACTAGGACGAGAAGCTTCTGAAGAGGGCGACAAGACATTAGATATAGTCGATGATACCGGCAGCGACGACGAGTTCCACATTTTAGTTGTGGAGGAAGGGGAAAGTGTAGTGAGATTTCAGGGAGAGAAGGAGGTGGTGGTGCTGCTGGTGGAGGCACATTGGGTTCCAAAAAAAAAAAATTACTGCAATGATGCAACGGAGGGGAATCGGGGCTCTTGTGCAGAGTTGGAGAGGCAAAATTAATTTACCTTACTTGCACTTCACGTAACGTTCTTAAGCGATGCCTTTGTGAGTGTTTTTTCTTATTATTATTATCCTTCCTTGTACTGTGACCTAAAAATAGAAGCATAGTTTTGATCGTGCGCCAGAAATAGACTGACCGGTATCACTTGTATAAAATAGGAGGCGATCCTGAACAAACTTGGACGTGCCACTGTAAGCCTACACATAATAACTAATGGAGGACTTAATCTGTTGCATTTCTGGCTCGCTTGTCACTGAAATCTCAATCTTTTCTCTCTGTTTCTCTCGCCAGTCTAGGACGAAGACGCGCCTGCACCATGGTGAGTGAGACGCGTGCACATGAAACGTTTAATTCCGTGTACTTTTGAGTTGTAGTTTTTTTGTGTACTGCATGCTTTTGCTTCTCCTCTCCTGTCTCATGCACGCGAACACACATCAGACTCCCTGTCGAGCAGACTTGGGCTTCACTGGCATGCTTTATTTTTGACCACAGAACTAAAGCATATAGAGCAAACCTTCCTGCAGAGTAGGAATCACCCCTTTTGGTAAATAGGCAAGTGCAAAACTCCCTTTGTCTGTTGGCGCTGTTGAGTATCTATCACATATTTATTTATTTTTTGCTTAACCGCGAAAGTGAGGGGAACCCTTCTCTGATGAGCGCTCAAGGACGTCTTTCCCTCCGTTTTCTTGTCTTTTTTTGTTTCTTAAGAGGAGTCGTATACTGACAGAGGAGCGGCGGTGGATGAGGAGGAAGAAGAGGAGGATGAAGAGGAGGAGAGACTGGAGGGAAGGAGCTGTTGCTGCAGCAGAGACCCGGCGCACCGCATCACGGGGGAAACCCGGGAGCTGTCCAGCAGCAATGGTGCTGAAACCACACCAAGTGGCGGTAGTGGGCTGTTACTGGTGATTGTTTTGGCTGTTATGTGTTTATATGCATGTGCGTGTGTGCGCGCGTGCGAGTGGCTGCGGAGGGGTGGGGGGGTGTTGTCTTCTGGCAGGCAAAAGCTTTATTTACTCCTGTTTGGAAACCAACATCATCTTTTCTGAGCGACTCCCTCTTTTATTGAAGCGAAGCCGGAGGAGACACAATGACGCCCCACCGCCTATTTTAAAATGGTTAGCTCTTTAGTGAGGGGAGACATTTGGGACGAAAAATATGTTATAACGGAGCCTTTTCCCGCCTGTGCAGTTTGAACAAGGGAGAGGGAGACAGAGGGGGAGAGAGAGAGAGAGAGGGAGAGAGAGAGAGACAGGGGGGAGAGGGAGAGAGAGAGGGGGGGAGAGAAAGAGAGAGAGAGAGCGGCATAGCAGCCGGACCGACTTGGATCAACTCTTCCTCTCCTGCTCATGTCAGTCCCGTCATTTCCTCCCGTGTCTGACCAACCCATGAAGGAATCAGTTTGATTTCTACAGCCTCTCCAAAAGCGCAGAGTCTTTGCGTAAAGATGTTCAGCAGGTGTCAGGTTTGTCGTGCACGCCCGAAATCTTAGCATAAAAAGTAGGAAAATTGCCGCGATGCCCAGTTGTTGAGTCCGACAAGACCGTGCCCGATTCCAGTGTTGTTATGTGGCTTTAGTTCCGAGGCTCTCTCCACTACAACTTGCGTGCAGGAGGCGAAAGGAGCGTCGGAGGAGTTTGAAGGAAGGGAACCACTCGTTCAAACAGGCATCAGCGGTGAATTGGCTACTCAGACCGGCGAGAAGATTGAACAAGCTACAGGCGACTGGGACACACTCAGGACCTGCGCGCTCGTACCCTTCAATCCCAGCATGTTCACAGCTGCATGCAGGCTACGAGACTATCGTGCCAGAGGTGCATGAAAAATAAAAAAACAACGACCACCTGTCTTTTGATGTGCAAAATCCTGCTTACACCCCACATACATATGCGCACACACACAAATGTAGCAATTCTATATTCCTCATCGGTCAAAAACAGCGCAAACACACCGACTCGAGAGCGAAAAGAAAGGTCTTGCTCAATAATTCAATAGCGCGCGTGTAATTTCGGATGAAACAACACGGATCCCCGAGTCGTGACTGCTAAAGTGAGTAATGTGCGCGTTGGCTGCGTCAGGAGAGAGGCAGTCACTGTGCAGTGCAGACGGTGGGGGGAGAATCGTGACTGACTGGGCTGCAAATGGAGAGACCACCCAATAATAATAATACTAACAATAAAAACATATACATCCACAGCGGGGACGATGGGAGGGGGGTCGGGCATAGCGGGATGGATAGGGTGGGGGTCGTGGGGTTCTGGGGTGGGCTTTCAGATGTTTGGCATGCACTAACCCCCCTCAATCCCAAATATCTCCTTTCTTCCCTCAGGGCTTGTTTTTTTTTTAGTTATGAGCCCTCACTGCTTGCTAGCACGCTGGCAGACCAACTTGAATGCAGACGAGTTTCATCAGTGATAGTGAGGCAGGGAGAGAGAGAGAGGGAGAGAGAGTGAGAGAGCGAGAGAGAGAGAGAGCGATGGATGGAAGGAAGGAGGGAGACAGACAGACAGACAGACAGACAGAGAGAGAGGGGGAGGGAGGGAGGGAGGGGGTATGTTGGTTCGATATCACACCTGGTACAACCAAGGGAGGGGGGTATAAGAAGGGGTCTGAATCCAGATCGTGACCCGGCCCCCACCTCGTTATATGTGCAATAAGTTGCAGGTGCAGAGGGGAAGTTGAGGCTTGTTTACTGAACTAAATTAATGGAACTGTTTCATTGGGGATATCAGGTAAGTTTATTCTCACTATTCCATTATTCCGTTGCTAAATTTGACTAAAGAAATCCCATTAAAGATGGTTTGAACTCAGAATGTGAGAGTGAGTGGTGTATGAACTCTCCAACTCTTGATTGTGATGCTAAGTAACGTGTGGTCTTCGTTAAGTTAAAACCGATGCAGTGTGTCGTCCCATGTAATAACTGTGATTGTGTTTGGTCTATACCTTTAAAAGCACCAGGGCTCTGGGCTGAAATTGCAGTCCGGAGTTGGAGACCCCCCTGTGGGTTTTATTTTTGCAGTGGTACCCTCAGGTGAACTCTTTAGGTGACCAGGAGTCGCCTCAGATGCTTCTTGCTCTGTTGTGACGCGGTGTGGAGTTTCTGTGCGAAGCTTCCCATACTTTGCATTTCTGATTTTCACCGTCATATCATTTTTCTTGCTTTGATATGTTGAATGAAAGAATAGAGCTCGTTCTTCTTGATGAGGTGAAAATGGCCAATCCTCGTTTTCACAGATCTTTATCGTTATTTCCATACAGTCAATGAGTACTGTTGTGTTATTTATCACGATTTAAACCGTTTTGAGCCACGCGCAGCCTCGCTTTAGACGCCCCCTGCAAGTGCGTAAAAATGAGGAGGAAGAAAAATGTATATGCATATTAAGAAACAGTCGCAATAAACGCTCATACCCCATATCAATGCACATACATCCACACTCTCCTGGTATAGATCACAATTTTGTTAGCGCTGTCTATTTTTTTTATTTTTTTCAAAAAGGGGGGTCCCTATATAAGCAAGACGCCGATTGGTTGATGACGAGGTTTGGTTTGCTCCAATCAGATCCCTCCCTGCCCTCTATTTATTGCCAGCAGTTTACAGCCTTGCTCCCTCCTCACCCAGAGCTCTGGAGCGGCTGCAGAGAGCCAGCACTTCACTATAGGGAGACACACACCCTCACGGACCAGGGAATATAATACACAGAGAGAGGGAGAGAGGGAGCACACTGACAACACAACGCATCGATGCACAGCTCCCAGTGATCACACGGGCTTTGCACACATCCGAGCGCGGTTGGATAAAAAAAGGAAAGGAAGAAAAAACAAGGAGAGGAAAATATGAGGGAGAGAGAGGAAGGAAGGGTAGAGGGATGGATGAGGGAGGAGAGACACGATAGAGGAGAATTCAAACTGGTGAAGGAGTGGAGGAAATCAAAGCGAAAGGACCTTGGACAGCTCTCGGTTGCAGCAGCAGCATCCTTGGCACCCTTCTTTCTCTCTTTCTCTCCATCCTCCATCCATCTATCCTCTCCTCCTAGTGTGTGTGCGCGCATGTGTGTTGGAGGGACACACTCGCCTCGGGTTGCCGATGGCTGGAGATACAATCAACCGAGCTGGGATGGGAGATACGTTCACGGAAGCGAAAAGAAGAGCAGGCTCCCCAGGTGTCACGGAGTCTCCGTCGGAGCAGCAGATGATCATGTCCTTCACGAATCTTTTTGCGGTCTGGGCTTGCTGTTCATAACTATTAATCTGGGAAGCCCTTACCCCAAAAAGCATTTGCGGAGGGCGCAATCGCCGAGACATCGACATCGGAAGACGCGGCTCCACTCTTGGAATTTTACAACCTTTATTTTTTAAAGGGCTTGTTTCCTTTTTCTGCTCGAATTTTCTTTTTGCAATATTGTTGTCGTTATTTACTCTTGTCATTTTCGTCATTGCCATAGCAAGGGCGCTTTTGTCACGGTTGTTTTTCAGCCCTATGCGTGTGTCATCTTTTTTTTTTCCCTTCTCGTCAACAGTTTTGGTCTTTGTTAGAAATTGTGGCACAGCTCTGCAGCCACGTCGCACCCAAGTTTTTGCCCAAACTCTTGTGTGCCACAATGTGCAGAGGTGAAAACATATTTTTGGTGTTTATGTCAACAACAAAAAAACATGTTGTCCGCCCCAAAACTTTAAACGATGTGAGATTAAGTCGTCATTGCAGCCAAACACACCCCCCAGAGCCCGGGACACAGTGGCCCCTGCACAGCAGAGCAGAGTGTAAACACGGGGAGACCCTTTGCAATGCACACAAGTTGCACGTGGGAAAAACATGGGAGGTGTGTGTGTGTGTGTGTGTGTGTGTGTGTGTGTGTGTGTGTGTGTGTGTGTGTGTGTGTGTGTGTGTGTGTGTGTGTGTGTGTCCCACATTTTTGGGACGGGTTGGGGGTTCCATGACGTCCAAGTGGCACCCCACCCGCTAACAAAACATACACACACACACACACACACACACACACACACACACCTGTAAGCACGCAATGCAAGGGATTCCCCGGCAAGGCCATCGTCCTATCATAGGGAGAAGCCCATATTGGCAGATGGGGGGGGGATGAGGAACAGCTGCAATCGCTGCTTCATATACTGACCGAGTGACTCCGTGTGTGTGTGCGCGCGCGTGTGCGCACACCCCCTCCCACCAAACAAACACTGCAAACGCAAAAGTGTCTCCTTCCCAGTTTTGTGAATCCACCTCAAGCATCGTCACCCCCCCCCCCTACACACACAACACACTAGTCCGTTCATTCACCAGACTCAAAACAAAAAAGAGAGAGGAACAGAACATAAATTATATCAACCTCAAATTTCTGCAGCTTAACGGTCCCCTCCATACTATAGTTCTGCAGCACAGTAAAAACTCTCAGAGAGAGAGTGTGTGTGTAACAGTGATCACACAGATGAAAACAGAAAAGAGAGATGAGCATTTCCCACCTTAGAAGACAGAGTAAAAAGAGCAGAAGAGGATGCAACTCAATTTGGCCATGAGAAGAAGAAGGGACATGCAACTTGTTGTAGACCGGTTGTCCCAGAACTGCACCCCAGAGCATGAGTTTGAATAATCATACTTCATGTTGGAGTAGTTGCATTATATGGCCAAATAGGAGGCTCAATAATAAATGACCTTCGGGGTGAAATATGAGACCCCTCCCCTTTTACGCAGCAAGCATACTAGGCCCTGAAGCTTGGCAAGAAAATATAACTCCAAGAGGGAAAGAAAAGTGCACGTCATGGAGCAGAGAGTTATAAAAATGAAATCAGAGATAGAGCGTTTAGATGGGTGGTCACCTGTGCGTTTTGGCGACGACATAGAGTTTGTAGAAAAGAAAATTGAAGAGTTAAAAAAACGTCGGACGTGCAGCGAGCAAGACGCACACGCCTCGTTTGAAAGAAGAAATGAAAAATAAAAAACCACAGGCGTGTCTGTAATTTCCACGAGTGATGTGGTGTAGATCAAGCCCTGACCCGGTGAGGCCCGCACAGGCTGCTGCTGCGTGAACGCACCTGTTCCACGGTGGTCACCGGGAATTAAAAGGCTCTACGTGGCAAAACAACAGCGTGACCTCTGACCTCTTTTTCTCTGTGGCGTTTTTAATGCACAGTTGTGTGCAGGACACGGGAGGCTCTCTGTTGTTTCATGGCTCGAGATGAGAGCTCGCCTTATATGTCTCTCATGGTTGAGTATAGACTTTTGGATTTTCTGTTTGGATTTGTATCAGTGTATGTGTTTGTGTCACACAAGTGTGTGAGGTTCTTCTTCCCGTTTTACCAGCAACAAAAGTTGATTTCACTGTTGAAGCATCATGGGAGGTCCTTTGAAAAATGTTTTTAATACCACAGGATAAAAACAAAAAGTGCTAAGCTAAAACAAGTAAAAGACAGCCACATAAAAATTATAAAAACTTGGGGTTAGAGAAAAAAATGGGTGTTAAATTGGCTGAAATCACTGAAATGTACCCAGGTAGATATAACCAGCGTCACTTTAACAAAACACAAGCGATTGTTCTTGCAGTGGTGGTAATAAGGTGGTTCAGGAAGGGGACTGTTGTACTTATGTCCCGGATGTGACCACAGCAGTGATCCTGTGTCGCTGTCCTGGCCACTGGGGAAGAGAAGGAAGCCCCCTGAGTTGCAGGCACACACAAATGAAGGCTCTCACATGTGTGTCACGTTTCCTCGGTCACTTTCCTTTACTTAGGTTATAGCAGGCGTTTAACCTTAAAGTCTTTCATCCCCCACGTCACGTCCGACTCTTTCACGTAACCTCCTCTGGTACCTGGTCTCTGGCTTTGTATGCTTTGCCGCCTCATTTTTCTTCCGCAAACTCCCTCGGTGGAAACAGCCTTAACTCTGCGGTGTGGCGAACTCTCTGTTTTTTCTGCCACCCTCGTGTCCGTCTTCCATGTGGTTTCTGTCATCTTTCCTTCCCCATATCTGTCCCAAACCAATCCTTAAAAAGCACACCTTGCTGTGTCAGCCAATCAGTTGGTCCAGTTAGTCACAGCGGTTTCTCATCATTTTGATCCATTGTCCAAAAAAACATGCAGTGTAAAAACAGCAAACACAAAACTACTAAAACCATGCAACACACTTCAAAAAAACAATAAAACCAAATGTGAAACTACTCATAAAACCAAACAGAATAATAATTTAAAACATGCAAATGTTGAATCAAGTGAATTAAGACGTGGCTTTAAAGAATGTCCCACCTCGTCATTTTCTCCCCTCCTTTAAAAATGGTCTTTCCAATCAGTTACTCATTAAGATACCTGGCTGGAGGAAACCTAAAATTAGCTTGCTGCGAGCGACGCACATTGGGCTGCTCAGGCTCACCAATGAGAGCAGCTGGTCCTTCTTGAGAGTCAGGTTGTTCAGCCTGAGCTGGGTCTATTGTATGTGCTGATAGAAGCTGGGTAGAGCTTATGATCGAACCAGGGAGCCATCAACTGGGAGGGGGCAACTGGTTTGGCTCGCTTGTTGTCCTGAAACAGATTTAAAGGGCACAAAGGGTGGCTTTCCCTCAACTGAGTCACCACCACAAATGGCTCTGGGCTTCAACTTTGGATCAACTTTCCTTTAGTCTTCCTGTGGAAGTTACGAATAAGCACCTGCTCGCCTGGAAGCAGAGGTGCCAGCTTAACTCATTTGTTGTAACGTGCCTGATCCCTTTCTTGTCCGTGCTGGGATAGCTTCTTAGCTGTCCCCAGGAAGTCTTGTGTGTCTCCTAAACACTAAATAGTGTGGGGTGGCAGGTGGCATTTTATGGGCTGCAGCTTCACTCCATGCTGGTCAAGCCGGTGTAAAACCTCCTTCAGGTGTCGCTTATCGCTACCTACACCACGTTCAGTGCACACTGTTGAGAACCAGCCCCTGTTGTCCTTGTATGTCATCCATAGCCACCTCTGTCACTTGGGCCAATGGCTGGTGCTGATGGATCTGTACTGGTTAGGGTTGGGGTTGCAGATCCTGCAAGGCACTCATCCACCATTTAGTGTGGCCAGGGTCCGCCCCACATGCCATTCAGCTCTACAATTACAAGCTGGGTTAGTTAGTTTGTTCATTCCACCACATCTGTCGGTGTAATTCATGCTTTATGGGTCCTGTTTGTAAACCCACTATCAGCTGGTCAAGCAACAGATCATCCCCCTCTTCTCTTCCACCTTCATGCCACTCTTGCCATCTGAAAAAGAGTTCTTGCAATCTTAATATATAAGCGTTCACACTTTCATCAACCCACTGTTTGCCTTGCTGTCCATTGGTTTTCTCCCTCTAATAACTAGCTGTAGCTAACTCTCCTTCTAGGGCGCCCAAAACTATATCCTCTTGTTGCTGTTGACTTAGTTCTTATGCCATCAGCATGGCTTTCACCATCAAATTTAGAAATCCAAGCAGCCCATATAAACCATGGCATAACAAACTGTGCAGTTGTGGGTGAGATAGAATTAGGCCTATGGGCTGCATTCATTTCTGCATTCATATTCGACTGGAACTGAGATCATTTACACCCGGTTTTAAGCCTTTTAAGTGGCGATGCTAGTGTACATAGACACACAGTGGTGTGTATGAGGGTCCGTGGATGCACCTCATAGGAAGATATCAGAGGGAATTTCGGCTTGAAACATAGAGTAAATGATGCCTTTCGAATTTGGGGCTTGGGTGACGCCACACGAGCAGTATGGAGGCATGTTTTTTTTTTTCTGTTGTTTTATTGTGTCTGAAGTGTCAGTCATATTTGACTTCAGTTGTATTGGATTCTGCTGCAACAAAGTTTACTCCTGAGACTCCAGAAGTGTTTTGTGGACTCAAACACTTCACTCACCCCTCAATTGGCATAGTGGTGAGTAGATGATGATTGAATTTTAATTTTTCGGTGAACTTTCACAAATCTACTAAAAGCATGCAACACACTTCGAAAAAATAATAAAACCAAATGTAAAACATATATTTATAACTAATAAAACACAAAAAGAATAATAATTTAAAACATGCAAATGTTGGAGAAAGTGAATTAAACGTGGGTTTGAAGAATGTCCCATCTCGACATTTCCTTCTGCGTGGAGCCTCTGAAAACCACGGGCTGCAGCTCATAAAGTTTCCCCCCTCACACCCCTCTCCTGTCCGTGCAGGCCTGCCTGTACACCCGCAGATTACACCGGTGCAGACGGTTCCTTCACCATGCGTCTCTTTGTTTTTTCTGTCTCACAGGACGGAACGACAAAGGTAAAAACCTGGTGACTTGTGTCGACCCCGCTGCTGCTGCTGAAGATGATGATGACGCTGTTGGAGCCTCCAGCTGTGCACCGGAGGAGAAAAAAAGGGGGGACCCGCACTTATGGATGTTTTCACCGAGGAGTGCACGGTCAGAAAGATGGACATCGACCTCCCCCCTCCTCCCCCATTCTTCCTCATCCCGAGAACAGGTAATTTACGGCCTGAGATGTGTTAGAGGATGAGGAGGATGACGTCAAACCCGAATCACACCTTAAATTGCATTTTGCGTAGGGCTCGTTCGGTGCATGTTTCTCACGCAGGGGTTTATGGTGCTTGGATTTCCTACTCTTCTTCTTTTATGTCAACTTCTCGCAGACTTTTAAATGTTCTATAAACGCCATGAATTGTTAAGTCTCCCATATGTTTAATTAGTCTCTGTAATTCTTATGATTAATGTTGCTGTGATGGACTGAGATCAGTAAACTTAGACGTACATTTCGAACACAAAAGCCATGTAGTATGAAATCTCTCAGAGAGATAAGTTGGTGGTGTGTATTGGCGAGTTAAGTGTCCTGTCATGTCTGGTGTAATATTACTTATGCGGTTAGTATATATGGTTTTTAGTTTTGTTGTGATATCGCCACATAAGATAACATTTTGCATGTTAAGTCATCCTGGATTTTGAGTGGATCTTCAACACAACTTAAGCATTAATCAGAAAATCAAACTCTATATCTTATCGTATTTACTTCACTATATAGCGAAAGCAAGTATCCTACAGACCTATATATTTTTATTTTCTAAAATCATCTGGTTGCAGTTAAATTTTGTTGTTGGCTTATTGAGTTGTGTCTTGAGTGTCAAAGATGGACAAAAGTAAATCCAGTAATTTAAAATGTCTATTGAGCAGGTGTTAGCGTGCGTGTGTGACTGACTGTAGCGTGCACTGTATTTGCTTTTGCACTCTTTGTGTTGTGGCACCACGCACTAGCTGTAAAGTCTCCTCCCAAATACCTGATCTGTCACTTCTCAGTGTGAGTCATCATATCGTAGACGGTTCACACTACACCTCATCAAGTTACATCTTCTTATCCTTGTCCCAGCACTGTTGGTACGAGCAAAGACCAAGTGGCTATTTGAATAAAACAAAAAAGTCCTCCACGTTTCTTCACGTTGGGTTTGATAGATATTTTCCATTTGCACTGTAGATCGAGACAGGGGAGATCAAATATAAATACATGAAGAATATGATCATGTCGTTGTATGAGAGTTGATTTGACCTGACCTCTGTGGAGACCTTTCATTTGATGGTGCATTCAGGTGCTCCTTGTAAGCCCCTGCCTCTGGGTTTGATAATCATGTGCTCTCACTCATCATGACAGCAGGCTTCGGTTATATCTTTCTGTTCGGAAAATGATCAAAGCCAAAGTTATGGTAAATAATTTGCATTCACTATTTCCATACACATTCTAAGAATGCTATAGACAGGTAGATCTTTCTGGTTATGAGATTTCCATCTTTGATATTTTTGCCTCCATCCAAATACAATAGAAGTTAATGTTATTTTCTTTAAATTTTAATTCCCAGTCACCATTCATCAGGATAATCCACCAAACACAATGTCAATGTAAAATTGTGAATGCTCTGAGCACAACAAAGACAATTCCATTTATCTCCACTGTATTTGAATGGAGGCAAAAATATCAGAGATGGAAATTTCATAAACAAAAAATCTGTATGTCTGCAATACACCTGAGGTTTGTATGAATAATCATCATGTTCAAAATAATCTAAATAACTGACCACCACTGAAATGTCCTTTTGTTTTGCTCAGAGCATTGACAATTTTACATGGAGAGTGTCTTTGTTCATCAGGATAATCCACCAAACACACTGTCAACAGATGTCCCTGGGATTAATCCTTCAGTAGAAAGTGGATCCAATGAAAACTGTTAATAGCGCGGTCTGTTTATTTTCCAGAGTAACATGGACACTGATTCTCGTAGGATACGTTGCTGTCAAATTTTGAAATCTATTTTTTCACAGTGCTTTGGCATCTCAGAGACAGATGTCAAAACCTGGACAGATACAATCAAAAATATCTACGCAGTGAGAAACCACCATAAAAAATGTTTAATTGGATATTTGCTGAATTGACCCTCTACATAAGATAAATGGTTAAGTAGAGTGCTCATTTTCTTTTGTTTGTATTAGGTCGCAGCACACAGCTACAGTATTTAGTCCGTAGGCTGTTTGGTGCTTTGCTGAAATTATTTGTAGTTTATTTTGGTGTTTGCCTTATTTTCCTTACTTGTATCACTTCAGTGAACGTGATGCTCACATTGTTGCTTCTCTCTTGTGAGCTGTGCTCAGAATATTTCAAACATCAAATCATTATGATTCTCAATCAAATTGAGGGAATTGCTGGGTGTGTGTTTTGTGTCATACAGTTTAAGCTACTGACGTGATGTTAACACATGTGGAATCAAGTATCTGTTGTGAAATATTATACTTTTAACGGCTGCTTTAACTCACACATTTAAACACTGCTTAGACTGCATGTGAAAGCACTGTAACACGGTAGTTAGAGGATATACCCATAATCTAATCATTAAGCTTCCATTATGTTGTCTCATGATGTTTGATTATTTACCTGCCGATACAGGTCTAAATATACCACATCAATAATTACTGTGAATTATAGCATTGATTGGATGTTTTATTTGCCGGCATACCATCTAAAGTATATCACGCAGTACGTTTTACCTGAAACAAAGTGTTAAGAGAGCGTTTCTAGCCTGACGTCACCCCCACCTGTGTATGACAAATCACAGCATGTGCCTAAATACCCAGCGACAATCTTCCCTCTTGTTCATAACAAGCTGCCAGTCCAAAGCTATTTATAGGGAGATGACATCACGGTTAAAACTGAGACCAACGGGCTTTGAAGCCGCAGGATGCAAAAATTAGAGTTACGAACAACTCTATGCTAACAATTCAGTGCACACACTATTCATTGAATTGTGTTATCACAAATATAGATCATATTTATTCATACATTTTTATTTCTATTTATTTATGCATTTATCTAAAAGGGATATCCCATAGAGAGCTGCATCTATGTGTTCTTCAGCTGAGATCAGAGTGTGGCTTTACAGTTGTGTTTACATCTGCACATGTTGATGCAACCAAACTGTATGTGGTTGACTTATTCCTTAAATTGATCATTTAAAACATTAGGGGTAAGACATCAGAGAGCAGCAGAGATTAAAAAAAATTCAATGAGCATAAGCTAAGCATAACTTGAAATGTAAACATGTGGTAATAACGGAACACTTCTCTTCAAGTATTTGCTGATCAATGAATGGAGTGGTAATTTCTTCCTGTACAATAATTACTTATTTATTTTTTGCGAGGGGATCAATGTTTGCCCTGGTCTTCACCCAAGTGGAAAAAGCCACTCATAGACTTAATGTTCAAATATTCTGCACTATATGTGACAGGACATTTCACCAGTCCACCACATCAAGCCTCTATGTTGAATTGAAGTCGTGTTAAGATCACCTTTGGGCATTAATTGTTTGTTTGTTTGTGTGTGTGTGTGTGTGTGTGTGTGTGTGTGTGTGTGTGTGTGTGTGTGTGTGTGTGTGTTGCATTTAGTATTTTTGCTGTAGAAGGAGACAGCATTGTTAGTGTGTGTAGGTGGACCATAACATTACACAATCAACCATCCATTTGTTTCTTTTGTGTTTAAGATATTTGTGAGCTACCACACCAGACACAACAAAGCTTTTTATCATAAAGAAAATTGGCTGGCAAAAGTCTACATTTTTCTAAAGCTCAACTTATAAAATGGAATATATCACCTGTATAGTCAGAGCCTGGTATGTATCTCAGTCCTCTATCTACAGCCACAGTTTGACCTCTGACAAGCTCTGCAGCATTGGCAGATCCTTTTTCTACTACATTATCGTAGTACTGCTACAGATACATGTCATGTCCACACAACTCCAGAGCGTTAGAGCTGCTGAGACACATGTATGGAAACTCCAGGACAGCGTTTTTGTCTGGACGGGCATAGACAGGGACGTTTGGTAAACAATGACATAGACACTCACAACTCTAATTGGGTCTTTCCGGTCATGATTCGTCAGTGTCCCATGACCCCCAGAAGTGTTGCAGACCCTGTTGTCCTGGCTGATAGCTGTTGTGAAGTTAAATTCTGCATATTACAATGATACAGCTCTTTACATGTGTAGGAGACGAGCTATCATTCGAACAATCTACAACAATTCTGCAACTTCTTCTTCATCTTTCGGCTGCTCCCTTTTCGGGGTCACCACAGCGGATCATCTGCCAATATATCCACTACCCCTCCGATTTGTGATCCGCATGTTTGTTTTGGCACAAGTTTTACGCCGGATGCCCTTCCTGGCGCAACCCTCACCATTTATCCGGGCTTGGGACCGGCACTAGAACTACCCAAAAGAGTATCCCTAGTGGCTGGTTTAACAATTCTGCAACTAACAACCAAATTAAATGCTACTGTTGCAGTATCGTGTTGGGGCTTTTCCCACCATGTCCGCCATGTGCTCAAACTGCACAACCCAACCTAAATGACGATGAGGAGTCAAATAAAGACCATAATGAGCAGAGTGAAAGTTTCAAGGATCACTTTGCTAAAGGTTAGCATGTGGTGAAGGTTCTGCCTTTTGTCCCCAGTGAGTTGTTAAAACTTGCTTCCTCTGAAAACATTCATGGTACTCATGGTACACAGAAACAGGAACATTTAGTCATTTTTGAAAATGATTTTTTTTACCCTCCTTTTAAAACTTGACGGTTGAGATGCACCAGCCTAAACATTTCAAAGAATAAATAAAAGGAATTGAACAATATCATATGTAGCAGTGAAATTCTCCAGCACTTTTTTTGATCACTTTCACACCTACCATGTTTGGTGTGTGGACCTTCAGCCATTTCAGTTTAGTCTGGACTAAAGTATGTAACATTGTTTTGGATAGTTCGGACTTTTTGACAAATGGCAGGAAGTTGAAATATCATTGAACAATAGAAGGAAAGAAGGGAAGCTGTTCATATGATTGTTTGCAGTCTTTGACTGTGATGGAATATTGTTTGAATGACAGCGACTTTCATTACAGTGGCAACTAAATTAACAAAGTGAACTATTTAATTAATTTTATCTATTTAAAGACAACTTTTTTAAACTTTATTTAGAAAAGTTAGCAAATACAATAGTATTGACAACAGACATCAGACACACGCCATTCTACAAACAAAAGAATGTCAAGTATAGATAGATGCAGCCAACATAGGTGATGACAACAAGATGTCTGTATGTGATACAAAAGTTTTATTCTGCTCCCTGAATTTTAATGTAAAATATAAAACTAACCAGTCCAATGGCAAAGACATGAACATTGGTTCAGACTTTCTGGTGTGAAAACGTCCTCATTTACTTCATAAAGGTCAATAGGACTATAAGGTTGTGGCCTATTGTGTTCATAGGTAAGTATAACAGTGCTTCTGTCTCAAATACACTGCATGTTGTGACATGGAGATAGAACTTTAATGAATCATTGCTGCTACAGTATCAGTGAGAACCACTGGCTCCTCCCCCACAAATGATAAATTGGAATTAAAGACGATAGTGATGAATGAAATAATCAATACATGCAAAGTCTCTGTCTTCACTTCCCTGTGTATAACTTCACTAATGCCTGATGTCATCTAAATCTCTTATGCAACGTGCAACATCAAGCATATGTAGTATTTGTGTACACATTACTTATACAGTATTTTATAAATGTGAATATTTAAGATTGTATTCATTTATATACTAATCTGGAAAAGATATGTAAATGTACGCTGACCAACTAAATCCAGGCAGTGATTATTTTACTGTTTCAATGTAACTGAGGAACAGTTTATCTTTCCTGAAACAGAGACAGTCAGAGATGTACTGATTCAAACCTGGAGTCATTTTCAGAACTAAGATCAAAGGTTATGTTTTCACCCGTGTACACTTGTTGGTTTGTTTGGAAGCAAGATTACTCCAAAACGACCACATAGATGACCACGCACCCTGGTGAAGGATGCAGTTTGGATTAGGGACAAACCTGATAAACTATGATTTGGATCTGGATCAGGGGGCGGATCCAGGGTTTTTTTGTCATCACTTTCTTTAACATTGTAAAACGTTGACGTTTTCACCGATCTCCCGGGGAGCAATACATGGGTCTTGATGAAAAATATTGGGTACACTTAAGGGACAAAGTCTTCATATGTGAGGAGTAAACCCACCAAAGTTCTGATATCACATCGTTGTTTTCTTTGTCAAAGACAGTTGGTCCATTTTCTTGATGGCATATTTTTATAATATAAAAATATTTCAGGAATAATTAAAAAGTATAAAAGTTGTGTACGTTTTACTTGGACTTGTCAGGTCCACATGGAGGAAAGCTTTTTTGTTAATGCAATTTTTTGTATTATTTTTTTTTGTATGATAATCTGTTTGTAATATGATTATTTTTTATAGTCTGCCTCCTTCTTGAGTGTATGTCCTGTGTTTTGTGTGCGTGCATGTTGAGGAGCGTCTCGTGGAGTTTCTGGAGGTTTTGATCTTGTTGCATTGAGAACTGGATTGTACTCTCCCTCTTACCATTTCAATGGTGCAGAAAAGGTATGATGTGTGTGTGTGTGTGTGTGTGTGTGTGTGTGTGTGTGTGTGTGTGTGTGTGTGTGTGTGTGTGTGTGTGTGTGTGTGTGGTGGGGGGAGTGGATCGTCACCACCACTCCTGGTCGTGACTCAGAGCTCACAATGCTTTTCGCTCCTCTCTGGAGCATATTATTTATTTTTAGCTGAGCAACGTTTTATACACCCAAGCTTTAGGCCTGCACACAAGATGCTGCACACGTGCATGCACGCACTCACACACACACACACACACACACACTCACACACACACACTCACACACACACACTCACACACTCACAATACAGAACTGTTCATCGACACATTCCTACATTTTTTCTTTGCTATTTAGAAAGGTCAAGGACTTTTTCGTTATTTGCTAAATACTGCTTTTGTCGAAATCAGTGTGTGTGTGTGTGTGTGTGTGTGTCTGATCAGTTTGTCCAAATCCCTCTCACCAATCACCCTTGTTCTCCTTCTTTCTCCTCATTATTGTTAAAAGGTTGATTCATCAAAATTACCCTCCCCCCCCCAAAATCTCACCAATTTCTTGGAAGAGTTGGTTCTTTTTGGTTTCACCCGAAAAATTATGGCAAATGGAACAGTGTGTGTTTTTGAAATAAATGTTGTGAGGGGTTGTAGGTTACAGGACATTGAATAAGGCAGGCAGGGAAGAACACAATGTTTGATAGTACAACAAGTCTCTGTTGACAGGTCAGCAGCAAGAATAAACTGAGGAAATCCAAACTTTACGAAGGCAGCAAAGACAGGCGAAAAGTCATGAACTGGTACAAGTAAAGCAACCATGCACACATGACCAAAGCATGAGGTAACAGCAGGGAACATGAACTGTTAATATGTATATATATATATTAAGATGTTTGAATTGTGACACAAAGATGTTTTTCTAGTGATGTACAACATCAAGATCAGGAGACAAAATTAGTAAAATACCAAAACCTTTCAGTTTTGCTGAGTTTGATGGGTAACAAAAGTGAAATGGAAGAGGGATAATTGGGCAGAGGTGAAAGACGTTAAGGCGGGGCAGATAATCACTGAAGAGGGAAACCAGACAGAGACAGGAAGTAGCCTAAAGTAAGACGAGACACACGAGGTAAGTAACTTCAGAAAGTCTTGAGATTAGGAAATTACAGGAAAGTCCAAAAGTCATGAAATCCAAACAAAACTAAATTACAAGTTCAAAGAAAAGAGTTCAAAAGTTTTCCAAAGCCCCTTAACAAAGTCAGTCTCAGTGTTAGTGTTACTGTTTCC
Organism: Paralichthys olivaceus; assembly: GCF_024713975.1. NCBI lineage: Eukaryota > Metazoa > Chordata > Actinopteri > Pleuronectiformes > Paralichthyidae > Paralichthys > Paralichthys olivaceus. The sequence continues at coordinate 20,286,090 of NC_091099.1, forward strand.
AGTAAATTCACTGGTCAACAATGCTGTTTAGGGAGAGACACTTTTTTAAATGTATTTTATTTTGTTTAGTTTTCATTGCTTTAACCATGATGATATAATTCTATTGAGGCAGACACTGACACGTGAAAGAAGAACCTATTCAAGAAAACATTTTAACACCAGTGGTTGCTGGTGTGTGACGCAGTGCCACAAAGCCTGACACACTTCTTGTAGGAGACTGAACCTGCTCAAAGAACATCCTGCGGTGGGAGTGTGGATATACCATTTTCTATATAGCAAATTTATATACTATCAAAATCACTCTCGACCTAAAGGTAAAATCATTCTTATAAAGCATCATGTTACTTTGATAAACAGTAGAAACTCCTCAAGCAGCTACTTTGTCAGAAATAAGAGAAACTGGTGTATCTGTTGATCATGTTTATTACTCCCTTGCAAAAAAATGTTAATGATCTGCTGACAAAGAAATGGGAAAACATTACTGTCTTGTTTTATAGAAACATTTCTGATGAACAGATGTGATTGATATAAACTGCAATGACAAACACTCCTGTGGGAAATTCTTTTGACAGTCGAAACATCAGCAGTAGGAGATGTTGGGTTTGAATTAGCAGTAAAGTAAAAAAAAAAAAGTAAATACATAAGATAAATAAAAGGTGACGTAAAGGGGAACATATGAAATTGTGCTGGAAGAGTAGACTCCACTGCCAATAAAAACTGAGATATTTATAGAATGTAGATACATTAAATCAACTATCAACTAGAATGGTACTCAGTGGAGTGCATGCACTAAGGCCCAAAAGTCTCCTTAAATTCAAACAAGCTGCACCAAATTTTACACACTCAGAAATCAGTAACCTCAATATGCCTGAATTATTTAGAGGAATCCATAAACATAAAAAAACCCCACCTTATCTGAAAGTGAAAAACAATCCAGGATCCTCCCCCTTATCCGGATCCATCCCCAAATTTAGTGGGTTCTTCCTTTAAATACCACATCCTTTGACGAAGTTTCATGGAAATCTGTTGAATCTTACTTACAAACCAACAAACCAACAGACGGGGTGAAATCACAGCCTCCTTGGTGGAGGTGAAATAACGTGTTTCATGAAAATCTCAAGGATTCTGACTTTTAGATGAAAGATGGGCAACATGCACTGATACTATACCTGCAACTCTCATCTGATTCTTTGTCTTAACTCAAACCTCCTCGCTTTAATATTTTGTATAATTTCTTGCTCTTTGTTCTTCTTGATTTTTCCTCTTTTTTCTGCATCTTCATCCTAATCCCTTGTCTCTCCTCCTGTCTCACCTGTGATTTCTTTCTGTCTCTTCCTCTCTCTCCATCTTTATCGTCCTCTCTCATTCACTCCGTCTCTCTCAGGGGCCCGAGGTGAGGATTGATGGAGGGGAAATCCTGGCTGAGTGAAACACGTCTGATGACGTCCGCTCTCCCTCCTCTTTCTTTTGCCTCCTCACTCCTCTGCATCTTCTCCTCAGTCTCCCCTTCTCTTGCGCCACAGGATTTAGGTACATCCACACTTCCCCCACAGAAACTCATATGTACATGTAAGATGGGAGGCTTAATGTAACACACACACACTCTCTAGCCTCCAATTAGATTAAACAATCATAAGGAAGCATTTGATTCATCTCCTCGGCATTGCAAAACACCCCTATCATTACATTTGTTAATATGTTCATATATATTAATATGTTTGAATTGTGACACAAATGTGTTTTTCTAGTGATGCACAACATCAAGAGCAGGAGACAAAATCAGTTAAAATACCAAAACCTATCAGTTTTGCTGAGTTTGATGAAGTAATGTTTCAACGACATGCTCCCAAAATTATTATACGTTGTACTTTGTACATGGCTAAAAAAAAAGTCCCCAGTCAAATTCAGCTCGAGTCATATCTGGGGTTTTCTGTTCATTAATGGGGCTAATGTAACTGGTGTGAGGTAAATTGATATATTGTTGACATTTCAAGAAATGTTATGTCTGATAAATTGAAGTGATGAAATTCAGAGTCCAGCAGCCCCAGTTAAAATATGTAAAATATGAACGCAGCTAGTCTGATGAAGCTCCTGTCATATTACATCGGTCTAAGTCAACTGTGTTCAGTTCAAATGTGTAAATTCAGTGAAAAATATATGTTAAATATAGAGATCGCGGACATGTAACAGAAAAAGTGCACAGGAGGCTAAAATGAGAGACTGAGAAAAAGCTGGACCCATTTTTAATGCAAAAATTAAAGCACATCTTTCTCCACCATCTTGTTCCTCCATCTTGTCACAACACTGGAAAGCAAGTGGATATGTTATGTATGAAATACTTCACACCTTTAACGGTGTTCAATTCTAACTCTAGATCTGTGAATGTGAAATGTATTATTCTTTCTTTTGTTTGTGTGGGTGTGGACCAGTTTGGAAGTCCACATGAAAAAAGATTTAAACTGCAAGCACGTACTTAGACTGCATGATCACATCTTGTGTTTTATCATAATTTCAATAGTTGATAATATTCACAGTAAATATAGGATTCATGTTGGTCTCACATACATTACTAACTATACATTTAATGAGTTTAAACAGAAGTAGAACCGCTTCTCTTTGGTGAGGCGTCTAATGTCGGGTGGTAGTGATGATGATGTCTCGATGAGATGAACAATTTTACTTTGTCTGGTTCTCGCAGATCCACAGCGACAACAAGACTCCCTCACAAATTCTTCTCATGAAAAGTTTTAGCCTCTTGGCTGTGTGCTCATTCAGTTCATACTAGTCTGTTACATTGTCCCTGGCAGAATGTGGTCTTGTGAAAGCTAAACTTTTCAAAAACACACAAGCAAACGTATTACAATGAAAAAATCTTTAGTATTTTGAACCATTGTTTTGGTTTTACCATTTTTCTCCCACTCTAACTTAGTTATTATTTAACTTTATTTTTTTTATTAGTCAATTTAATTATTTAACTTCACAGAGGAAATGAAAAATAGAGACTCCCCCTCTCTTGATCATAATGATTTCTTTTAAAAAGTGTAACTGAAGTTCTCTGTCCTAAAGCCAGACTGTTTATCTCACCAGATGCAGAGTAGATTGATGTTTTCCAGTATTGCTGTCACATGTCGTCTCTGCTGTGTGGATGATGAAACTTACGTTTACATTTACATTAAGGGCATTTAGCAGACGCTTTTGTCCAAAGCGACTTACAATAAGTACATTTGTCACAAGAGAGAAACCACAACATATCACCGTCGATGAGGTGATATGAAATGCTCTTATAGATGCCTTCTCCTTTACTTGGTGACAATTAGAAGTGTTGCATTTCTTGCCTTGTTTGTTTGGCTCAAACCATGTTAATAATGAATACAGACCAGCTCTATCATTCAATGACTAAAACAAAGTCTACCTGGTCTAAATTTCCAATCAGATCACCTACCTGAGAGGCTGATTATTTTGTTACTACTAAAGGAAACTTCCCCTTAACTCGTCCACAAACATTGTGAACATATCCACCTGCATACACACATCTCAGTCTTTTATCATGATACATTATTTATCCCATTCAGTAGTTTTATGAACTGTTTGAAGACAGCGTAATTGTATGGGCGGCGCACTGGTGCTTTCACCTCAGAGCCAGAATCCTGTATCGGCCAGGATCTTTCTGTGTGGAGTTTGCATGTTCTCCTTGTGTATGTGTGGGTTTTCCCCAGTTACTCCAGTTTCCTCCCACAGTCCAAACACATGTAGATCGGGGTCGGGTTAATTGGAGACTCTTAATTGTCTGTAGATGTGAATGTGGGAGTGAATGGTTTGTCTCTATATGATACGCTGGTGACCGGCTCCAGCTCCCCCTGTGACCCTGAGAGGATAAGCAGTATAGAAAATGGATGGATGGGTGCACGTGCACGTGATTACTCACCTCAATTTAAAGGGACATTCCACATATTGCAGCGCCATCAAAAATCACATCGTTACATTTGAACAGTAACGGTATCAGTAAAGAGCAACAGGTTTGGGGATTGTATGAAATATCACAGCATAAAGTTCGTATAATTCACAGACACACACACACACACACACACGTAAAAGTAAAGTACAAATTGATAGATTAAAGTTCTAGGAGCTCAAAACTGTTGATGAAATGATACAACTTTTAAATTCAAACGATGAATCCATACTATTAATGTTTTACTTCTAGCTATTTTAATGAAGGCAACATAACTGTGATAACAAACTCTCTCTCTTTCTCTCTCTCTCACACACACACACACACACACACACACACACACACCAGACACACACACACACACACACACACACACACACACACTTATGTCAGGAATACACTATTTCACAACCAAATTCTCACTCGTATGCTGACGCACTCATGGTGACACTTAATGAATCACTCTCACACTTTCTACTCTATCTTGGTCTCTTTAAAACCTGTGTCTCGCTCTCTCTCTCACACACACACACACAGAGAAACACACACTAGTCATTTATTTTCTTGATTTTTTGTCTTTATACACATATCATGCTAATGTCACATTTTCCTGTATATTATTTGCATGAAAACAGCTTGGCCTAAATATTGAAAGGTTGAAGAAGGAATCAAGCAAGGTGACCTAAGTGTGTGAAGTGTATTAAGTGAATCTGTAGTTAGTTTTGTTTTTAAAGACCTTAATGGTTAAAAACAAGCAGAACAGAACAGTTTACTTTGCTGAGGGATTTCTTTTTCAGTCATTTTAAACTTTTTAGCTCCCATCTCTTATTTGAAGTGTTAGTGTACACCACTTATTAAATTGAACCCTGACAGTTAATGAAATCAGAAGCACATGCAGACATATTGTATTAAGAAGATTTAAGACAAATAATGTTAAATCATGATTTATGAGATTTCTCTGACAGCAAACCACCTCCAATCATTAACGTGAGTAAGCATAAAAATGTGATTAAAAAGTTTTTAATCACACATTTTGGCAGTTAGTTTACAGGAACATTTAAAATTTAAATAATAGAAGAAACATGTTTTGTCCAACCTGGAAATGATTCCTGCAGATTATCAAATAGTATTGTTTTAAGGAATTTTCCAGAATAGATCTGTGTGCAACAACACAGACAATCCTGTGTCTTAAAAAATAATTTATGTCTGTTATGTGCTCATTCATTCTCACAAAAAATACAGTAATATTATGAAATAAAACAATATGAATATTAAAGTCAATACATTTACAGTCTTAACATGTTGAAATATGATAGTGACTAGTTCATGGTTTATCTCGAGTCAGTTCTACAGTTTATCTGTCAGTTTTTACCTCTCTGTGGTTCATGAGTTCACATGTTGTGGTCTTGTCACATTTTTCAAAAAGAAATTAAAATCCCAGAGAAGACCATGAATTTCAATGACAATTCAACATTAACTTGAAGGAATGTTTACAAATGAGCTTATCTTAAATCACACCTAAGGAAGAATTTTGATTATTTACTTAAATATAAAATGTATCAGCTGTTAGTATCAGGGAGTTTTAACACTGACTGTTTTTAGATCATTTTATTCTCTTAACACCAACAATCATGGAGGTATAAGTTGTTGAATGAATTTTACATATGAGGAAGCTTGAATAGATATTATAGAAACAGTTACATAACTATTTTAATTTGAAAATACAAAACCCAAATATCGATATGTTTAAGATAATGTTTTATAGACACAGGTTAAAAAAAAGTGCCTGTTTTCCTTTGTCTCACTTTTTCTTGTTTTCACTTTTCAGTATCTGAGTTCTGATATGTTAAACTAAGAGCTGCTTTCAGAGGAAATTGCAGAGAGAACTACAGGACGTCCTCTTTCCAGGAAAAATAGAGATGCACATTTGTTTTTAACCTGAAAAGAGTGCAATTTTTTGTGTTTATGCAATCTGCTCTGAACTTGTTTCATAATCATAGCGGTCATAGACGTTTCTCAGCCCAAAAGAGGCATCTGTAAAAACAGCAACTGGGATAAAACATTAAAAATCACAACAGTTTGAATTAGTACTAAAGAGTTTACGTGTGATGACAGTAACAAGTTAATTCTAATACCAAATAGTCACTGACCCCAAAACCAACTTGGACTACTTCAACACACAGATCCTTTACTCTGCCACATTTTCTTTTTATATTAGAGAGGTGTCAAAGATATTAAAGCAAAGATCCAAGTGGAAGGTTTTATAGATTGTTCCAGAGAGATTTTATAACTAGTTTTAATTCAAACTATACAACACAAATATATCCATTTGGAGTTAAAATTTGAAAGATTTGCAGAAAACTGCACATATGTCCCTCTGTGATCTTTCCACAACAACAGGAATATGATCAGAGCAGTGGTGCACTGTCAGAGTCTGAGCCCACAACTGTTATAATGTTCTTGATGTTGAGCAGGTACACACAGAAAAGAAAAGAAAAGAAAAGAAATAAAGCAGAGTGACCAGACCTCCATGAAGAAATGAATCTAAACCTTTTAATCTGTCACACAGAACATGATGATGGTCAATAACTAATGAAAGAACAAGAAGAAGAAAAGAAACATCCTAATTAAAACGATTCCTTTATCGCAATGTAACATGGGCTCATCCCAACATTAAAACAACTTTTTTCTTGGTTCTCTGTCTTGATGCTCAGACTTTTGCTCAGCTTTGATTGGTCAAACAGAGCAGCAGCAGCGCCTTGAGCTGCGTCTGCGTGTTCAGCTCTTATTTATGTAGAAATGACTTCCTGTCCTGCAGCTGTATGTGTTCAGCCCTCTTTCTCCCGCTGCCTCTTTCCCAGATTCTTGCTTTTAGTGGCCACAGCCTTGCCATTAATGGACTGCTGTGTATGAGACACACAGAGTGAACCTGGATACTGGTGTATGTGCTCATTTATTCTCACAAAAAAAACCTATAATATAATGAAATAAAACAAACTGAATAATAAAGTGACATGATAAATATGATAATGATAAGTTCATGGTTTACAGACAGGGTCAACCTGTAAACAATGTTTTACTTTCAACAGCATCTTATTGTTTTGTAACATCTGAACGTTCTCTAGTTTTAGAGAGTTCAAAGTTTACATTTTAAATCAAGGGGCATATCCAGGGGAAGGGACAGGGGCCTCAGCAGAAATGTGATAGGCCCCTAAAGTGTCCATGTCCTGTCAGTAAAAAAAGAAAATAGTCACTTGCTAACAATACAACAAAACATATGACAATTTGTTCAGAATTGATATTTTCTAAGCTTTTTGAGGAACACAATTGAACAAGGAACACATTGTAATACTATTATAGAGCTGTAAACTACTGTCAACTACTTAAATGTGCAGCTTAATGAATCAGGAATTGTGCAGGGATGTTGGACATATAATTGGCCTATGTGTGTTAATTGTGACCCCATTATGGCCCCTGACTTGGAAAAATCCTACATAGATTCATTTCATTCTTAAGTAGTTGAGAACAATTTATATGACACTGGTTTCACTGAGATCACCAGTTTCTCTCTCAGCGTCATATTGTCATTCATGCATTAAAGCCTGTAACTAAGGGTTTACATGTCCTTTAATTTCAGCTAAGAGAGTATTTTGCTGCATAAATATTCAGAGGCATTAGCCATGGACACGTCAAACCTTTCTAACTGTGAGGATTTTAGTATAAGCTCTAAAGAAATCTTAACTTTACCATTGTGAAAGATATGAAATCAGATTGGACATAAACAGATTTAAATTCTAAAAGGTCTTATTTAATATCCTTAGTGCATTTGTGTTTTTATAGGCAGATACCACCATGTTTACCTTTATTTACTTTAAATGTTATTAGTTTAATGCCAAGAATTTCAAATATCAGTGTCTCCTTTTCATGTTTATTATTCAAAAACCTTCGATTGAGACTTTCACTGGTGACATTTTAAATGTTTGTTTAGTAAGATCGTTTCAAAACCTTCCGCATATTTAAGGGGGATGGCACTGACAGGTTGAGTGCTCACCTGCTCAACAGCTACTTTGCACAAAACGTGATTTTGACAATTTTATGAATGTAAAATCCAGTAGATTTTCTAAAATAATAAAGCATTTTATTCCAGAAAGTCCAATCTTCACACAAACACATGAAAGCACTGAGGGAAAGATCCCTTCTTATTTCACAGCTGTTGTGAGTCCATTTTAAATATCCAGTGTTCTTCTTTGTATGACTGAAATAATTTTAATGCACCAAAACAAAACTATGTTTTATGAGAACAAATCAGTTCAGCCACCCACAGCAAGATAACATGAGCTACAAACACAGATGAAGTGAGGTTTATTCAAACTTATATGTATGGTTATCCTTGAAGATGCACGTCCGCCATTTTGTTGAGACCAGTGTAGTCGGGCATGTGAGGGCTCCAGCCGAGGGATCACTGAAAGATAAAGGGTGTTAATATCGTAGTTCGCATGTGCTTTCTCTCCACGTGTCTGGTGTGTGTTGTGATATTTAAAGCCCTGCATTCAGAGGCAGTGCAGTGAGGTCTCCTCATGTCTGACAGAAAATGGCTGACTGTACAGCTGAAGGCACAGAGCTCCAGAGAGGCAGAGCAGCAGCAGAAAGCTTGTGATAAAGAGGCAGATTTGAAACTCTCAAAAATCACAACTTGATGCCTCAATTCACGCAATATAATTGGGGAATTATAGGCTGAGGAAAACTCACAGATTATCCAACTTTGTATTTGTAGAAATGTAATGCATGTAGTGATTTCCTTTGTCCATATAATGAATTTCATTATGGGAAAACTCAACATGCTTTCATTAAAATACATACAGAGCAAAGTAACAGTCAAATAAATGAAATAAAAGAAAATGTAACAAAAGAAGAAATGAACACCACCCCATCCAAAATCATGCCTCATCTTTTAGGGGGCTTATATATTGTATATGATCCTAATTCATGATTTACATTATAGAGAAAATATACTATTAATATATTAATGAGAGACACTAAATTATAGTTGTATGAAAAAATGTCTGACTCAATAAATCTAAATACTTATAAACATAATGTGAGAATATATAGATAAGGAAGGAGTGAACTGGGTTTACAGGGCTAATGAGTTCTGTATGTCTGTAGATGTTAAACACAGTTTTTAACATGTCCACTGTATTATATATTTGTGATATAGTCTACTTTTGTGCAAGTGGGTGTGTGTTTCACCGTAACGTGGCAGCAGATGCAGAATCAGTCTTGCCCAAAAAGGAGAACTGTGAGCAGTCTGTCATTTGGGCCGGGGGGTTTGAAAAACCCCATTGTTTGTGTCCTGTCCCACAGAGGAGTCCTCACCTTGGCTGTTAATCACAGACACAACTGTCTGTGTTTTTAATGACAGCTATTTGTTACAAGCTTTTTTCTGATATTGCTCATGCACGCATTAAAAATGAGTGTGTACTCTGTGCTGAAAATGTATTTTCTGTCTATTCATAGGGCTGAAATGACGATCGTAAGAGGGGAAAATTGGAAACTGCACTGAGATCCAGGAAGAGTCTGGGAAGGTAAATTTGTGTGACTCATTTGCTCACGTATGAATATTGTAAATAAATGTTCATCATTTGACATGAACACAAAAGGTATTCATCCCTCCAAGCATTCAAGTCTTCACATCTTTCTCACTGTAAACCAATTTACAAAAGTCTGAAACTAAAACCAAAGTTTTATGTGATAGTTAGACTCATCAAGGCAAAATCTAAAGTGAACATGACTGAAAAGTTCCAAAACTATAGGCTCTATTTTACCTGTCTAAATATGTTAAATGAAAGTTATCATCTGTATTGCAGTGATCTTAAGTTTGTTATGATGGGAAAAGACAGGAGTGAAGGAGGTTTAAACAACTTTTGAACCCTTGTAAGTTGATTTGACAGTTTAACCATTTAGCTGCAATTTGAAAGCAGCAGAATAATATTATTTTGTGTTGTACATTTTGTACAAATGTTTTACATTTTGTGACTTAAAGAAAACCTGTTAAAGGAACTCTGCTCTGAAAGAAGAGTAAACCTAACTGCAATGTAGTCCCATCATCATTACATACAACAGCTGGGTAGATCTTTACCCTGGAGTATTGATTATTGCTCCTATATTTGTACAAATACCAATGAGAAGAGTTTATCTGACAGTGTTTTTTACAGCCTGTACCATTGTCAGCATCTCTGCATTAAAGCTGCTGGTTGCTTAGACCAGTTTATTAGATACACGCAAGTAAACCTAATTAAGTTACCTGCAATTAAATCTCCTTACATGAATTGAATTGAAACTATTACAGTGGTGTTGATTCAACAATTTGAAGATCGTAAATTGTCCTGGTGATTCCATTGTTTAGCCAAACGTCATTCCTATAATCAGTGTGGACAAAATAAAAGAAGCACCTGTCATTATAATTCAACCTCAGCACAAACTATGTTCTGTAAAATATTATAAAGTTGAATGCACTCCTCCACACCCGTTTCAACAAGAACTGAACATTGACGCCTAAATGAAAGGGGATTTACTGCAGGACTGTTGTATTAGACAGCAATAGTTACAGTTAGTTAACTGGCACCTTTAAATATGATTATTTTGATGGCAAAGAAATTTAAATATCTTGTGCCCCCACCACCAAATGTTTGTTCAGTCAGAAAAATAAAAACCTTTAATTTGGAAGATATATTTATGAAATTTAGATGAGATGAGCTTGATGACAGGTTTTTCTGTGTGACGACTTTGAAAACTGCTTCAGTTAAATCATGTCCAGACGGCCATCATATTTAAGACAGATTATGTTCACAGACTAAAATACAGTTTTAATTTAAAGACAAATCAGACAACAGAAGAGAGAGAGAGAGAGTGTGTGTGTGTGTGTGTGTGTGTGTGTGTGTGTGTGTGTGTGTGTGTGTGTGTGTGTGTGTGACTTGGTTGTGAGGTCTTTGCCACAGTAACTACAATGAGGAGAGATTATGCATTTCAAGATGCCCATACATAACCAGATTACGCTGCAGATTAAATGTAGAATGTTAAATAGTAAAGTTTGTGATTGTAAATTTGATGCAGTACTAAACATGTATACAAAACCACCATATAATGAAGTATTTTAACACATCGTTTTAATTTAAGATGTTTTGAATTTCCTAAGACGTTATCATGTCTCTTTTAAAGTATCTGACGTGTGATGGTTTTGATTTGTAATTCACCTGGTTTATAGTCACAAATGTGAGAGAGGCTGTCTGTGAGCATGTTTGTGTATGGTTGTGTGTGTGTCTGTGTGTGAGAAAGAGAGAGAAAGAGCGAGAGAGAATGAGAGTGAGAGACAGAACGAGCAGAGACATATATATATATTCTAAAAGAAAAATTGGGAACAGTGTGTATGAATGTGTGGTACATTTTCAGACACAGGCTAAATAATGTGTGATGCATATATGTACACATTGTCTTTACATTGCCTTAGGATTAAATCTCACTTACACTGGAACTAAATTAAATGTAAACGTAGAGGAAAATATCTGACGCAAACAAATTCACTCACTTACACCAACAAGCCACAAGAGTGTGAGTCTCATATGTATATGTATGTGTGTGTGTGTTTCTTTGTTTGTTTATGTGTGTGTTTGTTTGTGTTTGTGCGTGTGTGTGTGTGTGTGCATGTGTGTGACTGTGTGTGCATGATTTGGTGGGTTTAAAAGTTTTTTAAATATTTATTTCCTGGCATGATGAACAGATAGACAGGATGAGGAGACAGAAGCTTTGGTGCCTGCTCCTAACAGGGCTACTCAGCTGGATGTAACACACACATACAGGTATTAAATATTTCACGTTTTATTTAATACAAAAACAAATCACAGTAATTAATTAAGTACATATACTTATACATTTGTAGAACAAAAACTGAAAAATATAATGTGATGAGAGACAGTTGATTTAAAAAAGAAGTAAAATCTTCACGTTTAAGATTATATTTTTAAGATCCTATTCATTGTACATATTACTGCAGGTCATTTATCCGTTGCCCGTTTAGTATTATTAATATAAAAGTTAGTAGTGACTTGTTTTAATAAACTGATCTATTTGTTGCTGGAATTATATAAGTCAAAACCACTGATATTCTGTGTAAAGATTTTGTTAACTTTGTGAAGCATTTTTAAAAGTTTCAGACATGAAAATATAAGATATTGCTTTGTTAAAAGAAAACTGCTATATGTTCTTTCCTCATTTCGAGGTGTGTGTGTGTGTGTGTGTGTGTGTGTGTGTGTGTGTGCGTGCGTTCGTGCGTGCGTGCGTGTCCACAGATGCAGCTGCTGTCGTCTTTCGGGTCAATCAGGAATGTATAGGTGAGTAAAAAAAAAATCCAAGCCCACAAACAACAAGCACAAAAACTTTGACTGTAAATTATTGTTTTATTAGTGTGAGGTGGTTGTCAAATACTTGTAATGAACACTCAGCACAGTTAAAAGAGGAAGGCTATGTTTGACTTACTTAAACAGATTTACTTCGTTTTTACTCGTAGTTCTTGCGACTGTCACGGCCAACTTCTGAATGTGTAATATGAGAATTGGGCTGTTTATTTGCTGCGTTGAAGTTGATGGGATGCTTCGATGGATGATTTTTATTTTTATTTAGAAAAGTGCATGTTGTGTCAGAGACGTTCATGGTGAACATACTCAGCTGTATGATAAATACCGAGAGACTGAGAGTAGGCTGTGGACTGTGGGGTGGACAGTAAAGGACAGGGCAGGACAGCTCAGCTCGCTGGTCTCTGTCAGATCTTGGTCTGAGGCTCATGCACATGCTGAAATATCTGTGCGGGGCAGAAGTCGATCGTTTACTTATGAGAAGCTTCATACGTGTTTAATGTTCAGGGGGCTTAGTGTCTGTGTGTCCACTGCTGAAATACGTGTTTCAGCACCTCGTAGGTGGACAGCGACACACAAAAGGCACAGAATTAAAAGAAAAAGAAAACGGTGAGATCAAAGTCTGACCAAGTCTGCACTACGAAATATTCTTACAGAATCCCTCTTTAAATGAAGTCTAATTTCTTTCTTTAATTTCTTTTTCACAGTGTTGTTGAAATCATTGATGGCAGTCAGTGAATTTGTTTATTATTCTGTGGGAAGAGAAATTATCATCACGATGACATTTATTTTGTTTCGAAATTCCCTGTAATAATTGTTCACCTTAAAAACTTTGTGTCATGATTATTAACATGAAAAAACACGAGATTTGAAAAAAATCGACTGAACTTATGGAATTTATGGACAAAGATGTTGTCAGTAACTATGATGGAGGGGACAAATCATTTGTGACTGCAGTGTCAAAGTGGTCGGACTAGGGTGTGTGAAGGGGGACATGGGGCGAGTGCTGACCCTGATACGTTGAAGAGAGAGAGGGTGTGTGTGTGTGTGTGTGTGTGTGTGTGTGTGTGTTGAGAGGAGGGGGCAGAAACTTAATGTGAGAAAAGCTTTGTGTTGTAGGATTTAGGAAAGGGTGTGTGTGTGCTTAGGGCCATCAATACTGGGAGGGGTAAATATACTCTTAGTGAACACAAAACAAAAACCTGGAATGAGACAACAGCAGAGGCTGTCGTTTGTTGCAATGTTTGGGCAGAAGCAGGTAGAACCAGACCACAGAAAAATCCGATACTTTGGGTAGCTACATTTACAATTAGAAACAGCCCCCCACAAAATAATGCGATATAAGTGGAGGTGTGTAAAGGGATGCTTTAGTGAGCATTTTGTAAACTTTCTCAGCTTACACAGAAAAATTTTATTAAAACTAAAACTACATTTTCTCTATCGTTCTCAGCTGCTGGGCTGCGAGGACAGGACGTGAAGGTGGACTCACCAAACGTGTGTGTGTCATGTTAAAATGAATCATCTTTAATATTATCAGTTCAAACCCACTTTGTGGCTACTTTTGTCTCTCTAACATAATTCCTCTGGCTGTGTTACACTGTACTGTAAATGTTGTGTATTTGCTTCTTCAATGTGAAAATTGTAACAAATATTTCTGTGTAAAAACTCGGCCCACATCACAGCCTGTAATGTGATAAATGTTTTTTAACGTGGAGATGAATGTAAAAATATTGTGTGCGTAAAAATATTCCAGAAAACCAAATCCCTGCTTGAAAAAAAAAACTTTGTGTACATTTTATTTTGTCAAAGATGACTTTTAGTAAATATATTATTACTTTGTATGGCTGGTCAGTGAGCAGTTTCATTTTCATCCCGTTTGCAAATGTTGCACAACTCGCTGCTGCTGCCTTCCCCGGTCTCCTCCATCTCTCTCCACTTGTGTCAGAGAATTTGAGCAGCTGCATGACGACTGTCAGCATGTGGACTCAGTTTCATACTCTCTACCCTCTTCTGAGTACACGACAGGCTTTGCTTAGTGCCACACAGCCTCGGTTTGTCAGGATTTCATGTTTAGTTTAGGTGTGTGTGCAAGAGAGAGTGGGGCAGGGAGAGGGAGCATGGCGGCACAGGGGGGGGGGAGCGTTGGAGTGTATTGCGCACAGCGTGTCTCTGGGTCGGAGTGGGGAACAGAGAGCGCGCACATGAGACAAAATCGTGACAGTGGGTTGTGCTGAAACATCCAGCATCTGTAAACACGACTGGATTATGGATGTGACTTTTGAATCGATATGATGTGAAAATGAAATAAAGCGATGGAAAAACTCATGTCCGTCTCTGCGTTTATGTAACACACACAAATCCCATCTCATCTCCCCCTCCTCAATGTTTTGGAAAAGGGCCACTTACTATAGTGCTGAAAATCTCGCGAGATTAAAAAAAAAATCGAACGCTGTGTTGGGGGTTGTAGTTTTTCCTAAGAGAGGAGCCTACATTTGCACTTTGCAGCAGAGAGGCGAGAGTTTAGGAGAAATCTGGCGCAACACGAGTGGATCTATGCGCCAAGATGGCTCAGTGCGCATACCAGTGGTTTATCAGCAGTATGATGCAGTCAGAATACCTAAAATAGACGAGTGACTCATGTCTAGGTGGGAGCAGGCTGACCTCACAGACTGGCAGCATTCGAGCCAGTGATCTGCCTCCAAACGCAATCCAAGGGGCGGGAGGACGAGTGCATTTTTCACCAATGAGGGCATCTTTTCATTCATAAAGTGGTGTGGGCAGTTTTTTTTTCCGAAAGCGTGGGTTCGGAGGGTTTCATAATCCTGACTGAAACTGACAAACCTGTTCTGGCGACAGCCAATGGCAGCCTCCGGATGGGAGCTGCTGTAATGTTCGCCCAATCGCTGCTCGTCCCGGTCTCCCTTCATACAGAAAATCGAAGGAACGGGGGACGCTCCAGACTTGATTGACGTGCAAATAAGCGAACCGGCGGGGAGGATCGGCCGGGAGGCGGCCAGTGGGGAGCAGGGGGGGCGGTGCGGATCGCGAGGTGGGCGGTGCACTTTAAATTAGGCTAGACAAGTGCTGGGGGAGTGTGTGTGATGCTACAACCTCCTTACAAAGGGACTCTCTCTCACGTTGTGGCTGGGAAATTAGAGCACATTGCCTAAAAAATTGAGGTCTCCACACACACTCTCACGCACACACGCCGAGTCACCGCAGACATGAAGTGGATGGACGCTGAGGAGATGCTCCGCAGGGCCGAGACGCCTCTCTTCTGGGTCGGCGCCTTCACCGTGGCCTCCCTGGCGCTGTGGCTGCTCTACAGGCTGCTCTCAGGCTTCAGGATCTGGGTCCTGGGGAATGGGCAGCTGCTCTCCCCGAAGCTGGGCAAATGGGCAGGTGAGTGGTGTCACGGCAGTTTTCCACGCCAACATACACGGTCACGAAGTAGACAGGTGGACTCGACGGTGATTGAGCTCAAACTTCACTTTGGCACAGAAAGGGCTGCGTTTCTGGTGCGTAATTTAGTGGTTTAATTCAAGGGGAGGCTGCTGTTGCGTAACAGGCGCGGGTAAACAGCTGTTTGACAAGATAATGCTCCTTATTAGCTCAATTGGTTGTGTTTTTCTTCTTCTCTGGCGTCAAGCATTTTCACCGTCTGCTGCCAGGGGCTCCAATCAGAGGTTTCACCCACACTTGGAGGGGTAATGGGGGGGGGGGGGGATTGCCCCACATTGGTGAGCCAGGAGCCAAATTGCGCAGGCTATGCGCACTTTTCTCAGAGAGCTGTTTAATGTGGGGGAGCTCTCAACCGGCGCACTACTGAACCACATTAACCCATCCGCATAATGTAGGACAAACCCTTATGCTCAATTAAAACGTGACCTACATCCAGATCATTTTCACTGCGTTAGACTTTTGAAAAAATGTGTCACTCTAGGTAGTTTGACACATTTCACACTTGTGTTAATCACGTTTAGCGTCACTTTGTGTGTCAATACATCCAGGTGCTGTTTTGTCATGCTCCTTGCTTGTGTCGTCGGTTTCTGAACCCTTCCTCCTTGTCACACATACCTGTCCCAGTCCATTTGCCCCACATATTGTGACATGAGGATTCCACGTCACTCCTTGGCTGTGGCTCTCTATAATGTACTTTTTCAACGTGCTTGGTAAAATATCAGCGAGTTACCGTTCAGACCTGAGTGTATTTTGGTTTTGTGTAGCCACTAGTCTCACAGGAATCGCCCTGCCATGGTTTGACCAACTTCTCCAGTCTCCTGTTTTGCGAGGACCGCTGCGTCTGGAGCCTCTTGCTGCGCAATTTTTCGAGCACTCCCCCTTTTGCATCGGGATAGGTTGATAATATCTGACAAAAGAAATATTCATTTCTCTAATACACACAACCCAGGCGATCCGGACCATTTGAATCCTTGTTTTTTTTCTAAGAACTCATTTGTTTATCTCTGCTCTGCATCGTGACGCACTTTGCCTCCAAAGCGTCGTTTTTTATGATTGGGGGGGGTTAATTGACGCCCTGGATGAAACCAAAGGCGCAAATGTAGGCTGTTACAGGACTGACCAATGTTCATGCTTTTTTTTAGTGATTGTGCTGGATTATGCGGAGGAATACCAATGCACACCGATGAGTCATGCACTTCCTCCTCACTTCGTCATCCATTGGTCATATAGAAATTGTGACGTCCCCCCCTCCCCCCCAGCAACACACACTCCCTACCTGTATATCAGATATAGCTCTAACTCTCCAACTATATGTAGCCTTTCTACACTTCTCATAAGCTAAATGACTCTTTGTCATTGTTGTTTTAGCAGAATCAGATTGTGATACAGCTTCTCTATTACATCAACTATAATTGATACATTTGAAATATTCTGTGTTACGTTAGGACTCAGATTTAAAAAGTGTAAGGGATCCTTTAAAGCAGTAGCAGATTTGAAGACCTATTTGTAAAGGATTCATATTGGACTGATATTAAAGTTCCATGGAAACTGTTGCACAAGTTTTCCGCACCATACACATTTCTCTCTCCTTCAGATACCTTTCCTCTGTTAGAGGCTCACATGCCTCTCCCAGAAACCAGTTTCAGCCACATGTCCAGTCTGACGAGTCCCTGATGTAAGACGTTGGGGCCCAGTGGGACAGGGTGGAGGGAGAGTGCCTGCAGGATGAGGTGTACCTGGTTGTACCAGATGTGCAGGTCTGGCCAGGTTGTTGGCAGTGGTGTGATATCCTTAACACATGCACTTGCGTCAAGTGGCACTATACCTGTCTCCACCTTTCATTAGTAGACACAGGCACATGTTGCAACAAGTTGAACTCCCCATACCACTAAGATCGACTTTGTATTGTTCTCTATTCCAATTCACACACGTGAACATGAGTGTGAATATTATTGTCCCACTAATACACAAAAACAGCTTCAAGACTAATTTTTGAGGTATTTTCAAACATGTAGACCGACCTTTTTCCATTTCTGTCCTCAGTCCATTCTTTTCCTGTGGGATGTACAGTTTTGTATATCAGGTTAAAGTTACCTACCTATCCTCACAGTGAATATTCAATAATAGTGTCTTTATGAAGGAAAACATTTTAATCTGTTTATATAAATACACAATTTCAGTAAACATATACATTGGATTGATGAAACTGTTTTGTATTCTAGACTTGTAGTCATGGAATTTGTGATAAGTGTGGATACAAAACAACAGCAAACTAAAATATTATAAGAATTCAAGTCACCATGCCTTGTAAGTCCAGACTTAAAAAGAAGTTCTTAGACAGACATACCTTTTAGACACATGCTGTCTGCAGGAGACGGCTGGTATGTCCTGGTCAGGCAGGTTTGGTTGGGGTCTTGTCTAGTAAACGGATCAGAAACGACTTACTTTTTAGTAAGTTTAATTACATTTGTCAGTATTTGATGGATTGGATTTTTAATGTTGAGTTTGAGGAGAAGTTTTAATGCTATCACAGAACATGCAGCCATTGCTTGCAGAGCAGAGAAGGGATTTCTCTGGAGTTTCTCTGCCAGTGACTGGTCTTCCCCTTAGTGGATGGGACACCTAGTGGCACAACAGAGGCACTGCAGCACGAGTCAAGGCGGCTTCCCCAGCCTCTCTCACACACACACACACACACACACACACACACACACACACACACACACACACTCACACTCACACTCACTCACACTCCTCCCAGCCAAATCTATGTGTGCAGCTCAGTTTTTTGTTCCTATGCCTTAACCAGATGAATGGCAGTTCTTTGGATCATGAATTAAAAACTTTTTTTTTTAATTTGGCATACATTTCTTGTGCATATTTTTGTAAAATAGACCAATCGATGCATCAGAAGAAAAGGAAGATTTGTATACATAGCAGTGAGCCAGAATCTGGCTTGCAAAGATATTCAACCATTGAATTAACATTTTAAAGACCCATCCTAGTATTTCACAGTATTATTTTTGCAGCATTTGTATGATGAAGGGCTCAATACCCCTGCTTTTATTTCCAGAGAAGCAGCTTTTCACTCTGTAGTGTAGTGCTTAGTTTTCTCCTCACAGCTCTGCTCCCTCCTCCACTCTTAGCCCCCAGCATCCCGCATTATGTAAGGGTGTGTGTGTGTGTGCTTGCATGTGAGTTTGATTTTGGCTTCAGGAATAAACATTTTGGGTGTGCGGGTTTATCAACACAGAATGGAGGTTATAGGGCAACGTTAATTATTATAGAGGGAATAGCTTTCGATGTGATTTATGAATAGGGATTACGCTTCATTCATGGTGAGGAAAATGCACGTGTGTGTGCTTCAACTGAGGCAGGGTCTCCACTTGTTCATCCTTGTGAATGTGCTTCCCCCTAGTGCTTTGTGTGTGTGTGTGTGTGTGTGTGTGTGTGTGTGTGTGTGTGTGCATGTGGGCGGAGAGAGAGTAGAGAGAGAGAACACTGCTGTTCATGTGATGAACACGCTCTGTGACATGTGCCAGAACCAGGGATGCTGGGTAAATAAAAGAAGGAAAAAAATGCTCTCTCTGCATCTCCCTCATTTAAAGCCCCTCTCAACCCTCCCACCCTCACTCCATGTCTCCATCCAGCCTGTTGTATTTGTTTCTCGATACTGTATCTTGCACTCTTTGTACCTTTTTTTTTGCCACGAGCATGTTTTATTTTCCCCACATTTATCTATTTTCTTAATCTCATGTCTCACGACAGAATTCCTCCATCCGTTCAGTTCATGATATTGTCTTGAATTGTGAATATACACGATATAGAAGTTGATTTGTAATTATGCTATTTACCAAAAAAGACAAAACATTAACTGGCAATACTGTAGCTTTAAAAACTTAAACTGTGTTTTTTCGTTACGACTTTAAAATCACTACACAGGGTTTTCTGTGAATGATTTATATCAAGTAATTTGCTCATTATATTTTAGTCTTTCAATTGTTTTCTTGTGAAGGTTAATTATTTAAAATGAAATATTCTAATTTTATCAGTAGAAATTGGCGCTTCACATGGACCAAGGAACTGGAAATTTGGAATATTGAGTGATTTAAGCGTGAGATCTTAGAGCAACTCATAATCCAGCTGCTCAGTCACACAATACGAGACAACCTGCATATCCAGAGTCACTGACTTATTGTTAAATCATGATATGTTGGTTTCAGTCCACCGTGACAGAAAGCTACTTTGTTCTTGTGATCGTCTGTTGAAATGTAATTGAAAGTTGGTTTCTGTCCGTCAGTGTTTCAACCAGAAGAATGTAGTTATGTTGTAATCTCATATCTGTAAGAACACAAACATCCCTCACTTACAATTAACACAGGCATTTCAAATAGTGTTGAAACAAAACTGAGCTTTTCTTGAGCTGAGAACCTCCACAACAGTACAGTCTGTTCTCAACAATGGCACACACCGAGAAGTTTTGTCCCCTGCCCAAGAATCACCTTGTCTCAGTGCAAGTAGTTGTGATGAAGGAAACTATCGATTCTTAAACAAGGCATGTGGGAGGGAGGGGGACTATTTTTTGCTCTGTACCCAAATATAGATGCTGGTTCTATCTTGTGCGCCTCTGAAGTACTCTTTTTTTCTTCTGTCTCTCACCCTCCCTCCCCTCATTTCTCCCTCTCCCTCAGCCCGATCAAGCTTTATTTTTGTCGACTTTTATATTACCCATGTGACTTTTTCTCCCCTGCTATTTAAAGCAGTGTGTGTATGTGTGTTTGAATATAGAAGGTGGGCGGATGGAGAATGGTGTGTGTTTGGGTGAGTGAAGAGGGGGGCTGTCTTTGGATCTTCTGCTGCATCCCTCCCTCCCTTCCTCCCTCCTATCTTTTTTCTCGCTCTGTCTCTGAGGCGGGAGGGGCTGCTGCGCGTTGATAGGCGAGTTTGGGGTGCGACAGATTACATAACAGTACGTAACAAGAGCAGGGCATACAAGGACCGCAGTCTCTCCTCACTGAGAATCTTAATTGGGGATTTTGGTGGTGGTGGGGAGGGCAGAGAGGGGAGGGTTTTTTATTTTATGTGTGTGCGTGATCATTTCAGACCTGTCTTGCTGTCTCTTTGCATAGGAAGTTAAATCTTCCTCATCCCCTGTGTGCAACAGAAGATCATTCTAAATTTCTAAAAACTAACTAGTAGTTCGCTTAGTTTCCTCGGGTGCGCATCTTTTTATATTGACACGGAAAAATTGGTGAATTAATAGAAATCTGAATCTTCACATTCATTAAATTTTAAAGCTCACTTTATAATGAGCCTTTCAATGCTGTACCAAAACAGAATTCCACCAACTTGTGTTATGTGGTCATTGATAAATGATTCAGAATCTTCTCATGCTGTCCAGGATGATCTATATAATTGTGATGATATATAATCTATATCATCACAAATATCAGCAGATGTCTGATCATCCTTTTTTTCCCCCCACTGCTCATTGCATCAGTTTGCAGTGCTGGTATGGGGGGTATTAAGGTGGATGGGTGAGGATGCAGCAGCATCCTGGCCCTGGTCGTCGTGGTGATTGTGTGATGGTGGGGGATCTTGTTGGTATTCAGGTGCTGCGGCAGGCAGGCAGCTCCCAGACGAGGCAGAGCTGGCGCGCTGCTATTTTTACTCCTGCTGCTTTTTTTAGACGCTCGGAATATAGTGAGCAGGCAGCAGCAGGGGCTGCTCCACTGCTGAGGGGAGGAGAGGGGAGGGGGACAGAAAAGGCTGGGGGATGTCAATACCTCTGGACGTGATGTGCAGCACTAAAGCACACGAGAGGAGCTGTGGTGCAAACGCGCCCCCGTCAGGGCGCTCGAAGAGTCAGCAGGGAACCGTGTTCTTTCTCTCAGCTCCAGAGCTTCAATGCTGTGGTAATGAATGAGAGGCAGTGGAGCTCACATCCCCTCTGACAGCACACGCGTTTGGACTTCTATCTTAGTGAGGACACTCATTGACATAACACTTTAACTATAGCCCCTTACCCTAACCTTAACCATCAATGCCTAACCCTTAAACCAAGTCTTTACCCTAAAACAGCCGATTGAAAATGTGAGGATCGTTTAAAATGTCCTCACTTTCCAAAAATGTCCTCACTCTGTGGTCTATGCTTAAAATGCTCATCACAAAGGTATAAGTACAGGAACACGCATTCCAACTCCATCCATTACTTTTTGCCCCATCAACACACATTCACCTTTTTTGTTGTCAGTGCACGCCTGCGTCTTCTCTGAGCGTCAGTGGCACTACTGTCAGTCACGTGCTTGCTTCCTTGCGTAGGCCCCTTTTTGTTAAATCTCTGTTAGTGTCGTAGATGTAACGTGTTGCCCACGTGAAAGGAATTAAGTCCTGCTGGGAGCGTGTGCGTGTGCGTGTGTGTGTGTGTGTGTGTGTGAGATATTTGAACAGTGTATTCTGCTTGCACATGAGTGAAAGAGTTAAATGGGTGACTTATTTCCACTCAGTTAAATTTGCAGTTGTATAAAAGTTCATAATTGAAGGGTTGTCAACAACTGGCATCAAATAGCATTCTGTTATATTGTAGGTGTGGCTGATCATCATTCTTTCTACCAGACATCCATAAATTATTCTGGGTGACAGGCCTTTAGAATATCCCAGAATACTTTATGTTCTTGTATTTGTTTCACTAACGATGGATGTTGGCAACTCCAAAGCAAAATAAAAAGGAAACGTCTCTAACTCCAGAGGAACTCTCTGTCCTCATCCCACTCGGTCCTCCTGCCCCTAAACACAAACTTCACTCTCAATGTTTATTGAGAAAATGGCACGATTATATAATGGGTGGGAGGAGTGTCGTCATTCATAACATGAGGACAAGGATTGGGGTGGTGGGTATAAGTCCTGGGGAGGGGTTTGGCTTTGGGGACACAGTGGAAACAAGTCAAAGTACAGTGTCCTCAAGAAGTGGCGATAAAAGAAATTCTGTGTTTATTCCTTTTTTCCTCTTCCATCCAGCTCCTCGTGTTTGTCTTAAGTAAATGGACGGATTATTTGCAAACTGTCTCCACTCCATCTTTCCTCCCACTCCCACACATCCAACCGACAAAGTCTCCCTTTCCATATTCCACTTTCACACTGTTTTACATCTTTCACTTTAATTCCCTTACAATTTTTACTCTTTTAAAAATTCTATTGCACTGGTTAAAGTAGTTTAGTTCAGATTTTAAAGTGATATTTATGTTACACAAATATCTGTTTTGAATCAATTGAAAGAGCAGAGTCGGAGATCCCCACTTGAAATGCATCTTTGAATTATGAGAAGATTTGAGCCAATCTGAGAAGATATGAGCCAATCACCTACAGGCTTGTGATGCAGAGGAGAGATTGACACTTCATTTGTTTTACAGTATTCTGAAAATGCACAGCCTAACATGTTGCAATGGGGTCAGGCTCTTAACTGTCATGATAAAGTTTAAAAGGTGAAGGAGTACGTGTGTTTTTAGCACACGAGACATTCTTGCACATTCACTTCTGAGGTGTCACTTCAGTTTTACTGTATGCACACACACAACACATTCTTACACGCATGCAGGTGCCGCTCTCAAAACCTGAAAGTCAGTCATGCATTCTGGTGATTGCCTTTTCTTTTGGGTATATCTTATCCAACAGGACTGGAATGTGTTGAGTGCACTGTTCGGTGTGCTTGCTAAATCAGTTTCATATTTATCGTAGGCCTATGTGAGAAGAACGTTACCAGTAGGGCTGCCCGATTAAAATCATCCTCTTGATTTACACATGAAAGGCCAAGAAAAGTTTATGTAAAATAAATAAAAACAACAAAATGAGAAAATCCAACTGATGACACACACATTCAACTCTCTTCACTACGTTTTACCTCTTTTTCGTAGTTTCTGACAAACTGATATTTTCAGATTATAACACAAGTTGGCAAGATGTAAGGACGCAGTGTGATTTAGTTATTTATACTTTAGGCTAAAATTATCCAATAGGATGTGAACACCTACATGGAACATAGAGAGTGACAGCAATTCTAGCCTTTCATGGATGTGCTGTTAGAATGAGAGAGAGAGATATACTGGGATGCTGTGGGAGACATCTTCAGACTTGGGGGTGACAGTTGCTCATGTTACTGTGTTAGTGTTTGTATATTGTTCCACCTTCTGGTCTCCTTGATGCATCAAGTCTACATTCAAATCTTCTGCATAAGACATCAGCTGCTGCCTGAGTTCTCCTTTTACCAGCTTCCAGAAAACTTCTATAACAAGGACAATTTAAGTTTTTAATCTCATCTTATTTTACCTCCAGCTGCTCTTGTTGTAGTTGATTCGTTTGCTTTAAATTCGATTTTGTATTCTGTATTAATCCCAAGGCTTTCACTTTTGCTCTTTGCTATATAGCTAATGTTACTGTTGAGTGTTTTGTTTATTTTCTGTACTCTTAAAACATAAGTTGGATGAATGAATACATTTTAGAAACATGAGGTTTTCACCTGCCAGCTATTGTGTGCCTAGATGAAGCTTATTATTCATTTCATAAAGAACTGGTTCTATTAGGAAGTGGTTGTCGTTTCCCTCCCCCAGCCATTTTACTTTGCAGTGAACGCAGCCTCCTCATCCTCCGTCTGCCCCCACCTGCATCAGCAGAGAGAGCCTGACTTGGTACAGCCTGTGCCCATTGAGGCTTTTCTGCCACGGAGTGTTTCATTCTTAACACGGGGGGATTTTTAAAAATAACAGGGATTCTGCTCTCTCTTTTTTCACTTTTGACTTTGTGCAACACTCTGTTTCTCTTTTGCACTCCCTTTCTCTCATTCACTCACTTGCCCCCCCATCCCCTCACCCCCATCCCCTCACCCCCACTGCCATCTCCATTCTATCTGTTTCTCCTTTACTCATTCGTTCTCTCGCTTTGCTCCAGTTCTATTTTTAGCCACCCCCAGGATCCCTCCTCATCCCCTCGTCTCCCCCCTACCCTCCCTACCCCACCTCACCCTCCTCCTTCCACCCGCTCCATGTTCGTCATCGCTCCCTCCTCTCTGCATCCCCTCTCTCATCTCTTTTTTTTTTTCTCCTGCTCTCCAGCTCTTTGTCAGAGAATGTCCTCTACCTCTATTAATCTTTCATCAAGCCTTTGCTAATAATATATTCATGATGCATAGCCATCCGTGTGTGTGCATGTTTGTACATTCATGTGTGTCCCCCCCTCTCACCACCACCACCTTTTTTTTGTCTTGTGTCTGTCGGTTTTCCTCCCTTGTTCTTCTTTCTTCCACCCTCCATCTCTTCCCAACCTCCCCCATTCTTCCGTCAGTCAAGCAGGGGTTGATGGGCAGTGAAGGTTTTAAAAATAGCCCCTGCTTTGCTTGACAAGGTGAGGAGAACTCTGAACACAAGACGAACATCAGCTCCTCTCCTCCTCATGTTGTTCCCTCTTTACTGCCTTTTCTCGCTGCTTCTAAGAATTCTTTCCTCTTCCTTCACCAAATTGTTGCGTTCCTCTCTGTTTCGCCGCCATTGTCTTTCCTCCATCTAAACTAGAAAAACAGATATGTCAGTGTGCTAAACTGATAAGCGATTCGATGTGGCATTAATATGCAAGAAACCCTAATCTGAGCTGCTCCTGGTGAGGTATGAGTGGTTGTGGGCGTCTTTGTGAATGCTATACTGTCTTCTGTCTTCATTCTGCTCTTATCTATATCATCTCATCTCCACCTCTATCTCATTTCTCTCTGTTGACGTTGTGGCTCAGCCTTTGTGATCTCACTTCTATCTGCACCATCTTCGAATCGAACCGCACTTTGAGAATGGACACGTCTGTAGGCAGAAGAAAAATGTTATTTGACTGCTCAAACGGTTGTCATTGCTCAGAGGTTACTCAGCTTACTCGGAGGCTTTCCCAACAAGCAGGAGATTAGAATGCGGGGTGTGTCCAACATTTGCTTCACACCTGTGAATTCACCTGTGGTTAACGTCATAACAATGAAAACATCGAAAGTGGTCAAACTTGAAGCGAGGGTGTGTCATAAGCCTCAGAACAAAGAGGTGCACATTTGTGGGTTTTATGTGCAACTGGCAGCGGTTGAGATTTATGTGTGTTTTATGTGCGACTGACATAATGGATACCTAGCATACAGCAACATGTCTTTGTAATGAGTCAGACTATAGGATGACTTGCTGAGGTCATTTGGGTTAGAGTTAGTATCTGAGGATAAATATTAATATGACAGCTTCTGACTGCTACCTATGAGAGTAGGAATTTAGTTAAATCTAGTTTAAAAAATAAATAAATAGAATAAAAAAGAAACGTCTGATCTACTGAGTGGGCCACATGGCTTTCATAGCACTGCCATACAAGCCAGTAGCCAGTCAGATTTACCTTTAGCCTCTCTCAACGTTAGTGTGATTAATAGGCTGAAACACTTGATGACACCAACGTACAATTGAAGATAAGTGCTATACAAATACAGTTATTATTATTATTCAAAGTGAAACCATTGTTTTGATACATTTGCAAGGAATATTAGGGATTTTGAGGTTTTTCTTAACTTTTGGAGACTTTGCAAAAGATCTACGTCCTCATTAGGTAAACAAGATTTTTACATAAAACCAATACTGACCATTGTTTTTAACTTTCTTTCTCTCTAGTTGTGACGGGAGCCACGGATGGAATTGGGAAATCCTATGCGGAGGAGGTGAGGCTCATGGACCCTTATTTATTTCATTTCTTTCACGGGAAAGTGGTGACTCATGCACACACGCGCACTCACACAGTGTTCACTCATAGGCCATGGTAGGGGAGAGCTCTTACAGGTGGTGGAGAGTCCTCACACACATATGCACACACTTCAACACAGGCTCATACAGAGGTAACAAGCACACGTTGAATAGGGGCTACCCTGCCACGTGTTGGGCTCACAGTGTGGGTGGCCTGGCTGTATATTCATATAGGGCCTTTGACTCACGCTGTTGCTGTTGGTGCTACCTCTTGCCACGCAATGGCAGGCCTCCATTACACAATTCTTTATACCCTGCAGAGTTCTTAGGCCTGTTACTATTCATGCAGAAACACACTCGTTCAATGTTGTTTTACCCAAAGATCAACCCGGCTGAGGCGAAGGTCTCATGTTGAATCATCGGTCAAAACATGGCCAGAATGGGGTGAAAATCCACACAGTCAGTACCACAGTTCCCAGAAGTCTTTTCTGCTCAGTCAAAAGTCTCTCTTCTGCAAGCATGGTTACAATAAAGTGAGCACAGGCGTGTTTACACATGCACTAACACGTAGGTCACTGATTGTAGTCACCTACGGATTTTAAAAGAAAAAATATTTTTACCTGTCTCAACAAGTTCCTGTAATGTTTGTATATTTCACTGACCGTCTCTCCCCTTTCTAGCTGGCTCGTCGTGGATTCGCCATGATGTTGATCAGTCGCTCTCAGGACAAGCTGGATGACGTGGCCAGGTCACTTGGTAAGTGATTTTGTGTGTGCGTGTGTGTGCATGTGTGCATGTTTGTTTGTCTTCCCAACATCATGGAAAGCTTTTCTGGCTGAGAGCACAGTGAAGAGGCTGATGAGGATGTGTGTATGGGCAGGCAGTGACGTACAACCTCCCACCCAATCAGCTACAGGGTTTCCAAGGCCGTGGTAACGGGGCGTATCTTCAAAACAAGTTAGAACATAGTCGCTTGAGCAGGAAAAATGTTTTGGAGTCAAAACACGTCTGCATAAGTTTATTCTGGAGGTTTTACTCTATTTATAAACTTTTCTTTTTCTGTCTTCCTTGCTGGACAGATTTCAGATTCTAACAGAGACTGAATAGTGACTGCCCCCCCCTCCTTGTTTAAATAGTGCCCTCTCCCCGATTCGCTCTCCCTCCATCTGTCTGTGATGTCTCCCACAGAGCAATTTCCCCTGTCGTGCCTCAAGTCCACAGAGGGGGCTGATGGGTACAGTCACGAGAAGGTTGCGGCGTGCCAAACTCCGGCACTCCTCCCTCACGATTAGTCTGACAAAGCCGTCCCTCCTTGGGCAACCAATACTGTTTCTCCTCTCTCTTTTGCAAACATGTCATTTTGACTCGTGATCACACCTAACTGGCAACCCCACAATACTGTACTCCTCCGATGTGGCAGCCTGAGCCTTAAAATCTGCTGTTTCTTTGACATGCACTCACAGTGGTGTGATGACTTAAAAAAGACAAGCTGAAGTGGACGTACTGTAGATTTCAGTGACATCTTTTTTTTATTTAACTCATTCCTTTCAAACGCCCAATCCCTTATTCTCGTTTTTTTCTTTATCTGACTCCAGCACATGGAGACAGGGACACACTCCTGGTCTCTGCTGAGGCACATCCCAGCAAATATTCTCTCATAACTCCCTCTGCCACCTATCAGCTAAACAAGTCTTTGGACAATAAATTCTAATTGCAGCAGGCCGTCAAACATGATGAGGGAGGGAGGAAGAGGGACATGGTTTCTTGGCTGGTTTGTTGGTACGCAGCGCCCCCCTCAGTCCAAGCCTGGTTCCCGAGCCTGGGTCTTATTCATTTCAATGGATCCAGGGTTTTGAAACAGGGGATTCTCTGTTGTTGGGTTAGGGTTTTGTGACTGTGTGTTATGTGAGGGCATGACTGCTCACTTAGATGACTGATCTTAAACGTTAATCCATCTGATTGCTTCCAACTTCTAAAATATTACCTTCTTTAGAACACTTTTTTTGGTCATGAACCCATATATCAATGTTAACTTGTTGTTTTCTCCTTTTCATAGAGGAGCAGTTTAAAGTAGAGACCAGGACCATTGCCGTTGACTTCGGCAAGACGGATATCTACTCCAAGATCGAGGTGGGGCTGGCTGGACTTGAGATCGGTGTCCTTGGTAAGAGAGGTTTAATTTTAATCTTTGCAGCATTCCATTCTCCTAAATGTATGATGCAAAGACCAGGAACATTCATCCTTCTGTTCTGTCCATATTTCACGTTGAGTTTGGTTTTTAATTTTGTCTCCAGATTAGTACTGTTGTATTGTATGGAGACATGAATGATCGAGCCCTTTTGCTGAGAGCGAAGCAACAAGAAAAACAGTTGACTTTTGCCATTTGTTTACAGTGTGTGTATAGAGGCTGCGTGAGACACATTGTGTTTGCTGCAGGAGATGAAGTCATGGGTCTCAGTGTTGGCAGACCTTTCTTTTTGAGTTTTACTGAACATTAGACACGACTTATGTTATTCAAATGATCCAACACTAATTCAATAAAAGTAATCTATGTTTTAAACTCCATCAGCGATATTGACTTCTTCTAGACTGAGTTCATTTTTAATATCTGATTGAATTATCATGACACTGATTTTCTTTTTCTTCAAATAAAAAGTCTGTCTTGTGTTAAACAAGCTTTAAAATAATATTTTGACCTGTATCACAATAGATTGTATATGTTTTTAATATCCGCTGTTGCTGTGTGGTTTGGATGTGACGACTGGAGCTCATGCTGTACTTTTCAGTTGAACATTTAAGGAACTCCTTGTCCTTTTTTATGATGCCAATTGTGCTGTACTGGTTGTAAGGTGTGGCTGTGTCTAGTGTGGCGTAAAAGCACTGTCTGTATCTTTTGCTTTTGCTGCCATCCTGTGGTGAAAGTTTAAGCTGGTTTGAGTTATCAAGCTCCAGTTTGTGAAAATATTCTAATAATAATTACAATTTTTCCCCCACCTTTTGTTTTCAACAGTCAACAATGTTGGTGTGTCTTACTCCTACCCTGAGTACTACCTCAACATTCCTGATCTGGACAACGTGAGTTTTAATTTCTACTCATTTTGTCTTCATTTTGTAGATTCAGTTTTGCTGCTAGTTTTCTATTATTTAAAAGAAAAAGCAATTGAATTATTTTTCAAAAGCATTTCTTCGCCTCGTGCTCCGTAGTTTTGTAGTGGTCAGTTTTTATCAGGTGTATTTTACCAACGTCTGCAACCTGTCGATCTGTTGATGGGGCTGCTCTGTACTTTATAAATGCATGATCTTATATGTGAGTGTGTAGCTGAACGGTGCTTTCTTTGTTTCAGTTCATCACAAATTTGATCAACGTCAACATGACCTCAGTGTGCCAGGTAAGTTTGCCTCAACATTGAATGACTTTTGCTCTTCGGAGTAAACCTTCCACGGACACTCGGCGTGATTATAGATGATCTGTAGCTGTTTCTTTCCTCACTTTCCCCATTTTTTGTTCTTCTCCTCCTCTTCTTATCTTTCTACCATGGTACCTGCAGTGTCTCAGTTGTTCCCAAAGCAACAGTGGTCTACACCAACGCTGTCTGTACTCGCCACCCACGCAACTCTCTCTCCCTCTGTCTCTGCCTGTCTCTCTCTCTCTCTCTCCTACTTTTTTATATTTAATATTGTAAAAGTCTTTCCCAGTCCCAATGTTCTTTTCGTGTGTTGCTTGACAATAACTGAGCTTGTCTTGTTGTTGTGCTTGTAGATGACCCGTCTGGTGCTGCCCAGAATGGCTGAGAGGTGAGTGAAATGATAGGCTTCCATGTTTTGCGACATGACTGCAGTAAGATATCAGTGTTGTGAATGAGGGACTGTGTCACAGAGCTGTGCATGGAATCTCTATATTTAATAGAAGACCTTTTTTTTTAAATTGTTTTTGAAAAAGGAAAGAAGTGTCTTTTTATAGACACAACTCTCTTAGCGAGGAGGGGTACAAGAAAATCTCCCTGAGCCCTTTCCATCACTGCATCTCTCTTTCCCTCTCCTCCTTTGTTCGCAATGCTGACAAGCTTTCAATTCACACAAAGTGCTCTTCCCACCCAATTGGCTGCTCCGTTCCCATGTGACTCCTGCTGGCCAATAGCAGAGCAGGCACATTTGGTGCTGTGTGAGGCTGAAGCGTCGCTCCACTACATCACTGCAGCAACAGGCTGCCATGGCAACGCACACGGCCACTACCACACTATTAATGTGTGTGAGTGTGTGTTGGGAACATGACTTTGTGTGTATTTGTCAGTGGGCTGAATGTGTTAAGACACAGGGTACTTACAGGTATGGGAAATATGTGGAAGTTTGTGGATTTTTAAGAGGAAATCAGCATTTAAAAACACATACAAAAATATTTTTACACTGTGCTGGCATCAGTGCTCCACATCTTGATTGAAGCCCAGTGATGTAGATGTGTGCTGTGGCAGCAGCATTGAAAGGGATGATTTTACCAGGTTCCATCAAACCTGAAAGCTCCAGAGTCTTGGAGTTGAAGGAATTCACTGTGGATTGTAAATGCCACACCCCTTTATGCTGTGTTTGCATTACAGGCAGCAAAGCAAAGTGCTAAATCTACCTTGTATTTTTCTCAGGTCCAAAGGAATAATCCTCAACATCTCCTCTGCCAGTGGCATGTATCCTGTCCCTCTGCTCACAGTCTACTCTGCCACAAAGGTATGTGAAACCTCTGTAACACAGGAGTATCCAGTAAAGATTATTTTATTGTACAATAGTGGTTAGTATCTGCTTGTTCCCTTACGGCAATGCAGCATGTATTTTGGAGGGTATTGATAACAGACTGGTATTTTATGGACTGACGTGTTAAATTTGACTTTTTCATCTTTCTCCCTGTGCGCAGGCCTTTGTGGACTTCTTCTCACGTGGCCTTCAGGAGGAGTACAGGCGTCAGGGCATCATCATTCAGGTATGTGTGTGTGGAAGTCTTGTCTGATGGAATTGCACCATCTCCAACAACACACCTTTAAAAGTGCCAAACTTTGCATCCTCACTGATAATGTTGGGTGGTTTCTGACTTGACATAAATGACAAATGATATAGAATCTGTCCCTGATGCTTTCTTCTCAGCCACTCTTGCCTGAGGGCCAATGGCATAAATGCATATTCATGAATGATGCGTCTGATGTGCCATTTTAGCCGTTTCTTGTCAGCAGAGGCAATGTTTGAAGATATGCTTTTCCACATCAGGCTTGTTTGTTCTGTTTTTAGCACCCTCTGTAGAGTTCACTCAGGTGCCACCTGGTGGTTGCTGTGTGTACAACAGATTCACCTCAGCAAACCCTGAGTGTAGTTTCACCTGATAAACCAGAGCAGCCTACAGCAAAGATTGAATGTGCATCTTTCATTCAACACACAAGACTTTATACTGACCCTAGGAAGGAGCCAGGAATCTTGTTGCTGTTGAAGCTAATTTCACACGTTCATATGTTTGTTTTATGCAGAGTGTGCTGCCCTTCTTTGTTGCCACAAAGATGACTCGTATCAGGAAGCCCACCCTGGACAAGCCCACTCCTGAGCGCTACGTAGCAGCTGAGCTCGCCACTGTGGGTCTGCAGAGTCAGACCAATGGCTACTTCCCCCATGCTGTCATGGTAAGAAGTGGAATTCACAAAATACTGAATCTATCTGGGAATACAACAAGTTGCTCTGAGATTTGGTGTTACAGTTGTAGTTATTTATGTGTGTTTATTATGGCAATTGTGAAATCAGGAGTGATAAATGAATTGTTATTTGTACCTTCGCTGCTGAAACCATCTTTAGTAGGTGCAACAAAATTAATCTTTTTTAAGATGTCTCTTTTTCTGCATTTTTGTGTAAGTAATAAAAAAAAAAAATTCTAAAACCAATTTTTTTTTTTTTCTTGCAGGGTTGGGTTACCACCAAGCTGGTGCCAAGCAGCATTGTTATCTTCCTGGGGGCCAGAATGAATCGTCTGCAGCGTACTGGATACCTGCACAGGAGGAAGCTCCGGGAGCAGAGAAATGGAACAAATTTAAAAAAAAGTGAATAGGAAGATGTGTGATGATTCTGCCGACGGCCAAAACTGTTACGACCCGGTACAGTATTCAGGGAAGAGAGAAAGTATTTAGTATCTGTGCCATTGATCCTCCAGGGTTACCAGATATTTCACCTTTGTGCCTTTATTAATTATGCACATCAGAGTGTATGACTTAATGTTGAAAACGCTAATCTGCCCTGATTTGTCTGGACAGAAATAACCAAAGTTGACAGGAGCTGAAATAATGATGAGATGGTGCTGCTCTTGGAAAAGGACATTAATATTTTTTTGTCATTGACACTGATGGTGAAATTTATACAGCCAAAAAAGAGTTATTTGTTAACCCTGCTGTTGTAAGCAGTGGAAAATGGTGGTGGGCATCTTTTTATATGTATTTGTATCATTATTTATTGTATATTTGTATGAACACACGAGCCAAACTGAGACCTTTTCATGATTAGTGTTTAGCCCAGTCCAGTTAACAAATCAGTGAACCATTTAAAAATGGCCATTTCTACTTTTTATCATGTCGATTAACTTGCAGCCCTTAGCTGTAATCATCAACCACCAGATCTTTCTTCTTTTTTCTATGATATTGCGTGTTTACAGTATATTTAAAATGATGTTTTGTGATGGGTTGTTGCACTAATGTATCATGTGTTCTAAACCAAAGTTTTTGCCTGAAACACAAGTGCCTTTTTCCTACTGATATTGATGCTGGATATAGTCGGATACACTGAGCAGGTATTGAGAAGTCAAGATGAACTGTAAAAGGATGCAAATCAACTGCTGTTTCTTCTATGTAAACTACAAAATTACTCAAAAATTCTGGCCTTTTAACGATATAAAGCCACTAAATGAAAGTCGCCCACCCTCTAACCTCTGTACATTTAGTTTTACACTGTGTTCTGAAAAGATTTAACATGGATAGAGATTATTGTTATTCAATGTAGCAAATATCTCTTCAGATGAAGACAGAACATATACACATGTGCATTTTACATCATTAGCTGTGCTGACACGCTCACACTGGTTTACATACATCTTTGCTGGAGAATTGCACTCTTTACAGTTGGTTCACAGCTGAATATCCCATGTGACTAGTGCCACAACTTGACAACCTTGTCAGTCATTCCCCTACAATTGAAGAGTCTTCATATGCTTGTTAATGTAGAATCTGAATTTATGTGTAAAATTCAGTTTCATTTACCCTGCTGATGGCAATTTATGTTTTCTACTGTTTGTTAATAAAAGTTCTGGCATATAACAGTGTTGTATCTTGTATTCATTTTTTTTTTAATTGCCAGGATAAAATTTCATCTTTGAAGACCTTTGTGTAAAAGCCTGACCCTAATGTACTCAAATGTTTCTGTTCTTCAATCATTTAATTAGACTGTAGTCTACCTTAAAAGGTAACCCTTCAACTACCAATAAAGTCAGACATTTTATTCATGTTAACTCATGTTTTTGCAAAAAATAGAATATAAGGGCTCACTATTTACCCACGTGGTGTCTTAAAACACTTTAGAGCCACAAGTGAGAACCATTTCTCTGTCAACAGTTTTTTCAAAACACTTTGTTCAGATAAAATCTGTATGTTTGAGACTGGTACAACATGTAAAGTAGTGCTACCAAGGCCATTGCATCCCACATGTGGTTGGTTGTATTTTAAAAGGATAAATACAAGACAGTTATGGAAGGAATACTCAACTTGAGTAAAAGTGGCAATAATGCATTGTAAAAAATACTGAGTAGGTTCTGCATTAAAATGAAAAATGAAGGTATTGCAGTAAACAAATTGTTATCATTGTTAATAAAATACTAAGTATTCATTATGCAAACCAACCCCTGAGAGATCGTGTACTGTACAGATTAGTGGATCATCTTTATTGATGAATCAACATGAAACCAGTATTTTAAGCAACTAATTGCAACTACATGTTCTTACTACAAACTGCTGGATTTTGTAATTAAAAACAGTGTCATATATTTTATATCATGTTCCTGGAGGCCTATATTTGATCATTTAATGTCATGATGTAAAAAAGTAGGTTAAAGTGAAAATGCCATAACTCTTAACCTAAAAGTTGAGCTTAAACATTATATGTGAATGAATGCATTTAGTTACCCTGGGCCACTTGAAGCGGAGATTCAGACGAAGAAGGGGTCGGAACTATAGTTTGAGATTACTGTTCCGGGTAGGCTTTGTTTTTCTGAGACACCGATGCAATGGCTGTCAAGCAGCAGGCGCCTCAGTTTATGTGAAGTCGCCTCTTGTAAAGTTGTGATTTAGCAGCTATTTAGGTAAGTAATTCAAAGCTTTGATTCAACATTAGTTTACAGAGTATTTGTTGTTAATTGTGAATTTTAGAACGTGTTAATTTAAGTGACTTTAAGTAGGTTGAGCTAAATTAAGCTAGCTCAGAGACGAAGTAGCATTTAACCATTTAACCGAGGTGTATTCAGTCACATTTCAACAGCGGAAATATGCGGTGACCGATTGTTCCAGAAATGAATGGATCAGTGATTAATCAGTGACTTAGACCCCATCCCTTCATTTTTATCATTTAAAGGACTTATACAACGAAATTTAAAAGTTTTGAGCATTTTTAGTGCTTATTATTTACATGAGCAGGTCTTGGATAGGTTTATATAAAACAGACAAACTCCAACGAAAGCACATGTAGAGTACACCATTTATGAAAATATTGTAAAACAGACACAATGTTTTAATTTGATCACCAAACATCACAAAGAATACAACAAATTCCACACAAAAGGATACTTGAATACTAAAGGCTCTTAGCATGGACTAACAAAGAAAGAAGAATTATAAATAGTTTGATTCTCTCAGTTTGGGATGCTAGTCTCATCAGAACTGCAGTCCTTGTCATTAACAACAGCAAATAGTATAAAATAAAAGACACAGTTTCAGGTGAACACGTCTATATTTCTGTTGCCATGGGGAGAGTTTGTTTGAGTAGTGATGAAAAGTTGCTTTTTGTTTCTCACCCACCAGATGTGATGTGATGTCGGACAAGCGTCAGCGCGCCAGAGTCCAGGGCTCCTGGGCCAAACAAGTGCCAAAACACACAGCACCAACAGGTAATTTAAGGGTCAGTGTATAGTATATGTAATGTTGTATTAGCAGAATGTGACTACTCACCGAATTTGATCATCATTACCTCCAATGTTTGTTTGCAAGCAAGATTACGCAACTACTGGATGATTACCACGTGGTATGGGTCAGGGAAGAACCCATTACATTTTGGTCTCTAACAATGTGAGAGGGTTCCGTTTATTTATCAGAGAATAAGTGTATATGTACAATTTATTGCAGAACCAAATTATAATTTTTGTTATTCTAAATAGGTACAGTTCCAAAGAACCATCAACCCAGAAATTCCAACCAAGTCCCTAGTTCTTGGGGTTTGGGGCAACAGAAGACGTCTCAGACATTTGAGTTTCATCAGCCCACTAAGGTAAACCTTTAACAAATCAAAATATAAAAGAGTAATCACTGCATTTTGGGGGAATTGTTCTTTCACAGCTTGTTAAAATGAAGTGTTCCTTCCTTTTTTCCTGATATTTCTTCATTGCAGCCAATTAGAGATCTTCCACCAGAGAGGTTGATAGAGTAAGTTGAACATTTCTATCTTGACGGGGTACTGTGGGTAGACAGTTTTTTTTTTTTTTTTTTTTTAATTAGTTTCTTTTGTCTGTGGCTTGATGTCTTGGTCTGTCACTTTGGTTGGTGTTGTGCACAGGATGACTAACACATTGTGCTCTGGACAGACATGCAGGCGATTATGAGATCAGCCACGGTCCGTCTGGAGTCTCCAGGTGAGTCCAAAGAAGGAATCTCACTCAGAGGGAAGTATGGAGGAAAGAGGAAAATCCTCTGTTATGGGATAGAACCAAACTATTGTGTCTATAATAGGTGACAAATCTGTGATAGAGTTTGAAATCCACTAGATGGCAGTAATCGCATAAGCAAAACCTCATATAGTGCTTCCTGAATACCATGCGCTCTACCTCCCTGATATAAGGCACTTTTTAATAGCGACTGAATATATATTAGTATGTGCTGTAAATATGGTCACCATAAAATGACAACCAGACTTTCATTTAACTTTGTTGAGTTGGTTGGTCGATGTCGAGACATATTTTATATATCCATGTTAATTAAAGAGGTATTAAGTCTGCGTGTGTTTGTGTGTTCTTTCTTCTGTCTGTCCAGACTGCGGCTGATGCCTGGGTTTCTTTCCCCAGAGGAGGCTGACTGGAAGTTCAGTAAACTGTTAGCAGAGCTTCCCTGGTCTCAGAAAACCAACTATAGACAGGGTGCGTACCAGGGGCTTAAGAATAAGCAGTGTTGCAGGAGTGAAACGTGAACTGGTGTAAAGGATTTCCTTACTGGAGCTGTTTTTCTGCTGGTTTTGTGTCTCTTCCAGTTTTGATAATAATACTGTGTTTTTCTTTCCTTTTTCTTTGTGTAATTTTTATGCTACATATAAAAAGGAGTACACACGCCTCTGTTAAGGCTGCAAACTCCTCTAAACTTTGATTTTATTTTTATTTAGAAATGTTCCATATGAATGTGAGTTTGCTTACAGTATGCATACGTTTTACTTTGTCTTGAGAAGATTAAAGCTAGGGTTGGTAATCCTAGAAAAAACTTTAGAAAAATGAAACCAATACATCCCCCCCTCCATTCAGCCCTGTCATCATAGCAATGCCACCAAAACACATTAACGTGCACAGACTGACAACTGCAAGAAGCTTTTCTGTGACTCACTCACTCACTAACTTCTGACCATCGACTTTGCTTCAGCGTTGTTCGTTTCTCTCCTTGGCTGAAGAGTCATGTGCAATGAGAGCACGGGCAGGGTGTGCGCAGGCAGACAGGTCAGTTAGTGACAGACAGGTACGCCAGCGAATTGTCTTGTTCATTGCAGTCCTGCAAGGGCCACAGGCACCGGCTTTATTTTTTAGATGACTTTATACATTGATGGATTAAAAGGGTTTTAGACACACACTACAAAACCTAACCCTTAATCCATATTTAACTAAAAACATGTGGTTAAGTTGTGTTGAGGAATAACTTCTCCACATTTCACCCAGACAGACTATTAACACTGAGACTGTTGAGATGCAGCCTCACTGCCACTGAATCAGCTTCTCTTCACTCAGCTGGCTCTTGTCCATCTTGTATATTATTCTGTGATAGCTCTGTAGCACACAAACAGCTTGTTGAAGACCAGATGAGTTCTAAACACTGACCATAGAGACAAGCTGTATTATCCTCTATCAAGGCTATCTCAGACTTTGTCAACAAACTCTTTGTGACTTTTGGGTTAAAGAGGAAGTAGTGGAAAACAGATGTTAACCTTTCATGAGTCACTTCTCTGATGTTTCCTGTCTTTTCGCCTGACTCTGGACCCAGTGAGTGGGTCAGGGTTTATTAATCTTCTCCTCCCTGATAGCATATTTTTCTCGAAAAGGGCTTCATAGAATGTGCACACATGTTTATAAATTTTTGTTCTAGAGTTCAGTGCCGAGGAATAGTTCACCCCAAAATTTAAATCCACTCATTATCTACTCACCACTATACTGATGGAGAGGTGGGTGAAGTGTTTGAGTCCACAAAACACTTTAAAGTTTCAGGGGTAAACACTGTTGCAGCCAAATCCTATACAATTGAAATAAATGGTTACCGATTCTTCAAACGTAAAAAAAAAAAAACAACAGAAAAAAATGCTGAAGTGCCCTGACATTCAAATTTTACTGAAGCGATGTCATTTACAACACGTTTTTAGCTTAAATGGCCGCTGTTATCCTCAGCCCGGAGCCGCATTCACGTTCGCACGCACACATTGCACAAGCTCACGCCTCTATGCTCTCGCCCAAGGGGCACATGACAACATCAGCGAGAACTTGTGATAGCTATGCGACGATGCAATCTTGTGTGCGTATGAATGTGGTTCCAGAAGAGGATGTCAGAGGACATTTAGGCTAAAAACACTGTGTAAATTGTGCTGTTTAGAGTCTATTTGAATGTCGGGGCTTACGAACACATGGATGACACCACAGGAGCAGTATGGAGGGATTTTATTTTTTTTTCTGTTGTTTTTTTCTGTTTGAAGATTTTGTCACCATTTAGTTCATTTGTATTGGATTTGCCTGAAACATTGTTTACCCCTGAAACTCCAAAAGTGTTTTTTAGACTCAAACACTTCACCCACATCTCCATCAGCATAGCGGTGAGTAGATAATGAGTGCATTTTCATTTTTTTGGTCAACTACCCCTTTAACCTGCTGCTTGGAATAGATTTTAGTCACAAAGCAGGTAATCAGAAAACATTGTAAACTTTTGACTTCATTTTATTTTGGCAAAGTAATTATTATAAGTAGTATAATGGTTATAATGGTAATGATGTTGAACATCTTTAAACATGATCCAGTCCTGATAAGTATTCAGTTCTGTTCTTTTTGTGATTATAAACCAGGGATTTGAAAGAAATTTGGTTAGAATTTTGTGAACCATCTTCTCTTAGAGATGGAAGCTATGAAATAATCTTACCATGGTTACCAAATTTGAATTTGAATAAAGGATTTGTATGTGTGTGTCACCAGGTGAGGCATACGACGAGCCCAGGCTGACCTGCTGGTATGGAGAGTTGCCCTATACGTACGCTCAATCCACCATGGCTGCCAACACACAGGTTAAATAAACTTTTCTTATTTTTACAGATTATTTTGTTCATTGTTTTTTCACTTTCTTTTCTAATACAGAACAATTGACACAAGGTGACTTATTAGAATTTCTTTTCTTGTGTATTTCTATTTCTTTCTAATGTTTTTTCTTTCCCTTTATATTATCTGCTGAACTTATTTTTTAGTGGCATCCGTTGCTGTTAACCCTTCGTGAGGCAGTGGAGCAGGCGAGCAGCAGCAGGTTCAACTCGCTGCTATGTAACTTGTATCGGGACGGCCATGACAGTATTGGCTGGCACAGTGACGATGAGGCCTCCTTGGGTGCCAAACCCACAATCGCCTCGCTCAGTCTGGGGGACACAAGAGTGTTCAGCCTTCGAAAGCAGCCTCCACCGGTGAGATGGTGTCAGAGAGTGGAAATTGTTTTTCCCTGCTCCAGATTATGTTCACGTTAACAGTACGACAAAGCAAACGTGTTGATCAATTATTAAGTGTCTCTGTTATGTCTCTGAACAATGAAAGGCTTCATTGAAGATGCTTACTAGAATACAGAACATGTCCTTGCTCTTAAATTTGAAAAAGCCTTTTTACTTGTTTTTAAAGTGGACACAGTATTTGACTGTTTACTTCTACTCGTTGATAGTTTGGTTGAAGCATGGGGCTCACAGTTAGGTATTTCGTGTTAAGTGTTAATTAAGAGAGGCGAGTGAGCATAGCAAAGTGAAAAAGAACCGCCAACGTGAATTAACTGGACACAGAGGAAAGTGTGTATAGACTCATCAGTATTTAGAAGCCAGTATTCAGTAGTTGTTTGTTATTTCAATCTTTAAGTATACACACTTCATTGGTGGCAGGTTTCATTAAACATGACATTGATGAGTTGTATTGTCGGTGGTTTGCAGGTAACAGAAATGTGCTGTCATGTGACACTACATTGTGCCATGTCACATTGTTGTGTGTGTTATTAGACGATCATACATCGTGTGTGTTTATGTGTTAGGAGGAGAACGGTGACTACACTTATGTGGAGCGAATTCGGCTTCCTCTGAGTCATGGGACACTTCTGCTGATGGAAGGAGCCACACAGGACGATTGGCAGGTAGGCTTAACCAATCAAATGCAAGGCTCCATGCAGGCAAAATGACCATAAAAAACATGAGCCATTAGACATTTTACTTTGTTTTGAGAAGATTTGAACTAGGGACCGAGGATCAGGCAGAAATATAAAGAAAAGAAAAATATAAAGAAAACTTAAAATGGTTTGGTTGCTGTAGTCACCATATTTGGCAGAGTCTATCAAACAAACAGATTGCGAAATCCTAAATGTTTTGTTTATTGTATTTTATGTCACAATTATCAGAGGAAGGGAAACTCTTCAAGCTCTATACCAAGAACTACTGTATGTGAATTGAAGACGCACTCATGTATTCAAATGTAGGCACAGACATCTAGGACATCTGGACTAAAAGCACCAACTTTTTCAGATTTGTATATAAATTGCATTCCACGCTGTGCTGAGTTATCTTTAGAAAAAAACGTCCTCACACTGCAAGCTTAGACACTAGTTTAATTTAAAACATTTTTAAGATGTTGAATCATTACTGTATATTCATTACTGTACTCTATATTAAGGTAAAACATGTATGTACCACTCAAAGGTTTGTGTAGCTTGCCTCTTATTGTAAACCCTGGTCAAATGCTGTAACTGTAATTCTATATATCCCAATGTCACAGTTAACACAAGAATTAAGGATTCAATCCAGTGAGTGATGACTAAAAATAACTCAGTTTTCACATCAAATTATTTTATTTTTAATACCTTCGATACCTTTACCTGCCTGTTCTTTCTTTTATTGCAGAATCTACCTATTCATTTCAAGATTCTGTCTGTATGTGACTGACATATTTGGAGAATTGTTCATCTTATCACCTTCACACTAGCTGTGTGTCTTGTTAACGTCCCAAGGTAGAGCTGTGTCAACTTTGCTATGATTAAGACACTCAATACGAATACAATTTGAATAAACGGATGACCAGTGCTCTGTAGCATTGGCAGCTGGGACTTATCAGCAGTGACGTTGTTGAGAATGACAACAGCAACAAAACCTGATTATCCTGGTCAGGGTTCTGTGTACTGGGCTGATCTTAACTTCCTGCAGCAGGTCTTTACAGTTTCAGAAAGAAAAGTGCAACCAGCATTAACACAGACCAAATAAACAGCCCATTCCAAACAGGCAGGTGTAAAAGAGGCACTGCTCTAGTTTATGTTGAAAAGTGTTGATGTTAGTATCTGATTGTAAAGTATTGTTTTGTTTGGAGACTTGGCTCTCAGCTGTCCTTAACTGTTAGTAAAACAGTAATCCTATATACAGTAGTTACCTCTTTTAACCTTGGACATTTACAGTAAATGGTCTAAAAACCTCATTTTGCTCAGCCAGGTGAGGTCAGGTGAAGCCTCACGTGCTCGCTCTGCTCCTGTGCATGTGTGTTTGTTTTTGTGTTCCCTTTAAAATGTGTGTGTGTGTTTGGCTGTACATGTGCTTCTGACTAGACATGTGAGAATAGACCTGTGTTCAATGGTCTCGGGCTCCTTCCGTCATTCTCAGGATGGATGGAGTGGCCTGGAGAGAAGAGCAGAGCTTTCGTCTAATGAGAGTCATTTGTTTTACAATCAGGGACAGCGACCGGGTTTGTGTGTGCATGAAGCAGGATGGAAAGACTTTATGTGCGTATGTGTGCGTGCGTGCGTGCATGCGTGCGTGCGTGTGCGTGTGTATGAGAGAGGGAGAGAGTGAGTACATAACTGCTTTCTGGGTCACACTCAGCACTGAGAATATGTTTTATTAGAATAGATTGAATTTCATGCTCATAACAAAAAATAATTTCAGCCTTTGGAAAAGTAGATAAGCACTTCACTTCTGTCTAAAACAGATACAAATATTTAGTTTTACCATTTTAGTTTTGTTTGTTCGGTGCAACATTATCAAGGATCCGAAACAGACGTGCACAAGAGAACAGAAACACCATAAGCACTCCAAGTGAAATGAAAATCACAAAACAACCATAAAAACTACACTACAAATTAATATCAAAATGTAATGAAGACAACTGTGGGAAGGTAAAGTAAGGGGACTTAAGAGACTTTGGAATAGATGACCATACTCCTTCATACCAAATTGAAAATTGTCATCAGGATGTGTTATGAAGTTGTTATTTGCACATCCGGTGCCAAATGAATGAATATAAGCCCTGAAAAAAGATCCCCTTTCATAAGCAGTTGGGAAAAATATTTGCGATATTGTTTTGTAAAAATTTGAATGAGTAATGTCATATTTATTTTTTTTCTGCAACATAAGAACATAACAACTGAGCTGCTATCGCTATGCCAATGGAGGGGTGGGTAAAGTGTTTGAGTCCACAAACACATTTCAAGTTTCAAGGGTAAACAGCGTTGAAGCCAAATCCATTATAATTGAAGTCAATGGTGACCACCTCTTCAAATGTAAAAAAACATATATGATATGCTCCTCTGGAGCCAAGTTCGCACATGGATCACAGCGGACATTTAGTCTGAAAACATGCTGTAAATGATGCTGTTTTGAGTCGAATTTGAATGTTGGGGCCTACAGACACTTGACACCACAGGAGCAGTACTGAGGCATTTTATGGGTTTTTTCTGTTCTACGTTTGAAGAAATGATCATCAGTTTCTTCAATTTTTGTAATCCAGCTAACTAACAAACCAATACAGATGGAAACATAACCCCCTTGGCTTAAGTAAGTGAAACACAGAGGGATAGGGGAAATACAGGGAGGGAGGACTACAGAGATAAAGTCCAATGGAAAAAAGCTTAAGAAAAAAGGAGAAGGTCACAGGTGAATTTATGGCACCACCTCCCTGAGTATCTGAACAAAGGTTTGGTCTCTCTTGCCAGGGAAAGAAGATCACACCATTTATTCTCTCTGTCACTGTAGTCATAGTCTGCCTAACAAAACCTCCTAACTCAGGCAGAAAGGTTTGGAAGTGAGAGATAAATATTTAACTACACCTGTCAATCCAGCTAAAGTACTTCATCTGTTTGAAAAAGAATACAGGGTTATTTCTGCCTGTTCCGGACGCTTTCTATTCACACCATTGTGGATAAGCAAACCCTTCACCTCTTTTTGAGCTTTGGAGATGAAGCTGAGACATGAGACCTTTAGCCCATATGTCAAATGGTAAGATAATGGTGTTTGTTGTATGTTGTCACTTTTTGTGACTGACCTTTATAAAGAGTGCAGAGTTCAGCTACAAAACAAAAATACTGTTGTGTTGACAGTACAGATTTTCTTCGCTGATGGCCTCATTTTTTGTTTTCTAATCTAAACTAAGATTGCCTAAAAAACAGGTACTGGGATTATTATACAAAAGCATCCTTATGCTGCATTGATTCATTTTAAATTTATCCGACTATTTATTTGTTTCATTTTTCTCTGAAGCCCAGAGTAAAACCATTGCTTTTTTTATTGTAATTTAAAGATATTTATTATCTGTCATACAA
Source organism: Paralichthys olivaceus (assembly GCF_024713975.1). Lineage (NCBI taxonomy): Eukaryota > Metazoa > Chordata > Actinopteri > Pleuronectiformes > Paralichthyidae > Paralichthys > Paralichthys olivaceus. The sequence continues at coordinate 20,329,963 of NC_091099.1, forward strand.
ATATTATGTAAAGAAAAGGAGTGGTTGCAAATTAAATGATAAATAATTATTTTGTTGGTTCAAAACAACCAGAGTTTACTAAAGTTCTTTAAAATCATACACATGATGAGGAGTACAAGAATAAAATTAAATAAAATTAAATAAAATAAAATGCTAAAGTGAATACAAACTTCGTACCAAGGGACAGTCAGGAGCAGCAGGTGGAGGATCTGAGAGAGTCGACTATGTCCTTTAGTTACCACTTGCACTCGCAGCTGCAGTACATCAGAGTTGTTATGGAGGAAGACTCAGATTTAGCCGATACTTTCATGGATAAAAGAAATCGCATAAAGTAACCACATAAAATACTCAAATACCTAAAAAGTAATAAAATGAAACATTTACTGTATCTGTGTCTCTGTCTTCACTAGCATCAAGTGGCTAAAGAGTACCATGACCGTGGCCCGCGGATCAACTTGACCTTCAGAACTATTCATCCAGAGCTGGAGGGCCACAGGCCGGGGACCAAGCTTCGCTTCACTGCTGAGCAACAGTAAACTCCCCTCAGAGTCAGGTACTTCAGACTTAGGAAAGTGCAGATTTCAGCTGTTGGAGTAACACACCACTGAGTTATAGACCATGGTGTGACTAACAGCTTCCTCCAACTGAAACAGAGAGATTTTCAGCTCTGCCTGGATTCAACTGTTGCATAAGTGAAGCCACAATAATACCTCAGTTGTGACCAGTGGTGTTTATCAGATATCAGTGGTTTCAGAGAAGCTGTGCACCAGAATGGGTAATAATGAGGACTTAAAGGCTTGGAGAGAGGTCAACTCTGAATATTGTTTTGATTTTATTTATTCTTTCAGAAGCTTAGATGGTTGTTTCATTTCAGACAGAAGTTTTAGTTGGTATGTTGCAGGCTGTAACTCAGCAACCAGCACTGAGCATGGCACTTGATACCACAATAACTTTTGTGCCAAGTTCAGTCTGTGGGAAGCTCCAAGGTGGCAGCTCCTAAAGTGGTGTAAATAAACTGCATTTTGATTATAGATTTTGAGTATAGATAAGTTAGGTGGGGTAAGGTTTGAATGATCAGTGAGTGCAAATAAATATTCACATGCCATGAAAAGTGTCGATACAGTGTCCAGAGTGTTCTCTGTACAGCAAGTCACTGCTACTGTGTTTGTGTGATACTTTGTAAAATGTAAACAGTTTCCTGACTTGTTTATCTCATTGAGCTTTTGGAAAGAGTGTGGTTGCTATAAAAAGAGGGAGGAACAAGTAAAGTGGCCACTTGGGTCAGTTAAGACAAATAAGACAATAAGTCATGACATTGCTGTAACAGATCATACAACAATTCTCACACAACAAGCATAAGTAGTAGATTACTACAGGAGTTTTTATGGGAAAAATAATCTTTGTTATTTGGTTGTGTTCCGCTACAGTGACGTCTGAAAATCCATGAGTTGAAAGAAGTACATGTCACGATGGAATGTTCTGTTTATTATGTAACATAAATAATGCAACTTCTTGATTGCTGTGTTTCTGAAATAAACTAAATGTATTCTCAGTTGAAACATTGTGTCCTATGTTCCAAAAAAGATTAAATTATAAATAATCTAATGTCTCATTAATCAATTATTTGCAGCGCTGCACTTCATCAAAATCTAATTTGGGACTGTTGAGTTCAAATAGAATACCAGGTTGTGATGGAGAGTTTGTTATAAAAATAAATCTCAGCATGTTTGCAAAATAAAACAAAACACAGAAAGTTTAATGTCAGGGTTCCGGAGAGATGGTGTAATCATTGTTGTAATGATACACAAAGGATGTGATAAAATGATTTAATGGAAACAGCTCTTGGTCTGTGGGCCAAATACTTTATCACGTTGACTTTATATGATGACATTAGGTTGGTTTTACTTTTTGACTATAGATAAATCACCAGACTTACATTTACGTTAACTGTTTCAACACTTTTATTCTTACTACAGGGGAACCACACTGAAGCTCCTGTACGGTAGGAGACCTTGAAGAAAGTATTAAGTGCTATATCTGTTCAATAAGACAAAGTGCAGGGGATCAGGTAAAGAGGTGTGGGCACAGTCAGTGCTATTTAGGCATATTAGGGAGAGCAGAACCAGAAGTCTATGGTAACCAGTGAACTTTGATGAGTGACTTGTCATCTGATTTACTATTCCAAGTCACGCATCTAGTGTTGATGTACACACCCTCATATTACAGCAGGAGAGCCTCATGGTCAGAGCCATTGGTTCATTTTAAAATCTAATGTGATGGAGTATTGATCTAACGTGTCACTGTCCTAATACCTTTTGGTGTTCATGCCTTTTTCTGACACATTTTTTTTTACTATGTTGAGTCTGACTGAATGAAAGTTAAAGTAGATCTTATTTTTTTAAGTTTAAACCTCACCATACTCATTAATGAGTACAACTGTGGAGCTTTTATGCAGTATGAGAAAGTATACTTTCACCGTCTCAGTAAAAACAACAAAATTATACAGGCTCAATATGGATATGATTTCTTTCTAATAATGTCATTTTGTTGTTTATATTAAGCTTCAATTTTCAGCATAGTTAATTGTGTTTTTTTCAGAGAAATGGGGACATTAGACTGGTGTGTCAGGTGTGAAGACACTGACACTCATATGGGTGATTCCTGGAAATGTGTAACGTGTTGGTATTTTTAGACATTAGGTCAGAGGCCATGTAACATCAACTTACTAATGCAATTCCAATCATAGCGATGTAGTTTATTCTTAGCTGTTTGTGTGATATGGGTTCCTCTAATGTGGATTCATCATAGCAAAACAATCCTTGGTAAATACACAGACGGGCCTTAATCAGCTGCCGAATGTGATACAAGAGGATATTATTATAGAGATAGAGAAGCTTCATGTAACAGTTTTATAGCATTACTTCTCAGAAGAAATGGATCGAACAAACTTACCTACAGTTGCAGTATAAGCTGTGTACATGAGACAGCCTGGAGTGGTGCAAAAAGCTTTATGAGAACCAAGCAACATGCAGCTTCAACACTAAATATCACTAAATTCTACACACTGTACCTTTAACTAACTGAAACCAGTTACCTCTCTGTTAATTCTAAAATGTTTAAATATTAAAATGACTTTTCATTCTTCTCCTTTAAGAGCTTATTAGCACCCTATTTAGTTCGCAAAATAAAACCAGAATGGCACTTAGTAGAGCTCAAACATCCTCTAAGGCTCAACCGTCCCATGAAATTTAATCAAACTGTGCCAAATTTCACACACTCCTAGAAAAAATGGACAGTGTGAAAACTTAGCTTTCTTCGAGACATTTCAAATAAAACAAACATTCATAGAACTGTAGTTATTAGTGACCCTCATTGTAAAGTTCACTCTACTCTCCACAGTTTCCAGAAAAGAGGATGTGTGTTTGCTACAGATATTGTTCATTGATCGACAGTGTAATAGAGTAGTTGACAAATAACAGTATTCTATAACATATTTTAGTCTACAGGGCAGCATTACTTGACTTTCTCTGGAAAAAGACAAAAGATGAATACAGACAGGGACCAGGAGCAGTTGAGTAAAATATTACAGTGAGAGTCACACACAGTATGATTGACTAACTGAGAGGGTTAGGTGTACTGTTCAAACTCAGCATCACTCGATATGATAACACACTGTAAACTCACTGCAGCCTTTGCTCAAACCCAATTTTCCATGTACCTATTCATTAGTTCAGCAGTCACTGTAACCATGACAACTTCTTTGACTGCCCCATCGGACTATTGCTTTATACTTATCTGCTGATGTTTTACGTGAAAGCCATAATCTTTTCAAAAACTCCCCTTTGCAACTGGCTGACAATAAGAATCATCATCAGAAGCAGCTGTTTGATACCCCCCCCCCCCCACACACTCCTGTGCACATGCAGTGTTGGTAACACGTGATAGTTGAGTGCAGGATGTATCTTTGTGCATATACAAAAGGATTTGGGGACACGTGCTGTGTAATAGGTTCAGCAGAGAGCAGACATCTGATGTGTATGTGTGTGAGGAAGTGAGTTAACGAGGAGGACCCACAGTGAGTTCAGCCGGTTGTGTAATAGGTCCGAAGCCTTTTACTGATGCAGTGCAGGTGAGAAATGCACCTTGCTGTGCCCAGCTTCAACCGGCTCCTTGATGTTTGGTCTCCAGAGGTGCAGTCTGGGACAATTTGTACCGGACAAGAACATCACAGAATGTGACACAGATTTGATTTAGTTTTGGGAGAGTGCCTTGTGTTCAAGACAATGAGAGCTGTGTGTTTGTTTCAATAAATGCGCTGTAGAAAATGCCCTGTGCCTGCCCACTGACAACATGCTGTTCTGCTGGTTTAAGATGAATTAACTTGATAATTATGATCTTAGTCAAAACATTGGGGAAAAAATAGAGTCGGTAAAGTGATGTGAAATATGGTCATTAAATAACATTCACCTCCAAACACACCTTCATTGTTTTTAGTGATTTACTGCAGTATTATACTTTGAAACATATTTTGTATCAAATATCTTGCTCTCGTTGCTCTCATTAGTATTTTAAATTTTTAATGAAGGATTCATTCAAATGTGTGATATGAAAGTTGTTGCTTGTTATAATAAACCCACAGAGGATGAATGCCTGTGCAGGGTTCCCCAGCTTCAGGGTGCTTAAGTTGTTAGTTGGTTTAGTTTTACATTCCTGAATCAAACTTTGTTTAGTCTATTCCGCAGTTGTTAGTGAAAACCAAACTTCTGTACTATACAATGCAATGGTTTCTGCTGCCCTGTGTCATGTCTCCTGTGTTTTTGGTCCTCTTTTATAAAAAGAAGACTATGTTTGGAATTGTGTTTTAAGTTTTGCTCCCTGTGTCCCTCTCCTGTTACCCACTCTGTTCCTTTCTGTGTTCCCCTCTGTGTGCCACCCTGTGTCCCTCTCAGTGTTCCCCTGTGTTCATCTCTCTTTCCTGTTTTATTTTGTAGTCTCTGCTCCTTTTCCCCCTGAACGTCCTGTCTGGTTCACCTGTTTGTCCTGTGCCCCGTCTCTAATTTCTCATTAGTTCAGTGTGTATTTAAGTCTTTGTGCTTCCCATGTGTCATTTCACCACTCGTCGTCTCCAGTGAGTTTCCTAGTGTTTCCCCTGTTTTTGCTTCAGAGCATTTTGAGTTTACTGTTGCTTTTGGATTTTGTTATTATACCCTGCCTTCCTCATTAAAGGACACTTTTTGTCAACACCTTTTGTTCTGCCTTTTGGGTCCACCTGCTCCCTTACCCTCTCCCCACAAAAACGTAACACCCTGAAGTGAAAATGAGAGGCAGTGTCTTCCCTAAACTATATTCTGAGCTTCTCTAATTTAAGGCTAATTTAAATGACGAAAATAAAACAATCTGTAATGTATCTGGCCAACTGAATTCCCACTAAATAAACATTTCCCAGCTCTGTCTTTGACTTTTTACCGTCTGCCTGAAAATAAACTTGGCATGTGTCACCATCGCTAACGAACAAGCTGCCCATCATTCCTGTGTTGGCCACTGTGTGCCTATTCCAGATCCAGACACCTGTTGTGCAGAGCTGGAAACACTTGGGCTTTACAGGATCTGCATCAAAGCCGCGGTTGTTGCTAGCTCTTTTTAATCTCTCTCTTTAGCCAGTGGAGCCACTGGACCCACTGAACGGATCACACCCAATTAGGCCTTAGTCCAGTGGCGTTCCTGTCTGGGCTGTTTAAAGTGGCAACGTCATTTCCAGCCACCAGCATCTGTCCTTTCACATTAGCAAACAACCGAAACGTAAATCGCCGGATCATGTTTAATTACAGAGACATTATGACATTCTGATCCACATGTGTGTTAAAATGAATCCATTGGGAGAATATAGAACAATGTAAATAATAAGTACAGGTGCAACAGTGCTACATAATTTGATAATGAAGTAACAAACTTACTTGCATAATCAATCTTAGATAATGTAAAACCTGTTTGAGCATAGAGAGCATAGTTTTTGAATGTGCTGAATATAGGTAATAATCTGGCTCTGAACTGTTTACTTCAAGACTCTGATCACTATTAAATACTTAATTGTCCACATTTCTTTTTGGACACAAAAGAAAAAACTAGCCTGACTTGAGAGACACAAGAACCGCATATTCAGACATGCAGTGTATCAAATACTAGCAATGAAGCAGCAGTGTTGTACAGTTAGCACTGCAATGTTAGCCTGTTGGTTGTTCCACCACTGTGATCTTAAATTAAATATCTGATGAATTGCCATGAAATTTTGTCAGACACTTTAGGTTCTTAAAAGTGTAATGGTATTACATTTACATTGGTTTTCCAGGGAACCCAGAGCTTTAATCTAATTTACCTTTTTCTTTCTTATAGCCTGTTGAAGAAAATACCACAGGGAAGAGAATAATTGGTCACAACCTAGATTTGAAAGGTCATTGTCACAGTCACTATAGATTTTACTCTATGTGACTTTTGTTTTTGTTTCTAATAGTTTTTATAGTTTACTTTTAATAACAAAAAATGGGTTCATGCACTTGAACTGATTGACAATCATAGGAAACCTTGAAGTCCATCCACAGTCTTCAGGAGGCTGTCATGTTTGTATTAAAACATCTGGGAAGCTGAATGTGTTTAAACAGTAATAAATTCTGGTTATATAGTGCAGCTAACTCATGCCTTTCTTGGTCGAGCTAAATCGAAAGATAAACAGACTCCTCACAAGCTAGAAAGTAAAAAGTCCAGACAGAGGAGGACAGTCCATGAGCCTCTGCACATTCAGGCAGGACGTGCCTGTTGCTGCTTTGTGAGAAACCTAAACTGACCTGCATCTTCCCCAGAATTGGCGTGTGTGTTACTGTGTGTGTGTGTCTGTGTGTGTGTGTGTTCGTGTGCGTGTGTGTGTGTGTGCATGCGTGCTTGCAGTCTAAAGTCATGCTGTGTTTTGCTGGGAAGCTGCTCTGGGAACGAGTTGACCGATTCACTTCACCCTCTCAGCTCCTCCAACCTCCCCTCCTCTGGGCTTCATGGCTTCATTCCACTCTCCTTTACTGCACCCCTCCTCCTCGCCTCCTCTCCTCCCTTTACCCATTACCCTCTTCATCTTCCACCTCTCCTTCCCTTTCTTCTTTCACCTTTTCTAATTTCAAGTTGTTCCGCTGGCTGTGTTGCAGCTGCATCTCTGTGCTCGACCCTGAGAGAGACGAATAGGTTTGTGTCTCGTTACATAAACACGTTAGCTTGAAGTTGACTGCTGGACTAGGGAACATTTTCAGTCTTTGTCTGATAATCAAATGGCTTGTAAGGACTTCTATGGAGTAAATTGAAACTCATTTTTTGATAATATGTTGTGGATTAGTTTGCCAACATCTGTATGAGAGGTTGTGATAGTGCAGAGGGCCAGAATGAAGGTAAATAATACATTAATTTAATAATTCCATTTTATTCTATAGGGGCTTTCCTCTTTTTGGTTTAGAGCAGTAGCTTTCTGTGTGTCAGTGTATCATATTCTAATTCAAGGTACTTCAAATCATGGAAAATATGACTTCAGCTGTTTTTAGACATCCGCCCCCTGTTCTGTGAAGTCACCTCTTTCCTGTGTGAGTTTTAGAAACTGGCATCAAACCTCATGTTGACAGACATTGAACAGTACAAGTGCCAGTAAGGCATCACCATTGTGATAACACTTTATGAACTGATTGAAGAAGAAAATACTTACTTTAAATAGCTTCATTATTGCTGTATCATGTAGAATATATTTCAAGAGACCATCCTGTAAGATGGATGGATCATTGTCTAATTAAAGGAATCAGTGGTGGAGAGAAAGGAACAGGAATGTGAAAATCGGCTTCCCACCTGCAGACAAAGAAAATAGGTTTTACTGGAATTCCTGGCAAAGCTGCAGGTGCAGATAACAATAATCAAACCCCAGGTCTGTGTGGTGGCAGATGGAGTCTTTTACACTTTCACCATGTACCCCTGACAAAGTTTGTTTTGATCTGAATTTCTTGTTTTGGATGGTGGTCTGTATAATGAGTGGAAAAGGACTGATAACCCCCAAGTTCATCGATAATATTCCAACCAGCACATTTAACTGACACATGCTACATCTGAAAGCCTTCAGGTCTTATGTATTGTATTGTATGTATTCTATAGGAAATAGTATTCCAGACATATCTACTTTCTTTTTAAATCAAACATTGAAATAAAAGCAACATCCAACATAATCTCTTCCATCCAAGAGATTTAAAATATCAATTAACTGAGTGTTCATGTGGTTTTTAGCATAAACAGACACAGTGTTCCTGGAGGGGAATGCTCCCTCGTCTCCAAGTCTGTCTATAAATAAACATGTTGTCCCTGTGGTGTCTTACTGAGTCAGTATCAAGAGAGGGAGGGTAGGGGAACCAGACCAACCTCCACAAAATGACGTGCTTATTGATTTATACCAGCATCGACTCCGCTGCCTTCTTACGTAGTTTCATACAGACCTTCAGCACCATGGAAATTATTGCTTACATTATAATGTTGATATGATATTACAGTTACAGCAATTTTGCATACAAGGGGTGAACACAGTGTTCAAGATCCATCTCCATTGTAAAACAAACAAAATTTCAGTTAAAGGTATATGGTTGGTAATTTGTTTCGGAAGCACTTTTTGAAATTCTCCTCGCATCCTCAACCTAAACATTTTGTAAAAAGCTGCTGTGTGTGGCCCAGGACTGTAAAGCCATTCACTCTGCAGTCAGCACAGGTTTGTATCGGCTCCCATCAGCAGTAATGGAAACATGACCCCCGAATCACATACAGATTCAATTTATATTATAATGTAATACAATAATAATATTAATAACAACAGCTATTTAATTGAGTTAACGTGTCTAAGACACAGCCACAGTAACAACTTTACTGTATAGATAATAGCGGGTAAAACAGGCACTGAGCTGTAGTCAATACATGGTTAGCCTAGCTGAGCATCAGGCCACAACACAACACATCTAAAGCAGACTTGTTTTCGACAGTGTGAAATTATTTATGGGGGAGTTAATCGTTTAGTGACTGTATTAGTTTACAAAAATTTAATCTATCCACCATTTTGTGCTGAGCGTTTTTAGTTTTACCGTCAGCAGGAACACGTTGTGGTTTTTGTCTCTGATGGCACCAAACCTGTCTAATTTACTGGAACTACAAAACTTTGGGAAGCTGTGTCACAGTCACTGTGTCTGGAAAGAAATAGTTCCAGCAAGTCAAGTCTCTGTTATTACTTGTGGTCGGATAGTGTTGCCTGATGAGGGTGGGGGGGGAGACATACAGCACCTGAGCTGGTGTGTGACTCTCCCCTCTGTAGTCCCATGACATTTGGGTTGCTATGGTAACAGGGGGCATCCCATCACGGTGGGCACGGGATGATTTGCAGATCTGGGAATATGGCCTGCGGCGTGTACCTCACCTCTTGACCCAGTGGACCTGGATAATGTCACACTTTCTCTCTCTTTCTCATTTTCTCACATATGAAGAGAGTAAGGTTTGTGAACATGCTATCCCACACTTCATGTCAGTATATACAGTACCTTTGCAAATGTGTGTTTACACAGTTCATATTTTTAAGTATGTTGTGGTGGGATGGACCAGTGAAGTATATTTACTTAGTTACTGAACCTTTTTTATGTGTTTGTACTTTACTTCGGTAGATTTATTTTAGGGAACCTTTTTCTTTCCAATGGGAGATACTCTATGCTTCGATTGTAACTCTCTTTTCATTTGCATGTCACTAATTAAATGGCAGAAAAACAGGATTTGACTGCAAAACAAGAAAAGGAAGTTAATTCATTTAAAATCTGCGATATATCTGTGATGATTACGGGCATTACGGAAGAAAGCTTTTTTTAAAAATATTATTCAATTTGGAAAGCTCACTACATGGGTACTGGCTGATTTAATCAAGTTGGGTTTTGGTTGTACAAGTACAGGTTGAATTTCCTGAGGCCGCCACAGTGTCGGCTGCTGCGATGATTCTTTTGGAAAGGATCACACTGAGTCTTGGCTCTGGGGTACTTGGTTCCTGTCTCTGCACTGTAAACGACAGATATAAACACATCGTGATTTAAAGAACTGTTGAGTTCATGTGTGTCTCCATGACCACATTTACAGGCGACCTGAAATTGCACACAGGGGGACTGAAGTGTAATAAAGTGGAGGGAAAAAAGTTGTAAATGAATAAGAATAAGGCACAAATAAGATCGAATTAGCTAAATTTCTTCATGTGTCTGAAATACTGATTTTGCCATGTTCAAGAGAAAATCACAATTATTATAATGTTTGTGTTACTCCTGCTTTGTGCTATTTTCATTTCCTCTCAGACATTCCTTACCTCTGCAGCGTCTCTTACTGTTAGCAGTGTACACAGATAAACACACTTTGTGTCTCACTGTCTGCTATGGTTTTGGTGTTACATAAATAACTAGAATGTCACTCAGTAGAGCACATACCTCGCCAAGGTTCCCTAAATGAGCTTGTTTGTTTTTGTTTTTTTTATCAAGATCCATGAATTTTTCTCTGGGAAAACAATTACAATGTTGAAAAAATCCTGTATCTGCCTCCTAGTATAAATCCACACCAAAATGTAATGGGTTCTTCTCTTATTAATGACTCATCATTCCACCAAATATCATGGAAATCTGTATAATTGTTTTTTTTTTTGTAGTTTTAATTAGAAAACAAACGGGTATTCAAATAAACCAACAAACAGACAGGGGTGAAAACATAACTTCCTGTTAGGTAATGGAACGGAGGTAATGACAAGGAATGTGGGGCTGGGAATTTGATCTAAACTTTTGTGTGGTGTATCTTTAATAATTTGTAAAGTTACAATATCTGTACTGGTATAAATATGTTACAATGCAACAATATATTCCACAATCTTTGTAGCATGTTATTTACATAACAGACTCTGCTTTTTTATTCATTTGTGCAAATAAATTCAGTTATAGCCACAGTAGTTCATGTCCTCTGTCGTCCACTGGACAGTGATGAGTCAGTGACTCAGGCAACACATTCTGCCCTTTTTTCACTAGTAGAGTAACTTGTGTTGGAGACAGTCTGTATTCTGATCAATGTCTGAGATTTCAAAACCAAACCATGCCCTAAGTATAGATGAGTACAAATATTTGCGTTTGTCTCGATCAGTAATGCTATATTCCTACCGCTCTCAGTCATCATGTTAATATGCATTTGTTTTAGTATAGTTAGAGCCGCACTGGTTGACATGTGTGAGAGTAACTTACATCATGAACGGCACCAACTCACTCATTCTATATCGAGACAAACTCTATTGGAAAATTCTCACCATGGCAAACAGCTCCACTGGTGTGTAGTCCAGTAATGCCATACATGTATCCCTGTAACCTACACTACACACGGGCATACAGTAAGACATACACACACACTAATGAAGTGAAATCCACTGAAACATGAGATTGCTTGTTAATTACAATGACTCCATTTAAATTCTATTGCAGTCAGTGCCCTTTCTTCCAACCATGTTTCGTAAGCAGAACTGGAGTATTTATAAACATATTGTATCACTGATACCTTTACAATATACTTGTCTATGTGAAGCATTTGTAAATATCATTATATCATAATTTAATTAATCTTTATGTCTTTATATAACCACTTTATATTTTATAACCACTGCAAGAATAAAGTTAAACATTTATTTATTTGTATAGCTTTTTTGCTGTAAGAGGATACAAAAGGTTGCAAAGCTTCAGAGCTAGGAATGGTCTTTGTCAGTCCAAACCATTTTTTTTTATTATATGTTGATTAAAATATGAATTAGTGGAGATTTAAAGACAAAGAGATACATACAGTCTATGACAGTCTATTTCCAGACAGTTTTAATATACATGTGCTTGTGTATGGGCTGTTGGTGGTTGCAGTGAGACAAGAGTGGTGTAGGTGATCAAGGAATGGATTTCAGGGGATTATTTCTCAGCTGCCGCGGCCCATGTTTCCTGATGGAGGAATACTCCTCGAAATGCCATCAGCTGCTGGGTACAGGATATAGGATAAGATAGAGAGAGGCAGGACCCAGGATGACCTATTTAACATTGTGGATATAATTCTCTGGTACACAAGTCTTATCATTTCAATGTAATAGCATTTGAAAATATGAATGCATATTGGAGCTAAACCACTGGAAATCTTCAGATTTTTTTAATCTTTAATTTCAGCTCATAGTTTTGTTGTCCAAAAACACATGTTTATGTGTAGGATTTACTGACACGTTTTTGTTTTTTTGTTTTTCACAAGCAGAAATGTATGCCAACTAGTTGTAGAAAGTTACTAAGTAAATTTATTCAAGTATTGTCCTTTTAAGCAAAGTACAATAGCCTTCATAAAAACTGTAATTGTGTATTAGTATTATTATCAGTTTATAAAATACAATGCACTAACTCGAAACCTATTTCTATGATCTTGCTTTTAATTAATTCACTTTATTCTATTTTTTAATATTTCTTTTTATACCTTTTGCTAGTCTATGTTTTATTGCTAACGTCTTCTTATTTCATGTCTTTGATATTATTGTAAAGCACTTTGAGCATCATTTTATGTTTGAAGGTGCTGTATAAACAAAATGTTAAATGTAAAAATGTTATTATATTATTATAATCTTAGATATGCTAAAAGTACATGAAGAAATTAATATTAGTTACATCTTTACCAACTACAACATTTAAATACAGTACTTACATATTAATAAAGCAGTAATTATGGTCCAATAAAACATAAATAAACACTAACAAAGTCCATAGTGAGTAGCTTTACTTTCTATATTTTTAGTGCATTTTACTACTGATACTGGCATAGTTTTACATATGTCAATGGAATGTAGGGAAAGGAATGTATAACATTTACTTGTAATGCAGTACTTATATTGTGTATATTGTGTAGCATTTCTGTACTTAAGTAAATTATCTGAGTACTCCCTGCAACAGATACAAACATATTCAAAAATAATATTTATCGATCAAAAGACAGTAGGTTTCATTTTAAGGGGAACATTTTGAAAATTAGATAAAGTTCTAACATGGACTGTATGATATATGTTTGGAGTTTCAATTCAACACTAACTTTACTCAAGGTTTTTCTCGTCATTTTGTGCTATGTGCTTGTGCACAGCTCATGTGACCTTGCAGGGTCTTTTAGTAAAAAATGTCATCCCCAATGACATTCATTCACACATACATGTGTTGACTGACCAACTTCAAATATAACTCAATAAATCTCTCGTTACCTGCCAACATGTCATGAAAAACATGCACAAAATCAAATGGGTTATGACAGAAAAGGAAAAATAAAATATGTGTATGCAGAGATCCCCCGGCACCACACACACACACACACACATTTAAAATGGAATCAAAAATGTCATGTGATGTCAGTCGACTGGCAGCGTGATAGTGGCTGACCTTACATAGACTCAAAATAGAGCTGAGGAGGCATTTGCAAGTTCGACGTGTACTACCTTGCTGGTTGTCTATGTGTGTGTCTGTGTGTGTGTGTCTGTGTGTGTGTGTGTGTGTCTGTGTGTGTGTGTCTGTGTGTGTGTGTGTGTGTGTGTGTGAGGGTATGTGTGTGAAGGTGTGTAGACAAGAAACAGATGACGTCTGTCTAACCCTCCTGTGGTGTCATCCATGGAATGCATGACGAAAAGAGCAGCTGGTTACGCCACGATGTCACTCGTGAAAACTGCAAAGGAGCAGGAAAGCCCATGAGGTCGACCATTGATATGCAAGAAACCTGTCACTTAAGAGCCACAGATCGTAGGATGCATGACACAGATCCTGCTCTTGGTCATACGCCAAGTTAATATTAGTAACTAGGGATGACACTTAGGTTTGCTACTGAGTTTCTGATGTTTGTGTTTGTGTTGCCTTGCCCACTGTGTGACACTGACTGCAGTAATGGATTGTGATACAATTAGTAAGTGTGTGTGTGTGTGCGTGTGTGTGTTTGGCCTTGACATATCGGCTCTCATGTATGAACATTTGATGTCAGTTTCATAAAACTATAAACAGTATACATGAAGAGAAAATCCTGACAAATGATTACATCCTCTTTCTAAAAACTTTTTTCAGTTCTCTATATTTAATCTGCTTTCTGAGCTGATCGTGTCCAAGGTAAAGATGACACCACAGATCTGTTAAAGGACATTGCCCAGTGGCCAATATTGCCAAAGCGCTTGCAGAGTAAGAATTTGTGTTCGACCCTCTTTAGACCTTGTTTTAACATCCATCCTGGGATATCCGTTTACAAGCAGACTGCTCAAAGTAGACCACTGAATGTGGTCTGAGTGATCGTATCTCAGGACTCATTGAAGATGCAATTGGGTGCATTCAGATCTAAACTTAGAGCTGACCACAGGACAGATGTAAATACCAAGTCTGGACGGGTCTTAGTGGTGACATGTTGTTTCGGTACTGGTGAGACAATGACGGCTGGTTTGAGTTTTAGCGCCATCAAACTCCTAAGCACCTGCATAGAGGTTGATTGAGCTATCAGCACTGAAACTGATTTATGCATCTTAAATAGAGTGGTGAAACTAACAAACAGAATAATTTAAGTAACAATATTATCTTAAGTTAATTTTCCAGGCTTGTTTTAGGACGTGATGAGTCAGTCACTGAAACAATGGCATTATTTTATGTGACAACTATATTTGTGCCCCAGAACAAACATCTCCTTCCAGAGATTTTAGAGTGATATGTTCAAGAAATCAGTGTTTCAGATGCTAGTTGAGGAAATGTGTTTCCAAACAGATCAAAGAACAGCTGGCCTGTCTCTTATGTGAGAGAAGAAATATGCATTGGCACAGATTCAGCTGCAGTGTGACTGATCTACATCAACCCTGACATGCCCCCATCATGTCCCCCATCAGCAACAACTCTGGTAAATTGAATCATTGCGGTAATAGTTCAGATGACGTGATGTGTTGACTGGGGTGATGCTGGAGCTGCTAATGAGTCTCTGAGTTTCCGTAACTATATGGATGTGACTGCATATAAGGCCGAACATCCTGTGTGACAATCGATGGCCTATAAATTATATATATATATGTATATAAATTATCATGACTACAGCCATGCTTTTAGAGTAAACTATAAATAACATTAAATAGATAATTTTACTTCACTTATCGCCGCATTTACATTTGTTAGAGGGGGGATGTTTCAGTCAGGATCAGACACATTTAATCAGTCTTGTTTCTATTCTCACTGCATATATGCTCAAACACAATATGATGATGTAACACAACCTCTGTTCAGGTTTTTTAACAGATACCCATTTTTGCTATTTTATTTTTGTATGTACTGTAGGATAGTGAGAATGAAAAAACTTACATATATAGAAAGCAGTGTTGAAAAAAAAACAAGTATTGTGTGTAAATAGCCTTTAATTATCTCGATAATACGATAAAGACATTATTTTTGGTTTTGTGTTTCTACAGAAAATGTTGAGAGGATTATGAGAGAAAGCAGAGCAGGGAAAGTGACCGAGTTTGTCAGTGCATGAATTAGATTGGACAGTTTGTGTATGTGTATGTGTGTGTGTGTGTGTGTGTGTGTGTGTATTAAGTGCATGTTTTCTGCTCTTCATTAGTGAGTGAGCGAGAGTTTGATAAAGGTATTTGGTATTTAACTTTAATCTTTAAGATGTTGCTATGTAGCTGTAGCTGTCAGTGAAGGTGGTAGATGTTAAATGTCTCATGGGAATGTTTTCTAACACCATCTGCAAACTCTATCACTCTAGCAAGTGCTCTTAAAGTCTGTTTGTTCCTATTATACTTATTTGATGATGACCTGTTGACCTTTCGTTGTATATTCTGTCAGTGTGTATCTAATTTTCTCAGAGTTTCTCCAGTTTCCTTCCACAGTCCAAATACATTACTAATTGCTTCCTCACATTATTTATCACTCCTGCAGATATGTTTACATGAGTACTGTGTTAACACTGTCAGCAGAGCTGCCAGCCATGTTTCTCTCCAGACACACACATCGAGTCTTAAGTTACATAATTCATTTGAAGAGTGTTGCACTTTTAGTGCATATAAGAGAAAATCCACTCTTTGTTGTGACTTGTTATTGTGTCTACATGACCTTATCATATATTTACTTTGGCAATCAAACAGTATTTGTCAAATGTGAATTGTGAGCAACAGTAATTGTGAGCATTGGATAAAACATTGATTTCTGGTTCTAGTATGTTTAAAAACATTTGGGAACTAGAACGGCACTCAGCAGACCACATACCTCTGCCAAGGCCCAACAGTCACCTTCAATTTAATGAAGCTGCACCAAATTATAAACACTAATAGATGTCAGTCCCCTAAAGATTCAGGATTTTTTGCATCAAGACCCACAAATGATTCCCTGGGAAGCCCGTGAAAATGTTAAAAAGTGAGTCAGAGAGTCAACGTGAATTGTACCAGATGTAATGAAATTCCCTAGGGGCAGTCCTAATATCATATTTAGAGGGACGTGAGCTCACTGTGATCTTAACCCTTGACCTCCAGGCACCAAAATCTAATCAGTTCATCTTTCAGTCCAAGTGAACGTTTGTACCAAATTTGAAAACATTCCCTCAAGTTGATCTTAAGATATCATGTTCAAGAAAAACATAAATATACTTTGTGAGGCCACCTTGACCTTTGGCTACCAAAATCAAATCCAAGTAGAAGCGAATGTTTATACCAAACGTGAAAGAATTTCCTTGAAGCTTTCCAGAGATATCACATTCATGAGGCAAAAAACAAGCCTTGTGAGGTCTAAGGGACCTTGACCACTCAATTCTAAGTCAAAGTGAATATTCGTACCAAAGTTGAAGAAATATCTTCAAGGCATTCTTTAATTAAGTTAAATTCAATTTAGCTTAATTAAACTATATTCAACTATATCAGATCAATTGAATACAAATATTTAGTTTATTTAATATAGTTTAATTCACTCAACTGAATTAAATCTGTATTTGCTGCAGGTTTGACCAGCTGTTATTATCAAACCACACGGGGTAGAATCAACACCACTGTAATATTCTTAGTGAAGTAAATAAGCTTTACAAAGCTTGTCATTTCCTACCACATCAATCGGAGCATTGCACAACCATATCAAGGACTGTCCAGCATTTTTGGGAAATGTAGCCTATAGCGTTTCAACCTTGACTTTGATTTGGGAAACTTTCCTCCCAGCACCAATTTTTTTCTTGATTTTCCCCTCCTCTCTCTTCCAGTCATCCTCCCTGACTGGACACACTAAATGTCTTACACGTTTTACTGTCTCTACATGCCACCCCCCTTCTACAAATCTGTCAAAGCCCCCTCACCCAGCACATATTCCTTTCTCATATGTTTATTTTGAGGGGGGTGACTGCTCTGGAGGCCGGAACCATGACTGAGAGGGAAGGAGGGGAGTAGGAGGGACCTGGCGAGCACAGGGAGCAGGGAGGGAGAGAGAGACTGAGTGGGTGAGTGAGCTGCTATAAAAGAGAGTGTTGGAGCTGCTGCTGGCATTAACTTCAGCAGACAGAGATTCACACACTCAAAACAGGAAACATCCAGAGCGGAAAGAGACATCAGCAGAGTTGGAAGAGAAGCTCTTGGGGTAGAGATTGATCAGAACTTAAGAGCAGAGGTGACTTTAAATTGCTGCCCGGAAATTGGAGGTTTGAGGAATCTGTTTGGCTTTTACGGACTCTTACTTTGTTGCTTCTGAGAAACACTTCTCTTTAAACAGGACAAGAAAAAGGAAACAACAAGAAAGACAACATTGAGAGTTTGTCTCTGAGCAGCTGACTGTCTTCTTTCAGCTGCTTTCACTCCTAATTCATTTCATTCAAAGAAGATTTCATCTCGACCAATGGCTGCTGTGCGTCAGATGATTATGGAGGCCTCTGGCTTCCACGTCCTGCCAGCCCACCTCATGGCCTCGGCAATGGAGGAGTTCCCCCAGCAGCTGCCTGTCCCTAAGGCTCCGGCGAGGGGCAAGAGCCGCTCCAGGCGACCTCGGGAGGCTCGCTTCAAAACACAGCCTGTCACCTTTGCTGAGATTGCAGAGGTAGAAGAAGAGGGTTCCTCGCCCTTGGAGGAAGAGAGGGCACGGCGCTCCTTCCTTCAGTCCCTGGAGAACCTGCGAAGGAGCACGCAGACCCTCCACTGCCCACCGGCTGCACATCACAGCTGCACCCCTACACCCACACAGGCCAGCCTGGACTCCAGTGACTCCGACTCCACCCAGTGAGGGCTAAAACACGCCCACCTTCTCGCATCTGAGTTCCTTGCTTCGCCTTGACGCCGCTTCATATGGAGGCCAACTGAACTGAACCAAACTGGCCTGTTTGCCAGCCTGTCTGTATGTGTGTGTGCACTGCTGCTTTCATATGAAAATCTGTATTTAATATATACTCATACTAACATATCAGAACACAGAATATAGTTTGAAGATGCACTTGATGCATATGTGTAAAGATGTCTACCAGTGTCAGAGGCTGGTTGTAATGAGTGTAAAGGTAGCAGATGACGCAGTGTTGAACACACCACTCTTCAGATGTATTCCCTTTCTCTTGTCGATGTCTGTGAGAGAAACTTGAAAGATAGTTGATATTTTTCCATTTTTGTTTCAATTCAGATTTTTCTACAAATAAAAAGGACTGTTAAAACGTCACTATTGTGACTTAACACACTGTAAATACTTAGACTAAAGCAACGTGCTGAGCATCCAAAGTGACCCGGCCGTCACTAAGCTTTGTCAAAAGTTGTTTTCCAGTTTCACGATGAATGAAATCTCTGCTCTACAAATCCTGAGCAAGCAATGCCTTTTTAAATGTCTTTATTTATTTTCTTATTTTGATCATAACCAAGCGGAGTTGTAGATGTGATATTTTATTGCTCTTTCTTACTTCTAAAGTCCTGACTTTCAAAGAAATCATAACCTTTATACTTTATACTTGTTGTACTTTATATATGTTACAATATTTGTGATATATACTTTAATAAATATTTTCAACTATTTTGAGTTGTTTTCCTTTTAATTTGAGGTGCAGCTATAAAGAAAATGACCTTAGAGCAGTACTGCATTATTGATTCATGAATGTGCGATTTCTGATATCACGTGAGCAGAGACTTGAGCCAACCTGATTTAGACTATTAGTCAAAGTTTATCATTTTGACTTTTATTTTTAAGTCAACCATTTGTAAAAACTCTTATAAGAAGTGCAACGACCAGTTAACCTCAACACCAAGTCAGAGAATCTGAGACGCTATTATAGATCCTAAAATATTGGGACATTATAGGTAAGATAAAAAAGAAAAACCCAATCAGAGAAGCTTGTGACATAATCAAGGCTATATAAAAGAGGAAGTTGTTGGACAGTGGAAAGTGATGCATTGCCTTAACTGACTGTCCATCACCCGTGTTATTGTTAAGATAATCAGATGTCTGTCACATATGTAAACACTTGACCTAAGTCTGCCGTCTGCTCGCTTGGCTGGTGACGCACTTTCAGTAATACCAGGTTCTCATCATTAAGTGAAGCCACAGCAACCACCAGCCTGCTGAGAGAGAGAGAGAGGGAGAGAGAGAGAAGTGGCCTCTGGAGCCTCACAGAGAGCCACTGCAGTCATCCCTCCTGTTGCTAATAGCCCTCTTCTTCTAATCCACTCTGTGACAAGAGAAATGTGATGTATGAGTTTCCATCTGAGGGCAGGTCAGCAGACGGAGACAAAGCCACAGAGAGCCTGTCTTGGGTTGCATGGGGATTCACTAAATATAATATAATAACTCAAGAACGAAATATATTCTGATGGCTTAAGTTGTGATCTGTGATGTGTGCACCATGGGGAGACGTAAGGAGATGCAGACAGGTGATCAGCAGTATTTCAGAGACGGTATGTGTGACCATTCATTTATTTTTTATTACTGTATTACCAATATTTAGAAAACAGCAAAACAAACATTATCAGACAATCTCCAGACACTTCCCAGCCACCACCCTGTTTGTGTCTCTCACCTCCAGCCCATTTGTTGCCCTGTAGATGTAAAAACATGTCAGAAATATGTAGTTTCATAATCAGAATCAGCTTTATTAAGTATGTTCACACATTTGACTCTGGTTTTACATTGCTGTAAGTGTACTTACATAGAAACAGACATACAGTTACAGTTACAGGGACAAGCACAACACAAAACGCAACAAATAAGTTAAAGAATGCTACAAAAATACTTAAATTATAGAGATGGTTGGAATGTGAAAAGAAAGTAGGAGATTATGCAGAATGGTGGAAACACTAATGACCAACACCATAACATAGACAGTTGTACAAAGAAGTTTAAATCAAACAAACATATTGTGCATCTATCTGTACTAAGTGTCTATAAGTGGAATTGCATTTTCTACAGCAAGCAAACAGATAATCATGAACTCGTACACCATCAACGTTGAGCTGAATCAAAGCACGAGGGCTCGTCTCTTTCACAACGTCAACAAATTGTGCTCTTCCAGCCAGTAGGGAGGATAAACATAAACCTGCTGGCAGCATATTTAAGGGTCATTGTGTAGTGCTTGTGGAGCTGCCAAACTTATCCACGTCCACAGAAGAATTACTGTCTGTTTTTATGTGTATCAACACAACTCTTGCAGCATTTTACGTCACTGAGATTTTGATAAATAACTGTGGGACATTGCTGATAAGAAAGTATGATAGATAGTTTTCAGAGGAAGCTAGAAATGACCCAACGGAGTCGGACAATCCTTTGAGAAATAACAATACACTTCCTGGACAAAATACATTTACAACCAGGTGCCTGCAGGGGGACAGTGTTTTGCCACCTTTGGTCTTTTCTGAGATGTCAGACTTCTCTTCGATTCAACAAGGTTTAAATCTTCACTTCTTCCAACATCTGTGATAAAAACCAGACCTAACTGAGCCCTAGAAGAAACAAGTTAAATCTTAAAATCAACAAGAACCCCAGAGGAGTTCAAAGAGAGGTCATGCTACCCTGTGACGTGTCTTTGTGAACAAGCTGGCAGCAGACAAATAGCCTAAAATGGGCAATCTGCAGTTAGCTACAATAAAACAGATGGAACAAACTGTACAGACCCTAAGTTTGGCTCTAGCTAACAGGCAACATGACCTGAGAGCTGAGGATTGACTGAGGTGTGCAAACACAGGATCCTATAAAGAGCCAGTGTTTTCTTCTCCTTAATGTAGGTGGGATGGCAAGATGTTTGAGCGGTGACATCACTGCTTCAAGTGCACTACTGTAATGACAGTGTGTAAGCTGGTGTCTGACAAGCCAGACAATAAACCGTTACATATGCACAGCTTCGTGCTGCACATGTTTCCTGACACGTGAACACATTTCTTTAAGTTTAAAACTAGAAGGAAAGTAAATTACACAAAAATCTCAACCTGAAGGAAGCAAACTGTGCAAGTGGGTCTTCCCAGTAATTTTCATATTTCAATCTGAAAGTAATAAAATGGTGAACACCTTTAATGTGATTTACTCAGTTTTGAGAAGATTAAAATTTCAAATCTGACTTTAGAGGATCTGTTTTGGTCTTGTCTCCAAAGTGCAGGTAAAAGAGGAACTTCTAGCTTTGTGAGTGAAGAACAGACAGTTCTAATTCCTCAACAAGATGGAGGATCATCCCACACTTTGTTTAAGGTTATAACACTGTGGGTGGAAATTGTCTTATGTAAAGAATCAAAGAGCATGCTGAGAAACTGCGCCTACAGATAGAGAAAAATTATCGAGGTACGAAATGTCAGCGTAGCCTACAAATAAACAATTAAAGAGGACACTGCTCTGCTGGGACACTTTTAGGAAAAGGTGTTCATGAGGGCAGTGGATGAAGACTGCCCCACTTCAATGACGTTACAAAGATTTCATTGAAATCATGGCAAGGCTGCTCCACTGATTCTGACTGACTCATGCACAGGTCAGCATGAATAATGTCTGGTACAATATTTGCTTTGGATCAAGAGTCCTCTCTGCCCAGTGGAAAGCAAGTGCTCAGTGATTCCCACCACACAGAACATTATGGTAAGCAGCCTGCTGTGGCTATTGTTTGCACTGTTTCTGTCTAAGAGCTCACATCCGCAAACCTTCCCTAATTGCATTTTGATTCATCTTTTTATAGCATTTATAGCAATGGATGCATGATGACATATGATTCATGTTCATTCCAATACAATTACCTTATTATTATACTGATGTTATCATAAGATGTTAGTTTTAGAAGTATAGGGCAACAGAGAGTGTTATGTCAATATGTATCATCAAAGCAGTAGAAGAACCAAAATGTGCATATGGGCTGAGCAAGTATTCAAACATTTTATTTAAGTAAACGTACAAATAAATAGACAAACAATTCCTCAAGCAAAGGTAAATTTATCACATTAACTTGCTTTTTAATAAAAGTAAAGTTTTTGTGAAGTGTAAGCTATTTCACAATGCAACTCCGTTATTATGGCTGATTCTCTGCCCCTTAAAATCCATTTGAGGTGTTTCTTTACCAGTGTTGCTGCTGCCGCCATAGTTTTCTCCCATTGCAGGAGATGGAGTGTAATTTTACCTGCCTGCTCTGATTGGATCATTATTTCCCTCAGATTATTGATGTTATTATAAACACACAACTAAAGTACAGATATTTGCTGGCATATGTCATGAATTATAAAAGTGAAAGGACCTGAAAATAAATCTACTTAAGTAAAGTATAGATACATGAAAAAGTAACAAAGTAAATGTATTTAACCACTTCCCACCACTGTTATTCACCTGCATGTGTTTACAACTGTGTATGTTGCCCCCCCCCCAGCCTGGTCTTATGACTTCGGAGAGGTGGGACTCAGAAAGCAGCCTCTAGAAGCTTTTTCTAAGCTCTTCGTCTCCCCCTGGTGCTGCAGAAAAGAGGCGATTGTGGATGCAAAACAGAAAGTGACCCACATAACTCCAGTCCCAGTGTGCTGTTTCCTTGAATCTCTCTTTTTTAGGTTTGCCCTCCAGCGCCTGCATGGAGAGAAGGACAAAGATGCCATACGTACCCCTATCTACATGTGCTCTGATAAATTATCTAAAAACAGACAGACTGGGTCTATGTTTCCAAAGACGATATCGTGCCAAGGATTTTGGTTATAGCTGTTTCATAGCTGAGTGCCATACCTGTTACTATTTAAATGTATATACATGATTGAAGACGATACCATAGTGACTTAAAGGTCCAGTGTGTAGGATTTAGGTAAAAGGGAACGATTGGCAGAAATGTAATGTAGAATAATCCTCATGATGCTTTCACTAGTTTGTTTCATCTAAATTGTATGAATTATAGTTTTCTTTACCCCAGAAAACGCCCTTTATATTCAAATATTTTATATTTACATAGAGCGGGTCCTCTCTACGGAGGCTACCATGTTTTTTTACAGTAGTCCAGACTGGACAAACTAAACACCTTTTGAGTTTTTACAATAACTGAAGCTCACCACAGGTTCTTTTTCATGTTTAGAAGGGGAGGGTGAGGGGTTTTCAGCTGCAACATGCAACATGAACACTAGATATCACAAAATTCTACACACTGTACCTTTAAGATTTTGAAAAGATTATTAATAAAGTTGTTTATTTATATCTTGTATGCATTATTATTCTGCCTTGCACATGAATGCAGGCAAACCTCACAGTAAAAATATCAGATGTGTTAGTATATTCTCAAAATGCCGTACAGTGTAATTTGTAGTCTCTTTTGGTGAATCATACTTTGAAAATGTTGAGAAACCAATGAAAAGATCTGAGACTGTGCATCAAAGCTAATTGTTGCTCTGAATAAGAGTTTTTCCATTTTAGGCAATGAGAGAAATAATGGTTGAGGATGCCAAGTTCCTTTTCTCACTGCTTACTTGGCAAACCAGAGCAAGTCATCAGTGGCCCCTTTGCCCATTTATCTTTGTCTCTTTCATTCCAGCCTTGATTGCAAGATATTTCTATAATTGTATCGTTGCTGTGTGGATTATTTTCATTTTGTGTATTTGTAATAGATTCTTACTTTCAAGCTTTCTTTCAATTTATTTATTCATTTATTTATCATTATCGTTTTATTATTTCAACATCTTTTGATAGGTAATGTTTGATACTGTTAGACTTTCTGATCACACTGTATACATTCCGTTTACACTGTATATATATTATTTGCATGCCATTAATGTTTTTGTATTGCATGTTTACTTATTTATTACTTTTACTGATACAGATTTTTGGACGGTCCTCCCTGCGGCTGCTACACAGCAAGTTATATTCATCTCTTCATCTCAAATGTATTTATTTATATATTTGTATTTTAGATTCCCATATATATGCAATTATTAACAGTCAATGCCACTACTTGTATTGTTATTTATGTCATTAACATTTTTAATCATGTCTACGTCGTCAAGAAGAAAGTGTTTTTAAAAGTTAAATGCAAGCGCACGGTGTCCGTCAGTCATTTGTCCCTCCTGGCTTCTCGTATCATGTGACTTTCACTGTTCGGTCCAGATTTGATTGATGGTGCATTTATCCAATGAAAACACAGTATTATTGACACTTGGCGTTTGTCTTATTTTTGGACCAATCAGATGGTTGTTGTCAGAGGAGGTAACAAATGACAGTAAAGGGGAGGGCTCTCGTTCAGGGAGCGCGAACGGTTAACGAAGAGAAAATGGCGAACGTAAAGTTTAGTTCAGTGAATAATGTCACCGTCACTCTTAACAATATTTAAATAACCTGGAACGCGTCTCTTTTCTGCTTATGAGCCGGTCATGTCAAGCTAACTGCGTCACGCTGGCTGAAGCTAACTTGCAAAACTTTATTCTCGGTCTGTACGACAGCTAGCTGAAGTTAGCTAACTGGTATTGGCAGCTGTAAATGGCGTCTCCGTACCCACACTGAATGCGCAGCCTGTAAGATAAATGAATGCAGTGACACTGGAGTTAAAGATAATTCATCGAGGCCGATCTGTCTTCATGGCTCATCGTTGAGAAAGAGGATCTGAGCCACACTCTGTCTCTGTGGACGCTGCATTGGACGCAATGGCTTCACACAACTTGGTCTTTGTCATCGATGTGGATTATGGAGATCAGCTGGATGTCAGGAACCATTTAATGAAACGAGGAATATTGCAGATTTTGCTGCATTTCGGTTACAAGTACGGATTTGAGAAGCTGCGCTGGGGCTATAAATTCTTCCAGTCTAGGAGTGGACGTAATGCCAGCCTCATATCAAGGGGATCTGACTTCAAGGAGCTAAGGCACAAAACCTTTGAGGACTTTGAGTTGGAGTTTGATGGTAAGTTTGACGTGAAGGATAGACAGTGGCCTTCTCAGCAGCAAAAGCAGCAAGTCTGTCAGTCTGCTTCAGTTCAAAACGCTCTCAAAGAAACACTGTTAGACTTCCAGTGGGACAGACCAGACATCACCTCTCCCACTAAACTGTACCTGAGACCCAGGAAGTCGAGCCGAGCTGGGAAGCCTAGTGTTTCACAGGAGGAGGATGTTTCAAGCCACGGGAGGAATGTGGTGTTTGTGGTCTCTGAGTGTCCACGAACCAGGATGCAGCTGCTGGACTATCTTTCTTTGGGGAACCAAGACCTGCCTACAGATGGGACAGATCACATCATATCCAAGGGTCTTCAGGACATGCTGGCTCAGAGACAGGTTGTGCTGCACTGGATCGATAGTACATCGCATGTCCAGGTGAGGTGTTTAAACAGAAATATGATTATGATTCAGTGTTTGATAACAAAGTGAATGATTTGTTAATATTGGTAATGTCTTAACTAACAGTGGGTTGATAACAAAATAATTAGAATGGATATTGAAATTATGCATCAGATGGTCAAGTTTTATTTGATAGTCATTATAATCAAAGATGTAATAACATATCATTTTGTGTTTTGATTGAAAGCCTTTATTTTAAGAGAAAGTACATTTACCAATAATACTTTTGTGATTTTGTTTTTATCAAAAAAGTTGGATCTTCAAACAGCTTCACAGTCAAGGCATTAATCCATATATAACTCTCAACCTTGTATCTAGTCGGTGTGAAACATGGCTATAAACATCTAACCTTTACTGACAGATACCTACCTGTCTCAGTGGCTCTTTAAATCCTTTTCAGATTGACATAAACAATTGCCACCATTTGTCTTACTGCAGGTGCAGAGGTGTGAGGACTGTATCGGCTCTGACAAGCTGTGTGAGGTCCTGGCTCAGGTGGGTGGTCGAGTGATCCCTGTGGTTGCACTGCTGAACCTCTGCTGCATTCAGGAGACAGGCTTCAGGCCAGAGACCTTCACATTCAAGTCTGGGATTGGATATCTGCTGTCCTCTGAGAGGCTTTACCGTCTGGCCTTCCCTGTCATTGAGGGTATTCTGCGGTGGGAGCAAGGTTGGTAACAAGGAGGTGAACTCCAACTATCACCTGTTGATGACTTAAACATGTCCAAAATAGTACAGCCGCTAAAAACTGTTATATAAGATTATAAAGACGATCTGAACATGATCCAAACACAAAAGAAGTGATGAGATATGAAGAAATGGCAAGCAAGTGAAATTAAACACATTAAACACAAAGCTAAAAATAAATTTGCATTATATATGTGTGTGTTATTCTTTATCCAACAAGGTGGTGTGACACAGAGCTGTGACCTCATGGTTGAGCCAGTGTCACGCAGACAGAGACTTCTCCCTGAGTCGGTGGAAGTGTGTATGAAAGGAGTACTGCAGGGCTGGGATGCCTCATCTCTGACCCAAGTGTCCACAGAGTCATGGGTGATTCAGTCCTCCAGCAGAAGTGACCAGGGAGCTGCTGCCTTCCAACATCTCCTTCTGGAACTATCTGCTCACGCTCTTCACATGGTGAGATATCCAAGAATTACAGTGGCCCTTTACATTAAGGTTCAGGGGTTAAGGCCCTGATGCAGTGTAAACTGCTAAGAGCAGAGAATAACAATATATCTATAAACAGCAGGTGCTGGTGATGTGCTTCCTTCTTCCAGTTATAAATTTTTTGCTATACTATGATATCATTGGATAATTCAATGTCTTTTAGATGCTATTATCATCATATCAACTGTATATGTCAGGAACGTTGTCTGGGTCTGTATCTTCTTCATTGTTATTTTCATTGTTCTTTTTGCAATCTGCTTCAATATCATTCCCCTCGTTTAGATTGTCAGCCATTGTCTGAAACGCTACTTTTAAAACTCTTATGCTGGCCAAGCCAACAGAAAACTAACAAACTGCATTTCTCATAATGTGTTTCCCCTTTCCTGAGAGTATTTCAGCAAAACACTGTTTTCTAACAATAACATGTCTTGAAAATGGTGACATCGTAGATAAGAGGCACCCGTTTCATCCGACTCTAAAGGGAGAAGCATGCAAACATTGCACCCTGTCTTATGGATATAAACAAGCATATATTGCATCCAGTCTAAATGTCTAAATAAAC
This sequence comes from Paralichthys olivaceus, assembly GCF_024713975.1. Taxonomy (NCBI): domain Eukaryota; kingdom Metazoa; phylum Chordata; class Actinopteri; order Pleuronectiformes; family Paralichthyidae; genus Paralichthys; species Paralichthys olivaceus. Next base: position 20,357,514 of record NC_091099.1, read on the forward strand.
ATTTGCAAAGATATTCTGTTCTGAAATCTCTTTCTTCTTTTCTATGTAAGTTTACTGATTTACTTCTCCCACTTATTCACTCTCCAGCTTGCTGATGTGATAGACAGCGGCCTGGTGTGCTCAGCCGTCCTCTCCCCAATGTCACACTCTACAGCTATGCTCACCATTCTCCAGCCTGGAGTCACTCAACACGACACACTTCTGACCACAGAGAACATTGACTCTTCCACAGCTGAGACATCCACTGACCTGCCAGATGTTGTGAGCAGTGTTCTTGGAGTAGTGTATGACATCATGGAGAAGGATGGTGACATTGTCGATGGTAAGGTTTAGACCTAGACTCATAAATTGGCTAAGCAGGTATATTATCCATTATTGCAGACAGATTCCAGGCAGAATTGCCAAATTAGGTTTGAGATAAGTTTAAAATTGTGTCATCATCACATTGTTTGTCCAAGTAATGACAAGTAAAAAATGTTTCCACCAGAAAATTGTCTTCTTTTGTCTTGGTGAATTCCTGTTAAAAACACGATTAAGAGATTTCAATCGAGTTTGTCTATGTTATGTGCTTATATAATGTGCTGTATGTGTGTGTATGCCCTGATTACAATAGCAAATATTGAAAGAAACATAAGTGTTTAATTTTGTGTTCATTATTGGATTGTCCATTTGTTTGTTCGTTTACTTTTCAGAAAAGGTAAGGGATCAACCAGTTTCTGAGTGGGCTCAGCAGGAGGTCGATCAATGCCAACTGACTACCGGCGTGTTGGAGACTTGGTTTCCTCAATCGGACCAGTCAGGAGTGAGCTCTCATTTGATGGAATCGATGCGGTATGTAGATTCTGATTTCACAGTTTTTCTATAAATAATTATTGTTCCTTTAAAAGCAAGAGTGATATACCACTGGACACAAATCAACCTACAACAAAGTCAACCCTGTCACAATACTCACTTGGTGTTGATGTTTTTCCTCACTTGGTTCGGCAGATTGTTGCATGCAGTGCCAGAGCAGAGAGAAGAGGAGGAGTTGTCTGTCCTACAGCAGGAGCTCATCAGTGGTTTGGCTGAACTTTACCAGACGTCCAAGGGTACAGACAACAAGAGGGGCAAAAAACGTATGTCATCTTTATCTCTTTTCTCTATCATCTTTTTAAGTTTATTTTTAGCTTTCTGTCAAGATAAAGAAGACTGTTTGTAAAACATAAAAGTAAATAAATGTATCACTTTGTATTTGTATTATCAAGATCTTAATACCCCAGCAAATGTTATTTTCCTCTGTAACAATTCCCACCTTCGATCTACAGGTGGTGCCCAGCGCACACCAGTGAAACAGAAGATGAAGACCATGAGCCGCTCCCTGCAGATGCTGAATGTGGCACGGCTGAATGTGAAGGCCCAAAAGAACCAGGCCGAGGCCGAGCAGCTGGGGGGAGAGAGCAAGGTGCCAGATAGACAGGGGAAGAGACACTCAAGTGACAGAAACAAATCTGGGAGAGCAAAAGCCATCAGTGAGTATCTCTTGCAGAACTTTACAGTACAACTACTCAGATTATCACCCTGCTTTAACTAATAGTCTCTTTTCCTTAAAGAAGGCAATATGTTTTTCTGGAAGTGTTAAACTAAATGTTTTGATACAATAAGTATTGTATCTTCCCACCGTTACCCAGGTTTCACTAATGAGGAGGAGCTCCTGTCCCATCTGAAGTCCAGCTACGATAAGACTCTGACAGACAGAGACTTGTCCATTCTCACTGCGGTCCAGCAGCTCCTGTTTGCTGTGAAAACCTTTCTTGGAGCAGAATCACATATGGAGGTGTGCTTATAGATTAGATAAAGTGGTAGTGCTGTAGATAATCATACATTGCGCTATCAGTTGTCAATAACTGCTGTAAGTTTGTAGATTTGAAGATCTTGCAATATGACATTTCAAATGTACTTGTCAACTGTAAGGTAAATAACAATTTTATGTTAACGGATGCTGAACCTGTTCTTATCAGGATAATGAAAGCATTCAGTGCATCACATAAAACACATTAAAGCCAACAGCTCAACAGTTGCACTGTGTTTAAATTGTATGTCTAACATCTTCTTCACAGACAAACACCTTCGTTCAGCAGCATCTCCTCAAGACGAGCAAATCAGTGAGGCAGCTCTATGGCACTGCTGCTGATGTTGATAGTAAAGTCAGAGAGTGAGTATTATCTAATCCAGAATCTTACCTTGTGTTTTTTAGGCAACAAAAAGTATAAAACTCAGCTCACTGACCTGCTCCTTAAATCTCTTATTTTGGTTACTCAATCTCTAATGTGTGAACCTTAAAAGACATGTGTGTCTGTTTGTGGCTTGTCCTTCCTGATATCTACTATTCTTCCTTGAAAAATATCCACACTGTTATTCTATCCTTCAGTCAGTTTTATAATTTTTTACATTACACAGTTTTATTGAGGCACCAATAAAAGGTTGTTCTGCTCTAGGTGCCAGCTTCAGGGGGTGTTGAGGTTGGAGTTGTGCAGACTTTCCTCCTCGGAGCAGTCTGACTCACTGGATGTCGAACAGATGGCAGAAGAGGTGAGATGGTCACTACTGAGTACTCTCTTGGTAATCTTTTTTGTGTAAAGCAAAGATCAAAAAAGGAACCGTGCAACACAGCATTTAGTTTCTGCTAAATTCCAACTTCTGTTTGTCAGGTGGCTGAAATGCTCAGGATAATCTCTCTAACCAAAGACCCAGGTTGCCTGACAAGGTTTCTTCAAGACGATGTTCTTCCAGGGTAAAAAGCTGATTCTTCTAAGATGGATAATAAAAATGCTAAAGGACCAATCTGTAACTCTCTATCGAGTTATAATGGGAAGCACTGATTCTGAATGAGCCAAATATTTCTCATCTATAGTTGTAAGAATCTAACGAACCTTTCCACATCATGGCAGGTTCCTGACTGCTGTCCCCAGGGTGCTTGCAGACATTTACAACAGTCTGGGAAACCAGCTCCCTGAGGCTTTGGTGGCTGTTCTGCCTCCTGATTTCTTCAGCGATGACTCAGTTGCCAAGGACAGCGCTTCTCCTTCAACCTGCTCATCGCCCTTTTCCACACGCAGCCTGGTTTCAGATGGCAAAAATTGCCTGCAGGACCTCCGAAATCGCTCAGCCAGCAAAAGGAGGTGAGACGAGACTATTATTTATGCAAAGACGCTGTTTGGTCATGACAAAACAGGCCTGGAACTTTTCAAAAACTTATACAACAACAAAAAAAAGAAATGAATATGGAATTGAATGTGATCGGAATTGAATCATAGTAACTAGGGTTGGGTACCGACCGAATTACGTTTGTACTACCATGTACCGATTCAAGTAATTTCAATCAGTGCCAAATTTCGTTACCTGTGAAAGAGAAAGTAGATAAAGAGCAAGGGAGCAAGGGAGCAAGACCACGTGATCCCCCTTGGAACATGATCAAGCCAAGCTAATTTTTGATCATTCAGAACAATGTCGAGTAGATTGCGCAGACACCCAGGGAGCCATGCACAGCTCCACTATGTTCGCTCACAGTGTTCACTTGGGTCTTTTCTAAAACATGTTTGGATGGTAATTTTTTACTGGCTATGAAGAAAGATTTGACTCATTGGAGAAAAGTATCAATCATTATGTGGTGATCAGTTTTGATATTGTGGCGTCATTTCAAACAAATCAACATTCAAACTAATGGGTCAGAGACATCAGCTGAGTCTGTGAGAGAGAGAGAGACAGAGTGTGTGCACGCTGGTACCTTTGCCTCAAGTCCTGGGACTATTTTACAGAAGTTACACAATTATTTTATAGTAATCAACCACTTTTAGTGGTGATTTTTCCTGGGACAAACGTGATCACTATAAGCGGTTTTCATTGTGCTAGAATTTTGTCAGAAAGCAGAGGCGGCACGAAATTTGAAGGAGGAGGCAGCCTTGTGATTCTTGATGCAGAACAGACCCTGGTCAGAAATGTTTTTGTTATACAGTGAGAGTAAGTACCGAAAAAAGTACTGTGGAGTACTGGTGAACGTACCCGAACCTAATAGTAACTGAAATTTTTGAGTCAGGTGTCTGATTAAGACTTATGATGTAGATACTGTGCTTGGTACATGTCCACATAAGTGTTTTCTTTTGCTCACAGGAGTGGGATGTTGACTCGTCATCGCAGCATGACTGAATCATCTCAGAGTCTTCGTCAAATAGAGATGCCCAAAAAGACTACAAGAGCTGTAAGATGATCATACATACTTTAATAACCCACGATTGTTATTTGGGGCAAATTGTTATTACACTTGGGAAATTACTCAGTAGGACTAATAAAGGTTTCTCTTAGAGCATTAACCTTGAGCAGCTAGTCTTCTCACAATATCTTGAATTGTTACTAATTAATCTAAAGTGTTCTGAACATCACCCAATCAAGAGACGTGAGATTTAATTTGCACTTGTGTATTTTGTTATTTCAGCATTCTAATCAAAGTTATCTTACATGCACTTTTATTTTTTTATCAGTCTAAGTCAAAGGTGTGTGTTGCCTTGGAAAAGCCTGTCGCACAACCACAACCTCAGAAACAAGAAACACAAGGTATGTTCTGTATCACATCAAATGTAATCACTGTGGGTGTGAAACTTTTGCCAGCCCCAGAAAATAGTACTGATTTAGCAGTATCATCTTGATATCACATTCCCAAATACAGACCATGTTCTGATTATCCACAGAGGTGACCAAGGTGAGAAGAAACCTGTTCAACCAAGAGATTGTTTCACCCTCAAAGAAAGCCAAGCTGCCAAGGAGCCAGTCTGTCTCTGCTGTGGAAGGACTGAAACGCAAGCGATCTAATGAGTCTGATGGTAAATTGATAACAGCATAACAGATTTAAATATATACTGTAGTGAAGTTTACTAATCAATAGAAGATAGAATATCTGGCGGGATAAAACCCCTCAAATGAGCTTTGCTTTCAGTTCAGTGATTTAGCAGGCAACTTGTTGTTCTTCCTTTTCAGAGAGACACAAACTTCTCACAAAGAAGGTGTGTGAGACGCCACATCACAAGCAAGTGTCTAGTCGCCTTCTTTACCAGCAGAAAATGGGAAGGTATGTTTGAGTTATTGACAGTTTTCCTTATTGATATTTGTTGAGTTCAGACAATGAATGTATAATGAAAAAACACTTGTTGTTTTTAATTATTGCAAAGTAAAAATGTGGATTTTCTTTTTAACCAGGGGATCTCTCCCAAATGAGGAGTGCATTGTGGAAGAGTCACCAGTGAAACCTGCAGACGGTATTTGACTGATTTATTCCTTTTTAAACACCAAATATATCGACCTGAATGTAAAAAATACTATATAACACAGTAAATACTTTCTTAAAGATTCAGACAGCTAATATTATTTATAAAGCTAGCTTAAGTAAATATATATCCTAGGAAAATATATTTAAAGTGTATTTTGAAATTTGATTGTCTTGAATTGGTACTTTTCTTGAACATTTAATATTGTTAAATTAGAAATTAATCATTTCTTTTAAACTGAAAGGTGAAATTTGACCTCATTAAAAGCCTGTGTTGTGTCTCTGTCGTACCAAAATAAGTGGAGATAAGTATTTTTTTTAAACACCCGTAAATCCACCAAAAAGGTGATTGATGCCTATCCCATTGCCACTAAAGGTTTAAGTTTACCTCTTGTGGGGTTTTTCCCTGCTGAGTCCTGCTCGACGTGCCAGAAACTGAGAAGCTTTAACATCTTGTTGTCTTTCCAGTGTTGCATCTTGAATGATACGAAGAAAAAAGTTACTGTTCCATGTTGTTCCCAATTTGTTAAACAATGAGTGCACAAACGTCCATGGCTATTTAACGACCGGAAGTTGTAATATCGTGCCAGAAAAGGTGCAGCGTCTGGACTCCTAAAATAAGGAAGAAATTAGCTTGTTCATGTGGACGTCATATTTCCATCACTGTCAATTCGAGCCGTAACCGACTAAAACCTGTATCCAGTCATTTGACACCGGAGTAAATGCTCAGTGTATCCATTCCCATTGCAAACAAAAGCCAGATGTTAGTGGGTTTCTGACCAGTAGAAAAGTGCCTTAAGTTTCTTAAAAGCATGCTGATTATTTTATCTTTGTTTTGTATCAGATCTAAGAAGGAGCCCCAGGATTAAGAAGTTTGCTCGAGGATACTCAAACACCTTCTACTCAAGTTCTCAACCTCGCTCACGCAATCTAGACAGGGCTCTCTCTGCATCCCAGCTGACTCTCAGTGATGGCAAAATCTGCGAGCTCAACGTAAAATCAGTCCGGTCTCCCATGCGACTTCTTTTTGGGGCTACTGATTCCCCTCGTCATCTCTCTGACCAGAGTGGAGCAGCAAGAGCCACCAGATCACGGCTGTACACAGACTCCAGTGTCTTTGAGGTAAGTTCTCCAGTAGTAATTCGAGTGACTGAAAATATCACATGCATCAGTGTATGCACCTAAAGACAATTATTTCCACACCTCCTCTTGACATCCCAATATGCTGAACACCCCCCTAATTAGCTCACTTTTATTTTTCTCATGATAAAAACTGTCAGTTCACAAAGTAAAAGGGTACACAGTCAACACTGCATTCATGTTAAACATGAGTTAAAAAAAAAAAAAAAACCTTTCTGTTTTTGTTTTTAGAGCCCAAATAAAACTCCAACAAAGTCGCCCAGCAGACGTGAGATGGATGTTCCTGGGAACAGAACTCCGAAAACATCCAGGACCCGAGGAACCCCCAAAACTCCACCTTCATCCAGGATCAGTGTTTTCTCTGTTGCAGAGAGTCCTGTTGCTGGAAGCTCTCATGAGCTTAGTTTGTCTCTGAGGGGCAGTCCCTTCAGATCACCAGCCAGGCGGACTCTAGTTGTAAAGACACCAACTAAGCAAAGCCCTATGAGAAGCCCTCTGAAGGGTATTCTTAGGACTCCAGTCAAAGCCTTGGTTGAATGCAGTTCCTCCTCTGGATCACATCTGCTCAGTAGCCCAGTTTCCAAGACTCCCAAGAAGAGTGTCACATGGTCTCCATCTCCTCGGAAGCTTAGTCTGGTGGAGAACAGCACCACCTTCAAAGTACCAGAGTCACCTTGTATTTCATCCCGAAGGTCTCCAAGACAGCTGAACACACCCAACAAGTTCAGCAGTCCTGTCAAAAACAAAAATACTAAAAGAGACATTTTCAAGACCCCAGAGAAGACTTGTCATGTAAGTCTAGTGAGGGTTTCTGAAAGTTTAAGTAGTGTTGTGTTGGCACAGGAAAAGGGTCACAACAGGATGAAGACGCCTGAAAAAAATGGCGCACTGCTGGCAATACCTCCACAATCCAATTCCCCTCGACAACACCTCTCCCCTAAACCCAACACCAGAGCTCAAACCAGGACCCCTAGCCCTACTTATCAAATGATTACCCGCTCTGGAAGGACTCCAGGCAAAATTTCAAACAGTGCATCCCCGTGTGAAGCAGCATTCACACAAGGAAGTGGTACTGTTACAGAAGGATCAGATACTACAGTAAAGTCTCCAGCAAATTGCCTGACAAGAAGGAGTTCGGGTCAAGATGCAAGAACCACTCGACATAACTTAAGATCCCAGTCTGGTGAGAATGTTCCCTCCAAGCTAAACTCAGAATCTGCTGAGAGCTGTGACTTTGTGGAAAAACCCATGCAGTCAGATACAAACAGAGAGGCACAGACTGAACCCTGCCAGTCCTCTGACACTGACTCTAGTTCTCATACTGATTCACAGCAATTAAACTCATCACATTTTAACTCTGCTACCACAGACGATGATAGTATGGATATTGTTGATGCAGAAGTTGTAAAGACCCAGTTTAGTGGTGGGCTCAAGATGAACATTAGTTTTTCACGAAAGATTTCGAAGTCGGGTGAAGACTTTCTGTCAAGCACAGCCTCACCTAAACCATCTGTGCTGCACCAAGGTACACCCGGGCGAAACTACGGCTTCCGGCAGACGCCTGACCGCCAGCAGAGGGAGGCTGCTGCTCGTTTGGGGTATGGAAATGATTCCCCTCGTTTTTCCACTCCTAGAGGCCCCGCAAGACGACAGAAGGGCACGGGTACTCCAAACCCTTTGACTTACCAAGTAGAGATGGAAATGCAAACATCTGGACTTCCTAAGCTCAAATTCAAACGCACAGACTCCATGAATGCAGGCGATTTTGCACCAGATGGAGGTCCTCGACCTGGTACTCAGAGCCCTTTAGTTGGTGTAAAATCTTTTCAGTTGGACAGCCCCTTGGCTTTGTTTTCTAAACATAGAGAACCTGGATGTGTCTCACCATCTATCTGCACTCATGTCACTCCGGCCAAAAGCACACCTGGAAAGGGTGGAAGTGTCCAAACATACATCTGCCAGTCCTACACCCCTACACGGCATCCTGGAGGAACAATGTCTCCCCCAGTGACAATTCCAGAGATAATCCCCCTAACTCCTTCCCCTCAGAGCGTGGGGAAGGTGACTCCAGACAATCTCAACAGTTGGCCTCGCAGAAAGAGAGCTCATGTTGGAGTGTTTGCAGGCAGAGATCGTGGCCTGAAGGGGGAGCCACTGCTGGAGGAGTTGCTACAGGAAGCTGAACTTGGAGTTAGCAGATTACAGGACAATGACGACACGGAGGAGTTAACAAACAACAAAGCTACAATATTAGCTCTGACTTCCAAACAGTCACACCCATTCCCAGCGGATGGATCTCCTCCTTCTCCTCTGGTAGACTTGCACTGGATGGAGAAGCTGGCTGAGCAGGCTGACCACACCGAACCTCAAAGAGGTGATGAAGAAAAAGTCAGGGCTGCTGCAAATGGAGGTATCAAACCAGGTAAAATATGGGCTCTACAACAAAAACTAATCCCAGTCAATTAAAGTATTGAAGATAAATTCATCGTTGACTTAAATTTAATTTGACATTCTGACCAAATATTTAATTTCAGAGATCTAAAGCAAAGACCAGGACATGTTTTGTAGCTTTACACACAAAAGCTTTTTTCCCACAAAAAAATCAATTCAATCTATGGTGGTAGTGGTGGTGCACGCACAGTGCCACATAAGTAATTGTCTCAAGTAACACATTATGAGTAACCAAAGAGTGAAAGACGGAAGCTCTCATTAGAGAAGAAACTACTCTGAAAGCCACAGCTGTAGCTGAAACAATGAGGTCTGAGTGGATGGTAAAACATTTTGGACCAGAACATGTGGTAGCATGACAGCATGAGCCAACTATTGACAAATAGCGCAGCACAAACCAAGTTAGAGAACTCATGTTATTATGAGAAGTGTAAGAAATGTTTGGGTTCATTATGAAACCTTCGAATACGACGGGCTGCCACAGTCTAAATAATTAATGGGAGTGACTGCAGATGTGACAGAATAAAACTTAAATCTGGTCACTGTTTTTTTTCAGGAGCGACTCCTCCCAGCTCCAAGGTGACAAAACCAGTGACCGCGAGTGGGATTTTGGCCCTGACTCACTCTCCATTGTTGTTCAAAACTGGTTCTGCCAGTAAGAGAACACCAAATTATAAAGGTAAGATGTTTTTTACAGTTACTTTTTTTTTGGACAGTTAAGCACAATTGATTATTCAGATGTTAAAAAAGGTGTCCCCACATCCACTCCATAAAAATATCTTAGAACTATCGGGTAAATCATTATACAAATTAAATCTAAGTTATTTTCTGAAAATGTAATACCATTTATATAATCATCTATAACAGAAAGGTACAAATGCTGATCAGGTCCAAGCTCTTTGACTCTGAGCTTTGTCTTGTCATGTTCTTCTCTTGAACTGCAGGATTTTTAGTGACTTAACCAAATTTTCTTTGTGTATTTTGTAGGGCTGCACCTATTGATAATTTATTTTCTCAATTAATCTAACGATTATTTAATATAGTAATGAGTGTATCAAATATAATTTTTTAGATAAACAAAGGCCCCGAAACATCATGTCTAAATGTCTAATGATTCAGCAGCATATATTGTGAAGTATTTTAGCCTAGTAGTTGTAACAATGTCTGAACTGGAGGGTACTATAATAATAAAAGAACAGTTCTTTTCTCGTTTCAAGTAAAATAAGTTTTGCATATAATGAAAAATAAAGAGCTTTTGAAAAAGGCATCTTAAAATAAAGTGCTTAATTTAAAAGAAAAAAATGTAGTTTGAGTTTCTCCTTTAATTCTTTTTTGTTAATATATAACTACATTTCACATATAAACAATCTCAACAAATATTAACAACCAAACAGCTTTAATACCTTTCCTCTTTGGTCCCACTTTCTCTTGTTCAGTGACGGAAGTAAACTCTACCATGTGCTGCCAGGATTTAATACCGTAAAGATGAAAAAAGTTGCGCAGGTTAAAACGCTCCATCAAAATGTAATAACAGTTTTGGGTCTGTATTGATCGGCGACTGCGTCCGGTCCAGACCTCGGTCTGTCTCTTGGTGACCTATGCTTTAGATGAACTTTGCCAATTTTTTTTCTCTTCAGATTGCTCTGCGGGTGAATCCATGCGTTGACTCGGCGCCAAATCTACGTATTTACTTAATTGATGACATTGATTATTTTGACCCCAGCCCTAGTATTTCGTAAATCACTCTCTGTGACTCTAGCCTCCAACTACAGCCAACTTTACATGTCCACATAGTTTTCACCATGAAGCATATTTACTCCTTGGCCAGGGCAAGTACTTGATATCCCGTGACTAACAATCCACATTGTTTTCTAAACTTTGTAGATGAGGCTGCTTCAGGGCAGAGGAATGAAATGGATGGAGGGGATCACTCGCCCTTCAGCCAGCCAGTCAGACGCTCAAACAAAGGGAAAACCTACAGCAGGAAGAGACTGCTGCACTGAACCATTAAACTGTCGGACAAGCAAAGCAGAGAGACGGTCCATTTTGTGTTTAACTATGAAGCTGTGACACTTTCTTTGCCTTATTTTGTCAAAGTGCTTTTGATGGCAGATCTGAACCACTTTCAAGCACTACTTGAAGGAGTCTGAAGATGAATGAATGATGCTTTCAGTCTCCTCCACTAACATTTTTCACCCTGACATTTTCTGTTCTCTTTGTATTTATCAGGACTTGTTTCAGATTTAACATATGTTTAACACAGAGTTGTAAATGTATGCATTTCTATCAAGTAGTTAAAAATGACGGTTCCCTATTCATATTTCTTTTATTTCTAAACCGCCCATGTTTCCAGTATGGCCCTGTGTGAAGCTAAACCCTCAGGAAACTGATATTTTTAAGATTTTAATCAGCCATTTACAATCAAGTTAAAGTAGTTGAAGGAAATTTTATTCATGTCTATTTATTAGTTTGTTTGTTCTTGTCATAAAATGTCTTTTAAGTAAAAGGTATGCCCTAATGATTGATCCATGTTGTAAATATGTTATCTGTTGCCAAAGTCTTATGTAAATAAATATCCATCTTCTTTTTCAAGCTGTTGAACAGGGTTTTTTTTGTCTTTACATTTCTTTAACACAACTCTTTTTTTTCTTAGTGCCAAAACAGGAAAAAAACATACAGTAAAAACTCAACTCAACAGTTCACTTTACTAAGCAGCTCTCTTCTTTCTGAGAGTGGCTTTTATAATTCTCATTTATCAACTATAAGCAAATAAAAGACAACCTGATCCTTTCACCCTGTAGTTACTCACCTGTTCAAAGGTCACTGCTCTAAAACTAACTTCACATGCTTTCAGTAGCTTAATGTTACACAATCAGACATCACAGGTTAACAGGGTTTTATTGTGATCAAATTTGTATTATTTATTTAATGGTTGTTGATAATGCCCCAAATGTTATAAAGCTGATTGTGATCTGATCAGTAATATAATTATATTGTATTTCATCAGAACTGTGAGCTGTTTAATGGGTTACGTATTAGAATATCATTGTTTCTTAGTATTCACCAGATTAGCTTGGCATCAGGCACCGGTTGTTTGCTGTAAAGTCCGGTAAGGTGACACACCTCTCACGTGCTTGTTGTTTGCCTGTTCAGATGGTCGACAAGAGCAAGTCTCCAGGTTTACTCCTGAAACAGAGAGGAGCCTCTCATTTTGGTGAACGCAGTGTCAGTGAAAAATTATCTACATAGTAAACATTTAATGAAATATATTTTGAGATGTCAATTGAAAAATGTGTCACACTGGTTATTACTGTCACCGCACAGCAAGAACATTGACCGGGGTCTTTCTGTGTCAAGTTTGTTCTCCCATGTTTGCCCTCAAGCATCTAAGGTAAACTGGAATTTCTGAAATGCCTGTAGGAGTGTGATTGTTTGTCTCTGTGTGCTGATCCTGTGATTGGCTGGCAACCTGTCCACGCTGCCTTTCACCCAATGTCAGCTGGGATTGGCTCCAGCCCCTGTCACCCTCAAAGTACCTTACAACATTGAAACTTTACTGTACAGAAGTAAGTGACCCATAATCAAATGTTCCACCTTCATTACAGTCAATTGTTTTCCATTTAAGATGCTATTTTACAGCTCACATCAGTAAACAGGGTAAATATTTAGCTATTAATAGATTAGCTAACTGGAATAAATGTGTAGAAATTTGCTTTATTGTTTGTGTTTATCTTTGAAACAAAAGCTTGTTGCCATCTGCTTTTTTTTAAGTGTTGTACACCCGAATACATTTTATAGGTACTCTAAATGTATCACAGTTATATTTTATTTGTTTTTTCTTATCTTTCACATGGTTAATGTTCACCCGAGTTCAATATTTTCCATTTGGTTTACCGCTCTTTTTTTTATTTAAAGCACATTCTTTGTGTCACAAACTCATACGGCGATGGGGCAAAACTATTGACAAATGTGAGTCTCCATCTGCGTGTGATCAGATTTGTGAATGTTTAACAGAATCTCCACATGTGTAATGAGATTTGTGAACGTGTACATGGATCTGTAAATAGATCCGAATGTGTAATCGGATTTTGCAAATACGTATTAAGAATCCATGTGTGTAATCCGATGTAAAAAAAAAAAAGTTAAATGTGCAAAGAATATATCTTATATTTAGATTTGAAAGTTTAATTATATCTGTAAATGTATAGATGAATCTGTAAACGCATACTTTGAGATGAATGGCTGAAATGTAATTTTGCTTCAGGAGCTGAAAATACGTACCAGTCATGAGTTTGCTCAGGTGGCCTCTCAATTGGCAGTTCTTTTACATGTCACTTTTGCTACCCTTCTGCTGTGGCATATACAAAAGCACGATCTGCAAATATGTGTGGGGATTTGTCTGTTTTCAGGAGCAGGTGACGGTAGCACCTGATGATTTTAAAGGTTCAGTGTGTGGAATTTACTGACATCTAGTGGTGAAGTTGCATGTTGCAGCTGAATACCCCTCACCTCACCCTCACCTTCCAAACCTGACCGAGAACCTGTGGCAGCCTTCAGTTGTGATAAAAACTCTAAAGGTGTTTAGTTCATCCAGTTTAGTCTACCGTAAAAAAACATGGTGGCCACCTTAGAGAGGACCCACTCCCGATGTAAATATAAAGTATTTAAATACAAAGGGCCAATTCTAGGGTAAAGAAAACAACTTACAACATTTGTACGATTTAGACGATCACACACTAGTGAAAACATCACTACCATTATTTTATATAGTTAATCTATGCCAAAAGATCCCTTACATCTAAATCTTACACACTGGACCTTTAAGTTATATGATGACCTACCAGGTGTCTGTGGCTTTTATCGCCTGCTTTGGATAAAACCAGGGAATAGTGATATTTATGGGGCACTGCGCTTGTTGAATTTACTGTTTGTCAGAACACAAAGAGCAGTTAAAAACGATAAATGCAATTGGAGCACAGTGTTTCTGTTTGCTGACCCTCACTACAATAATGGCTTTATACGTTTGTTACAATAATGGCCCCATATAAAGCTCTCTGCAGAACTGCAATGTGGACTTTGATCTGAGTTCTGTATTCCCTCTATTGTCTCTGTAATCCACAGATTACTGCATTCATCCTCCATAAGGAGCTCAGGGCCTGAATATAAAACAGTATGCCTCTGTCGGATCACAAGTGACTGGAGGGGACTCTGAACAGGTCAGACTTCAGTGACAGAAACGGGAGACGTAGTTTTGTCCATTCATAGAAATAAAGAATTGAAAATTATTTTCACACATTGTGTAATAATACTGGTGGCGCTATTGCTGAAGGTTGCTTGATTTCACTGTTAACAAAGGTCATGTAACTACTTGTGATTTGATCTGCAAGTTGTCGTTGGGCAAAGGAACCAGTTTCAAAATCAAGTCAGCTGTGACGCCTCACTATGAGAAGTTGTTGCAGTCAGATTAAACTTGTGATTAGTCTTAATGTGGGAAAAAAATCAGACTGTTCTCGATTCTGTTTAAACAGAAAGGATGAGTGACAGTACTGCATGTTTAGGGACTGATCAGTGTGATGTTAAACCTTTCAGTGCTACAGGCCTATTCACTCATGTCCTTCAGTATTCACACCACACGCATCTGTTGTCAAGCTTGACAAATGTGTCTTCCTGTACAAAAAGAATTTCACAATAAACCACTTAGTAGGCGCTTCTAATACTCACAACTGCCCCTTTGTTAATTGTCAGAGCAGTGCCTCAGTAAATTGAAGTAGAGGTATTACTGAAGAACACTGAAAATTACAGCTGAAAGTCACTATGATTCATTCTTTCTATTGTGTTTTCATCTATTTTGTCTTTATTAGTTAGCAAGATTACACTAAAACGTTTAGATGGATGACCACAAAACCTGGTAGAAGGAAGTGGTATGGGTCAGGACAGAAGTAAATGTTGTTGCAGATTTTGATTTTTTTTTTCACTTTCTTTAAAAAACATTTTGTTGACTTCTCAGAGAATAATTCATGGATCTTGAAGGCTGGTTTAGGGGACTCATATTCATATTAGTTCATATTTATATTTTATATTCATACAGTCTATGCAAAGTCTTGACAGAAAAAGCACAGTAAACACATGAGTACAGCCATTAAAATCTTCTGCAGAAAATTCCTCACTGTACATCAACAAACCTTCTCAGGGATCTCCCCAGGTGCTCGGCGTGTGCTTTTATTTTGAAGCTTCGGCCCCGGTCTGCTCCTGTGTGTCTGCCTCCATCTTGACTCAGCTCGGGTTAAATCAGGCTCCGTGTTCTCATCGCTCCACCGCAGCCGTCGCATCCCTGACAGACGCTCCCGTCCACCTGTCCCTCCCTCCCTCCTCTGCCACCGTGGAGAAGAGACGTTGATTTCATTCTTCATAACACTCCGAGGAAAGCACCATGGCGACCAGCTTCTCCAGGATCCTGTCCTCCAAACGACACATCGGGATCCTGTCTCTGGTGGGAGGCTCCGTGACGGCTGGATACCTGCTGCAGCACCGGGACCATGTCAGCGCCGGGATGCCCGTCCGCAGGATGTACCCCTCCAGGTAACAGAGCCCCGTGTGTCCCTCACATGGATCCATCAGCACCTCACACACCACCACCATCATCATCCTCATCCTCATCATCATTTACACATCTAGTTCACATCTGTGATAATGTCATCCTCTGATTATGGTCCATGACCATGGTCTTCAATATTGAAATATGACTTCATGTGCAGTAAAATCAAAAATATCAGCGAGCAAAAGATTTCGTTGTGTAAGAATCATATGCACCCACAGCCTAAATAACCTTGAAATTCAGAAACCAAAGATTTAATGCCTGACATGCTTCATCAGGCTGCAGTATCACAGGAGAAATTTTGATATTGCTTGTCGGGGAAATAACCAAATCGTGAGGCATAAAACAAGATGGTTTAAAGCTAGAATAAAACACACATGATAACTCTAAGCTTGTGTGTAAAATGTGGTTTTATTCAAAGCAAAATTAAAACACTAGAAACAAAACAACCTACTCCTATAATAATAATAAGAAGAAGAAGAAGAAAAATTGAAGTGAGCTTATATCCCCCAAACACATCAAGGATGGGAATAGTACGTAGTTGAAGAATAAACTAGAAAGCAGTTGATTTTGCACCCGACACTGCAGCGTATTGATGAATGTATCACAGTATAAGAGGCTGAGGAGGGATGTGTACGTGTTCCACCACACGCCCGCCTGGATTATAAAGTCGTTCTTGAATGAAACCTTATCTGCTGCTCAGATATAAAACCCTGCCCTGTGCTGGTTACATAATGCTCACCTTAAAGGAGCAGGTACAGCTCGCCAAACAAAAACGTGTCTATTACTTGACAAATGTTAGTATTCATGAAAGGCTTGCCATTGGTTTGTTGAATAGGGTGTGTCCTAATACCAACCTTCTCTCTGAGGTCGTCTCGGCTGCGTTCAGTGGTCAAGGTAACCACACAGTCACTGTAATGTCTCAGACTGTATTGATATAGTTACCTAAGATAACCTCATAGGAAACACACCCTCAATCCTATCACATCCAAATGTATATTATTAACCATCAATGATATTAACTATTAAAACTAGAATGGTGTCAGGGAGGAGATAAAGCTAGAAAATGTGACTTAATGGTTATGCTGGAGTTAAGAGGATCAAGACGGGAGGATATTTTAGAATTTAAAAGCAATAATCATAATGAAATAAAAACAATGTCGAGTTTGTATTTCAGTAAAGTACTTTGATAAGTAATTAGTTAATCAGTGATTAAAGGGATAGTTCACCAAATGATTTCAATTCCCTCATTATCTCCTCACCACTATGTCGATGGAGGGGTGGGCTAAGTGTTTGAGTCCACAGAACACATTTGGAGTTTCAGGGGTAAACAGCGTTGCAGCCAAATCCAAAACAGTTGAAGTCAATGGTGACCACTTCTTCAAAAAGCTTGCCTCCATACTGCTCCTGTGGTGTCATCCAAGTGTCCGGAAGCCCCGACATTCAAATTTGACTCAAAACCAAGTTTTTAGCCGAGTAGAACTTGAAAATCACTTGGATGACATCACAGGAGCTGTATGGAGGCTTTTTCTGTTTTTTTTCTGTTGTTTTTTACGTTTGAAGAAGTGGTAACCATTAAATTCAATTGCAGTGGATTTGGCCTAAAATGTGTTTCGTGGGCTCAAACTCTTCACCCACCCGTCAATCGGCATAGTGGTGAGTAGATAACGAGTGGGATTAACTTTTTGGGTGAACTATCCCTTTAAGGCCTACACTGTAGGTTTACTTTGATTGATATGAATAACAGCAATATCGATTCAAACTAGAATAGCACATACCTCCACCAAGGCTGAACAGTTCCCTCATGAAACCACATCTAAATCCACTAGATCCTGATCTTTATTTGGATCGGCACCCAAACATCCAAAACTGCTGATACATCCATCCATTGTTCCTACAAGACAAATGTGCCATGAGGATGGTGAACAGGCAGCTTGTGTCATTTCTGAACTCTTCCACACTTTACCTGCATTGAACCTGAATTGTGGGAATGTGGCCACCTGTGTTTTCCCGCCTCAGAAAACATTGTAATGGGTTTTCTTGGCCTCTTCCAACTGGTGATTTCTGATATAGGCATACGTTGACAGCCCAAAGAAGGGAACACTGTGACACTGTTTTAACACAGATTACATGATCTTCTGAATTTATTATTGTGGAGACAAGAATATATAGAAAAGAGGCCGCAGACATTTTTACACTGTCTACCCTTAGTATCACCAGTAAAGCTCTGCTGAGTCACAGTTACTATATTATTTCTTTTTTCGATGTCTTAGCCCTCCTCATATCTTGGCAGGCAGCGGGAGGAAGAAATCCATAAGCTGCTCAGTCTGTGCTGCTTCTGAACTTTTAGTCTTGACGTTCTAAGTATGTTTGTGGGGATTAAAGCCAGTCGTTGACAGTGGTTCCTTTTTATTTTTCCACATCAACCTGCACTAAGGCCTACATAGTTTGTTTGAAGATATAGGTGACTTTGTCAAGCAGGATTTTCTTACTAAAACAATGTGGATCTGAATGCTTTTTTATCCATCAGCACTAAATGGATGCCACTTTCAATATCTCGTGAGAATTTAAACCACAAGTTTCATATATATCATTTTTATGTTTTCTGGCAGTGCCCATGTAAATGATCGCACCAGCCTTGTGTCCCTCTGTGTCCAATATAATTTATGAGAAGGCATCTCATTGTGTCCCAGAAGGAAGCAGTTACAGGTTTAATCTCCAGTTTCTTGCGTACGTGACATGTTGGAGTGTTGTTGAGTGACTCACACTCTGAACCTACTCCAAGGGCACAGCTCCTTCATTCACCTGTGCCCACACTGCTTGAAACCCTTTTATCTCCCTCGAAGATCAGTGCAGCAGTATGTTATCTTGCATTTGTATTTGTACAGTGCAGAGTACCCTGACCTGCGCAAACACAACAACTGCATGGCCAGTAACCTTACACCTGCCATCTACACCAAGCTGTGTGATAAGGCCACTCCCAATGGCTACACGCTGGATCAGGCCATCCAGACAGGCGTGGACAACCCCGGCCACCCCTTCATCAAGACCGTGGGCATGGTGGCAGGAGACGAGGAGTCTTACGAGGTCAGACATCACTGCGCCTTTTCCAACGCACCAACACACACAAACAGCTCCGCAGTGTTGAGTGAAAATGGGCTGGCTCACACCCACGTGTATCGTTCTAGAGAACTGGCTGTTCACAGCCTCCTCAGGTCACCAATTTGCGGTGACAAGGACAAGTCTGATGAAAACAAAGGGGATTTCAGAAAATGACATAGTTAATAAAAGTGTTACAAATTGGAGAATGACTCAAGTCATTGGCAGGCACATTCTACTCCCAACGCAACTCCTTGTATCATGACTTTGAGCTTATGTCTACTAGATAAAAAGTTTTTATTCTTCAGAATTATTGGAAAATCATTTTGTAGCGATAACTGTAACTTAAGAGAATTGAGTATCCAATCCTCCCTTTCATGAGAGAGTATTTCAGCCCAGGAGAGGGAGAGTTTTAGCCTAGGACACCTCTTCTGGGATGTTTCATTATATCTATCTATATTGAGGCCATAACTACGTTTCAGTTTTAATTGCCTTCTTCATTTATGACATATAAATATCTCCATCTTATTCCAGTAGTCAGGATTTTTTTTTAACTTGATTGCAAGAACCAGTCAGTGTGAGCGTTCAGTATGCAAATGTGTCATTTTCAAAGACTCAAGGTTGCAAAAAGACATTTTTATGTCTGTCTACTAGTGACAGTTGTGTCAGGACGTGTTATGTCTGTCCGCTCAGTAGTCTCATTCCTGTAAATGTAATATGCTGTGAGGGAATTTCTTCAAATTTGGGCAAATGTCCACTTAAGCTCATGGATGAACTGATGAGGGTCTTGGAGGTCAAAGGGTCATGTGCTAATTCTGATGAATCAGACAATTATACATTCAAAGTTCAGTTTACATTCATGAGGCAGCGATGCTCGGTGGATATTTAGCATCATTGTGGGTTGTGTTGATTTGGCTGATTCTAATTTTTGTGTGCGGAGTTTATGCAAATGTTTCTCATACATTATCTCTAAAATGTAAAGCAGTATATGATTCATCATTGCTCCCTGTTGTTAGTATGTTCTTTTGTTTTGTTTCTCTCCACTTTGGTTTTCCTTTCACAGTCCAAAAACATTCAGAATGGGGTTAGTTTAATGGGAGACTCTAAATTGACCACAGTTGTGAATGTGCGTGTGATGTGTTGTTTGTCTCTATATGTTGGCCCTGTGATACGCAGTGCACTCCGGCTCTCACCCTGTGTCTGATTGGTTACAGCTCCCCTTGCGACCCTCAAAGTATAAGCGGTATAGATGATGGATGTATTAATAATTTTTGTTGTTGTTGTGGTCCAGAAACATTTTCTATATGTGTGTCAGATGTCATTTTTTTTTGTCCAGAGTCTACAATAAAAGTGAATAACCCAGAAAATATCCCTGTATTTTCATACTGTTCACCTCTGGGGGTTTTTCAGGTATTTGCAGAACTGCTGGATCCGATCATCAAAGAGAGGCACAATGGCTATGACCCCCATGTCATGAAGCACCCCACTGACCTGGACGCCAGCAAGGTAACATTCACATTGAATCGAAAAATATTACATTCTATGACTTGAAATGAGAAGCATCCAATAGAATTAGCTGTGCATATATGTATATCTCCTTATTTGTTTTAATTGCAGATCCAGTCGGGCCACTTTGATGAGCGTTACGTGCTGTCCTCCAGGGTGAGGACGGGCCGCAGTATCCGTGGACTGAGCCTGCCCCCCGCCTGCACCCGGGCAGAGCGCAGAGAGGTCGAGAGGGTGGTGGTGGACGCCCTCGCTGGCCTGAAGGACGACCTGACTGGGAAATACTACAGTCTCACCCAGATGACGGACAAGGAGCAGCAGCAGCTCATTGATGTGAGTCGTGTTGGGATGTTGCTGTATGCATGTGAAGATGACGTTCCACTTTTTACAAGTTCTTTATTTCCACCAGCATCAGCACCATTTCCATTTCACAAGGAAGAGTTCCTGTTTTGGATAATGAAAGAAAGAGGTTCTGTTTGACTGACTCAAAACAAAAAGATAACTAAAACTAACTAAAACACAAGATATCCACAGTGAATTTCACACATCATGTCCTGTCTCCTCATGTTCTACCCGGACACCCCCCCTCACCTGTTGTGTTTGACGCTGAGAATTTGCTGCTCTGTTCTGAGAGACAAATTCTATAGAAAGTCCGGACATTTTCGTGTGTGGAAACGGCTATACATGTTAACAGCACATCTTTTTTATCTGAGGAGGTGGTCACTGTTTCCCTACAAGTCCTGGAGTAGTACAAAAATTCAACAATGAAATAATAACTGTGGGTGGACTGTGCCGTGGTATTTTTCTCCTTAACAAAGAGAAAGATTGGCCCGATTACTGAATTCTCAAGTCTCACACCCTTGTTTCTGTCTTACAATCTAAGATTTTCTTGCCACTGCGGTCATAACAATTGTTGAAACTCCAAATCTCTGTATTTACACCAGGACCACTTCCTGTTTGACAAGCCTGTGTCACCCCTCCTGACCTGTGCAGGCATGGCTCGTGACTGGCCAGATGCACGTGGTATTTGGTAAGTGAAAAGACCTGATGGTACAAGTAGGATAATGTTGTCTGCATAGAGTTGTCATTTTAACACAAGTAAGCACTGTATGCTTTAGGTGTACAGTACACCACCGAACTAAAATGTCGGGAAAACTGCAACAGCACAACAGTAGTTAAACAACTCTAGAATACTTATGTGAATTAGTTTGTTAGCATTATTTTGAGACAAAAATTCTTGAATAGATTTTTCAATTAATTAGCTGCCCTAGTTGTGTTATTTCTCTTTTTAAGTTCAACAATCCAAAATAAAAATAGTAACTGACTTCATTAATAGAATTCAACAATTATTGGATTTAGAAGACAAATGCATGGTAAGATATATTGCATCTCCTTATAATGCTGCCAAACAAGCTCATGTACAAATTGAAAAACAATGGTCTGAGTATTGACCCTTGTGGAACTCCTGTAAAATTTCAACAGATTTAAAACTTCTCTCATTAACATAGAAGATTTGATCTTTTAAAGAAACTAAATCTTGGAATCTTTAAATTAAATTATCGTGATCAACAGTGAGGGAAAGCAAAACTTGATTGTATTAATCCTATCCACAGTGGATCAACTATTAGTGGGACCAAATAATGATTTGAAGTATTTTACAAAGGAAGGTAATGTAGGAGATTGCTCTGTAATGAATCATTACAAATTGATGTACTGTAGGTTTTGTATACAAGTGAAAGAATGTTAATGTTGACCAGTCTGAGGTATTCTTGTATATTTTCTGATATATAATGAGAAAGTACTGTAAGGAAGCACCAAACTCTTAGTGTTTCTTGTGCAAAGATATCAGTCATTTGATTGCTTTGATTTTCATAAATTTAGATTTATTCTCATAGAACAAACACAAATGTAGACAGTAGAAGTTTTAAATATAATTAAATCATTTTTTGAGTTGATATTCTGAGTATATTTATTTCCCATTGCATTTAAGGGTGTCAGTGAAATCCACTTGGTTTTACTTGAGTCTTTGCTCAATTACTGAAAAGTGTCAGAGGGTTTTTAGAAAATTAAACTTCTCTGCTTAATTGTTTGATTTGTATATTTAATAGTGTCTCCAGTCTTTAATCATGCAGGGATTTTATGATCTTTATTTATTATTCCATGTTTACAGCAGTATTGTCATGTCCCTGTTGCTGAGCTGTGCTGGTGTATGAGCAGTGCGGACAGTTCTCCCTCAGTGTGGAGTCGTCAGCCAGCCAAAATCCATCAGCAGCCTCCCTCCTCGCTCCCTCTGCCAGTCGTATCAGCCAATCCTCTCCTCTCCTTAATAATTCACCTCCACGTCATCCCTCCATCATCTCCTCTTACAGCTCCACTGCCAGCCTCCTCCTCCTCTTGGCTCTCTCCCCCACTTTCCCTTTTTTCACTCTATTCATATGTCATGCTCCACTTTTCTCTCATTTTTGCTTATCATCCTCCTCCACACTTCCAACTCCACGCTCATGTTCTTTTTCCCTGTGGTTCAAATATGGTTCACTGGTGCTCTATTTTTACTCTGAGTCTTTATCTCTCCCTCCTCTCTCATTCCCTTTCTGTCTGCTTTGCCAAATGTCTCCCCGACCTGCTGCCTCCACAACCCATATCCATTCCCTTATTAAATCTCAAACAAGTTTGAGGAGGTCAGTATGGACAAAAAGCTTCTGTAGTCACTGACGGTGACAAATTTTCCCTGAGACTGGTGCTCAGACACGTGTGGTGGTTGAAATCCACCCTTCTCCTCTGAGGACCATGAATCCACCCATTAGTCCCTCCAATAGATGTCGAACTTCTTTAATCTGGAAATGTATGTATGATCAATAAATTAATAGACAAACCTACCGACATCACCATCATAAACTGACTTAAATTTGTTCAACCAACATAAATATGCTAGTGTGACACAAATGAACAAATATATCTAATAAGTTTAAATGATATGGTAATGACATTTTACATCCAAACTGTCTAAAGCCAACTTCATTGTGCCGTCACAATGTTCCGCAAAAACATGTTTCTCTGCGTGAACTGGGGAACTAAGAGGAGATTGTGACCATATTTCTTGTGGCAGCAGAGGCAAAGCAATAATTCTGTAGTTTTTCTGTTGTTGACCAACTCTTATCCGTAAGGAAATATATAAGAACATAAGTCATAAATCAGTAGCACAGTGCAGCGTTGCAGACCAGAACTCTGACAAACACACAAGTCAATGACCCTCAGCAGAAATGAGCATATCCTCAATGATTGATGCTGGTTGGCCTTCTCTCTGATCACCAGCATCAGATGGCTCCTTTTATATAGAACCCATTATCTTCTCATTAACGTAACCCACACACCTCCCCACAGGCTTCTAAAATACCATCTCTGTATCGACTCAGTCTTAGAAAGAAAGATTCAGATATTGATTTACTGCATATATGACTATACTAGATGTCTATATTTGGAACAAGTAAATACATGTATATGGAAGTTGTTGATAAGGTAAAAACTGTCCACACAGTCTTCAAATGGAAAGAATAACAGCGATGTTCAGGTTTACAAAGCACCAGATTACTTCCACCCTGGATGCTGCACCTTGTCTTTCCTCAAATAACCTTAACCCACAAGGATCACTGTATAATCCAGTGTAACTTTCCTGTGTGCAGGCACAACAATGACAAGACCTTCCTGATCTGGATCAACGAGGAGGATCACACCAGGGTC
The DNA here is from genome assembly GCF_024713975.1 of Paralichthys olivaceus. Classification (NCBI taxonomy): domain Eukaryota; kingdom Metazoa; phylum Chordata; class Actinopteri; order Pleuronectiformes; family Paralichthyidae; genus Paralichthys; species Paralichthys olivaceus. The sequence continues at coordinate 20,381,333 of NC_091099.1, forward strand.
ATCTCCATGGAGAAGGGAGGCAACATGAAGAGAGTCTTTGACAGGTTCTGCCGAGGCCTCAAGGAGGTGAGAGTGTGATCATACATGTGTGTGGAGTGTTAAAGATGTTAGATTGTACGTGTGTGTGGAGTGTTTAAGATTTTAGATTGTACGTGTGTGTGGAGTGCATGTTAAAGATGTTAGATTGTACGTGTGTGTGGAGTGTTTAAGATTTTAGATTGTACGTGTGTGTGGAGTGTTTAAGATTTTAGATTGTACGTGTGTGTGGAGTGTTAAAGATGTTAGATTGTACGTGTGTGTGGAGTGTTTAAGATTTTAGATTGTACGTGTGTGTGGAGTGTTAAAGATGTTAGGTTGTACGTGTGTGTGGAGTGTTTAAGATTTTAGATTGTACGTGTGTGTGGAGTGCATGTTAAAGATGTGTGGATGTACATGTGATGAGATGGAAAGAGAGGGAAGGTGTTTGGGATTGAGAACAATTAGGCTGAACTTTTAATATTTTTACTCTAATATGAATCCACTATGTTCTCGATCAGAGTTCTGTCAGGGTTTTATTATTAAATAAAAAAATATGATCTGAATTTAAAAATTGTGATACACATAAAAATATTATGCACTGGGTCTTTCTTAAACACCTTTAAGTGTTAATTCTGTCAATGTTTATTTAACACTTAAATATTTTTGAGGGAGAAATGTTTTGGTTTGTAATGTCTCCTTTTGTTGTTGTCAACAATATTAGCAAACTGTAAACTAGAACAGACCAACGAGGAACTAAAACTACACTCAGCTTGGGTATGGATACCTGCCAGTAGTTTGCAAGATAATGTAGTGCATCGAGGGTTATTCTCTACAATGCTACTTCTACCTTATCTTTAATAATAGTGAAGTCTAAGTAATTCTGGGACCCTGATATTCCTTCGTATCTGTCGTGTTTGACATAGGGATTAATTCATTTATTAACAAGTCTAATAGAGTCTAACTTGTGGAAACCTACAGAAACACTACCACTGCTCGTCAAGGTGCACACACATAAGAGAGTATTCTGCATTACACTGACCAGCATTAAGTGCACAGAAGCTCATGCACTCTGGTTATAGTTGTGCCGGATTCAACCAAGTTACTGGATCAGTGTGCACTTGGACACAGTATTTTAAGTGGGAGGCTGCAGCTGTAGCAGACATAGAGTATTCACTCTGCTGTCACCAGGTCTGTGGGATTGAATCAGTCAAAGAAAATGCAGTTTACAGTCTAAATGTTTATGCTAGCACAAAAGAATACCAGCTCCCACTAGTCATTGCCCTGCTTTGGATGTAAAGCTTGTAGACAGAGTCACAATAACACACTGTCCAAACATGGCCACGCAAACATAAATTATTTATCCAAGCAGCCGAAGTTCCGCATTACAGAAAGAGCAAAGTACAAGCAGTGCAACATTTGGTATTGAACTGTTGCACACAGGGTGTACTAACTCTGAGTGACACACCTCAGTGCGATGTTAACGTGGGTTTAAGTCCAACACTAGGCCAGTGTTTGTGCCAGTCCAGTCCCACCAAAGTCTATTTCAAGTCGACAATTCTCAGTTCTTTACTTGTCAGCTCTGATGAATGAAAAACCAACAGCGACAAACAGTTTGCTGTGTGTGAACAACGAAATGTGCACATCCATCAAACGTATCAGAGGTAAAAAAAAATGTTGAATGAATGAAGCACACTGTCGTTGTGTTGTGACTGACTGTCTCCCTGTAAGGTGGAGCGTCTGATCCAGGAGAGAGGCTGGGAGTTCATGTGGAACGAGAAGCTCGGTTACATCCTCACCTGCCCCTCCAACCTGGGCACAGGGCTCAGGGCCGGGGTCCATGTCAAACTGCCCCTGCTGAGCAAGGTAACACAGTAGTTGTAATAGAATGAAGACAATGTGACAATGGCCTCAAAAAGCATTAACATATCTTGCCCCCTTTATCTGTATTAGTACATCTTTTGTTCACAAAAGTGAAGGATGAGAAGGACTAGATTTGTGCTGTTAAAGGCTAGTGAAAACTAACAGTCTTTACAAAATGAAGTTGGAAATTTTGTTGAGCAATAGTTTGAATAACATGGTCCTGCTCATTGGAAATAAATGTTGATATGAAGATTCTTAGTGATGGATGGAGAGAGGGATGGATTTATCAGGCCAGCACACTGCTTAGTGCAGAAAACTGTGGAGAGACAGTATTTATCAACACCTCCAGACCCCAGGAGGAAGTAGAAAACCTCACTGGGGAAAGGAACATCTGTATTACCTCACCTAAACTGCTGCTTTCTAAACCCAACTCCGATGGTTAGTGGTAAAAGTGGTGTTAATTCCAAATACAGATGCAGATTGATTGAAATGTTAATCTAATTGCATTGACACTATGCTGAGTAACCCTTCTCCTCCACCTTCCAGGATCTCCGCTTCAGTAAGATCCTGGACAACCTGCGTCTGCAGAAGCGAGGGACAGGTGGTGTCGACACGGCTGCTGTTGGTGGTACTTTTGACATATCCAACCTGGACCGCCTGGGACAGTCTGAGGTGGGAAAACCTGTGTATAAATCCCTACCTTTACCTGCAGAGCAGCAAATCTACCCATTCAATACACCAACAACAATCAACCGTTGTCAAATAAATGTTCAAATAACTTATTTGGGGCATGAGGAGAGAGAAGAGGAGACGAGAAGAGAGGAGACGAGAAGAGAGGAGAGGAGAGGAGAGGAGAGCAGAGCAGAGCAGAGCAGAGTTCTTGTACATGCAGTTTGTCTTTATGTCCCTGATCATGCTGTCACGCCTGTGTTACAGAGTCATTCGGTACAATGGAGCTGTTCTCTGTTGTTGTGAGTGTGTGGTTGCATATATTATTCTGATTACATGGAGACTGGAGTTGCCCCTTCACTGTCTCTGGGTGTAGTGCAGTGTACTAATTAACACCCACTATTCTGCAGATTGAGAATCACTCATCTAGTTTTCTTACTGTTACATAATATTCTCTCACTGCAACCTCCACTTCTCTTTGTTCTGCTCAGTGATGTTTGGCTCTCCTTAATTTAGACGGATGAAGACATCAGTGTTAAAAGCTGTCAAAAGAGTTAACAGATTGATGGATGAGGGAGCAAGAAACTGTTGGAGAAAAGTGCAGAAGGACAATAATGTTGTTGTATGTAGCTTCATGTTGAATGAACTGTATTTTGTCAAACTCTAACAAATCATAATACTGTTTATGTATAAACCTCCAGTAGATAGCCTCCACCGGTGGTTTCAATGTAATCTGGGTGAGAGTGAGAACAAGACTTGAGCAGTTGAGCAAAGACACAATATGATCATTTGAGGTCATAAAGTTCTTGTCTGCTAAACATCCATGTTTATTAATCCCCACAGCTCCAGTTTGTGACACAGACTGTCCATTATAAATGAGTGGTCTTCAAGCCCATGTCAAGATAAGCCTTAAAGGTTCAGTGTGTCAGACTTAGGTGAAAGGGATCTATTGGCAGAATATAAAATAAACCCTGTGATGTTTCCACTAGTGTTTTTTTAGGGGGGGGGCTACACACTGATCCTTTAAGACATATTCAGCGTATTCTCAGACATGACAGAACTCTCCAGAACGTAGCGAATCTTGTCACTTGTTTGATTTCCTGTTTCCTGTCTCTCTCCACAGTCACTGTCAAAAAATATATTTTAAAGAAATTCTTCAGGGCTCAAAAAGCATTAAGTGGTATACAGTTGCTTTCACAGGCTCAGTATACTCCCCAGGACTAGTACACTGATCTTTGTTTATTACATTCAGTTGAGTTTCCATTAAATAAGGACTATATGATTGTAATCAGAAAAAGGTTATGAGTTAGATTTGATTTATTGTTTTTCTTCTGTGGACATGTGAAAATAGTCTTAAAACATAATTTGTGCATTCCTCAGGTCCAGTTGGTGCAGACAGTGATTGATGGCGTCAACTACTTGATCGAGTGTGAGAAGAGATTGGAGAAAGGCCAGGACATCAAGGTGCCCTCACCCCCCAAACAGTTCAAGTAGACACCAATCCCTGAGCTCTGCGCACAACCCCTGGGCACACCCACACCTGCACAAACATCCGTGCCCATAGATACCATAAATATCTATGTCCCTGCATCATTTATTACTACTGCTAATCTAATCACCCCGTCCCCACACCATAATATATTTCTCTATAATATAATCAACATATATTATAAACAGTCACAGAATACTGCTGAAGTGTGTTGTAGGTGCATATAAAGGGTTTTTAAGTTAAAACTCAAATTCACACCTGGCTATAAAATGACGGCAAGTATTAACAAAGGATGCACAAACTGTAGCCTGTTGTAACGGAGCAAAAATGGCCGCCAGTTTGCCCATCTCTGCATGGCCACACTGTATCTACGGCTCTGCTTCCAAACCCCCCATGAGCCCACCAAACACCTTGCTCTTCCCTGCTGCAGCCTCCTTCCTGCTGCATGTCTCCATCTCCCCCCCTTATCCCAGTCGATCGGCCATGACTATTATCTGGTGCTTGTGTGGTCCATCCATTGTGGATTGTGTAAACATAGTTTCCCAAAAAACATTTTGAGTGGATCTGAATGTAGATTAACAGTGTGAGACTGAGGAGACTTGTGGATGTGTATGTGGGATGACACGCTGGTGTCAGACTGTACTGTCATAACACACAGTGGCCTGGGCTGGGTTCTGTACTGTAAGCAACTGAAGCAACATCATTCCAGCTCATTACTGAATGTCACACTGTAATGTCTTTTATTAAAGCAATCATCTATTTAACAGTACCGACCTCTGTCTGTCTCTCATTGGTTATGAAAGTGTTTTTTTTCTTCTAGTTTCTACTTGAACATCACATATTTCATGATTCCAACAAGCCTTACGTTACCATGATTGCAATCAGCGTGGCTGCAGAGTTTCATGTGACAATTGTAAGTCAGAGACATAAGTAAACTGTATTCTGCTGAAAGGCTCAACCTTTGAAATCTGTACAACGTCTATTAAGAATTTGAGTTCGTTCTTATTTCTCTTATAGCGCTCCATCATTGTCCATAGTATTACATATATTTATTAAAACATGTCAGTGAGGCTCTCAGTTGGACTCATTACCATGAGCAAGTGTTCAGTATTTTATGTAGGTTGAGTCAATCCCACACTCTGGAAACACTACTATTTTTAGAGCTGTAATGCTCATTTCAATGGAAACTTAAAATTTAAACATATACTGCTTCAGCCTTAATCTAAATCTTGCACTTTCCCGAATTTTTTAAAATCATTTTCTTTATTAAATTCTATTTATTTTTTTATTTCCTCATTTAAATGTAATTTTCTTAAAACGTCTTCTTAAAATCTGTTCCCTTTGTATTTTGAAATACATGTTACCATGTTTTAATTGTAATGTTATCAAAACCCCTTTGAGCTGCATATCTTGTATGAAAGGTGCTATGCAGATCTAGTTTATTATTATTATTACTTGTATTAATTAGGACTATATTCAATGCCCATTTTAAAGATGTATGTCTTCAGTACATACTGTTGAGGTAGGAAAGTATTAGAGCTGTAAATAATGAACAAGTCTGGTGTTTTTGTTTTAGAAATGACTGAAACAACAACTTGTTGATAAAAAATGTTTTGATTGACTCAGTGATGAATTGAGTTGCAGCTCTAGAAAGTAAAAGGCAGTCGCTATAAGAAAGAAGGAAGAAAGAACACTTTTTCTTTGTGTGTGTGATTTGTTGACAATAACAAAACTATAAAATATCACCAGCGTGCTTCTTAAACATCCATGATGACTCACTGTTAAATCTGAGCATGGACACACAACCACAGCAACATTCTGCACTCAGTGAATATGAACCTGGATTTGTGTCTGTCTTTTACTTAAAGATGTGGAGAAGTTGTGGAGAAGTTGTGGAGAAGTCAGTGTTTTCTCTGCAGTGTAGAAAGGCTGTAACGAGTGCTTTTTCCCATTGTGAATGAATGGATGTTTATTTTCTCCACTGATGAAACAGGCAGCATTTTCCCGTTGTTTTGGTCTGGACCATAGGTCTGGACGCTGACAGGACAACAAGGGGTTCAGTGTTCTGAGGAGACGCAGCTGAGACGACAAGTGTTGGTGTAGTGAGGCATGAAGAATCTGTTCCTCTCTCTTCAAGGGCTTGGAGGAAGGGTCTGTTGTCCTGAATACAGACACACACACACACACACACACACACACACACACACACACACACACACACACACACACACACACACACACACACACACACACTCCCTGTCTCTTACAGTACTCAGCTTGTCACAAGCACATTGCTGCAGATCTCTTCTCTCCTCCTCCTTGTTCCACATATGGCTGAGGAGCAAGCGGGTTGCCATGGCAACTACTTTACGGAGGCAATCGGGGATCTCTCTGTTGGGGGGGGGGGGCCTTTGTGGGTAACGGAGAACACAGCCACACGCCAAAATAAACGCAGGTATCTTGGGTAAGATGGTGATAGAGTAGTGATGACATTTCTGCAGCAGATCGTGGTAAGATATTGTATATATTTACATATACATATTTAACTGCATATTTACTCATCCATGAACCATAGTAATTATTATACAACCAAAAACAGCATGGAACATTTCAAAGATAAACAACAAACTGCAGTAACTGTACTGCCTGAGCTGAAGCTAATATGTTTTGATGCTTCAAGATTTTGATAATTTAGTTTTTTATATTACACAAATAAAACAATAACTTAAAAGCGAACACCAGATAAACTAGTCTAAATGCTAACTACTATCTCAGGAGGCATCCATGTGCTTAAGCTACTTTAAAATCATATTCAAAATGCATTTAATTATAGATGAATTCACTGAATGGAGATAAACAGAATACATTTTGTTTGAAGTTTCTTCCCTTTGTCCAAACATACAGGGCTCCATTAGTGTCTAAATGTTTATATGTTTTACATAAAAGGTTTCTACATCTGGGTTTCATACTACATCTGAACTATCATTAGCATAAAAGTCACAAAACCGAGAGTGTACAGCTTATAGGCTATATCTGTATACACACTTTTTGACTCAGTGTTTCTAAATACGATGTCGTCTGTACCTAATGTGTGTTCAGAGGTTATGCTGTAATGCTAGTGTCCAATCTGTGTCCTTCAAACTGTTTTACAAAATGTTGTGTAGTGCAGGATGCATGATGTGAATGCACATGTATTATATGATCTCCACAGTACTGTACACTCACATAACAAGTTTAGATCTTTTCTTTTATGCTTCAATTAGTTTTGATTGCTGATATCTCACTTGTTATAGTCTTAATACTCACATCTCTTTACTTAATCAAATAAGATCAGATTAGCCCATTTCTGATTTGATTCCACCTCATTTAAATACATTTTCTCTCTTCAATTTTCAGGATTTCATTATTTACTATACTTATCTCATTCAAACTAATAAAAAAACTGAAATGTGTGATGAAGGCCAGAGATCTAAATGTAATATCACTAAGAGACAGTCACAAGAGTAAGAGGGATGTATAACGTCACACTTGGGGTGTTTTGGGACAAGAGTAGCATGTTATAGTACATATTTTGTGTACAGGAATCAGAGTGTCAGCTATAATATAATTGAATAAAATATGAATTATTATTATAATATTATATCATGAATAGATTTTTAGCTATGAAAAATAGTAGATGATTACTGGGAGTATGAAAGTTTAGTCAGTTTAGAAAGTTTAGTCAGTTTAGAAAGTTTAGTCAGTTTAGAAAGTTTAGTCAGTTTAGAATTTGTAATGATTCACCAGCCTCCTGAGTCCAGAGTTCTTTGGACCAGAGGTTGAGGGCTGCTCAAAGAGCTCCCTCTGCTGGCATAGTTATATAACTGCAGCTTTAGACAGAGGGAAACGTTTCAGTTCCTACAGTAAGTGACTGGATTTGAAGTAATAGTAATAAAATAAAATCCAATACAATAACAAACATGCTGGATACCACAGATATCCTTACACCTGAGCAGATTTCATATTTTATTTGGTCTGATCATTTTGTTGAGATTTTTCAAGACACACTTGAGAACAACTAACAGTCAAACAATCACACACACAGTGCACAAAACAGACACAACTGACAGTTAATAGAAACTATCACAAAAGTCAAGAGCTATCTGGATGACCAACACTACTTACACACAACATCATACGAGGACACAACATTTAGAAATATATACATTAAATACATTTATTTTAAAAAATTGTAAAACCATGGCAACATTCAATAGGATTACAGGGGTGAAAGTAACCATGGCGACACAGTTGTCTCATAATCTCAGCCATGTAGATGAACCTGTTCAGGTTCCTGAGGGGGAATATCTGCCTCCAGTTTCATGACTATTCCCTGCAGCTTCATTGTCTCTCTCTGTATCTCTCTCTCTCTCTCTCTATCTTTGCTTTAGATAAAAAAAACTCTTTATATTTGTTTTTATTCGTTTTAACTTCTTTAAGTCTAGTATAATGTGGTTGGATACAATAACTGATATGTATAACGGAAATCTGAACATTGAAACCACTGAATTCTTGCAGGACAGTTATGTTGGACAGCTTTGGGTTTATTGTGTGTATCTATAATAAAGTGACACCGCAGCTGTATTCTCATGTGTGTGTTCTGATCTCCTCACCACATGTGTCAGTGCTGCAGTCTGTTGATCTTCATGTGTATAAATAAAAGATTACTGTCATCGACGCATCCAGGTCGTTATCAGATCATTAAAGTAGCATTGAATCGAGCAGTGAAGTTATAACTTGATCCCTCGGGCATGTGAGTGAGTTTTGATTCTGTCAAGTTGTGATTGGTCCTGTGATAATGAGGTCTCATTCGCCTGCCTCTCATTGGCTGACCGGGGCCGATTGACGGGCTGCGTGGACCAATGGGCGGCTGCCACACTGTGGTTAGGAGCGGTTCCTCTGCCTGATCGTCTCCGTCTCTTTCTCTTTCTCTTCCGACCTGTCTCCGTCAGCCCGAAGTTGCGCGGGCCTGCACACCTGAACTCAGCTGAAGAAGGGGCTCCCTGCCGCGGACACACGCTGCCCGTTTCTTTTTTGGTTCCCACAAAGAGAAGGAAGCTGCTTTAGCCTGTGCCATGTTGAGGCTGATCTTCCTGGTCGCGCTCGCCGGCTTCTCACGGGCCAGTGATGTGCTGGATTTCACCGATGACGATTTCGAAAGCAAGATCGGAGACCATGCGATGATTATCGTGGAGTTCTTCGCTCCCTGGTGAGAATCTTCACGGCCTGTGCGCAGTATCTGGAGCTTGAGCTAAGGTTAAGTGGGCTAACTAGCTAGGTGGTTAACATGGCAGCTAACTGATCTGCAGAACATTTAGCACTGTGAATGTTACCCAGGGTTTTAAAAGAACTCAAATCTCTGTGCATTCTAAAGCAGTATCTCTGACAGTTGTGTTGTTCGAGCAGAATCGATGGTGTCTAAGTGTTTGTGTTTTATTGGCCAGGTACCAACGTTAGCACGTTAGCTTGTAGCGGAGCAGTGTAAGCTGTTAGCTGCGCTGAAAGGTGTTTGAAAGAGAAGTGATGATTCAACCACTGTCACACTTTGACTGTTCACTTGTTTGTTCACTGGTCCTCGATCAGTCTCCGTCTGATGTGTATTGAAACTGCTCTGAAGCGGGTTACATTGAAGCTACGTGGGAATTAAAGCTATGAGGAAGTTGGGGGCGTGCCTATTCGTAGTTGTAACGTCGTGATTGGCCAGGGAAGTTTTGGTGGCTGTTTCTGATTGGCCCAGAGGAACTATGACGTTGCCCCCTGTGCCAAACTTAAATGAAAAAGAAGTCTCCTTTGAATTTATAAAATCTTAGACCTTAAACAATTCTGTCAAGAGAGAAAGTGCCTTTTTTTTTTCTTTTTTTTTTAACAAAAGACAGATTTACTGCCTCCATCGCCTGGAATGTGAATACATGTTAGGAGAGACTTTTTTTTCTTAATACTACTTGTATTGTATTTTACAAACCTTATAGAATTACCATGAAGGTTTCCAGTTACGCTTCACAATGTGAAATCATGAGATCTCCCTCATGATATTCGTTGAGCTGACACCAAGTTACAGCTGATGTGTAACTTGTTTTCCCGTTGACTGATCCATATCCTCCTGTCCGTTAGGTGTGGCCACTGTAAACGACTAGCCCCCGAGTACGAGGCAGCCGCCACACGTCTGAAAGGCATCGTCTCTGTGGCCAAGGTATTGCACAATGAAGTTCATGTAACTTTGTCCACTTTGGTGTTGAATTGTGCACTCTGAACTCTTGGGCTCTCTGTACCTTTTTAAATAAATATACCATGTGTTTTCCTCTCAGGTTGACTGCACAACCAGCAGCAACACATGCAGCAAATATGGGGTCAGTGGCTACCCAACTCTGAAGATCTTCAGGGATGGAGAAGAATCTGGTCCCTATGATGGTCCCAGAACTGCAGGTATTTGAATCTGTGTTTTTTTTATTCATGTATACCTCCTGCTTGTACAAATACTTCATGTATCTGTTTTTTCCCCCCATTACTTCATGTTCATCTTTGTTTTCTTACCATCTTCTGAATGCATCTTCTTTCTCCCTGTAGATGGGATTGTCAACTTCCTTAAGAAGCAGGCTGGCCCAGCTTCTGTGGAGATTAAGGCTGAAGCAGACATGGAGAAGTTAACTTCAGGCAAAGATGCAATTGTTGTTGGTGAGTCGACGTTGGAATTTTAGTGAGATGCTAATTTGAATGCAGCTGGTAAATTTGAGGATTTAGGCATTTTCTAAATGAGATTCAACTTTTGTTCCCAGGTTTCTTTGCTGATGACAAGAGCACATCACAGGCAGAGTTCCTGAAGGCAGCCAGCGCCCAGAGGGACAACTACCGCTTCGCCCACACCAACTCGGAAGCTCTTCTCCAAAGCCACGGCATCGATGGAGAGTGAGTCGCTTTTTACGTTTAGTTTAGTTCTCTACCGTTTTATAACTGTCATTCTTACACACCTGATGTGACAATCAAATCAGTAGCTTAGCTCCAGTTGGTGGAGTTGGTCAGGAATTAACTGAACAATGAACTTGTTGGTTTACAGAGGAGTCGTCTTGTTCCGCCCAGCACGCCTCAGCAACAAGTTTGAAGACAGCTCCGTCAAATTCACAGAGGACACATTCACCAGCAACAAAATCAAGAGGTTCATTCAGGACAACATGTGAGTTTTGGTTTTCTTGAAGTCTTCTCAGTCCATCCTGTCCTCTCATCTAGAAACTGAGAGATTTGTTGATTTTATTTGTTATATGTTCACAGTAGCTTAAATGGTCGGCAGTATCAAAACATACACTTTCTATCATTGCAGCAGTGTTTGCACAAATGGCCAAGTGCCAACAGGATATTGTATTGATGGTGAGTTGTCCTTAGCAAACATAGACGTGGCTCTCACTCAGTTCTGGTTGGATGGCTAAACGTCGTTCAGCAAATACTGGAGTTTATCTGTCTTTAAATGTTAGATCCTTGGATGGTAGTCAGGTCTCTTTATTTAAATGTAAAAGCCACAAATTAGATGTAATGTGTAGTATGTGCAAAGCAGCATGAAGGGATACACTGCTATGGTGATGTGACTGTAGAGAATCTGTGTGATCCTCATGTGAAATCTTGTATGTACAAATGTCTCCTCTACATGGGAACAGTCTTGTGACAAAGGCCACATCCATAATGTGAACCTGTGATCAGATTGAAACAATGTAGATGTTAATACAATGAATATGCATTTGTTTAGCACATTTAAACAAGGTCATTTTAATGTTACATCAGGAAAGGTAGTACAACATGTAAAAGAGACCCAAAATCTAGATCACTGGATAATATAAAAAAAGAGGATTTAAGAGTTATTAAAAGATGAAATGTAAATGAATTAAGAGAATAAAAGATTAGATGGTGGATAGAAAGATGAGTATGATTTATATATGTTTCTTAAAAATTTCAACTTACCCTTCTGTAAGTCGTCTGTATTACTTGATTCTGCATTTGTCTTTGAGAATAGCTTTGTGCTTTATTTTTCTAAACTAATCCATTCTTTCTTCCTCAGCTTTGGGATTTGTCCCCACATGACAGACGACAACAAAGACCAGCTGAAGGGCAAAGACCTGTTGGTGGCTTATTATGATGTTGACTACGACAAAAACCCCAAGGGCTCAAACTACTGGAGGAACAGGTAGGTGTTTCTAAACTGGCACCAGACTTGTTCTCTTCTCAGCTCCATGCATCGAGATGCTACTTTCACCTCCCATTTTCAAAAGCATGACTTTTAAAACTAAGCAAATAATCGTTTCACAGGGTGATGAAGGTGGCAAAGAGCTTCCTGGATCAGGGCAAGAAGCTGAACTTCGCTGTGGCCAACAAGAACATGTTCGGCCAAGATGTGTCCGAATTCGGCCTGGATGGCAGCTCGGGAGAGTTGCCCCTGGTGGCCATCCGCACCTCCAAGGGAGACAAGTTTGTCATGAAGGAGGAATTCTCGTAAGTTGAGACAGTTGCCATTTCTGTGTTTTGCCACAAATAAATTGAACCACACATACCACATGTATTATTCTATTGCGTACCATAGTTAAATTAAAAGCACATCCCCTATTTTACTGGCTTGTTGACTTTGAAAGTGAAACTGATGATGTTTGTCCATGAAGTGCCACCATGTGGCTCATTGAGAGAGTGATCATTTAATATAACGACAGCCCTTGTGAGCCCTCACAGACTCGGGTGACAGATCTGATCCACAACATTTAAACCTTGATTTGTTTGAAATGACGCCACAATATCAACACTGATCACCACATAATGATCTATACTTTTCTTCAATGAGTCAACTCTTTCATTCATTCATAATTCAGCTTGCCTCTCACGCTGTCTCACACTCTCACACACAAACAGTGTGATCGAACACGTGTGTAAACTCAGACTGGGTAAAAACAACAGAATTTGTAAAGTTGGTCAATGTATGGAGAGCCGGAGCCGATCGCGTCATAAGATGAAATGAACAGATGTCTAAGGAAGCTGCTTGAAGTTTGTGTGATTACAAATTTTTGAATAATGGGATCCACTACAGGAGAGCACTGGTACTCTTGGTGTCTCTGACTTGAATTTCTTTTCTCTATTCTCACAACAGTCGTGATGGAAAAGCACTGCAGGCTTTCCTGCAGAGTTACTTTGACGGCACATTGAAGCGTTATCTCAAATCAGAGCCCATCCCAGAGAACAACGATGGACCTGTCAAGGTAAGCCTAATTTCATCTTTTTTTTGTGCTGTGTTTTGCAATGGGGTTTTATCCTGTTTGCTTGTGCTGAATGTGACGCCTTGATTTAGCACCTTTCTGACTTAATTCCTTATTAATGTGAAACACTTGGAGTGGAATGATTAATAAAATTAAAGTTTAGGGAAATATTTATATATATTTTTTTACATTTGTAACTGGTCAACCCATAAATCGGTCAGTAGTAACTGGTCAGGTGGGTTTGTTCATGTTTATATATTCAGACATGAAAAACAGGTTAGTCAACTGTCATTCTGCCACCACGTCTTTTGAATTAATTTTCAGAATCATGATCCTTGAGCACCTGCAGTGTGTGTGTGTGTGTGTGTTGCAGTAAATGTGAATGAACATTGAGAAAAGTGGAACACTACAATTATAACTGTCATGATTCAAATCATGCCTTTTGTAATGAGTTATCTCTCTTTTTATCTTCAGGTTTTGGTGGCTGAGAACTTTGACTCGATCGTCAACGACGACAGCAAAGATGTGCTGATCGAGTTTTATGCTCCGTGGTGCGGACACTGCAAGACTCTCGAGCCCAAATACAAAGAGCTGGGAGAGAAGGTGAGGGAAGGAACACCTAATCTGAGTCAATAATTGTTGGGATAAGACAACACTCTGAATAAAAGCAGCTTTTTCATGAACTAAACTGAAGCATTAGTTCTGAATTTGAAAAGACCAGGTTTAAACAACTTGACAACATTTTGAGATTTAACAGTGGAAGAAAGCTGGTGTAGTCAGGCATTTTGGGCTCAGGGTTCAAAAATATATTATGGCTCTACGATAGCCGCTAGTGATTTTATACCAGTATGGATGATGTAGTGAGCCACTAGCCCCTGCAACGTACTATCTTAACTATCGAGTAATGTACCATTTACATTTTGGATTTATTGATTTAATTGTTTTGCCTTGAAAAGTGTCCACCAGTTCCCACTGCCCACGGTGGCTTCTTGTTGAATGTCCTGTTTTGTTGAACCCAGTTAAAAACAGATATTCTGTGTGCAGCAACATATAATAAGGAAAAGAAGCAAAATCCTCACACTTGAGATGCTGACATTTAAAATGTTTGCATGTTAATGATTCAAATAATTTTCATAACTGGCGATTAAGTCATTTCATCTTGTGAAAAAAAGGTTTAACACTTTTTCTCCTGTTCCTGAAGCTGGCTGACGATCCCAACGTTGTCATTGCCAAGATGGATGCCACAGCCAATGATGTGCCAGCTCCATATGAAGTCAGCGGGTGGGTCAAAAGTCATCTTTATATAATATTCAATCTTCCCCATATAATGTGAATTTCTTAAAACTCCCAAATTTCTGCCTCAAAATTCCTGTGTCATCTAGGCTGTAAGTTTTGTGAGTTTGAGATCTTTTGTATTAAGTCTAAAGGAGAACACTGTCTGATGGCACATTATTTAATTTATTCTTATTTGTCCCCTCAACTTTTTCTTTTTCAGTTTTCCGACAATCTACTTTTCCCCAGCTGGACATAAGATGAACCCAAAGAAATATGAGGTTAGTCTTCACCATGAGTGATCATTAAAGGGAGTGAATTCACATCTGTGCTCATTACTAATAGTCTTGTCTCACCGCTCTTGTTCCAGGGAGGCCGTGATGTTGGTGACTTCCTCTCCTACCTGAAGAGGGAGGCCTCCAACCCCTTGGTGATGCAGGAGGAGCCCAAGAAGAAGAAGAAGAAGAAGGATGACGACGACAAGATAGAGCTATAAAGGCTCCACACAGGAACTCAACACCCCGCCCCACCGTGACAGGAGGATTGGGGAAATCCGTGCAGAGAAAGAACTAAATTATATTCCACTCTCTTAGTGAACTACCGAATGCTCTGATGCCAAGTCAAAAAGACGCGGCCCTCCCTTTAGGTCCTCTGCTGCCCTGGGGAAACTTTGGAAGGTGGAGAAGTGGTGGCCAGGGCCTGCCCGATGTTTAAAAACAAAAACACATTTTTAGGGAAGAGGGGACAGCTTTTGAAATTTTGAGATTTTTATTTCCCCCTGGTCTGAATTCTATACCTCAGGCTGATGCACTTTGGTTCGTCAACAGTCTCCTGTCATCTGTCGCTTTTGATTTTTGTTGTTATTGTCACAGGGGATAATGGTAAATGGTGAATTCCTTTTTTTTTTTTTTTTTTCTCCTTTTCTTTTTTTGTTTTTGTTACATGTCTTTGTTTTTGTACATTTGGAAGGATTCTGAAATAAAAGGCCCACAAAACCAAAGTGAACTGTATGATCTCATTCATGAATATACATAGTTACTGTCAGCTGCTTTTCAAGCCTCAGTTAAGCACTTTGTTGAAGTGCGGCTCTACTGAGATGTTAAACCCTGGAGTACCTGGTTGACCCACTACCAGAATCCAGCATACAAACACTCATGTGCCAAAGCAATCAAAACCCATTTGCCTTTCTTTGGTCAAAAACCTGATAAATGACTGACTTCCTCCCATATATACACCTGAGCATCTGACAATGGCACAGTGACACCCAAAGGACTAGCAGTAAATCACAAATCATGGTAATATTGAACACCACTTTTGGTTCTTTTGATTATGTTTACAAATTCATGTCATTTGTACCTTATTAGAAAAGCCCTTATTTGTATTTCTTTAGTTCTAGGGACAAGGGTGTGATATGAACGACTTATCATTGGTGATTCATAAAATGTTAAATTGCTCAGTGAATTGTTTGGTCTGTTATTTTAGAATGATTAAAAAGACCATCATAAGCTGCCAGAGTACGTTTGTTAAAAAATGTCCAATACTTAAAAATTCAGTGTGTAGAATTGAGTGGTGAATTAGCATATTGCAGCTGAGTGACCCTCACCTTACCCTCCCCATCCAAACATAACAAATACCCGTTCTGGATGACAGGAAAAGACATGTCGGCCTCCATAGAGAGGACCCCCCTGCTGATGTAAATAAACTCCTTAAATATAATGGGGCAATTCTAGGTTGAAGAAACAACCATTTGTACAATTAACATTATAACACATGAATGAAAACATTGCTAGGATTCATTTATATTAAATTTCTGCCAATAGATCCCTTTAACCTAAATCTTACACACTGGACCTTTAAGATAGTGAATTTGTAATGATAGACCAAAGTAAATTCAATCATGTTTGTTTAATAGAAGAGTGAACTGCTATTTAGTTGTTAAAAAATCAATCGCAATTTAGTTACAAATAAAAAGATGAATGTCTTTCAAAACTAACTTTAAAAGCTTCTACAACTCAAAGGCAGGTCAATTATACATAAACACAACTGGAGCATCAGTCAGGATTTTTGGATGAAGATTAGACTATAAGCTAAACTTAAGGCTTTTGATTGGGTTGAAATTGGCATGACATAATTGTGTTTATATAATGCCAGTCATATATAAATACAAATATGAGATAGGAACATAACACACATTATGAAGCATAATCTTTGTGGGAATGTCGCGCCGGGCCTATAGATGGCGCATGTGTTTAGCAGCTGAACACTTCTTGTGAAACGAAGAAGAGAAGCATCCAACGGAATTGCCCAGGCATGTCCGGACTGTCCACGTGCTGCCTCAGAAGGTAAAGTCAGAATGGGTCTTTATGTTCTCTCTCGTGTCGTTTGTGATCTTTCATAGTAACACCTTTATCTTCTCCTATCTAAGTTCTACATGTATTTGTACGAGTCGTGCTGTGGAGTCTTGTTTGACGCGTCTTTCCTCAGCTAGCTAAGTGCTGTTTCCACTCCGAACACCAGACTCCATTGGAATATGTGGCACTTTGAAGTTCTGTCTCAACCAACAGCAAAGTTAAACCCGGCACAGAACCATAGACTGTATCTAAACAGAACACGAGTCCACTCTGCTCTCTACCCTCAGTGTTCGCTTATATACACCACTAACAAACAACCATGTATGTAATGCTGAACCTGCATTACACGCCTGTCATTGAGCTCTACTGTCACACTCATACACTGCATCTCTATACGGTATAGTCCTCACTCAAGTCTAGACCTTTGGTGAAGGAAGCATCAACAGACTGAAGGACAATGTGCAGAAGCTCTGCAGTGTCTCTGATATTTATCATTCAGGTTGTTGTTTACCTGAGGAACGTACTTTGTAAAGAACAGCTTCTACCTCTTTGATTTTTGCCATTTATCTCTTCTCTGCTATTATCTTAATATGGTGTATTTTATCTGCTTTCTTTGATTTTAGATATATCATTATATCATTTGCTGCCTGTTATTGTGAATGACATCATTTGCTTCTTGTCTTTAACATTTTAATAATACAATAATTACAATAATATAAGTTCATGTATGTAGCTCCATTCAGTTATAAGATGTTTTACAAGGCAAGAATTAGAGATTGAAGGCAAACAATAGGAAATAATTCAAAACAATTTGAGAATACAACATTACAGCACAATTTCAAAAATAAAGTGAGAGTATAAAAAGAGTCAAAAGATATCAAATGATTCAAAAAGTAAAAATAGTTGGTAAAAAACAGCTTTTTAAAAATGTGTCTGTAAGAGAGATTTAAAAAAGGATAATGAATATGCTAGAATCATGTGGCAGCCCCCCTTCATGTTTTTAATGTTTTTTTTTTTGTTTTTTTTTCAGAAATGAATTTAAGGGCTTCTCAGCAACCACTGGTATTTGTGTTAAAAAAGCTGTGAGGCTTCATGCTATGGAGAATGCAAGAGCAGCGACAAAGTGTCAGAAGATAATTGTCAATATGCAGAGGAAAAGAAGAGACAACCACTGTGAACCACTGGGTACAAATAAATTGGTTAAAAAAACAAAATGGAGCAATTCAATGCAGGAATGTCAAAACACTCAGATCTCTGAAAACAGGAGCACCGATGCCTCTGAACCTGGACGCTCCGTGTTTGTACCTAAACCTGCTGACCACCACAGTTTAGTCACAGCCCTCAGAGACAGCTGGGAGGTGGACAGCGGCTTCTCCTCCGAGGCCAGTCCTCCAGCCAGCGGTCGCAGTTCACCGTGCCTCAGCTCATGCCCAACCACAGTGGTGACGTTGGACTGTGAGATGGTGGGGACGGGGCCTGGCGGGCGCTGCAGTGAACTGGCCCGCTGCAGTATCCTGGACTATCACGGCAACGTCCTGTATGACAAATACATCCAGCCGTGTCAGCCTGTCACGGACTACAGGACTCCCTGGAGCGGCATCCAGAGGCGTCATCTGAACAACGCTACACCCTTCGTTCAGGCCCGGGAGGAGGTGAGATCAGTGTCATGTTACTATCTACATCTGCTCTTTGATTCTGTCATCTACTGTCACTCATTTTTAAATACTCTGTATACAATGAAGGTGTAGGCTTTGATTATAAATACACTCATAAACCACTTTGTCATTTTCATCTTTCCTTTCGTAAAAGATGGTCCTTTGCTAAAACCAACACAGCTTGTGTGTGAACTGTCTACACTGACAGAATCTAATATGCTGCCAACCCAGCTGAAACTCCAAATAGTTTTTAATCTAAATTACAGGTAAATAATCTGTTGTTCTTCTGCACTTGTGTGGCTTCTCTTCTGTAGATCATGAACATACTTGAGGGCAAAGTGGTCGTGGGTCACTCCGTCTACAACGACTTTGAGGCACTGGACATACTCCATCCATGTCACATGGTCAGGGACACGTGTACTACACATCTCCTCAGCCGGTTGGCCGGTTTTCCCCGAAAACGCTGCCCTTCGCTCAAAATCCTGTCCGCTAAACTGCTGAACAGGAAGATACAGGTGAGACTTTATACATTGTAATCATTGGGGATACAAAGCCAAATTTGTAGTAGGAATACATTTCTATATTTACAAAGGTTTTTCACTGAATCCACAGTTGAAGACTGTTAATATGTATTAATGAGCCTAATAACAGAAATGTTATATACTGATGTCTGACACAAAGAGCTCTAAAGACTTGGTGTTCCTCAGAACTCCGGCTTTTACCAGCTTTTTTCCTTGAATAAGAAACCTCAGTACCTTAGAGAAACCACTAATTAGTAAAAAATTACAAACTAGTCAAAAAGCACCCATGTCTGTTTGTGCTGAAGATAACCAATGTACAGAATGCAGCTCCTGTGCAGGTAAAGTTAAAGGCATAAAGAGAAATGAATGTATTTGTTAAATCAAAGTGAAAGTTAAGGTAAGAATTAATAGGATCTGACTGATACAAGGTCTCTTTTAGTGAATGATATCCAAACCCAGGTGTCAGTGACCCAATGTTAGATGATAAATAAGAAGAAACGGCAGAATTATAAAAAGGGTGATGTCATTTCTAGTGTTACTGTGATGTTTGACCACTAGAGAGCACTTATAAGGTCATTCTTAACTGTGAAAAGTATTTGTGAGTGTGCTGGATTTTTTGGCTTTTTAAAAAATGTTCACAAATATCAGGGAAACAGCAGGGATTTACAATGAAAGACAAATGTTTAAACTATCAAAGGATTTTATCTAATTTCTCTATCTGCTTAAGAGGCTGAGAAATCAAAAGTATTTTTTAAATATTGGCAATTCTGTCAACTTTTGAGGAAACCCTCAAGTTTTAAGTGGTTGTTTTCAAAAATGTTTAGATTTTAGAGAGCATTTTTACTCGGTTCCTTAGGTCCTACTGGTTTGTTTTCCATTTCTTTTCTGAAAATCTTAACAGAAGAAGAGTTAATGTTCTTCTTTCCTTTAATAACATGTGCACAGAACTGATGTGTGCTTGGTATGTTCTCAGATATGTTGTGAACCGCACTGAGTCTGTCTCCGTTTCTCTGACCAGGTTGGGGGGAGAGGTCACTGTTCGGTGGAGGACGCTCGGGCCACACTTGACCTCTACAAGCTGGTGGAGGGCGAGTGGGAGCAGGAGCTGCAGAACAATCTGAGGGACGACGACGCTCCACAAGAGCCCAGCTTCGCCTCCTCCAACCACTACATGAAGGACGAGTACTGGCCTGATGATGTCACAGCTGACAGCCAATGACGAAAGGGTATTCATGCGACATTTAGTGGGAAACGCCAAGTTCCAGTTGGGTGGTGATGTTCTTCAGAGCAGATTCAGATCTCTATTAATAAAGTGAATGAAAAACACAAGTATAGTCAAATCTGGGGGCTAAAATTATCCTCATAGTCTCATATGAGAAGATGCTGGGTGACCTCCGGGAAAACTTACTTGAACGAAATCACTTGTTAACTTATTATTGTTGAACATGTTAAACATGGTCGATGTTCCTAACAGCATATTTCTGCTGTGATACCAGATGCTTGCAGAGTTGATATTAATCAAGTTGAACTGACTTGATCATGATTATAGTATGAAGTGTTGGTGATATGCAGAGTTTTTACAGTCTCTGCTCTTACGTGTGAGTGAAAAATGTGCAACTATTAACACGGCATGAGACTAATCTTAGGCCACAGATTTGGAAAATAACTGTATTTTTCAGTTTGTACTTTCTTGAAATACCTCTGTACACAACATGTGAACATTTCACAGGAGGCTGCTTTTAAGATGTTTTATCACTTTCATGTCAAGTGTTTCATGTATTAAGTGTTGGAAGTTACCTCATTGTTGCTACTCATTAAAGTCCTAATAAAATGACATCATGTTAATATAAAGCACTGACTGATTGATTTCAGTGAAACAATGTGACAACACTGTGAAAACACAATTCTACCTGTTTTCCATAAGGACCAAAAAGGTTTTTATGAGTGTGTAATGTTTAATGTTCATACTAAAGTTCTGAATATTGGTTTAACAAATGAATGTCACTTATTAGAGTAAATACTTCTGCCAAGGCCCAACATTCTTCTTATCAAACTGCATTTAAATTCACCACATCTACATTTTTATTTGGATTTGCTTCAAATTTCACAAATTTTAAAGAGAAAAACTAAATTCTGGATCCACCCCTAATCTGCATCCGCACCAAAATTCAGTGGGTTCCTCCCTGACCAATACCACATCCTTCAGTGGAAGGTTCCCTGGCAGGAGGAGAAATATTGGACGAAACCACAGCTCTGAAGATGTTTGGAAATATTTCAGCGTGTGAAATCATTGAATGGCATCATGTATAAATTGGTTATAAGATATTTAGTGACACAAGGGCACAAAGGTTTTCTTCAATCAGAGCGTTCCCTATTAAATCCCTATAAGTAGAATCCATGTGAGTCATTGAGCCTCATGTGGAAAGCTCTAAAGACGTGGACGTGATCCATGATCCATGGGAGGGTATAATGTCACTTGGACTAAACATGCAGTATAGTGAGCTGCAGGTGGAGCTGTACAGCTCTGTAAACGGCTCTGTCCCTGTGCCTCAACTTCTTTGTTTCCCTCTCAAACCCCCCCCACACACACACACACACACACACACACACACACACACCCCCAAAGCCTGAACCTGGACCTACAGCTCAGGCTATAGGGAGAGAACACAGAGGAGCATTGTTTGCCCAATCCATCTAATTTTGTTTTCCTAATCACTTTCTTGAGCAGATTTAGCAGATTACAGGTCGGTTGCCTGCTCATTCATCGTTGCATCAGGAGGAAAAAAACGTGTGCTGGTGATGTCAGCGCTGCCATGGCCAGAGGAAGGAAAACGGACCACTTCCAAATATGAACCAACACAACTGATCAACCTGCTGCAGGTGTGATGAGACCATACATGAACAGACCTGCCTGATGAAGAGGAAAACATCCACAGAACAGGTGCACAGAATTTTCATGTGTGTAGTGACTGTGAACAGTGCTTCTTGAATGATTATCTCAATAATATAGATTATGTCCATAATACCCCAGAAAAAAAAAGTCCATTTCAAAAAATAATTACCTCCAGCAAGGATGTTATGTTTCACCTGTTTGTGCAAGAATACATAAAAACAACAGATTTAAATCAAACATAGTGGAAGAATGCAGTATGGGTCAGGGAAAAATCCATTCAAATTCTGGTGCGAATCTAGGATTTTGTTTTTCACGTTATATAACATTGTACTCACAAAGTATGTTTATGTTTGTCTTGAGCGTGATATGTTAAAATCAGTTTGAGGGAATGTCATGAAAATTTGTACAAACATTCACTTTGACTAAAAAATGGCTCAACTTTATGTTGTTTTGAACTCAATATATCAGGTATCCCAAAAGGGAATTTCATCACATCTGGCACGAACATTCACTTTGACTCAAGAATGACCTGAATAGAATTTGGGGGCCAAAGATCAAAGATCAAGGTCACTGTGACCTCACAAATCAAATGTTTTCGCCTTGTGAATGTGATATCTCTGAAACATCTTAGTGAATTCTTTCACATTTGGGACAAACATTCACTTGAGTTTGGTCGATCGCAGTGGCCTCACAAAGTATGTTTATGTTTTTCTTGAACATGATATCTTAAGATCAGCTTAAGGGAATGTCTTCAAATTTGGTGCCTGGAGGTCAAAGTCCAAGATCACAGTGATGCCATGTTACTGTGAATGTGATATATTAGGAGTGCCTGTAGGAAATTTCATTATATCTGGCACAATTCACTTGGACTCACTGATAAATCAATTTGATTTCAGTGGTCAAAGGTCAAGGTGGCTTCAAAAAAACATGTTTTTGGCCTCGATATCTCGAGACTGCTTTAGAATTTCTTTAGAATTTGATCAGTTGTCCCTTGGACTGAAAGATAAAGGGATTACGTTTCAGTGGTCAAAGGCCACAGTGACCTTTTATATGAATCTTGAAAAAAAGTATGTAGAAATATATACACAGAAACTGCACTGGTTGGCAGAGGCATACAACCGCAGTGTGGTAATTCTACTATCTCACTCAGCCTCATGAAGCCTCAGTATATGTTTGTGATATGATGAAGGGCTGATCACATTATATAAACCTTTGCATTTGCACCTTTGAAGCTTCATGTGGTCACAATACCCCCTCCACACACAGACACACACACAAATACACTCCGCAGCAGAACAATCAAGGTGACTGACGCGTGATTATGTTCTGCTCGTTGAGATTGAATGTGTACATGAGAACTAATCTGATCACAGGGAATTGTGGATAGTTAAAGGTTCAGGTTTAATGATATGAACGCACCCTAAGTCTTTACCTAAGTTGTGAAAGTGGTTGTTGTGAGCTTGTGTGGATGTGTGTGTAGATTTTTCTTATTTATCGAAAGCCTAGCTCTTCTCCTCAGTCACACAATGGAGGATTGTGACTTGTCTGATGATTTGGAATGACAGTGGCTATGTTGTTACAAATTTGAGTTGCTATATCGTGTTTTTAGGTTTACTTTTGTCCCTCACAGAAATATAAGCTTTGGCAGTTGGATGCCAATTTGCACAACATTAGACTATTTATGCTGAATTTAATTACACTTATTATTTTTGTCTGCAATGAGCGGACAGAGTCCAGCAAAGTCTGAAATCTGTTTTTGGGTTACGTTTTTATTACCTCCATCAAGAAGGTTAGGTTTTCACTTCTTTCTGTTTGTTTGCTGGTTGGTTGGTATGAGCAAGATGGGAATAACCCATTACCTTTTGAAGCCGGTCTGCATTAAGGTGTGGATCCTTTTTTTCATCAACCTCTTAAGCAATGTGAGATTTGTTTTTTGACATTTTCACTGATATATAAAGAGAGAGAGAGATTTGATCCAAATAATAACTTAACTAAAGAATAATGTCATTGTAATGAATTAAAGAGAAACTTGGATGCTATTTGCATTTCAAAATCATTTTTACTGCCTGAAAGTTTTGCCTGCTGCTATAAATAAAATATTCCTGGGTGCTGAGTTAGGAGCATGCCCACTAAACAGATTTCGACCATCGTGCCTCTATAAACGTGTGAAACACACACATATGAATACAGACCTCTCCTCTCACCCGAGTGTGTTCACGTGGCAGAAATCAAACCGGGAATCAGCCATCACAATGGTCACTTTTCTCTCCATCCAAGTCTCATTGGAATGTGATCAAATCCCTCCAAACCCCTCTCCTCTTAAACCACCTGTTACCTAAAGTACATACCCAGCATTACATCATCCAAAATATGCCCTGACCCCTTCCCTGTCATCATGGGAGCACCTTCCCCATTGGTCCAAAAAAACATCACCATCACTCTGCGTCCTCCCCCTTCTTCACGGCTTCCATCACTTTATGCTGATCAAAGAGAACAAGAAAATTTGTTGGGCGTAATCTGGTGTGACGCCACTAATCCCACAGCTACAAATCACCAGTCCCCTGCACCCTGCTCCACGCAGACCGCTGCAACTTCCTGCCAGCAACTTCACATCTGCCCCAGGTAAGACTGTTGAATGCTGTACAACACTTCTGCTTAATACTGTAACTGAGGAGTAAAGCTTCAGCTGGTGATACTTATGTTGTTTACAGTTTCATGAAACCAAATTATGTATTTGGTTTCTGTTTGTTTTATAACACTACTTTTTCTGTATTGCTCTATCTATATGTGATATTTCTGTGTTAAATAAAGTCTGTTGTAGGCTAAAGATTTCTCAGGAGGTGCATAGTAGCTGCACTTAACCTGTAAATGGGATTGCTATGGTCTACTAGTCTGCTTTACAAGTACAGAATGACAGGCAGAACAGGGTTTAGTCTCTACTAATCGATAGCATATTTAAAATGATGTGAAATGTATTATTGTCACATACCAACAATATCATATTGGAATTGAATATTGAGTTTTGAAAAGAGTTGAGTGTCAGAGGATTGTTTGCTTGATAGAGTCATATCCCAGTTATTTTCCAATAAACAATTTGGTCTGGTTTAGTTAATAATCAAAACACCCATCATAATTTCTCAAACTCAAGTGTAACGTTTCAATTTGCTTGTTTTGTATGACCAACCATCCCAAACCCAAAGATAATCAGTTTCAGTTGGAATTGACAATGATTGGTAGATTTGCATGAGAAATTATTAATCGATTATCAAAATAGTTTCAGATGAATTGTCTTGCTGTAAAAGACTTGATAATTCAGCCATTAGAACAAGAACACACTGCAACAAACATTACGAAGAAAGGTTAGATGTAATCAATGTAAGATAAAAAGGGACAATATTCGAATGGTTAAAAGATTAGACTGATGATTAAAGATTAAAGAATTCAAACAGTCACTGTGAGCATGTTGATTATGAAACAATAGAGTGCCGACCTTAAATCCCTGATCAATCACCCAGGAAAGGGCGTGTGCTAAATATAGCACAAAGAGGCTAGCTTGTGATGGCAGAGAGGGTGACATGAAGGGGGATTAATGTGGAGTACAGTGTGACAATTGTCTTTTTTCTTTTCTTTTTTTTTTACACATGAATAAATTCCTTTTTATTTTCTTCCAGTAGAAAGCTGATTTAAAGAGCAGAAGAAATGGCTGTGGTTGTAAGTACTAGCACTTTTACCCATTTAAAAAAACATTTAATCAGATTTCTGTTTAAAAGAGAAGTGATCAGTGTTGGTATTTTACAGAGGAGGCTTCAGAATATGCTTTAACGGTGGTGTTGAGGGAGGAAAGGGTTGGTATTAAATAATAGACCCATCACACAATCGCTTCCTTCTTCAGGACAAATACCTATTCATCATCATATAACATGGACTCTTTAGCCGCAGATCAACATTTCTCAACACCAAAGCTCATTGTTTTGGATGTCGTCTACAGCTACAGTAGCCTTAGCCGCTTAATCTCTGATCCCTGTTTCAGGCCAACAAGTATTCCTTAACATGTATTTACAGGCTTTACTGGACTCATGTGAGGGAGATTAAACAAACACTGAGGCCCATTCATTGTGGCCCTGCAACACTGCTGGAAAAGGCATGTTGCTTCACGTGGATTAGACATGTTTTAAACTTGATGTAGCAACCAAGTCTTGTGATAGAATTACACTGGCACAGCAAGGCGTCAAGCTTTTGACCAAAGAAAAATGCAAGAGATAAAAAAACAGTCATATAACCACTCAGCAGTACAGACTACAAGGTAGATGACTTAAGTGTTGATCTGTTGATACAGACAAGTGTGGATGCTCACAATGAAGGGAGTAAAAAAATTATGCAACATGGGTAACTTGTTTTTTTTTATCTACAAAAAGCACATTACTTACATAAATGATGCACTTGCTCCATTCTTTTTGCCACCAGGTCAGTCAGCCATGTCTCATGTTTAAGCCCTGGACCTGGCAGATAAACAGACGTCATCTATTATTAATGGTTTTAATTACACTGGTGCTTTTCTATGGTGAAATATCATCTGTAAAAATGACACATTCGACAGCGTAATGTGAGCTTTATGTCCACAGAGAGCTGTGGAAAAACAGGGATCAACATCCAACTTTATAATTTATATTCAGTTGTCAGTACAAGATAACTGCAGGGACCAGTCTTCACCACCAGGACTCACTTGGTTGAAGTAGATTTTTCTGTGATAACAGTAATGTGCCAATAATTTTAAACTATTTTGCATCAGATATTTACTATTCATTTATTTACCTTTCTAGACTTGATTCAGGTATAGATCTTCTTAGGTTTAGACAACATGATACTAATGAGAAGTTCTGCTTGATGAAAGAGGACATATGAGGTGTGGCTGTAGAGATTGGCGAGCCTGTTGAGAAGAATTTGTGATTTGGGCTATAATAGATAAATAAAACCATTATGTGATTCCTCAAATGAATCATGTGTATATGATATGAACAATGTTAGGTTATATTTTCTGTTATCAATGGTAATTAATGTTATTAGACACATCATATTATTATTAGTTAAACCAGTGCTTTTCCTGCTTGAAAAAAATTAAATATCAACATTTCCACAACAACGTTTGTGTGTGCAGACTATGAGACGTTGTCTCTTGCATTAATGCTGTCTCTTGTCTCTTCAGAGTGGAACTTATCGTATGGTGTCGGAGGAGGAGCAGGCTCTCAGGGCTAAGCTGGAACGTCTCACCGTCAAGGACCACGGGCCAGTGTTTGGACCTTGTGCCAGTCTGCCAGACCACACTAAGCAGAAGGTACACGAACAAAGAAACATTCAGAGACATCAACGGACTGCATCAGACATCAGGACATTGAACAGTTACCTCCTTCTAGGAGTCTGTTGGTATAACTGACTGTCTTTTTATTTCACCTGCAACTGTTAAGAAAGTATGACTTACACCTTCATCAATGCAATCAATTCTCAGATTTAGTTCTCGTAATTTGTATCTTAGCTTTTGAAACCCGGAGAGGTCTAATTAGCCAGAATACCTGACTACTCCTGTGTGTTGGCAGGGTCTTTTAACAGTTCTTTATTGATGATATATTAAACTACACCAAACTTTACATTTACTATGTTCATCTTCATTATTTTCGAATCATTAATATAAGCAATCACAGGGTGTTAAAGACACCATGGTTATGCAGGGTTGTTGACATTTGCAACATGTTAGCTTCCTCTAGCCTACTGTTGTACTTTCTCTTGATCATAACAGATGTTTAGATGAACATAAAATAAATAAAACACTACAAACATGAGGAAAAACATGAGAAGAGGCCAATAATTCAGCTAACTTAAGTGAGCTAATGAACAAACACTAGCCAGTTAGCACAACTAGCTTATCACCTGTCTGCTAATAGAATCCACTAGCTATGCCAAGTGAGCAAATTTGGCCTTAGCGAAATGTAACACTTCACAACAGATTTTGATGAACTAAAATGTGTTAAATGGGAAATCTTCACGTACCTTTGTGACCCTGTGGTGTACAAAACCAAAACTCTGAACAAAGAATGTGAGCTAACCATCTGGTCCGGCTCCCCCTGCAGGCCAAGGATGAGCTGAACGAGACAGATGAGAAGCGAGTGTCTGCGGTGAAGGAGCTGCGAGGAATTATAAAGGAAAAGGCGGATGCAGGTGATGATCTGGCCAAGGGGGTGCAGAACACCTTCGGGGAGAAACCCGACGCTTTGCTGGTCCGCTTCATCCGCGCCAGGAAGTACGACGTGCCCAGAGCCTTTGAACTCATGAAGGGTAAATCAAGAAAATGTTTTCAATACCATTTTTTACATATTACATATCATTTAGCTGACGCTTTTATCCAAAGCCACTTCCAGTAACTATTAGGGGCAATTCATGGTTCAGTATCTTGCCCAAGGACACTTTGGCATGGAGATGGGAAAGACTGGGATCAAACTGCTGACCTTCTGGTTGGCGGACAACCGCTCTACCAATCAGCCTAAGCCTAACAGACAGTCAAAACAACTGTAGTCGTGTTTCTAATAGTGAGAAAATCTGAGAAGTCTTATTTCCAGATATTTGTCTTTGCCAGGGTGAAACAGCATTTACAGCATCAAGAGACACTGAAACTCTGCCTGATTATATTGTTTTTATTGCATTACTCTTTGCTGCTGCTGAGCAGTAAAGCAGAGTGCAGCTGAGTGTGACCCGGTCAAACTTTTTATTAATAAAATATATTTTATAATTCAGTTTTAAATGTAAATAAATAAATAAATATATAAAAGTGTAATTAAATCAAAATGAAAACAAATATTTTACACTGTAGCTGCAAGAAGAACTTCTTTCTAATAGCCAGTGGACGACAGGACCAAATAGAACGTGATGACAAAAAAAGCTCACATATTCTCAGAAGCCGGTTCTGTGTCTCTATAGGCTACGTGCGATTCAGGAAGGATTACCCTGAGCTGTTTGAGAATCTGACCCCGGAGGCCGTACGCAGCACCATCGAGGCCGGCTACCCCGGCATCCTGCAGAGCAGAGACAAGTATGGCCGCGTGGTTTTGCTCTTCAACATCGAGAACTGGGACTACGAGGAGATCACCTTCGATGAGGTGAGAAGTTCTTGGTGACCACATTTACCCACAATGCACAAGGAAAAGGATATTTCCAAACTCACTTTTCATTCAAATTGGTGCAAAATTGAAGATTATTTGATGCACAAATCTGATATCGCCATAGATGTTTTCCATATCATCCCATCTTTCAGAATGATATTAAAAATGGGACTACGTTTTAATCTTTACCGGACTGAATCATCACACAACCTTGATAAATTATGTTTTGTTCGACAGTGTTTGAACATACACTAAAGTCAAATAGTTGACATGAAAAACCCTTTAGATCTCTACCATGTTTGTGCTTGTTCAACTTGAAGTTACCTTTTAAAAGAGACAAGGGTTAATACTGTAATCGATAGTATTGAAGAACAGTTTATTTTATTTTATTTATTATTTGTAAGCTTGTGCACAAGAGTGGGGATGTCTGTTAACAGGTTAAATTAACTTAGCAAACAAACATGGTGCATGTCTGTCTGTGTGACCTCAGATCCTTCGTGCCTACTGTGTGATCCTGGAGAAGCTGCTGGAGAACGAAGAGACTCAGATCAATGGGTTCTGCATCATTGAGAACTTCAAGGGTTTCACTATGCAGCAGGCGTCAGGAATCAAACCCACCGAGCTCAAAAAGATGGTGGATATGTTGCAGGTGGGAAAACTCCTTTTTATCCTGAAATAACTGGTTACTACAGACAATAAGAGAGCTACAGCTGAAAATCTATAGTCTCTGAAAGTCTCTTAACTTTCTGCAGGACCCCTCATCACAGAGAATCTGATTGAGACATATATCATGTAACTTTCTTAATGTTCTTTTCCACCAGGATTCATTCCCTGCCCGTTTCAAAGCTGTGCACTTCATCCACCAGCCCTGGTACTTCACCACCACCTACAATGTGGTCAAACCACTCATGAAGAGCAAGCTGCTAGAGAGAGTGAGTCTTACAAAGTTGATACAATAATAATGATAATAAGGAATACACTGTAACAATAATAATGATAATTTTATTATAAACGCATTTTTTTAAAACACTTACAAAGTGAATCACAAAAAAAGGGAAAAAAGCAATTTTAAACAAGCCAGTTGTTTTTCTTCTTTAACAGTGATTTAAAATACAAGTCATATCTGATCTCCTCAGAAAAAAAGGCTCTGTCACCTTTATTCATCAATGAAAACCATGACAATCAAAAAGCAATGCTTCAACATAAATCAATAACAAATGTGATGAATAACATGGGGCGCTGCCTCTCTGGGCTTTGCATGTAATTAATACAACCTTAAAATCAGCTCTCAAAGAAACAGGTAGCCAGTGAAGAGAAGCACATTTGATAGCTGACATATTATCACACTATTTTAGTCTGAGTTATAGTTTTGGACGAGCTGGAGGCAGGGAAGATGTTACCACCAGTACCAGAGAGTAATGAATTACTGCAGGGCAATCCACTGGTTTATAAAGCATGAAAAACAGTTTCTACTTTTGTAGCAGGAAATAAATGTACTAATCCTTGAAATCTTTGTGAGAGGATAAAAACCATTATGAACCACTGAGTTTTCCGGGTTTAATTTACTCCAGTTTGGAGGATCGTGTCTTTTTGTTCGGTTCAAATATCTCTCATGTGACATTGCTTGTTATTGCTGGAGTTTCACATGCTTAATATTAATGTCGCATTTTTTCATTATTAGCACAGCTGTCTGGAGGCTGCACTCTTATAATCATGAGACCTAAAAAAAACACTTTAAAATTGTAGTGGGTTTTTGGATTTGTCCCAGCTCACGATTTTATAGTTAGTAAATCAAATTAAATACATTTTCACACATTTACACAGTCTGAGATGACTAACAGATTGTCGTCCCTGCCTCAGGTGTTCGTCCATGGAGACGAGCTGGAAAACTACTACAAGGAGTTTGATGCGGATATCCTTCCGTCTGAGTTTGATGGAAAAGGCGCCAAGTACGACGGCAAGGCCATAGCGGCCAAGCTGTTTGACTAAACATCCTCCATCCATCATTAAGATATTGCAAACTCCCATAGACTGTGGATACTCAAATTCTAGCTGTGTGGTTGTAGAGTAAAAAAAGATATGAATGAAATTGAAAGTCATGATTGTGTGAGTGATGTTGTTTGCTAGAGGTCCTGACAAAGCATAAGAGCAGAGGAACAAGGCGGCCTCCCTTGCTCTCACCCTTCAGTCATTACTCCACTCTACAGTATTCTGTATATTCTGTATCTGTTATTCTATATCAGCACTGAACAGCAGGCTGAGACGCTGTGTCTTGCTCCCCTGTGAATTTGTGCTTTGTTCAGACTGTAGCTCATCCACACAGCTTGTTGTGACACTGGCAGGCCCCAGATTTTCTCAGCTTCCACTCTCCGCTCCCCCTGTCTCTCCTTGAAAGCTGATATTCCAACAATTGTTTTTTTAGGTTGTTCCACAATGAGTATTATGAGTATTATCAAGTTTACCCCTTGCACCAATAAGAATGTCAATAAATGTACAATAAACTGTATATAAATATAAGTTGTGTTTGTATCAATCTAAAATTCAATTTAAAAAACCTAGATCAGGTTCAAATAAACAAACGTAAATGTTTGTGGAAAGTATCAATAAATGGGTGTGTTAAAATAAAAAAAATCAGACAAGGCTGTGTAACACATCACAGCAGAACACATTCATATTACACCCATATGAGGATACACATTGTCATACAGTACAACAACTGTACATACAGTAAAGTGCAAGCAAAAGAGTACATACTGTACTGTACATATAGACAGAGGAGTGCTGCTGCTGCAGGTTAAAGGATTCAGTTAAGTTTAACATCAAACACAAACCATAGGCACTTCTCAAAGTCATGATGAAAGAGGCCAAAATAAACCGGAAACTAAAGTTCACCTGTTATTACCTCCACCAGGGAGGTTGTTTTACCCCTGTCCGTTTGTTTGTTTGATTTTGTAAGTATGATTACATAAAAACTACAGAACAGATTACTACTAAACTTTATGTATTGGTGTGGTACGGGTCAGTAGAGAAAGTTTTGTGCAGATCCAGTTTTTTTTCACTTTCTTTAACATTGCAACATCGGGCCTGTGTTAATATTTTCATTGCTTTTCTCAGACAATGATGGAGTGTGAGCACTTTTGTGCAGATCCAAATAGAAATCTAGAATTAGTGAATTTTAATGTGGCTTCATAAAGAGACTGTTAAAGACTGTCACTCTACTGAGTTCTAATTATACAAAGTGATGCCAGCAATGCAGTATGGCTCCGGGTCGTCAATCAAGCAGTGCTGTTTAATGTCTTATTGCTAATTTTTTCCATTTGCATGGAATTTGGCAGAAATTACTTTAAATTACAGTTTATATCAACGAAGCTCAGATTCAACTCACTGGAATTTCAAGTACAGCACTATAATGTGCTGTGTTGTTGTCGTCAGGGAATAAATCATGGGTCTTGATGGAAAAGAATCAGGCTCATTGGGAACTGGAACTGATCTCTATGAGAGAGGGAACTTTTGGGCCTTGGTGGAGGTACGTGCTCTACTGAGCTGTTTGATTGACCTCTCATTGTAGCAACACATTTCACATGGAAATGTACCAAATCATGAGCCACAGCTAAATTCTGTAAATAGTTTTCTGTGTTTTAAATGAAAGAAACGTTTTCACTCTATTCACTGTAATAAACTCCATCCATCTTGTATGCAGCAATAAGCAGCTTTATACAAACCCAGGAAACTGGACACTTATTAAAACTAGTAGTTAGCCTTGGTTTAAATATTGCCCTTGGTTATGTTTTGCCGCAATGCAGTAGCATCATTAAAAATGAAAAGTTGAGCTGCTTTGTATTTTAAAGTCAAAAGTGCTTTGGTCCATTAGTTTGTGTGTACGTGTGTTAACTGAGGATCAAACGCTAGATTTTTAATTTTATACACTTGCTGTTTACGTCCCAGTCACACTCTTTTCTCTCCTTCCTGTTTAACTATTCGTAAACACACTTCGACGCAGCAGCTGTTTGCTTCAGTATATTTTCTGACAATCTCCTGCTCTGGTTTGTAGACGTGTCAAAGCACATTTTTGTGGCAATAA
This sequence comes from Paralichthys olivaceus, assembly GCF_024713975.1. Classification (NCBI taxonomy): domain Eukaryota; kingdom Metazoa; phylum Chordata; class Actinopteri; order Pleuronectiformes; family Paralichthyidae; genus Paralichthys; species Paralichthys olivaceus. The sequence continues at coordinate 20,414,550 of NC_091099.1, forward strand.
CCAAAAAAGGCATAATGGTCCAAGCAGCTGTAGTTGGGCTTGTGGGAAAAAAACTGAATGGGACAAGCTGACCCAGAGAACTACACAGTTTGGAGTGCAATGCTAAAGCTAGTTTGTATTAACGGTCCATATTTCCAGTCAACTACACAAATCATTAAAAAATACAAATACAATGTCCTTCTGACTGAGTTTTTGTAACATCTTTAAAAGCTGATGTGATTATTTTATTCTGAAGGTCAGGAGCAAGATTGCAGGTTGACGATCAGTCACATACCATTAAAATACAAAGAAACTGGTCAGCAGCGTCAAAATGGACAAAATGAAGCCTCAAACCAAATAAACAAACCAAACCCTCCATTGTTTAACAGTTATTTGCTGCAATAAAACAACAGATGCAGCTTCAGTAAATTAAAATCGTAACAACCATTACGACCACCACTGTAAACAATAAACCATGCTGTACTGCTGCTCATCAGATTCGAGAAGCTGAAACTCAAATCTGTTGAATAGCCGTAATATGCTTTAAAACCTGAGTGGAGCATCAGGTATATTTGAAATTCTTCTTCTTAAGATTTTAAGACTTCAAACTGGTTGCCGAAAACAGTGTGTCCTACACACTTTCTCGCAGTGTGTGTCAACTGACTGATGGATACTCAAGTATAGAACAATGACAGCCCACTTTTAGAACAGTTCTGGCTCTAGGAGTAAATGTTCCACTCATTTTCTCCATTGATGTGTCAGAAAACCGTTATAAAAAAGTTTTAAGCCTGGAACCAGGCCGAGCAGCTGCAAGACTAATTGTGACCATAAAAAACTTGATGCTGAAAAGAACCCTTTGGAAAACGGAAAAAAGGCAAAAGTACAAGACTGTGTGCATAATAATGAAAGAACTACCCCTCCCATCAGCATGTTAAAAAGAGAAATCATGGTTGCTATAGAGCAGGGGACATATTACCCCCGAAGGTCTTATTATATCTGTATGTTTTACTTTTCATTTAGTTTTACTCACTTCCACTCAGCCTGTCTTAGTTAATCTAGCTAGGTTAAGGCCATTAGTATCAAAGTAGAGCAGTTGTGTGTGCGTCTCTTATGGTCTTTTGTTTTGTCTCCAGTAGTACGTATATGTACAGTATGTGTTACCCACTGAGGGTTACCCTTGTGCTCTGCAGGCAGGGGTTCACGTCCTGGTGGCTGCTCCTCTGACAGACTGGCCTGTTCTTCTCCCAGCGGCAGATGGCGTCTGTGTACTCCACTATGACCTTGTCCATCCAAGTGAGCGGCTGAGGAAACAGCACAGCTCCCTCGAAGAAACCCAGGTGGCCTCCATGTTGGGTCAGGGCGAATATCACATTGGGCATCTTCTCTAGAGAGGACAACAGATAGAAGGAGAGGTAAGAGGATTCCTTTATAAATTGTGGTGGCCCCTTATTTAGTGCCAGCATTTCATCTTTTGAAACACCAGACACAGGTGGGATACTTTGGTTCTTTTCTGTAGCAACTGAATAAAACACTGATGACCTGATCTATCCATTAGAGCTAAGGAAAACATTTGTTCATATGTCTTATGTTTCAGTTCAATGATTCGATTGAGTAATTTAATTTTGCAAAGGCGAATTCATAGTTTCCACATCCACTGAGGTCCGCTATGATCCTCGCGCATAAATATCATCATCCACCCATGTCCGCGAGGGTACGCATTGACCCATATACAGACATAGATGTGCACCCCAAAATGTTTGACCACTTTGACTGTAGGTGTCCACTGCACATGCTCCAGGTACAATATATTCTGTTGCTCAACACTCTCCAGTCCATGTCACGCTCTTCGACAAAGACAAAGAACGTAGATGCTTGTTTTCTCTCAGCGGACACAGAATGCAGAAAGTATGGTCAAACCTTTAGGGGGTCTTACTTAAATGTAATAACTGATTTTTGACTAGATTAGATGGCAGCAACAGTTCAGATTCGCATTCATCTGGGTTTGTGTTTGGCTTCACTTGATGAATTTAACTCCAACACTAGGTTGTAATTTACTTTGTTAAACTCTTAAGAAAACTATGTGGCTCTAAAGCAGCAATTAAAGCTATTCACTAACTTTGCAATGTTCTAACAAAATGTCAATTAATGCTGCTTTAAAGCCGAGTGGGATTTTTGACCATACAAGGGTGAAAATAAAAAATCACTAAACACAAAAACGGAGCCCTGACAGACTATAGAACTGGTCTATCAAGTTTTTATGACGATAATGTTGAAAAAGCATCCAGTATAAGTCCAATATTTACTCTCCTGTAAGTTCAGGTTTGTATTTCATCAACTCTTGATGAACAGATAATGGTAAATACTAAGTCTATACACAGAGAAAGAACTAAAACACTGATCTAAGAGCTGCAGAGAGCTTCAAAATTAGTGTAAATTCTCAATGAGACCTGAGACCATTTCACAGATTATATAGTCACTCAATTTGTGGAGATTCATCAAAAGCTTGAGTAGAAGCAATACATTCTACAGATGATACCTTTTCCAGAAGGAAATCCTCCATACAGATCATTTAAAACTCAGTTGAATTTCAAAACGTTTCGCACTTTGTCGTGTCACTTTGATTTCCCTGATAAGCATCTCCAGCCATTTGGTAATTAAAGGCGTCCTGATCTTGTTGGTGTGAGGGTAAATAATTAAACTCTCCCTCTACTTAGAAAGAGATGGTATCATTAAAATGGCTCAGTGACTCACTGTGAGGTCAGTGGTGAAGGTTGTGCCTCCACAGGCTTTCGTCCTCTTCCTTGCCCTTTATATTGTTCTACACCATCGTCACACTCTCTGTGACCTATTCTTTTTGAGATGTACATACACACCAACACACACAGAACAGGTTCTCCCCCATTCAACAACATATTACAGAACTAAAAATAAAACCAGTCAAACCTGCACAATGGCCTCAAACCTCCAGATAACACTAAACAAATCTTTAAAATCTATTTTTTAAAGATTTAAGAAAAGACAAGTGGGGTTTGTGTGTCCAATACTGTTTCCGTAGGTCACACTCAAATGTCATTTACTGAAAACAAAAGTACACCGTTTCTAGGACAGCCATGACATCACATATAAGGGAGATAGCCATAACAAACAGCCAGCATCTCTGTGTGTCATGGTCAGTGAGTCTCCCTCAGTGGGTAACTGGGATCTGTGACGTCAGTCTGTTAACACATTACACATTGTTAATGAGCAGCAGAGCAAATGTTAGAATCCTGAGTAACCACGTTTCCTTAAAGTAGAGGACGAATTTAGTATTTCACTTGTCCAGGTCTCAGTCATCACACCCACTCATTTACACACACAGGGTCAGTGCATGTGACCTGCAAGACAAGACAGCCACACACACACACACACACACACCCTGCTCTATATATATAATCCAGCAGCCTAAGCAGATCACATAGCCCTGAAAAATTCAACAAGAGTGTCTGGGCTGGCCCGTGGTGAGTAGATAGCTCCAACAAGACTTTATCAACACTTAAGACATTGGCTCCAGAGTCTAGCTCTAAACGAAGGACAACAGGATCATTCATTTCACATTAGTCTGCGTTCATGTCACTGCAAGGACAATGTTTCACTGTTTGTAGTTATCGCTCTCTAGGAAACACACAAAACAGGCAAAACAAACAAAACACAACCGTAGTTAACCATACTCATGCTGTTTGATAATTACATGTGAAGAACACTTTCATATGGTGAATGGACTTCACTTATTTAGCACATTTCTGGTCAAAATGGCTACTGAAAATGTAACTGAAAAACATATTAAAAAACTTATTTGATGATACAATATCTAAATATAAATATGAAAATACTGTGTTGTGTAAATACTGCCTGGCTATACTAAATCAAATACTTTCTTTTTTTTGTAAACATATTTTCAGGCACTATGGTCTTTTTTGATAGTACAGAATTTAGGTGTGATAGTGGGAGAGAGTAGGAAAAGACATCCATTTCTCTATTTCATTGTTGTTGTGTTTTATGTTCATATATATATACATACTTTTTCATATATATTTGTATTCATACTTGTACATAGTAGTTAAATGTTTGCTTAACCTTTTTCTGCTTTGTGTCCTTGTTTTTTTGTTTATTAGTCTATTTCTGTACGTTGAGAGCAACAAAAACAAAACAGAGTCAAATTCCTTGTATGTGTATGCATACATGGCCAATAAAGCTGATTCGGGTTCTGACAGCCTGGAAGGGCCTGGAATTTAACCTGCAGCTACCACAGTAGGCCTCTACAAGCGGAGGAATTGGGTGATCCAAAACACAACATGATGGTTACTATGCACAAATGACAATGACTTAGACATAAGGATTAGGTGAATACATTTTTTCACTATTCAGACCATTAATTTTCTTTACTTTCTAATTAGGTACCATTAACATCAAGTGATGAATGAATCTTAACCACAAACCTGCAAGTGTGCGAGGAATATCCAGTAGTGACTGATGGATCAGTGGGTCGTCTGAGGAGTTAACCAGGAGGAGAGGCACAGTGACCTGGACAGAAAAAAATCGGATCAAAAACACAGTTTGTTTAAAATTCAAAATGGAAGGCCTAGTTACACACCATTACTGCATTGTAGGGGTATTCACAGAAGATGGTGTATTGGTTGTTAGGTCAGTGTAGAAGTTGTAGAAGCAGTGTCTGTAGTAGCAGTTATAGCAGCATTGGTAGTATATGTAGAAGTAGTGGTAGTAGTAAAAGCAGTATTTGTATATGTTACATTATTTGCACATATGTTTGTATTCAAATTCATTTGGGAATTCTGCTTATTCACCTTCTTTCTGAGAGATCAATGTGCAGCTGGCTGAGGAGTACCTTAGCCAAGCATAAATAAACAGGTGGGAACAGCTAGCCCAGCTGTGCCCAAAGTAGACATATTTTCTCAACCATTCCTCTGTGCCTCACTAAAAATAACCTTTTTGAGTAGCCGTGAAGTGAAAACAACAATTTGTGGTTTTAGGGATAGGAATAGGAGGTTGCCAGTCAACAGATTAAATGTTTTTACAAAGAAACAGTTACACAACATAACTTCCCCTAAAAGCACAACTTGACTTCCTTGTATATTTTTTTGTCAATATGACTGTAAGCTGTCAGCCCACGTCGACCAACATCTCCCAGTTTCGGGCTCGCTCCAACTGACCACTCTTGATCAGATGGAGGAGGCCCTCTCTGTCCCTGTTCACCTTCTCGGACAAATGTTGTCCTTTGTACAGTGTTTAGTGTTTTTGATGGCAAGGCATTGGTAGTAGTTTTTTTGTTTCAATAGTTGCTGTAAGGCATTTAAATACCTGGTTGTGTCTCCATGTAAACCTACCTTGGGAGAGACTTATTTTACAACCAGTGAGGATGTGCCTGATGGTAGCTGGAGTTGAGCATAGTGGGCAGGATGGATCTTTCAGGCACTGCTTCAGGTTTTTGGGTGAGGAAAGTACGTCATAGGTTGATCTAAGCAGGAAGCTAATCCTGCTTGCTTCCATTCCCCACAGGTCCTTCCAGCTGATCTTTCTTTTCTCTATGCTCTCCCATTTCATCCACTGCCCGTCTGGCCTGAGTGACAGCCTTTGCACATCTTGCTGCCTCTTTCTGACGCCAGAACACGCCGCTCTAAGGAGTTGCCTTGTTCCACAGGGGTCTACTCTGACCATGGCCCACAATGTCAGCCTGCTGGGGTGCTGCTTTTGCTTGTCGAGTTGCTTCTTTTTGTGTCAATTTCCATCCTTTTGTCAGTGATGGTCAGACAGCCCGTATAGATTTGTCACAGGACTCTAAGTGGGTCATCATCTCCTTGTTTTGGTGCATTTAAATTCCTCTAAAGGACTTGCATTAGGCAGCTCGAAGACTTCCGGAATTCGAAGTAGGCTATAATCATATTTATGATGGGCTTTGAAGAATGGGAAAGCAACCCAGAGGACACTATGTGGTACTGACCCAAATGCATTAGCGAGATCGAGGAACAACATTATATCCATCAAGGTTTCAGTAATTAACATACAAACACTAGTCACTTACTTTGTTGATGTAGTGAACACAGCTTTCCTTCTCGTAGTACTCCTTCAAGGAGCTGTATCCATGGAATTTTCTGCAGTATAAAATGCACACAGATCAGTTGTAGAGTTTGGAGTAGCTCTTGGTGCCCCAATTAAAGCTTAAAATCAAAATCCAAGAAGCTTTCACCTCATAATGCTGTCATCTATCTGCATCAGAGAGGTGGCTGCACACAGTCTGATCAGGTCTGCATCCCTAATGCAGCTGGAGCTCAAGTCCAGCAAACTGCTCCTGTTAAACACAACAATTAAGGTTATTATAGCAGAGCACAAACATCAAAGATAGTGGAATCAAGAGTTTTACATTATACATTTATCACTTGTCTGATGAAGAATAATTTATTTCTGTCTGTAGACAGATGTCAGTGTCAAGAATATACTGCCTGAATTTGATATGGCAGTGGTGGGATGTAACAAAGTACATGTACTTATTTAAGTACACTTGTTACTGTACATGTTTTTTGTATCTGTACTTAACTTAAGTAGATTTATTTTCAGGTACTTCCCACTTTTACTCCACTACATATATTGAAGTGAATAGGTTACACTATGCAAAAACTTTTACTTTTAATACTTTGATGTTTTATACGGCAAGTGTTTATGTTTACTCAAGTAGAACATTTTATATCTATATATTTGTACTTCCACTTCAGTAAAATGTTTGAATACTTCCTCAACCACTGGATATTGGTTCGTTTGCAGCTTTTTTCATACGCAACTGAATCTAAACTATACATTTGTTTGTGCAGCAGCTTTAACTGTTCAATCTGCTAAATCAATACATGTTGTGTTTCTCCACCTGTGTGACAGGATGAGCTTCTTCATGTTGTCCGCCAACACAAAGTTGTAGAGCCTCCGGCACTGGTCCCACTGAAAGAATGTTTCCTGAGCCCTGAAAACAGAAATTCTTCAATGCACACATAGAAATACACTATGGGACAAAAACAGACCACCCTTATTATACTGGTGCTTTCACAGTGAAAACGTTTTCTGATTAAAAAGTACATTCAGTTATTAAGTGTTTTAGAAATAGGGCTGAAGAATCAGGTATTCTTATCTATACATTTTCAGTCATATCCATTCATGGCTCTGTACTTTTCCTTCAGTCAACAAACCTGAGGGCGTTGTACCCCTGACACACGCTGACACAGCACAGCACGCGCTCCTGGTTGGATGGGTTCTCACCCAGGAATTTACAGACAAGGTTCCCCCCAAGACTGAAGCCCACCACCACCAAGTGCGTCTCAGGGAAGGCCCGTTTGATATAAGCCACCATGGCTGCAAACTCCCAGGTGCAACCTGAATGAAAGACAGACACTTTTACAACTGAGCAGTACTGATTAATATTTCAGTTTGACATCAATATCATTAATATGTTGTATTGTATTCTGCAACTCCCTTTTCCTAGAAATTTCTCTACACAGTCATTTATTTATATATTTGTATTTCTGTCTCTCATGTCTTTTGTTAAATTACTTGGTGACTGTGAGTAAAAATCCTTTACAAATTAAGTTGTTTCGAATTTATTTATTTCAATTTAAAAAACCAAAATCTAAAATACAATGAAGATTACTTGCACACAAGTTTTTGACTAAAGGGTGCAATCATGCAGTGCTCCTTCTTTACCGTAAGTGAACATGCGCGGCGACGTGAGCTCCATGTTGGGCAGCGCTCCCAGGTGGTTGAGGACTGCACAGCGGTAACCCTGCCGCTGGGAATGATCAACAAAGGTCCGAATGTAGTTCTTCTCGCTATGGTTACCGATCCCAGGGCAGATTACCATGGTAACATCACCTGACAGACAACATAAAAAAATGGAGTCATGTGTGTAAGGGTGGTTATTGTGCGCCTGTGTGTCTGTTGTTTTTCCCAAGAGGGAGTTCATTAGAGTGTATACTGTAGTATGAGCTGCTTGTTACTTGAGGCTGAGGACTCATGATCCAAATAAGTCTCAGAAAACAAAACACAAAGATGTTAAACTGATCATTATTGTGTTATGTCAGATATATAAGATCAGCAGTTGTGTGACTAAGTCATTAACATACAGTAAATATTAAGCAGACTGCTTTGGGGCTTGAACTAGTATTTGACCTCTGACCTCCTGTGCTGTGATCCCCTCGGGCCTCGAAGAGGTCGAAAGTCGCTGTCGCTCCATCCTGCATCGGGAGGAACTTGCGGACCCCGCAGGGCGTTGGTGTGTTGACACGTCCCATCTTGCCGTACAGGGCCGTCTGGAGATGACCACTCTTCCCCCACAGCAAGGGAGGAATGTATCTGAAGAGGAGGACGACAACCATATTATACAACGCAGCAGCTGTGAAATCTGCCTTAAAGATGTTTACCAGCCCACTGACAGCAACACATACCAGTCCAACCATAGGAGGCGGCAGACAAATATGCAGACATCGTGAGTCATTTAACTGACTGAAATGGATCAACCCCTCGTGAGAGTGTGAGAGGAGCAGAGAAAAGTTTGTCTTCAGGACAGATCAAAAGACAAGAAATGAAATGAATCCAGAAGGATTCATTCAGTGTGGATTTGGAAAGAAGTGAGGTTACCCAAGCTCCCAGTCCAGTGCTCTGACGTTATGTCAGAGGCAGGATCATGTCTGAGTGTCCAGGTCATGTGTGAGTTAATAATGTCATGTTAAGTCAGTCGCTGAGTCTACGCCTAAGAAACCAGATCAAGCTCAGCTCAGAATCATCTTATTTCATAACAGTCAATGGAAATCCAACCGAGACGCAAACAGAATCCCTTCAGTTGTCAGAATCTCAATATTAAGTACCATGAGCTCCCTATTATCGGTTGTAAGCCAGAGGTCAACTAGTGGTCTTGTATTGTTAACTATCCAGTTGAGATTGAGTTCCATTTTTTCAGTCCAGGTTGCATCAGAAGTCTTTAAAACTTTAAACCAGACTCTGATAAAGTAAACACTCACTCTTTGGTCAGCATGGGGCAGTACTTGAGCAGGTAGCGGCTGAGCGCTGTGTCCTGATACACAATCTCTGGTGGAGATGTGGGACTCTTCAGGTTCAGACAGCGGACGATGATGTACAGGGCCGCTGCCACCGCTGCCAGCTTCATGCCATCAAACATGGCAGGCAGCTCGGAGCAAACTGCATGCAGGTCACCGCTGTCCACGAGGGTCGGCATTGTAGGTACGAGAGAGGACCTGAAATAAGAAATTATTATAAGTCGGGAGTTCATAGAAGAAGAAATATTTACACAACACGACTTCCAAAACCAGATTTAGATTAATATCAGTTTGCCCATTTTGGCCTTTCATTACATATTAGCTTTCTTCTGCTCATATTATTGGAGGCTTCTACCTGATCCTGAAAGAAAAAAATTTGTTTTTGAATTAAACTCTCTCTGTCTCTTTGTCTCTATCTCAGAATAAACTGTTGTAATCGGTTATAAATGGAACTAAAAAAAACATATTACTATTACATTTACTCTGTGTGGCCATGCCCTGTATAAAGTCTTATTTTTACTATTGTTGATTTTAACTTATTTCATCAGCCTATTACTTTATATTTTTTGATTGGTGTCCTGATATTTTGCTGTTTTTGATTGTTGTTACATAAATATAATACATTATTATTATTATTATCACTGTGACAAGGGCAGAATAAAGGTAAGTCTTAAAATTAAGTATTTATAGACACTGATTCACAAATCAGTCAAAAAAAATAATTTTGCGTTTCTCTTTTCCATTAAAAGTAGCAAGAGTCCACACGAACACATTAACATTTCCAACTCCTCCTTCCTCAGCGGTTTGAGAGCTGCTCCTCCTGGAAATAATGTCTGTAGTCTGGTTTTCTCCTGATGGTCAAGAGACTGAGTCAGAATCTGACCTCTTGTAGCAGACACTGAGGCACACTTGAAAACCCAGATACAACATTTAGAATTATTTGCTCGTGGTACAAAAAAGCATGTGGTGGATGATTCAGTCCAAAAGTATGCTGTTGCTAATAATGATCATCAGAGACTTTGCGTGATACAGGGGCAGATCCAGGGCTGGGGACTGGGAGGCTCTGGCCCAGGCTGTAGTCTGATTGACCCCTTTAGTGCCCCTCACCTGTCAATTGCCACTTACTTACACTACTAACAATAAATATGACTTTTGTTGGTGAAGATTTTTTGAAGTTCACATTGTGTTTGAACAGGAAATACATTTTAAAATATGTTCCAATGATGTTTGGCTTTGCTCCGAGCTATAGAGCTTAAACAGTAAACAAAGAGATGTACAGAAATGTGCACCTGACTGAATCAGGTATTTTGCATGGATGTTTGACATATAACCTCTGTGTAAAGTGTGGGCCCGTTTATGGCCCCATGATTAAGAAAAACCCTAGATCCGCCACTGGCACGAGGATCCAGCAGTGATCTGATGAGTGAAAGTGTTTCACTCACCTTGTTGTGTGACTTTGAAGAGACGGAGGTGGCTTCAGTCTGGTGATGTTGACTCAATGCTGGAAAACACAGGTGAACAACTTCAGGAACAACTTGATAAGAAAAACAAAATGTCACTGGCTGTTATGTCCCATGACACACACATGTATAACACCAGAACAACAACAACCAGAACATAAGAGAGTACAGCGGGCTGCTGTGTAGGTTGACTTGAACAAGGACAGACCTGCAGCCACTTGTCTGCTGGTTTCTTACTTTCTTTTGTGTTGTCTCTCAGGTGAAGTGTGTCCTCAGCTACCGCGTGAACACACCACGGAGTTTAAACGAGAGCACAGGCGGTTGTTTAAAAAGTTTGGATGGAAGTTTCCAGGCGCTACCATCGTGTGTGGTGGTTGTCAGTCCCGGTTCTGGTCGGATCCACCCAGACTTCGGCCCCTGGTCGGATCCACCCAGACTTCAGCTCCGTGTCTGTCACCGTCACTTCTCAGCACAGGAACTCACGCTGCCTTCACTGGCTCCCGCCACGCTCCGTCAGATTGGGTCTAAGGTTAAATCTACCACCCCCACTCGTTCGTTACGCGAATTTAGCTCTCTGGCCGTCACAAAGATACAACATCATGGGTATTTACGTGTATATTGTTATCTAATCCAGGATTGAAATTCCTACTGGTGGCTAACTTTCCACTTCCGAGTTTGTCTGTTTGACATTGTTGGGAACTCATAATATCCCACAGCACTCAAAGGCAGCATAACAAGAAGCGGTTCAGTGTACTTCCTCATTCTGTCAAATCAACAGTAATGACTTCATTATATTAAGATTGTGTGCGGTTCAGTCCACAGAATGACAAACAACACATCTGATTCCACAGGATGTCTGTGTGGATTGAAGAATATGTCCAGACTTTACAGCCTGGAGACAAAACTGTCCAAATTCAAAATTCACTTTTCAGTGAACAATAAGAAAGTGTTTCCCCTCTCTCTTTTCTTTATATATATTTATGCTTTTTTATCATTTTCGACATATTGTATGTATGTACTGTTTTATTTCTGACTAATATATACGTTTACTAATATCTGTTTATAGAACACACATTGCAGATCTGTGCTCAAAACAAAAATATTGAGCTAAAGTGAAAGTAGCCACAGTTCAATAAAGTTGTTCAAAAATATACACAAACAAAAACAGACAAATCATTGCCACAACACTAATGGTTTCAATAATAGTTCATATTAACGGAAACATAATTTAGAGTAGTCTACCAGCCACAGTTTTATCTTACACATGGCAGTAAAGATGGCTAGCTGTATTCAATAACGACACTCATATAGCTACAGAGATGCAAAATACACACAAGAGAGACACTAAATGACAACACATGCATTGAAAATGACCATAACGTATCTCAAAATGAATCCAAAGAGACGCAAAACATTCACAAAATGTTTACAAAGACACAAAACGACAACAAGGCATCACGATAAATGACCACAAAGAGAAAAAAAAACACAAAGAGACACAGGTTGATGTTGATGATTTTTTCTTTACCCTTATATTTTTATTTATTTATACATTTATTTACTATTTAAACTACTGAAACTTTTTTCAGTAGCTATACTCTAATAAGTAATTATTTTCATGACCTACTTTGTGTGAATACTTAAAATATTGTAAATTGAGCTCACTTTTTTCTATTCTCCCTTCCTCTAATCACATAATGTTTCAAATTGTCAGTAAACAAAACTATTTATTTGAGTATTTTAGCCACTGGAGGGCGCCATTTACCAATGGAACATATAAGTGGGAGTGAAAATGCATTTGTACTGACTTAGTCACACTTTTTAATGTGTTTTTTTTTACGTACAGTAACCTACTGATAAGACATTATACATCAACATACAGATTAAGACCTATCACATTATTTAACTGCAGCTAGAAAACCACTATGCATGAGAAACAAAAATAGATCATGAAGTGAAATTGAAGGGGGAGTGTGGGTGGTTTGTGTTATTTTATCTTCAATAATATTTAGCTTCACACTGATTTAAAGTGATGATGATGCTTACTCATTTAAAAACACCATCATTTCAAAGAAAAGAGTGCACAGATATAAATCTGCTGAAGAACATTTGATTTATTATTGGAGTTTATTATATTCTTTTGCCATCTATCCTCTTGACCATGCACTGTACATGTCTCTGGGGACCAAACACAGCAGAGATCCTACACGTGGCACAATCCCATTGAGCTGTGAGCAAAACCAGCTGTGTGGACTACGTAAGTCAAAAGAGAGTTTCGGATGAGCGGTGTCTCTCTTCCTTCCGAAAAAATAAAACCACAGCAACCAGCTACATCCTCAATCATCTCCTTATATGTGACAATGTTGTTTAGAAGTGTAACTCCTCGCTCTTGATTCCAGATGGGAGGCAGAAGTGAAACAGGGTTGGATGTATGCCTCTTGTTTTTGTGTGGGAGACAGAAGTGAAAATCCCCTGGATTGTTTCATTGATTTCATGGGTGGTGTTCCCCTTTAGCAATACCACATGTTCATGAGGTTTGAGTTTACAGGATTATGCCACGTTCTGTTTTGAGGATTAGGATCAAACAGGATTCTGTCTCATTGAAGTTCTATTTAACTTTCATTTAGCCAAAATGAACCTGGTCTGACACAGACTTACTAGAATTTGGTCCTGAGAAGAAGCTTTGTTGTTCAGAGGACGCTGCCATTGTGGACCATCATCACATTTGACCCCTGCTGTGCCTCAGCCAGCCCACAGCGCACATGACCGTCTGATGTACTTGTGGTTTCATGACTGTAAGAAGCAGGTTTATTTTTCTGCCTGTTTAAGGATTTTGATGACACTTTTTTCCTGAGCCAAGGGAGGAATAAATATGTTTTTTTTCCCTGAAACATATTTCAACATGATGCGAGCATTTGGGATTTTAGGAGTCAAAACATTGACACTGTTGCTGTGGGAGAGAGAAAATCTCATATTCCTGCATCCTCTTAGTGTCTGCTGGTGTCACTGTCACAATTCATAAGAAATGTTTGTCCACATTTTAATGTCTTATGTTTTATGGACAGAAGATGTCTCAGATTGGGATGCTGGGCAGAGTATGAGGATTATATAGGCTACATATAGATACAGACCAGTATGGTTTTAACTCATAATGGATAAGATAAGAAATAAAGTCAAAAGCAATACACACTGCCTTTAATGCTATTTCATCCAGCTCTTTTTTTTAATTTTAATGTTTTTACCAGAAAGCTGAGAAATGACAGGAAATTAGACCCTGAACCCCCAGTGATTAATCTCCCACTATCTCTCTCCATGCATATTGCATGTATTAGTTAAAATTGGATGGATGGATGGATAGATAGATAGATAGATAGATAGATAGATAGATAATCAGATAGAAGTGTGTACTGTTGGTACTGTGAAGTGTGTGAAAATACCTCCAGTATCCTGTTAAAGACAGAAAGAAGAGACCTCCACCGAGGGAGTTTTTACCCCATGCAGAGAAATATACACTTTCAATTCCTCATTTGCTTCATGATCATCATTTTATAGGAGATGACGTCAGGGAGTCTACCATTTCCCACAGTAAAGTCGATTCAGCCCCTGTTTGACCCATACAGCTCTTCAAACTAACGAGTGGGAATATAGGAGGTAGTTGGTGCATATAGCCCGAGACTTAGCTTTGATGTTATAGGGTCATCCAGGGGAAGGATTTTTTTCTATAGGTTTCACTCTTCCAAGACTGAACAATCTCTACGTTTACAAGCACGTTTGATCAAAAAGGGTTTGAGAAGACAGCGATAAACTGAACACTGAGACGTGATGAAAGCAGACCATCAAAGCACAGCAGCCTTTCTCCTCTGTGTTAGAACCGATCGCTGAGCGTGAGATCATTTTAAGCTGCATTTAAATCATTTTGGCGTGTTACTAAGCTACAGAAGGGTGAATTTTACCCTGCCAATCAAAGTGGGTCGACTTCATCTGGGAATTGTTGCTGCTGTCGTAGCACACACATTTTAAACCCACTGGGAAGGAAATGTAAAGGTGATAGCGAAGAATACCCTGCCTGGCTTATAATGTAGGTGTCATAGCTGACGATGAGTGTGACTTTCAATATATTAGGCCTGTGTTTGTGGGCTAGATTTAAAAACATAAAGATTATAGCAAAATCATATCCATCCACGGAGGAGGAATGAGGCATAAACAATGCAAAGACTGAAAGGGTCTGATAGCATCGGACACTGCTCAGAGTCACTCCCATTAAAATCAATTCTTCACTTCACGCCCACTCCCTCCGACAGCACAAAAATCTGCTCTGACCCACACGGCTGGATCTCAGCTCAAGAAACACCCACATGAACCTTTCAGCTTTCCTTAATATAACACTGGCCTGAAATCTGCATTACAGAGGCGGATTTCATGCATGGCGCCATCATGGGAATTTTCTTAGAATTGAAGAATTGGACAACAACACTGACCAAATAAGCTAAATCAGGAAATTACATTATGGATTTGAAGATGCAGTGATGTAACTAGCTTGTGTGATCAAGTTAAACAGAGTAAACATGCAAAGTCAGTCTTATTCCACAAGTGTTGAAAAAACAAGGTTTGTTGTTGTTCCTACCTTCTCACACCATGGCAACATTTTCCAAATAGTCTTGTGTGTAGACTATTTTAAGTATAACAAAAGAGATTTGTGTCACATGCACATCAGAAGCTGTAATTAAAATTTGTATTCTTTTCACATTTATCCGGACAGCCAGAACTTTTCCTGTCCACTTCCCTTCACCCACAATGCACAATAGACCATAAATGTATGTGACCTAACTGGCTCTTGGTTTTCTGTGTAACCAAATTTTGAGGGGATTATTATGAGCGGAAATAATTGAATGCAACTCGATTTTGGAATATGCTCTTTGTCAGCATAAGCTAAACAACAACAACAATAATAATAATAATAACAGTTATAATAATAGCTAAACACACCAAACTGAAACATACAGATTTCTATGTTGTTTTCTTTCTCGCCTCAAGCTGTCAGTGGGCCTGTTGGTCTGCCGTTGGAAAAAATCCCAGAAAGACACAAAAAACATCCAAAATTAGTCACAATACAATTACAGAGAAATGCAAAGTGGATGGTTAAGAGACTAAATGAGTCCAAGATGTGCAACACAACCACAAGAGACATGAATTGACCATTAAGCCACAAAACACAACCAAAAAGACGTGCAAAATAACCATAAACCAACCTCAGCGGACATGGTTGTGTGGTTTGTTTTGTGTCTCCTCCAGGCTGGGGCTCTTGCAGGAGGGGGGGGGGGGCTTTTATATATCAGGGGCCCATTGTGTCACAATCCCTCAATGGAGACAATAAATTAGGTCAGCATTAAATGTGAGTGCAATTGGCAAAAATTGCAAGGAGCAATTCATTATCTCTCAGTGGTTTTCACATTAAAGATCTTAATAAACACTTTTCCATTTAATACAGAGCATTAGCCGTAAAAAGCTCTCTTTTGTTTCCATGGTAATTTATTGCCTTGGTAGTCTTTTTCTTTTTACATCAACAACAGCGGGGAGGAGGGGGCGGGGCTACAATTAAATGCCACGCTGCGATTGGCTGAGATCGTAAGCGCACGTGCTCCCTCTCCACGGCTGCTGCCCGGGACTGAAGAGCCGCACAACGAGCGCGAGCCTCGGCAGCAGCGAAGCGCGGAGCCCCGCTGTCCCCCACCGACCTCCGACAACTCCAACAACCCACAACAACAGCAGCCATGACGGAGCACACGCGAGTTCTCATGTGGCTGCAACTTTTCGCGGCTTGTCTGGTGTTGGCAGCGAACGGTAAGTTTGCTCTCCCATGTTTGTTTACAGTTGAAACCGTGGACGTCCCCGGAGCGTCGCAGGTTTCCGTTGAGTTGATGGTTTCTCTCTCTTTGTCTTGTCTTCCTCTCACTCTCTTTGTTCCTGACTGAACCCTCTCAGTTGTCATGTACTCTCAGCTCGTGTGTTTGCTATGTGACGGTGTAAACCTGAGCCTGGCCCCGTCACTTCTTCAGCAGTGTGACATGTGCAGCTACACAAGTTCGAACCCCCCCGAGGAAGAGCACAGTGCGGGAATGTGAGGACTGAGTCAGTGTTTGGCTCAGACACTACAAGATTAGTTTAGTTAGGAGGATGATCACATCATTTATTAGAAATAAGAAATAGGGCTGCATGTTTGTCAGGTGTTCCTCTTCTCTGCCTCTTAAGTCAGAATGAATGCTTACCTGAGGGCAGTTTGGTGCACAGTGACCCCTTTCAAACAGCAGGACAGATACAGGCTGGTTATTATGTTTAACCTCATGCCATCGGCGTTTGGCTTTGTTTGCATTTCCATGCATCAAACACATTTAGGGCAGTGGACAAAGGGCAAAATGGCCTCATTCTCCTGCCTTCACTTCTCCTCACAGACCTACAGGGGAAGACTTCACATGTCACACGAATCCTTGGAATGATGATGTATTTTCCAAATGTGAAAATGTCCCTTTTTCCACTGCGTGCACTCAGACAAGGAGGAGAATTCATAAGTCGGGTCGGTGCTATATGTGAAAGACAGATTGTGTTTTTTCCCGAAACATTTGGACTTTTGACCCCCTTCATGTTGACAAGTCAAGCTTTGACGTTTCCTTCACGACTCAGGGATCAGTGCTTGTTTCCAGAGGTCTGGTCTTTTCAAGTCACTAATAGATTTATGTGGCAATGTTGTATTAAATAGTCAAACAGTTGACTGAAGCCTCTGGTTAGTTGTAGGCCTATAGACATACGGTTTAAGTAGTCCCCCTTGCTCATGAGTAACTTTCTTGAATATAAATATGGCATTATATCTGCTCATCAAACCCTCAAGTGGTGGTTCTAGGATTTGTGGGCCTACAGATGATATGTACTCATGTCTTTTTCACTTGAACAACACATCATTAAATATATTTTGAAAATTCATTGTCAACATAAACACATTGAGTTCTTCAAAAAGCTTTTAAAATGAAAATCTTACTACATTATCATATTTAGTCTTAGTAAGTGACTAGTTTTTTTTAAAGACTATTGACAGGAGGGTCAATCAGCTGTAGTATTTAGCATTTTCTATCTGTCAAAGTCTAGTTTCCAATTCACTTTCTGACCATCGGCTAATTTAAATAAGTAATTGTTTCAGCTTTACATGTGACTCAATGCGGTTACTTCTTAAAAATGTGGACTGTATTGCATTCTGTTTCCTGTAACACCCTCATGCGTGACAGCCAGGCTGCTACGTTTCCCCTGGTGCATCTCTTGCATAAATGTTTTATACCCTCCTTTTAATATCTTTTTGTTGTAACTGAAACTGGAAACATTTGCAGCCTGAAGAGAAGCACATACATCCCAGCTGGTTTTTTCCTCAAGTATCAGGGGCTGGACGGCCATATAGAGAGAATAGGTGTGGTTGCCCTGACCACAGCATTGAGTCACTTTTCCGGATACAGCAGCCAACACCGACATGCCAGTGAACTTCCACCCACAACAGTCGTCACTGAGACCTTTTCAACGCTGTCAGGGAGTTTAGGGTGGGGGGGTTGGGGTGTGGGACTGGACCTGCTACTGCTGTGTCATGTGAAATGTTTACAGGGCAAATTGAAAGCTGAGGAGAGTGTTCATTTTACACTATGAGGCTCAATTCAGCACATTGTGGCCCATTTGTCTTCTCTGTTAACTGCTTAGGGGAGAGAAATAGAAAACTATTCTTTGTCAGGACTGAGGATGTCTTCAATCACAGGACCACTTGAGAGCTAGCGGAGTGAACCCACGCTAAATATAACCAGATGCTGGCCCAATGGCGTGGCAGGAGTGTGTAATTTGTGGATGCATTCAGGTCCATTGAAACACTTTGCGGTTAGAATCTGTGCAAATTCACATGCGTGAGTAAAATAGGGTTCAATTACCAATATATCAGGCAGACATTGGACTTATTCAGGAATTTAATTTCCTGCTAATGTGATGGATGTGCTTCGTCCTCATCAGATCAGGCAGTGACTCATTTGCATGTTTTATTAATGGTTATTTGGGGTCATTTGATACATGAATTATCCTTTATTTTGATGAATGAGATTTCCCTCATCAACAGACTGAACATGTGCTGTGGCTCACTTAATAAGTTTTTAGGACTTCAACCCTGACAAGAGTCAGATGTTGACTTTTTTGATCGCAAATATTTTTTTAAATATACGCATACATATATATACATATATATGTATGCTTTTATTAATGTATATTTCTAAATCAATCAATATCAGACTTAAAAACCACACTACCAAACCAATGAATAGAGCTGAAAAAGCAGTTGGTTAATCGATAAATTGAGTGAAAGAAAATGAATCTTCAACAGTATCCTGTATGAATCCATAATTAAATCAGAAAGTTTGTGAATGTGTGTGAGGGAAAGTTGAATGTCTGTGTTTCTTTGTCAAATCCACCTTGTACCATCTGCATGTGCTGTGTCCTCCCGCATGTGTCTTCTTCAGCTCTAATTACTTTATTACTTTTCCCATCAAATCTCTCAGAATAGCTTCCTTAATCAATGTTTCATTGCAATATGGAGTATCGTCTAATTTGGGCCACTTGATTAGTATCACTCGTCCCATTTTCCAATCTGCCATGTTGAATTTTTTAAGCACTGTCGTATTAAATAAAAGATTTATCGAAGGACAAAATAGTCACTACTTCAATCCAAAAACATGAAATGTTTGAGTTCAAGTGATCAGAGCTCAGTAACAGTGTTGCACATAGGCATCACATTCAGTTAAGACGGTTGTTGTTGTGACATTATTCCAGTACAGTTCTTCAGAGAAAAGCATGTTGTTGCGTTGATGGTGCGTGACGTCTGAGTGTATTTTTAGCAGCTGGCTATCTTTGTTTTTATTTTTTCTGAGCCTCAGCAGATGGCTGTGCTGCTCTAGAGTAACACTTGAAGATTACACAAAGCTAACCTGCAGCAAGAGTCCTGCTGATCTTCATATAGACAAAAAGGTTCAGGGTTATTTAAGGACTCAGAGCAGGCCCGACCTTGATGAATCCACTTCCTGTCCAGGTCCTCTCTTTCTAATGTCTCCTGCACTCAGTGGTGCAATTTGGCAATCAGTCTTGATGGGCACTCTACAGGTCTCAAGCCTTCTTATTATGCCTCAGCACATCCTTAACGGTTTTAACAAGGGCTGGACCTGTGTGTGTGTATGCGTATGTGTGTGTGTGTTTGACGCAGGCGGCTCTCCTTTGCTTTCTGGAACACAGAGTTCCCACACTTGCCTGCCAGCCTATATGCTCCGGCATGCCAGTGTGTGTGACAGAGCAGAGCGCAGAGTGTTACTGTTTTCAGGCCTCAGGACATGGAGCAGTGACATAACCACAAACACTTGAACATACACACATACACAATATATTCAGGGTTATTCATATGTGTATATAAGGCTCCTACACAGTCAGATGTGGAGCAGATCAACCTGGCACTTTTTTTATAGTTCCTTTTTAATAAGCTAATTCCTCCCAATCCCTCTTCAACTGTTACTGTGCAGCTAATCTTCATGTCATCTTTAATAAGAGTAAGCCAGATGAAAGATTTTTGCCCATGGCTGTGGACTCTGTATTTTCCTAACAACATTCTCTAAGTGAATTTACTTTAAAATACAGTTATGTATTTTTTCTTTATGTTTATTCATGAGTGTGGTCTTTCAGTTTGAGAGCAGGACTTATTGATTTGTAATGCTTTCACTGAAACCCCTGTGGTCGCACTCAAATAGCCCCTGCTAGCGCTAAGATTTGCTTTGCTTGTGCTCAGACTGTGCGATTGGCCTAACGACACCACCTTCATGGAGCATAAGTACAGTAGATCCCTTGTCAACGTGGAGCGGCAAAATCAAGGAATTTAAAAAATAAAAAACTCATAAGCAGTCACAACAATTTGGTTTCGCATCAAACTGATTAATATTCATGAACGCCCCTCATGTTAAGGTGACATTTCCCCAAAGTGGTATTTTATTCTCAAAGCCATTAAGTGTTTTACCAATATGGGCTGTGAATGTCCTCAGAGAGTTCACTCCTAATACTTGTGGACTGTAATGGCTCCTTCGTCTGCATAACAATTTTGCAGAGCCCTTATATGACTTCCTACAACATTTTTTGTAAAAGGGTACTATCCATCAGCTTTACCTCTTATCCTTGTAAAATGGTTGTTTCCCTTTTGTCCATTCACCTATGATCTTATATAGTTTGAGAGGAGATGTGTTGACTTAGATCAGGGCATCTTGTAGTTTTTCTGTGAAGCTTCTAAGAAGTGAACAAATGAATTGCCCTAGTTGCTTATGTCAAGACATGCCCCCTGTAGCAGTCACTGCTCTCATGTAAGATGTGACCCTGGTTTTCTTAAAGTTTACTTCAAGAGATTCAAGTGGAAAAACGAAGAATTGCTTTTTTGATGTGTGCACGTGGAGCCTCACATGGATGTCTCCCAATGTTTGCAATAAGAATCTCGCTACATGAACCGATATGACAGCCACGCATGTTGAGCTGTGTCCTCATAGCTAAGGCTCAAGCTCACGCAGAAGCACATCCACCCCTTGTTGGTGGGTCTCACTGATGACTGAATCGTTATGTTTTGCTCTGTGTTTTTGGTCTGGTATTTGAAACTCATTCTTGCACTGAGGCATCATGGGAAAGGCACAGACTATGACTCATAAGGAATGAGAGAAGCACAATGCCCGGTGGAAATGGCTTGTTCTGCCAAACATAACTCCACATACCTTCCTAATCTGTCACTGTAAAGTTAAAGTGGGGCACTGCGCTGGGTACACTTAGCACAGTGGTGTCATCTGTGCAAATGTATTTAATGTTGTAAGTGCATTGGTAGATGCTGCAGGGAAGCTCTAACTTTGATTTATTAAGGAGAATATCAGCTTTTTAAATAATTAGAACAATTGATATTTTACAATTCACCATGCTAATGCAGTGCCTGTTCTAAACTTGCCTGTTTGGAAGGGGCTTTTTCTCTTGATGCTGATCCAAAGAACCCTGAAGCCACCACTGCTGCACAAAGAGCTTTTCACCTGTTTGTTCAAACCCAGGGCCTGTTTAACCTGCACTGCAGACTGCCTGTTAAGGCACGCTATGCCACCCCCACTGACTGAAAGGCTCTGTTTACATTTTAATTCAAATTATATTAACATAGAACGTATCACGTGTCCAAATCAAACCAAAGTCGACACTGCACTTCCTTGGGGTCCATGCCAAGTGTGTAGCCAACCTCACAAGAAGAGTTCTTGAGATACACGTTCCACAGACGGATATTTCTGGAATAAGTAGATAGATATTTGCAGGTTCAGTCCAAGATTTATTAGAACATCAAGATGCTAACATGCTATGGCTTGTTTTCACTTCGCCTCTAACAAAGGGATTTAGGAGTCACTGCTGCAGCAGCATTCTTTTTTAGGCACATGCAGCCAAAACAGGGTTAATATAGAGGTCAAAGAGACAAACAGCACTTAAAGCGTTTTGCCCATATTTGATATATTTCTGGACAACTGAACAGTTTTAGAAAATTTCCCGACATAGACAACAGCAGCAGCAGCTTGAAGAAATACACAAAATAATTTCTCACTGACGTTGTTAAATACATCCCTGAGATTTTGGTTGCCTGCACATCACAATGGAGATGAATAGGTCATTCAAAAATTCTCCAACATGTATGTGTCGGTCATAAGGACTATGTCTAAGTGGAAAGTTTGTTCAGTGTGAGTACCAGAGGGGATGATTTGGAAAGTAATGTCATTTTTCATGCACCATAAAACAGATAAGATTCACTAGCAATGTATTGATGATGTAGGCACAAGTCTCAGAAATGGACAACTCATGACAGAACTGACCCTTTAAATTGAGGTGGGTGAAATTAGAAGTGCTAAAATCAAAGCCTTTGTTCCATCATGGATTTCTCAATAAAATAAACTGAGAGCCACAGATTTATCTTGAAATACAAAGTTGTGTTTATCTGGAACAGCATTTGTCAGCTGTTCCTGTTGATTAAGGAGAAGAACAACTCTGTGGTTTCCTCTGAAACAGCAGCAGAGTTTAGAAAGGAAACCACATACACAACTACTTATTACATTTTCTAAATGGTTGAATTTAATGCCAGTTTTTGCTTTAAGCGGGTCTTGTGATCCTATCATATTTGTAATATACTGTGGATATGTTGGAAAAATAAGCAGTTTTCTTTATTACTGTGTAATTTAATACAGTTGTGTTTTTTTTGAAGTCTCTGATGGTTTGACCACTGTCTCGTCACTGACCACCTTGACTAATACATCACTAATTTAATTTCCTCTTAAAATCCTGACCGTCTCCTGAAAGAAGAAGAAGAAAGGAGAAGGTTATGCTTTCATTTACGCAAAAACTACTCGGCCAGTTTCCATGAATTTTGTGGAGGGGTGGGGCATTGCCTAAGGAGGAACCAAAGTTTAGCAGCAGAGCTAGGATTTTATTTTTTTTCACTTCCTTTAACATTTGAGCGTTTATCCCCAAACATTTTATGATGAAAAAAGCAGGCATGTTTATAGGACTCATTTGTTTGTGTTTGTAATTTGATCTAAATAAAAATCTGGATTTAGAGAATTTAAATGTTGTTTCACAAGGGGACTGTTCGACCTTGCTGGAGTTATGCATGCCGTTGTAGTGAGTGAATCAATCAGATTGTTCCAGTAAAATATTATATTTAATCTTTTCTCAGGAGGTCATTTGTTTAACGTTGTTATTTTATCTTTTCCTGTTGGAGCAGTCTGCCCCTGAAGGAAAAGAGGTTGTGCTCCTTCCCTTGAGATAAACGGGAAGCAATATTTGGATAAGGATGTGTTGGCGGTGCCAGCCAAGCCTGTTGTAACAGTCCCATGAGATTTGAAAGCACTTGAAGGCCATGACACTGGATACAACACTGATAACACTGGACATCCATGAGAAGTGCAGTTCAGTGGATAAACAGCCAAACGGATGTTTGCAAAGTGGATCTCAGTCTTTCTATTTTTTCCTCCTTCCTCATTGGTGACACAGATCTACATTACATTTCCTCTGATGGAGAATGGCGTCCAAATTTTGTTTAGTGGATAAAATAGAGGTGAGAAAGATGGAGAGGACACAGGATGTATGATCCATAGGAAGTTTCAAGTGTCTTTGAAATGTCTTTCAGCTGTGCCATTGTGGTCGCTGAAATTATACCATCAGCTGGACTAAACAGTACTTTTGTTTGCACGTATTTCTGTTTGAGGTGGAATATGCACCCTGCTAAAAGAACCAGGAAAAAAACAGGTCATAGCCCATCACACTTTGGTTCTTGAACCACCAGTGTCACACTTGGGTGTCAACCTTAATTTCCTCATCAATTATCCAAATGATAAATGTTAACTTGGTAATGTCATCCCTGCCCTCTTGGGTGTTAAAATGCTCCCAAATCATTTACTCTCTCCATATTTAAAGTGACAAAATGGGGTAATAAGGGTATAATTTAAAAGTTTATTTCCGCAGTGTAACGAGGTGTGCGTGCAGGAAACTGTAATTACACGTGGTTTGTTGTTCAAACCATATATAGAGCCTAGTTTAGTATTTTGTTAGATTCTATGGTATCTAGTTGAATTGATCATACTTAGTTTTCAATTTGTGGTATTTATTATTTTAAATATATACAGTATATACTTAAGGAGGAGAGGCACTGACAATAAATCATTGCTCTTCCAGTCTTCACTGTTGAAAACCACCACGTGCCTCCTCATTCCTTTATTTTCTCCACCCAGTGCTGGATGACATGATTTCCCTCGTGCCCTGAAAGCTGCCAGATTGTCAGAATCTGGCAGAGCAGCGGTGAAGCTGGTGGAAGCATCCAGTGCTCTTGTTGTGTTTACAGTGTAGTGACGGCTTACTCAGCTGTTCAGCCTAACCCATCCAACGTGCAGCAAGCTACAAGGGAAAAAATGACAAATGTATTTGCAATGGAAATTTTAACTGTCTGCTACACCTTGTATGAAATGTTTTTCTACTCCATCAACTTTATTTTTCCTTTTGTACATGAAGCTCCCTTGACCTTGTAAGAAGCAAAATTAACTGCGACCAAAAGCACTGGCACTGAGCCAGTGCTGATTGCGTAGTGGGAGCTGGCGGATCCTGGATAAAAGGTTTTTTTCATTTTCTGACGATATTGGTATGACCAGAATATCATAAATATCCAAAGAAGTGAACTCCTCTTTGTCAGACTTCTGCATCATGCTGTGATGATGTTGAGAACACTGTCCTATTCAGCTGAATATAGACTGATATATTCTGATATATTTTCTATTATATTCTGAGATATACTCTTCTTATATTCTCTGTTGTATTTCCTGCTACACTAAATTCACAAAAGACAGTTCGATCTAAGAATTATTTTTTAATTTCTCTCACCAAGAATTTCCATAAAGAAAGAAAAATAGGATTTGAGCTCTTGAACCTCTTTAAAACATGTTTTACTCTGAGATAATGCTTAAAAAAACGACTCTTCTAACACTGACAAGTCTCAACTGCTGCAGTATCTGATTGTCCTCTTCCTGTCCTGAAATATGGGCCTGGGGATATCAGATGTTTGTTGACAGGAAACGCTGAGCTGTCAGGCATTTATGAAGTCTGGGCCTAGAATGTGACTTGTGCACAAACTGAAGCTGATTTCTGTTTCTAACTCTTTACACCAAATCAATGGGACAGTGTTGCAATATGAGCGGGTCAAAATGTTTTTTAATTTACTTTCTGTGTTCATGAGGTTCATTGACGCAGACCTCTGTTCTCTACTAGATACATTTCTGCTGCTCTACTTGAGCTGCTTGTCACTATTTGAAATTTCTGTAGCAATCAACCTGTCATTCCCCTTCTGTGTGCAGGGGATTACTGTGAGGTGAATGTGTGCAGTAATGGTGGAACCTGTGTTACTGGAGCAGGAACTCCATTCATCTGTATCTGTCTTGATGGCTTCTCTGGAGAAACCTGCAACGAGACTGAGACTGGTAAGTTATTCATCCTAACCCAGATCCTGAAGAAAAAAACCATACAGTACACAGTACTGCTTAACCTCTGTTCAACTCATGCATGTCTTTCCTCTCCTCCAACAGGGCCCTGCAACCCCAATCCCTGCAAGAACGATGCCATCTGCGAGGTGACGGGCCAATCCCGCCGAGGTGACGTCTTCAGCGAGTACGTCTGCAAGTGTCAGCCGGGCTTTGAAGGTGTCCATTGCCAGAACAGTAAGTCTGTGCTACCTCTTCAATAGTTTAATGAGGATTACATGAATACGTTGTTCAGCATCTGAACAATATTCTCTGTAAAGTTGTGCTATAACTCTGAGGTTTTGAATAATAGTCTGCTTCAAATTCAATCATGATTCACGGAAAGTTGTTCTATGTTTTTATTTCCAAGCATATTTGTTCTGGCCAGTTTAAAGGTTTTTGGTGTATTAACATTTTGGCCAAGTCTTCACATTTTCTTGATGTATTGAGAACTCAATTAGTCCAAGTCATTCCTACTTAATCATTTAGCAAAGCTAATGAGGTCACTGTTTATCTTTCTAACCCGGCACTCTAACTTGGAGACAGCTGTCGTGAGTGCTGGCCACCAGACAGACAGCTGTGATCCTTATGGGAGCCTCATTCACACGTCACTCAGACCAGGTTGGTTAAGTCAGGGTCAGGCCTTAAAGAGGGAAACAACGCTGGGAACATGTGCTGCCCTCCTCCAACAGCCTCCAGCCTCGCAGACAGATGGCTACTGTTTGCACGAGAAGGCGGCAGAATAACAGTAGGCCTGTGTGCAGAAAGAACTAATTTAGCAGGAAGCTTTTAGGAAAAGCCAAAGTGCATTCTGTGTTTGATCATGTGTGCCTTTTTATCCTAGGTGTCCAAGGGGCAGATTTAAGTTCGATAAAAGGTAAAACAGTAAAACTGGGATTCAAGAGAGAATGTTCTGGGTGTGTGTGTGTTTTCCTTCTTGGATCCAGGTGCTCTCTGTTTCTTTGGCTGCATGTGGAGGCAGAAGATTTCCACAAACAGAAACACTCCCCATGCATGCACATACACACTCTCTCACAGAAAGGGAAGTGTTGAGGTCAACATTATCTCTCCTTGTTCCTGACTCAAGTCCAGCAGAAATGTGGCATTGAGAGCGAGGTCAGCATTAGATACACCACGTCACCACCACACTTTTTTTTATTTCTCCAACCCTGAAAAGAAAACTTTCTTTCATTCCCATAAATTAGTTGTTTAACGCACTCAAACTTTACTGACAGTATGCCTATCCCTTCAAGGACGTTTTAGTTTTTAAAGTTTGCATCTATTTTAATCTACATTTCCTCCGCCCACATTTATGCTCCAAACATACTCATTTTACTGAGTACAGTCCAAGTTAACTGTTCTGTGTTTTACTTTTAACCCTGAGAACCACAAACCACAGCTCATAAAAATCCATATATTCACACTTTTCTTCTGGAAAATGCTGTCAGACTAGGAGCCCTCTGCAGAGCAGGCACTTACACTAACCAGATAACGCCTCAGGGAAACTGATGAGGGGAATTCATTTGACTGTGCTGGTTATGAGTACCCCTCCATTCACAGCTAATGATGACTGTGTTAGTGTAAGTGTTCTCGTGCGCGCGTGCGTGCATGTGTGTGTGCGCGTGAGCGTGTGTGTGTGTGTGTGAGAGACACCATCCACTAATATTCACTTACTGGAAACAAGTAAAAAAAAACAAGAACAATTGAGTTTAAAAAAAAATGATTTACTGAATTTTATTTCACCTAAAATTCTTTAGAGAAACCAATTTTGGATGAAAACGAAACCTTAAATTATGTGTGCACTCCCTCATGAACAACCCCACACAGCTCATGATCTCATATACAGGCTGTTTAGTAAACACATACACACACTGTTTATCCCTCGTGCCGGTCTAGCCAACAGGCGGCCCACATGGAGCGCTCACAACGTCAGCACTGCTACTGTTGCCGGGCGAAAAACGGTGAACGTGGAGGCGGAACGGTGAATTAGGTCTGCCCTCCTGACAATGTCACACTCACCGCTCAGGTCTGGCTCCAGCACTTGTGACTGTACTGTCCAATTGGCCTAAAAGCCTCTATGAGTGGGTGGGGAGGAGTGTGGAGATGCAGAGAAAATAGAGAGAAAGGTCAATGGCATTTCTCTTTGGGCTCAAGCAGATGGAAGTACTCAGGGAAGAGGGAGCCTTTTTCTTTCTTACGTCTCTAAATTCCAGATTTTCTCAACAGATAAACGCAGTTGAGTTTTTAGCTCCTCCCAGGATGTGGTAGTGTGGGCAGACCGGGCTTCATGCCCCCTTTGGAGAGAGTATGTGTGTGTATGTGTGTATATAATACATCTATATACAGTACATTTCTGACTAAGGGTGTTTTTACATAAAGTTCTCTTTAAATGAAAGTAACTCGCTCCTCTCTGACTTATATTCCCTTGTTTAAGATTGTTTCCATTTCACAAGCTACATTTAACCTACTTGATCTGCTTACCTCAAATTACAACAATATTTTAAGTAACAGAAGCAGCTGTCAGGTTTTAAATTGGAGAGGCTGAACGTTCACATGTAAACAACAACAGACTGATGAGAGTTTTAGCCATAATGAACCACAGAGGTGTTTTTGTTCAAGGAAAACCAGTACAGCTAGTTGGATAGAATGGTTAGACGGTTATTTCATGTAGACTAAAATTATATTTGATGAGAAGCTGGTGACAGTTGAGACTTACCTTAAGTTCCTTTTTAAATCAGTCAAGAGGAATCTTGTTGGAGAGATTGAATGACGAAAACTAAATTTCCAGCTCTGTAGTACCAGAAAATTAGGAAGGAGTATTTATTTGATTAATAATAAATGGTAAAGTAAGAATGTTCTTTTTCATCAACAACATTTTTGTTTTCACTGACAAAGTTAAGTACTGTATATTCACATCCGTTACTCCTATGCCTTTGACCACACCATGCAGATGGGGGTTGAGCGCTTTGTGTGAGCTCCTTCAGAAACTACAAGTACCAGTTATATAAATATGTCATCACAATGTGGTGTTCAGTCCGGGGAAATCCATTGTTGTTAAACATCCATGGGACTCCCTTTTGCATTCATGCAAGCCACAAGGGTTCATGACTTTTTAAGTTTGGTGACGATTCATTTCTCTGACTAAGATCTTTTTTAAGGTCCCTCTGTATGTTTGCTTTAAAGAAACAGTCAACAAGTGTACAAATGTAGCCTACATTTAGTTGATCTTACATTAAAACTGTGAACTGCAAATGCAATAATTAAGATATTAAATAGCTGAAGTTGTTGCACTTCTATAGAACCACAGCTATTATTTACCAGTGCACAGGATCTGATGTCACTGTACCTTGATTTATACACAGAGAGTGCTTAGAAACCAGCTTTAAATAATATGCTCTGTAAATACACTTTATGACATCAGAAGTTTCAAGTCAGAGCTCTGCATCCCTCCAGCAGACTGACACCATGGCAGACGTCCAATTTAAAGCTATTCCGGGTGCTGCTGTGGCGCTCCCTGGTGTACTAATACTAGTCCAGTCTTCACAGTGCACAGCAAATTACACATCTGGAAACCTTTTTTTTTTCATCAATAATCCCATTGTGGTTTTGTCTGGTGACCATAATGTTTTGAGAGCACCCCCCATAGTCTCTAAACCATGGTAACATGGGAACTGGAGATTAAAAATATGTAATTTCCTTATTTTATGTTTTATTAGTCTAGTTTAACTATTGTGCAAACTTTCAACTTTTTTTTCAATATTGGATAAAAGGTGCAAGGTTGATCACAGTTTTCCTGTACACTTGAATATTGCAGTATTAGGCCACACTTCCGTAAAGACAAATGTTATTAACTTAACCTTCGGGCTGACAGATGCACACTTGCACCTTGTATTTAGCCTCAACTCTTGATGGCTGCAGCACAGGCATAGACAGCTTTGCTGATCACCACATGCACTGCCAGCTGACCTTGGCTTAGCATTGATCAGGGTCTGGTTTCAGATAAGATTTGTATCGGCTTTTTGCTTCATGCTGAGACAGATACCGACACTCTCTATATTGTGGTAGTGAGCTGTTTCTCTTGTAAGCTATAGGGTTTTTTGGACACAGGCCATGCACATGCCCCTACTCCAAAAATCTGTAAGTGCTTAGTAGAGGATACTGCTTCATACAATATGTACAGCTGTTGTGTTATTTGTCTTGGTTGAAGTAGTTCCGATGTCTTTACCCTGAGGCATGTTTACAGGTAATGGGAGCAGCGTTTACATGTCGTGCGTACAGCTTTCACTGGTAAACAAAATATACCCACCTCTTCTGTGGCCGACATTTCTGTTGAATAAACAGCTACGTCCACTGTGTATCTTTCTGTAAGTTTAATTCACAACACATTTCAATATTTGAGACGTGCCACTTAGCACAGATAGAAGGTTGTGTAACATTATCTTAAGGTAAGTTGCACATTATCAAGGACAGAAACAGTATCTTTGGGGAATGACGGCACAATTCAGGTCATCTTCTCTTGTCCTGGACTTTTTATTGAGACAGCGTACTGTTTACAGAGTGTTACATGCACAGAAAAGAAGCGACGAGTTTCATCACCTCTTCTGTTTGGTCAGAGCAATTCAGCTGTTGGCTAGGTCAGTGGTGTAGAGAACTACCAATAGGATCTAGGAATTTCCAGCACAGTTCTCATGGATGATGCGTGAACCTCAGTCCCCCTCCGCCTTTATCTGGTTGTCACATAAATAGATTAGCGGCTGAAGCTGACCAGACTGTATGGTCCTTCTGTTGCCCAATCCTCTTACTGGAGAGGCCGCCACCAGCTGACACACGTCACGGCTTGACCAGACTGTCCGTCAGTCGGTCATCAATTTGTGATTCATGTCTCTGGCTTGCAGGTGTTGTATTTTCTGACATGTCTCATATGCTGGTTTGTATGCTACAAAAACTTAGATTGAAGTGCTTGTAGCACCAAAGCTGCTGGTTACACATTCTCCCAGGCAAACCTAAAATATGTCCTGATGTTATGAGTGTATCAGCACATCTGGATACAGACAGAGGTAGCTGCTATCAAATTGTGCTGCCACATGAAAGTGATTAAAGAGTTATTTAAAGTGTTTGGAACTTGATGTTTAAAATATTCAGCTGCTGCTGCTAGAAATAGTCTTTTTTATGTGATTTAGAGTGAGCTCCCAGACCTAGAAGTGTCATGACTGTGGACTTAAACATCCAGATGTTATGGATGCACATTTCAGAATGACTCTTTTCCTCTCGTGTCTGTGTGGGGAAAAAAAAAAAAAAAATGTTTGAACATGGAGCTATTTATGGACACTGCATGTGGGTTGTTTGTTTGCATATTAACAACATCTAGGGATAAAAGCTTCAGAGCTCTTGGCGTGCAGTCATCTGTACAACCACCTAAATATGAACCTCGACTAAAGCTGGTTTAGTCACACTGGCAGTTCTCGAGGGGGCGAGATAAAAAGGAGTTTGAGTTTATCCCTGTTTCACTCTGTCAATTCGTTTAGCTCCCTGACTCATTGAACACAGACTCAGAGCTGATAGTGATGGTAAGGGTGCCATCGAGAGGAAATGCAAAGAATTACAAGGAAATTATACAGTCAATCCACTTTTTCTAAACAAAAAATAAGGCTTTTATGAACTTTTTGCATGATTGAAACAAAGTTTTGAAGCCTTGCAGAACATTTTTATTGAGCTGAAAAGACAAATCTCTGCAAACATAATTTTGTTGAGTTTTGAAAGAACATATATTAATTTTTAAAGTTATCAGATGTACACAGTTTTTGGGTCATCATCCTGGCGCCTTTAACCTTTCAGCATTTTGTTTCGGTTTCAGAAAATGGCATGATATTTATCCCATCGCATGCATAATAAAGTTTTATAAATCCTCTACAGGCACCCAACAAAATACATTTACTCTCTGAACCCTTCCATTATATACTTTCCTGCTGACCACATGATCTCCTGGTGCAGCTGCTTCTTTGACACCACATATCTTGATCAAGGCTACGTTTACTGTAATGATAAGAACAAGCTTCTGTCAGCATGGCTTCAGCTAACCTCAGTCTGAGAAATATTCACACTTAAATCTCCAGCATGACGTGATCTGTACTCACTCCTAACTGTGATCTACGTCCAGACTGGTTGATTAAAGTTGACTGGTGAGCTGTTTTTTGGTTCAACCACAGTTTAGTCATGATGGGGATTATCTCTCTGTAGATATAAACGACTGTGCCGGCCAGCCATGCGAGAATGGAGGCATCTGCAGGGACCTGGATGGAGATTTCAAATGCCACTGCCCCTCGCCTTATGTGGGCAAACACTGCCAACTGCGTAAGTGTAACCAGCCACAAAAACATGCTCTCGCCTTAGAGCCAGATGGCTGCAAAGCTCTGTAGAGATTTTGTAAAGATAAGAGATATATTAGACCTGAGTAGGTGAATATATAGTCACACATGGCTCTTTCTTGTCAATATGAGTTGGACTAGCACCATGTCTTCACTATCCTTCTTCAGTCTGTCTAAATTTGTTTATAGTATTGGATTTCCAGTTGAGCTAACCTTCGTACAGGGACCTTTTAATCAGGTGTCTGAAAGTTTATTGTAAGCTGAATTTCCATGAGGGAAATGTCACGCTGACGTGTGAATCTGCCCTCCTCCACACTTCTTCTCCACAGGCTGCATTTCTCTGCTTGGCATGGAGGGAGGGGGCATCGCTGAATCCCAGATCTCAGCCTCATCAGTCCGCTACAGCCTGCTGGGCCTGCAACGCTGGGGACCTGAGCTCTCCCGCCTCCACAACAAGGGGCTGGTTAATGCCTGGAGCGCTGCTGCACATGACAGGAACCCATGGATAGAGGTGAGACCAGGGCTTCAGCAGATACGTACACAATTAATTTAGTGGGTAGATCAGGATGATTCATCTTAAGTTAGTATTAGTAGTCTTGAGGTCTTTGTTTTTGTAGAAATGTTAGAAGTTCTATTAAAAACGGAAATTAATCCTTTTCCTCAATTCCAGATCAACATGCAGAGGAAAATGCGTATCACAGGTATTGTGACTCAAGGTGCCAGTCGCATTGGAACAGCCGAGTTCATTAAGGCCTTCAAGGTGGCCTCCAGTCTGGACGGCAAGACATACACCATGTACAGAACCGACGGACAGAGAAAGGATAATGTGAGGAGATACATCAGGACACTAAAGCCCTCTCATTTTAAGTAGTTTTTTGTCCCCTGTGACACTTGAAACATTAAAAAATGTCAAAACACATTAGTGTAAACACACAAACCACGCCATATTTCCTAAAGATAGAAATGAACCACTAGAGGGAGCATTGTCTTTTCTACACTAACAAACTGCAGTGTCTGGTCACATTCTACTGTAAATAGACTGTGTACTGTCTTTTGGTTTGACAAAAGACCACATTACCACACGTAAACACATTTTTTTTAGGAAAACATTTATAACATATATATAATATTTCATGTTTGCAATAAACTTGCTGCAGTCCATCCTGTAGACAGTGACTACAATCTGCTTGGAAAACATTAATAAAATAAAACTGCTACTAATAAAATCATTATTAGTTATGAAATTAAAAATTATTAACTGTGTACTTGATTGGATTTGCTAAGTCCCTACCTGTGTTGTAGGTATTTGTAGGAAACGTGGACAATGACGGCACCAAGACCAACTTGTTTGACCCTCCAATCATCGCCCAGTTTATCCGCGTTGTACCGGTGGTGTGTCGCAAGGCCTGCACCCTGCGCATGGAGCTGGTGGGCTGCGAGCTAAATGGTAAACTTACACAGAAAAGAACATAAAACATACACTCTGCATGTACATCCGCAAACCAAAGGTGTTCAGTTCACTGATGTTTGTTAGTGACTGATATAAAGTAGTAAATGTAATACTCATTTCACTCCCTCAGCATTTACATGCTGTGTTTCCTCACTAATTATTTTCAGTCTTACACTCGGTGACCGATCATGACCGATGGTGATATGACAAATCAATACCACAATTATTTCACACCTTTAGCGAGATTATGATTAATGAACGATTATTTTATGCCCTCGTTAGTTTGTGAATGCACACACTGGGAAATGTATTAACCGACATGAGCAAGATTATGTTGGTGAGAGGATATAAATGTCGGTTTAGATACATATTCTATTAATTGCCCGGCCCCTGCTCAGATGATTTCATTACTCAGTAACTTTGAACACAATTGCATGCGGTCTGACAAGTCTATTCCAAGAGGATCCTGGAGCTCTCATCAAAACCATATAAATATTTTATTGTAATGATAGCGACACACATGCATCAAATATTCATGATTCAGAGACTTTGTTTTACTGCTGAGACATTTTTCACATTTGTCATCTGAAATGAAATGTCAACCCAGCAGGCAAACATGCTGAGTTCTTTGTATTCTGTATTGCAAGAAATGTCTTTTCTTTGTTATCATAAACCAGTGTGGGTTTTTCTTTGTTTTTTACACATTTTATGTTAATATTTTTGGATGTTTGTGTCACTTCTCAGGTCAGTGTCTGTTCTTCTTCCATCTTGCAATTTTTTGCATGACTGCAAAACTGTTCAATCTGCTATTTGTAGCTTGTTTGGTTTTAAGGTCACCTCTCAGTCGGACGAGAGATCACAACCAGCATGTGTGTGTTTGAATGACTTTTGGTCCTTTTTTTTTGGAGTGATCATTTGTTTCTTGATGGTTATAGGACAGACTTGATTCCTCTTTCACGCACTGCAAAGCAGCGAAAGCACAGCTAAAGTTCTGAATTTCGTCATGCAGCTTTCGCTCTCTGCTCATCTGACCTGCATGCTCTGCTGCCTTACTAAGCTACTGTCATTCAGACGTCTGTTTCAGCCTTTATAAATTAAATAATGAGTTCCACAAGTTTGTTTATACTTCATGATAAACATTCAGTTCATACTGGATATATGAATTGATACAGTGAGCATAAGAAAACTGTTAACGGCAAACTTGTGAAGGATCATCATAAAACTTTGTTGTGTGAGTATTAGATTTTGAGAATACAGTCACAATATTATGAGAACGAAGATGTAATATTATGAGAATAATATGAATTTTATTCAACATGGCCTCTAACTTAAACAGCTAGAAGAAACAAAGAGTTGAGTGAGTGAACCGTTAGATTCCACTATATCAGCTCGGCTACAGCTGCATATGGTATGTATGTCATATCTCTGCCTGCTGTATCTGCTAATCTCGTCCTCCACCATCATCACATCTAAATGTCCATTTGCTGCCTCACATCACTGGCTGGCCTGAGCCGCTTCTTGTCTGTCCCCTGTCTATCATACTTTCTTTTTCTCTCTCTTTCCATTCCTCTTTTTCTCTGTCTCTTCCTCTGTTACTCTGCCTGATCTCACCTCCACAGTGTATTCAAACACTTCAGGTTGCTCTGAACCGATGGGCATGAAGTCTCGACTGGTGTCTGACCGCCAGATCACAGCCTCCAGCACATTCCGCACCTGGGGCATCGAGGCCTTCAACTGGCACCCTCACTATGCCCGACTGGACAAGCAGGGCAAGACGAACGCCTGGACCGCCGCCACCAACAACCGATCTGAGTGGCTGCAGGTATAGCGGGAGAAGAACAAGACAAAGCTGTACGTTGTTTTTTTTCCCAACACTGCTTTTGTAAATTGTAGCTTCGTTTTTGTGCTCAGGTGGACCTCCTGTCTCCCAAGAAGATCACAGGAATCATCACACAAGGGGCCAAGGACTTTGGCGCCATCCAGTTTGTTATGGCCTTTAAAGTGGCTCACAGTGACAACGGGCAGTCCTGGACCATTGTGAAGGACGAAACCACAAACACAGACAAGGTCAGTCCAGCTACCAGAAACATGGTCAGAAATGTTAAGTATGTGGGAAACATTACAGACATCCACATACTAACAAACAATGAGAGGATTTTAAAGAATGTATTTCGCTTCTTTATTTTACCCAATATCAGAAGCAAACTTCTTGGAGGCAGTGTGGCCATACAGACATAAAACTATATATTCTTTTACTCTCATTTCTGCTGGAGTTGCCTGAATGAGTGAATTTAATGCTGAACGAGATGCTTGGACATACAATCCCCAAGAAGTGTTTTCTACTTGAGCAATATAACTAATGTGAATGAGGAAGTTTAGCATCTGGTCAACATTCTGCTAACGGCTGGAGAAAAAGCCAAGGAAACTGGCTTTATATGAACACACCCAGTCATGGACATTTGTTAAAAGTATTACTGGAAATATATGTGATGAATAGATTTCTTATTGTTCAAGAGCGAAAGAAGATGTATTTACCAGAAAATAGGAAAAGTTTTTAGTTTAGAGATGAAGACATCGGGTCTGCATTTCACTATTACCAATATAACTTATTGGATAGAAACACTTTATTAACAAAACTTTTAGTTTGTTTTGTATAAATGTATAAAGGCAATAAAGATTAATGTGGGAAAAACACTTGTGATAGGAAAATACGGTATAGGGTAAGAGATACATCCTATAATGATAATAATAGTTTTAGAAAAGAGTACTCCTTGATGACTTTTTTATAAACAGTTCGTCTGTGGGGTCTTAAAGGAAAAGTGAAAAACTTGTCTCTGGCGTTCTCGTTGACACACATGGAACCAATCGCGATGACTCTGTGCCTGATTCGTTTTCTGTATGCGTTCCTACATGATGCATTCACAAACCCATTTATCTGCCAGATGAACCAAACAGAGTCTATAAATCAAGGTTGTGGGGCTCTGATATTTGTTGCTCTGACTTGAAATGTTTATGACTGAAATTTCAGTTTATGGCTTGAATTTCTATTTGATGGCATAATTTAGGCATTTGTTTATGAGGTACGTTCGATTGCCAAAATTCCTTTTACGTGATTTTTATCTGGCATCTTATGTGCAGTCAGATAAAAGTCAGATTGTCTGCATTTCAAACTCACACATGGGAAAACAATACGAGCAGAGTTTTTTTTTCTTCTCACATTGTGTCAGAAAAGGTTTGTGAATATATATATATCACTGTTAAACTCTCATTGTACGAGTCACAAGTCATCCACAGGAAATAATGACTTACAGTAATCACATTTATTGTCATACATGTTTTATAAAAATAAGCTTTATTTTTTATAGCACTTTTCTTGATTGACAAAGTGCTTCACAAAAGGATGAAAAGAACTATAAAATAAAATTCACACATCAATGAGAGTTCAAGAATGGATTTAAAAGCAGTAACAGATGTAGAAGGTACACTCAGCTGGTGAGTCACTCCAGAGTTCTGGGGCCTGTACTACAAAGACCAATAGCTAGTATTTTGTTTTCGGGACAGCAGTTAATTTTAAACACTGTTGTTTTCAGGCTCTCATCATGAAAAAATAATAATAAAAAACAAAGTCAGATTATATTGGGAAATTGTAATAACATGAAGCGATAACAATGTAATAAACAAAGTGTTAAAGAATAACAATCTTTTATAAGTATAAAAGGGATAGTTCACTGAAAAATGAAAATTCACTCATTGTCTACTCACCACTATGCTGATGGAGGGGTGGGTGAAGTGTTTGAGTCCACAAAACACTTCTGGAGTCTCAGGGGTAAACAGCATTGCAGCCAAATCCAGTACTATTGAAGTAAATGGTGACCATTTCTTCAGACGTAATAAAACAGAAAAAAATGAAAATGCCTCCATACCTCTCGTGTGGTGTCATCCAAGTGTCTGCAAGCACAGACATTCATATTCGACTTGAAACTATAGTTCATTTACACCGTGTTTAGAGCCTAAATGTCATCTGAGGTGCATTCACATCCCCTCGGGCACCTCAGAACACCACACACACTCTCGCCCAAGGGCACATGTGGGGTGTGCTTTCGTGTGCGTGTCCACTAGTGGACTCTAGGCTACTTTTGTTGATTTAAACACTTCACCCACCCCTCCAAGTGGTGAGTATATAATAAGTGAATTTTCATTTTTCAGTTAACTATCCCTTTAATGTGTACCACTCACCATCCCCTATCATTAACTTGCAGCATAAAAACACATTTTGTTATTTAGGTTTTTAGGTGCTATGTGTGTTGATTGGCTGCTTCTCTCTGTCCAGATCTTTCCCGGCAACAGCGACAACAACGTTCACAAAAAGAACATCTTTGAGCCGCCGTTCTACAGTCGATATGTTCGCATTCTGCCGTGGGAGTGGCACGACCGCATCACCCTGCGAATGGAGCTCCTGGGCTGTGACGAGTAACACCGCCCAGTACCCATCTCCCCTCCTCCTCCTCCCCTCTCTACCTCCTCCCCCACTTCCCACCTTCTCTTCCCTCTCTCCCTTGTCCCTCCTGAGCCACACCTGCACTGCCTTGCTCTCAGCCCTAGGGGGCAGCAAACACCAGAGTAGCACCTCGCCTACCCCACCCAGAGGTGGGAGACGTTACCCCTCACCCCTGTCACTGGGGCCTAGAGTTTTGCTCATGTGTCCCTTCATTTTTCATTTGCTGAAAAAAAAGCAAATATGTGCTCGCTTCAAAAAGTGACCGTGCATATTCCGGGGTTGTTTCACCTACAGGCTAAATGAAAGTTGATCCCTGGGTCAGGGGTCAGGGGTCAGGGGTAACAATACTGCTGCTGTATCAGTTGGTGCTGCCTGATCCTACATCAGCTCTACCTGAAACGTCGAACCTCCAAGACCCATGGCTGGTGATGTACATACGCTCCATTTAACCGCTTGCACACTTGATCCCCCCCCAACACACACAGAATATATATTATCTTTAGACAAAACAGTACGTTGATGCTTCTGATTGATTATTTCTCTTGTTGAGACAATTTCTGTGTTTGTTGAGAAAAAAATAATTGACTAAAAATCTTGTCCCTGCAGTTCATATTTTCTACAACATTAAAGGTTAACAGTATTCACGTGGGTTAAACATATACTGTATGTGTAGTAGCCAATAACAGAATCTATCTAGATTTGTATTTTTACTGAACCTGTCTGTGAATCTGTGGTCCAGTTTTTACAAAGTTACGTGTGAATCACTTTGTTGCATTTGGCCTCATCAGGGTGAAGTTTTGTGCCAAACACACCCTCGGTTTTTTGTTCCTGTGCGTTTTTATAGAAAAATACTGCACTGATGTAGATAAACAGTAAACCAAAAGAGCCATCAACTACATTCATAGATTATGTGGAACATAATCAGTCAATGAACCATCACACCCAGTCATCTAAACAGCCAAACATTGTGTGATGTCATGGACAAACAGGATGTCATCATCAAGGAACAAAAAGACTTTCAAATCTTTACTGAACGAGTTTAAAAGAAATGTGAGACTTCCACGTGAGCTGCCGTGAGCTGGTGTGAGATCTTCAGCCATAAAAAGACATTTATACAAGTCTTACATTACTCATTCAGAATATTACTGTGCATTTACGTGCTCCTCGGAAGGTCCAACTTCCAGAGTTGTGAATTGAAGTTGGAGTGTGGAAAAAAAAAATATGGACGCTGTAAACAAAATGTGTAGTATCTGTGTTTAAGAGTTTAGACATTATCTCGACAACTAGTTCCAACATTTGAATAATAACGAAGAGCAAAGAAAAAGGATCAGGTGTGACAGGCAGATAAATCATTTCAAAGATCTACAATCATAAAAATGTCTGGTGTTAGATACTTGTGAGAGATGGACGTGCAGCTTGCAAGTGACAAAAATGTAACACTTGAAATGTTTAGAGGCCATTATTTACAGCTGATTGTAAAATGATGTTAATTGGGTTTTCAGTGATGACTTCAGCAACTCTGTAACTTCTCCAGTGCATAACAACTTCTTCGGATTATTCCAGCTCCAGATTTACTCAATTATTTCACCTTTGTTTGACAGTCATTTTATTTAGTGGCTTGATTGTAAGGTTTCATGTGACAGCTGCTTATATGACCTGCTCAGAAGTGTTTTTTTAAAGAAAGATCTCGATCTGTCAGTTTCATCTTGAGCAGGCTGTTTGAAGTGGAGTCACTGTCACAGGAAGCTTGTGTTGATCTTTCTCACTTCACATTTTATCCGGCTGACAGGATTTTTCAAATAACACATAGCACTCATGTATTTGCTAGAATAATTACACTAAGGCGATACTCGTCCAACATTTCCACGTATTACTCGTCGCTTTGCATCATAAACTGAAAGTTAACAATAGTGTAAACGGCTGCAAAATAAAAAACAGTGGATGACTCAGGTCAGTACAGATCTGCTCCTAATGTTCAGCGAATGCTACTGAAACGCCACTAATCCCCTCACTCAGCTGTGCTTCTAGTTGTGTTCACCTACTTTAATTTTTTTATGGCACTTGGATATTTCTGTTTTGATATTTCAAATATCTAAAAACCAAAAAAAGAAAAAAACAGTATTGTGCATTGAAGAATGAACCGTAAACATAAAACATAGTCATTATAACATGTAAAGGTAAAGAAAAAAAAACGAAGAGAAGAAAATAGACTTGCTGTTTCTTTGGTGAACTGAGTTTTGAAAGTCTA
Source organism: Paralichthys olivaceus (assembly GCF_024713975.1). Lineage (NCBI taxonomy): Eukaryota > Metazoa > Chordata > Actinopteri > Pleuronectiformes > Paralichthyidae > Paralichthys > Paralichthys olivaceus. Next base: position 20,454,743 of record NC_091099.1, read on the forward strand.
GTGTTAAGTGTTAATATGTGACATGCATATACACAGTTCTTTAGTAGGTGAGTCTGTTCTTATTAGTAGATGTTGGCTGCCGGCCATTTATTTAGGGTCCAGCATTTAGCCTCCAGTTAAAAGCTGTGGTCCCGCTGATAAGACTGAAAGAGAGAAACCAAATTAAAAGCGATTTATACGCTTCCACCGGACATGTGACATGACCCGCTCTATCATCTGCTTCTGCCACCCCCGTCACAGTATTTTAAACGGCTCCACCCCATGAATTATGAATTATGGGCTTGTGCAATATTACACTGTTAGTTTGGATAACAATGAATATTAAATTAGAGATCTTTAAAAATGCATGAGGGGATAGCGGTGTCATCGAGAGGCTGGGATGGATGTTGGTGTCAAACACTGTACAATATTTATTATTGTTGCAGACGTTTCCATGAGGAGCCACCCTTGATATCCACGTCTGCATGCTTTCTATTGACTCGTGATGTTGAAATTTATTGGTGACACGGCTTCATTCTTTCCTAGATGTTCATCAACATTCAAGCTATTGTAGTTCTCTTGTTTGTCCGCTCTTCAGGTTTTCTATGATTGATTTGAAAACAAATTGATGTGTTTTTATGGTATTATATGAGTTTGTTTCTTGCTATTTTGACTGTTAACCTCATAGAATTTTGACTGGATTTTTTTTTTATTCCAGTGTTGTGTTTCTAAGAGGATTCCTTTATGTTTGGCATTTGTATCTTAAAATAAAGAATAAATAAAGAATTTAAAAAAGAGCTGGATATTTTTAATTGACTTGGCTACAACAATGGTCTGTACTTCTGTGGAGATCAAAAGATGAAATATTTAGTGTATATTATTAATCATAATGCAGAATTCATTGGAGCTGTTTTCCATTTAAAAAGGTGGAAGATCAAAAGACCTGAAGCACTGAGGGTAAATTTTGCCTGTTTAGCATTTAAACAGCCCAGGGGCATAATCTCTCTTTATAACACACAATCTTCCAAAGGTATCTTCACTGGAGGAGGGCTCTTCGTCTTCTTCTTCTCAGCCTCATTACAGGCTGTATAGAGGTGACACTAAAGTGGGGAAATCCCTGCAAGATTTCAGCCACACAATCATATGAAAATACATTCATGTGCAGCACTGTGAATGTTATTTCTGGTATTTTCTGCACATTTGGGTGGGCTAATATTATTGTTCAGGAGAAATTGCTGTTGTTCCTCCACATTATATCCCTTCATGTGTACAGTTAGTAAATACCAGCTTATTATCACAGGAGACGACCTTTGTTAGATAATGTTTGTCCAGTTGCCACTATCCACAGTGAACCCCACCCCCACCCCCACCCCAGTGGAGACGCTGGCAGTTAGAGTGTTCACAACCTAATGACGGCTTTCTCCTCATGTCCCCTTTACATAAAACTCTCCATCTTCTCTTCCCCAGATGTTTTAGACTTTCGAGCCAGTTTGAAGAGGAGCGGCCTCAGTAATGATGTTTTGTTTCTGCTGCTCGTCTAAATTAGAATTGGTTGCCCACATTGTGTCATGTGCGTTAGTTTTGAGCTGTGAGTCATTATTACTTTTTTACATCCTGCTTCCATCAGAATTAGTCATGTCTTAAAATAACAAAATGTGAATCATATCATCATTTTGTGCTTGGATATTAATTTGTTAAACCTTGTAAGAAACCCGTCCCTAAGACGTACAAGATGTTAAAAACCATGAAAACATTGAGTATACAAATTTGACGAATTCTAAAATATGAATGATACATGTACAAAATGTGAAAATGCCCATAATAATGAGATTGCAATTTCAAAACCAACTTTGTGTTTATGAAGCAAATTACCAGAAGGGTTTTTATTAGAGCTGCAACAACTAGTCGATCAAAATAAAATGTTAGATAAGTGATTTGCTGTTTCAATCATGTTTCATGCAAACATACTAAACGGAAGTGCTGCTTGTCTTTGACTTGTGTGACAGTAAACTGAATTGGGTTGAGGTCTTTTGGCACTTAAGACTTCACCTTGAGCTTTGTTAACTGTGGGGGGGTCCTGCTTTTATAATTGTTCATGATGTTTGAGGCTAAAAGATGATTTATCAAAAAGACATTGGGCAGATCTGTCTGTAGTTGCTGCAGCCTTAGTATTTCTGTCCCAAGAGATTGTTGATGTTCATCAACACAGCCATTAAGCACATGGCCGTTTTCAGTGTCAATTACCTAATACCTTCCAGAAGTGTTTTGGAATATATGATGAGTTTGAAATGACAGACAGTGGTTCCTTCAGCTCAGCACGGGGTTTCTCTCTGTTTGCTTTCCTGGTGCGACAGCTGGTCAGGGACGAACGCAGACTCAGGCCAAAGCAGGCAGGAAACTGGAGGCACCGCAGCGGCTTTGAACAGGAAGAATCCACTCCTGAAAACAACTGCTATTTTAAATCAGTTATGTACCAACACAGACAACATCTCCAAGGACGTCACTTCAAAGAGAAGAAAACATGTTTTTTCTGCTCAAGATAAATAGTAAAAACTGAAGGTGATGAGTGGCTTTTACGTGAGGATGTTAAGAACTTTGGTCCTTGTTTGGCATTTTGGAAGTGTAGTTTGGTTTAAACTCACATGAGTGAGTTAAAAAAGATGGAAAATTGTAGTGTTTATTTGTTATTACAGCTCATTTTACCTTGTATCTTTTAATCAGGGTGGAAACCGTCGCCCTGAGTCCTGCAGTTCACTCTCTTGTTGGTCTTTTATTGGCACCGTCCTCTTTAATCACTACAGTCACACTCAAACCACTCTCACACACACCTTTTGTGACTAACCCTACCTTTATAAGAGGAGTCTCTGCTAATGACAGCGTGTGACACGATCAGCTGCCTGGTTCTTCAGTCAAACCACAAACACAAACACGCAGTCATCTCTTCCTCTTTCATGTCGTGTCTCTGGACTCCAGGGCCAAGCTCCGCTCACCTTTCCGGGCCTGAATGTAGCTGCCCTTGCTGAAATTACTCCACCTCCACCTCCACGGTCATCCAGCAGTTCACAGGGGCTGCTGGTATTTGGGGCCCCAGGCCAAAACCTTTCATCTGAGGCTTTGGGAAGTGCACCGATGTGGTCTCTCTTCAAACACACTGGGAGATAATGGCTAAGAGACACACAGGGAGGGGATCCGGCTGTCACACAGGCTGAGAGCGGGGGCTGCTGCTGCTGACTGACTCTGAGAGGAGCTTTCAGGGTTTTGTGAGCTTTTAGTGTTGATGACCACTCATACTGCCTCTTAACATTTCATGAGGTTAATTTAATTTGGGAATAAAACTACTTTCCTACTTAAATGGGATTCATACATCAAATATTGGCTACTTGTGGTCCGCATGGCAGACTGCACTCTTGTCTCGTAAGCTCTTTTATAAAAACTTCCTGAAGATGGCCAAACATTTTTAGACATTACTGAGGAAACAATGGGTTTTGGAGCTAAACTATGAAACACAAGCGAAGCACGCTTGTTGCATGACTCTGTGGTCTGTCAGTCTGTCAGGCAATCTACCACTTTGCTCCAGACTGAAATATCTCATCAGTTACTTGGATGGATCGCTGTAACATTTTGTGCAGACATTCATGGTCCTCAGAGGATGTAGCCTCCAGTATTTAGTAATTACTTGAATTTTTCTGCATTGGTCTGAGTAGGTCAGAGTATCCATTTATCATGTGAAGTATATTAACAAGAATCAAGAACAACAAGTGATCTCTTGATCTTTTTAATATAGCGCCATCATCAGGTCAAGAATTAAACATGTCTAATTCTTTGATTTAAAATAAAAACGAAATTATATTTCCTGCAGTCTCTGCTGTTAGACTTCATCCTCTCCGTTCCTCCAGGGCCATAATGCATCAGCTATCTACCTCCATCTGGGCATGTGTTGGGCTACATTTTATGTCAGACCCATCTTGTCACACTTCGCTGCCTTGTTGTCTTCTGCAGACCTGTTTGCCTTTTCCAGGTGGTGTCCATCTTAGGACAGTCCTTGGTTTGTATTTGCGGTTCTGTTCCATTCTCAAGAAAACATATCCGACATCTGTTCTCGAGCTCCACACTCTGGCTCTCAGTCTACCTCTTGTAAAGGTCTTCATTTAAGATAATTTTAGGCCATAAAATGCAGCATATTTTCCTTAGGCCTCCATCGTAGAGGGCGTTGATATTGTTCATGCTACTTTTTACTACATTCAGATCCTTAAAATAGAATATCTGCTGTACTTTGTGTTTGTTGCAATCTCTCAAATTGTTTACATGCTAACACAAGATGGTGGACACAGTATACCAGGTAAATACCAGCAATGCTGTCGGCATCCTCACAAAGTTTGAAATGGAAATCCCAGACATGGAGGAGAGCACTTCTTTGCCCTAACACAAATATTTCCAGTGGTAATAAAGACAGTGCAGGAAAAAAGGATCAGGGACCAATTTTCCTGACCCTGTCCAATGATGGGAATGTAACAAAAATTACCACGTTGTCAAATAAACTGTTGGTAGTCGTGGGAGTCTTTACAGTGCTGGATAAACAGAAGACAGTGGACGTGAGTTTGTGATAGTATAGAGCAGAAGAGGATGGACACAAAGGGTTAACTGAGGAGTTCTACTTTGGGCAAACCACAGCTGATGAGATGTTGGTAGTGATCCGGATCTGGGATTCTTGCCATAATAGACAATTTGTGTGTGTGTTTTTTCAAGCCATGTCTGTGACCTTAATGTAGCTGCGCTGTCTGCAGGATCACATAAACTCATACTGAGGTTAGAATTCCTTTGGAATTGTTCAGCTTTAGAGAGGGTTTGTGCTTTAGCCATGCTAACTGCGTGGATCTGCTGATGGCAATGCTGGTCTGTCCAACACATCAGAATAAAATGTCTCAACAACTACCGGATGGTTTGTCATGAGATTTTCTACACATATGTTTGATCCACAGACGATGAGGCAAACTGACTTTGGTGATTCATTGTCTTGTCCTCTCCTGGCATCAACTGGTGGATATATTTTATGTCATGCAGTTCACTGAGAGAAATCAATAATCCCTGGTGAATGAATCCTAATGACTTGAAAGTTCCCTCGTCTTTTCTGGAGGTGACACCAGCAGGTCATAGTTGTCACTTGTGAAACATCTCAGTATCTGATGGATGGATTGGTCCAAATTTGTGTACAGACATTGAATCCTGTTTTCTTAATTGTGTGCCATTATTACATTAATATGTTTGGTGTGAAGTGAAACAATAGAATGGTTTGTCCTCGCTCCCCCATAACCCTACCCTCTATTGCTGCCATCGGGTCAATTTGAATTTGTCCCCCTCTCCATGAGACTCAACTATACACTGTTCTCAGTGCAAATTGGCCATTGTTAGCATGTTAACATATGCTAAGCTAATGGAGGGAAATCTATACCATCTTAAGAGCAGATTGTTTGCACTGTGAGCGTGTTATAACGCCATCATTAGCATGTAGCTCAGTTCACTTTGGCCTGAACTCACAGAGTTGCTTGCATGGCTGTATTACCACACTCAATGGCTGAGTTATGTGACTGAATGAACCGTGACCATCCCTGATATTTGACCATAAACTGAAACCCTGAACATGTGATCGCCTTTCAGGAGATTTGTTTTTTCCTCAACCTCCCACTGAAAAAAAAAAGTGAAAACTCACTTTGGTTTCTGTTAAGGCAGCTGGGTGTCAGTCAGATCACTAGAAAAACATCAGTGGGTGTAGAGGAGCTGACCACAGAGGAAAACATTGCGTGCAGGATTCAGAGCGTCAAGGCTCTTTAACTGGAGGACTGGATGCTCTGTGGCTCTTCAGCGGATGGCAGTGTTGTGTTAGGCAGTAATATTTAGTAGCATATGAGCGTTCACTATGTGCCAGTGTCAAGAGGGCAGCTTACATCTGCAGTGTGATAATCAGCCATCACTCAGATATTTTCGGGCAGTGGTGCAGGAGCAGCACATTCTCAGTGGCCCCAGCGGAGCAATGGAATTACTGTTGTTTTCCTCTTCTGCTGTTACCATTGAAGCTACTGACTGAAATATGAGTTTGTGTGGCAATATTTGCTGTGTTACTTGAGGCCATGCCAAACCAGGGGCATGGAATATGCTCTGTCAGGCTCAACATACCAGCAGCACAGAACCTGGCAGCCCCTGACAATACTGCTGTTTCCAAAAAAAACAAAAAGACTGAACATGTTTTAAACTTCACAAAAAACACCTGCCATACATTTCACTTATTTGATATGGTTAATGAAATGTGCAGCTTTTCTTGGTCACAGAGTTTCTCCAACACATGCATGAGGTTGTGTAGTTAAACGATTTAAAAGTATTTTTGGATGAGATCCACCCCTCCTTTTTATTTTTAAACTCCAGATGTAAAGGGTCAGAGACAGGCCTTGCTGGATTGCACCATCAGAGAAAAGGTTGTAAAATACACCTGCATTGTTAAATGTTACTGACGATTTTCCTCTGCCTCTGAATGGACTCGGCAAGGAAATATATCAGACTGTAGGAACAAAAAAGAACACACTCTCACACAGGACTGGACCTTTGGAAACATAAAACTAGAGCATGTTGAGGTTGTATATTTGTACTTTGGATGTTGTAATGTGCAGCCACAGTTGCCTGTTTCAGATGAAAGGTTGTAAGGGTTAAGGAAAAGACCACAAAGTAGTTGTGCTTGAGAAGGATTTTAGTGGGATGACAAGAGGTCAGGAAAGGGGTCAGCGGGTTGAACTGACCCCCATCAATTTTAAAGAGTGATGCAAATAACAACCAAGTTCCATCTGTGTGCAAGATGGAGTGAAGAGGCATTACTACAGGTACTTGTATTACAAATGAAAAATCAGATCACTTTAAGTATATTATTTAATTTTCTACTCACAATTAGATGTTTAGTATTTGTTTTCACATCTCAAAGGTCCAGTGTGTAAGATTTAGGTGAAAGGGAACTATTGGCAATTTAATGTAGAATAATCCTCATGATGTTTTCACTAGTTTGTTTCATCTAAATTGTATGAATTGTAGTTTTCTTTACTCTAGAATATTTTTACATCGAGGGGGTCCTCTCTACGGAGGCCACCATGTTTTTTACATTAGTCCAGACTGGACTAACTAAACACCTTTTGAGTTGTTATGACAACTGAAGCTACCACAGGTTCTTTTTCATGTTTAGACAGAGAGGGTGAGGTGAGGGGTGTTCAGCTGCAACATGCAAATTCAACACTAGATCTCACACAACTCTACACACTGTACCTTTAAGTGATGGTGCTAGTGTCACTGTAATATTTTATTCCTTTTTTTGGTTATTTCCAAGCACTGTTTATAGATGCCTGAAACTAAATGTCCTTGCTCTGTTCCTCCTGTTCATGCTGAACTGTAACAGCACCAATGCACCTTCAATTAGACAAAATAGCTCTTTCCCTGTGCAAAAATACACCCAGGCGTTTATTTGATGCTAATGTGGAGCTTCAAGTCTTTGTCAGACAAATCAAAGTTGCTGTATGTTTAGTATAAAATCCTGTCTTGTTGTTACAGTCCGCCTCTGTAGGGAAATACTACCCAGGGAGACTGAACAAGGAATTTTCCTCTAAAAACAGAAAGATATCCTGTTGACTTGACTCACGTCTGCTGCCAAAACCTCTACCAGCTTCAGATTGTGGATCTATTGAGCATAGAACAATGGCTGTGGAACAACAGACATATAGATACATAGTTAGAAAAAAAGGTACATTTATACATTATGTTAACAAATATAAAGATGAAAAAGTGAAAGGGGGAGGGGTTTCGTATTGTTCATTGAACATTTGATCTTTATTTGAGCAGTTTTGTGTTTTTTTTTGTCTATAAGTTGTAGATTCTTGATATGTCCCAATAGAAATCCTGTGAAGTGAAGAGTATTGTTTGCTATTCAATCATTAGGTTTATAATGATTTACTTTGTTATAATTCTCATCTTTAAAATGTGTAATAGCATGTTTACAGTCAAACATTAGACTCTAAACATTAGATTGAGACAATAAGGTCATTGGATGCACACATGGTGAAATGATAAATAATATGTGTCAAAGATTCTGGTTATAGTGTGTATGGTGTGACGTGTGTGGTGACGTCACGGTCGGGGCTCCGCTTCACCTCAGAGGCGGGTGGTAGGGTGGGGGGGGGATGCCAGGTTTCGTGACGTCGCACCGCGCTCCGGTGAACGCGCTGCGGTGAGCAGAGGATGAGGAGGAGATGAGCTGTGGACGCGCTGGATGGACGGACCGCTGCTCCTCTGTGAGTCTGACAGACTTTGTTCTAACAACAGACAGGATTCGAACCGGGGACATTTAACGAGACCGAGCTTTATGTTTCTAACGGGACGAGTTTTACTGCGATGAGGACGAAATAGTTGGTAAAGAGAAAGTTCTGGATTTTACGAGGCAGCATTGGATAAACATGAACTTTATTATAGGATAATAGTTTCATTAATGCAGGGGTTGGCTATTTGAAGTGAGAGAGAAGAGGGAAATAACTAACTGGTAAAAATGTTATATTTTGCATGTTCGACCTGTGTGCAGTGACTGAGGTTTCTCCTGTTTGTAGAATGCATGATGATCTATTTGAACATCCTAGTTCGTCTCTATGCGCATTTTTCATAGATTTGTATTTGACTTAACTTATGGTTTGTCTGTGTAAATGTATTTAGCTGTTTTCCGTCCGATTGTGATATCTGAGGTCGAAAGTATTCAGATTATTTCCACAGTGAGAATTGATTTCTAGTAACTAAATAACTAAAAGCTGTATCTTTATTGAGCCTTTAAATATCCTGTAGTAATAACTGCTGACCTGCCTTCTGATCTTATCAAGCACACAGGAGTCATTAGAGGAGAGGGATGTGTTCTTTTTAAATTTAATTGTTAAATAGACAAATGTGACAGTGGAGTGGTTGGATTCAGTTGAAGCACAGCTCAGATACTACACTGTGATCTAACCCTGTCTGTCTGGTATTTATGACAGTTCTCAGACAAGGGGGGGTTCAAAAAAGAGAACTGCATTTGTTTTTATTGCAGAGGACAACGTCATGCTGAGTCTACTGCGCCCCCTACTGGTCGCCTGCTTGTACACTCTGCTGCTGCCCGGAGGCCAGGGCAGGATCCTCAGGTACAACAACGGCTTTCACTACCAGGACATCAGCAACGGCAACGGCAATGGAGAGAGTAGGTTACACCCCCCTCCCCCTGTGATTGTGTGTGTGGTCCAGGTATTACTCATGCTGTGTGTACTTCAATCTGTTTACAAAGTCACTTAATGGGATTTGTCTTCCCAATGAGGACAAAATTCATAAAATCATTCAGTTTTAAGTCGGATAATGTGTGTGTGTGTGTGTGTGTGTGTGTGTGTGTGTGTGTGTGTGTGTGTTCGCTGCATGTCTGAGACACAGATCAGTTACATCACTTGTGTACATGATAACACAGCTGGCAGGAAGTCACCTGGATGTGGAGGGAAGACAACTATAATTCATGGAGGCCAGGCAGTCAGCAGGGTTATTAAAACAAACTACACATGTGATTGATGTGGGTCTCAGTTTCCGTGTGTGTGTGAAAACATGTGCGTTTGTGATCCTGAAGAAAAGAACTCAACATCTACTTACCTCTTCTTAGTTGTAGTCAACATACGCATGAGTTGCCTTGAACATAAAACATTATTTTGGTTGTGACACATAAGTGACACGTTTTGTTGTAGTCTACTCAGACCTAATCAATGTTTAATGAAACTTTGAGTTACGTCAGAGACGGACCAGATTGGCTAGACTATGGAAGAGTTTTTGTTCAGTTTGATCAGTAGTGTGTTTAATCAAAGGCCTCATCAGCTTTGCTTTGAATAGAACATCATATATTTCAAATACGTTGTTTTCTCTTGATAAAGTATATTTGATAGCAGCATCACTAAGTTACTGATGGCCACCAGTGATTGTCCTCTGCTGTTTCCTGTTGTTAAGAAACAGTAAAGTTAAGTAATTTCACTATATTGGTGGACATTCATATATTTCGCCCCTTTTATCAGACACATTTATATGATCCATTTATATAGTCTCTTATAACATATCACAAAGGGAAAATATTGCAACACAAAACGTTTAATTATAACATCAGTAAGTGCTGAGTTTCTGTAAGGAAAACTAGTTTCAGAGTTTGATGTTGTGCATGCAGGCTCACCGGTCATACCATGAATGGATGGATGAATGGATGGATGGGTGGGTAGCACTAAGTGAGTAGGTAAAGGTAGTTATGTAAGTGTTGGTAAGTTTGTTCAAAGGAAAATTGCAATGTTGCAGTAGTCATTAATTAATAAATATGGTAAATACATTGCACACAAATTTAGGCTAACATCTATGCAATAACAAAATATACACATATATTATAAAGATACAAATTAATAAATAGTATAAATAAGCATTCATTCTATTAGTTACATCTGTTCATTCCCTGCTATTAGTGACCAGTTCAGTTTCACCACAGCATAGATTAAAGCTATAGACTCAAGAGATTTGGTTTAAATCAGCATTATAAATAATCCCATCAAATGTCACATGTAGAGAACAAAGTTAAGGTTCCACTAACTAAAACATCTTGTGTTTCTGGTGATTTTTGCCATTTCTAGTCTATTTCAATGGGGTTCGTCTCCATGTGGAATCCCCGCAGCCTTCAGTGTCAGCCTCCAGGGGGAGCAGTGTCACCCTTCCCTGTCACTACCACTATGAGCCTGAGATCGCCACACCACGCAGGACCCGGGTCAAGTGGTCCTGGTTGCCTGCCAACACCATCACTGCACCTGCTTCCCCCGAAGCCCTCACCAGCGAAACTGAGGTCATGGTTGCCATGGGCAGCCGCCACCGCAGCTATGGCAACTTCCAGGGCCGCGTGCGTCTGAGGCGCTCAGCACCAGGGGACATGTCTCTTGTGATCAATGAGCTGCAGCTCAATGATACAGGAAGATATCGTTGTGAGGTGATTGACGGCCTGGAAGATGAGAGTGTGACTGTGGAGCTGGAGCTGCGAGGTGAGAAACACTAGTAGATAAGAGTAGATTAAATGTCAATGTTTTGGAACAGAAGGACCACAATATTTTCACTTCAGAGAGATCCTGTGAAACTGATCCACTCTTTATGAGTTAATTTCTTAAGGAACAAAACAATCCTTAGCAACTGTCCACAGACATGGCTCCTGCTTCTTCTTCCAGAGTGTCCGTTTACTCAGATAGCCTCTTCAGTGGCCCTGGGTAGTTTTTGTCGATCTTTCAATAGGTGCCCGGTGGTTCCGGAGTGAATCCTGCACGAGCCTTTTCTAATACTATAATTATTTCCGTTTGCTTCCTCCCTACCTAAGTAGCTACCCACTCCCCAAAACATTGCTCTTTAGCACCACCAGTGGTCAGAATCTCACCAAGACACCTTTAAGTAGAAAGACATTTGAACAGTCTGATAAATCCACAGTGAGTTAAACTGATAGAAAACTGCTGCTGAACTCTGGTGTTGACACCACAATAGGTAATATAAAGCATCTGGTGTCTGATGGTTGCTGTGCTTTTTAATCCAGAAAATTGAGACCAGAGACTACATTCAGTTTGGAAGTGAGCAAGAACCAAGACCCGAATCTCCTCAGGGCATTTTAAACCCCTTGAATTAAACTCTTACTGAATTGTTTGATCTCACTATGTCAACAGAATTTCCTTCATCAAATGAAAGCTGTTTTAATCAAACAAAGTCAGTGATAAACTGATTGCACATCATGTTAATGCTCAGCTAAAAAGAGCAGATATTGTTAGTGAGTAGCTGGTGAACATAGTGGAGCATTTAGCAGCTAAGGAGCCACATATTCCCCTCGGGAGTTGGAAGAAATCAAAAACAGAGCTACAGTAAATCACAAGTGAATTTTGGACATTTATGAACCAGATGATGATACAAACATGATTTAAATTAAATTACGATGTTACATTACAGATGGTTGATGTGTAACTTGGCAACTGTTCTCCGATTGGTTTGAAATATCTACTCAAAAGCTAATAAAATGTTGTTGTACCCTCAAGTCTTTTGCTGCCCTAAAAGTAGCCAAAAGATCACTTATTGTGGATTTAATGTCAATGTGTACAACTCACCATACCATATCATTCTTTATATTAATGTACTGCATGCCAACACTAGTCCCACCATGTACAAAACAAATATGAAAAGTATATTTATACCATTCAGCATTCAATTAGCATCCACCTTCACATTCAGACTGGAGATGCAACATCAGACAGATCTGATGTATTGGACTATATTAAAATGTGTGACTATACAAACTGTCGTACACTTTTCCTCTATGTACAGGTGTGGTGTTTCCCTACTACTCAAAGAAAGGACGCTACCATTTTAACTTCTTTGGGGCCCAACAAGCTTGCCAGGATCAGGATGCCACTCTAGCTACATTTGAGCAGCTCTTCTTGGCGTGGGAAGAGGGACTAGACTGGTGTAACGCCGGCTGGTTGGCTGATGGTACAGTGCAGTATCCAATCACAGTCCCACGAGATGGCTGCGGGGGCATTGACTTAGCTCCTGGTTTGCGTAGCTACGGTCAACGCCATCGCCTCTTCCACAGCTATGATGCTTTCTGCTTCTCCGCCTCTGTCAAGGGTCAGTATACAGATTTGTGAAAGGTTTAAAACCTAAATGTGACAATACAGTGTTTTCATTTATAGTTCTCTCCTGCTTTAGGAGGTGTGTACTACTTAAAGCACCTGACCAAGCTTAACTTCACTGAGGCTGTCCAGGCATGTGCCATTGATGGAAGCCAGATTGCCAAAGTGGGCCAGCTCTACGCCGCCTGGAGGCTGATGGGGTTTGACCGCTGCGATGCTGGCTGGTTGGCTGACGGGAGTGTGCGTTATCCTATCACAAAACCCCGGGCTAACTGTGGCCCGACTGAACCAGGGGTGCGTAGTTTCGGGTTCCCCCCTCTGTACCTTAAGTTTGGTGTCTACTGTTATCGGTAGATGCTCTGACTCAATATGAGACAAAACAAACCATTCTTACAGCACACTGGTTTAAAGCTCTGCTCGGGGAGTTAGCATTTACTATAGCCTGGATGCAAATTAGCAGTTAGCCAGTATGTTCATTTCTAAGCTGTTTTAAAGTGAAACCATTTGGGTTAATCACTCTCCACCTTTATTCGACTGAAACTCATGTCTCAGTATTGAACTTAAGGTTAACAACTGTTTTTGCACTCGTGCTTTGGCATGGCCACACTATATGGCCAGAAGTATGTGGACACACACGTGTAATAGCTGAATATCAAATTCATAAACTAGAGGCCATTAATAGGCTACAGGGATTTTCTTGCTTCGGTCAAAAGCATTACTTAGATTCTGTGATAAATCCTAGCTCAAATTCAGCATTTCAGTTCATCCCAAAGGTGTTGGATGAGACTGAGGTCAGGTCTCTGTGCAGGCAAGTCAAGTCAAACCATTACTTCGTGAATCTTTTCTGTACAAGGTGTATTTTCATGTCAAAACTGAAAAGGACCTTTCCCAAATTTTTGCCATAAGCAACACACTACTGACCAAATGACGTATTGTTATTGTAGCATTAAGGTTTCCCTGAAATCAATCGAAGAGGACTAATCTTGACAAAGACAACAGCCCGACAAAAAATACAGGGACAAGGATGTCCACATACTATTGGCCATATAGTCTCAACCACATGTCTCAACTACTACAACGATCTGCAGAAACATGGTTTGCTTTTTGTCTTCAGTTATTTTGCCTGCGAATACCCCTCACAGATCAAATCAAATCATTTTTTTTTTGCAACCATTTTGATATATGGCTGAACAGCTTTGACTTTTGCAAATTAGCAGTTAGCCAGTATAAATACAAACCATTTATTTTTCTCATCCACCAGCACTGACTTTAATCCACATATGATTGATTTCACACTCAGGGAAGGTATTCCAATAAAAACCACTCTCCAACCACACCTCAGTCCTTCACATACCCTGTCTTTATTCAACAAGAACATTTTCTTGTATTTTCCAGCTGTGCCCTCCAGAACACTGGAGTCGAACAGTAACACGATAACACTTTCAACCTTGGTACTACATCTGCAGACTTTTGGGTTAAGTGCCTCGCCAAAGGGCACCTTTATGGTCAAGGGAGTGGAGAGTGTCTTTCATAATTTTTGTTTCAGAGCTTTAGTCTTGGTCCATGATTGCACACTCACTAACTATAGTTCACCACTCTCTCTGTCTCTGAGTCTGTTCATCTTAAATGTTTGCGTATCTGAGTTCATAAAGTATAATCCATCTCTTTTTCATTTTTCTGAGGATGATTAAGAGTAGTACTCTGTGATGAAGAAGTTATGAGTGTATTGTTGTAATATTTAAACTACCTTGTTTGCATCCATTGTGGAAGAAGAAATAGCATTGCCTACCATGCAAGTACCTTTTGGGGTTTTTCATTAAATACTGTATGTCCAGACATTTGTACTATTTTCTACAGATCAATAAAAACACAGTCTGAAATGAATGAAATGAAATTTTATATGAGATGCATTTGTTAGATAAATGATGGTAGAGTAGCACCACAGTATTGATGTCCCACTTATATGTGCTAAACCAATTGCAAGTCAGTCTCAGCTGTCAATCTTAATGTTTTTATATCATCAATTATCTAAACTAATTTAAACCAAATTTACCAGACAAAACCACAAACAGTAGTATAATAAGAACTAAGAGCATAAGAGCTACTGAAAATTACAGAAACCATCAAAACCATCAAAGTTTATTTGACATGTATACTTGTAGACCCATGTCATTTTCACCGACATTGACCTATACTGCAACGAGCCACTAGGTGGATGATTTGCCTTCACTTTTTGGAGCTGGTGTGTTGTCCATCTTATAAACTGTCTATTGATGCATTTCAACCCAAAGTATGCAGAACATTCTGGGAACCTTTTATAAAGGAACGCAAAGGTTCCTATAGACCAGTCAATGTTTGTGGCTATGGGTGAGTGCAAACTGCATCCCCCAGGAGGGACACACTCACAACAGATTTATTAATACACAGGGCATCAGGTCATGTTTTTAAAATTCCCTCTGTAGCTTGTTAACATCACTATAAACATGCCCATTGGCCTTTAAAATGAATACAGGTAGAGATACGGGTTGGGGGTGAGTATATTACTAATATAGTAATATTGATCTTATATATTATTAGAAATATGACATGGAGACTCACCTACACTTGTATAAGGGTCCAAAAGCCAAAGAGTTTAAGAAACACTGCTTTAATTTTAAATGTTTTGGTTTTTATACAAAATTCGAATCTCTACAGTGACCACAGCTACTTAAATAAAGCTAGGGTTGGTAATCCTGGAAAAGCTAAAGCAAGCAAATGTTATTGAGACATCCCAGCCCCTCCTATTGACCCTCTTGACTGTGACAACTGCCAGAAGACCTCTCTGTGACTTGCTCGCTAACTTCCGGCTATCGTCTCTGCTTCAGTGGTCTATGACTGCACAGCTAAAGACTTTGGTCATGTGCCATAAGAGCAGGGACAGGGTGCACACGTGCACACAGACAAGTCAGTGAGTCACAGCCAGGTACGCCAGTCAATCATTTCATTTTCCCACAAGGGCTACCGACACCATGTTTTCTTTCCTGATGGATACTAGGATGTAAAGAGGAATTCAACAAATTAGATAAATGTTGCAGAAACAACTTACTTACCCTACCCCACTACTTGTGTAGTAGAGTAAAAGTACTATATCTGCCTCTGAACTGTAGAAGGGAATTAATGGAAAGTAAATATATAAATAATGAAAATGTAAATATTAAAGTACAACTTGTTCTTAAGTGTACTCAAGCAAGTTTTACTTTCTTGACATGTTGAACATGACCTATAATGCACTAAATTTACTGTCCAACATTTTATCTGGTTAGCGACTCTGCACTTGATGATACAAATTAAGAAATCATAAGTTACCCTATACTGCTCACCACTGAGCAAACTACTGAGTGGATTATACAGTTTAAGTGAACAATGGGTTATTTTGGCCACAATTGTTTTGTTTTTTTAAATAACTGAGCCAAACTCAGGTGTGGGTCAACCAGACCACGACTAAAGGATTTGAAAAGTGAAAATCTTTATATGAAGGTAAATTAGAGCACCTACTCGGAAAAAAAAAAAAAACTATCCAAAGATACAAATAAAAACCCTTTCATCTTAAAACGTATTCCTCTGCCGTTCATTTATGTCCACACTACATTACATGGTCATCAGGACTTGCTGAAATATTCATTTTGACCAAGTCATCAGACATTATTATTGGGTCATAAAACATCACTAATGGCCATTGATTAAATAGATGATATGACCATAAAACTTTTTCACCCCTGAAATTCTTTTATCAGATTTAATAAATGCATCTCTGAATCACCGCTGAAGGACCTGTGCTCACAAGTTGGTACAATCACGCCCACTGTTCAGACAGGAATGCCAGGGCAGAGAGGTGAGATGGGTGAATGACCCACACAGAACAGCCACTGTATGTAAAGCTAACACACGCCACTCTGTCTGGGTGCACTGCACTTTCAGATGAGTGGGGCCAAACACGTCGCTACGCCCTCCTGCATCCGCATACAAACAGAAGTCCCAGTGATTACATGGCCAGCAGGTTTTATAAACACATCCTATTTACACCTGTTGGCCAAACATGAGTGGACACACACATTAACACACACAGAGATTTACAGTCCTACACACACTGCCACATACACATTGGATTAATATGCAGAGGAATGTACATTTTGACTGCACAAACACACCACAAAGATGTATGTACATACAAGACCACATATGTACTAATATACATGCAGGGCTGCTCTACCACACACACACACACACACACACACACACAAACACACAGAGTGTAGTGATGAAGGTAGTTGCTGTAGAGGCTGATAAAGACGCTATTTACTGTGTGTTTTTTCATGGCTGAGCTCCACACGAAGGTAAAAAACGAACTAAATACCAGGTTTGTTCCTCTGGCTCAGAGACTTTGCCTCAAATTAAACTGCTCCAAGCAAAGATGGTTTTTCCAGAGAGCTGAGAAAGATCTGATGTCCATATGTTAGGTTATATATCACACTGTAATGCTTTATACCAAGTGGCTAAGGAGTGATGAGTTATAGTCTTGTTCACTATAGGACAATAATTTCAGAGACAGATGATTCCAAGTTTTATTTGGCACAGCACAGTACATGTATACTGTATGTTCACATCAGGATTCGGGATCAGAACAAAATCACAACAGAGGTGACATTACACACGTTCTAGGGTTTTATGTTAAACAGCATTTCAGTTTGTTGAAGAATCAGGAGATCCCATATTCTAACTTACTGATTTTCACACCGTTACGCCACATGTTGACTCTGTGCTGAACATTATGTCTAAAATTCAGCACTTTGATTTATTTATTCATTCATTTATTTGCAAAAAAGTTTAAAAAAAAAATTGGAGCAACAATTACATTTTGCTTTGTGGCAAATGATCAGATTCACTCATTTAAGTCAACGGTTGGTTGTATGTTCACTGAATTACGAGTGTGTGTTGCTGTTTCAGTGTGAGTTGGTCTGTAAGAAGTCAGACATGGACACGAGTGTCTGCTCTCCGAGTTGAAGCTAATCTTGACCTTTGAAAGGTCATGGTCAACATTTTATAACCTCCTCTTCCTCCTCTAAGCCCTTTCTCCATCTCCTTTGTCATCATTTTAAACACACACCACCGCTTTCACAGCTCCTTTTGCCTAAAATGTCATTTGTCAAGTACATTTCTGTCGATCAGTTACATCAAACACAGCAAGAAACCTCCACAAAGATGTATAAGGCTTAAATATAAAATCCAGTTGTGTCGTCACATGTCATGTCCATTTTATATTTATTTATCTAACAAATCAACAATTAGGCATATGATGAATTAATGAATTAAACTGTTTGCTCTGTGTAAGTTATCAACAGATCCTGCTGTTCAGAAAGTTGTGAGAATATTTACAGTGAGAAATTCCTCATTCACGCTCTGTGAGACGACATGTCCTGGGTGCACCCCACCTCTCATTCAGTGTGAGCTGGGATTGGCTCCAGCTCCCCTCTGTGACCCTCAGTGGATAAGGGGTACAGAAAATGGATGGATGGATATTCATTATTCTGCAAACCATGAATCTTATAAAAATATGATTCTCACATCAGACAGTGCTGACAGAGGTGATGGATTACTCTTGAGAAGTTGCAAATATAAAAATGAAACAATTTGCAACATTAAACAACCTAATGAGGTGGAGTTTTGCACCAGTTCAGTGTCCTACTATAGATCTTACTTAACTTAGTATAGTTTCCTTGCCATGTGTCAGGTTCAGGTGATTTATTTATTTATTTATTTTTATAACTATTTAAGGTGCACTGGATTCAAATGATTAGCACAGAAGTGAGAGATAAATCCCAAAAGTGCATGAGTGCTGACTGTTTCACTCCAGGTTTGTTGCAGTGACTTTAATCACGTCTTGATCTTTTTATTCATCATACAATGGAACAGCACAATCATGACAGTATGTCTGATACTGGTGTGTTAGTGTCAAAGCACAGTGGTTCTCAAACCTGAAGTTGTGACAAAATCAAAATGTGTCTCCTGAACGATAGTTTATGGTTTTTAAAAAATCAATTTCTACCACTCCAATATATTTTGTATTTACTTTTTCTCTGCTGTGACTGTGCTTTAATACAATCATGAGTTGCTGTAAGGATCAGAGACTCGTGATGATTCAAGTAAAGCAAAACTCATCGCTGTCATTTCAGGAATCACAACCAAAAAGTTTGAGAATCATTGTCTGGACCTGCAATGTAAGATACAGTTATTTTCTTTCTCACCAGTCTGAAGCACACAGTTGTAGTTCTACGACCCAATAAAAGAAAGAGAAAGATATGCTAAAAACACTGATCTAGAAAAATACCCTAAAAATAGCTAAAGTATATGTAACAATGTGTCAGAGAATCCAGCTGCAATTGAAAACACTTTTTTAGTTTTGGACGTTGTGTGTGTCACTCTTCATTCACTGTTTGACAGTGTTTAATCGACCTCACCTCGTGTGCAGGGCTGGTAAGGGATTGCAGAAAATTTCAACTTGTGCATTAAGATGATGTTGGAGAATACTGGATCAAAGCTATAAATTAGATGCTATAAATACGAAGAGGAAACTGCCTTCAGAAGGAGCAGAGTGACACTCAAACATCCAAAACACCTGTCAATTACACTACCAGTGTCTAAATGTGCTTTAGTATGTGTATATACATTAGAGGAGAATGTTATCTTTTTGGTCGGGCATTTGCATTGGTGTCCATGCTTCTTTGCAAAAGGGGTCCTTTGTGGCTCTCTGTTGTATGTCCTTTTAGTCCTGCTCAGAGCAGCTTCCTCTGTTCCTGTTGGACCGCTTTACTTCTTCTCCTGAGGGATCTTTTGTGTAGCCTGTTACTGTTGGCGCCAGCTGAGGAGGGAAAAGGTACGCATACTGATGATATCATGTAAACATGAGCGGCCAAAGGACTTATTAATTACCCTGAAGTGGCTAAAGGATCTGTTTCTTATGCACAGAGCTGTCTTTGCTGTGTGTAAATATTAACCCTGGCTCACTGATTTTGTGTTTCTGAGTTTCATGCACAACAATTTTTCTAAGGTTTTATCCTCATGTAACCTCAAGGATATTTTTGTCTTTTAGGTGCTGGGATAGGAAAACCTTTAAAAGGAACCCTAATGGTAAAATATCCAACTTTCAAAAGATACCTCACACTAATGGGTTTTTTGATCTTTAAACTAAATTATATGACTGTTCTTGATGACGCTGGTTTTAAAATCCAATTATCACCAAATTTATTTAAAAATAATCTGCATTTATGAGTTGAACATGACTCATAACGTAACCTAGTGTTTCAAATAATCTTGGACCTTGCAGGGCCAATTCATACTTCTTTGAGATTTCTGCTTGAATAGTGTGTGTGCCGTTACAGGAGTTGTCGCTCAAAGCTAGACAAACTAAACTTTGTTTTGGCAAGCTAACTGGTATGTCGTATGTGTTTTACGATAAATGTGTGGGTACTGATATTTATGAATGTGGGAAAAAAAATTCCGGCTTTATTGAATTTAAGGTGACTGTTAGTGTGCCATTCTAGTTATAATCCTGCAAAGTTCAGCTGTGATGTGGGTTACACTGATGTGCTTTAATTTTTAAGTTACAAACATTTGTACATTATAGATTTAAATACATATATCAGTTTTTCCAAGCTGCAAGCTCACCTTCTGTACATTCCACTTGTGGTTCCCCCCACTGTCCATCTGGCATACAGCGTATGACAGGCAGGTGGCGCTGTGTATAGCCTGCATCACACTGGTAGCGGACTATAGAGTTGACAGGGTAGCGGTCTCTGCTGCTGCCCATTGGGCGGCCATGCTCCACGTCAGGGGGAGCTCCACACATTACTGAAACATTGAAGTGACAGGTTGAAGCTCGTCTTGATCAAGGTCACTGGTTTATATTTGTCCCTTGACACCAAATCAGATTTAGATTAAGATTTTTGTGTCATGGCCCTGTCTTGCACTCTGCCCAAACTGATGCGGATAAACCCTTTCTTTTGCTTTTGGGTCTCTCATTCACATGCAAACAAGGCTCTAAGTCATTAAAAAGATATCTTACAAACGCCTTCCAAAGATTTCTGCGTAACCATGTGTGCATGTAAAATTTGGGGATTAACGACATTACAATTTACTTCACACATGTCCAGTCTTGTTTTGTGTCATGAGCACGTGCCAGAAACTTCAATGGCGGCTATATACTGGTTTCTCCACGTCAAAAACATACATTAGTGTACACAAGGTCTTGGTTGATACATGTTCCAACCCAGTAAGCCTACCTGGTCCAGTCTTGCAGGTGAAGGGAAGGTGGTAGTTGCAGGGCACGTCATTCCACTGTCCGCCCTCATGCCAGATCATCACCACACAATCCTCCTCAGAGTTGAAGTAGTTATCAGGCTGGTTTGGCCTCCAGTTCACAAAGGTCTGAGCAGAGCATTAAACATTGTTATATTTCAGTAGTAGTCCAACTTCCTCAGAACAAAATCAAACTGACTATACACAACAATCTCCAGCCACACTCACCAATGGACTTCTGTCTGTCCAGCGGAACTCATTCTGCACATCTTTGTCATTAAGCCCGATCCACTGGTAGTCCTGACCATTGGCTGAATCAGAAAGAAAGAGATCTTATCAAACATGTCGTCCCCAGGAATTATGCTGGTACCCCTTAAATATGTTACTTATGATACCACATTTGACTCAAGTATATGAGATTATGTTGGGCCACTGGGGGTCAGAGCTAACTCCTGATGACTTTGTGACAAGAACCAGTCTTGTTTCAAACGATGATGAAAAATATTCTAGAGACTAAAGGGTAATTAAAACTAATCTTTGAACACAATTGTGATGTCAAAATATGTTTGGTTTACAAATAAAATATGTTTGGTTTACAGATAAAATGACCGTACAGATAAAATATGTTTGGTTTACAGATAAAAATTACTTGCACAAACTCTGACAACATGCAGGCAGGCAATGCATCTATGATAAGGTGGGCTTACAGTATCAAGCTATGTGGATGTAATGTAAATGTTAACTTCAGTCTTCTGCTGCCATCAGAAATGAGTAGTTGATCCTATTTAAATTTTCCTCTGGATTTTCGCAAAAGAAATACATAAATATTTATAAAATTATCCAGGTCAGGTCTGGAGTCAAGTCGTGCTAGAATCAGTCTAAAGGCCTAAAGGTTGAGGCTCATACTACATAATAACATTGACTGTTTGACCTACTGTTGGGGGAACCTTGTGTTTCATACCCCTCTCTCTTTTCCTTTCAGTATCTCTAAATTATGACATAGTTACAATAAAATTGTATTGATAAAAACTAAACTAAAATGTTATTAGTTTTTCTTGACACTGCAGATTTGTGGTTAATTCTCGAACAGCTACTCACAGTTGACAAACTCCTGCTCTTCCTGGGAGGTGATGCTGACCAAGTTAGCATTGAGCTCCTGGCAGCGCTGCTCGGCATCAGTCCAGGTATATCTCTCCGCAAAGTTCAGGTAACAGCTGCCCCTGAACTCCGACCAGCCTTCAGCACAGCCCTGCACCGCTACACACACAAACATACACATCAGGATCACATTTGGACACAAGATATTGACACAACTGTTGAATCTCTGTAGTTTATTACAATAATACTTTAATGTTTCAGCTATTTGGCATGAAAAACAAAGTGCTGTGAGTTATAGTTTGGTGACTCACGTGTTGAGCAGTCTTCACCAGTGAAGCCGTTGGGACACTGACACACAGCAAGCTCTCCCTGTGCAGAACAGGTTCCTGAGCCACAGGGGTTTGGATCACAAGGATCTACAGAGCCCAACAACAAATGGAAACTTACCAGCTCATCCAGTTTATATATAAAGGTACAAGATACAGTGAAAGCAGATGAATTACTGCAAAGTCAACATATAAACAACTTACTTTCCACAACATCAGGTTCCTCCACTACAGCAGGGACCGCTAATGACACTGATGGTGCTGTGGTTGGGGTGGTGTAGCCTGCTTCTGGAGTCACAACATAAAGTGTTTGGCTCTCTTGTTCGTCCTCCCCAAGTCCAGATTGAGCAAGACTAGCAATGTACTCTGAGTTAGACATTGTAGAGCCAGGTGGCAGGATGACAGAAAGCTGCTCAGTCGTTGGTTTCTCGTGAGGGGCTCCGCTTCCTGAGAAATGAGAGCTTTGCTCCAAAGTGCCGCTGAATTCATGGTGCATCCCTGACCCACTTCCTGCCCCGCTTACCTCCACCACCCCCCGACCCTGCTGAGGTTGGCTGTCCATTGGAGATACGGTCACTTCCATCATCTCATCATCTGTTACATAAATTATATCATCACGATGCTGGAAAGCATCTCCAGAGGCAGAGCCGCTGGCTGAATCACCAGAAGGAAAACCACTGGGAAAGCCACTGTGGAACCCTGATCCAAAAGGACGATATCCAGAAACCTCCTGCTCACCTGATGGCTGAACTGTCAGGTCAATGGCACTGTGGTCAAGAAATGAGATGCCAGAAAATCCACCAGAGCCTGACCCAGAGACACTTCCTGATCCAGATGCACTTGATTCGATTATTTTGATGCCCTCCTTGCCTAACAGCTGTTCATCAGGTCTGTGCGTTTTAGAGACCTCCTCCATCTTTCCATCAACCATGATGATCATCAAGTCTCCTCCACTGCCACTGATGTCTCCACTGCCACTGGTAAAACCTGATCCTGATACCCCAGAGCCAGATTGTTGCCCATCAATCTCCTGTCCAGATGCGGACGCACTACCCAGTTCTCCAGATGCGCTTCCCCTTCCTGCCTCTTGGAGATCTCCAGAGCCAGACCGTTCTTCAGAGAAGATGTCAGTGTGTCCGCTGTAGATGATGCCTTGTCCTGAACCAGAGGCGTCACCACTGGCACTGGAGATGCCAGACTCACCTGAAGCCTCGCCGCTGGCTGAGTGATCAGCGGAACCTGAGCCTGACACATCAACAGGGACTGGATGTACAGTGGCTCTCACTGCGGGATACATTCAGAATATGGTAAAAAAGGACACATTAGCTTAGAAACTGAATTGTTTCATTACTTTGGTCACTTTTACAGAAAATAAATTGTGATGATTTATAGCCATTAAAAAGGACAGTAAATGACAAAGACAATTTTCATTTACATATCTCTGGACGTCTTACCAGGAGGAACAACTTGGTAAGTTGTGATAGTTGTCTTGTTGATAAATTCCTCTATTTCAGTAATATTTACACTGGAATCCGTTTCATTGTAGAAAACAATAGTTTCACCTAAAAACATCACAAAACCAAATGAGCTTTCTATTAAAAACAACAGGAGTGTCAATACTAATTCAGTAAATTGGAGAATAACTTACTTACAATGATAGTATTAAATAACAAAGTAGTTTAGTCATTAGAACCATGCACATTGACAAATATTACAGCTAGAAAAATAAAAAGATATTTTATGAATATGTCTCACCACTGGGCACAAGGTGATCAACTGTAACTGTTGTCTTATTGATAACATCCACTGTCAATATTGTCACATTCACACTGGTTTCAATTTCCCCTTGAGCAACTGGGAATTCAGCTGAAAAAAACATACAAAATAAGATACATTAATATAATATTAAGTCACATTACAGAAATGACTTGTAAAATTTTTGTCTGATGTATCCCAACTCTGTCAAAGCAACTTCACCTTTATCAACTACACGTTCAATGTTGCAGTATGTTATTCAATTTAAAATGATTTAAAACTGAGGTTGGTTAACACCAATGTTGGACATTATTAAGGTTATTTGTTGTCAAGTTTACTATTGTTCTACTTAATCTGGCAAACTAGCTGTTTGCGTGACCTGTACACTCCAGAGCTACTTCAGAATTTTTGCTTGCCATTAGTGAGTCCTCCTCAAACAGTTCTGCAATATATTGTTATTTTTTATTGTTTGTGTGCAGAGCTTTTTTATAAACTATGGTGCTATCTATGGTGCAGAGGGAAGTTAGAAAACGTTGTGTTCATCCTACCTGGTGTATCTGCAAATAAGATTTTACAGCCAATGTTTTTCAGAAAAATTAAACTGAATTTGCTCTATTAATGTTCCCATTTGTGGTATACAAATTAGTTTGAATGATTTACTTAGCTGGTGTTATTTTTTCACATATAACATATCAGCTATTTCAGAGGTCTGTTAAGCAATCAATACATTCTTCAGACAAAACTTAACAACTTTTCAAAGTAAAAGCTCTCTAATTCCACCTAGTATAAAGCATTGCAGCAACATATCGAACTTTGTGCTTTTACTTAGTAGACAAACTGCCAAACAGAAAGGGATTCTATGAATGTTGTTGCCATGGTGGAGATCAGCAAGTGATTTTTAATATAATATGTGTGTGTGTTATTATTTGTCAATCTATTTGTGTACACATATGGGTGTATCTACATGTATAGCCTATGTGTGTGTACTGTATGTGCAATGTAATAATAAAAAAGTAATATAGTGGTAAATAATTTTCTGTGTCGTTTGGGAACCACAATGTTGGCAAATATGTGTTATATGTATATAATGTGATTAGGACTCAGCCAGCAATGTATATGGTTTTATAGTCATGCATTAGCATTAGAAAAACTTCAATATGCAGAAATCATGAGACTCATCAAACTCTTCTCTGTATCAATTTAGCACCTGATGATGAGTTAATGTAAATCATATCGTGAATATAAAATAATCCATCCCTACCTTTGAAACAGTATGCATCATAACGCGAATGCTCATCAGGGAATCCTGTCTGGTTGGGGTAGGCGTAGATGATTTGAACCCCCACCTGTCCACCTCCACAGTGGGACCTGGCAGTTGTGATGGGGTAACGGACACTGCGGTCCATCAGCCAGCCTGGACGGCACTTGTCAAGTCCTTTATTCCAGGCGGCGTACAGCTGCCCGGTGGTGGCCAGAGTGGTGTTCAGTTTCTGACAGTGCTGCACAGCCTCATCATAGGAGAAGCTGTCATAGTCACTGGTGAAGAAGACCTCACCTGAGAGAACAAGCATTAAGCAGCATCCATTAGAGTCCAAACAGGTCAGATATGACACATATTGAAATACAAGTTGACATGTTTAATGTAGGTCATGAGAACAGTGTTGCTCACCTTGCAAACGTTCCACGTAACAAAATACATCATAACGTTCACTGGCTGGCCTCAGGCCATAGGACCTTACTCCTGGACGGTGTGGCAGATTACCTGCACAGTTATCTCTGGGTGACACAATTGGATACCTGGTAATGAAAGAGGAATATACAGCATGTTAATGCTTTGTGTTGTTGTATATCCTTTGAGGGATTGATCTTCATATGCCAAATGGAACCATTTCCAGTCCCATGCTTTGGATAATATTTCCTGCAGTCTATTGATCTGTCGCACCTGACAGTCTGATCACGGAGCCAGCCTGCATCACATTGGTGCAAGCCTTTCTCGAATGCTGCCTGCAGCTGCAGGGGACTGGCAATGACCGCACCAATACTCTTGCAGGCCTCGTGAGCCTCCAAAAAGGTCAAAGTGTAACGACCAGTGATGGGGCGATAGTGGAACACCACACCTGGGCAAAGAGATGGAAGGAAAAGTTGGTGATGACTTTGGGACATGTTGTCTTGTTTTATCTGACAGTATTTTATTTATCTTTTTGTACTTTACCAGTTCATTATGATTTTAGTTACATATTTAAACATCTTTCCTGATGGTAATTTATTTATCAGCAATAATGGAGGTGCCAATAAATGGGCTGTGGGCGTGCATTAGACGATGTATTCCAGTTCAACTCAATGACATTTGATTTATATTCCTTTTTTGGTGACCATCTCCAAATAAGTACCTTGAATAGTTCAACTTGGCAGCCTCAATCCAAGAGCCCATTCAAAGAAGGTTAAAGGGATAGTTCTCCAAAAAATTATATATATATAAAAGAGATATCAGCTGACATTTAGGCTTAAAACACGATGCCTTTAAAACTTGAAGCCCTCGTTTCAAGTTGAAATTGGAATGTCAGGGCTTGCGGACACTTGGATGACACCACACCAGCAGTATGGAGGCATGTTATGTTTTTTCTGTTTTTTTATTACGTCTGAAGCTTTGGTAACCAGTAACCTCCATTGTATTGGATTCTGCTCTAACAAAGTTCACCCCTGAAACTCCAGAAGTGTTTTGGACTCAAACACTTCACCCACCCCTCCATTGGCATAATGGTGTGTACTAGATAATCAGTGAATTCTTCATTTCTGGGTGAACTATCCCTTTAAAAGAGACAAATATATTCCAACGATTTTGTTATCAACCACAAAACCAGCTTACCTGTGGGAGCCATGGCAGCATCTATGCCTGTCAGTTCAAGTCCGGGCACACGCACAACAGGAGTCACTTTGGTGTATGTGTCTGTCACACTGGGGGGGATGGGCAGCGGGGAGAGCGTGTCCACTCCTGCACCCTTGATCTCCTCACCCCCAGGTGAGGGAGACAGGCCAGGGTACAACCCAGGGGCAGGGGTAATTCGGATGATGTCTGGGAAAGGCGTGGTCCTCATAGGTACAACATCTTCATCCTCACCATCTGAAGAAACCAGATTGCATGACTGACACGTTTTCTCACCTCATTAGTTTGAAACTTAATGGAGAAATTCAGCGTAGAAATTACCAAATTCCTATTTTCCCTGAAGGATTTACCTTGGAAGCAGATGGCATCATAACGAGAGTCTGGGTAAGGGTATCCAGTCTGGTTGGGGAAAAGGTAGACAGTTCTCACTCCCAGAAGCCCCCCTCCACACTGAGGCCTGGCGATGTTAATTGGGTAGCGCACACTCCTGTCGGCCAGCCAGCCAGCATTACACACATCCATGCCACCTTTCCAAGCCAGGTACAGTTCTCCAGTGGTGGCGAGCCGAGAGCCAAGTTTGGCACACTGATCGCTTGCTTCAGAGAAAGTAAACTTCTCGACAGACATGGAGTAGAAGACTCTTCCTGGGAGGAGAGATGTGCAGACAAACACAATTACATGACAGGGAGCAGTGGTGTGTACAGTATAGAGGTTTCATGTGGGCCTTGTTTGATGAGTACCTGATATCTTCTCTGCAAAGCAATACACGTCATAGGTCTCGTTGACATCTCTCACTCCATAGGTTCTCACACCTGGGAAGTTCTCCTTGTCTCCAAAGCAACGTTCGCGGGGCTCATGGATGGGGTATCTTGAGAGATTAAGAGGCAAGACATACATTTTTTTACACAAAAAAAAACTTTAACCACATTAATGTTTTTAATCTTATTTCCTCTTGTGTCTTTGTGTCTTTTCTCTCACCGGTTCAGCTGGAATGTATAAATATACCCCTATGTATTAATGTGAATTTCTTTGAGTGCAAACTGTCCACAGTAACCATGAATTAATAAGTAGTTTAGTGGATGGAGGGGTGAAAACTACCTAACAGTTTGATCAGAGAGCCATCCAGCATCACACTGGTGGTATCCATCATCATAGGCAGCCTGGAGCTGGGCTGGAGTGGCGATAGTGGCACCGTTTTGGATACAGGCTGATTTGGCGTTCTCAAACGTCAGGGTATAGCGGGTGGAGATGGCTCGGTAGTGGAAAACAATACCTGTAAGATACAGAGAGTGAGCAAAGGACTCTTTCCAGAGTTGTGTGGTTTGAATTTACGGCCGTTGAACTCAACTTTACGAAATTCAAAGGTTTATTCATCCTTATCTTCTTGTCAGAGTTTTTCTACAGATTATCTTAATCAATAGAGAAAGCTATAGCTGTGTATGATTACAGATTAGGTTGTACATGTGCATAAAGATCATTATCTGTGAGGAGAATTTAGAATTGATTGAAATAGTTTGGAACACTTGTGCTGGAAGACTGGAATTTAACTTTTTCACTTACTTTCAGTTTGGACCAAAAGTGATGAAAAGTTGTACTTTTATTTTGTAGGACTAAAGTGAATAACATTGTTTATCTTTCTGTAGCATACCCTGAACCAGGATCTCCACAGAGTCGTAGTTATCCTCGATACCGTGCATCACCTCGCAGCGGTAAGTGCCAGAGTCTTTGGATCTCAGCTCTGTTATCTCCAGAGAGGCATCCGTGGGCACCAGGGGGTAGTTGACCATCGTTACTCTGTCCAAATACTCTCTCTCCACCTGAACCTTTCCCTCTGATGCCACCAGAATGGTGGTGACTTTCTCCTTGGTGACATAGGACCACTTGATTCGGTGGGAGAGTGGGGCAATGGTCGGGGCAATGGTCGGGTTGGACACGGTTGTGCCCTGGAAGTAGCACGGTACCTCTACCTTTGCTCCCATCAGAGGACGGAGAGGCATCGCCAAAGGGATGCTGACATGCAATGTGCCATCCAAGTCTGTGAAAAAGGTATTTCAAGGTTTATTTCATATTTTTGAATGAGGATACAACCTAGTTTAAGATGAAGATGTATGTTTTGGAAAAATCTCAGTCACATGGGCCATAGCACAGTCTATATAAAAAATGTTAAAATCTTTTGTTGGACTTCTCAACCTTAGTATGACAAAGCAAAAACAAGGCAGGAGCAAACAGGGGTGAAGCGTTTTTGTTCGAAGACACTTCAACAAAAGACAAAAGGAGCCAGTCATATCTATTAAAGGATGACTCGTTCTACCAACCGAACATAACCAAAATATTTATTTAAAACATTACTTTTTCCTACTTTATACTGATTGCCACTTTTTTTTGGGGGGGGGGGGGGTCGTATTTCTTATGGCTTTGAATATGATTAGGATTTTTTTTTTTTAAAGGATCAAAAAAGACAAAAAGCCCCAACAGACTGGTACATCAGTCAATACATCTGCTGCATATTTAATACATTTTAATCAGATAGTAGGTTCCATGAGACAAAATGACAGGACTGATGAATACAAGTATCATACAGCTTGATATTAGTTTCTCAATATCTTCAAATTACACAACTTTTTCTTCATATACTATTCATAGAGCAGCCTAAATGTGTATTGAGTTTTTCTATTTTCATCTTATTTGTTCTAGATTCTGTCAATATGCTTATTATAATTTATGATTTATTTTCTAAATTTTCCCCTTGCGCTGCCTCCTTGTGTTGCTGTGTCAATTTTGATCATCCATTTTCTTATGGATGATCAATAAAGGTACATCTTATCTTATCATTTAGTTTCCAAGGCATCTGGAGAGAAGTTGGTCATTTTTACAAACAGATGATGAGGGAAAGACTTTAATAATGAAATCAAATGCAACAAGTGCTCATTAAATTTTGTAAACTTACCATCATGTTCCTCAAATGATATTGTTGCTGAGATGAGAGGCAGGGACACACAGAGCAGAAGCAAGGGGGTCATCGTTACCTGAAAAAACAGTGTAGTCAAGTAAAAGTTTTTAAAACTAAAACAAACTCTCTAACCTGTCTTTACCAGAAATACTCATTGAATGAACAGTGAAGTGAATGTTCAAATGAATGAATGATTTATTTATCCCTAAGTCCTCTACCTCCAAGTTTTTCCCTAACTCCTGTACATTAACATTCATAATCTGTGGTTTCCAGAGCATTTGGTGATTACGTCAACCTCATTAGCTAAAACAAATAGGACGTCAAGGGTCTCTTGTATCATTTGGAAATATCATACATGCTTGGTGAGGAATGAAAGCCCCTCTCTGTCTGTGGGCACAGGAAATGTCTTTAGTGCTCAAATAAGTTCAGGCAGAGAAAGGGAGAAGTATGATTCATTCATCTGAAATGCTTTTCCGTTTGTTAAAACAAAATGACTGTTGAAGTGAGGGTTTTTTTCCCAGCGTACTAACTGTCCTAGTGTTTTTTGTTTGTGTGTGTATGTGGGTACGTTGTTTGAGTGGGCACAGTGTGTCTTTGTTTCTTTGTCTGCAGTATTTTTACACTGCGTGCATACAGGGTAATGCTATATGCTGTTGTCAAATATAATACAATTTGTATAAAGTAAAATA
Source organism: Paralichthys olivaceus (assembly GCF_024713975.1). Classification (NCBI taxonomy): domain Eukaryota; kingdom Metazoa; phylum Chordata; class Actinopteri; order Pleuronectiformes; family Paralichthyidae; genus Paralichthys; species Paralichthys olivaceus. The sequence continues at coordinate 20,485,459 of NC_091099.1, forward strand.
CGCCATACAGGGTGGCCTGTGCCATCCACTCTGACTGAGATTGAGGATCCTTTCTAAGCTATCCAAATGCTGCCTCTGAAGGATTTGTTTGTCAAAAAAACTGTACTCATTATCAGCAACTGGCATCTTGAAACCAAAAACACAAGTTTCAATATCACAAACCCACATCTGTCAAACCCTGATAACCACTTTGCTTATTTTCTCTCAACTCTCCACTGCTGTGACGTACAGAACATTCAAACACACCAAACCTTTGCTGAAGTCCCAACTGAACGCTCATTGTGATGCGTTCACAAGACCTGGGACAGGCTGCAGTTCATTCCTAACAGCCACAGAGAGACCTTTTAAACCAATAAGCCTGAAGCTCACAGTCGTAGAGCGTCCACATCGGCTGAATGAGGTTGGCAGCCTACAGTGGTGAAGGTCCAAAGGAGGAATTCACTAACCATTCAAATTCAGCATTAAAAACATCATCATGTGTGTTGGATTTAACACACATAATCAGTCAATATAGATATAAACCAATGTCCACATGGCTAACTTTCATACATTCATATGTGTGTGTGTGTGTGTGTGTGTGTGTGTGTGTGTGTGTGTGTGTGTGTGTGGGTGGGTGGGTGTGAGCTGCTAGAATTCTTAGAGTTCCACAGATCCAGCACACAGTACAGTGGGACTAATATTTGCGCTGCTGATGTGCCTGAGAGTGAATTTTGGCCCAGTTTAAGCAGAAGAACAAAATACCATATGTGTAGACAGAGAGAGAAATCCACCTTGGAATAATCACATCCTGTAACATGTTTATTATCACTCTGTAATTTTCAGTCTACCCTCTCAATGACATTGTTGTGACTCGCTGATGATTCCTGATTTTTTCTAGCCTTTTCTGGATTACTCTCAAATATTTAAGTTATTTCTGATTACACCTGAGTTGTTGGCCATTGATTTTGAGCCTCTACCAGTGGAGAAAATGTTCTTCAGTTTTGGATTTCTTTTTTGGATAATGGTTGAAAGTTTGTGTAAAATGTTGAGACTGGGCTGCAGCCTTAGTTATATGAATTCCAAATGATATATAAAATGTAATTTTTCTTTCTTTATTTCCCCTTTCTTTGAGCAAAAATGAAACAAAAACTATTTTCAGAAGTAGAAGCAAACAATATTAAGATGTGTAGCCAACAAAAGGAATACATGAAGTCTATCTTCACTGAAAAGCAGCTTAGATGACATCTGGATATAATTTAATATATTCCTGATTTAACTGTTCACAACACTGAACACTGAACACACCCAACCAGTCATCAGTGATGCTGGGTGTGGTCTGAGATACAACAGATTTTAAATTACAACCAGAAAGTGCAGTGAGCCAAAAATTATATTTTCCAGCAATAAAAGTTTAAATAATAATAATAATAGTTTAAATTAGAATATATCACTGTTAATGAAAAGGTGATTCATTCATATATTTTTCTTGCCATGACTTTGCCTAAAAAGCCCTATTCTATTCTCACTCTCAAGATGTGCCTCTCAAAACGGGGATAAAGACTATAATAATCAGGCAGTCAATCAAAGTCTGCTCACACAGTCATGATACACACAGAGCTCCAGCAAAAAGCCTCCCCCATTTCTCCAATCAAGCCAACCCAAACCACATCGCCTCTCTCTATCCAATCATTGAGCAGATCCTCGGCTCTCTTTAATGCATCATTCAAACTGCGGCCACCTCATGATGTGCACCAGCATTCGTGAGCCACGCCAGGGCAGGTCAAGCCAATCAGCTCCTGCTCCACAGTGTGCCCATTTAGTTCAGTGGGATGGCTGCAGCTCCCCTGTTTGGTCGCTGTGGTATGTTCCGCTCCCAGCTGAGGTGGACAGCAATAAGGCCTTGGTCTGTTCCAGCAACGGACAGGGGCAGGGTCTTGGAGGGGTGCAACCCTGCCAAGGTAAACACAAGGCGGGCATCCAGGGGAGCCCCCTCCCCTCTCTACCACCACCACCACCTCACTAACTCCCCCCTCCACCCACTCTCCTGCAACCCTCTAGAGTCCCTGAGCAGCAGAACAGAGTCGACATTGATACACACACACACACAGAAACAGAGACCAACACTCATGGATCACGAAAAGGGATGTGTGGGAGCGCACGTCTGATTCCCCTGGTAAAGAGAGAGTGTGTGTACATATATGAGCACTGACACACTCTGTAAGGCCTGTGTTTCAGAACACACACGGACGACACTTGTACAGTCAGATGGGTGGAGAGGAAAAATCATATTCACAGATGCTAATGAGATCATTAGTAAAGTACTTCTCCTCTTACTCAGCAGACTATGACTGAAGATATCCATGATCAGCATTACTCAGTTAAATGTATCAAGCATATACACAAGTAGACACACACACACACACACACACACACACACACACACACTGCAGTAAGTCTATTTAAGCTCTCGCTTGAGACTTAATCGTCACTGATATTACATGTGTTAGTTATTTGCTTTGACTGACACCTGAGAATTACAATTCACAACATGCGCTTACAAAGCCTGATGTTACCATAGTTACGGGATGACACTTTTTGACAGTAGTTTCCTATTTAACATTGTTTCCCAAAATTAAGCGCTGCTTTGTACCGCTCAGTTGCCCCACTCAGAATCTGAATTCAATTTAGGAACGAGGCCAGATCTATCTCCAAAGTGGCAAAGGTGTATGTTGGAGCTTGTGTGACAATAAATTGATTCTCTATACTGATCAGAGCTGTATTACCCATGCTTAGCTCAGTCATATGTCATGCAGGGTCTACATCAGTGTTGAACCTCATCAAGGGGCCATGAGAATAATCTAACACGGTTGTTAAATGATTGTAATGTAGGAAAGTGCAAAATAGTCTTAATTTTTCAAATCTTTTTTTTTTGTGTACAGTGCTGGGTAATTTGACCTTTCCAAGATTATTCAGGAAAAAAGACTAAACCCCTCGCTGTTTGGTTTGAATGGACAAAATGAGTAAACATGTTGAGTGTGACCACTGACAAGTAGACATTGTCTAATTTTAAGGTTTTACAAACCAAAAATATTGGGAACCAATAGACGACCAATAAATGAGGCTTCAGTGAGTACTGATCAGCTGTCTTGTACAAACACATTGAAATCAGACGTTGAGTGATAATTTGTAATGTCATGCAGTGCCATTCATGCCACTCTTCATCCAATGAAGCCATCCAGACAAACTGACCTTCTGAATATGGGTTAACTTCCATATTCAAGAAATCATTTTTACAATTTTCTGCTGTTTATTACTTCCACTCTAATTTTAGACTCATTATACTGCAGATTTGAAATAACCAAGGATACTTCCCTGGCATAGTTATAGTGTGTGACCAACAAGTCAAACATTGACAATTTGTTGCAAACAGTAGTGGATTCTATTATTAAAATCAACGCTGCAATACTTAGAAACCAAGTGAACTTCCTGCAAGTAAATCTTCTATACAATATAATGTCCACAAAAATGGAATTAAAGTTGTTAACAGTCAGAATCAAATCACATTTCTTTACTCTTTATATCAAACCTGACTTCCATTTGTTAACTGGTAACTTCCCAGGGAACAGAACTGCTTGATAATACAGAAGAATTTTCCAAAAGTTACCTTTGGTTTGACATCTGAGTACATGAATCAATACCTGTCCACCAAAGCCTAGGATGAAGAAGAATCAGAGTTTCCCCTGAAACCCACTCACAGTATTCCTCCAGTGGTGAGTCGTAAACGTACCGTTGATGCTCCAAAGCTCCCAGTGGCAGCGACTCCAGGGGCCTCTTGCTCCTGCCTGTGTAGGAGAGCAGAAAGAAGCTTTATTCAAACTCCGCCGCACATTTAGATGTTGGACAGAGACACGGAGAGGGAGGGAAAGAGAGAGAGAGGGGGAGAGAGAGAGATGTGTTCCTCTCCTGCCAGTTGGTGAGGTCATACAAACAGCCTCCAATATCAGAACACAGCACCAGTGAAAATCTGACGCTGAAGAAAGGATCTAATTATCCCAATGTTTCTACAGTTATTAGTCAAACTGGTTTGAATGACGGTTGATGCTGCTGCACAACGTTTGCACCATTTCCCCAAGGTGTAATTCATGGATCATGATGAATAAATCAGGCACAATTAAGGGGCTAATTTCTATTAGTGTCTGGGACTGTTGGGTTTAGGTATGCTCTCTACTGAGTGCCATTCTAGTTCTTGTTCTGCAGGATAAGAATGTACTAGTTGAAGAACCTAATGTCCCCTCTGCCTGCTACCGTTCTACGGGTTCATACCATATCCACTTACAAAGAAATAATTTTTTCCATGGCTGTGAGACAATATTTCCTGTTACTTGCCTGGCTAATTTTTCTGTTGTGTCAATGCCTTCAAAACAAAGTGTAATAAATGTATATTGAACTTGGAAAATTTAATTGATTGATTGATTCTTGGCAGTTTCTCTGCTACACTGGTTATGATGAATACATTTAAATAATCTTGACATTATTTTGAGATAGCAAAATTTGTAGATTACATTGAAGTTGTAATATTTATACATTTACAGTGCTTCAGTAAAGAAATGTGGTGCTGTACATAAAACCGATTTAATACCAACTGAATTAAGGAAAAAACAACAGCAAGATGAAACGTGTTGATCGTATTGTCAAATATCATACCTCAAGTATGTGTATGTATTTGTGTGTGAGTGTGAACACTGTGCTCATATGTTCTACTGCAACATGTGTCTGTTGCGAGTGTCTGTGCATTCAGTTTCACATTCAGTTAAACATGCCAATGTTGGCTTGAGGTTGAGGTAAGACGTGTCTCCTGTTCGTCTCCCACCAAACTCCATTCAGACGTGTAAATACTCGCTGTGTGCTCCGTGCACTCACTGACGCACAGTTACCGTCCACGTCTTCAAAGGGAAAAGTATTAAGAGGTGATTTACTCTAATTCTGTGCTTATTTGCAGACCTGCTGTTTATTCTGCAGCTCCACACAGATGAAATAGAAACACCGGGTTTACTCACCATCATTCATGTCAGTCAGCTGTTGCTGGGTAACGTATCTCAAAGAGCAGCACAGAAAGTTAGACGCCAGAATATTTTTAAACCTCGCCACCTCCTAACATCTATTTTATAGATTTATGCTGCAGCTTTTTTTACACAGGGAACGTTTGCCTGGTAGCACATGCCCTTTTTTATTGACATTCTTGTGCACATTCATCGTTAAATGGCCTCTACAAGCACAGATTTCTATTGTTGGCATCTGAGCAGCTCTGCTAGAAAGCTGCTGGACGAACGTAAGTCAGTGTTTCCCACTGTTCGAGCCAAAAGGTTTGGAGATTCAAACTGGTGGTCTGCAATTTTACGTCAAAACCTTTGGCATATGAGTCAAAACTCCAAGAAACAATGTCTCACTGAGAAATATGTGACATTCACAGTTTTCCTACATGGTGAATCTATTAATAACCGCAGAGAACCTCACATTTGATGTGTGATCTCAGACAGGCAGGTCTTAATTTGTTCGTATTTATTTGTCTCTCTCTTGAGGTATAGACTAGGTGAGTCAAATCTTGCAGCCACTCTGTGACACAAGAAACAGAATGTCATACAAAGGAAAAATATCAAGGCTCCTTCTGTACGACCATTTTCCATTTCAACTTCGTACATCGTGGAAAAGGTTCATAAGTTTCTCTGAAACAGGGAGAGCTATTCATCTTAAAACCTGACTCAGATGGTCGAAATATCAGTAACAAGGTTGTGTCTATGTAAGAATTTGTTTCACTGTCAGTTAGGAGTATAGAACTATAATGCTAACGCTGTCTGTCATATCAACTTCATAAAACAAAAGGAACAATTCAACCTGACCCGTCAAAGTATGATTTGGACTTTGTTGAGTCATTTAGTGAACGGCTCTGCTCATAATATTACAGCTGGGTTTTGATACAGACCGAAATTATTCAAATCAGTGTAGCAGAATGAAAGGTTACCTGTCTTCTTCCAACTGTTAAACGATTGTGCTGTCCACCGTGTCCTCCTACTGTTGCAGCTTCCAAACTTCACATTTAAATCTACAGTGCACTATCCAGTAACAATGTAATCCTAGATAACATGCGAACAAAGATTCGGTATCAGGTATTGTACACAGTTTAAATGTAATGAGCTACAATCCACCCTCAAAATATGGTCTCTCAATCCTCTTGGTGTTTTTTCTTTATGATGTTTTACTGTTTGTTTGTTTTTCTTCATGTTTGTGTTGCTGTTTTTGTTGCTGTAAATCTCAATGAGACTGCCTGGTAAAAGAAGGATGTCAACTTAAAACCCCAAAAAGAGACGACAAACTTTTATATTTTTATGAATGATAGCTTTGCACAAGTGCTATCTCTTTGGTAGAATCACTGTTGGGTGCAGTGAGTGACAAAGACCTATCCTCATCATTTTATACATTCAGTCACGGGGGCCCTTGAACCACAACACTTATAGGAAGACATGTGAGGAACACACCGCTTACTGCCGGCTTAATAAATGTTATTTAGTTTGAAAATGTCTTCAGATTTTTAAAACAAATCTTTTATTTCACTTTGACATTGAGGTTCTCATAGAGTAAACCGTAAGTATACTTTTGTTTTTTTGCCTTACTATTGCTAAGGTCTGAGGACAGGAAGAGATTATGAGCATGTGTGGACAGCTGCTGGTCAGAAAACCATTAAAACCTGCTACAGACAGTCACATCGCAGAGTTTATATTTTCTGTACATGACATTTTACAGTGACTATTCCAGATTGTTATCATACCATCACCTGTTACCACCCACAGAACAAACTTTAACATCTCATGAGGCTGTAGGAGCAAAAAATGGAACCTTATACTTGCTTATTTATGTATTTATGAAACTTTTGTGTAAGAGTAAGGAACATCATCGCCTCTAACTGTCACTTTAGCCGTTTTCACTCAAGAAATGGGTCTAATCTTTCTTCAGTTTGGTAGTTTCACATCGACACCTGTGTCCGCTCTTATCACCACAAACTCTCTTGAGATATTTTTTTTTACGTCTGTCACATGTCAGAAATGCCCCCACTCACTACTTGTGAATACTGCTGTGTTCTCACATTGACTCCTCTGGACTTCCTGTGGATTTTATACTCCTGAGGCTCTCACTCGGACATTTGCATTCACACATGCACCTCAGAGTTCATCTCTAAAAGCAGCTTAACTGTGCTGTGAGACTTCGGTTTGTCCATTGAAAAATCAGTTCTCAACATGATAATGGCTTAACGTTACTCTGTTTTTCACCTGAAACATACAGTGTAATATAAGATTAACGTCTCCTCATTACTAAAGCAACAAATTTGAAGAAGTGAACCGCTCTTTTGTTCTGTCTGTGGCGGCAGGAAAAAACCCTCCAGTATATATGTTATCGTGTCATTGGCCTGAAATTGCACAGAGGTTGTTAAAAGTGTTGAGTGTCCAGGCTTTATGTGTTGGCCGAACTATATATTCAAGCATACAAGGAGTCCCTAGAAAATGTGTTTTCACAGTCTGGGTCGTAAAGTGATTGTGTGTATAGATACAGAGTAAAGCTGACTCACAAAATCAATAATATTCCGTCTTAAATGGCTCCTGTTACTCACTGCTTTATATAAAACATGTTAGAATGACCATGAATAACCCTTTGTTAGAAACAAATTACATCACACTATTGAGTTCAGTTATGTTCATCTAAAATAGTTCCTTCTGTATTTGTGTGTTTATTTGTGTCTTTGTCGACACACCTGAAGCGTTGCTTGTAGGAACTGGATTCAGCTCATTAACAGTCTCTGTGAGCACAGACCTAACTTGCAACTGGAAGCATTACTCAGTGTGCAGTGTGCCTGAAAGACCTCTCAGAGTGGACGAAGGAGGTCAGCACACAGAGACACTTGTTTTCTCTCCTCCCAGGCTCAAATTATCCAAATATGAGCAGCCACACGCTGGAAAGCTGCTGAAATATTGCTGACACAGGGAGTTGGAAAGGAACTGGAACCACACTGAAGCTTTTTTCTTGCAGGGTGACAAATTTCAAGCTCTGAAAAGTGCTGAGGTGTCTCTGTCAGTGGATGCGTTGATGCACTGTCTGTTCACACAAAGACATCACACACACTTGCACGTTCTATCCAGTGTGCAGAGATAAATGCATGGCAGCGACGGAATCAGTTATTGACCAAAGAATCTGACTTGGGTGGCTGCACTCTCATTTATCCAGTGGCTGATCTAGGATTTTTCTTCATCAACATCCGTGCACAATTCCTGATTCAGCAAGTTGCACATTTACATCATTCTATAGCTTTGAGCAAAGCCACACATCATTGAATTTATGAAGGAAAATTCATTAAAGCTCTTCCTTGTGCACATCTTGTTCTTCAATCTAATAAATTACAACTTATTGTAACTATTATTTGTAAGGAACAAGTTTATATTAAAAAAGAAAGAAAGAGACTGCTGACAGGATAGGGGTATTCAAGAGGCCAATCAGTTTTCAGTTGGGCCAAGTGCACCCCCTTGACCCAACCTCTGGATCTGTAATCAAACCACGATACAACATTAAAAATTGTATTCGTGCAATAAGGGATGTCAGTGTTGCTCTGCTTTCCATCTGTCTGCTGGTCCCCACTGAAATATCACAACAACTTTGGATTTCTGAGCTTAAATTTTGTTTCTGAAAGTCATGGTCCCAAGAGGATGAATCCTACAGCCTAAAGTGAGCCCTTGACCTGCCATCACCAGCAGTTTTACCATGGTGCCATGGTGTTTGGTACAAACATTATTTTCCCCACAGGGCAACTTTTAACAGGTTAAAATTTAAAATTATACAACACTGACAAAACTATCAACATTTTCATCATCCTCAGCTTCCATTTGTGTTGCATTAGACCCAATTAAAAAGTGTGTTGTTTGCTATAATACTAAACTAAGATGTGTCAGCATTTAGCTCAAAGCACCACTGAGCTGCTGTGCAGCCTCACAGAGCTGACTCTTGTTTATTTTCTGAAAATAGAATTCTTTCTTATGTAATTTATAACAAAGTTTCTCAGAGACCTATGAAGACAAAAGTCAGGAAATGTAGAGACATACTTTTAAAAAAGCAGACTTACTCTTACAGATTTAGAAACTATTGGAAAGAGTATAAGTATAAACATATCACTAAAATATACACAACCAGTATCTAGTAGAAATGCATACACTTAATTTGCATATGCAAGTATTCTGTCATTGAATATATGACTTCATAAATGTCAGTGGTCTGCACATCAAAGCTCCTGAAGCCTCCTGCTTACAGCGTCAAATTTGTATTACCTGATTCTGCACACGCTGCAAACTATAAATCAGTGTGCACATATACACACACGCATACAAACACAGTCATGTCTCCATTACTTCAAAGGACGTTAGATTGATTGCACCAACTCTAACCTTAATCATAGTTGCTACTTGCCTAACCCTAACCTAACCTTAACCTTAACTTAAAACATGTCTTTACCTTAAAATTTTATGATTTACTTTATAGGGACTTTTTTCCCCCCATAATGTGACTGTGTAAAGAGATTTATGTCTGCACAAAATGAGTAATACCTGGACCACACATACACAGGCACACACGTACACTCACGCACAGAGCGAGAGAGAGAGAGAGAGAGAGAGAGAGAGAGAGAGAGAGAGAGAGAGATGCAGTTTAAATCCTTTAACATTTCAAGTTTCAGGAAAATACTGGGGTCCAGCAACAGGCTTGAGAAACATAAACATAGTGTAGATGCCAGACAATTTTAACAGTGTGTTTAAAATGTGCCTGAAATAGACATCTTCACTTTTGCGTTTTGTAGCTGCTTGATCAGAGGGATTTTGAGTTCTGCTCACTAACCTAATATTTTTCAGTACATATTTAGTTACCCCCAGAGATGCATGGATAGGTCTCTTTCACAAAGAGTTCATGTCAGTGTTTCCAACTTGTTGTTACACAGAGATTCTGCAGGATGCTTGACTCAGCCCACATATAGAGTCAGACATGTTTGGCCAAGTTAATTTGATAACCAAAGAAGATACCTAATCTTCCTAAAATAATCAACTTGCATGGTTCCAAAGTCTTCCCCAGCTGAGTTGAGATGTGGTGACTGTAAAAGTCATAAAAGGTATGATTGACATTATTTTCATGCACATAAACACCAGTCACTGACATCTATTATAAAAACATCTGCATTTTCTGTGTGTAATATCATATTGAAACAAGAGCCCAGAAAAAACACAAAGCACTTACATACAAAATTAGGAACTCAATTTTTTTAGCCACAACTATGCATCCTGTAAAACATTTTGTATCCAATCCTGCAACTTCTACCCTTGACCTGAAGGTGGCACCAACTCTATCACTAAATGTAAAATTATAAAGTTGTTTAAGGTTTTCCCTTTCTTTACACCAAGGGCTGTGGTAACAGAAGTAATTTATATGAAAATGAGTTCTGCTTGTCATGTGATGTGTTTGAGAACGTGTGTCTATGTGCACATGGTTGTGTGTGCATGTGTGTGTTGTGTCGTAGGGTGTGTGAGTGGTGTGTGTGTGTGTGTGTGTGTGTGTTTGTTGACACAGCCTCTTGCAGTCCATCCTAAGGGGGAGGCTGCTGCAGTGAATAGCTGCTTTATGGCCCACCTATTATATATGTGTATATGTGCAAAATGTAAAAGATTTACAGAAGATAGTCTTCTCATCTTTCTGTGATTGTCTAACTGTAGCTGTTGATGGTTTATCTATCTGTGGAAGAAGACATACGTACTGATGACTCACTCATTTGCAAAGTAGGTAAACAACGTAACCTGGTGGCTTTGCATACAACATGTAAAGAAATATTTACTGTGTGTGTGTGTGTGTTTATTAACAAAGATCCATTGTACAATTGAAGCTGCAGGTTCTTCACCCAACAATGAATTACTACGGAGCTCTACTGTATGTAATAGGAAAGTCAAGTTTCATTTTCATAAGCCACAAAAATGGTTGTCAGATGTTTACTATTGGATAGTTCAACCAAAGAGTTAATTCTCCTCTTAACTTCTCTGAAGGTTTCGTTTAATTAACAGGCTGAGGCCTAAATTGTTGAACCAACCAATATCCCACAAAAAGCTAAAAATGAAAAAGTCCAATGAATCCAAATTTATGTCATACCTTTTTTCTTCTTGCCTCTCCCAGAAACCCACTGGAGCGCCCGTCCCACATGTTGGGAAGTTAAACTACCCAACTGCATATAGAGTAGAAAAAATGCATCACCTCAGCCTCAGGAACATTCAAGGAAGGGAGAAGGGAATTTCTACAAACTTTTATTTTGTACATTTCTACTGAAGGTTCTAAGTACTGTTCCACAACGTAAGAATTCCCCATTAGAAGTAAAATAAAGAAAGTCCCTATTTTGTAATCTCACAATAGCTCTTCTTTGTAAAATCTTTAATTAAAGTGATTTTTAACCATATCTGTCAGTAAAGTAGCACACTTTCAAAACTGTTTGTAAATTGCGTCACTTTAGCAGATATTCAATTGTGTTACAAGCAGAGCATTTTGTATGCATTTACAACCCCCATGCATGTTTTGTTCGTCTGTTATTAAACAGGATTATTCAAAACTACAGGCATACCTCGATCAGTCATGTCAATCAACTGTGACAAAATGGTAGACAAAACTTAAGATCGTTATTCTGCATCATGCAGCAGCTATTTTAATCCTCTGCCATGAGAAATATCAGTGTGGTCTCGTATAACAATCAATCTTAGTGTCAGTAAGTGTGACAGAGTTAATGATCCATAATAACAGCAAAACCTCTGCCAGAAAGTTAGAAGAGGAGGGAAATGAGCAAAGATATCACAGAAACATTTGAGGAACCTGTTCACCTCATGAGTGGCTGATGGAAACTGTATGCAGAAAAGGTTTCCTGTTATGATATTTGGCTAAGGAGCTAAACTGGTCACTGCTGACTCATTTTAACGACATCCTCTCCATATGTATCTACAGTAATGTGACTGTTGATAATCTTGTTTGTCTAATGTTGCACTGCACACGTTCCACCCTGTTTCGTCTCCGTTTCTGTACAAGCTGAAGCTGACTTATAGGTAATATAAGGGCCTGTTTGTCAGCAGCGAATTCCAAAATGGCAGTCTATGATAGTGTTCCCATTGAATCAGTGAAGACAGGATGCTTCAGGGAGCGTTTCAATTTATTATTTAAATGTATTACATAATTTTAGGTATTTGAAAAAAATAGATTTTTGGATGCTGCATAGGTGGTGAGAGGGAGGAGATGAGGAGAGGGAGGGGAGAGGTGGTTACTGGTTTTATGCGAACACTACTTTCTTATACTGCAACACAGACCGGCTTCTCATGACCTGCTGCATGATGGGACAGAGAGCCGCTCCACACTCTCTTGACAAGTTGCCAAACTCTCAGCCACACCGGGCAGTCTGGCAGGTCTGATGCTGGGAATGGCTCAAAGGGAAGCAAAGGGAATTGTGGGAATATGGAAATCCATGAGAGGCTTGTTTTTAATACTGCGATGACTGTGTGTGGTTTCTGTGCGAGACAGCAGGGCTGATGAATAAATTCAGCTAATGAAAGAAAAAGGTTGCATTTGTTGTAGTCTTGAAAGAAATGTTATTAACATTTGATGCTATATATATATAGTATTTGGCAGAAGCCCCTATATTAAGCTTAAACACAATCAGAAGCAATTATTAATCATAAAATGAGAATGTTTCAAATGGCAGTATTGTCAAAACTGTTAACAATCATCACCTGAGTAGCTATTGTTATGTCAACAAAGCATTTTAGGGGTTTTGAGCTCCATGTTTCTGTTTTTATGACTGCGACTGTTTTGTTTTACTTTCAAAAAATAACAATTACCAGCAGCAGACAGTGAAAAAAAAACTGTTCACAAATCCTCTGGATGGCATGGCAGCACTATGCAACACACATACAGCAGCAACTACTAGGTGAACGCAGTGGGGACCTTTAGCTGCTAAAGAGCAAGATATTTCCTTTAGGAGGTGGTTGAGACCAAAAACGGAGGATCAGAAAAACAATTCTAAATGAAGGTTAATGTTGGTCCATGTCCGCTGGATATATAAAAGGTAAAAATGTTAACTAAAATGTTAACAATAACATGTCATATCTGTTAAGACAGCATCACATTTCTCGAGGACATACATTACATGACATACATTGGGGTTTAAATTGAGGGGAACAGAGCAGGTTAGCTGAGTTCTGAACTGTTTACATGTCGTAAAGAGCACCTTTCTGCTTTCACAATTTATTGAAAATATAAAAAACTATGAAACTACAGTTGATGTCTGTTTTCCACAAAATAATGTTCAAATAAATGCAATCATGTTCAAAAATCCTATAGTGCCCCAAATAATAGACTTACTGCCCCATTTTAAAGACATTTGTCAACAATTTCGATATATTTCTTACAATCTTTATTTTAACACACTAACAGTTGTTGTCGTCTTGACAACCTTTCCCTCACACATCCACTGCCAGCCACAGAGACCATGGCTACTTTACTGAACAGAGAGTGTGTGTGGGAGGTCTACAGTCTGCAGTCTTTTAGATTTCACCCAAGGGAAAGATTGTAAAATAGAGCTGAACCAACAGTATCCACCTGATTACATCATGGGCCCCAATCACATCAACCTCCTCTTATTGATTATAAACTAAATTAATGTAAAGGGTTTATGTACAGTCTGTGGTCAAGTCTGCATCTTGAAATAAAGCAATCTTTTTGTGGTCTCTGTGCTGCTTATTAGTTAAGTTTAGTTTAACCTTCAGCATACATAGAGAGAGTTGTTATATAATGATTCATTATTAAACAAATCTTATTTTTTCAGAAATAATACATTATTATTGACACTAAAAGTATTTCCATTTTATGAAACTATTTACTTTCTTAACACATATTTTCATTTAAAGTCTCTGATTTTACAAAACAGCAGCATCATTGTTATTTTATTGTACACACTGGACAGGTAAGCTGTAAGAAGTGTGTGTGTGTGTGTGTGTTCCTGTACTGATGTCTTTGTGAGGTCCATTTTAGGCATACACACTACAGAGTGAGGACATTTTTGGAAAGTGAAGACATTTTGACCGGCCCTCACATTTTCAATGCGCTGTTTAAGGGTTAGGGTTAGAATTCGGTTTAGGTTAGACATTTAGTTTGGGTGGTTAGGGTAAGGGGCTAGGGAATGTAGTATGTCAATGCGTGTCCTCACTAAGACAGAAGTTCAAACCTGAGTGTCTGTATGTTTGTACATAGTGTCAATGGAAGGGCACAAAAGTAAGTGAGCCTCCTGTAACACATCAACCTGCAGCGTTACAATCTGTCCATCTTGCAATGCAGCATCTTGACCGCTAGATGGCAGTAACGGCGTGGCTGTAAAAAAAAGTGTTTGAAAAAAAAACAAAAGAGTAGAAGAGAAAGGAGAAGGAAGGAAGCAGCAGCAGCAGCAGCGGTGGTGGTGGTAGCGGTAGTACTAATGCTAGTACTAGTACTACAGACTGGACATGACCTTTAGCTGCTGTCTTACAACTTCACTGCTACACACAACCACAGGAAGAAGAAAACGCAGCGAAGCAACGAGCAGCAGCTTCTCCACAGAGCAGAGTCCAGCTCAGGAAGTGAACAGCTGAGGGACTTCACTTTGTGTTCCGCCGGTAAGTCTCCTTCATTTGTGGACTTGTTGTCTCGTCACCGCGTGGATCTGAGTCTGTGGAGTCTGTGGAGGCTTTTCAGTGTCTTCTACCTCACCTGCGCGCGTGCGTTTCTTTCTTTCTCTCTCTCAATGGAGCCGCGTGTTACTTCCAGACCTCCGTGTGACTCATTCATCGTGTGTCAGTGATTTGAGGCTGTGGGTGCTGCTGGTTCTGTTGCTATTAGTCACCAAGAGAACAGGAGGTGGAATCAGAGGGTTTTTGTCAAAGCTCTGAACCTAACTTTCTGATTTTAAACTTTACTGTGTGGTTGTGTGTGTGTGTGTGTGTTTGGTTGTGTGTGTGTGTAGCTGCTGTGAGTTGGACTATGTGTGCCCCCTTACCATACAGTCTATGTCCCTTACTCAAGAGCTGTCCACTTTGTATATCTCAAACTTACAATCATCAGAGCTGAAACAGTGGGTCAATTAATCACAGTTTATCTATGATGTATCTCATTCCAGCCTCTAAAATCACTGGATTGTTATATATAAATGGAAAATGTTAGTTTTTCTATTTGGACTTAAGGTCAAACACAAGAAGTTGACAGATTACACTACCGGATCAATTGAAAAATAACCAGCGTATAAATCGAAAATGAAAACAATCTTAAATTGCTGCCCTAGTTGTCTTCTTATCCATCGATCTCATTATCTCGTAATGGCACAAATGGTGAAATGAAAGTGAAAATGCCCTGCACATTTTCCATAATCTCAAAGTGAAGTCTTCACATTACCTATTTTTGTCTCATCCAAAGTTCAAAAGTCCCCAATCTAGAAAATGTTAAGTTTAATGTCACATAAGACAAAGAAATGCAGGGAATTCTCATCGTGAAGAAGCCTGAATAGAAACAATTTACAACTTCTCAGTGATCAGATTTTAAGTTTGTGTCAATGAATTTATAAATCCAATTGTGAATTGTTTCAGCTCTGATAACTTTCATCTCTAAAGTAATTTGCAAATTAATGAAGTTAGCCTAACCAGAGATGATCTGACAAAATGCTCAGTGTCTGTTGTTTTAATATGTAAGTATTATATAAGCAGAATGAAATACTAAAAACAAGAGATTCTAAGAAGACATATTGCAGAAGAAAAGACAAAACAATCAGTGGTTGATGAATAATTACATTTTCTTGTTGAGGGAACTGATATTTATGAAAGTATGAGATCCAAGTAAAAATCTTTATCTAGCAAAATTAAATGTGATTTTTATAAGCGGCTGTTGGGCCTTGTTGGAGGGTAATTACAACATTCAGGTGCTGAAATTATCACCTTTGCACTATATTCATATATTTACTCAACAAAGTTGTATCCTTGTTTATATTCCACTTAATCCTGTGTATCCTCTGTTTTGTTATTGCTGTGATTGTGTTTTATCTGCTGCTGCAGATTAGCCTTTCTGAAGGGAACCATTAAAGGGATAGTGAAAATGAAAATTCATTCATTTTCTGCTCACCGTGCTGATGGAGGGGTTAGTGAAGCGTTCGACTCGAAAAGGCTCAAATGGTGTAAATGATGCTGTTTCCAGTCAAATTTGAATGTTGGGACTTACGGACACTTGGATGACATCACATGAGCAGTATGGAGGCATTTTGGGGGTTTTTTGTGTTTGAAGAAGTGGTCTCCAGTTACTTCAATTATAATTTGGATTTGGTTGCCATGCTGTTTACCCCTGAAACTTAAAGTGTTTTGTGGACTCAAAAATTTCACCCACCCCTCTATTGGCATAGTGGTGAGTAGATAATGAATTAATTATCATTTTTGGGTGAAGTATCCCTTTAAAGTTAGAATTGATTGTAACCCTGAAAGCTGTGTGCTTGATTCAAGATATTAGAGGCAGCAGATTAAAGTTTTGTATCTTGTATTTGCAAACAAAGCTCATTTCTTGAGTGCTCAGTCCATTATGAATTTATAGGCTTGTAGAACCAGATGTAACTGTTGTCCCACTGGTAGTTCTACCCTGATGACATCACCAGCATGTTATCTGACCCTCGCAAGTGATAATTTATCTCATGGCTGCTGTTTGTGTCCAGTCTCGATAACTTTGCTCACTGTAGCATTAAGTTTTATTGCTCATAATAAATTTGATAATGACTTAATCTAAAACGTATTATTCCAAAACAGATAGGAACCAAAATAATCAAAACCTCTTGGTTGAATTTCTATCACAGGCACATCGTAATATCACTCATTATTTTTCTCATTCAGTCCACCCACAAAGTGTGAATCCATAACCGGCAGAAACACTGGCCCTGTTCCCTCTGCGAGTCGTCTAGGGTCTCATCTACCATTTAATCAGGTAAATGGTGTTGGTGAAAAGGATCTAATTACTGACCCCCCCCCCCTTCATAAAAGTGAGGGAGGCAGGCCTCCTGTGGCAGACAGTCTCAAAGGTTAAAAGCTTTTTATTAGTGTTGTGTTGTTGATCTCTGCCCCCTGCTGTGATGACGGATGTGACTCATCGTGGACAAGGTCCTGCAGATGAAGATTCTTAAACCATTCATGCTGGACAGAGGGTTTCGTTCTGGAGGGTAACACTACAGATTTAGCCTCGCACAATTATTTAATGTCTGGTTCTTTTGTTTCTCCCCTTTCTTTTGTCCTCAGTGAAAGGGACATTTAGTAATTTATGACATTAGTCAACATTTGGTGACATACACTAAATGCAACATCACTACTCAGCCCTGGGCACAGCTCATGTTGACCTATAGTGGACAGAAATGTGAAAGTCATATCTTTGTTATATTACTCTGCCATAAAACTTTGTAAACAACCATAATGGGAATATGGAAGTTTTAATTTGAAACGCTTGAACTATATATTTATGAGTCCAATACTTATATTGATATACTTTAGATTTCAACATTTAGCAGATTCTCATGTTTTTCATAAATGCATATCATTACCGATATTTCTGATAAGGATCTCTTAAAGCCACATCATGTAACATTTACTGCAGACACATGTGGTTATACATTTTATTGGGCTCCTATACCGGACAATTACATCTTTATCTAGAGAAAAAAACAAAGTTTTGATGTGTTGACCAGCGCCCTGACTGCACCGTCCCACCCACTGAACTTAAACTGAATTCTTCATATCGTAAAAGTCTAAGTCTTAACCTGATCTACAGCCGGATATTACTTTTTATCTTGCTTGGCCTGATTGTGGAAACTCAAGCTGCGACTAGAAGTTACACACTTCTCACAGGAGGTCAGACCCGCAGACATTAGGGGTGAGGAGTGGGAATGAATACAGCACCATTCTCTATTACAGGTCAGTGTAGGATTTTTAAATAGATCTGAGAAGATATATTCTGAGCAGTTGAAAAATAAACTTGTCAGTGCTTGACAGCTTCTCAATAACCACAAACAGATCTGTAGTGTTTCTGTACATCTTCATGTTACGGACAAATATTCACATTTACACCTATATGCATCTGCAGCTCATCTCCAATACATTTTCTCAGTACACTAGTGTTTAATGCTGTTTTACCACAAGATGCTGTATAGAGCTAAGATGTTAATATGAAATATCCAATTACAAGACTACTCTGAGGCTGTGAATGTGACTGAGCCTTCATTGTTAAGATACAACAGTTAATCATATATGACTATATGTAAAAATAAAATATTTATGTCATGGCTATGTTTTGGTCAGGCTGTGTCTTAAATAAATGCACATGACATGTAGAATTTTTCCATTTGATTAAATACCAGGAAAAATGTATGAAATGCAAAGTTGAGCCATGTGCAATTAAAAGGCTGAGTATGTTCCCTCTCCAGCCAATCATGACGCTGTTTACTTGTTGTGCAGTTATCCAATCTACAGAGTAAAGGTCCTGTCTGCGTAGTTAAAACTGAATAAACTTAGTCCCGCAGCAGTAACAGTTTTTTTTTCATGAGTTTATCTCTTTAAGTGTTATTCAACCCCCGGGGAGTGCAGCCTGTCATCGCCTCAGGGGTTAGTAATGATAAGTTGTATTTGTCATCCAACACTCGTGGCCTGGCTCCGCCCCATCCCCTAACGTAGCAGAGGGCACAGTTATTTCTGGGTACCAAGGTTAATCTGGGTCGTGCGTGAACTTTGGTTGAGGGTATGTCCTGGCAGAGAGTCGCAAGATGGCCGGGTCTGCTCTTTAGCTGCCACAAAGTTTAATGGTGCCAATAAAATAATATGCGCTGTGTGTGAGTGGAAGTGACTTTGACTACGTTCTTGCGGTCGTGAAAAGGGGACGGTTGCCTTGTGGACCGTCATTGAGATGTGATATGATCTGCCCATCTGTTTCTGAAGCCTTTCCCCTTGAGTCAGCTGTTGTGTGTCTGTGGTGGAGGAAGTGGTTTTTGGAGGGGGTGTTAGACTATGCTGATGAGTGACACATGAACTGTCTCTGGCTGTGTCTACCTTGTTTGAGGACATACTAGTTTACAGTAGCAAGTTGCTGCTTATGTTGGCGGGCCACATTTCACACATCACTTTGGCTGTTACAAGGGAATGACATAACAGCTTTGTTTCTTTATTTTGTGGTATCAGATATCAGATAAGCAGCAACCTCACTCACCCATTATATTAAAGCACCGGGGTTGAAAATGCATTGTGAAATCTGAGCATGCTTCAGTTTACCATTTAATTATTGCACCTTGGATTTTTGGCAAGACAGCAATGCTCTCGAGATTTAAAATCTGTAGCAACATCTATTGTTTTGGCATGTGATTATTTACAGGGTTCTGTTTTGTAATCTTTTCTCTGCTCAGGAAATTAATTCAAGGAACAGAGTGTTTGTATTTTTTTAGCTTTCTTGGGGAGTGGCAGAAGTTACATTAAGTAGCAAGAAACAAATTAAATGATCGGAATCCCACTTAAATTGGTGGAAGGATGCAGTAAGAGTCAGAAGAACTCCTTAAATATTGGTGCAGATCTGAATCAGGGAATGGATCTAGGATTTTCTTTCACTTTCCTTAACATTGTGACATGGGACAATTTTTAACATTTTCCTTCATGTATCTAAGAATAATAAATTGATCCTGATGAAAAGTGAAGGGATATCTTTGAGTGTGTACAATTTCATGCAGCGTGATTGAATTTAAGTGGCCTGTTGGACCTTGGTGGAGGTATACGCTCTGTGCCACTCTAGTTCTTTTTCATTAAATATTTGATTTTATTTGTACTTATAGAACTGTACTTGTAGTCTGCTCTTTCAGTGCACTTCAAGTTTTCATTTTCTTGACTCACAATTTTACGAGCAGTAGCTTTATTTCAATGGTACATTAGTTAGGGATACTATTTACCTGCTCACACAGTAATGCAGCAGATCTATCACATAGCAATACATCTTTTATGGTGTGCGTTAACTGAGTACAACACAAATTATTTGTACAAGGACACAAAGATTATAAAAATGTTTGCAGATAAAATGAATCAATAAAGTGACTGTAGACTAAACCCAGAGGGCAGCCTACTATGATGTAATGATTATGTTGTAAAAAAATAACGTTAAGACTGTGTCAATCAAGGATGTTTCATAAGTGGAAATGCAAACCAGAGTAATGTGAACCTCTCCAACAAACATCCAGGACACAATAGATAAGACAGGCTAGCTCCTCTTCTGGTCCCATTACCATGGCAACACCCAGCAGTGTGGACTCTTCTAATAATTAAATGTGCTGAGTCAGCAGCAGGCTAACGAACTCGAGGAGGAGAAGATGATTATACGGTAATAAAGCAGTTTGGTTGGTGGTGATGAGAATTGATATTCATTTGAAACAACCCAAGTACTGTCCAGTCCTGTCTTTACAAGTGACATATAAACCTGCAATCCTTCACCTTTGCATCAGAGATATAAATAAAAGTTTATACCCGTGTTCCTTCAAGAATCTAAAAAGCTTTACCTCTGTTGTGTCGCTCATGTCAAAGCCCTGACATTTATTTTACCAATGGTGAATGAGGCACCACTGCACCAGCACTGTGGTTATTCAGATATTTGTAGCAGTGAGCTCACACAGCTGTAACTGTTTCATTTTGGTGAAACTGTCAACTGTTGTTTCACTTGGAATCATTCAAACTTAAAGGGATAGTTCACCATAAAAATGAAAACACCACTATGCTGATGGAGGGGTGGGTGAAGTGTTTGAGTCCATAAAAAGGCTTTTGTCTCAGGGGTAAACAGTGTTTTAGCAAAAGTGGCCTCTTCCTCAGATGTTATAAAACAACAGAAAACAACATAACATGCCTCCATACTGCTTGTTTTTTTACGTCTAAAGAGGGAGTCCCGTTTACCACAATTATATTGGATTTGGCTGCAACACTGTTACACCTGAGACTCCATAAGGGTTCTGTGGACTCAAACACTCCACCCAATCCTCAATTGCCATTGTGGCGAGTGGATAATGAGTGAATTTAAATTTTTCAGTAAACTATCCCTTTAAATGCATCTTAGCACTCTTAGGGAGTTCAGATCAAGATGCTGAACCTCCATGTATTTTTGTACCATTTCTTCACAGGGCAAGCAGAAGGAGTTTGCTGAGTGAAGAAGCATTTCCAGACTGGGACATGTCATACCTCATAGCGTTACCGCCTCCGTCCTGACAAACAGGATCTTGACCATCTACCTCAACAAATGTGTCATCCACCCTCTCTCTTCTACCTCTCAGCATATCCACTGCTGCTTCTCTACCTCAGCATGTACTGTACATGCACATAGCTGTTATCAACCAGCGTCAGAAAGTCCAACTGACCCTTATCACCAGTGTTCTCAGGTGTCAGTCATCCAGCGATAGCGAAACAGTTGACTGGGTTTCTTACTGCTTCGCAGCACATAATCACTATCTGACCCTGTGCCGGGAGGTGCCGCCTGGAGCAGCCATGTTAGATGTGGGTTTGTGATGTCTGAGCCCTGCGACAGACCAGCACCAGGAGCTTGGGAAGGACGTGGGCGGGGTGACAGAGACGTGGTTTTCGTGGTTGGCGGTGAAGATGATGAGCAGTACATTGGTCAAATGGAGACAGGCATGAGGAACGAGATGTTTCAAGAGGAAGAAATGGAGGATGATGAAGATGAGTCGGTAAGTTACAGGTGTTTATTCATGTGTGTAGCATGTGTGTCAAAGGTTTCCTAGCTTATGGGTGTATTATGAGGTGTACACCTTGTACCTGGTGTTGTTTACAGTATTAAGATTTATCTTTGTTCTGATATTAGTATATTATATTATAACTATTAAAATGATGTTTTTTTTTTCTCATTTGCAGTTTAAATGCTGAAAAGTCTCAAAGAAGTTGCAAACTAGTTTATGGTTTTTGCTCTACTAGATTATATTTTTATTTTAACATATAATAGTGTTATAGTAACAATAGGATTTAACCATGAATCGCCAGGGGAACCATACAGCATTGGTCACTTTTAAGCAGTTGGAAGTAAACAGACCTAGAAAATGTTATGTTTTATTTGGCATTGGTTTGTGTACAGTATATAAACAACTGTAAGGTCTCTGGTATCATGTGTGCTCCTGCAGCTATAAAAGGACTTGGTCATGCGGTGCATCAGCTGCTCGCTTTCAAGCCATGGTCTCCACTCTGTCATCTCTGTACCTTTCTTGGAACATTTTTGTCATTTACAATAGCTGATTCAGATCTAGAGGCTCAGTAACACTGAATGGAGAGGTGACTGTTCAGTTCGTGAAGTGGTCACTGCAACCCTGCCACAGCAGCAGAGACAAAGACAACTTTAATTCTATGAATGAGATTATTGTGATCAAGTTTTTTCTCCTGAAGATTAATTACTTTTTTATTGTTTGGAATAAAGTGTCACATTTACATGTTTTAAAAACTAGGAACTGAGTCATTGATCTGATATGAATTAGCAATCAATAATGCTGTCATTAACATTTATAAATCTTTTTTTGGCTTTAAGGTTTAAAAAAAAAAGAAGATTCTCCCCCAAATAACTTGCATCTATATGACTTTTGAATAACACACTTTCAAACTTCTACTACTGCTACTACTACTGCTGATAGTACTAAACTAATTCAATAATAATATAATTATGAACCTTTCTTAATACACACACACACTCAAAGGGTAAGGCTGTGATGCCTAAATCAAGAAGATTTGTTTTTTTTCCTATAGAAGCCATTTTCAGATATTTCAAGAAAATTATCCTGAGCAGGACACTAATCAAGATATGCCCTGTTTGATATGACAAAAAAAGATGCATTTATGGACATCTGTGCTATTCTACTGTGTTGACTCTCTTTTGGGTCCCTTATGTCATGTCTCCACCCTCCCTGCGTCCTCTCCACCAGCCATCGGAGCGACAGATTGTGGTCGGCATTTGTGCCATGATGAAGAAGTCCAAATCCAAACCCATGACTCAGATCCTAGAGCGCCTTTGTAAGTTTGACTACATTGATGTGGTCATCTTTCCTGAGGAGGTGATCCTGGAGGAACCTGTGGAGAAATGGCCCCTCTGCGACTGCCTAATCTCCTTCCACTCCAAAGGTAAGATCATCAGGAATATTTTGCTGTGTGATTGAAAAATAGTGACAGGTCGAAGGGAAATTCATCCTGGTATTTTACCTCATCTTAGAGGTGTTGGAGGTTGTAGATTTTTTTGGGCTACACCTGTGTTTTAATTGGTTTAAGCATTTCATTTGTACTCTGTACTACTGTGCAAATGCATCTTATAGAAAAATAGATGAAAAATCCACCTATAATGAAACAGAAGCTAATTATAAATCGACACTCTTCGCTTTGTATTACCAAATGCATTGTGTTGAAATGCATTTTTATGAGGGTGGAAACAAAAGTGAAATGATGTTTCCCTGTTGCAGTAACCACTTAATTGTTGGACTAAGATGGGAATCTGATTTTTACTGAATTTGCATGAATCTGTTTAATAAGTTAAATGTTTTGTGATTGCTTGAAAAATATGCAAGAACTTCAAAAGCGTTTCCATGTTTTATAGGAGGGGTGAGGGACACCTGCTCTTTTATCTGCAATAAAAGAAAGAACATAAGATAGTAGTCTAACACTTTCTCGAGGTTCCTCACTTTCGGCTGTAATCTTATGTGGATCATGGTCTGGGTGAACACCATACATGTATATCTGTTATGTTCCAACTCTCAAGAAAACTGAAATAGATAATGTTGGGCTTTTCAAGAGAAACTATTTCTTTCTTGAAAGAGTCTGATTGTCTAGTTTGTGTGAACTTGTAGTGAAATAGGCCAATCTCAGGCTGGATGAGTAGCAAGGACAAATGCTCCTGGATAAAGTTTGCAATGTTCGGCGGACAAGTTTTGCAGTGAGAAAGCTAATGGCTAAGAGGCTGAAGCCTCATTCAGAAAGAAAACTTGTGAAAGAGCCTTGATGCTGAGGAGATAAAGAAAGCAGACAGTAAAATAGTTGCAAGATCTGCAGAATCTTTGCCGAGCAGATTAACAATATGACATGTGATGTTGAAAGCTAGCCTCCTAGCCTTTTTGTGTGTTTCTTTATTTTAGAGGAGGGGTGAAGGACAGCTAGCCTTTTTGCGTGTGCGATCACTTCCGAAGTTGAACACACCACTGAAGGATGAAACCACTGAAAAGCATCTTTATAAATTTACATACTGGACATTCATACTCTATTCAACTATATATTCCTACTCACCCTAGTACCCTAACTGTTTCTGTGTATTTGAGTCAGATATCACATGGGACTACTTTTTCCATTTTGTTTGTTTATAGAACAAGGTTTGAGTGTTGGTATGAGTCATGTGTTGTTGGAAAGAAGGAAAATTAATATTCCTAAACTGTTTCCAGCAGACTTGGATTTTTGTTGCACTTACTTGCAGAGGAACTTGTTCATGTGGAATATGGTTTTTTTAGGCATTAAAGGAACTTTAACATATAATTTCTGTTGTTGCTGCTCATAACAGCCACCAAACCTCTACAGTAAGTATTTCTGCTGTAGACACTGGTGGTATATACAATCATCAGCACACTCAATTTTAGTTGTTGGTTGAGCTTGGATTGTTCAACATACAGGGCTGGCTGGTAAGGTAGAAGAGCTGATACAGTTTTTATTCATTTTAATGCATTTTTCAGGATTTCCACTTGACAAAGCTGTGGAGTACGCCAAGCTCAGGAATCCACTGCTCATCAATGACCTCAATATGCAGTATTTCATACAGGACAGGTATGTTTTGCACACACACACACACAGATAGTCCCCGCCAGGCTCATAACCATGACTAACAGAGGGGAAACCATTACTCTGGTGTGACAGTAAGTTTTAGTGGGAATTTTAATTTTAAGGTTAAACTCCTGATCCTGCTCAAGCTCGATTACAATCTGAGAATGACAGTGACGGTGACCTAATTGCTATTTTCACACAGATTTATACACAAGTCAGCCACAATATTAAATCATGTTAATGGTTAATATGTTGTGTCTGATCAGAATAGAACAGAACTTTATTATCCACCAAAGTGTTAAATAATCTTCAGCTCACTAATTAAAGTGTGTAACTTATTCCTGCTTTACCACTCAATCATATCAACGCCCAAACTGAAAGAGATAGTTCACTGAAAAATGAAAATTCACTCATCTAATCACCACTATGTCAATGGAGGGGCGGTTGAAGTGTTTGAGTCTAAAAAAAAAATTCAGGAGTCTCATGGGTAAACAGTGTAGTAGATAATGAGTAGATTTTCACTGTGTTTATCCACATATGACGTTATCAATAACAGTTGTTTGATTCCCTGCCAGGAGAGAAGTTTACCGGATCCTAAAAGAAGAAGGCATTGACTTACCTCGCTACGCTGTGTTAAACCGAGATCCCGACAATCCTGAGGGTGTGCAAGAGTTATTTTTTTATGTAATATCCTAAATTAATTCAATATGAACCCCACAGTTTTATTGCATATATATATTGGCAATCACAGCTTCAATAATCAAATTTGATTTGATTGAACGTTCACATGAAGAAGAAGAAACTTATGCACACTGTCTCCACAAGTTTCAGTCATAGACATTCTTAATTTTTATCTATCCATATGCAGAGTGTAACCTTGTGGAGGGGGAAGACCATGTAGAAGTGAATGGGGAGGTGTTCCCGAAACCCTTCGTGGAGAAACCTGTGTGTGCTGAAGACCACAACGTCTACATCTATTACCCAACATCTGCTGGAGGTGGCAGCCAGAGACTCTTCAGAAAGGTAACTGTTACCAAGCAAACTGGCAACAAAATGTTCAGTTTAAAATAAACACACATATTTACCATCCCTTTATGTTAATGAAGATGATGTTGATTTGATGTCTCACTGTTCTTATGTTTGAGGCTCATCCATTATTTGATGAGAAAAAGAGAATGTACTAAAACTCTCTCTTTGCTGTAGATTGGGAGTCGGAGTAGTGTATACTCACCAGAGAGCAGCGTACGAAAGACTGGATCCTACATCTATGAGGAGTTCATGCCCACAGATGGCACAGATGTGAAGGTATAGTAAAAGTTCACTTGGACATTGGTGGAGGTGTTTTATTACTAGAACTGACTTTCTCTGAACTTTGCCTTTCACATAAGAAGAATGCAGAAGGTTGTCTGGGTCAGACACGTTCACAACAAAAGAAAAATCTCCGGAGTGTTCAGATGAAAAGCAGTGCCTGAGTAGAGCATGCAAGAGGCAGGACATAATAAAATAATCATTATAATAAATTGTATTTATATAGCACTTTTCATAAATAAACTGCAGCTCAAAGTGCTTTACCACAAAATCAAAGACATGAAATAAGATAGATAAACAAGAACATGTTAGCAATAAAACAAAGACTTAGGATCAACATAAAAAAACGGAAGAAACAAAATGTAATAAATGCGATGGTATAAAGAATAAGCCAAAATTAATTGGAAGCAAGATCATAGAAATAGGTCTTGAGTTGTTTCTTAAAACTATTAACAGAAGTAGCTTGTCTGATGTGTGGTGGGAGTTTGGTGCATAGCAACAGAAAGCTGCTTCCCCAAACTTTTTGTAATTCATTTTTGGGATATTGAGCAAGCCCCTCGGTACAAGACCTGAGGTTTCGGAACATGCTCCAATAAAGTGACATGATGGTGAAATTCCAGGAAATGCATATTCGGCCACAATTTCTATATGTATAGCTCCTCTGCTGTATTCTGGGATGGGCTCACTCTGACATTTTCATGACATTTTACTATGGTCTGGCAGGAAAGAGATTGTCCACAGCAACTGACATTTGCGTCTTCACATACAGCCCCTCTGGATCATTTCAGGAGAATAATCAGAGTTCAGTGCAGAAATAGAAATCGTTATCATCTGCTCTTAGACGTTGCCTGTGTTTGTGTGTCTTCTGTGTGTTTTCTTATTATGTGTTGGTCCTGGAAATCACAGGTTTACACAGTGGGTCCAGACTACGCCCATGCCGAGGCACGAAAGTCTCCTGCTCTGGACGGAAAGGTAGAGAGGGACAGTGAGGGGAAGGAGATCCGCTACCCCGTCATGCTTACTGCCATGGAGAAACTGGTGGCTCGCAAGGTCTGCCTGGCTTTCAAGGTAAACCTGCATCATCACATAGCGAAGTTCAACACAGTGATCAAAGATAAAAGATCCAGGTTTGACATAGCCTTTTGTTTTTGAAACTACATTATTTATGAGTTAGTGGTCATCCTTTTGACCTTTGTTACCTCACAGCTCCATTAGTGGTGAGAAAAAGACCTTTAGGGACTATTTGTCTCGTGTTAAGTTGCAGAGAAAATTATAATCAATTCAATAATTGACTTTTTTTAAGACAGTTTTTGCAAATGCAAGTAGCCATGTTTTAAAGTTTATGATCACAAAAGTAAACTTTCCTCATAAAAATTATTTTGTGTTGAATTAAATCCCTGATAAATTTAAACCTGTGACTGAGTAAAAGATTTGTGCTGTGGTTGTATTAGGTTGCTGTGAGAACATGATAATAATTACTTTCATAAACAAAGTGTGACAATGCCTCTGCAAACACATGATTATGTGTTATTTAAAGAATAGAGAACCAAATACACAAACAAACAAAGTACTACCTGTATGTTTTTTCTCATTGCTTATGTCAAAATGTTCACCTTGTGAAAAAGCTTATCCCTGGAGCTCACTGTTATTGTCTGTTCCTACGTTCATGTTTTATGTTCTTATTTTATAAACATGCTGTTACGTATGTCTGATTAAAACAAGCTGGTGTTGTATCTGTAAGTGTCTTCAGCAACATACTGTGGGTAACAACATCTGAGGATTTTTTTAAATGTATTTAAACTCATTTTTTTTGTTCTTTAGCAAACAGTTTGTGGATTTGATCTGCTCAGAGCCAATGGCCACTCCTTCGTCTGTGATGTTAACGGTTTCAGCTTCGTCAAAAATTCCATGAAGTACTACGACGATTGTGCCAAAGTCCTTGGGTAAGTGAAATTGGCTCGCAGACACACTACTACACACTGATCTCTAAAGCTGCTTTCAGACATGTACTGAACTTCGAAGGATCTCTGGACCTTCTCTGGAGAGGCTGCACATGAGAATGCAAATGTCTTAGTAAGAAGCTCTAGACTTTCTCTGGCCAGGTTTCTAGTGTTATCTGTGGAGAATATCCAAATGAGCTGATTTGAAAAAACAGCAGGAAGTCCTCTGAAGGATTCACCACGAGCGAACGGCCGTGGTGATGACATTAGTTACGTGCGACAGGTGTTTTTTTTAAATCTCACTATAAAAAAGTTGTGCCATACATTTCGAGCTTTTAGTGATAAGAGCCGACATTGTTGTAGATTTGCTGTAAACAAAAACATGTGATCTCTTGCCTCTGCCTGCTGCGCCACCTGAGGGCTGCAGAGATTTCTGTTTTGTTGTGAACGCGAAGCGGAGAATCTCCTGCTGCGTTGTTTGTGTGTGAAAGGCAATCTCCAGAGAAAGTCCACACCCAATTGTGCGGGCATCCTCTGGAGTTCATGTCTGAAAACTGTTTAACTTTCCTACTACATCATCAGAGCACAGGGCTCTTGAAGTAGATCTTTTTAATTGCATTTACTATAACAATTTATTGCAAGAACGATATGTATCATTTGAGATCATGTAATGAAGAAGCAGGCTCTTCTTTTCATTTCTGATGTTGCTTGACTGTCTTTGAAGCATTGTCTTGCTGTGGCTGTGTGGCAGGTGTTGCCTTGAAGTGGTCATGTTGTAAATTTTACAGATATAAAGACAGAGGAAGGTTTTTCCTCCAGTAATGATAATAGCATGAACATAGTTCCTCAAGGTCCAATGCTCAAGTCCAAGCAGCAAGTCTTCATTAGTTTCTTATCAGACTATTAGCGTTTAATTTCATATACTGTGTTTTTTATGATCTGCACTGCAGTAGATTTTTTAAAATGATCTCAATGTGCCTGTTTTTTGTTGGTTGCATATAACATCCCTCAGGTGAAATCTGAGACACACATTTAGACATTGAATAAATATGTTGTAATGAAAGTGACTGGTGGAGGCATGTTCTGAATGAATAATACGTTTGCTTTAGCTTTATATTTATTTGTTCTTTTGTTTTATTTAGCTATTTACCTGATTCAATATGTTTTCAAGTCATCGTTGTTATTTCTTTCTTCTGTTTCACCAGGAACATGGTAATGAGGGAGTTGGCCCCCCAGTTCCACATCCCCTGGTCTATTCCCATGGAGGCTGAAGACATCCCCATCGTCCCAACCACCTCAGGCACCATGTACGTACTGACGGGGAAAATGTTCATGTTAATGCAAGGGATATTGCTACTTTGCCTGTGACACGTGATATGAGGTGATAAGACCTCATGCTGTACTGTCTTTTTTTAATATGTGGATTTAAAAGAGCTGGATGAAGTCTTCAATGCTTTTTACATTTTGCAACCAAAATAAAAGGTTGAGTTCTAAAATATAGAATTTTCTCCTGATGTATTTACTATTTTCAACAATCATGTGGTCTGGCAGGTGTCATATTTTATACCTACACTTTTCCTTTGATGAATAAAGTGGGGGGATATGAGCCCTCACACATTAGTGGAGGGTAATCAGGGTTCACTGTCCCACTGACCTCCACACACACTCAGACACTCACTGAAATCTCATCTCTGTCCCTGGCGTCAGTGACACTCTCGACGATGACCAATGTGTTTTTCAAGGCTGTAAAAGGTCTTAGATCTCATTCAGACCTGGTATCAAAACCCATCCTGAGTGATCCAAGCACAAGTGATCAGTGCTAAGATCCAAAAGCACCCGAGTGTGCCCTGAGCTCCGATCACTTAAACCACATTCAGAGGTGGTCTGGGACACATGTGGCCACATTATTTTCCCCATGTGAACGCAAATACCTTCTGGGACACATATGAAGGACCACCTACTCAGCTGACGTCTCTAACCATCTACAGTTAAAACATATTTTTGTGCTTCTCAGTGTCCGTAGGTTGATTTGTTTGTAGCCACCACCACAGAATGACTGGAAATTGGTAAAATATTTTTCCAAAGCTGTGCACAATTATTCATTCAGCCCCTCCGGACTCCTCCAACATAATTTGGTCATTGCAAACACAGATGACGTACGTGATTATTTGCATATAGATCAGGAAAATTTTAACCGATCACAAGTAGTCACAGGAGACACATTCAGGACACATTTTAATACACACAGACAAACTTAACGCTGGCAACTTGGGATCAGATCTCTCAAGATGGATGTTAATACCAGGTCCGAACGGGCCTTAGTGGAGATGAACAGTCAAATACCTGAGTTACTGCTGCATTGTCATCTTCTTCCATCCCCTTCTCGTCCTCAGGATGGAGCTGCGCTGTGTTATTGCAATCATCCGTCATGGAGATCGCACACCAAAGCAGAAGATGAAAATGGAGGTCCGACATCCTCTGTAAGTCTCGATTGCATTCAGCTTTAAGATTTGTTCTTCTTACTGTTTCACATCTCAGTCTGTTTCTTTATATAAGATACAGATAGCAACTAAATTATATTTCTGCATAAATGGCCTTGCTCATTGATGCTGCCCCACATTTTTAAGTTCATTTGAGAAATAATTGAACAAGTCTCAATGCATTGAACTTCAAAAGCATTTCCCTTCTTTTATCTCCTCTCTAATCCGTCTACTTTATTCTGTTTGTCTGTCACAGGTTCTTCGAGTTGTTTGAGAAGCATGGAGGCTACAAGTCAGGAAAGCTAAAGCTAAAAAAGCCAAAACAGCTACAAGTGAGTGAGATTCATTTAATCTTTTGTTTCTCTTTTCCCACATGCTCTCCTCTTTAGATTATGAGTGGATCCTTACAGTACTGGGCTCCATTACAAAAATTGGATCATGAGCCATTATTGTTTTGTTTTCTGAAAATGTTATCGCCGTCTCAAGTCCTGTCATGCTGTCACTATATCATCTTTTTATTAAAAAAACATTTCTACACTGGCAGGCTCGTATTTCACATAATATTCAATCAGAATGTTTGTACAGGATCCAGTGTTGGTGTGTGTTTAGTCTGGGTAGTGAACTTAAAGAGAAGTCAAATTGAGGATAACTGCCTCTTTCTCCAGGAAGTGCTGGACATCGCCCGCCTACTGCTGGTTGAACTGGGCCAGCACAACGACTGTGAGATCGAGGAGAAGAAATCTAAACTAGAACAGCTCAAGACCGTCCTGGAGATGTGAGTGACACACACATCAGACACGCACTTGGTCACAAACACACAACATCAGTCATTATCTTCCTGTTTTCTGCCATCACCATTCATCGACAGTCGTCCACTCTCATCTGCGATTCTCGATTCAAATCCAGCTCCATCTGTCAACGCTCCAAGGTTCAATCATGTTTCTCATACTCACAGCCAGACACATGTTTACTGTGGTTCACTCCCTCCGTCTTGTCTCTAACTCTTTGCTTCATCTTTTCTTCCCTCCTCAATCCCTCTTCTCTTCTGATCAACCATCCATCTTTCTTTTTCTCCAAAAGGGAATCCAGCTTGAATGACACTCAGTACGCACCCTTTTCCCTTTTCATTTTAAAGGATGAGGTTTTACCACCCTCCTTTTCTTTAGTCTTCATGTATAAAATATTAGGAATGCCTTGTCTCTTCCTGACACAGACCGAGGTGAATGTATGAAAAAAATGATTTTTCACCAATGGCAACCATTGAAATAGTTGGAAAATGCATATCAACTGGGTGAAGAAGATAGTTTAAGCACTCAAGTTAATATTTAAAGATATTCCTAATGTTTTGTACACAGAGTGAATCATTTCCATTAACATCCATTCATTTTTAGCCATTAATATTGGACACATACACAGTCAAATGTCTCTGATTTCACTGTTTCTGTATGTGTAAAATGAGTGTGTGCTGTGTCTGCATGCCGTCCTCACCACATATCAAGTGGACTCTCAATCTTGTAATGTCTTCCTTCCTCCTATCTTCCGTTTTAGCATTTATACTAATGATGGTGAGTTGCTGCTGCTCTTTTCCCCTGAGATAACAAAATAATCTGCAAGTCTTTGAATATCAAACTTGCAAGTAATTCAAAGCTACAGTAGAAAAAATGTTGTGAAGTGACTGGGTGGAAGAGAGGGAAAAGGCTGAAACTAAATATAATCCACTCAAGTGAAAGATATCCAGTCATTTACAGCAGAATGAAAAAGATTTAGTCACAAAACCAAAGCTGGGATGCAGTGCATAGTTTTTAGTAATCAAGATATAAATCTAAGTCAAAGGAATAGTTGGCTTACTTTTAAAACAGCTGCATGGTCCTGTTCACATCCGGTATAAACATCCGTCCTGAGAGAACAATCACATGTGAAGGTAGCATTGACCAGCTGTTGTTCTCAGTCTCTCAGCACATCCCTTCAAATTACACCTCTATGAGTCTTAACTTCCCACTTATTTCTTCATGTGCTTTGGACATATATTCATTCTTGTCCCAGACCCGGGAACTTTCTCAATAAACTTGGATCCGACGTCAGGAGCACACGTTACCACATGAGGATTAGTCTCTGCCAGGGTACTCCTCATTATTTATTAGTCTGAGAATCTGTTTCTGAATAAGCAGCAGTGTATGTTAATGAAGAAACATGACATCATCAAAGGAGCTCATTGATGTGTTTTTCATGGATTTGTTGGTTTTGGCCTTATCATACTGAAGACAATTACCAGCTGTATTCTTAAAGATGTGGGCTCACCTCACTGCACAATCTATATTTATACTTTACATCTCAACAACTTTGATTCTTTTGAACAGCTGGCAAAAATCTATTTCCATAGGCATGTACACCTCAGAGACTTTAAAGCCTGTAACTATGACCTGCCTGTTACCTATGCTTTCCCTTGTGTCGTCCCTTACTCTAAGTAAACCCCACCCTAAAAGTATAAACCATCCAAATGCAGTAAACTTCGCCTGACTGATGTCCCAAATACCAAGAATAACTTCAACACAGTTTTGTGTGAGGTATTTTTTTCAAGTGTGGCTCTGTGACAACAGCTCCAATCCTCTGGCTCATTGCCAGAGTTATTTATTGTGGTTCAGGGTCCATCATCATGTGGCTTTGTGAGTCGTCCATTCAGCTGCCTGTCCTCATACAGAACACTATGCAGTCATTAGTCTGCAGAATGGGCCAAATTCTTATGACAGCACGGCATGCAGGAAAGTGGAGACCCTTGAATGTTTCTGTGTTAGATTTTTGAGAATCACAAGAGGAATATAATTGACGTTGAATTTCACCCTGGCACTATTGCAAAAGGCAATTGAAGTTACAATGTCTATTTTGTTCTGGTGCCCATACATGCACACAAACTCACACTGAAATAATAAGTGGATATCTAAAGCTACGGGTCTTTAGCTGCTTCCATCCTTAGTAACAACTGAGTGACCGAATTATCATTAAACCAACTGCTAATACGGTTACTGTGTTGTGTGTGTGATCAGTGTGTCAGACTTGGAAGAAGTTGCTGTCTTGTTTTTGTCAAACTTTTGTTGGAATGGGTTCAGATTAAGTCATGTGTGTTTGGTGTTAAAATAGATAAGAATGGGATGACTTGTTTCTTTGTATCTTCTTGTGTTTAACGGTCTGTCTATTCCTGCCCACCAGGTACGGTCATTTCTCAGGTATCAACAGGAAAGTCCAGCTCACCTACCTGCGCAACGGCCAACCTAAAGCCTCCAGCGAAGAAGAAGGTATTTACAGACACACACACACGGAGTAAAATGACTGCAGCGTGGGAATCCTTCCGGCAACCGTAAACATTTAAACAGCCAGAAACCTATAATTCAAATAAAAGATTTTAGCAAATGAAAGGTGCTAAATTAGAAAAGGGAGTCTTGACTTGGTTGGAAGGGATAGAAGGTGTAAAGCCATTTCCAAATCCACTGCTGTTTTTCCAGACTCTAAGAGGGATGGTCCTTCTCTGCTGCTGGTGTTGAAGTGGGGCGGGGAGCTGACGCCTGCAGGCCGGGTTCAGGCTGAGGAGCTGGGCAGGGCCTTTCGCTGCATGTACCCTGGAGGTCAAGGTACTAGTCAGACACACATACACACACTACAGCTAACGGGTGAACTTACATAGGAACTCTCTTCTTTGGCTATTGTGAAAAATGTGCTCTTCAATGGTGTAAAACATTTTCTTTTTTGTTCTTTAAGAAAATACTAATCTTTTCTACCAATGCACAAACTTGAATTTGTCATCCAGCTTTATTTTAAAGGTTTACAAATGTTAATTTACTATCAAAACTTTGTTATTACTTTATCTGTGAATTTACAAGCTTGAAATCGTGTCACTTCTGTCTTCACTTCATGCTAATAAATTTGCCTGATGAGTTATAAAGGTTTTGATGTCAAGTTGAAAAAAAATCTTTTCTGAAAATTCTCTTTAAAAAAAGTCATTAAAGCTGTAGACAAATACAAACATTACTATATATAAAGTCACATAACTGATAGAAGAAGCATTCTGGAGCTAGAAAAAATCTGACACACACACTGTTAATATGTCTCCAAGACCCTTGACTTTGTACTTGAAATAATACATTGGACAGTTTCCTTTTTTGTTCAGAACAGTCAGTGTTTTCTCAGAGTGGCCATTAGAGGACGACATAGATATACACGTTCATATTTCAGCTTGAAAGATTGTCGTTGACCTTGGAAACAGAAGTTATAATAGAATAGAGTTGGAATCTGTACAATACCTGTTTTTGATAAAGACTGAGTGTTGTAGTCAAAAGCACCACAACCAGCATGTAAGTCCACCTTAAGTTAAAATTGAGTTGTCAACCACTTTTATTGGCTTTAGAACTATGATGCAATGTTGCTGCATTTCTTTTATTGTCAAAGGTTAAACATACATGCAGAGCAACAACCATAATGGAGATTAACATTATCTTTCTAACAGCAACGGAAGGACATGAAGTAAAACTGCAGTATGTGGTGACATCATTACTCAGAATGGAATTAAATACAACAGCCCGGCCAACAACACACACAGATCACAATGTTCAGGTTTGATTGAAACTATCACAGGGTTAAGTATCAATTTAACTGTTAGGTTAATGGCTGAGTTTGTAGTTTGAACTCAAATATTTTAAGGTGACAGTAGTTTCTCATGTTTTGACTCCCACCTTCACAAAAATTAGTAGAGAAGACATTTAAAATCACTTTCAATATAATGCAGAGTCCCGTACAACACCCACCACTCACTATGACCTCAGTCAGAAACATTCCAGGGTCTCTGCATGGTCTTAAAAACTCGTAATAATCTAAATTTTAGGCCTTAAAAAGTCTTAAATATGTTTAAAAATTACATTTAGGTCTTAATTATGTTAGCTAATCAAAACGCTGCTGCCCTTGCACTTTTAAAATTGGTTATAAGAGAAATGTTTTGTTTGTTGTTCCTTTTTAATGATACAGATATTCACACACTGTAACCAAACTGCAAACAAAACCAACGTGGAAGTGATAACTGATCATCTACAAACACCTCGGTCAGAACTTATCTCAGTACACTCTGCTTGGATAAGGGAAAGATTGTAGATACCTACTGTCTCTGCTTGTAGTTTGCAAGATCGGCTGTTATTCACTTCATGGCTACATCGTTTATGTTGAAGTGTAACTCTGGGACTCTGATATTCCTTCATATCTGTTGTAATTGGTAGGTCATATAATAGTGATATTATATAGCCAAGGCTCAACAGTGAAACCATATTTAAATTCACTACATCAGGATTTCTACTTGGAAATCAATGAAATATTGAAAAAAACCACAATGTATGCTCTCACAATGTTATGCAATGTTATGCTCTCACCACGTCTTGGAAATCAGTTGAGTAGTTTTTGCATACTCCTTCTAACAAACAAACAAACTGAAGCAGAAGAAATCATAACCTCCTTGGTGAATATGACACTGTTACTTTAAAATGAAAATAGTGATCACATCGTATAACGTTCTTTAAAAGTGGAACTATTCCCGGGATGAAAGTGCTGCTTGCTCTGCCAGCCAGTAGTTGCGACACGTTGTGCTATATTGTGTGGTATGCACTCGCTATAGAAAACAGGCTTGCTCTTTAATCTCTGAAAAGAGAACAAACAGCACATCTACCCTGACCCATTTAACTAAAGTGAAATACAGTGAGCCGCTGTATAAGCCTGCTGGTTAAACGAAGGACTTTCTCCTCTCTATTTGAACCATTTCATTCATACTTGGTATTCTATTTGTTGGGGTGTTCTGACAGACTTGTTGCACAAAAAAAGCAGAGGAGAAATCTGAGAGAAGGAAATTAGCCCAAGAAGCAAACTACCAACAAAGCGCACAGCTTGAGCACAAGCAGAGCAAAACTAAGCAAATATCATAAGCAATCAATTATTATTTTCAGGCTTTCCTTATGTTGCTTTGTTTCATCGTGATGCAAACTGTGCAGAAAAACAACCTGAAGCTGCACTAAACGTATAGCCAAGGGTTCGTAGATGCATTCTGTTTCCTCAGCTGCTTCTTTTTAAATGAAAAGAAGTCTATTTTCTCACCGCAGCTACAGTTTCCATTCCTCTTCTCCAGCACAAGTTTTGTCTATTAACTCTGCTCTTCTCTTCTCACCTGTTGTTGCGCTGTCTAAATCACTAGCCGGTAACCGCGGGTCCCTTGGCTGCGAGTCCCCTATTGACTGTGGTAAGAGAAGGGTTGCCTGGATGTCACTGCTCCATGCCTCTCTCCGTGCTCTGCGCGCTTGTCGCTCCGTTCACTAACGTGCTCTGATTTCTCGTCTCATCATGACCTTTTGATTCATCTAATCTGGCAACTAGTCCTGTTTGTCCTAGGCTGAAGTTGCTGTGTATTGTTTGTGTCATTGTTGATGTCTCCCGAGGTGATCCAATGTCTTGTTGGTACATACACAGGCAGCCAGAGTGGCTGTTTGGTGTTGTAAGCTAACGCAGGTTATCTCACACTAATCTTACAGCATTTTTCATGTCTTGTTGTTTTTTGTTTGATTATAGCCAGTTTGTTTTAGCCAGTATTAGATCCTAGAACAGGGGTCAATCCCCAACATGCACCAGGTCCAACTTAAATAAGGCACGATAAACCAAAGTAGTCCACAATGTAATGTCAGACTTATTAGCTATAGACTAAATAAATGCATGAAGCATCAGTGTGATTTAATTTGGGTTCATATGCAGTTACATGATTTCAAATATATTTCAATTTTAAAAGATGTGAGAGATTTAAGAAATGTTTATTGTCTCTATTCAATAATATAATCTAAAGTCTTTCATCTCATCTGCAGGAAAGCTGTTTGCTGTTGGGTTTCACTTAGCATCTATTCACTTAACTTTCACTTCATTTTATTGAACCTTAAAAACACATTTAAAGTGAAGAGGGCCATGTAAAAGCTTACATATATTTAGGTCCATGTATTTCAACTGAAAATTATTTTCTTTTCAACTACCTCTGTGACTCAGCTGCTTCTTCAGTGTACAGAATCTTAGTGCCATAAAAAGCTCAGTTAACTGTGATGCTTCACTCCTTGTACAATCTTCCAGGTGACTATGCTGGGTTTCCTGGGTGTGGCCTCCTGCGCCTGCACAGCACTTACCGCCACGATTTGAAGATCTACGCCTCTGATGAAGGCAGAGTGCAAATGACAGCTGCTGCTTTTGCCAAGGTAGTTCTGCCTCTGTGCCTGAAAGACTAAACCTTTATGTGTCACTGAAGTTGTTTTAAACACTTTAGTAAAAAATACAAAATTACAGCATATACATCATGAAATGTCTTCAAACACTTGTACTTTTGCACATAGGGATATAAATACAGGCTTTTTTACGTAAATAATCCTGTGACAAGAGGCTGTAGATCTACAAAAAAGTCTTAAAAAGAATCAATGTGCCAAAGCTTTTTGAAAAACCTGATTAAGATTGACCCTAGCTATAAAAAGATAAAACTTATTTAGCAGGTTTATGTATTTTCCCACAGGACATGGAATAAGTAGAGATGACACACAATGGCATCAGTTCAGGTTCTCCGGTTTCTCTGCAGGGTCTGCTGGCTCTGGAAGGAGAGTTGACCCCGATCCTGGTCCAGATGGTGAAGAGTGCCAACATGAATGGACTGCTGGACAGCGACAGCGACTCTCTGACTGACTGCCAGCAGAAGGTGAAGGCAAGGCTACATGAAATCATGCAGAGGGATCAGGACTTTGCAGCTGAAGCTTATGAGAAGGTATTTGTCAAGCGTGAGATCCTGAAATGAAACTTTAAGATGATTTGATAAGATGACGACTTCAGCATTGTCCTGTTTGCAAGTAATTCTCTGAAAGTTAAACAGTTGTGTGTGCTTATCAAGTCTACATTGCTGAAGTATTAATACTTATCCAAATATAAATATATACTACCCATGCATGTATTGGCAGCAGGTTTACCAAAGTCCTTCCTGTCTATGTCCTCTGATATCATGTAGAACAATTTATCAATTTCCTTCTGTCACTGGGTGTCAGTTGGCCTCAACAGGTAGTCCCTCCCTGGTGAACTCCATGAAGATCATTCAGAATCCAGTCAACACTTGTGACAAGGTGTACACCCTCATCCAGAGTCTCACCACACAGATCCGAAAGAGACTGGAGGACCCCAAGTCTGCAGGTAGTGTGAACCCTTAGTACCTGAATCTAGGCTTGTCCCCGGACAGATGTAGCAAAAGTGTCATTTGTGCTTATAGTGAAACAGTAAAGTAGACATTTAGTGTTAAAGATCATGACAATGAATCCTCCTGTGTGTTTTGCTCCAGACCTGCAGCTTTACCACAGCGAGACATTGGAGCTGATGCTTCAGCGCTGGTCCAAATTAGAGAGAGATTTCCGCATGAAGAACGGGCGCTACGACATCAGCAAGATCCCAGACATCTATGATTGCATCAAATACGACTCACAGCACAATGCCTCCCTTGGACTGGAGGACACGTTGGAGCTGTTCAGACTGTCCCGTGCCCTGGCTGACATAGTTATACCACAGGTGAAAGCAGAACAGTGTCATTTCTACCAGGTTTTCAATGAATGTGTCACTGATTACTCTCATTCATCCTGTAATGCTTTCAGAACGTTTCCTTGACTCCTGCCCCAAAATATGGTCCATCTCCTGCATTTCATGTACAAGTAGATTCAAAAGATGTCAATAAAACTATTCAAATAGCTTTTTATCTTCCTATCATTCATACCAGGAGTACGGTATCAGCAAAGCTGAGAAACTGGACATTGCTCAGGCCTACTGTGTTCCTCTGATGAAGAAAATCCAGCTCGATCTGCAGAGGACCCATGAGGATGAGGCTGTTAACAAGCTGCACCCCCTGTGAGCATTAAAAACCACCACTGAAGCACAAACATGTTCACATGTACCTCTGTTTGTTTCTGTAGTATCTGCTATCATGCTGACTGATGAGCCCTCGTGTCATTTCCTGTGCCCTGGTGTTCAGGTATTCTCGGGGTGTGATGTCTCCTGGTCGTCACGTCCGCACACGTCTCTACTTCACAAGCGAGAGCCACGTCCACTCCCTGCTCAGCGTCTTCCGCTACGGAGGCCTGCTGGATGTACGCTGTGCTTTTATCATCTGACAGATTTTTTTCCCCCCACTGAATGATGTTGTTCTTTCTTCCATTTGTTAGCTTGTTGTATATAATGAATATATCTGCAGTGGGATTTAACAAAAACAAAAATTATCTAAAAACTTCATTGCAGTTTTCACTAAATGACTAAGAAAGTCCATTCAGGGATTTTAATCAAGTATTTGTTTGATGAAGTTTCTTAAAGCTGTTTTTTTTTTCTGGTTTCTGTTTCTTGTTTGTCTAATCAAGTTTCAGTCGGCTTAGGTTGCCCATATGTAAACAGTCAGTGTGGATTGCAAAAGAGGCTTAACACATTGGGAGAAATGATCAGCTATCGGCTTTTTAATTTATCTGCGTTCTCGTGCAGATGGTTGCTAACAGAGGTTTGCAAAAAATAATTTGGACCTAAAACACCTACAAACAGTATCACTGTTAATGTTTCGTATGGAAAAATATTTGACTCTTGTAATGAAAGAAACTAGTCCGACTGTAAACAGTGTTCGGCAAAAGATGATAGCCAATGGACTCTGAGATCATATAATATGTGCTCATTTGTCTTTTCTAACAAAGGTGAAATGTGGGGACGGGATTTATCGTTTGATAATCGTTTGATAGTCACGACGGTTGAGCAACAATTTAAACTTAATTGTTTAATTTTAAATCATTATATAATTTCTGTTGACTACAGACCGATGTAACACCAATTGCATGTGTTCATCATCTGTTTGTGTGTGTGCTCCTACATGCGTGCGCATCAGGAGGAGAAGGACCAGCAGTGGAAACAGGCGATGGACTACCTGAGTGCTGTGTCTGAGCTTAACTACATGACACAGATAGTCATCATGCTGTATGAAGACAACAATAAGGTCAGGCTACACAGAGCTGCATCACTGTGTAGCAATGCTCTTTATTACTTATATTGTACCATATTTATGATTATAAATCATTGTTTTTTAAATTATGTGTGGCAAACAGGACCCCTCCTCAGAGGAGCGTTTCCATGTCGAGCTTCACTTCAGCCCAGGAGTCAAAGGATGTGATGATGAGGAGAATGTACCTCTCGGCTACGGCTTCCGCCCGGCCTCCTCTGAGGTGTGTAAAGGTGTGGGGTTGTCTACCAGGTTTACCCACAGTCGACATCCTAAAGTTGTACAGATTGTTAAATCTAAAGACAGTAATCAATGCCCCAAGTTGCATACAATTACAGAACTGTATCTGGAATGAGATTAATGATTTAACCATTCATCACTGTATTTTAGTTGCCACTTTGGCTGCCTCTCCACCACCGTACACCACCATTTATCTTCTTTTTGGTCAGATTTGTTGTGTGGTTGTATCTAGATGATATATGAGCTTTCCAAGGCCCCTGAGTTGATGTTCTTCTCTCTGCTTACATCCGCACAATGTTAACTGGTGTTTATATGATTACATTCAGAAGTTTTGTGCCTTTTTTTTTTGTGAGAAGTTGCACCAAACTTGCTGACCCTCAGATAAATTCTTGTGCATTGTGAAAACATAACTACTCTCATCCTATCCACTGTGTGCCTTATGACTGCATACTATGTTGTAGTGTGTACTATGTTTAGAGTAACATGTGGTGACTTCCATCGCATGCAGGTTCATAGTCAAGAGTATATGAAAAACTAGTCTTCTCCCTCATGAATTTTTTGACCACATCAGAATCAAGACAAAAAGCCGAATCAAGGCAGTCTAGAGGACCTCTCCCAGGACCAGCCAGACCAGGCAATTCCTATTTCTGAGCCGATCAACATCCAGCGACGGTCTCCCATGATCCGCAACCGCAAGACGGGCTCCATGGAGGTACCAGACTGAAGTGATCAGTGATTAAGCAACAGGCAGAATGTAATCTTAGGCTACATTCATACCATGTTTTAGTTTGAAAACTGCGTATTCAAACTGAAACTACCTCTGCCTTAAAACACGTATCACATGACCACACATGTACACTGGGCATGCGTGGACTGGTGTAAACAGGAAGGCATGCATGTGTCGGTTGAGTTTAACTGTACAACAGCTGTTAACAATGACAACAGTGTCAGCTCCACTTGTAAATGATTATCCATGTTATGTTCTGCACTGGTAGACGAAGCTAATACTAGTTGTTTTCTTCTGGTTAGACGACAGCTTTTAACATAGCAGAGTTAATGCTTTTTCAAACTAAAACATATTTGTATGAACGTCGCCTTGATAATGTGAAA
Source organism: Paralichthys olivaceus (assembly GCF_024713975.1). Classification (NCBI taxonomy): domain Eukaryota; kingdom Metazoa; phylum Chordata; class Actinopteri; order Pleuronectiformes; family Paralichthyidae; genus Paralichthys; species Paralichthys olivaceus. The sequence continues at coordinate 20,527,514 of NC_091099.1, forward strand.
ACCTTGAGTGGATGTGATTGGGTCTTTGCTATGTTTTCTTTCATATTAAACTGTTTCTGCTGTTGTGTAGCCATCTCAGTCTCAGGGATAGTTCACTGAAAATGAAATTTCACTCATTATCCACCAACCACTCTACCAATGGAGGGGTGGGTGAAGTTTTGGAGTCCACAAAATCCTTTTGGAGTCTCAGGGGTAAACAGTGTTGCAGCCAAATCCAATACATTTAAAGTAAACAGGACGCGTTCTTCAGACAAAATAAAACAACAGAAAAAACACACATTATGCCTCTGTACTGCTTGTGTGGTGTCATCCGAGTGTCTGTAAGCCCCGACATTCATATTTACCTAAAAGTGTCATTTACACTGTTTACCACTGAGACTCCTAAAGTTTTTTGTGGACTCAAACTCTTCACCCACCCCTCCATCGACATTGTGGTGAGTAGACTATTAGTGACTTTCAAATTTTCGGTGAACCATCCCTATAATTTCATGTCTCCATGACCCCACTCAGGTCCTCTCAGAGACCTCTCCCACCCACTCCTCCAAGGGCAGCATCTCCCACCGACTCTTCCCCTCCTGTTCACGCCAGTCTCCTGAGATCAAACCAACCATTGGCTTAGGTGGGCACCTTGTTTGTGTGTACTGTGTGTACTGTGTGTACTGTGTAGTGTGTGTGTGTGTGTGTGTGTGTGTGTGTGTGTGTGTGTGTGTGTGTGTGTGTGTGTGTGTGTGTGTGTGTGTGTGTGTGTGTGTGTGTGTGTGTGCGCACACACATTTATTACCAGCTTTCTTCACTGATCTTCCTCATCATTACAAGACCCCGTGACTTCTCCCTCCCCCTCCCACCCATTTCCATATCTAACTGTATCTCATTCATTTCTTTGTCATTCCTTTCCTCTTTTCTTTCCGTCACCCCCACCCCCAAGCTTTCTGTTGGTCACGTAGCTTCCACCCAGCTTAGCCTAGCATCAGCCAAACGGGATCAGACTCCAAACTATTTAGGTAAGAGGTCAGTTGGGAGAGCAGTGTTCGCAGCCAACTGCAGGATCTCTGCAGTGTTCAGAGAGGTACTGATACCTCCACTAGGTGATAAGGTGACAACATAGGGAGCATACTGTTGGTGTTTCCATCTGTTATTTTTTCATGTCAACACCGGAACTGAACCAAGATTTACATGATCGCACTGAATCATTTGACTGGATTCTGATAACATAATATTTAACACTGTTCACCAATATACAAATATTAATTAAATAACCATAAAACAAATCAACAAATCTTACGGATGGTGTCAAGTTAAAAGTGATCAGACAACAATACTTTAACAAGTAGAATGTAATTTTTTTCTACAAAGAAGAAGTTTATTTATTTACTCGGGTCTGAATAGAATATAAAGAATTTAAACCATGTATATAATGTAAAAAATTCAAAACCTGCGCCAGTGGTAACATACAGTACATAATGTAGCTTTGGATTTGAAGGAACTTGTGAGCTCTTGCACACAGAGAGAGAAGTTGCAGTCTTACACATGTATTATGTCCATTAGGTTGAGGTTTGATTTTTAGGATGACTTACAGTGTTGTCCAGTTTATAAGCTGTTTGTAATGTATGATTTAAACTTTCTTTATGTAAGGATTTATTTAGTAACAGTATTTACTAAGTCACTTCCTTAGTCTAACATGGTTGTGTCTGCTTTCTGATAACATCTCAACATACCGGTACTCACTTAAAACGTTGTCTATGTTTGACAACATTCTGCAACAATAAACCCTTTCTAAAATCTAAATTTTTAATGAATTGAAGGCAGAAAATGTTGTAAATCGCCTGTATGAGAGAAGCTGAATCTGATATAACCTCCCCCTGTGAATACAGCACAACATTAGTCCTTCCAGGTTCGCTTGAAGGCTTCTTGTTTTGCTGTATGTACAGTTAACAAGAGCATGAAACCTCCAACAACCTGCGCGGTGACTCACACGAGCATGAAAGGTCATTGGCTGATTCAGGACATCTGGAGGAAACCATAAAACCATGAATGTGGGAACAGGGCGTGGAGTCACTGTGGAAACGGTCTGGTCATGTGTGCCCCACTAGATGTTTGAAATAGAGGCGTATCACACTGGGATACTTGAAACAGCCTCATTGCATAGCTTCATATTACACAAGCATTTGCAATGAGCTTTAAAAGAAAATTATGTCCTCGATAATAATAAGTTATGTAGCTCTCTTGTGCTTGGGATTAAATGATTTTAACAATATTTGATGATATGTTTTATGTAAAGAAATATAATTGCGATTCCAGTAACAGAACAATATAGTCCTTCTGGTTGTTTGATATGGTTTTCATTGGTATTCAGTGCTGTTCATTTCCTTTGTTTTCTCAATTTTGACCTAAAAGAGATTAAAAAAATTTAAATTAATATTTGTAAAAGTAAAGAAGGCAATAAGCCTTTCCAAGTTTGAAATAATCTAATCAAGTGTAACCATGAACACAAGGCAGTCAAGACAGTGCAAATGAGAGCATGTAAAAGTACAAAAGGGCAGTGTGGCTATAACGCTGCCTAATTATCATGTCAGAAAATAGCAGTTGTTTCAGTGCGACATCAAAAGAGCTCCATGTAAAGCCTCTGTTTCCTGAGTGGAGCCTGTCAGTTTGTTTGTCAGCGCGAGGCTGCTGAGTGATCCCTCCCTGTCCACGTCCAACACCATCAACACTGACTGCTCAGGTCACCCACGGCAGCAGCAGGTGTCAAGGACGACCTCTGTCAGCGAGCTGCTTCTCATACCTTCTGACTGTTTATAGAACAAAGGAATGGGCAGACTTAACATTGATGCACTAACCTTTTTTGTGTCTGTTGTGTCAAACATTATTTCCTGTGTGGTTTAAAACTCAACATTGATTTGAAATATTGGAAGAATCTATAATGTGTAAAAACAGATGAAAATTTGGCAGCAGTTACTGCAACTTCAGATGGTTTTTGCACACGACCTGTTCATACCCCTATGCTGCTATTTGCATACGAAACACACACATGCACACACTATTAGTCTTGTGTACACACATACATACACCCACTTATACTTACACACGTCATACAGATGTACTGTTGTGTAAACCATGAAGAAACTTGCAGCCTTGTTGTCAGATTTTCTAAATATTCCCCAAAAAACTGTTTTACTTTGAATGGAAAAACTGCCCATAGCCACAGTTTGTTATGACAGTAACGGCATGGTGTGTGATGACAACTAATGCACACCCTTCACACCTCGCCTCCCCCCCGGCTCCCCCTCACACAGGCTCCCTCTGCTCTGGCCTCTTCAGTGCCTCTGCCCTCGGGGTGTCCTGTAGCGCCCCCAACCTGCGGGACTACGTCCGCACGCACCACCACCACCACCGAAAGCCACCTCTGTCCCCCGGCAGCCTGCCATGCCAGATTGGCATGTTTGGTATGTTCACACCGCTCTCTGTCTTCCTCTACAAGGCAGGTCTCTTTTTTATTTTTTATTATTATACATTCTTTTTATTCTTTCTGACTTCAAAATATATTTTTTCTTCTTCTTTTTTCCTCTTTAGCTTCAGATACTTGGATCGTTTTTTATTGGGGACTTTCACTCTGTCCCCTTCTTTTTTGATCGAAGCTCCCTTTCTTTCGCTCCCGTTTCCTAAACAAATCAGCACTTTCAAACTGTTGCATCACATTTTTTGATTATTTTACTACACAGTGTGCATGATAATGGCTCTGATTTGACCAAGGAGAGATTTGCTGTGCTGCAGATGCTGAGCATGCGACCTTGCATCGGATTGTGTGATATTATCAAAGATGGGTGTTCTTCCAGATCGGCATGTCCGCTCACTGATCACCCACTCTTGGGTTCGAATGTGTTGAAATATACTCTCTCTGTGCATGTTGTTGTGTAGGAAGTACAGTTCTGTCTCTCAGGGAATTGAATTCAATAATCCACAGTGGATTCATTTGTGTGCCTTGCTTTTCTCATTAATCACAAATTATGGTAATCCCCACATTAAGAAACTCAGCCTGTTATTTGGAACAGACATATTTTTAAGACACAATAATTCACCTTTAAATAATCCCCAGTCTCATCTCCCTCCCCTCCCATTCAGTTTCCTTTTGACTATGGTGAGTAAAAAGGAAGCTGCCTTAACAGCCACTAGAGGTCCTCATATCAGGTTTACTCATCCCAAACATATGTGTTGAATATCTGTCTCATGGTCACAGCGATTTAGTAACACGAGTTTGTTTTTTTTAGCAGCTTCCAATCAGGAATATGACACCCTTGGGTTAAATCAGCAGTAGATCATTTTCCCCAGCAAAATAGATGTATGCATATGGTCCAGCCCTGAACAGCAGCAGGATTTTTTTCCTCACTGCAGATTAAAAACCCTGGAAACTGAGCAGTTCAATATGTCCACTGGGTGTCACTCTGGCTGCAAGGTGACACATGCTTTTCATCTTCTCTGACATGTCATGTGCTGCTCTGTGACGCACAGTTAACGGGTTTGAATTCATATCAGCACTGTTCATTTAAGGGAAGATGGAGGGCTTCCTCAGGACGACATCTTATTCGCTTGAGAATAATCTGAGAATGACCAGCAGTATCGGTTGGTTCTTTTGTTTTTTGTGGGTTAGAACTTCATAACCCTTCTCTCAACACCAACTGTCATGTTCCAAATGTGTTCTTTTGAATGGATTCAAAACTTGGAGGCAATTCACCACAATTAATCATATCAAACTGGTTATTCTTACAAACATGTAGTGATCCTAGATAGAGATCAGGCTATAACACCAGTATTTTATTAGTTTTGGTCAGGTTTGTGTCACTACTGGTTGGGTCACAGAAGCAATGTTCATTTCAATGAGGTATTTACTACGTTAATGTAGTTATGATAAATATTTCACATTCACAATCTATCATATGATTTCTAACCACAGTAAACCATCACTTGAATCATTTTTCCCCTCAGCTCTGTGGAGCTCCATAATGTCTTTCAGCTCATCGTGATGGTTTTCTGCAACTTTACTGTTCTGGTTCACTGTCACTGCTTCATTTTCCACCTAAGCAGGCAGCTCTTTCTGGTGAAAGTGCACCAAAAGTCCATTTTGAATACCTGTCCAAGCATCAAACAATGTACAGACAAAGTTAGTAATCATAGTTGAACATATAGCAGCTACTGAGCCAGATATTTCCTTTAGGGTTTAGTGATGGAGACCCAAAACAGAGCTAAAAGAATCGTATTTGAATGGTTTAAGGAAACAAGAAACAACATATTAGTTGGTAAGCTTTAGACGTATCATTCTTGGAATCAACATGGGTAAAATTATTTCCCACAATGTCAAAATACGGCTTCAAACTGAAAAGAAAGTTAAGTGTAGGCCAACAAAAGGTATAAAAAGGGAGAGTGGATTGTTAGATTGTTTCCTATCACAGACTCATCATCACTTCTCATGCATGTTTATTATTCAACCAAAACATTTACTCCATCATCTCCACAACCTTTCCATTTACTTTCTCTCTGATAGCCTATCTCCTCTTGGTCTATTCAGAGATGACTCATTTACACGCATGCTGGTTGGCAAACGGACATTGATGAATGGACGTCCAACTCTCTCCCTCTTTTTCTCCCACTTTTTCTCTCTTATTTTCCTCATGTTGACATAAAAAACAGGCCAACAGGCAGACACAGGTACCAGCAGTCCCAGTAACACCAGTTAACTTTCTTATCTCCTCAGAGCTGTTCTCTATGCCGGCAGTAAAGAGATTTTCTGTGTCGTTTGCCAGGCATCCGACTAATGGTATGTCTGCATTTATTCAAGTTCATCTCGACACTCCTCCAGTTTTTCTTGTTATGTTGCATGGCCTTTTTTGTGGGAAAACATTTGATGTGTTTTCTATTTTTGGGACTTTGACGTTTGGTTGCGTTAATTACATTAAACGTCTCCAGGATTAAAAAATAATTCAATTATTCTCACTGGTTTCTGTTTCTCCACACATCCTCTGTGTTTGTTTACGTTGTGTTGTTTTTGGCCCTCACCTTTAACACCACCTGCTCTGCCTGCATTTGTTTAATTTGCCTCTCTGATCCTGCTGTTTCTTCACACGATGGATTGTCTATATTTCCATGTGTAGATAATCTCCTGCACTTATTGTTAATTTGAAATCATTTATTCTATAAATTTCTGAGTGTTGGCTAAGAGTCACTTTAGCCCAGCTTATAAAACAGTCTGTCACTGCCTTTTCTGGTTTAAAGTTTCCAAGTTCAGCATCACTGATGGGTGTGATCAGAAATTGTACTTTCCTGCACTTGTACCTACCCTTAGTTGTGATTACAGACTGAAGTACTTCCACTATTACTTAAAAACACTGGAAGAAAAACAATATTTTCAGGGGGTGCGTCTCATTACAATATGTGGAAGAGCAGCTCCTCACAAAATCAAAGACACAATGTTTTTATGATTTTTGCAAGTGTCTGCACAAATTGATTGATTTCTCAGTTCTTTTTTTTGTAGGATCACAAGACTTTACTTTGCAACTTTATTTCTTTCTTAAAATTTGCTCTATTTCATAAGCAGCACTGAAAATAGATTTGTTAAACAAACTTTGTTTTATTGATTGAATGACAAGAATCACTTCATCATTTCACAGTATTTTTAAAGCAAAAATAAAGTTAATGTTTGATTGGTCAGATGTAACTAAGCGTTTCTGTCCCTCTGTGATTTTTCAGAGATCAAATGATTTACTGATGGAGCGTGAATGTAACCACCAGATTCATAGGGAAAAATGTTATTTCTAGTTCTATAAAAGTGCCTCTTTATTTTATTTAAATCCCACCTGATAGTGAGTATTTGCATAACATGTTGGTTGACGAGGAAAATTAATTTGTTATTGCTTCCCCCTTCATCTCTCAGACATTTCCTCATGTATAAACACTTTAAACATCGACACACTTTTCCGTCTCTTTTAATCAATTTTGTAAATACGGTTATTTTGTTAATGTTCTCAGTTAAGTGCTGCATCTATTGCACTTCTGGGACAGGGATCCCTCACATGTGGCTCTGTCTGAGGTTTCTTCAGGTTTTTTTCCTCTGTTAATAGGGTTTTTTGGTAGTTTTTCTTTACTCTTGTTCAGAGTAAAGGACAGAGGTCGCGCCTTGTTAAGCCCTATGAGACAAATTGTGATTTGTGAACATGGGCTTTACAATTAGCATTTGATCGATGATTGATTGAAATAAACAGTTGATTTACAGTTTCCTGCTTTCAAACTTAAAGATAATTGAGTCTGTTTGTGAATATTGTTCATGTCCTCAGTGTCACTGGTAAGTAGCCAATGAGTTTGATGTTTTCCTTTGGAAACAGTAGTTGTTGGGAATTTAATGAGGGTAGTTCAGTTCCTCTTTTCTGCAAAGACTTTGTGTCATTTTCAAAGCTGCAGTTTGATGGTATTCACTCTTAACTTTCTTGAAATGCGTTCAAGGCAGTTTAGTAGCACCACTGTGCACAGGGAGATCTTTCATGGGTGAGCTCACTGTCAGCAGTCCCAATGGATCATTTAGACCGAGAGGGAGCTAAGTTGTTGAGCAGCACGAAGCTGAGTCCTGTTGGGATAATCAGATATGACTGAATGGTGTGGAGGGTTGAGATAAATGGCTCAGAAATAGTCCAGCGTGTGTTGGCAGTCTGAACAGTGTTGGCTGCACTTCAGCAGGAGAATTTACGTGTGGTCCCAGTGTAGGGGTCATGTGACGTGTCGGTATAGAATGACAAGCAGAGTCAGTGTAATTCAGAAATGTGATCTGATGTTGACAAGCGTTTGGACCAACCACTGAGAACCAGTATTTATTTCACTTTGGTCTCAAGTATAGCCAGTGTGTCGGCAGTAAAAAAGGGGGAGTTGAAGTAATAAAATGACATAAATCATCATAAGTTATTCTTGTAATGTTCACATCAATGAGACAGAAAAAATATTGCTATACAGTTTGTTAATCTAGAAGATATCTGGCTTTTGTAGATAATTGTCTGTCACTGTAAATGTTTAATAGTGTTTTAGAAAAGCTTCTGCTCAGATTTTGTTGGTACAAAACGTTTTTGAGAACATTTCTAATCGCCTGTTTTCTGTAAGATTGAGTCATAAATCAGTGCAGTGTTAAGGAGCCATATGTTTCTTGCTGATCAGAGTTGATCCTAACCTCAGACATTTGTTTGTGCAGGTAATTCAAACATACGCCCTTGTTCTTGCTCTCACACACACACACACACACACTGGGGAGAGATGAGGTAAAAAAAATCTTTTATTCTATTTATACTAATGTATTCTGAATTATTGGATTATCTCGCCCTGGTCTGATGAAACATGTGGTGCACATTGAGAAAATTAGCAAATTCCCACAGTTGGAATGTGTAATGATGAACAGTCACGACATTCTTCTCCTAACCTTGTAAAATGTATCACACAGAGATAGAAAATTGTGTTTTGTCATTTCTATATATCATAAAGCCTAATTTCATATTGTGAATGAACGACTCATACACTGAAATGAGAACAGCCTTTAAAATAGATATACTATACTGTTAGACTGCAGGTTTAGTGCTCTCTCAAGTTTTGTGATCACTGAGCCGATGTGTCATCTCCGTCTTCAAATGTCTGGCTTGTCACAGTTTTATCTGAAATAATGGTTGAAGATTTTGTCTTTGAATGATATTGATGACTGCTTGAGTGATTGTGATCTGTTTCTGTCTCTGCTGAGGTTTTTCAATAATTCCACTGAACATGTGATGTCATAGATTGACTTCTATTTGCTCAAGGTGAATAAAACAGGATACTTGGTGGAGGAGTGAGATATGGGCCACGAAGGAATCCATTCTATTTTCCGGCAGATTCAGTTAGGCTGTCAGATCCTAGATTTTTTTTAACCTTTGCTTAACATTGCAAGATTTCTTCAAAAATAATGCCGATGTCAGGCATAGAGTGCTAATATCTATGAAGAGTTTTAATTTGCGGTGGATCTGGATCATGATCTGGATGTGTCTGTTCACAATACATGTTCCTGCAATATGATGATTAAGGTGCCCTGTCAGTCTCGTTGGGCATTAGTACTCCGAGTGACCTTCTAGTCTTTGAAAGGACTGGCACTGTTGACCTACGTCATTCATAACCTAAAGGTCATCCCATGTATTTGTTAAAGTCACAGAGATTGAATCTGCAGCATTTTCTCCTTTTTCGTTCCCTGATAACATGTCTTTAGATTTTGTATTCTGACTCCTACAGAAAGCCTCACTGTTAGCTCCGTGCTCATCTGTGGCACAGCTCCACTGTCTCTTCCTCCTTCCCTGTTCTGCCTCTCACCCCTCAGACCCCTCAGTCGTGCTCCTCATAGTCCATCTACTAGGGGGCTTCCTGCTGAGCTGGCCCTGCTGGAGTTTGCCCCTCTGGCTGTGGACAGGGCCATGGCCCACCACCTGCATCACTGCCCCTACCACCTCCACCTCCTCAAGACCTGGCTGATGTCTGGTCAGGAGCTCCCAGAATCCCTCCACGGTCAGCTGTCATACTCCTTGCTCACGTCCTGTTGCCTCCTCTGTAGAATTGCTCCAGCCCTGTTCACCCATGTGGAGCAAATGGGATGCTGCCATTGCCAACTGAGCTTTGCTGAGCTGAGCTTTGTCTTTCAGTCTAGTTTTATGTCTGCGATTCCATACATTGATCATCCACTTTCTGCCTGATGATTACATCTGCAGCTCTGCTCAATGTCACACCGTAAACCTGTTCCTATTTATTTGTCTTGCATGTCAGTAGCTTTCAAAGCAGGAAATGTGCCTCCTTATACTTGTCACAGTAAAACAGCAGTTTCTATCTGCTGGTTAAAGCAAACCTGCCCTCAGACACACAGTTGATAATTATACAGCCTGTATATGTACTGGTAAAAGAGAAAAGAGTACTTTTATTAACACCCTATATTTAATTATGTTGGTTTGATTGTTTTTTTTTTGAAAGCAAGATTACACAAAAGCAACTGATAAAGGATTTTGTTAAGATGTGGCATGGGTCAGTGAAGAACTCAACACATTTAAGTGCAGATACAGTAAGTAAAAGTTCACTTTCTTTAACATTGCAAGCTTTTTTCCGACATATTCACTGTTTACCAAGGGAAAAAAATCACACACATTTAGACAACTGATATCTTTGGTATAATTTGGTGCCGCTTGACTGAATTTAAGTGGACCGTTGGTGTATGCGCTCAACTTACTGTTCCAGTGATGTCTTTAAATCTGTTTTCACTAAACTTTGTCAAATTTAGTTTTTTAATGATCGACCAAATTCTGGGTTTTATTTCACTGTGGCTTTAAGTTCTCAGGTCGATTTGGTCCCCCGTCCTTCTTCATACAATATAAGACACCTGATGTGGTGTTTTTCAAACTGAAAAGATAGTATTCCGGCAAATGTCGGTCATTAATATGTATATGTTAATTCTAAATATGAGAATGTGTAGATGACTATGCATGCTGGGTGGACACTTTTTACTTTTCGTTTGTTTTGAACTGCCTTTTTGAATGGTCCATCCTTTGTGGCAGGATTATCTTGGCCATTAAGACCAACCACCTTTGGACCTGTCGTGTTTGGATGCCAAGCATTTGCAAAGTCAGGATCATCACTTACTTTAGACTGCCATTGTTGATGTTGTTCAGTCAATGCTAGTGTTTTTGTGAAAGCAGAGACATATACAGTGACGTAATGATGAGGCTCTGTTGTGGCTCTAGCCCATGGAAAAGCCAACTGGGTCTTAAGAGGTTCACAAGTTGAACCAACTCTGCAGCAGCTGACCACCAGTAGCATCAGGATCACTTTGGTTGAAAAGGGGTAAAATGGTATTTAAACTGGGGGCTTGTTCACTAATGAGCTAATGAGTCGGGTGTTGATGGCCACAATTTGGCCTCGACACAGCAAAGCTCCGGTCTGAGCTGTGTCTCCCCCAGTGCTCTCCTGTCCAGGTGGCAGGGATTTTAGTGTCAGCTGAGAGATGTGGGTCATCTTCTTATCCCTCATTTTAATTAGCTCATTAACTGGTGGCCTGTGTAAACAGTGATTTCGTAAAGTGTTTCTGGAGCACGACTTGGCACATTGTGTCACCTTCACAGAGCTGCACGATTAATCTGCAGTCAACAGAGATGACTGCAATAAATTACAGCTGTTCTTATTGGTTCCAAGAAAGAAGAGGTTGAGATTTGTTTCAGGTTTCACATAGACTTGTATTACCATATTTCTTTTGTTCATTTATGTATCACTGTGCTGTCTTTCCTTTCCGTCCTGTCTTTGTCGATGAGTGGATAGTGCAGTGTAGCGTACTGTTTCCCACTGCATTTCCTATGTGAGCTGAATTTGAGATCCACACCAAGAGGCTGCAGTGGAGATGGGGAGCAGGGAAAGGCGATGAATGCCAAGTCATCTTCTGTGTTATTGTTATACATCTCCTTTCTAATGATACATTTCAGCAAAGGCAAAGCAAACCGTAAATCAGTTTCAAGCAAAGCAGGCAGTTATTTTCCTTTATTTTCTAAACTTTTGTTGTTGAACAACAACCAGTCTAGTAGATAAGATGCTTTGGCCAAAAATCCAGGGAGACTAAGGTGTATAACCTGCTGCTGCAGCAGTAATATGATAATTCGCCAAAGGTTGGCAAAGGAGTGTCATGTAGAAATATAATTTACATTGCAGACATGAAGAAAGTGGAGTGAATGCAGAAAAACTGCTGACTGCGAAAGGACTTTTATTACTTTCTTGATGGGGCTTATTCAACATACTTCACATGAAGGATCCCATGAGAAATATTAACATTAAGCAACTCAGCTAATGATCAACTGGGGAATTCATATATTGGCCCCTTAAAGTCCTCAGATGATTCTTGCCCTTTAAATGCTGACTGTAGTTCTTTCCACCAGTATCATTATATTACACAAGTTGATTTAGGGAAAAGCCATTAAATAAATCCATAGTTTTTCCTTCTTGAGATCTATGTAGCATTAGGCCATGTTTCTGTACACAGCTAACACTCTGTCCTGTAAACAATTGTTCACTGTTACTATAACAGCAATGGCATTACTGATGAGATAAATAGTCATAACAGCATCAGTCACTCATGGTCAATGAGTCTCTCAGTCAGTGACTGATATACAACACACGACTGTGCCCCTGTGAGGTTAGAATTCCCTGTTCTTCAAACCTGGGAGGTTTTACAAGTATTAACTTGTATTTGTCATCTCTCTCTTCTCCTGGATGCATTGAGCATGATTAAAATGCTTCTTTCTCTGTGTCTCCTGAACCTTCCTCTAGCAGCTCACTAGATTTTCCCATCAGTCATAGCACATTAGTCATGTAGAGGAAACACAGTGCTGGATGAATGAGAAGCAATGCGCCATTTTTTTTTTTTCATTTTTATGGAATAATTTCATCATTGTGTTTGTTATCGGGTGGCATTGTGTGGTTTTCATGTTTTTTAATTGAAAAGAGGTCGCTAATCACAAAAGGAAATTATCACCAGATGGTACGTTTGCTGACAAATATTATAGCAGCTGAATTTGTCTATTGTACGCACTGTGTCTGTTGTATCAGCCACTATTGAAAAAAGTAACAAGGTACTAACTGTAGATGTTGCAGTAGCCTCAAAAGTTTGCGTGGCTTGCTAACAAATACAAATGGCTGCCGCACTGAGAGAACGAACACCCAACATGCACAGAGAGCTGTCATTTCACCACTCCTCCGTTCAGGGTCTGATGGAGAAGCGGTACAATGTTTCTGTCTGTCCTGTCGCTGCTGCAGGTTTCGAAGGCTGCTCCATGGTGCCCTCTATCTACCCGCTGGAGACACTGCACAACTCGCTGTCGTTGAAGCAGGTGGACGAGTTTCTCAACACGGTGTGTGAGAGCAGCAGCGAGGCCCATGCCAAAACCATGAGAGGTGGGTCCACACTGAAGCAGCAACAGCATTCTTTTAATTTTAGTTTTTCTTTGCAGCTCTCCACTAATCATAAACTTTATGAAGTATTTTACTTGCATATTAATACAAGTACATTTTAATCAAATTGACCCAAATGATTTAAATAGCCTAGCTGTCCATGTCAAAAAAAACATCACTATTTGAAAATGTATTAAAATGAGTTTTTTAATACTTAGATTTGAATTTGTATTAGGACTTTGTTTTTCTGGTGCAAAGTAAAGAGGAACCTTCTGTGTATTTAGACAGAGACTGATTTAGTTTGTTTTGGTTCTATACTCAGCACATTAGGGTCTTGGTAACCAAGCCTATGACATTTAAAGTGCTGACTTGACATGAGATGTTTGTGGGTGTTTTCATCAATACTTGGTGTATGTGAATCATTTCAGGTCTATTCAGACGGGCACTGATCCTGAACAAGTACACATGGCATCCAAGATTTTTGTAGGACAGATTTTGGGATGCTCTTAACCAGTGGTGAATTTAGGGACCAATTATGTGTTTGCTTCGCTTTTTGAAATTTATCAGGAAACCTGTACAGAGCCTGGATTTTCAAAATAAGTCCGCCCCATCGTAACAGGATGTTATCAGGAAAATTGTAAGGAGCCTGGATTTTCAAAATAAGCCCCCCCGATAGTAACAGGATGTTACCATGAAACCCAAAAGGAGCCTGGATTTTTAAAATAAAACCCTACAGATAGTTTACTGACCTTAAAGGAAGCATGAAGGACCTTGAAACAACCTTACAACATGGTTTCTCTCTTTCCCTGAAATTGGCACAGTCTCTCTAACACCAACCTGGATCATGTTTTCAAAATGCAGCTTTTATACATGTCTTTGTCTCTCACTGTCTCACTCTCTCTCAAGGTCTCTCTCCTTCCTCTTAAACGAAATGTCTCTCTGTGGAGCTGGCAGCAAGCACAAGGCACCCATTCAAAATTTCTCCGGGAGGAATTTTCTAGTTGTTAGTATTGTTTGAAAGTGACCTGTTTATAAAATGGGCTACAAATAGGACAGGAGCCCTTCAGGGCCAATAAGATTTCAGCAAGGACCAGTGTCCCCCTGGCCCCGTCCCTGGATCCCCCCCTGCTGTTAACTGTCATGTAAATCCAACAGATCATGTGATTCATTTAATGAAGACTTGACAAAAATTCATCATAACAAAAGACTGCTGAATGAATGAGTGACTCAGCATCACCATTAACGATACAAATTGCTGAATGTTGTTTGAGTTTCTGAAAAGTATTTGCTGCCAAATAGGAAATATGACATCTGCTTGAGCTAATAAGTTGTTCATTCCCATGTGGTGCCGTTGAAAATGGAAGGTTGTTTTAAGTCTGAAAGTTCCTGTGATATCGATTTGATCTTGATGTAAACACCAGACACCAAGTACCAAGACGATGCTTTTCTTCCATCAAGTAAAATGAGCTTTGGTGTGTGACATTTGGGAACTGATGTTAATGCTTTTGTGGCGTCTCCACTCCAGCGCTCTCCAGCCTGTTTGACTCTCAGAGCCAGACGTCTCTCTACAGCCCACAGCAGCCTCTGTCCTCCTCTGGATCCGAGACCTCTCTGCGGCCGCCAAGTCAGCCTCTGTGGCGTGAGTGTTTTTAAAGATTTTTATGATGACCTCCTTTTATTTGTTCTGGTAGATGACTGCACAATACAGTTCCTAAGGCAAATAAGAGCTGCTGTATGTCAGACAGTACTTGTAAATCTTGTGGGTATCAGGAAATAATATGCTGTAGAATCACTGTCATTTAGAAATGAGGTCACATATGGGTTTGAACCAAGATCATGATTTTCTTACGATTAACTGTGCAGTGCTAGTGTTACATTAAAAGCTAACATGACCACATCCAAATGCTGCTGTGAAATGCTAGTTAGCTAAATATCTACCTCTTAGTTGGTCAGAAATGTCTCAAAAACTTGATGACGCTGTATTGCGAAAATTGTGAGTTTTTGTGAAACGGAGTTGCATTAGCAGCATGGCAGATGTAGATTTTAGAATTAGAGTCCGAAGTCATCTACATGCCATTATTCAGCTATAGCGCCATCTGCTGGCAATACAAATGATGCCTCATGTCACAAACCTCATTCCATTTATATGAAGCTTTCATGGTCCGGTCTACATGTTATACACAAAATGCTTGTGTGGTGCCTGTTCTTAGGAACACAACTTTGATTTCCCTTGAATCTTTGCATCAATGCATTTATTGCAAAACAAGTAAAAAATAAAGAAGATTTATTGGAAAAACACTGGTTCTGATCCCACATACTAGCTGGTAAAATCTGAATAGAGTGTAATTCCAACTGCCTGAAACAATACATAAACATGTTGATTCATTTAGTGTGGTCACTAAGCAGTTTCACATTCTGCCAAAGCTTTCCTCCTCAGTACTTCCAGCAGGGCTGCTTGTCATGGCCCTGCAGCTGCCGTGTGTGAGGAGGAGAAGCTGAGTGAGACTGAGCAACAGAGTGATGTCGAAAAAAGGTGTTGGCTCAGCAACACCTTGATAAAGACCGACAGCCTGTGTCCACCTCCTTCACATTCAGCATGACCTTCACGTTGAAGGTAGCTGATAAATTCAGTTATCTGTGCTGACCCAGTGGTTATACATACTCATGAGTCATAACACAGAGGTCACGTCTCAGTTCCTCATCGGCTAAGAGGCAAACGTCCTTGAAGTAAGCTCAGAACTGAAGCTGCAGCCAGTAATTATTTCCATTATTTATTATTATTTATTGGCCTGCTGATTTGAATTTTTCAGTTAATTTTCTTAATGAGGAGGAATTAAGAATAGCTGAGTTATAGGTGCGGACCCCTACAAAATACATTAACGATACATTTACATCAACTGCGACCATTTCACTCAGCGCTTCATCAGGCTACAATGAGCAGCTCTGGAAATGTGAAAAAAGTTATTTGTGTACTGTTAAGTGACTGCACACAGTTTTAACTTAGCAGAGTAAATGCCTCCACCAACAGTCCATTAAACCACATTTAAATTAAATAGATTTGGATCTGCTCAAAATTTCACACACCCATAAATATCAGTCCCATGTCTGATTTGTATGAATTTTTGCATCAAGTTAGAAGTATTATTTTCGTAGAAATAAACAAAAAATAAATAAAGAAAATAATGTTAAAGAAAGAAAAAAAAAAGTCATAGATCCATAACCGCACCAAAATACATATATGCTCCAAAAAAATTAAGGGAATACTTAAATCACACATCAGATCTTGATGAATTATTTTTTTCTAATTAAATATGTACTGATACATTGTATAATTTGATGAGAACAAAATAACGTAATAGCGGTCAATGGAAACCATTGAGGGCTAGGCACGCTCCTGATGAGTTGGAAGATGTTGTCCTGGGGTAACTCCTACCTGTGCGGGGCTGTGAGCACAGGTTCCACTAGCGGACATTGGGCCCTCATGCCACCCTCATGGAGTCTGTTTCTGACAGTCTGGTCAGAAACATGCACAGCAGTAGCCTGCTGGAGGTCATTTTGTAAGACCCTGGCAGTGTTCCTCCGGTCCCTCCTCACTGAAAGGAGCAGATACAGGTCCTTCTGCTGGGTTGCAGATGCTGCCTCATGCTACCTTTAGTGATAAGGACACCGGCAGAACACAAAACTAGAGAAGAATCAAGGATAAAGAGAGAGCAGCTGTCTGTGGCCACCACATGGAAAACCATTCCCTTTTGGGGGTTGTCTTGCTTTTGCCTCCATTGCACCTCTCGACACTTTTATTTGCACCAATGCAGGTGAACCTGATTCATTATCACTTGTGCTTCCTAAATGGACAGATGTCCCTGAAGTTTAACTGACGTGTTATACTGTGAAGATTAAGTCCCTTCATTGTTTTGAGCAGTGTATAATGGGTTCTTCCCTGACCCTTACAGCATTCTTACACCAAGGTTGGTGTTAATCCGTCCAGTAGTCTTTTGCATAATTCTGTTAACAGACAAATCAGATCAAACTAACAGAAAGAAAAAAAAAAACCCTGGCGGAGGCAAAAATGCTTGTGTTCTCTTGTCCGACCATTAACAAACCAAAAGATAATTGCTTTTTAACACTAAACAGGGGAAGCAGGAAATGATCTCACTGCATTTAAACTGAAA
This sequence comes from Paralichthys olivaceus, assembly GCF_024713975.1. Classification (NCBI taxonomy): domain Eukaryota; kingdom Metazoa; phylum Chordata; class Actinopteri; order Pleuronectiformes; family Paralichthyidae; genus Paralichthys; species Paralichthys olivaceus. The sequence goes on from NC_091099.1 coordinate 20,544,643, forward strand.
CCAGTAAATATCTGTCCTTTTTATTTGATAAATAGCTAAAATGGTTATTAATTGATTTGGATGTTTGGTTATCTCTGCTGTTTCCAAGGTGAAGACTAAAATGTCAGGCTCCACTTGACTGATTAAGTGTCAATCAAAAGTATATAGAATATATTATCTGTCAGTCACATAAGGGTGATGATGATAATGATGATGATGCATTGTTTCAGCACTAAATCAACCCGAGCAGGCTTTGAAAGATCAATCTAAAATGACTTGAATTAGATAATAGGAGGTGGCTTTTTCACAGTGAGTTGCATTTTATAAAAAAGCACCAAAACTGTCAGATGAGCTAAAGAAGAGCAGAGTGTAAATGTCTGGCAGGCCACCCTGCTGGATCAGCATCTTTTATTAAACCTAAATAGGACTTGGAGAGAACATCACAGCCTCTTTAACAACCTGACCCTCCTTTTCAATGTGGCCACCCTTTCTCTTCTTTCTTCTCCTCTCCTCTCCTCTCCTCCTTTCTTCACTCTGTTTGTTTGTGTATGTTTTTATCTTACCCCCCCCCCCAGGTCCTGAGGAGATAAATTTATCCTATCACCACTGCTGCTGATTGATGAAGCCTCTGCTCGCTCATCTCTCTTTCACTTATCTTCTCTTGTGTTTCCCCATTCCCGTTCACCACCTCTTGTGTACGTTATTTACATGGGGCTCACTGTGGGTGGCATTTCAGTTCTCTGTCCATCTCCCCGTCGTCCTCGGTCCCATCAGTGCCTGTTCCAGATGTGGGCAGCTGGAACTGCTCAGAACTCATTAAACCTTGTTTATCAGCCAGTGAACAGACAGGCATGCAGGAGGTTAGAGCTGGATGAATGGGACACTTGTTCTGCTGCCGGTTGCAGTACCAGCTGTTTGTCAGAGCAGGACTACAGTCAGTCGCTCAGCAAGACCAGACGCTCTCTGGATATTATCTCGTGTCAAAATGACACAGATGATATGATTTTACTTATTCGTTTAAAATGGCTGAAATAAAACGTTAAAAAAATGCTTTTGTTTCTGAGGCACTTTTTATCTTATTTGTTGACATCCTCTTCACATCCTGATAGCCATCAATAAATAATGTCATCTGAAAAGGAAAAAACAATGTCTGTAGTCCTCGCAGGACTGTAATAAACATGAATGGATTCTTCAGACAGAGAGACATACGCTGCTGAAGCAAAGACAACAGTTAGTGAGAGAGAAACTGAAAAGTCGTCTTCTAGCAGTTGTCATTCAGTGCACATTCATGTGTTCATGTGGAAGACATCATTTTTGAGTCAAATTGAGGTTTAGTTGAGGAAACACACAAACATAATGGTGAAGGTACATAGACACACTATCTCTCTAGTACAGGTTTGATATTATTGAGTGTTCTATTTGTGTGTTTGGGTAAAGCGTGAAATCATCTTTCACTGGAGGAACAGGGAGTATCAAAAAAGTCAATTTGGCAATTTGGTTCAACATACAAAACCCTCAGGCCAAAGGAATCAAAGTCTGTCAAGCAAGACACGATTACTTGAAAGAAGAACAAATCTGAATTAAATGTTCATAAACAACAAATTATTTGTTTGGTTTGGTTTTTTTAATTCTGTAATTGATTGTCGCAATGTATTTGAGTCAGATATGGGTCAACTCTTGTGTTGGATCATCATGTATTTTAAGTCTGAAAGAGAATTGACTGAATTTTCTTGGTTTCTTTTGTGCAGACGGCAGCATCCCCTCCAGTGCTGTGTCCAGCGCAGGCCCTTCTTCCCCGATCACAGAGAGCTCTGGGCTGAACTTCAGTTTCAGTGAGTAGACTGACGCAAGGACTTCTGGGTATCTGAGAGGGGACGACATGAGGCCCTTGGTTTGATCGTCTCTGTGCTTTTCTACATCTGTCCCTCTGCTCACGATCCCAAAGAAACACTGGAGGGAAATGATGCTGGAGCGAGTCCACCCTGCTTAGGGGTTACAAACTGTCACTATAACCACTTACACTGAACACAGACTCTTCTGGTGCAGCCAGACCACAGCTCTACCACTCCTTCCCTGCTCCGCACTGTTAAACTCTGCACCTTCATCAGTTCTAATCCTCTCATCACCTGAATCTTCCTCTTCAGTTTCTCTACAATTTCATCAAGCCGCGGTGACTATGTGAACAGTGCATCGAGCCAAAACTCTGACCAGTTGTGCCTATAATGTCATTTTGATAGTGCCCATCACATCAAAACCCAATGCTTCAACCACCAGCTGCCTCATGACTCACAGCTGCACTTACAGCTGAAATGCACAAGACTGCCAGTCAGCCGTCATAACGTCACATATACGAAAGATAAACCTGTCTCTGCTGCATTACAGCTGTACCTTTAGCCAATCATAGTCCAGGTAGTCCATAGTATAGGGAGAGAATCAAAGCTTTGAAAAAAAAAACTTTGAACTTGAAATGAGAGTTAGACAAGTTGATTAATATCACTCTGATATTGTTTGTTGAATATCATGATACTGACAAAGACCTGTTTGCTTTGCTCAAAGACTCCAAATACAATGAAACACTTCCTCTAATCGACACGTTCTGTGTTTGTGAAATTTCAAGTGTAAAGAACAGTTGGTGGTTTTATGTGCAGAAACTTTTACACTGCAGTAAATGTCTGAATTAAATAAATTGGATTTAATATGCGTTCATATCTTCATATTTAGTGTACAGACATGAGGGTGATATTGATCTGCTCATCTAACATCATGTTAAAAAAAACAAAGACGTGCGTATCTGTGTCAAACTATTCCTTTAAGAACACGTGAACATTATTTCACAAGGCATATTTGGTTTGTAAAGATGATTTTGTTTGAAAAGGCAGGAAGTGGAAAACCTTAAGAAATAACATTTTATTCTCAGACCTTTTCAAACTCTAACCAAAGCTTCAGCTGCAGCCTAAATGTGTCCGACACTGTGACATATAGAGGATGGGCGTCATGTCCCATCAGGACTCAGATGACAAAGTGCTTGATTCGACTGTCATAGTCTCTTTTATGATCATCTGCTGTTAAATGGAAACACAATGAATGTGTAAATGTGCCTTTAAATAACTTGTGAGAGAAATGTTTAAGTGTTTTACACACTGTTGGTTTCCTGCTGTATTTGTATTATTTTTATTTGAGGGGTGGTGACAAATGAGGTTTGATTAGAATTAAAGGGAAAACCCATTTGATTAATTAAGTGGTAAAAATGTACTACTAAATGACGACTACCTAAATACTGGACTTTTCAGACTGTGTGTGGGCGTGCATTTTGATATCACACCAAATTACTTGTGTATTGTGTAAGTGTTGAATTAATCAAGTGACGGTTTGTAAAGACGAGTGATGCTCAGGTGGACCAGTCAGGAATCTGAAAGTGGAAATTGTCTTTTTCATTATTATCATGATTGCACCCAGGGTCAATTCACTTTCAGTTGGTTTGAAAAAGTATTTTATTTAAAATCGCAAAAGAAATACAAGTTATACTTGCATATATACGTTATACTTGTATAACCTTGACCAAAACAAAGCTTCATGATAAAGCAGTGACTTGCAGTTTTTTGCAGTAGTAAAAGAATTGCATTCAGGCTGTACTGTCTGCAACACCAAAGTACAACTGGAAGAAATAAAATGGCTCCCTGTTCATTTCAACCTACTTTAACTGAAAATGATCTGACCACAAACTCCTGCTGTAGAACAAACATGTATATTTTAGTCAGAAAGAGTTTTAGATTTTAATAGGATTCATTCTTTTTCACTCAATGGAGGTAATTTTACTTATGTGTATTTATGTTATTATTTAATGTTCTATTTAATGGCAGCCACAGAGGGGTGTGTATGTTTTGGCACATGTTTGGCTGCAGGAGAACAAAATCTGTTTAACATTCAAATTCTGTATAACTTCTGTTCCGTGGACGTTTAGGTCGAGATGTGATGTTGGGGGGGGGGGGGGGGGGGGTTAATAAAAAAAGTTAGACAGTGAAACATTGTTCAGTGTGTGTGATTAATGGCCAGAGACATAAGCCTCTTATTGCTCCATAAACAAAGCTTCTTGTCACTATTGTGCCAACACCTCTCTCTATTTATTTTTTTATCTCTCATCCTTGTCTTCTTCTTTTTGCCATCAATCTCTTCCTCTCCTCCCCCCGCCTGCTCTTCTCTTTTTTCTTTGGTTCTTTCCTTTTTTTTTTACCATTTTCTCTTCACCACCATCTTTTCCTCCTCTCCTTTCTTGTTTTTCTTCCACTCTCTCCTCTTCCACTTTAATCTCCTCTTCTATCTCCTTACCTCACCTGTTTCCTTCCTCCCCTGCTCTCTCTTCCTCTTTATTTCATCTCCCCTCATCTATTTTACCTCATTCCAACCTTTCATACCTCTCTGATTCTCTATGCTTGTCTGTTCTTCTTCACCCAATTCGTCCTCTTCTGCTTCTTATCTCCTTTTCTTTCTCCTCCTGTTTCTCTACTTTCTAAGTACCCTCCTTTCTCACTCCCCTGCCCCCATCTTCTCTGTTTTTTGTTTCCTCTCACTTCATCTTCCTTCACCTTAATCTTATATTCATCCCTAGCACCCACTTTTTTTTGGGTTATTTCTCACCCATCTTGTTTTTTTTTTTCTTCTATCCTCTCCTCCCATTATCTTCTCTTTTGCTTCCACTCTTCTTCCTCTTCACTCTTTTCCTTTCCAAACAGCTTTTAAGAATAGCGATGACTCATGCCTCCTCCTATTGCTCCCATGCGTTGCCATGGTGGCGCCCCCAGATGTAATAGACTCCCCCTGAGTGGCGCTGGGTGAACGGAGAGAGAGGCGGGGACCGCCGACTCACTGGAAGCCAAATGCTGATGTCATTCACTCTGTCTGGATGACAAGTCTTTCTCTGCCTTTATTTCCTACAGACAACACAAAACATCCATTCATTCCGTCTCTATCAACACACACAGACACACACACACACACACACATGTATTTCTTTGTGAGATGCTCTTAAACAAATACCTCTTTTAAAGCCTCTTAGCACACAGACACACACTTCATCTACACACATCTTTCGTTGTACACAGTTGATTTACAGTTTCACAAGATGAGAAACTGACTGCAGGTAGTTTTGTGACCTTTATCAGCGTGTACTCAGTAAAAGCACCCACACACATTTAATTAAAGCTTTAGGGTAAAAGAAGTGTTACGGCTCAGTCTTAAGAGATGGTATTGTATATAAGGTTTAGTGAGAAAAGCCTTCAGCTCACGTCTTGTGTGTGAAGGACCCACTGTGTATGTGATTGACTGGAAGCAAAGTTCTGCCCTGTTTGGTTTTGTACAGACTAAAAAGAAACTGTGGTGACCCCAGAAAACGACTGCTCTTTTCCTCTGAGTCATCACTTGGTCTGCAGTTCTTCAGAGTTCTATGAACAAGAGCTTTCACTTTCTACTCTCCAACCTTCAGCTTTTTATATTTTTATAAAAACTGCCACTGTGTATGGAGGAAAAGTGAGGACATGACTTTACATGAGCCGTTGGGATTTTGCACCAAAGTTCTGATTCATGCCCTGCTCACTTCCCTCATTGACGACGGTCACACCCTTCTCACTGGTATTCCAAATAAACTCATACAATGACTCGGAACCCTCCACAACTGTGCTGCGAGGATCATCCCCTGCACCTACTCTACAGACCACACCACTCCTTTGTTGTACAGTTAGCTTGGATGGTATGTTTAATGCACCGGAGCATCATCCATAGATATTTGTAATTATATACGACAGGTCATTTTATTTTATTTCAGGTTGCCTTGTAAAAAACTGGGACAACAGATGGAAGTTAGCTTATATAGCTAACTCTCGCTCATTTACAGTTTTTTTCTGACATCAAACAAATAAAGGAATTTGATGCATATCTGGGGAATCAGCCTACTTCCTTTCAGACCCACGGCATTTGGAATTTTGTTTAGGAAAAAAAAAGTAGGCAGTGGTATTGCTGACTCATGTCTGAACCATGTTGACACCCCCTATCGCTGAAAGCCTTTTATAAATCAGCTGCAAAAATATGTTCAAAAGATGGATGTGCTTTTCTTGGTCCAACTATCCACTCACCTTTCAGTCCTAGCCCTCTGAGAGATAATTCAAGCAATGAAAAATAAACTTCAAACTGTGGTTTACACATATTTTCCTATTCAGGCTTTCACCCAGCTCTTCTCTCCTTATTTCCTTTCCACGTGTAGTTTCCACTCTAGAAGGTCACAGTGTCCCAATGTCTTGACCTCCTATCTACTGTTCAGTGACCTAGCTCGCGCTAATTGCTTAAAATACAAATGTAAATGCAACGAGAGAAGTGGGAGGTGAGGGCAGGAGATGAGACTATTAGTCATCCTGATGAGAGACTAACCCTCATCCAGTCTCTATAGCCAAACACGACAGAGAGACAGGAAAGTGCCCAGTTAGACCTCCAGTGCCACCTCCACACCCACATCGTCCACTCCCCTCCTCCAAAGTCAAAATGTGTCGCTATGGAAACTGGGGGAGGGAGGGAGGGGAGTATTTTTTCTTGGTGATGTGCTAGATGTGTGGCGTCTCAGCCCACCAGAGACCCAAACTGCATGAAGTAGTATCACATCCCAGGTTAGAGAGACAGCCAACGTCATCAACAACAAACCAAATGTGTTGTTCTCTCTCTCCTGCGCTGTTTTTCTTTCTGTGTGTTCATACAGCAAAACAGAGGCGAGCTCAAGGGTGACACACTTACTGCAATAAAAGGGCAGACAGAGATAAAATAGGAGCCTTTCATCACTGGCTGTGATGAATGAAGTGTGTGTGCATGTGACCGCTTCAGGTGTAGATGTGGCTCCATCCAGTTTGATTTGTGGAGCCCACATTTATCTGCCGCCCCTCCCCCCCTGTAGTTTTTTTGTCCCGTTAAATTTGCTGTGTCATACTCACTCATACCTCACAGTTAAGTCGTGTAACAATCAAACAGAAATCGTTTCAGTTGTTTTGACAAGTGTGGAGTGGAAACACAACTTTCATCATTCCACCTGACGAATCAAAGCTCACCTGATCAATCCTCCAATACTGAGGCCAGTGTCTCATTTCCTTACCTCATGTCTGACTCAGAGTTTCAGCAAACTAGCACAAAAGACTAAGCTTTTATTGAGTATGTAGAATATAGTGAAATCTATAGGTAAGTGTCATGTTGCAGCTGAACCTGTGGTGAACTTCAGTTGTCATGAAAACTCAAAAGGTTTCAGTTTGTCCAGTTTGGATGACAGTAAAAAACATGGCGGCCTCCACAGAGAGGACCCCCCTCCATGTAAATATAAAGTTTTTAGATATAAAGAGCCCATTCTATGGTAAAGACAACAACAGTTCATACAATTTAGATGAAACACACCAGTGAAAACATCACTAGGATTATTTTATATTAAATTTCTGCCAAAAATTCCTTTCACCTAAATCTTACACACTGAACCTTTAAACCAATTAGTTTATCTATATGCTTATTAGCAAAGGTTTTTACAACAGCATGTTTGTATTTGTATGCTACCTGTCAATTTGAAAATCTTAGCTTAGAGTTTGAAGGAGTTTCTGGGAAATTTATGCAGAAATTATCTCGAAAATGTAATCTCCAAATCTGATCATTTGCTCCATATGGGGTACCTGTGGCATAAGTATGAATTTTCTACTATAGTTTTTTAATATGTACGGTTCTTGAGTTTTTGTGTTCAAAAGAACAGATACCAGTATGACTACATAATGTCCTACATACCATATCCTACTGGACATTAACCTATAAATGATTTTTAAGCATTACCTGATATTTCATGTATGTTTTTGACTATAGATAAGTATTTCAACGTGTACTCAGGACATATTAACCAAACATAATAATGTATTAGAAGGTTGTCAGCTTCAGCTCTCCTTTACTAATTAGCAAAGCATGTTAATATCAGATATCATAAAAACGATTTCATATTATGGCAAACATTAGTTTCTTAGCATGCTAAGAGCAGTATTCAGCCCTAGCACCTCAATGGTAAGGCCCCACAGTCAATAACATGACTATAGTTACCTGCTGTCTTGTAATATTGTACAGTTTTAAAACTATTCACAGTTTTGTTTTGTTTTTTCAGTGAAAATGAAGTAATAAGGTAAGATATATTAGGGTAATGACTTATGTTCCTCATGCATGTTAGCTGTAATGAATGAGGTGCTATAAATACATGACATAACATTACATGACATGTCTGTTGTTTGGTGCCAATCTGGTCCAAGTTGCAATTAGGGAAGTTCTCCGTTTTTCCCGCTGTTGTTCCTGAATGCAGCATCTGCTTCACTAATGTGAGTTATTAACTCTGCAGGTACTTTCTCACAAGTAATGGACAAATCTTTGCACAAATGATGCTGTTAAATTTAAGAGTAAGAGCAGACACCGAATGTCATGATAATTCATCCAATTTTCTTATGTTGTTTCTTTCTGGACCAAAGTTGTGGCATGGCTAAAAATCTATCATTGTATAGATATGTAGCCAGTTCCTTTACCATGCATCTTTCATTTAGGGGATTTATCTTTTATCTCTTATCTTTTTATTTTCTTTATCTTTAACTGAGCCTTCCACAACCTTCCAATGCAGGATTCAGTTGGGGTCAAAGTTGTTATTTAGGAAATATTTTGCAAACCTTTCCAGAACTCAAAAGTCATTAGGCAGCAAATTAATAATATGCTATTAGGCTAACGATATTGTGAAGGAACGATTCCACATTTAGTGACACGAATCAATGGCTTCTTCGCACTTAACCTAATTTGAGGTTGGATTTACCTTGACTCACTGTCGCCTGCATGGTGATGTGAGATTGGGGAAATAAAGGTTTAAAAATGGAACCAAGGGAAACTAAATTCTTGATGAGTCATTGTTTCCTGGAACAGAGGCGAAGGGGTGTTTGTCCACCAGCTGGAACCAATCAGAGTTAAAGGCAACGCCCAAATGAAGCAAAAGAATGAAAAAGACATTTGAGAGTTCGTACGTTTAGCAAAGAACTATAATTGCTTCTTTGATTAAGTGCTGAAATTTGCTTTAGACTGCAGTTTTGTCTCATTCCAGATAAATAATTGAACCAACTCATATTATACAGTTTATTCAGTTTTTATCAGTGCAATGAAAAACAGGTTTTTGGCAGAAACGCAAATTCAAATCATCATATTTAAAGGTTCAGTGTGGAAGATATGGAAGTTATCAAAGCTACTGTGTGACAAAACATAAAAGCTGGTCAAATACTCCTCTTCTACAATTATATCTATATTTGTCAGGTGACAGCTGCTGTTCCATATGAATAAAGTACTAAGAACGTCACTTGGCAAAATGGAGTTAGACCTTTGACCCTGCTGTGTATTTAAAAGATATGAAATGAAACAAAACCCACGACACACATTCAGATTTAAATGTACTTTAATTAATGATCACCAGGCTGTTTCCCTTTTACAATGAATCTGCAGTAGTTCTAGTTTAACCAGTTAGATTTAAAGAGACAGAGAGATATTGAATATTGCGCTGAGGAAGAAAAACATAACTAAGATTAATACAATGCAAAAGAAAAGAGAGAGAGATAGAGAGAATAAAACAGAACTACCAATACAGCATCTTCTTAGCAACATGTTTATAGGGCAAACAAAGAAAGCACAGCCCAGTAATATATTACTGTAAGTAATTTCAGTACCAGTTAAGACAATTAGCTTTTTTCAAATATACCTCTTTAAAATAGCATCATATTTTTTGTTATTATTTCCATGTTAAACAATTACATTCAGGATTATAACTAAATAAATCACATGCAGAAAGATTAGATGGACGGATGACACCATATTGTGATCAAATGATATCTTCATGACATTAAACAGAAAGATGCACATTTTTTTCATTCTGTATCTTGTCAGCGTTTGGAATATATTCCTTGGTTTATAGAACAGTTAGCAGTGTTGATTGTATACTGTCACTAAAGTCAGCTAAAATGAACAAGTTTCACAAGATGGATAGTTGTTATATCTTTCATGTGTTCTTTCCAGAGCGTCTTGTGTACTCTTCTATGCACAGTACATCAGTGTACATTTGTCTGATTTTATTGATAGTTTTTGAATCTGCATGTGTTTCAAGTCATATTCAGGAAAAGGAAAAGTTTCAGCTGCAGTGTTATTGTTCATATAAGTTTGTTATGGGATCTCTGTTGAAAAATCATTTTCTCCTACTTTGGAGCAAAACTATAACTGAAATGACAATTTGCCAAAACAGAATAGTATAGTATCTCCCCCCCTTTGTGCTCCCTTTGAAATTGGTTTCTGTCTAAGTAAGTGTGAGTATTTTATTTTTTTGTTTTTATTTATTTTTGTCTATTGTTTTGATCCCGCAGCATTCATTAGATAGTACCAACTCTACATTCAGAAAAATATATCTCCTGTATAGTGCATTCAGCTTCTGTATAGTTTTACACTTCAGTACTAAGTGATTCACAGCATTGAGCATCTCAAGACCAAGTATTTGGAATCTGCCAACTTAAAAACATCACTGAAAGACATTACGACGCATCAGTGTCCACAACATCTGACCCACACGTCAAAAAGCTTCTCCCTGTTTTTGGATACGTTTCCATTTAGCAGCGAATAAAAGGGTTGAAAGGACTTTTTGCTTGATCGTTTCACAAACATTTGGGTGTGAAGTAACAGAGAGAGATTTTGAACTTTCACTGGGTGAACATCATGTGTGCCCTTTCGCTAATTACCTCCCTCCAGACAAAGGACACGGTCAAACATACATGAATGTGGCAGTGGTAAAACTTCGCCTCCTGTTCACTTTCCTTCCAAGGAGACGCATAAAACATTGGCTGCCTGTAGCGAAGCGAATTCACTGCTTTGGTTTACTTTGACCCACGATGTTTGCCCACGTTGGTGTATGTGTGACCGTGCCGTAAGATATGTGTGTAGTTTTGAGTACCCAGCTGAACTATGGCTAAAATGAACAAGCTATATCTGCCTCTGAAAGATCACAAAGAATGAGATGCATATCAAGGCTTGCACAGTGCATAATGGTGAGGTATTATACTAAAAGCAAAATGACCTATCTTTGATTTGAAAGAAAAGGTGTAGGCCAGGCAGAGCAAAGAGCTGGAGGCTTTGGAAGATGAGGTATAAAAAAAAGTAGTGCTTGTATTGTGAGTTTTATAGCAAAAAGAAATTGGCACTGATCCCATGCAGGCTTGTACAAGTTAACAAGATGCTCAACCCTTCTAAATAAAGTTCTTCCATATCTCGAGTCAGAGAACTGGGTGAAGTTAAACTGTGCAGCAGAGGATCCTCTCTGCTTTTAGTTGGTAACATCCTGACGAGCTGTCGTCAACAGCTCCAACAAAGTCCTGTCTGGAAATCCAAGCCTGCCCTGCCTCACCCAGCCTGGCCCCTCCTCGAGCCTCAGAAAATGAAATCATGGGCTAAATGTTTTGAAAATGTAAATCTAAAATTCATGTAAATGTAATGTGAGCTAATTTGGCTGTGAACAAGCAGAAAGACCTTTCACACTGAACCCACAGAAGAAACTCACTCCCAACACAACCTACAGAAAACGAACCATGCTGCTCTTATAAAAACATTTGACTCTGTGTGCGTCGTATACTCTCACACGCGCAAAACTATTTCTACAACATTCCTACTTCATATCCAGTACAATCATAATCATCACATTCATGCTTGTTCTATAAATATTACTCTGGGATTAATCGCTTTGTATTAGGGACGTCGTCCTGCAAGAACAGCGAGCTCAGTTTGGAGGAACGACTCGTACATTATGTCATATTACATTAAAAAGTTAATTTCTGCTGCTACACTAACTCTCTGTGCTTCAACTATAAACAAACCTCTGAAGTCTAAACCCTCCCTCCTCAGAAAACTGCGTTCCTATTTGGTGCAATACGTTGCTTGACATTCATGTTGGTTTGGAAATTTTCCAAAATGGCATTTCAGGATGTGGAGTTAAGAATTGGATTATACAGCACAAACCATTTACTATCCCGGATGTGGATACAGTTTGTATTTGTACTATATGACTTGATTGGTCCTCTGTTTAAAAGTCCTGTACTTGATATACCCTGGTTTCTGCGTCTGCTTCCAAATGTCCTTGAAATATTCTGCTCCCTCCAAAACCACAAGCTAAAGGCACATGAAAGAAGCCTCCTGTAACATATTGAACACAGATTTTCCTCTGAAAAATAAACACTACACACAGATATTGCAGGTCCTAGCATTGTTCCATCTAAAGGGATGGACAGAGAAGCTTTCTTTGCTACATTTGTCACAGGTCACTGCTTGTTTTTTCCATCGCTTTGTGATTTTGACAGAGACAAGAAAATGTAGTTGAACAGGAGGAAATGAAGGAAATATTCATTAGAATTTATCAAATGCACGATCCAAGACCCTGCATTCATCTCAGGCTCATAATTTGCTTCATCATAACAAAATAAATAACCTCTGTATTGATATTGAAACATTTACCCTATATGTATACTGGAGTACATACAACCAACAAAGACCATGATAAAGAAGCAGAGATATGAACAGTGTAAAAACATTGTCCTCTTGCCTTCTGCCTATTGGATTCACATAAGCATAGACGGCCAAACAGTGAAGTAGCCTTTCTACGCTATACTGCAGTCCACGCTTTAGCTCTGGCTAAATGAAACATTAACCCACAGCATGTCTCTCTGAAAGACTCCGAGCTAAAACGCAAGCAACATGCACCAGCGAAGCTGTGAAAGCCGAGAAGAAACATTTCAAAGGGTGGCAACTTCAGGCACCTTCTAAAACTTCAGCACAAATCACAAGAAGGAACATTTCAGTTTTTTTCTTTCTTTTTTTTTAACATAACATCGATTTTTGTTATTATTGAGTTTATCCAAACACTAGTTTAGTGCGAGCAGAAGAGCAAAAGATGAGTTTTATCATGTGAACGGATAGAAATCAAACTGAAAAACTTTAGTCTGTGCGTACAATCTAAAGTAACTATTGATGGCTTGAGATAATTTAGGAAATATTTTGGTGAGTTAATCAGTAAGGACTCATGTTTTGGCCCTTTTCATAGGAGATTTGCCACATCGGAAACATTGAATTTCTTAGTTAATTGTGACTTAAGCCACAAGTGTAAGAGTTGCATCTTACTTATCTATAGATTAACTCTGGTATTATATATTTGTGGGATGATGATGATGTCCATTTATCTGTAATATATGAGGCAAAGAAAGCTGTCTAGTGATTATTTCCTGGATGATTTTACTTTTTTACTACAACTCTTGCTAGTTTGAGACTTGTGTTAGGGCAGGCATTCAACTCACTGACGAAAACAAACAAAGTACGAGCGTACAGAGCAGGGCTCATGAAGCTCAGAATTCGATCTTGCAGGCGGGGAAGGACTCGTCCTGCATGACTACGGTGCTGCTGGAGGCCAGAACCATGATGTTCAGGTCCTGCTGCCTCTCATGGGTCTGCTGGTACCACTCCCGGGTCACCTCCGTGTCGTGGGTTGGGATCAGAGTCACCTGACGGGACGCAAGAGGGGAAAAAAACAATTAGTTGTGTGATGATGATAACAGGTGACACTATCTTCAGGCATTGAACAGCACTCTGGCTTTTTGGGGGGGAGTTAGATGAGATGATTTACACCATTCTCATGTCATTAAAAATTTCATGTAGCCGGAGCCTGCAGCTATGGTTATAACAGCCCGGGCAACATGGTCTTGGCCATCAAGAAACTCTAGAGGCGAGAAGCTCTCTACTTCATACGACATCTCTGTCCTGTCGCTAAAGTGTGTGTGCCTCTACTGGTGTCATTGCTCATAGATAGATGAGTTGAAGTAAAATTAAAAGAAATAAGAAGTAAAAACAAAAAATAAAGTTTACGTAAATTAATCTGTTATCCCGATGAGTCTCTGGCATATGTGACACCTGTTTAGTTACAATTTCTTTATGTTGCCTTCAGTAACTTGTTGCTGATGAGATGTGCAAGTTGACAGTCTTGCTAAACTTTAGTTTGTCTCCAATCTAAAAGAAAATATAGGAATGTCTGTCAATGTTTTGATTTTCTCTACAACTGCCCACCCAACAAATGTCACAGATGACAAACAATACACCAAGTTTGAACCTAATTCGATTCCAGGCAGTGATTCCACCTTGTATTGCTGGATGGACATGAGCACACCCTACTACTCATTAGTCTGTAGAAAGGAACCAATACTGTGGATATGAACTTATGGAGAATTAAACACACATTTGTGCAGGGAATATAATACAATGGAAGAGTAGATGGTCAGATAGAGACAGACAGTAATTAAACACCTGTAAATTGGAGCCCCACTGAGCCTTGCCCTCCAGCAAGGCATCGAGGACTCCACGACTTGGCTCTCCACTGCCCGGGTCGTTTCCGCTCACCACATAGTAAGCAGCCCGAACTCTCTTGAAGAATTCCTGGTCCACGTTCTTCCCACTGCAGTGGTTGGGCACGTAGGCCAGATCAACATAGACAGGTGGTCCAGGGGGGACGCCTGAACCTGTTTTCTGTGAGTTGTTGCCTGGATGGGAATACGGATGTAAAGGCATTCGAGAATAATAATAGTACTTCAAATGTATTGGAAATGGAAATAAACAGCACATCAACAACTTTCCTAAGTACTATCTATTTATGTGATTAAAAAATGTTGTGAATATGTAGTTCTGGAGGTTGATCATATTTGCACAAATACAACAAAGTTATATGATTGGAGTGAAATTTCAAAAAATACATATTTGTATTCTTTGGACAACTTTTGTCTTTTCTATTTTAGTAGCTGAAATGCAATCCGATTTAAAGGTTTTATCTAATTCTAATATCCTTTTTACTATTTATGGATTATCAAGTATTTCACAGGAATTAAAAAGATGACCCATCATACTGGAAATTCAACCCTCTATTATGACTGCTGATGATATTTGTTGAGGAAATATCTAAGAAAAGGTTTTTTAGAGTAATTTCAATTTTGGTTATTAAGGGAAGACAAGTGCAGTAACCTTTGCTGCCACTGTGTGCAGCACTCAGTGTACACAGTCCTGAACATTTAAGGTGCAATAATAAGTCCTGTTTAAAAATAAATGTATTTTGTCTCATTAAATCTGGTGTGAAACCACTTTGAATCAGACCAGGACTGAATTAAAAGGTAGTTTAATGTTATGTTTTTAAAGCCTGTTACCCACCTGGACTGCTCTTGACACCATTGACCAAGCCTTTCCCTGGATTGAGGCCTGGATTGGAGCCTTGACTCTCAGACATCTTGATCAGCCTGGAGCTTCGGTCCGTGTCCTTCCTCCTGAGGGAGGCTGATCGTGGTGACGCAGAGTCCTTAGCCTGCTTCACTGGAGTAGAAGACCGCTTCCTGACTTCTCCCTTACGAGCAGGAGAAGCTGACTTGGCTTTACCCTTTCTGAGGCCCTTGGTGGTCTTGTGCTCCTTCTTGAGAAGCTTCTCTGTGCTGCTGTGGTCATTGAGAAGAGCATCTGGATCCACCATGCACACATCTGGGTGGGGAGGATGAGGAAGAGGGTCCTTCATTGGAGTGGGGAGGGGGTCATTACTCCTCTGAGCAGATCTCGGTGATGGGGGATGGTGGCCTCCTCCAGCTCCGGATGCCGATAATTTGTCCACAGGCAGATGTTCAGCATCTTCGTCTGAGTCCAGATTTCCTTCAGCTGTTATGGATGGACACTCCTCAGTTTCTGGAGGGACGTCCGAGTCCGACTGTGATGACAGTGATTCGCTCACTGATGTGGGAGGCGTTTCCTCTCCAGCTAATGTCACAGCCAAACCAGATGACATGGCCCCAGAAAGATTAGGCCCCGGAACAGTGTCCCCAGGGTAACTCTGAGTGTGGTGGTGCCTCTGCTTGTTCGACCTCCTTTTCACAGAGTGCTGCTCTTGATCATCCTCGTCCCCATCTTGGAAGTGGTCACTGCAACCATCCTCCTCACCCTCGTCACTGGAGAGCTGATGAGGACTGGGGTTGATGAACGATGGAGAGAGTTCTCCTTTGCGATGTTTATACTCACATGAGGAGTAACCTGGAGGGGAGGCAGAGAAGGAGGTGGCACCGGTGTTCAAGTCAGAGGGACGATCAGTCTTAACAGCTCCTTCACTTGATGGTTCTATGTAATGAGAATCCTTTGAAGGGGAGACGGAGGTACTGCTGGCACTGGCCATCCACTCTTCCTTTGACTCCTCTTCCTCCTCCTCATCACCATACCCTGGAGGAGGGGCACTTGGGCAGTCATCGGGCCTCTGTAGTAGCTCCCAATCAGATATACTACTCTTTCTTCTGATTTCTAATCTCTCTGGTGGCTTATCCAAGAGGCTTCTCTCTTCTCCTCTTTCTGCCTCTCTTTTCTCCCCAACAACTGCTTTTTCACACATCATTGGATCAGCTGTAGCATTCTTCTCTTCTGTGCTGTCTGTAGATGTCTTTTCTTCTAGTATCTTTTCCTCTTTTTTCAGCTCAGTCTTTGGATCACTTGTTTCTCCTACGTCCACCTTTGCATCCTCCTTCAAAGATGTAATAGCTCCATCTGTCTTTTCTTCTTTTGACTCAGATTTTTCCTCATTTTTTTCTTCATCCTTTTCTGTTTTGAACACTTCTGTTATGGCACATGAGGTTTTGCTGGCTCCACTATCACTCAGTGGAGTTACAGAGGCTGTCTGATGGGTTGTTTGCGACACCACGTCAGGTTTAGACACTACAGTCGTAGAGGTGATTGTGACAGTCTTCGTCTCTGTGGAGTGTGTGGTGCTTTCTACCACGCATGACAAAGTCTCTTTTTGCTCAGCCACTTTGATTTTTTGACATTCAATACGACATGGTAGGGTGCTGTCCTCCATTTCAAGTGTATCAGGCTCCTCATCTTCTGGTGACCCTTGGGACCCCTTGTCAGAGGAGTCAGCCCTTTGGAGGGGAGAGCAATCAAAGCGAGCCTCTGATGTGGATAAGCTCTCTGACATCTTCATTGGTTCATCACACTGTAGAGATGGTGCTGTTGTGGATGTTGTAATCTTTGTTTCAAGTGTATAAAAACTATCAGTATTTGACTTTGTGACTTGACTTTCAGGCTTTGCAGACTCGATAATACCCTCAGTCTGTTTGGCAGTGGCAGCCTGGACCGGAGATGATGGTGTGGTCTCTTCAACCTGACTGAGTAAAGACACTTTTGTTGTAGGTTTCATTGTCACCTCCATGTACTCATCTCTCTGAAATCCTCCAAAGCAGGAGCTTGTGGATGCTTTCGTCAAGGATGGCTCCTCTTTAAGTAGAGGTACTTTAGAGTCCGATATTGTAGTGAAAGTTTCAACTTTTTCTCCAAGCTGTTTGCTAACAGGGGCAGTAGTTGACGCTGAGGATGAGTAACTATATGACGTGGAAGAGTATGTTGTGGTAGAGTATGTTAATGTGCTGTATGTGCAAGCTGATGAGGTAGTTTCCTCATGTTTTGCGGTGATATCTGAGGTCTGCCTCTCATCTAAACTTTCTTCTTGTATGTCTCTTTGGTTGATATATTTATCATCACCTAGATTGGATAGCTTGGAGGCATCTGAGAGCATGTCTGTCTTGTCGTCTTTCTGTACTGCTTGACTCTGCTCACTGTACAAATACTCGGAATAACCTTCAGATCTGCTCTGTCCGATATCAGCATAACTGCTTGTTAGTGGAGGGGAGGGACTAGATGTAGGCTTGGACTCTGAATGATCAGTTTGCAAAGAGATGCCTGTCGAGCTGCTTGGGGACTTTGATTGACAAGTTTCCATTGACAAAAAGCTTGGAGATGAAGGCTTGAGTGCTTCAGAGAAGGTTATGTCCTCTGACGATGACAACCTTCTCTTCGTGATTGGTTCGGGGGATAGATGCTTTTTGTCTGGGTCCTCTGCTTTCTTTGTTTCAGGAGGTTTTGAGGCATCAGATGTAGCAAAACTAATTTCATCCATTTCATGAGCACCGGGGCCCTGTGATGGAGTTGTTTTGGCTGCATCTTCACTCTTTGTCTCTGGAGGTTTGGATGTAGCTGTATCAACAGATCTATCCTCTTCTTTGACTGGTTTCGTTTCAGGAGATGGTGGTTTTTCACTTACATCCTGCTTGTCTGTCTCTATGACTTTAGAAGCTGAGGCACCATCAGGTGTTGGCTTACACACGGTTTCCTCTTTAAGGGAGCTTGATTCAAGGAACTGAGATTTTTTATTTGAGTCTTCTGTTTCTGCTAATTTAGCACTACCATCAGGACTGCATCTGCATGTTTCTTTTTCAGACTGCTCTCTTGCACCCTTTTCCATATCAACATCACTTAACTCCTCTTCCTCTTCTTCCTCCTCATCTTCATCTTCATCATCCTCATCATCATCAAAATCTTCTCCCTCTACAAGTAGCCGTTTATCTATTAGGCTCTGCTTTCCCTCAGGAAAGTCTAACGTGGATCTACAAGTGGCAGAGCTGCTAATTTGACTGTTATCAGAGGCAAGAACGTTATCATCTATTCCAAACGTGGTAGCAGGGGCAGCCCTTGAGTCAGTTGATGTTTCCACCCTCTCCAAAGGTGAGAGTTGAGGTAAAATGTCTTTTTCTGCTGGTGAGTGCCGACCTGATGGCGAGCCTTCTCTTTCATGATCAGAGGACATGATTTTCACTTTCAGTGACTCAGCTGATTTTTCCCTCTCTGTGAGTTCTCCAAAGGCTACAGGAGGAGCTAAAGCTTGAGTACCAAGATCTGATTCCTTCAATGAAGGAGAGGGTACTTCTTGCCTTGATGGTAAGCCTGCCGATTGTGAGGCTGTAGCTGCACTTTCTCCTGTTGCCCCAGGTTGAATTGCTGCTACAGCACCTTCCTCTTTCTCTTTCTCAGATTTCTCTGGTTTGTCCTCTTTGGGAGTGAAAGAATAAGACTCAGAAGCTTGGGACATTTTGTTGTCGTGTAGGTCTATGGTTGAAAAGCTCTTGTCAACATAAGGAGTATCTGGTCTTTCCTCTCTCTCACTCTCCTCCTCTTGGCCTTTCTCTCTGTCTTCATATTTCGGGGAGGTGCTTGGACTATGGTGACTGCTCCTTTCACTCTCTGTGAGGGACACCGGGCTGTAGTCAACTCTGCTAAAGGACAGAGGCTCTTCTTTGTACTGATCATCAAGCAGAAACATGGCTCCTCCAGCCTCTGCCTGGCTTGTTCTTCTGTTATCATCAATATCGATATCTGAGGTGTGATCAAAACCTAAAGAAACTTCACTCTCTTCTCTAGAGTCCAGGTCATGATCTTTTGGGATGGGCTTTTCATATGGATCATACTTGGATGCACCAAAGGTTTGTTCTTCGTCTTGTAGGCTTCCACTGCCTATCTCCTTCTCAGAGGTTGGTTTTTGGCCACTCTCCATTTTTGTAGTGTCTAGTTTTACAGCATCAGTGTGTCCAGCATCCTCAGCCTCCTCTTTGTCCAACATAAAATACGCACAAGGCCGTGAAAATCCTGGTGAAGCCACCTCTCGTTCTCCTTCCATCTCCCTTTCTGCTTCCTTCCCTGGTTTCTCAGGTTGACTTGTCTTTTCTGTAGCTTTAACTCCTGGACTCACCTGAGATGTTATCGGTTTCTCTCGTTCATGTATTTCTTCTACACTGGACTGGCTCTCAGTGCACGAAAGTGTACAGCTCCTGGGTTGACTGTCTGTGCTTGATACTGTTGACAGCGTAGGCTTTTTCTCAGTCAATTCTAACACTGGTTGTGCCTTGGCAGCTGGGACATGAGAAACTGGTTCTTGTTTTGGAATGACGGTCGTCTTCTCCTTTGTGTCACTCTCAAATGAAGACTCAGGCTTAGCGAGAGGCTCAGGTGTGATTTCTGTTTTCACAGCATCTTTGTCTGCCTCAGGTAAAAATCTGGATTCTTCTTTGTCAGACTCTTTGATGTCTTCATCAATAGAGGGCTCCTGCATTGTGAGAGTAGGAATGACCACTGGGATCTGTTGTGATGGTTGTGGTTTAGTTTGGTCACTTGTCGGTGCAGTCTCGTAAGGCAGACCTGCAGAAGAGATGTCATGGTCTGATTTCATCGGCTCCACCGACAAAGGTCTGGAGCCAGCTCCTCCCATACAGATATCCTCCTCCTCTTCGTCTTCTCTGTCTTCATCAGAGGACTGAACCACAAACATAGGCTTTAAATCTGACTTGGATGTCTCTGTGTCTCCTGATACTGTTTGTGCAGGTTGTTTAATGGTTTTGTCCTTGTCTTTCTCCTGTAATTCCTCTCTTTCCCATTTCTCCTCTTTGGTCTGATCTGCATCAGGTGAATCAAGCTTTTCCTTTTCTGTGATCTCATCCATTTTTGTGTCAGCAACATATTTTTCTTTAATAATTTTTTCTTCTTCTGCTGGTTTGGTCTTTTCATCTTTATTGTCTTCAGTCTCATAACTATATTCTTTCTCTTGCTCTTTTTCCATTTTCTGTTCTTTGCTCAGTTCAGCAACATGCGTGTCATCTTTTTCTTTCTCTATCTTCTCTTCTTGACTAATAATGACCTCTGCTTCTTTATGTTTTTCTATTTTTTCCTCCTGTATGTAATGGGGAGTCACAGAAATGTAATCTGTCACTGGTTTGAGCTCTTCCGTTGATTGGGTTACAGAAGGGTCTTGTTGCATTTCTGTTGGTGCAAGACCAAAAGTGTCATTTTCTGCCTGAGCTCCAGGAATCTTATCAGAAATGTCTTGGTATATTTGCTTTTCACTCATGTCACAAATATCATCCTTTTTAGTCTTTTCATCTTCCAAGGTCTTATCTACCTCTTTTGTATCATCCCTCTTGGGCTCTGACTCAAAAAGATAATCATGTTTCCCTTTTTTATCATCTTTGGCACTAAATGTTAAAGTATACATCTCCTGTTCTGTCTCCTGTTTGCTGGATTCTGCTTCATGACTGTCCTGTTTGACTGCATCTTTTATTTCCTCGATGGTTTCAACCTTAGACGATTCTTTCTCCTTCACATCCTTTGGCTGCTCAGCAGTGGACTCTTTCTCAATGTCCTTTTCAGATTCCTCATGCTTGAATTCGTCCAAAATGGGTTTGTGGTCAGAGACGTCACCCTGCGCTTTAGCCTCCTCTTTTATCATTTGTTTATCAGGAATGTCACTTTTTTCCATCTCTTTTTTATCAATATCCTTTTCCTTCTGCTCTTTAATGGATACCAAATCAGATACACTGCTCTTTTCTTTCTCTTTTTCTACTTCTTGCACCTTGGTTTCGTCTTTTGGTATCTCTTTCACCTCTTCCTTGATAAGTTTTACATCTGACATATCTTCTTTCACCTCAGTCTTCTTCTCCTCATCTGTGGGGGGTGTTACACCAGCACTGTCTTTGCCCTCTCCCTCCATGGATGGTTTGATCTCTTCCTTAATTGGTAATGCATGTTTCTGAATTGTCACTGCTCCTTGCTCAGAGGTTTTCTCCTCATCCACTGCTTTCTCTTTTTCTTCCTCTGCTGTTTTGCCAGGACAAATGTCTGTCTCTTTTTCTTCCTCTGCTGTTTTGCCAGGGCAAATGTCTTTCTCTTTTTCTTTGTCTGCTGTTTTGCCAGGGCAAATGTCTTTCTCTTTTTCTTCCTCTGCTGTTTTGCCAGGGCAAATGTCTTTCTCTTTTTCTTCCTCTGCTGTTTTGCCAGGACAAATGTCTTTCTCTTTTTCTTCGTCTGCTGTTTTGCCAGGACAAATGTCTTTCTCTTTTTCTTCCTCTGCTTTTTTGCCAGGACAAATGTCTTTCTCTTTTTCTTCCTCTGCTGTTTTGCCAGGACAAATGTCTTTCTCTTTTTCTTCCTCTGCTGTTTTGCCAGGACAAATGTCTTTCTCTTTTTCTTCTTCTGCTTCTTTGCCAGGACAAATGTCTTTCTCTTTTTTGTCTTGTGAGGTGGGTTCAGCAGCAACAATTTCAGCCTTTTTGCTTGTTTTGTCCTCAGATGTTTTGACAGTGGAAATGATTACATCTTCTTCCTCCATTGTAGCGAGTTTGACATCAGTGACATCTTTATCTTTAATTGTCTCTTGCTCCTTTTCTCCTGTGATTGGTTTGACAGCATCATCAACTGTTTCCTTTGCTTCTACCTTGGTTGATGTGGCAGATAATTCATCATCAGCTTTACATAACTTCTCTTCCTCCATCTTGGTAAGTGTGATGCCAGCAGTATCATCTTTACTTTCCTCCCCAAGTGTTGGTTTACCAGCAGATACATCTTCCTTGCTTAACATTTTAATTTTTTCCTCTTCTTCTGTAACTTTTATAGCCGCAGTATCAACTTTATCATCTTTGCTTGTCTCTTTCTCTTTTTCATGCTCTGTGGTTGGCTTGGCAACCAGAATCTCATCTTTACTCACTGTCACATCCTTTTCCTCGACCTTGGTGAGGCTTACAGTTGAAATAGCATCTTTACAAATGTCTTGCTCCTTTTCTTCTTTCATGATAACAGCAGATGTGCCATCCTTAACAATGATTTCTTCTTTGGTAAGTTTAGGAGCAGTGATGTCATGCATATCTTTCTCACTTTCCTTCTGCTCATCTGTAAAGGGCTTGGTGATAGAAAAATCAATGTTTTCCTTATCTTTCTCCTGTTTCTTATCTTCATCCAACTTGATGTCAGATGTTTCTGTCTCCTTTTTCTTCTCCTCATCTTTAGGCTCAATAACGGGCACATCATCCCTCTTTGCCTCTTTCTCCTTTATATCTGTGGCATCTGCCTTTTCCATCTGTTTTTCTTCAGCCTTTATAGAGCTAATATCAAATGTATCTACCTCTTTCTTTACCTCTTCTTTCAAAATATTACTATCAGACACATCGTCCACTTTAACATCTGTGTCCTTAACATCACCTTTGGGTTTGAAGTCAAAACCATCATCTTGTTTTGCATCTTTTTGCTTCTGCTCATCCTTAACTTGTTCCACCTCAGAAGCAACAATTTTCATCTCTGCTGCTTTACAAGTTTTGACTTCAGGAATATGGTCTTGTTGAGGCTCATCTTTAATGGGTTTAGCAGTGGTGGCAGTGTCCTTTGCAGTTTGCTCCTCTTTGACACTTTTAATATCAGATGTGTCGGCCGTTACTGCCTCTCTCTCTGCTTTTTCATCCATGAAAGACTTAGTGACGGAAACATCTTCTTTATTGATAGATGTTTGTTTCTCATTATCCTTGAATTGTTTGACATCAGAGGTATCATCCTTTTCTTTCTCATGTTCCACCCTGATGGTTTTAACTGCAAATTTATCATCGTGGTCATCGTGATCATCATCATCATCATCGTCATCATCACCTAAGAAGCGACTGTCCCCCTCTGGCAATTTACCTGAGCCAGGCACTTTAGATTCTTTGTCTTTGAGTCCAACACCACCATCTTTATCATGTTGTTCAAATGAGATGAAGGAGTCTCTCTCTGACACTGGAGGCTGAGTGTCTGTTAAAGATGCAGCAACAGTGGGGATTGTTTCTGTCTGTTTGCCTTCATCTTTTTGCACTGGTGATGTGTCTTTTTCTGGCTCCTTTATCTCTGGAACCTTTTTAAGGTCCTTGTCAAATATGTTGTCCAAGGATGTTGCAGCTTGTACGTCATGCTGATCTACCAGCTGTTTGTCAGCAGCTGTTTGTGTGTTGGTTTCTGATTCAGCTTTCTTTTTATTTTTGTCTTCCGTTGCAGTGACAACGTCTGGGAGCTCTTCTGGCTTCTGCAACTCTAAACCAGGGAAAACCTTTACCTTGTCTTCCACTGGGGACTGACGGATTGGAGAGGGAGCTGCACTTGATGGACCAGACTGTGGAGGTGAGGCCATTTTTACAGTTATATCATCGGGACTAAAGCAACGCTCCTCGCTCTCAGAAGTTACTGAGTCAGATCCAAAAGGTCTGGTAGGAACAACAGATGAAATATCTTTCTGTAAAACTGCATCTATATTTTCCTCTTCGACTGGCAGGTGGACTGGTTTGATGTATTGTGTAGATTCTGAAACAGGAGACACTGAACCAGTCAGCTTTTCAATGTCTCTCTCTTTGTCCTGCAATATTTCGGATGAAGCATAGCCCTCTTGGAGTTTTTCAAGTGAAATATCAACATTAGGAGTTTGGTCTTCTTCATCCTCCTCATCTTCTTCCTCATCTTCCTCCTTTTCCTGTGCATGATGGGCATCAGGAGCTTTATCCAGCGTCTTCGCTTCTGCAGCAGGTGTCAGTGCGTCATCAGATGGAGACCTGGATTGTTTGTCATCTTCCAAAGAAGGTGGTGAAAGAGTTCCTGCAGAGAGTGGCTGCTCTTTGCCTTGAGTAGCATCAATCGGGCTTGACAGGGGAAAAGATGTTTTGGATGGTTCCTCAGCCTGAGGTGCTGCGACAGATGCCACAGATTGATCTTCAGCAATGGAGGTAGGGAAGGAGGACATTTTGTCATACTCTGTGATGGACGTTGCAGAGGACACATGCTCTTCTTCGGCCAAAGGAGCGGTCATGATGTTTGTGAACACAGAAACTTGCTCCTGCACAGCTGGGATAAACCCTTTTTCACCCATAGCTGCAGCTTGCATCTCCCTCATGCCATGAATGTTTACAAATGATTCAGTCTGATCTGGAACAGAGATGTCGTAGGCACCTACATCATATTGGAGGTGTGGTATCCTCTCCTCTGCCTCTTCGTGAATCTCCTCATCAGAGATGGTCTGCTCTGTCTCAGAGTAGCCAGGGATGGTTTCATCTTGGATGTAGGACATGGGTTCAGCAGCAGCAGCAGCCCCTTGAGCTACTGAGGTAATGGGAGCTGTGGCCCCTCCAACATGAGACAAGTAGCCTTCCTCCTCCTCTTCTTCCTCATATTTAGCTGTAGTTGAGGGTTCAGCAGTTTTGCTTTGAGTGACCATTTGTTCTTCAACAGCATCTTCAGGTTTCACTTTGATCTCTTCATCTGCTATGACATCTAAATCTTCCACCTCCTCCAGTTCAGCTTTCTCTCCAGCCTCCTCCTCTTCCTCCTCCTTGGGTGAAGTCATCGCCAGCTCCTCTCTTGTCACAACCTTAGCTAAGAGAGTTTCTGATTTCTCCATTTCTTCAATCTCATGTTTCCTGTCAAGCTCATCATCCTTTGCCTCTTTCCATTTGGATTCATCCTCCTCTTCCCCTATTCCCATATCCTCTTCCTCCTCCTCCTCCTCTGTTTTCTTTTTGGCAGGTGGGGCCTCTTCTTCCTCCTCTTCCTCTTCCTCATCCTGAGATGCTGCGCCCTCATCCTCAAACTTTTGAGCTTCCTCTAATTCACTTTCTTGTGTAGACACCTTGTCTTTGTCCTCAATTTCAGGGGCTGTTGCCTCCTTTTCAGGAGACTTTGTGCCAGCTGAAATCTCAGATACATTTTCTTGTGCTTCCTGCTTCTCTTGTGCTGTTGGCTCAGATGAAACTTCAGGACTCTCTGGTGGTTCTGCTGCCACAAGTACAACCTCAGCTTTTTTTAATTCTTCGTAATCCTTGGTGAGGTCTTCGGGTGTGGAGGGAGCAGACAGGCCCTCAGCAGCTCCATTTTCTTTAGGTTCAGGTTGGATTGTTGCAGGTTTCGGCTCCTCTGGTTTGGGTTCAGCAGGTTCAGACTTTGCTGTTTTAACTTTCCCAGTTTTGGCTTTAGTCGAAACCTTAGCTTTATGTAATGTCTTTCTTACTTCTGGTGTCAGTGGTTTTAGGTCAGGCTTTGTAATTTTTCTCAGCTCAGGTTTGGATGTGTCCTTCTTTTTGTCCTCTTTGGATTTAAAATCCCTCTTCTCATCTTTTTTAGCAGATTCATCTTTCTTTATTTTCTTTATCTCTTTCTTTTCCTTGTCCTTTTTCTCATCCATTTTTGACACCCTTTCTTTTGAGTGCTTTTTTAAGGATTTTTCTTTCAAGAGTTTCTTCTTTTCTGGAACATCAGCTTTAGATTTTATAGTTTTAGTTGACTTTTTCTCTTCTTTTTTCTCTAATATAGTTTCCTTCACAGAATCGCTCTTTACCTCTGTGGCTGCTGGCACAACATCTTGTCCTTCAGTTTCTTTCTTTGTAACCTTTGCAGTGGTTTTCGGGGAGGATTTAAGACTCTCCTTGCTGTCTGTTCTTTGTTTTAACTTGGTTTGTTTAACAGAGGGAGGAGCTCCTGAGGCAATGTCCTTTTGCGTGGCTACAGGGTAGCGCAAGAAGTCAAGGTGCTTTAATTTCTCTAGCCCCTCCAGGATCTTGTTTTGTGGTGCATTTCCAGGGAACAGCACTCGGACAATCTTTTCTGCAGGGTTGGCAGGGAGCCAGACGACTAAGGCTGTAATCGATGTCAGGTAGGGAACAGATATTTCTCCCTCTTTCCCGTTGGGCAGCACAATACCAGTTTTGGCCTTGCTGTTGCCAGCCCACTTCTGCATTAGAAACTGCATCTCTTTACTGTCTTTGACAGGGTTTAGAATATACATGTCTAACCTGCCAACACCCATTTTGTGGAACAGAGTAATGGGCTCGATAGTGTTGCTCACCACTCGAAAGAGAGGTTCGGGTTTGATTCCTAGCTTGCTAAGGTACTGCAGAGTTAGTGATGCCTCTTCGATGCTGCGTTTTACTTTGAGATTAGATTCTGGCATACGAAGCTTCTCTGGTACATTGATGAAGACCACGCCTAGTTCAGGCGAGATCAAGTTCTTCATCCAGTCACTGTAGTTGGTGGAGCCTTGGGACTGCTCCTCTTCCTGTTCTGCTATCTTCCTCTGAAGAAGCCCATTGATACCTGGGAGATTGTCAGCCCCGATGTGTGTCAGTAGAATTGAGTCGATGCGGTCCAAGTGACGAACAAGCTTCCAGAAGCAGGATTTTCGTTCAGAGCCTCCATCCACTAAGATGTTGAAGCCATTCACAGCAAAGAGAGCAGAGTCTCCTCGTCCGCCAGGAAAGATGTAGCAGCATGGCTTGGACAGTTTCAGGAAGCCCCCAGAGGTGGGTGGCTCCAAGAGGTCAAAAGGTGAAGGCACATCGACCGTTTCAGAGACATACTCTGTGAACTCGGTGATGCCCTCCATCTTGCAGAGAAGAGGTTGAGGGTTTAGTTTGTAGTCCAGGAACTCCCGTAGGGTCTGCTGCTGTCCTAGGGAGCTCCAGCCCACCTCCCCGCGGCAGGACACAGTGAGTGTAGCCTGCTGCTTGGGGGCTGTTGTGCCCAGTAACGCACTGACCTGCAGGAGAGACACACCCAGACACATCAATCAGGGATACTGACAGGAACATACTTGTATCTTAAAGAGATTAAAAAACAACAACAAGGCACGAATACTCCCTCTTCTGTCTTCCTTTGTGCTATTCTTGTGCTTTTTGACACATTTCTAAACAAACCAGTTTCTATTTGTCAAGGGACCAACAAACAATAAGAAATCAACTCATGAGGAGAATCAAGTATACTGTTGAATTAAAACCTCAAACGTTAATAAGCACAAAACCACTTCATAAACATAATACAAAGCATCTTATTACTATAATTACATCATTCAGCATTCAAATCATCACCTATGTCTTTTGCATTGTTAGTCCCCTTTGCTTTTCTCATTGTTGCACCAGCTTGTGGTCACATAGAAAAAAACAACAAAACATATAGTAAATACTGAAGTGTACCTTTAATTAAACCTAGAATCTAAATGTCCGTTCCATGGTGAATGTGTTCAATCTATATATCTAAAAAGCTTCTCCTTCCAAAAGCAGTGGATCCAGAATACCAACCCACCAATTTCGTTGAATGTATAAAGGAGTTTTTCTGATTATTGCTCTTCTTGTCTGTTTGCAATCCTCCTCTGAACTAAGGAACAACAACTAAATCACTAACATATATTGAAGAGTGTAGTTATCCTTTCATATTGAACTATTTTAAACCACAAACATGTTTTCACAGTATGAACTTCAAAATGTTCATCATGTCATGAGTAAGAATTTGGCGATCACAGACTTGACTCACCCCAGGATCAGTAAAAACGTGTGAAATGTTCTGGTAGGTGAAAACCCCAGTTTGAAGGAGAAGGCCACCGTGATCTGAGCTCTGGCCACTTAAGACCAGAAGCTTGTGTCCTGCTGAGTCTGTGACTAGAGACTGGATCTGGGACAGAGACACACACACAGAAGAAGAGAGATGGAGACGACCAACAGTTAATGGAGAGATAAGAATGCTTGAAATAGAATACCAAACACATGAGTCACTTACAAAAGAAGATAGACTTTAATATGTCAAAGTTACCAAGATAAGCGATGACATTTTTATCAATAATACACAAAACTCCAAAAAGTATTTTTCATATTTCCTCAAGAAGAATAACGGGTGATTTTGGTGATTAATATCTAATAGGGAATAGGCTTAGATATGAATTCTCAATCTAACTGGGGTACTGACTGAACTGAGTAATAAAAACTGTCAAAGACCCAAAGATGACATCAAATACATGGCTGGCTGGATAATCTAGTTTTCTATGATTGGATAAATCCTGATGTACATCATAATTTTGACGTTTCTTTTGATTTTGTGGATAAAGGGTTTGTAGAAAAAAACATTTATATTTCTCAAAGTAAAGTTATAGAATAAAGCAGAGTCTGATTCATTTTGCTGGCTCTCTATAAATGTTCCTGAATGCTTTGTGTTCAATTTGACACAGTGTCTCCATTAGGCGAGCATGTAACTAAGGATGTTTTTTTATATGTTTGTTTGCTAGTTAGCAGGATTATACAAGTGTAATAATCCCACTATTATCTTGGTTATACTTTCTTGAAATAATGTTTATGGATCCTTATCAAAACACCGACATTGATCACCTAAACCAGGTATTGGTTTGGCTTTTGAGAAAAACATTTTTAAAGCGGCTATATGCAAGTTTCCATGCAGCAATGCCAACCATACTTAATTTTTGCTATTCTAATCTACTCTCTCAGAGTACATCATTATCACTTATAATGTAAATACAACGATTGTTGAATCTGTTTGCGAGCAACCATCACCCCCACTGGCTTACTGCAAGAACCCCTGTTCTGCTGCAGAGAAAATCTACAGGTAGCACCTTTAAAAATGCTCAGATAATGAAATTGACCAGTACATTTGTCAGTCAGAAGATGTACTGAAGATATAAGTGTGAGTGTGTGTGTGTGTATCTGTTTATAGCCTACTCTATATGTATTATATTGACACATACAGTCCACTGATTTGTCCCATACATCTGAATATGTTGATGTACCTCTGATACAACAGTGTCCTCTGAAGGGTTGACAAGCACCACTGTCTCTAAGACATCACTTCTGTGGTAGAGAGTCCTTTGTCCTGTAGGAGAGAGAATTAAAATCATTCAGTTAACTTATTTCATGAACAGGCAGTGATGTGTAAGATCCAACCTCATCCAGGCACGACGGTGATGAGGAAGATTCACTACACTGCATTCTCTATCTTATGTGGGCCAATGACTATATAGAGACAGGCAACCCACTTTTATATTAATACAAGAACAAAAGTTGGAATAGGAAATAGGTCACTGATGTCTGCTGGGTGAAGTTTAAAATTAAAGCCGTGCGAAAAATAAACACTAAGTTAAGACCAATATTTTTCTTAACATGACTTCTGGCATTGGACAGATATATCAGCCACTTGCGGTGAGTAGCAGGTGGAGAGACATTTACACTACAAACTAGAACAATACTTACAGAAATATCTCATAATGAATTTGATTTTAAAGCATATTCCCATTATCCTTTTTCACATTCATCATAATTATGCATCAGCACTTCATTCCATTCAGAGGTGAAGTTTTTAATTCCCTTCTGTTTCAGCACAGAAGCAGGCTCTAATATTAGAGAGGTCTAATAATAGTGGGATCTCTGACTCTTCAGTGCATCCCCTGAGTTTGCAGCGCGATGGTATCTTTTTAGGATCTGGATCAGTTTAGAAACAGGAGACTTTGAATGAAACTGTTAAAAAAAATAATTTCATACATTAAAAGAAAAAAATCTTATCTCTCAATCAGAGTGGTGCTTACAGTTCTCCACCATGTCAGAGTCAGAGGAAGAAGCGCTCATTATGTAGCTGATGACTGTCCTTTCTTACTCTTCAGTAAAATAAATGTTATTAACTTTATAACTGATGACAAAACATGAGCAGATTGCTTTTTATATTCAACCCAATGCTTTTATCAAGAAACTATTCATCTGTGACATTTTCCTAGAAATGAAATTAAACAATCCAGTGCAAATCTATTCAGATCATGAAAACTTTTACTTTGTGCCAAACCTGCTTTTCATATTTTCTGGCAGCAACAACCGAGTATTAAATGGAATAAATAGGCACAGAAAACCAAAACCTGATCTATCTTCATCTTTTCTCAGGTCTGTCCAAATAAGCCCTTAAGAAACTACAGTGTCTTTGGACTGTGGGAAGCTGGAGAACCTGGAGGAAGCCAACGCAAACACAGGAAGAACATGCAATCTCCACACAGGAAGCCCTCAGCCGAGCCTGGATTCGAACCGTAACCTTCTTGCTGTGAGGCTAACTAAAATGAAAATAATAATCGTGAAAATAATGCTCAAAATACATGCATAAATCCCCTATTTACTAATTTTAATTTTTCATGAATGTGTAGCATCTATTAAACAACAATATTTATTTCATTGTTGCTTCAGTCTGATACAGCACCCTTAGATTCAATGCCACAGGCCTATAAAACACATGCTCAGATTGAATGCGAAGCCGGTAAAGCACCATTCCAGCAAATGGTTTCTGGTTTCCAAATGGAAAGGTAAATACCCCTGGCTAAGGTGCGTCACTATAGATGCTCACGCTACAGAAACGTTGTAAGAAAAATGGATTTACCAGAGAAGCAACAAACGTGAGAATCTCGGCTCTCACTGAGCAAGGTCAGGGAACTCAACTTAATGCAACAGCAAACTCCACAGATAGATAGAGGCTACAGTGACAAAGCTAACAAAATCAACAAGAGCTGTGCTCTCAGCTACAAGTTGTATTTTGCATGGCTAAAGATGGCATTACACATCAGTATGTGATGCTGCCTGATGTGATGACTCCCACATTTTGCTATTTAGCATCACAGGATAACCTCCCTATGATCTTTGACATTGTCCATATGTGACCATGTTTCAATCTAAAACCTGCTAACCAAAACGTAAACCTGTCTTTCCACTCCACTCAGTTTTGCTGCACCCTCTGCAGATGGAGGCTCATAATGTCTCTGTTCTCCTGTTCTGTTTTATTTGAATTTATATTATTTTTATCTTTTACATATTCCTTTACTCATTAATTTTATTAATACGTATTTTCATATATTTTTTCTTTAATATCTTTATAAATAAACTTGCCGTGCTTTTCTTTGTATCAGTATCTCATTTTCATTTATTCCAGTTAATTATCCTTTAACTTTGTTTTTTAATTTTATTCTGTTTTAATTGGTTTATGTGACTAGAATTGTACTGTGGTTCGAGCAGCAGTAACCACATCTGAACGGAGCATGAAGAGAGTGAAAATAAGTAGGAAACTGAGAATCCAAGGAGTCAGTGTTGTCAGTAAAATACAAAAACAGCAAAGACATGAAGCTGAGACTAAATCCAAGAATCAAGCACAACTAAATGACATTCAGAGAGCATCAATGACACAAACCAGAGGATGTGGCTGTTGATGTTACCATAGAAACACACTGACGACACTGTTTTTTAACCTGCAGACACACTGCAGTTACATCACTAATATGAGATATAGAACAATGATTTGTACTAAACTGCAGCACAGAGTGAGAGAGGAGACTGCAGGGGTTTGTGGATGGAGGTGGAATGATACCCTTCAGTGTTCAGATGAAAATCCTGCTGCAGCAGTAAGGAGGATCTAACGCTTCAGCAGATCTGCCCACAGACGCGTCCACTTTCACAGCATCATGACTAAGCTGCGGGGGGAGGGGGGATTTGCAAGTTTTGTTTTATACTTCAAACGCTGACGAGTGCAAAACATTAACACAGAGGCAACCTGATCGATACAAACGACATAGACGATGGGGTCATGCAGCTCTGAATGTGAAAATCCTTTCAGCAGAGAGACGATGTGTCCCTTTGACCTCCCAATCTGCTTTTCTCAGGTGAAACAGAGGAGAGCAGACTGCATTAGCTGCTGTTGATGGCTTCCTGCAGGGTGACTGCTCACTCACACTGCAGATTGGTACGTGATACGACAACAACAGACACCGTGAGTCAGTCTGAAACGCTGCTGTTTGGCCCCAGAGGTCAGAGGATGTCAACGATGCGGAGAGTTAGAAAAGACTGTCACTGCCACTGAGGGCTGGACTCAATGTAGTTGTTAGCAGAAAAGTGCATGTATTTGTTAACAGCTGCTACAACTCCTCCAGTGGGCACCCACAAATAGTGTCTGCTGTATAAACAGATAATGGCTGTCAAAATAACAAAATGTGTGATAATAAATGTCTCTATAACAAAAGAGGTATAATTGTTTTACAAATACATACATATGTGTTATATATGCTACATTTGTGAATTAGCACCTTTGTTGTACATATATAACACGCAGTTCATGTTAAACAAACATGTTTGAAGATGCCACTTTAGTTCATGGACATTTTAAACAGTCATACAGGGTATTTTATGGACAGAACGATGGACAGAAATATATATGTATATTGTCAAATAATCGACAATCAAAATAATAGTGAGTTGTCCCAGTGCCCTATGATGGACATGGTAAAGTGAAAGAGTACAGATAAACTGCACAGCATGACAGAGCAATTCAGCTCCACTTAGCATGGAACTATTGAATGATAATGTGAACCTCAGATTAGAAAATCATATTTTTCAACCTGCTTTGCTCATGAAATATTTTCAAAAATGAGGTTTGAAAGGGTCCAAACCATAATTACACCTATTCATCTTTTTCTTAAAGCTGATACTGATGATTGAAGGATTTCACCCCACCAGAAGCTGCACATGGTTTTAGCATTTCATTATATTGTGTGAATCCACACCCACCTCGTCTGATTTAATCAAAGACCTGCTTAGTGCTTAAGTAGGATACCATAACACAGCAGAGGGTTTGAGTTGGTTGCAGGCGAATGAATGTTAAAGCTCAGCGTTTAGTCATTATTCCTACTGAGGACATAGAACAGCAGCAGTTAAACATTTTCATGTTCACTTAGTTCTCATTAACGGAACTGTTTAGCGACAGTGCTATAAGGTTTTATCACAGCGTGTATTTGTGTCTCATCAACATAATCTGTCTTGATACATGTGTTGTGTCAGTATTTATTTCTATTAATCAATTGATTCATTGAAACATCATATTTAGCACAATTTTCCTGCCATTCACAAAACCCCCCACTGCTCTACATATGTGTGAGTGTAGAAATACTGAGGGAGCATACAATTTAGTGAGACTCCAAAATAATTATTCTGGAATTATTTGAAGATAAATAGAGCTGGGATTACTCATAACAGTTACATGTACTTTAAAACATATATATCATTACGTGTCTGTATGTCTTAACACTTGCAATGTGTCCTGACTGAAACAATCCAAACCCAAATTTTAATTTGAAAGGCAGCAACAAGATATATTTTCATAGAACAAACACAAAGCGTTTTTAAGGTCCAGTATCATCACTCTATAAACAAAACGAGTATGATGTTTAGAGCTATGCAAGAGGGCAGTCCATACATTAACTGTTCATTCAGTCAGTCATTTCCTACACAGCCAGTACATCCAGAACCAAATCACAATGCAGGTTTCAGTGCCTCATTCCAGTGCCTGAGTTCTGTCCATAAACATTTCACCTGTTTCCAGGCTACATAAACATCACAGCACATGCTTAGTTAAGATTGCATTTAACTCTGGTGGCTTCCCACTCTCTACATAGCTCTAGCGGTACGTAACGTGAGCCTATAGTTAGCTAGTACCTACCTCAAAGTCGACAAAAACAAAATGTCGAAAGCAAAACGGTTGAAAGTGTGGCTGTGTTTAAGGATTGTGTCTCCAGGAGGTGCAGCAAATGTCTGAAACGTTTTGGCCAGCAGATCAGCCAGCAGTGTGGGCGTCACTGGCCCTGGGGAATTGGACTGGTGGTGGACTGTGTCATTCCTTGAGCCCCACTGCTGCATACACATGTACTGTATATCTGCATATTAATGTATCTATTAGTAGCTATTTGTTTATGAAGATCAATGACAAATACTGCCTTATCTGCCTCATTGTTAAAGTTGCTTATTGACAAAATGATAAATGTCGTATTATATTTTATATATTTTTATTGAGAAGCATTGATTGAAATTTTCCAAAGAAATATGCATCGGATAAAAAAACAAAAAAACAAAAAGATAAATAAAAAGAATCCACAAAATGATAAATGTGCTCAGCCTACAGGAAGCTGTCAACTGATTTTCTCAGTGACTTAAGTCAGGGTTTTAATTTCTGCAGTGCGTCACACACTCTTGATTAAATACATATCCACCTACTACAATCTCCACAGCAGCACGTCAGCCTTGTTTACTCTCTGAAGTGAGCGCAACATTAATTAACAACTTAATAGCAGTCTGAGATGAGCTGTTTTAAAAGCATTAACATCACTGGGTCCAGGGACATTTGTTTGTGGACGGCAGCAGAACTAACACGAAGAAAACTCTGTGGTAGTCACAACAAAAATATCCATCATTTTATCAGTCTTTAAACCCTGTGCTCTGCAATATGTAAGAAAAACCAAGGCTGTTACTGAAGATTACAGTTAAGTATCCTCAGGCAGGCCAAATGTGTTTGTTTATACAGAGTACGTTCAGCCAAGTTGCCCTCAACTATTCATCCCTGTGGCTTTGCTTCACTGGCATCCCAGACAGTGAAGAAGACGCATCTTCCTAGCAGATGAGGAGACATTCAGCCGTAGGCATTTTGAGAATCGCAGTTAAAAAAAGAGACGGATACAAATTTTCACATTTCTACTTGAATTCGTCTAATTTCTGCAAACCTCTTTCAGCTGAATCAATCCTAACTATTCTCAGCTTCTCACATCAGTCAACTCTGTATATTGTTTATATATCTGAGATCT
This sequence comes from Paralichthys olivaceus, assembly GCF_024713975.1. NCBI lineage: Eukaryota > Metazoa > Chordata > Actinopteri > Pleuronectiformes > Paralichthyidae > Paralichthys > Paralichthys olivaceus. The sequence continues at coordinate 20,579,804 of NC_091099.1, forward strand.
TTAACAACACAACTGTGCATATCATTATCATTTCATTGTGACACACTTCTGCACTTCACTGCTGCATTAGACACAGAAACCTAATTTGGGCTTGATAGACTTTTAGTATTTGCCAACAGTCTTTTATCTGGTCTGGACCAATGGACCAAAATTTAGTCAGATCAAAAGAGGTGGCCTCAGTCCGGATCAGACTGAACATTTTTTTGGGGATAGTTCGGAACAATTGCAGGAAGTTGAGACAACATAAAACAATAGGAAAAAAAATTAAGATGAAGTGTCTCACAGGATGCAGATAATTTTGCTGCTACCATACCATAATGATATTAAAGTTACTAACAAACTGAACCAGTTCATTAATTTGCTCCATTCAAGCAGGCCATTTTTCTATAGCAGAATTGGCAACACTTCAGGTAGACACAGCCTTCATGATGACAGGACATAAAGATGTCATACAGAACTCTTAAATGTGAGTTTTGCTAGTGTGCATGTAGTATCACATTAAAGAAAGTGTTTTTGAGCCTGAACCAGCCTCTGTGTCTTTGACTTCTAGATTTTTTATTTTACTTTTTGGGTTGAAGACTAGAATGTTTGAATGTGGGTGCTGTGTCTGGGATGGTGGTGGGGGTTTGCATTTAAACTAAACTATTATTTATGTGTACTTTGCATACACAGCGGCTGTAGCAGAGGGGTAGAGCGGTTGTCCTCCAACCAGAAAGTCAGCAATTCTATCCCTGTCTTCACCATCTGCGTGCCGAAGTGTCCTTGGGCAAGATGCTGAACCCTCAGAGAAAAAAGTGCTGCTAATAGATGCACTGTATGAATCTATGGGAGAATGGCAAACTGTAATGTAAAACACTCTGAGTGGTCATCAAGGCTAGAAAAGCGCTATATGAATAGAAATCATTTAAACCATTTACTTTTTATAATTATGATGATAAAATAATAATTTGAAAATAGGAAACATGTAGCCCCCCTCAGCCCCTCCCCTTTGGCCTAGGGCCCTCAAAGTCTCTTGAAACACTCATATGAATAGAATAGAATAGTACAGAATAGAATATAAAATATTATAAGAAGTGCTATAAAAGGTATAATACCCAACATGTCCTGTCCATCACAACAATGTTGTTGTTGTAATGAAATATCAGGATGCCTTGTTCCTCTGCAGAATGACATAGCAAAAAATCTGACTTTCTGACTCACTGTTAATGATACTTTAGTTGTTTAACTATAATATATGTTTTGCTTTACCACAAGAACTTTTTTCTTCTGACACATAATATTCTATACTGAACCTTTAAACCTGAATTTGACCTGTCACTGTCTCACCTCATGTCCTGATCCAGAGAAACGTTCAGTAATGTGTCATCCAGCCGGAGCATCTGTGTCAACCAAGAGCACACATCTGCAATGATCCACTTTCTTGACAAAAATAACTTTGGTGGCAGAGTAGACACTGTGCATCATCTGCTCCACTTCAGTCCACTGACTTGGGTCTTGGTCTTGTGGAAGTGAACTCTTGGCACCCTTTTAGTCTTTGCAATACTGTTCATAACTGAGAGGCCCTGGAGGCAGGAAGGTCGTTTGTCAGACAGAGCTTCCTCAGCTGACCTGTTTGATATAAATATCCTCGTCTGAACTCCCAAAACGAGAACGCTCTTTTTAAAGGCGACAAAAACTGCCCCTGCACTGCTCTAGATAGGATGTTCCACATTTACAGTGACAGGCGGGTGGGTTAGAGGCTTTAAGGAATTTAAAGACTATAGGTAACAAAAATACAGCAGAAGCTGCTTCTAGGCAGACAGCTTTAGTATGTAATTGAGTTCATTCTACCTAAATTCAAAATATAGGCACTGATTCCCATTGAAAAGTGAAGGTCTAAGGCTTCTGATGTACTCTAACCCTAAAGCATAAAATCTCGACGTTTGAGAATCAACTTTCAACTAACTGATGACTTGACCAATCATTGAGGCCCTGTCAATTAGTTTGCCATTGAAAGGTATACCATAGTCCTAATGCACATAGATTTTCCTCCGCAGGGACACATAAGTGTTGCCTCTGAAAATAAGGCACTAAAGCCCAGTTTATTAAAATGACCTGTGATAAACGTATTGCTGATACAAGAATAATTGGAATGGAAGAATGATTGCTACTTTAATGAGGTTCACAGAAATCGACTTATATGGCAGGTGAAAAAATAAGGTTTCTTTTAATGAAGCGAGCTATTTCAGGCAGCCAACTTGAACTGCGCTGCTCCAATCATGTGACATACATCATGTGACATACCTCACTCTCCGCAATCATCTATACAAACCCACTGATGGGTAGCTGAGTACATTTTCCATCACTCCCTTTCTTTGCCCCCTGCTGCTGCATCAGTATTTCTGCCAGCTGCTTCAGCCTCTCCACCACCCCAGCACCCACCTGTAGGTTCTGACGAGGGGTTGTAAATATTTGCTCATCACTCTGATCATATCTATGTAATCAGATCTGGGGGGCTGATGAAGTCGGAGCCTAGACGCCAAACACTAACATGTTCTACTGTTGCAATAAACATTTGAACATGAGTGGTCTGACTGAAATAAGAAAAAGCAATTTTAGGTCATATTTATTAAATACGTTATATTCAGTGATGATCCACATTGGTGCAGCTGCAGAAAATAGTAGGTTATGGATGGATAGTTTATCAATTCTTTGGGTTAGCGATGTTATCAAACTTTCTGTCACAATCCAATTTATATATTTATCATAGCTTTTAATAAAAAATCATTCTTACGAGGGAGTTGGATTTCTTGCATGAGATAAATCACCTATTTTACCTATTTGCTTTTTGCAAATCACAGTCATATGAGGGAAGACCTGTTGGTAGCTAAGGGTGTGTCTTTGGTGAGACAACATGAAAAAAAAAACACACGCACGCACACACACACACACACACACACACACACACAGACTCACAACAACAGCAGTCACTCTGTTGCACCTGGTAAATATTTTGTACTCACTGGTCGTCTAAACATCCTGCAGCTGTAACTCAGGCCTTTCTGTTAAAAGTTCATCCACTAAAGTTGAGTCAGGTAATGTAATGAGCTCATTAATGAAACTGAACTTATGCCACAGGCCTCATCTCCATACTCACGTTAGATCAACAGAGGTTGATTGAACCTGACATCAAAACGTTATTACCCCGCTCTTAATCTCATTTTGCCAATGTGAGCTCATTCCTTCCCCACGATTCAGTTCTATTGTCTGAGCTCAGAGATAAAGTCATGTGAAGTGGGATGGAAAATTAAAGGAACCACTACAGACCCGATTGTCTCCATGGTCATTTCAGCACTGCACCGTCACCCAACACTAAAGCCATGCATCAAAACTACAAGTCTGACCTTTTGTTTGTGTCTAAAAGAATGGAGAGTCTGCTGAGTCACTGCTGCAGTCTGCAGTGCACACCATTAAAATGCAGCTCCTGTTACTTTGAAACGTGTCAACTTAATCCCCGCGATTTCACTGGTCTCCACGGTCATTATGTCAAATGTGCAGAAAAAAATTATTAAAAATATTAGATCGTTATGCTATTTTATTGCTTTATTGAACAAATGAGCAGTCAGACACAATTTTCAATTGCAATCTGTATTTTACTGTAATAAATGCATAGATACTTAATTTCGTCAATGTCAGCCACTGTCATTAACCTTCTCATGCAGAATAAAACATGTATCCCAATTTTTATCAAAGTTTTAAATTTACTCCTTGTGCACCTGGGGCATTCACAACAGCCACAGGAAGCCAGAGTCTTAGTTCCTGATGCTTATCCTGGTCCTGTGATTTGGCAGTGCTGGATGATTGGGTTGATAAGCCAGATAAAGCCTCTGTGCAACTAACCACTAGCTGATAATCTGTCTGGTAAAAGAAAAAAAAACAACTAGTATCTATCCATTTAAAGTGGTCAAATGAACTCAAGTGAACTTCCACAAGATTGACTTGTTTGTTTAATTGGACCCTGATTAGCATCTGCCATAAAAGTTTGTAATAAATACATAAAACAATGCAACTGATCAAATGACCACCTATAATAAAAACAAATAGGAAAGAATATGCCAAACTACATTTGATCATCCGTGTAAACACCATTTTGATTTTCTTGATTTACTTATTAGTAACTTGTTACAATTTAAAACAGTAAAACAATTTCGATACAGATATATTGACCCTTATATGCAAAGAAAATGGGAAATGATTCCTGAGATGAGGCCTGATACTCCAAATAAACTAGAAATACCGCACTGTGGTTTTATGCATCCGCAAACCAGTGCAGTTTCAGTCTAAATAAGGTCATCATGACCTTTTACCACTGAAATCTAAACAATTCATCTTACAGTCCAAGTGACAACCCGTCCATATTTTATAAAACTGCAAGACTTGAGATATCATGTTCATTCCCTTTGGGTGTTCCTTATACATATCATGTTCTTGAGAACTCTCTATCTGTAAAAGGCTCATGTCACGCTCAACCGATAAATCAGTCAGGGTCTAGTTTTAATCAGTCTTGGGTGTGAGGATAAGTTAATGTTACCAATAGAAAAATACTAGAGAGATGCTTAAGTCTGACCACACTGTTGATTAAATAAGAAATACTAAGCAGGTAATATGGTTTCAAGCATTTTACCATACTGTTAAACATTTCAGATGATATAGGGTCATTTTGTAGAGCTGAGATGCAGTGTTGGTCTAAGGAGCGATTCCAGTGGCTATCCAAACCCCTGCTAATCCATCCTGATTTAGAGGAATCAGCTGGTATGTATCTTATCTTTAAGAAATGAAACTCAAGTCCCTTTTGTCACAGCTTAAGTCTGTGCACAGAAACATCAGTGGTGGGCTTCCTCCAAGCTAATCTCTCTCCAAAATACACACCATGGTAAATTATTGCAGATAAAGTGTCTGTTATCTGGGTGCTAGGCCAGCATGCTGATAGCTTCAGTATAATCATCTTGCTCTGGGTCAACACTGAGCCACAGATCTGCAAGAAAGTAGGCCACATCTAAAAACTCATCAGCGTCCAACAAACACATGATGATGTCTGTTTGGGTACTGAGAGCACTGCACAGAGCCGCTCTGAGGCCTACAGCTACAGGTGGGTTAACATTGTCCAGTTACTGATCTTAACCTTTTTATAGTTTTGATTAAGTTCAGTTTTAATCATCTTAGTTTGTTTTGAATTCACAAGTCAAAGGCTGCTCCATCCATTCATCATCTGTACTGCTTATTCTCTGCCGGTCGAAGGGAAAGCCAGCACCAATCCCTGCCGACATTAGATGACACCAAGTTACACCCAGGTTGCCAGCGTATCACATGACTGACACACAGAGAAAAAAACATTCACACTATGGTCAATTTAGAGTCTCAGAGTGAGTAGAAATAACCCCTGACCTCGGACTGCATGTTTTTTGACTGTGGGAGGAAGCCAGAGCGCCCAAAGGAAACCCACGGACAAACGAGGAGAATCCAAGACCCCAGCCCGACCTACACCCGAACCTTCTTCAAACCCTGTTTGTATGAGTAATGATAATCTAATGAAATAAGAATTAATGCAGTTCTGCAATAAGGTGCATTTGTAGGTTATACCTTTCAATTTTCAAAATTAACATTTTAATTTCTGGACCTTTACATGTAACAGAATCCTTTTAGAGTTTATTTTGGTTTGAATCATTGTCCGCACTCCTTCAGGTTATGTTCTAATAGCTTCAACTCAGAGAGAAAGAACATTGGCCAACTGATTGCCAAGCCCTTTACGGACTTATTCTGTCTTTTTAGAAGAACTTTTCACCTGATTTCACGCATGCCTGAGGTATTAGCTCACCATCATCCTCTGTGTGACATTAAAAGGAAGAAATCAATGGGAATAGGAGGAGAGGATAGTTTCAAAAGAGTCCGAGCTCTTTGGTATTTCAGTGTGTAAGATTCACAGCGCTTAAGGCCAGACTTATCCAGAGTTAGTTCACCTTACATAACACAAGTCGTCCCAATCACCTCCTTCTCATGTGTTCCTGGAAAGGCCTCTTAGCTCTTTTCACAAGTCTGTTATTCAGTCTTTGTTGCTGCAGACTGCCAAGGTGTTGCCCCACAGCTCACACACAAACACACACACACACACACACACACACACACACACACACACACACACACACACACACACACACACATTATATTTGTGTCCCTATTCTTTAACAACCAGATTTATGGTGACATAATCACTTGTCAATATCAGCCAAAAAGTCATGATCGGATTTATCTAATTGCTCAAATATCAATTTCCATGAAGTATTAGACCCCCCCCCCAAAAAGCTACTCTACTTAGTACTGCCCAAAACTGCATTAACAATGAAAACTAAATCCAAACACAAAAACTTACCTGAACAGTTACATGATCAATTAAAGCAATATATTAATATTTCATAATTTGAATGAAGCCAAAGCCCAGACAGATCAACATTGGGAGGATCAATACTGAAGAAACAATGGTATAAATCAAGCAGCTGAGTGTACACAGACAGAACTATACACTGTGCAACACAACCAACTTTGTTTAAAATTATCATTTCTGTTAATGGACTTACAGCAACATTTGCAAATAGGTTAACAAGTAACCCAGTTTGTTGAAAGACCTGTATGAGAAGAAGTAAACAGAGTGTAAGAGAGAATAGACTGAAAAGCCAACCGACCACCCTGAGTGAGGAGAGGCATGAAAATGTACTGAGAGTTGCTGATAGAAACGGGCAGCGGGATATTGGCAAAGTGTCTTTGTCTCTTAGAGTTCGGTCCACATCGTGCCAACTATGACATCACTACTTCCCCCTGTAGTCCTCCCGCGTTTAAAGACCCAAAGAGGCACTGAAAGCAGTCTAAGTTCAAATATGCACTCTCTCACACACTTCCACACACATTAACACAACAAGTCATGCTGCCAAAACATCACACTAAAATGTGTCAGGCCATCTTTTTAAGGCCATGACAAACACTAACAGTATAAATACCCACAGTAACTGGCCTTTTCTGCTCAGTGCACCTCTAAGAGGTCACACTCGGACACGTCGGTCGTATTATGAGCTTTTACAACTGAATGTTGAGCATTTTAAAATGATCACGTTTACTTTGAAGGGTAGTTATTAATATGTTTTTGTTAAAGTGAATAGCCTCCAGTGCAAAACTGTAATGCACAACCTCTCTCTATTAATTGTCCATTTAGTGCAACATTTTAACCTGCAAGGTGTCATATGAACACAGGGTTTACATACAAACAAATGTTCTATATTTCAACAGAAAGTTTAGAAACTGTTTAATTTAATATATAATAATATATTTATATTGCATTTGTACAATAGAGTATTTGGGCCACCTTTACAAAGGGAAAGAAATATCTGAGTTTTGGAAAATAAATACATAATATATACATAAAGCATATTACGAGAAAAACAATTATGAAAATAACATTGTAATATTCCAAGAATAAAGTCGCAATATTATGAGTATAAAGTCATAATTTAATGAGAAAAAGATATATTTTGTCTGTTTGTTTTTTTCTTCAGAATAGACACAGAACAATCTTTTCAAAGTCAAGATTCTTATGATAATGTAATATGACGACTTTCTTCTCATTGTTTAGTGTCCTGCCCAGAATGTTGTGTGGTTCACTCACACTGTTCTTACAGCACTGTTGAGCATCACGCAAATAGAGAGTGAACCTTACATTCAACAGGTGAACAGAAACAAAACTCCATATGAAGGATAATTAATACTGTTATAATATTATTCTTTTATGGTGTAAAATGTTTCTTTTGAGATTGTATGAAGAGAGCTATAAATAATCAATTGACTGACTGTTGATTGATTGAATTTGTAGATTTTTGTCAAGGTGTGTGTTTGGCCAGACTGCAGCCATGTCACTTTCAGTGGTAGTGGAGTGATTGTTGAGAAATATTGTCTGGTGTGGAGCATTTTCTGACTCTATTACACAGACACGGCCATGGGAGCCTGTGAATGCTTTGTTTATTTACAACTGTAGGTATGTGGGTGTGAGCATGACTATGATTTTGCTGTAAGTATTTTGGTTGTTTCTTTTCTCTTCCTCTTCTTCCTCTTCTGCCTTTGCTTTAGATCCTTCCCTTAGAGCAATGGTTCCCAAATGGTGTGCAGCGACACACTGGTTTGCCGTAAGACAAGTCCAGGTGTGCCGTGGGATTGTGAGAGATATTTACAATATTGTTATTGCAATACTATTATACTAATAACAGGCTCCAGAGGGTGACAATTTAAATCTGTGAAGTGCGACTAAATATTTTCCTTTGTTGCACCTGTGCACCAAACATTTAGCTGGTGTGTCTCTATTTTAACGAGTCGTGTCGCTTCCTCATCTCATCTCCTCTGCAGAGTTTCCAATCACACACTCAGGCCCTGGGATGGCCCCGCCCCCAATCACTCACACACTGGCTTTTATTCACTAATTTCTCAAAACAATTAATTTTTTACCCTAAAAAATAATTTTAAAAAGCCTTTGGAAACAAAATTTTTACTGTTGGCGCAGTTATCAGATGGTGGGAATTGTGGTGCACGTCCACTATAGAATGCAATGCAGAATTTGCACCACTTCGCCTGGTGGATTTAAACCTGCACGCACACATACATACATACTACATGCCCACACATGTTTAAGAGAGGACGCTCCTCATGTTCATCTCTGAGGTTTTGCGGTGTCAGGAGTGAGGCACAATGATTACAAACTGACTGTCAGCAATATGTTGACAAGCGGGGACATCTCATTCATCACGATGACAGACACAGGACAGGGTCTCTGGGGTCAGACACATGCAGAGCGAGAGGAGGGCTTTGAAAAGAAATTGTGAATGTGACCTTCCCTTGCGGAAGGACAAAATATTCAATCCCTCAAGGTGGAAACAGCAAAAACAAAGGAGAATGCAGAGAAGGGCTGTCGGCTCCTGACAGAGAAGACTCAAGAAAAATTACAAGCATGAAAATGAAAGAAATTGCCGTGGAGAGGTGAAATAAAAATGCCCATTAGAGGTCACAGGCTGGTAAATTGTTGATAGACTGTTATTTGTTTGGAGCCTTTCTTTCCTGCAGCGGCTCTTGGATAAGAGACATCGGTCCTCAGGGATTTACTCTCAGCTAAAGGTGGTTTTAAAACTGCCTGCGTGTGGGTTCAGTCTGGTCTGTAATAACAGCTTATCAGAAACTACAGCCACATAGATATGTGGCTTTGGTCGGAGGATGACTTGGATGCTGATCCAGTCGAACATGTACAGAAGCTTCTTTTTATACAACGCTGTATGTTGCAGTTGAGGCTCTCAGAGAAGGGCGAGCTGATGTAGATCCATGTTTATGACTTGTCAAACTCAAAAGAAAATGTATTTATTGGTTGCATTTAGTTCAAAGTAATAATGAAATAATACATTTTAAAAACAGCTGCTGTGTCCAGTTTCCTTCTGGGCTCAGCTGCTCGTAGATTTGGATCTGCACACAAGCTTTTTCTGGACTATTCCATGGTGGAGGTTTTTTTATTCTGCTGTTCTGTCCACAGGTTTAGGAGTCAGATAAAGGGTTTTTTTAAGAATCAGGTCTATGATGTTTGAAAAATGTAACACTGACACTGATAAAACAGATCAAGGAAGGATTAAGCTAGTCTTTAGTTGTTTAAGTATAGATATTTTTGGACTCAACATGTATTCTGAAAATAATGCAAAGACCTGTCCAGCTTTATCACAGCACACAAGCCAGCGAAGTTATTTCACATCACATAGCGGTTCAGTGAAGGACAGGTTACCATGGACACCGACCCCTCATTAGTTACTGTCTCCCTCCTCATTTACATTTGCTGTTTACAGTGCACATTTGAAACCTGCTATGTTCAGCAACATGCAGGTCCTCAGGTTAGTTTCATCATCTTCTCACGCAATGTTTTCTTGTCCATGTTTTGTCTAAAGAGCACCCACTGCATTGCACCATTAAATGGATCCAGTAAAACACTGTTCTACTGGATCCTGAAGCAACACTAATTCAGTCCAACTGTCATGAGGTGGTGTGATCTACCTCACTTCAACACTCGACCTCCGTTGTGCACATCCTCTTAATGTTTTCCCTCCAGAAGACAGTGGCGGGTCACTCATGGTTCTATGTCCTACATCTGTGCACAGTTCCTGATTCAGTAAGGTGCACATTTCATTCTGGGTTTTATGTTAGCCCTATAGCTTTGAGCAAATGAGCCACATATCTTTTGATATAGTTTAAAATCTTTCTTTGTTCAAGTACTGAGTCCTTCAAAAAAGCTTAGATAATAAACATTTTTAAAAGATCATACAATGTATTGTTATTGTTGTGTGACTGGCCCTGTCCTTGGATCCGCAACTGGAGAAAACCACAAATTTGAGCTGTGGAAAAAACTAACAGCACCTGTACAATATTGCATTCTGGTCTCCTGGAGCCATAGTCTTGTTTCTGTTCCAATTTCCAATTAAAATTTGACATGTCTGAGCATTTTCTTCAGGGTACAACATTTCATTTTTTCACCTCCCAAAAGCGAAACCCACTGGTTGGAGAAATGCTGGATAAGAGCTGGGGCAAGAATCAGGCTCCACATGAACCAAATGATTGTCTAGTGTCTAACATCTAACAAGTCCTTTTTTTTGGAAGGGCAGATACCACATATATTTCAGATTAGCTAAAAAAAAATTGTGATTTCAATTTTAGATTTATTTAAAATCTGTTGGATGATCTGACTGCGTGTTTCTTGAACTTCGTCTTCCTGTTGTGTCTGTGGATCTCACCCACTGACTCCAGCTGGATTGTGAATAATCAGGTGAACAGCTCTTTGTGCAGCAGCGGTGGTGCAGCTTCAGGGCAGGTCTTTACTTGCTGCAGCTCAATTACTGCAGGTCACTTTTACAGTTTCAGAAAAGAAAGCTGCAACCAGCATCATCACATGACACACAAACAGCTCCCTCAAAACAAGCAGGTTTAGAATACGCACAGTAGTGTCGCTAATAGCTGTTTGATAAAAGGTCTGCTTCTGTTAATGTGGATTTTCCTTTTCATGTATCAAAAGACACGTTTTTTTACAACAGTGAAAGGTTACATTCACACTGCCCATACATTGCCTGGCTCACTGAGGCCAGTCCCCTCAGAGCCTGGGTGTGTCGGACACATCAGCTACATGCGGCGCCTTTGTCAGCAGATCAGAGTGGACACAGGGATGGAGGATGGGGCCTGTGGGATCAGCCCCTGATGGAGGGATCAATGTTAACTGCTGCTCTGCACCATCAGAGAGGGGAAAGATGCTAGACACTAAGGCCCACCTCCACACTCCAGCCCAATATGGCTGCTATCACGACAATTCGCCTCTCTGCAGTGTGACTACTCTCCTGCTCTCTGTGCAGTCCATCTGTCTGTCGGTCAATGTCTTTCACTGTCGTTCTGAATCTCGCTCTTATTCAGACTGTTAATGTTCTTATTTCCTTTAGTCACTTGTCTCTCACAATACTATTTTATTTCCTCCTTCCTCTCTCTTTTTTGCTTTGTCATTCAGACTTCCTCTGCTGCAGCAAAATGATGATACTCTATTTCAGTTCACACATCTATTCCTCTTTATCCCCAGGCTGCATAAAGGAGAAGAGAGACTGAACGAAGTTAAGCCATTTGGTAATTAACTCTTTCCGAGTCTGATTTGGATCTACTGGCTGGTGCTGGGATGTTTAAGAATAATGGTATGTGGTTTGCACAGTTGCCATGGTATTTAAAAAAAAAAGACTTTCACATTGTGAGAAACATCAGAGGGAGAGCTTCTGTAAAGAAGAGGACTCATCAAGCAGAACAGAGAGACTGTGGCTGAGCGGCTTCTGCTCCTATGAGGGCTATATTTTCTTCAGAAAAACAGGGAATCTAATCTCAGCAATGGGTATTTGGGGATCGGAGGGAGGGGCAGATCGCCTCGTCCCATTGGTCTGTATTTAGAGTCCAGACAGGCTGTTTACGATAATATAATACAAACACAGCATACCATGTATCTGTACATTTTCTCTCGCTCACACACACACGAACGCACACACACTAGCAGCAGGGAGCGCTGGCTAAAGCAGTAGAGCAAGCAGGGATGTACAAAACACCGCAAAAACAGACACTGCTGCATTTTTCGAGCCAGAGCCTCCCCTCTTTTCTTTCCATTATTGTCGACGAGTCCTGAGACTCTCGGCTCAATACCTGTTCCCTCTGGTTCCCTCGTTTTGTTAGATCTACCGGGGGGGGGGGGGTTAGACACACAAATAATACACAGATCATTAAGTTTAATGCAGCAATGATGGTGATTTGTGCCTGCTTCTATTTCGTGTAACCAGCAGTTTTGATGGTACCAGTAGACAGGATTCACTGTAATGTGTCAAATTACGCAGCAATTTTCAAGATGCTGTTGCAAGGACAAAAACGCACCTCACAAGGGTTTGACCAGCAAGGTTTTCAGAAAGTCTGAATCAAAGTAAAGTAGTATGTTCCATTTATTAAGGGACATTTTATTGGCCCCAAAAAAAGTAGCCTACTCACTGTTAACTACCACAGAAATGAATGAACTTAAAGCTAGGGTTGGTAATCCTGGAAAACCTAGAGAGAGCAGGCTACACTTTAAAAACATGCATCCGATACATCCCACCTCTTCCCAACAGCCCTCTCATCAAAACTATGCCCCCAAAACACATAAGCGTGCACTGACTGACAACAGCAAGAGGACGACTTCTCTGTGACTCGCTCGCTAACTTCTGACTATCTTCTCTGCTTCAGGGGTGTATTTCTCCACAGCAGAAGACTCTGGTCATGTGCCATGAGAGCTCGGGCAGGGTGCACTCTGGCAGGCAGGTTGGTGAATGACAGATAGGTATGCCAACCATAAATTTCATTTGTTCTGAATAAAACGGTCGTGTTTATTACATTAGTAAGAGCCACAGACACCAGCTTTTTTCATCTAATTTTTTCACACAACTTTATTTATTGACGACTATCAGTAAGGAGAATTTCAGCAAATTTCAGCAAAGGTGTTTCAGAAACAAAGTGGGAAACTAAACTCTCTTTAGAAACCTATTAGATTTTCAGGCAGATCAGCTGGCTCAAAATTATCCTAAGCTGGTAAAGTGATTTTCACACATAAGTCATTTGCAGTTATCAACCTAAATGTGTTAAAACATTCAAGTTTGTGTATTTGCAGAAAAGATTTGTAAAAAATCTACTATGCATTTGAATTATTTAATTTAAAAAAAAAGTAATGTTCTCATAACAGTCAACAGGAAACACTTATCTGTGATATACTCTAAATTAAAATAAAGAAGATCATCTGCAAAGTGAAAACATATTATTGAAACAGTTTGAATGGAGAAAATAAATGAACCACTTTCTAATTAATTACATTGCTACTATAATATCACCATGGCACCAACTTCAGGTTCAGTGCTTGACACTAGTTCCATTCCACTAAAATATGTTGTCAGGAGCAAAGACTACAAGCAATCCTGCGAACCACTTCTGCATATTTTCTTCTTCTATTGTTTAATGTTGTCTTCATTTCCTGCAATTGATCCAAAAGTCCAAACTATCTCAAAAAAGTGTTTTCATGCTGCAATGAATAAACCGAACCATGGTTCACTGTGATCCTGACTGAGACCACCTCAGAGGCACCTTTTACACCTGTTGTTTTGGTTCAAACTAAACTGAAAAGTCTTAAGGTCCGGACCAAACACGGTAGGTGTGAACACCGCCTTAGTCAGAGTGAAGCTTTCAGCTAGATACTAATTGCAGCCAGCTTGCATGTTCACCATGACGGAGGAGATAAGAGGTTTTAGTCTTTCTTCAAAGTGGTGGACCACTGTTTTAAAAGCAAAATTGATATCCTAAGGAAGTAAAGAGAATGTAATCTCTAATATAGTCTTCACGTCTCTTTGTGTTTCTGATTCTACTTACCTGACAGCACTGAAAATGGGTTGAATGACATGTATGTAGGGAAATGTACTGTATATACCATCCTGTAAAAATATGAAATGACTTTTTAGTAGCTGGTGTTTTAGTTTACCAGTCACAATGAGATGAGCTAAAAAGAAAATTTTGGACACACTGGATTTCTTATGGCAATGAGCCAGCAGCATAATGATGCCTGTTTCCTGGATCAGCTTCACAGTGTTCTCCCAATCCATCTAACAATGCATCACGCTCACAGGGTTTCTCAACTGTAATTAGCTGATGTCCTTATCTGAACTGAACAGGTGCAAGCTCATGATTGTACCTAAAAAACATGTTGCCTTTCATGGAGGCCGGCATCAAAGCAATTACTTTACTGTTACAGACGTCTCTCACAACCCGACTGGTGTGTCCGGCCTGGGCAGACCAGATAATGCCAACTGGACGATTTGCTTTGTGAAAAAATGTAGTTTGAAATCAGTAGGGGTCACAGTATTGGTAGCAGCAGCCCAACTGGCAGATGACTGGACTTGTGAAATGCTTAAATGAATACTTTTTTCCTAGTAAGAGCAGGTCTTTGGCAACACCCCAAGAGGATCACTCAAAGGCTGGTATGCAAGAGAAAATAGTTCAAGCTGATTTCAACCAACTCTATTTTAATGACTGAGTCGGTCACTAATTTGAGATCCATCTCATGTGCCCATGTGAGCATTTACCCAGTGAAATAAGATGGTTAATACTTTAATAAAACCGCATAATGAGGTATGCCAACAATCACAGTGCTCTGCATCTCAGGCTCTGTCAAGTCCTGGGAGAGTCATGAAGGCTTTGAGGCTCTCCAGTGAAAAGTGGTTAAATAATTTAGAAACATCATTAACAGGATGTGTGTGTGTTTGTGTGTGTTGCACATGAGTTAAGTCTTGAGTCTGTGTGTGTGCAAATGTGATTTTAATCTCTGAACTTGTATTATTACACTATAACAATATTGCATATAATTTAGCTGACGCTTTTGTCCAAGCATCTTCCAATCAGTGCATTCAAACATGAGGGTACAAACCAAAAACAGCAACAATCATGTAAGTAATGTAACTTCAAAAAAGCTAAACTACAAAGTGCTACATGTAAGTGCAACTTGACTTAGACCATCTTCTTCACCAAGGAGAAGTCGGAAGAGATGTGTCTTTAGCCTGCAGCTGAAGATGTGTAGACTTTCTGCTGTCCTGATTTCAATGGGGAACTCGTTCCACCATTTAGTAGCCAGGACAGCAAACATTTGTGATTTTCTTGAGTGGTTAGGTGTCACTAGGGAGCAGCAAGCCGTTTGGCAGATGCTTAGTGGAGTGGACAGGCTGGGGTTTAAGGTTGTCCTGGATGTAGGCTGGGACCGATCCGTTCGCAGCATGGTACACAAGCACTAGTGTCTTCAAGCTGATACGGGCAGCCACTGGTAGCCAGTGAAAGGAGTGTGAGTGAACTTAGGTTGGTTGCAGAGGTTGTATAGCACTAGCAGATAAACCAGCAAGGAGGGAGTTGCAGTAGTCTATAGGCGTGAGATGACCAGAGCCTGGACCAGAACCTGTGCCACCTTCTGAGTGAGAAGGGGACGTATTCTCCTGATGTTGTGCAGCATGTATCTACACGAGCGGTTTTTCAATGTTGGCATTAAGGGAGATTTAGCTCTCGATTGTCACCCAGGTTTCTTGCAGTCGGGCTGGGGGCTAGGGTTCACTCTTGCCTCTTTAAGAGAGTTAGGGAAACAGCCAGTTGACAAGGAAGTGTTAAGAAGATGGGTGAGAAAAGGAAGAAGGTCAGGAGCAGTAGACTGGAGAATGTGAGAAGGGATGGGGTCAAGGGGGCAGGTGGTTGGGCGGGTGGGGGTTACCATGGTAATAACTTGATTTGGAGACGGGGTAAAAGAGGATAGAGTAGGGGATGAAGATGTGGTTGATGGAAAGGTAATTTTATAATAATCTCGAGGTGGGTTGGAGAATGAAGAGTGTATATCATCTATCTATTTTATAAAGTAGTTGACAAAATGGCTTGGTAGAACTTCATTTAAATGAGGTCTGTGATCTCCGCTGCGATCCATTTCCAAAGACACTCACCTCCCCTCTGCTGCACTAAGCTGCCCACTGGCTAATCAGGGAGAGCGAGCGAGGTTCATTGTATTCATCAAAATCCCAAATCCTTGCAGCTTAACAATTAAGCACCTTCTGGAGTAGGTGAGAGTTTGTGATTTAAGAACTTCAGCTGGGTCTGTTGAAGCTAATTATTCATAGGTCTAATAACTGTGGTAATCACCAGTGTTCTTGAATAATGGTGGAATAAAGTCAGATCACCTGATCAGACCTGACCTGAACTGACCCGCCAGTTTTCTTAAAAAAATGTATATATTTAAATGTATAAGCAATTTTGTTTCCAGTTTTATTCCACACTACAACTAAAATGATTTATTGATGTGTATATCAATATAACAACAATATGCAACAATTTTAACAATCTATTAATTAATGAAAAGTAAATTTTCAAGCAACATCCCAACATTTTAAACCAGCTTTAATTTGCCCTGTATGATAGCAAACTGAATTTTGTTGGACTTTGGACTCCTATTCAGACAAAAACAAATGTGCTGTAGGAAGCTGCAAAGATCTTTTTTTACAATTTTCTGACACTTAGTCAACCAAAAGACTTATCAATTAATTTAAAAAAAAATGAAATCAGCAGATTAATTGCAGATTGTAGCACTGACCCAGAGTCGCTTAACAAATCCATGTTTTTACTGAATCCATAATCCATTATTACTGTTTCAGTGCAGCGCACGTCAACACTTTTGCTTTGTGAAAAACATTTATTAGACGTTTTAGGAGGGATATTAGTTAAGATACATAAATTAGATAAATTAAAGCTAAGGATGGTAATCATGGAAAACTTAAAAAAGGAGGCTACACTTTGAAACTAGAATTACTGCACACGTATCAGTTTATCTTTGAATTCAAGGGAAAGTTTGCACCAAATTTGAAGACATTCCCTCAAGCTGATCTTAAGATATCATGTTCAAGAAAAACATGAACATACTTTGTGACGCCACTTGACCTTTGGTTACCAAATCAAGTGATTTAATCCTTGACTCAAAGTGAATGTTTGTGCCAAATGTGAAATGATTCCTTGATGTCGTTCCAGAGATATCACCTTTATAAGGGAAAAACATTTGCTTTGTGAGGTAACCTTGACCTTTCACCACCAAAATCGTATCAGTTCGTCCTTGAGTCCAAGTGAATATTTGTACCGAATTTGTGAAAATTCCATCAATGCATTCTTGAGAAATCACGTTCACAGGAATGGTAAGGACAGATGGACGGACTACCAGAAAACATAATGCTTCCAGCCACTGACTATCACCAGCGCAAAAACGCAGGTGATACATCCCACCCTCTCTTATTGGCCCTCTCATCAAAGCTACGCCCCCAAAACTCATGATCAGTCACTGACCTACCTTTAAAACTACTTAGTTTCACGTTTCCAGAAATGGTTGTAATTTTGTTGCCACGAACATCCATGTAAACTCGGGGCACTAACACTATTTGTTCGATGGCCAGTCTCTCAGCATGCTTCTTTATCGTCAAGGACACTTTCTAGAGTTCAACCTTTGCGTCCAAGTTGAGTCAGTGTGGGATGTGAGGACTGAATCGAGGGCATTAAATGTCCGAAAGTGACTCAGCACTCTCAGTGCAGCTGCTGACTGTTGATTCAGAAGCAGGCCAAGAAGTGAAGCCAACTTCTATGTTCGAATCGCATTGCTTGGTTGTAGATAAGAATATTGAAGTTTGAAGTCTGTGTATTTAGAATCTATACATTGCACTGACCCTACATTGGGGAGCAATGATTGTCAATCTGTGACTCAGCAAATTTAGCTAACCCTACCTCTTACCTTTACCATCGATCCAACAACTAGCCTTTTCCCCAATTGGGGTCATAGCTGTAGACATTAAACCTAATTTTATTCTGAAATTTGTTCCCTACCTACGCAGAAACACAGTTTATTACAGTTGCACACAGAGTTAAACTCAGGTCCTGGCCCCCAAAGAGCCTCATTTAACAGAAGGACATAACAAATAACATTTTCTTTTTAATGAGTCGAGTCATGGACTGATGTGCAGCATCCTTCACCAAACATAATCAAAACTGCTCATCAGAGGAAATATATTGTAACACTGGACTTAATTACAGGTTGATTGCTCAGTTTTACCCCAAAATTAAAGTTGATATTAGTATGCAGCAGAGTAATAACAGAGACACGGCCATGTACAATCAGATTTTATATTACAAGAGCCAAAATAATCCTGTGCGCACACACACACAGTACCTGGCTCATACAGGAAACTGGAGCAGCCTATTACATGAAAATAACTCAATAAACCAGGATGAAAATGTACTGATACTGAAAAATAAAGTTTTTTTTGCCATTTCATCTCACAGACAGCCCAATACACACACACACGCGAGCGCGCATGCACACACAGACACAAGGTTGGTTGCACTTCAACACATCACCAACGGCAACATCTGTGGCATGAATGAATCATCAGAAACATGGATCTATCTATTGAAATGATGGCTGGTTGTTCTCTAACTAACACACATAGAGCCCCACCACCCACACACACATACACACACACACACAATCACTGTCTCTGCTCCCTCACCACCTCTTGCACACTCAAACCTGAACCTGCACAGTCATTTGTCCTCCTCTGAACCAAAACACAGCCTGAGACTGACTTCATCCCATTACATTACCATACGCCACCAACTGGAAACCATAGCAATGACTTTGCCATGTCTGCAGGGGCACTGGGTTCATCTGCATCACCTGCATTTATTATACTCCTCAGATTTATCCAGATCCCCTCACCATGACTGAGCAGAAAATGGCTCATTTTTGGGACCTGTGTCCTTGCATCTACAGAACAACCTTTGAATAAGACATCACCCTTTTGTCTTTTGTAAAGTTTTCTGATAATTCTTTTCTTGATAAAAGTATAGGCTGTAGTTATAACTATAAAAGCTCATGCACATTTTAAATTGATCTATAGGCTCATATATACAGTGTAACACAACAGTGAAAACACGCCAGTCATGCACGTACTGTTCGATCACCTTCATTAATCCCGTTACATGGATAAAGGACAGACTCACTCAAATCCCCTGACTGAACCTTGCATGCCTCTTCTTATGTCATGGTCGATTTGAAGGGACTGATTGTTTAAGGAGTTTATGCTGTCTCATGCCCTAATTTCCTCCAGACATTTCCCTTTCCACTCCTCGCCATCAACAACACACTGCGCATAAAAGTACATGTTTCGTTCCCTGGATGTTGGATGCTTGGATGATATTACGCAACAAAAAGAAAAGCGACCGACCGTCAGCGGTTTGAGGTGGAAACGTCACGTCTGTGCGGAAAGAGAGAAATTAGAGCTGGGAATAAACAACCAAAATACGCAGCAGTCCGCTCTAGAAACATGCAGGCGCAATCAAATAAAACTCCGAATTAAACAGAAGAGTAAAACATACATGACACAGTTGGAGCTGTTTATCTCTTGAACAGTTTACCTACCGATGAGGATGATGAGCCACTTTGCCGGAGAGTTGTGTGCCTAGAGAAGCCCCGAGAGTAGCGTCGGCGGTGCGTGTGCGTCAGGCAGAGACGGGAGCACAGTGGAGGAGATTTGGTACATTTGGAAAAGGAACGCAACCTGCTGGCGGATCGCAGCGAATGCAGCGCGCCGGGATGCGGCAACATCCGTCTGCAGACAACCAGCTCCAACCAGGGAGGGGCGCACCAGGCTCACACTCACACTGCACCAGCACTAACTCATTCACTGCCGAGGCGTCTGGGTGGGTGCAGGTCTGTGTGTGTGTGTACGTGTGTGTGTATTATGCACCACATCTCAGAGCGCTTAATAAAGACATCTGTTGGCAGCCAATCGTCAGTGACGTGAGGATATTAGCAACCACCCCTTTATGTCAAATCTGATAATAGACAAAACAAGATACAGGAGAGAAGCACTTAAAACTATGTCACTCTGCAATTCCCGACTGTATGGAAAATGATAGCAACAATATAGGGTGGTTTAGATAGGATTGTGCTTCACTATTAAGTAGGTATGGACTCAGGTACATCATGACAATACAAACGTACATAACATCACTGTTTATTTTGTATAGGCTCACACACAAGAGCAAATCAGATCACGTAAGACAGTTAACTAAAATTGCATTTTGTCCTGATGGTACTAGAAATGGTCAGGGACTCACCAAAATCCTTAGGAATCATTGTTGGACCCAAACTATCAAAATCCCATTTCCATGGCAACCAGATAGCATATGGATATGGGTCACTTCAAGCAATGATGCAGCACTTCTGGTCTTCTTGTGGCCTGCACAAAATGGATGAGCCTAAAGTAGCCCACTTGTAAAATAGCAAATGTGCCCCAAATATCCCAAAGCAAATGTGGGCCTTTTTGACAAACAAGCAGTACTCTAGGCAAGGTGTAATCTGGATGTAAACCTCAAGTGGAAACATCAACACTCTGTGTTTACTTAGTGTTTGTTTGATTTGCTCCAGAGTTTATGAAGCTGCATTCAAACATCATGAAAATGAGTCATCAACTAGTTCATTTTCATCTGAATGAACTAAACTTTGAACTAGTAAAGTATGAACTGGCACAACACTGCACCCAGGTGCCATCATTCATCATGGTATTTAGGTTACTGTTTTTAACGTTGTTTCTGATCGTTTATTCTTTTATTTTCTTTGTAAGGTGACCTTGGGTGACTTGAAAGGCGCCTCCAAATAAAATATATTATTATTATTATTATTATTATTATTATTATTATTATTATGTGGGATGAAGAAATATTTTGCTATGTAGGTAAGAGGGCAACAGGACAAGCACATCAGTAACATCATAAAGTACATTTCAAATTGGTTTCCCTCTAAAGCAGCCTTTTTACTCCTGTTGCAACATGACAGTGTCAATGTGTACAAAGTCAGTTCGATAAATGCACTTTTTTAATATGAAAGAACTTAGCTGTCCCACAAAGAGCTCAAACACATCCAACATCTGCAATGCTTATGTGTCAACAACTGTGTACACTTCTAATAACTGTGTAGTTGAATATCATCCCAGTTATTAGAGAGAAATAGAACAAAGAGCATTGCTGTGGATGCTCACTCAGTGCATAATGTCCACCCACAACAATGATAAGTTTGTTGTTGACTCAGTGTCACATGTGACAACAGAGAGCAGCCCACCATATCTCTCTCTCACCCCCCTCTCTCCAGTCTTTAATACCTCTCCCTGCCATTCCATGTAATTAAATAGCTTAAAAGTAATCATCAAAGTAAATTGTAATATAGTTTACGCTCCAATAAACAGGATCGTGGGACTGTGTATAAGTGTGCTTACTTGTATATATGTCTTTGTGAGGACAATTTAAGTGCAGACACTATAGAGTGAGGACATTTTGGCCGGTCCTCACTTTTTCAATTGACTGTTTGAGAGTTATGACTTGCTTTCACAAAGATAATAACACTCACAAAGATATGAGAACATCTACACTCCCACTGTCTTTCTCTTTTTCTCTCTCGTCTCTATTCCCTTTGTCACTGGAATAAAAACCTATTGGCTGATCACATCACACAATATAAAGTCCGTAGAAATCCAGGACAAGTCGATGTGTGAACACAGCAGGGGTTCTCCGCTGGATTCACATAAGCAAGGTGGGAGGGTTGACAGAAAAAAAACGGTGACAAATACAGACAAAGATGTCAGGAGAGTTTGTTGGTGACATTTGTGTCTGTGTTGTCAAGAAAATCCCATGATCTAAGCAGCGAATCACTGAATCACTGCTCATCACATACTACATATATGTTCTTCCTGTTCATGTTCCTGCTAATTCAGCCTGTTAATTCTCTGTCTGCTAAAAGGATAACACACTATCCATCCATTAGCTATACTGCTTATCCCTTGAGGGTCATGAGTAGCATGGAGCCTATCCAAGCTGACATCGGGCAGAAGGTGGGGTACAACGCCTTGGACAAACCTATAACGGCCATTTAGAGTTGTCAATTCAATTGTCTTTGGACTGTGGGAGAAAACTTGTGTACCTGAAGAAAAGTCAAACATGCATGCATAGTCTTAAATTAATCGCAATCAAACACTGTTTACCCCTGAGACTCATTAAGTGTTTTGTGGACTCAAACAGTTCACCCACCCCTCCATCGGCATTGTGGTGAGAAGATAATAAGTGGATTTTCATTTTTCAGTGAATTGTCCCTTTAACCAAGTTTGTGATGGGCTCTGGTACTTTGTAGCAAGACAGAGCGAGATATCATGTAGATCTTTCTTCTCACTCTTGGTTGATTGAATTTAGTGCCATATCATGCTGGTGTGCTCTAAACATCCAGGTAATAATGGAATTCCAGCTTTTTGAAATGTGGTATCCACAAGCTTCACCAGATAGCTCATCAAACTTTGGGCTACCGCACTGAAGAAGATCTTGCCTTCTACATTACGGAGACTGACGGGCCATAATTCCTTCCATTTCGGAGGGCTCACATCCATTTGGTGTTTTGGCTGCTCAGTGGGTGAGATGTCAGATGAAACTGCTATTGGTTCATGACTCTTCAGCTCAGAGTGCTCCTCTATGGCCTGCTAAAATGTGATAGTATATTGCAGAGCTGTTTAAGGAAGATTCACTGATGATAAGGAATAATACTGAAGTAGCTCTGAAACATTACCACAGGTCAAGCAAACAGCCCATTCCAACAGGCACTGCATTAGTTCTATATTAAGAGGTCAGTTCAGCTCCCATGACACATCAACTATGGACAAAATGTCAAAGAGACAGAGCAACAAGAATCATGTGATTCACTGAGCTGTGTATCATCTTGTTGAATCAATGTGTGTCACCTCTGCAATAAGCACTGCGGAATATTATTGGTGCATCAGGAATTTGAAATCTAACACCGCAGTAATTGAGGATTAAAAAGCCCAACAGTCATCACAGATCAAAGACAGCAGGGTGAGCACTTACCCATTATTTATTTATGTTAATGACTTCAAAATTGTCTAATTTAAATAAGTACTGCAAATATTCTGCGTGTTTTACCTGAAAATTAATTTAAACGGGGGCTCTCACACTTGGTCTTAAAAAATTAGTGTCAGTAAGAAAACTTTCATTCATTGTAATAGCCTCTTTTTTCCTCAGAAAGGAAATTAAACTCAAGATGGAAATATTATGCCATAAGTATGTATGCCTATACAGGAAGGGTCAGGCTGGTATCTGACAGGTATTGCAGGGGAGTAGTCCATGATGACACTGCAGTTTAAGCACTAATGGACTAGCATCAGTGTGCAAACAGTTGTGGATTTATTCAGGTTTATTCAACACACTGTGGAGTTATGCACAAAGACACTCCAGCAACTCAATCACCAAAGATTTAAATGTGAGGACCCTGCATAATCACCACAAATGCTTGATGTCAGAGGAAACAAGTTGCGGGGGCTGGAATATGAATATGTGTATGACTGGCTCCTCTAAAATCAGATGTTATCCTGTACCAGCCAAACTGCAATGGACTGTTCATCAGGTTACAGGCAGGGGACTTTAATGCCTTTAATAATTTTAATGAAGACAATAAATATGAGGTTCTCGCATTAACATTTTACTAGGAATCTGTTGACAGATTTATTTTCTTGTAAGAACTGCAAATTCTGGGGAGATGCAGGTTCTCTACTATAAAATGTACTTTGAGTCTTTTTAATTAGATGTTTTACAGAAATACAAGACAACCTAATAACAGTAAAGGTTAATATTATGGCATTTGGTATTTTTTGATAAATGTTTTTCTCTGTCAGCTTGGCATGGTGTGTGGCAGTAATTCTAAGTGAACTAGTCTGGTTAAGACAGCTTGACAGAAACACCAATACTAGAAGCAAACAGGAGCTTTATCTGTTCCACTATCCATTGGAGCCTTGAGAACTTCAGGGAATTTAAACTTTTCACCCCACTCACTGCCTCCGGGCACTGGGGAGTGTTTTACTAGAAAGCACAAGACACCACAATGTGCAGAGAGGCAAAAAGAAAGGAGATGACGAAGCACAAAGGGCCTTTCCATGCTGCTTCAATGCAGGGCCAGCAAAATGGAAACCAACAGCTCCAATGTCAACCATAGCTGATGATGCTGCAAGTAAAGTGATTCTCTGAGTGTGTGCAAATGAACATACAGTAGTCACATAATCCTGTTGTATGTGAAAACAAGGGATATGTGTGTGTGAGTGTGTTGGTAAGCCGCCCTTAGACCCATCGAGAAGGCTCAGGTTCCTTTTTCACAGATGTTTAATGCATACACCAACATACAACACCATAGAACTAAAAGAATAGGGACACATTCGTTACATTACATGGAAAACACAAATAACAACAAACTTATACTTGGACTGGAATTAAATACATTCCACTTTGCCTGCTTGTGGGCTAAGAGGGATTTGCATCTTGAAATGTCTTCATTAGATGACTTGTAATTGCGAATAAAAACTCTTTAAACCTCACAAGGTGAAAATATTGAACACTCCGTTCATGCCGATTATACAGGAAGTGAGAAATTGCATGATGGGAGTAAAATAAAATATCTCTTTGCAAATTCTTTTTTCTCTCTATTCTCTGGTTATTCTCTTATAATGATGGAAAACCCCATCAATGATATAAATATCTTAAATGTATTATCTAAGGCAGCAAGGCTCCATCTGATTAGCCAAATATGGAGATATGGGTGAAGTGTTTGAGTCGACAAAACACAGTAACAGCATAACAGAACTAACATTAACTTTCAAATAACATATTACCAAATATCACAACAACACAATTCATACTTATAAATCACATGAAATAGAATGAACATTCCTTTGCTTAGCCTAGCAACAAAATAAAGCCCAGTTGTGTTACCCGTCCATGAAAGAGAGGGAAATGTCCTTTTTGATGTGCTGTTCGAAGTCCAGTGAAGTGGTCTTGTTGGCTCCTGTTGTGCATCTGTTGGTCAGACCTTGTATCGCGGCCAGTTGTGCTGAAGTTCTTAGGCAGGCTCTGGCGTCGCTGCCTTTGGAAGGTTTTAGCAGTCTGCTCCAGGCAGGCCCAGAGTTCCTGACTGAATTATATACATGAACAGATTTCTTGACACAGGTTGGTCTGCTTCCCATCTGGATCATTCCTTATCATCAGCTGCATGAATTAGTGGTCCTGTTGAAAACAGTTACAATACTTATTAATATAATATTTGACATCTTTATCCAGTTTTACAAAAGCAATACTAATATGAGTATGACTTACAGAGTTACAAAAAACCTACCTCATCTCGATGTCCGGAGGGGGGACCCTTGGTGATGTCGTTGAGGCCACAGTAGTTGAGGCACGGTCTCAGCGACCTGTCTGTCTTCACCACTTTGGCCTCCTGACTATCTATTTAACTGGGCCAAGTTTGGCTCACTGAGAAAACAGACAGTACCCAAAATCTCAAGATCAGCAGCGTGTCGTTTGAGACTGGATCATGGAGAATGGACAGCAGTTTTGACAAGTAATGTCATCCCAGTTGTATAACCAGTCCCTCTCCTATGTTTTTGGGTGGTATAATGGCAACACAGTCTTATCTTTTTTTTTGTGTCCCAAAGGGCAATGGCATTGTTTGGCTCACCATCTTACCAGTAAGTAGCATTTATATTGAGTCTGTCGCTGTTGACCCACATAAATACTCCCTCCTGCAAAGAGTCGTGCAACCCAATCCACGCTGAATGGAAGTCCACTTGAGGATGATTCAGTACAAACTGAGACGTCAGGTTGGTCAAGAATTGCTGGTCTTCAACATTGACATCAACTGCCAGGTCAGCCCCCTGTCCATGGCAATCATCACAAGCATCTTCCCAGTTGTTGGTGTACTGGGACAAATTAAAGCAGTGTGAGGCATGCTCCTCCCAGCCTGGCTTGCAATGTGAATGATGCAATATCCTGTTGTCAGGTTCCAAGGGTGATTGTACAAAGTGAGTTGATTGCAGGAGTCTAAATTCAGCTTCCAGTTTTGCATATTCCACAATGCAATCATTGACTAGACGTTTGTTCTTCTCTTCATTCATTCTGTTCATCGACAATTCTTTGTTCGCATCAACTGCAGCTTTCAGATCCTGGTATAGTTGATTGTTTTGTTCTACCATAAGAGCATTCATTTCTCGAAAACCAGTTTGCTCTTTCTTCTCGAAGATCAGAAGCCCTAACAACCCCAAAATAAATAGCAGCAAATGACTCTGTTTGAATGGCATTATGTCAATCTAATAAGAGCATAACTGCTCAGTTATGTTTGCATTGACTGTTCTTCCTTACATGAATGATAATATATATATATAATCAAAAATAAGTATTCATTAATGTA
This sequence comes from Paralichthys olivaceus, assembly GCF_024713975.1. Lineage (NCBI taxonomy): Eukaryota > Metazoa > Chordata > Actinopteri > Pleuronectiformes > Paralichthyidae > Paralichthys > Paralichthys olivaceus. The sequence continues at coordinate 20,606,280 of NC_091099.1, forward strand.
GCCCATAAGAGATGAGGACAAGACATGTGTATGTGATACAAAATTCTGTTCCACCAAATACAAAGTGAAACCAAAAATTGCGTTGATGCTGCTGAAGTCGATATTCAAAATGCAGTGGATTAGTTATCAGTTTGAAATGCAATCTCATGTTCGTGTGAATCAAGATCACAAATTTTCTACGATTAATCCTGTAGCCATACATTTACGCTGACTGAAAATTGATCTACAGGAGGATCACAAGTAAACATTGAGCTACAGAGATGTGATACAACTATACGATAGATGTGCAATCAATAGGACATTGAAAAGACCAGAAACATGTCAATTTTTTGTAAAATATTATAAAAGAAAACATTGATTTCTGACTGCCGACCTCAAAAGAAACACAATGAGAGGAGCAGGAATAAGGTGTCAGATTAGCAGGGAGGGTGTTCACTGGACACTGAGTCAATGACACTTAAGGACGTCCTGTCTGACCACTGTTCCACTGATGTCGTTTTACATTGTATGCGCTTTTAGGTATACCGATATATAATTTAGAAATCAATTCAGCTCCTCTCAAAGCAATAAGAATACAGTCTCCCAAGGTCCATTCAACATCAACACACAGACACGTTTTTCCCCCTGAAATAAAAAGTTCTGTGAAAGCAAAAATTTTAAAAATGTGTATGTTCCCGTCATCCTGTGTTCAGAGTTGAAGTTCTAATGTCCTCACATGTCACAGATGGAGGAGACCTGAGGCAATTCATCACTATACCATATCAATAAAGACTAGCGTTACCATGATTGAAGGTGACTCATTCTTTATAAAAGAGCTTAGGACACAATGGATGGCAGTTAAGGTAAAAGATATCTCTATTATTATTGTATTATAATATTGATCAATATATTAATAATTACAGTAATATATATTACTATTAATAATGTTAATTGTTCTTCTGTTGCCTCTGAAGCCGTTTGTCACAACTGTGCTGAAAAATGTTGTGTCATAATCTGCACTTGCCGCCATTGCACTATCCTGTGGTTGTCGGTTTCCCCAAATCTGTGTGTGTGTGTGTGTGTTAGTGTGTGTGTGTGTGTGTGTGTTTGATCCAATCAGGCCATTCCCTGTCAGAGGATAGAAATAAGTCCCTATTCAGCATCTATTGTACTTTCCGACTGGGCTCTGAGCCCTAAACCGTCACATGACAGACACAAGCAGGCCAACACACACACAGACACACACCCACTCCTTTGATCTTGGTCGGTGCTTGTTACATAGCAGCATGACAGCGTTCACAGTAATTTTCTAGTTTCTAGCACTAAAAATAACAATAAAGAACACATATGTCACATATGCCTAAATCTGTAGATTTTTCTAGAGTCTAGCTGATGATTTGTTCATTTGGAAAAGTTAAAAAAAAACGTTTTCTCATCCACAACTCTCAGATGAAACAACCCTAATCTGTCATCAGTGGTCCATTGGTGCTAAATCACACTGACCTGTGACCTCAGAGGAGAAGTGGGCGGAGTGGCGGGTTATAAACAGCTGCAGCTGCTGATCAAGGTCGCAGCATTGGAGGTCGACATCCCAGGATCGAATTCCTGTAAGGAAGGATGAGAGAGACAACAGCATGAGGCACTGAAAGACAGACTGTTGTGAAATTGAGCCTGATTTTTTGGAATAGTTTGTTATGAACCAGCAGCACATTGAGCATGCAAGTCATAATGCAAGAGAAATGTAATGCTATGCTAAAGCATCTTGACTTCCTCCCACCTTCTCCTCTCAGCTCTGTCTAACTCTGTTTGGGCTGCAGGGAAGGTCAATGAGCAGAAGAAACGTCCTGAGACTGATCAGCATTCCAAAACACTGGTATCATATTGTGTTCACTACTGTTTTCTTCAATACCTTCCTAGCTATGCTTAAATATTTAACTTGCATGTTAAAAATTCTGTTTTTGGATTGTGGACTTCATGCTATTTAATTTAATAGCACTAGTAGCACCAGATAACTTGATCCCTGTTCACTGCATTCATAGACCGATTGCATCACAGCAGTGCAACTAAACTGTCCCAATCTGAAGGGCACCTCCAAATGTGTCCAACAAATGTGTCTTTCCACCCCAAGCAACAGTGGCTCCAGCAGGTGGTCATTGGCTTTCAATGACAACCTATTTTCAAAGAGGTAATGGTGGCAAGAAGCAAGGTGAAAATGTCAGAGCTATTTTTTAAATGTAGGTACTCAATCGAACAGCTAATGGTATAAATGTTGAAAAACATATTTTCCACATCTTTAATCACCCAAAGAACGTTTTCACCCTAACCCTATCATGCAGCCTTTGGCCAACCAATGCCAAACTATACTTATATAGTAGCTGACCAATGAGGTGACTACAGTCAGTCACGCAGCGCTCGGTTGACCTCTAAACTACAGTCACTCACAGTCAAAGATGTAGCATTGGAGTGGGGCCAGTCCAAAAATTTGTAATCAGTAAGACTGACTCTAATGAAATGCTATCCACACTGTCTCTCACACGTACTTTGCAACTTTATCAGATTCTGAGCAGACTTCAGAGGCAGCATATCTCATGCAGCAGGATGGAAACCAATGCACATGCCTCTCTCATCAGATTCCTCTGGCTCGCTCACAAACGAGACCTTGAAGATTGGTTTGTCCTTAAATGACTTATTATTAACATTTCATGAGCATTTTTCAGCAAATATCTTTCTTTTTTTCCCCATAGAGAAAACACAAACTATGGGAATAAAGGCTGCATTTTTCCTCGAGGAAAGGATGGACTGAAAGCAGCCGGTGCAGTATTGGACGATGACATCAGTCTACAAATCAACAAAGTTTGACTTCAAACATCGAAATTTGAGGCAAACAGTTAAGATATTATTTCTGTAACTGATAGAAAAAGAACAATCACTATGTACATGCATGAGTAATTTTAATCTTATAGGCTACTTTTACCAGTAACCTGGCTTTATGTATGTTCATTAGAACCCTACCATATACAGTCTATGATCTCGACCAATATATGATAAATGGTCCGTATTTATATAGAGCTTTTCTAGTCTTGCTGACCATTCAATGCGCTTTACAATACAGTTTTTTGCCATTCATCCATTCACACACACATTCATACAATGCATCTATGGACATCACTTTTTTCAATGAAAGACCGCTCTCCCCCCTCAGCCACAGCCACCCATATATCAATTGGCTAATAAAAACAGCCTATATGAGCCTTTCACAGTCATCGCTTTCTATGCACCAATAGGAAAATTTATAATAAAAATTTATAATAATCAATGTAGAAAAGAAGACAAATGCTAGTTCACCAAGTTGGCTGATATTTTGTATCTATCCATTATCAATACCACACGTCCTTTAAAGCAGCAAACCTGTTGATCGCCATCGACTGGTCGATCTTGTTTTCACTGCTGTAAAAAACTAAATAAATAAAAACTAAATACCAGGACACTACGGTAGGAAGACGTGCATCTTCCAGTCTGTCAATAACAATCAAAGCCCTGTTAGAACAAATGAATGGATTCAAAAAGTGAAACACTGGAGTGCTTTTACTTTGAAACGGGTTCGGGAAGTGTCAGAAATAGGTTTGTGTTATAGACAGATAAACAGTGTGGTTCACAGCAGAGAATGATCTTTCACCTGAGTTTTAATGTTTTAATGAATCTATGTCACAAAAACAAATGGCTGCAACACTTTCTGTATGCATTTCAAAATAAAAGCACTCTCACTTTTCTATTGACCGAATCCGTTTAGTGTAAAAAAAGTGGGGGTTTTATTGTGAAATGTTACCAGGAGCAGAAAATGCATACAGAAGATGAATACTTGTATATATTTGTGTACACAGGACTACTTTTATAAAAGGAAAGAGTCATATTTATTGCCATATTCAAGGCAAAGCCTAAAAAAAACATTGTGCTGCAGTAGCAGAACTCAGCAGAACATATTGTTGAACTGACAATCTAAATATTGTGCATTGAACAGATGCTGTAATTATGAATTGAATAAATAACTGCCTTTCTTTGTGAATATTTATGCTTGTACATTGAGTCTTTAACAGAAGTTACAAAAATAATAAATATGATCCTCTTAGGTGGGGTTTTTGGAAGAATTCAGGGGGGTAGATTTCAGCTTACGTTTGGAATTGAAAAGTGATCTTGGGCTCAAAAAGGTTGGTGGCCACTGCTTTAAAGGTAGGAGCCGATCCCAGATATGCTAGTGTCTGAATTACCTTCCAATATCAGTATCACTCCGAAAAATCCATAATGGTCAGGCTCTATTGTGATGGATATTTTCTCTTTTAGCAGATAAATATACAGTATAATGGATAATTTTACATCCCTCAGTTGAGATCCCTGGTTGGATTGATTTCATAATGTAGCAAGATTTTGTAATTGTGCTTGTAGTTGTCAGTGCTCAAAGTCACAGGGTCACCCAGACTTGATCATCAGTATGCACACTTTATCATGGCCCAGTTTGGTACTTTCTTATCCACTCTGTTGGAGACGATGTCCCCAATGCTTCCTATTAAAAAGATTATAGGGAGGAGGCTGAGCGCTGCCCTTCACTGTGGCGTCGGACATTTATCTAAATGGACATTTTCCAGCTCAACAAAAACATCTTTTAAACCATCCAGTTTTATAAAACCTACAATCACACAGTTTGAAAACAGTTAAAAGCACAAATTCCACATTTTCATTTGTTTTTGAGAATGACATGGACTTGTTGCCGATCAGGAAAATTACGTATTCAACTTGTGCTGCAATGTGTTATGATTTGCTTCTGATGGACCCAAAGTGCAGAACACAAACACAGTAGATAGATGGTTATAAAATGTTTATTGCTCAATTGGTTGGAGCTGGTAGGCTGAGGCAGATGAGGTTGAAAAAACAGGATGACACTGTGGAGGGATGTCATGATATGAAATTCTGGTACCACGATTATTGTCAGAGGAAATAATATAATTTGGCTATTTAAAAAATAATTTATGTAGGCTTTTTTACTTGGTTGCCTTATTGTGCAAGGTTGGTCAGTGAATTAGTGTTTCCTGTCATCATAAGCAGGGCTTTTATTGTGAAGGGTCACCAATGGAAGTTTTTGTTTTGGGAGCTTATTTGTGAAAAAATAAACGTGCTCACTGTCCTGGTTCAAGCTCTCATTGTTGTACTGATCCAGAACAGACTTTGGGCTATAATGCTAAACAAGATCTTGCCCTTTTTTTGAAAAGGATAATTAGATGTTTATTGAAACATGATCGTGGGCAGCATATAGCTCACCTGATAGAGATGCCACCCCAGGCTGATTCCCCCAGGCGGGTTCAATTCAGCCCTTTGCTGCGTGTCATTCTCCCTGGCCCCCTTTCACCACTAGACTCTCTCTCTCTGTCCTATCAAATAAAGGCCATAAAAGCCATAAAAAAACATACTGTTAAAAAAAGAAAAAACATAACCGGCAGTCCAAGAGAAACTAAGAAGTTTCAGAACATTGCAACATTTGATTTCATTTAAATGATGAAGCAAAAAGACTGTCACATCCTTGTCATCATTAGTTGAGGACACGACAGGAGGATTTTCAGCAAATGAAATGGACAGTGAGGGTGACTATAGTTGTGGGCCTGCAAAAAGCACCCTACAGCTGAGACTTGTTGGTATTTGCCCTTAGAATGGGAGTCACTGGCAGGTTGTTCATGTGAGTCACACTTAAAGCGTTGATGCTGTAATGAGCTGAGCGGGTGTGATGCCGAGCTTGACACAGAGCTGTCAACTCACTAAAGGCGGTAAGGTCAGAGGGGATGGATGGTGTTGATGTGGCGCCGCGCAGCAGAAAATTGCTGACTGTTATACTCATGAATCTGTGAACACAATGTGTTTCCATCCCCAAAGCTTTGGCAGCAGCGACTGCAGCCTGCTGAAACTGCTCAGGAGGAGGAGCAGAGTTTTGACTCAGAGAGCACTCAGGTATTCAGCTGAGTAACGATGAGTCTGACAAAATAAGAATCCAGCAGAGCCTGGAAACATCTTCTTTACACATGTATTATCTCTACAGTAGTTGTGTTGTTTTTGCTGAGCACAGATTTATTTACTGCTCTGAGGGTGTATGACACCACATCCTAGAATACACCTATAGGGACACAGCAATCAACAAGCAGACACATTGTTGTCTTTCCCTAGTTGTGAGGACACTCAATATTGCAGTCCCCAGTTGCTTTAAGTAACCTTACCCTTAACCTTAAGTTTTAAGACCTTTTAATTGTGAGAAGTCCAATAGTCCAATATGTCCTCAAAATGTCCCTCTCTCTCACACACAACACACACACACAGAGTCATGTCACCATGATCTACAGGGACATTACATTGATTTCCTGGAAGCTTTCCTGAACCTACACCAAAGTGTAATTGCCTAACCTTACCCTAACCTAAACATAAGCCAAACCTAAACTTTTAAACATAACCAGAACCTTTGAAATATGTCTTCAGCTTATGATTTACGTTATGGGGGTTTGCTTTTTGTCCCCATAGGGAAGACAAGCCCCACAATGTAACTGCGTTTAACAGTTTTAGGTCCCCACAAAACAGGTAACACCTGCACCACACACACAGACAAACACACAAACACGCACACGCACACACACACACACACACACACACACACACACACACAGACACACACACACAGACTGAATTGTTGTGCAGGTTGTAAATAAATCCTTGTCATTATTTCTGCAGCCATGCTGATTGCTCAGTTATTAATGCTGATCACAGATCGATGTGTTGGTTTGATGGTGTTTGTCTTCAGTATTTTAAGACCCAGAGGAACACTGCGCATCCCGCGGTGCCCACTCTCTGCTCTGTGACAGTAAACAGACCTCTGCAGCATTCACAGTTTGAGTCTGCAGTTTCACAGACAGCTCCACAGCGGCTGAGGAGAGACGCGTGTCCCATGGTGCAATGCTGCAGAAACCGCCTCAACCTATGGAGATTCGTTGCGTCAAAACATGTCTGTGCTGTTTCCAGATTTAAACCTCGCACCTGAGCGGCTCACTGATTCTCACTCACCCCGCTCTATGTGCGCTCTGGCGGCTTCCAGCTGCTGCTCCGTGCCGATCTCCCCGATCACGATCAGCATGTAGTAGCCGCCCCGGTTGAACGGCACCCCTCGCCGCCGTCTCCCTCCACCTCGCCGGTACCGAAGTCGCTCATCGGACCCCGGCGGCGGCGGCGCGCTGAAGCAGTCGTCCTCCTCCACCACCGGGAGCGCACCTCGCACCGGGATCTCCATGGTAACAACCCGTGGAGCCGACGCCGAGGCTGACTCCATCGCCATGACAACCACCGGTGGGATGAGAGAGGAAGAGTGCGGTGATGCGGGAGGGGGGGAAACAAGCGTTTTATTTCCGCCGGAGCTTTCAAAATAAGAGCCCTTTATAGATTGTGAGCCGACCACAGACTGTATATAAATATTTATCTTTATATATATATAAAGATAAAATATATATCTGCGAGCAGACCACAGACTGTATATAAAGATACTGTATATACCTCATTTCACACCTGTTTATTGCATGGTCAGGTTTTATTACAGTTACTCACAGTTTGCTGGTTACTAAGGAGCAAACTACCATCATAAAAAAAGCAGCAACACAGCCACAGTCTTTTATTTCATGCTACCAGTTATATTATTATATTATAAATGATTGACCCAGGCCTCTGTACCTCTGCACTCTGATTTAGTGACATGGTAATAAACAACAGGATTTCAATTTGTGTCTTTCTTCTCAGAGAAATGTTCTTCATTCATCTTTTCCCCTGGTTCACCTTGAATTCCACTCCTGTCAGTGTGTGACAGAGAGCGTCTCAGCAAGCATCACGCTGAGGGGACAATGAGGAGGTCCACAACCACTTTTGTAGTATCTCACATTCAAAGGCTTCATTGATTTAACACATGACAGGAGATAACTGTGTTAAGATCTGGAGGTGAAGGGTTAAATACTTAAATACTAAATACTATTTTTTTTAATGTTTGTGTCTTTAGTCCTATCTTGTATTGGTCAAATACCCAAATTGTGCCATTTATGCCTATTCATCTTTTAAAACAATATTTAGAGTCAGTTTATTTTGCCATAAACTAAATTTTGTTGGTAATTGCTAAATCAATACATACAATTAATGATCCAGTCAGCATTGTTTCCAACAGACACCACCAGAAACAACTTAATTAAGCTATATATAAATTATATTACAAAATCACATGTTTTCTTACTGCTAGTTTCTCTGTGAGTGAGTCAGCACTTCACTCCACAGAGCACCCCCCCCCCCCCCCCCCCCCCCCCCCCCCTCGCCCGCACCACAGCCATGCTGCCCTCTGGTGGTAATAAACCAGCATCTCAACTTACTGCAAGTTGCTGGACGACGTACACCACGATACAACCAGAGATTATGACTGAGAAAAAGTACAACGATACAGATGGTTTATGTCAAACTATTTTATTTGTCTAAAAGAAAATATAATTCAGCCCTGAAACGACTAATTAAACAAAAAGAAATTGCACTTTTTTTGATAAAGCTTTCAATATCTTTTGTTTTATTTATACAACTAATTCTCATTTCTTAGTCCAGGATCAGACTCATCTTTTTCATTTTGTGCCACTTTTTCAAACAAGTAGCAAATTAGGTCATTTAAATGCTAATACTACAATTAACTGCTTAAAGTATAAATATAAAAGAATAACTCATGACTCATTGTTAAGTCAAACTGAAGGTAAACATATCTCTGATTCAACAGACTGGTTCCTTATCTTCAAAAAAAAAACCATTTTCTATACAGATCATTTATTCAAAATATAAGAGAGAAATTATTTTTATGAAGAAATTATACTTTAATTTAATGTGATGAAAGTTTTGGATCTCAACAATAAGTAGACTGAAGACTAAAATAAAAAAAAAAATAAAATAAAATAAACCTGGTGGTTACATGAATGTTTCGGCTGCATCGACCATGCACCATAGGCATGTGTATGTATGTGTGTGTTTGTGTGTGTGTGTGTGTGTGTGTATATATATATATATATATATATATATATAGAGAGAGAGAGAGAGAGAGAGAGATGGGGTTAGATATTTAAAATTGTTTGGATTATATGTTGATGTGTGCATCTACTTTTCTTTTAACAATGTTATTATGACCACACATTCAAAATAACAATTACAGATTCTAAATTATTATTGGGTACTGTTTTAAATAAAAGTATGTTTTCCCAAAAATATATTTTATGGTACTTACAATTGTGCATTAATGTCAAATGGCAACATTTATACACCTCCCCATTTAAAAAACATAACTTTTTCAAACATATTTCTATTATTTAAGATATTTAAGATACACATCTAAAATTTTTTAGCATGTTTAAGTTATAATTAATGCAATAGAGGTTTTTTTAAGAGAAACCTTGATTTAAAATTAAAAAAAATAATTTGTAGCACATTTGACCTGTAATAAAAAATTTGACTGTCCAACTTTAGCGTTAGCAGAGTGAAACTGCTTTGTTTTTCTTCTTGCGCTGTCTGGCCCAGATGTGGACGGCCATGTCTAATGGGAAGTAGCTGCACTTATTCTGGCTGAAGGAACAGAGTGACAGGCAAGTGGAATGACAGATAGTTGAAGCAGCAGTTTGGGTTTGAGTGCAGATTCCCCCACAGACACAGAGCAGTCACAAAGCTCCTTCTCCCCTCTTCCTCCAAACTTCTTAAATAGAGCAGAAAGAAAAATGATAGTAAAGGTCTAAAATAATCAAAAGCCAATAATTTCTATTTCGTTTACTCTATGTTTTAGATGTTGCATTTCCTTTTTTCATGACATCTTCTCGGCCGAGGGCAGAACAACCCTTTCTCTGCTAAGGAGAAATGAGTCAGAGTGAGTTGTTGGCCAGTTTCATGACTTGTCTTCTGTCCTGCAAAATTATCACCTTCAAGAGCCAGTGTAAAAAAGAGCGATTCATCAACCCAAGACAATGCTTACAATTTTATACAGAGACTTTTGTTAAACTAGATGGATTGTAATCATAGATTGTGATAAAGAAAAAAACAATTACAGCTTCATATTAAAGCAAAGCATTTTATTAGATGCTATATCCAGTATTGAAATACAAAAGGCACTGACTTCTGTTCTCCAAATACGATGCATTCAGAGAAGTGTGATTAATACAAATTCCTTGATTTTATAATGGATGCAAGGTTGAACTTTAAATTAGACACTCGTCTGCTGTAACATCACACAAATGATCTGAGATCGCAGTTAGGAACTTGAGGAAAAGCTGACTTATATTATATCCAAGCTGAAGTTTTAAAACAGTACATCAAGTCAAACACACATTCCAAAAGAAGAAATCACACAGAAAATATACATCAGTACTCAGATTATTTAGAGCTTGGTGGTCTTAACGATGACTTTTGTGTAATGAAATTCTTCAGAGATGAAATGATCAGAAAATAAGTGAAAATACAATTTAATTACAGATACACGTGAGAGGAATGTGAATCACTGCTGGACTGCTGTCAATTTATAGGGATAATACATTTTTCCTACTCAGTGTTGCTTGGTTTGCTCATGGGCAACTCAAAAGGAAGGCACTGCTCGAAGATATGACTGAAGCAACTATAATACAACATTAATAAACATCCAGTAATTGCTCTAATCAAATTAAATGTGCCTGTTTCCAAGCATGAAATTAAAGGTTCAGTGTGTAAGATTTAGGTGAAAGGGATTTTTGTCAGAAAGTGAATATAAAATAATCCTAGTGATGTTTTCACTGGTGTGTTTCATCTAAATTGTATGAACTGTTGTTGTCTTTACCATAGAACAGGCTCTTAAATACTTAAATACTTTATATTTACATGGAGGGGGGGTCCTCTCTATGGAGGCCGCCATGTTTTTTTTTACTGTCGTCTAAACTGGACAAACTGAAACCTGCTGGAACATTCTTGGTATTTTTCCTTATTTAGATATAAATTAATAGTTACAGTAAAGAGTGTTATCCAAAACTGTAAGACCACACATATTAACCACAGGATTTATCTCTTCTGTTGTCTCTCTTGTTTCAATTTGGAGTACACACACCAAAAAAAGTTTTCCAACTGGGTTCAAAAACATAAAGAAATACTTTTCAGGACCGAAATTGAACACACAGAAACACTTCATCTTATTTATATTACATTGTCAAGAGCCACCATCAGTGTGTAGAAAAACACAAGCATACTTCACCCAAAAGAATATACAGTATGTGACCAGCATGCCAGTACCCACACACACACACACACACACACACACACACACACACACACACACACACACACACACACACACGCACACACACACAACATTAGACTGAAGAGCGTTGCCAAAAAGTGCACACAAAATATACAAAGCAAGGAAACACTGAGACAGCAATCAGTCAACTTCATTCATGCTTTCCACAAGTGATTTTACTCTCCCCTTGACTGCCCTTCACTCAGAGTTGGACCAAGTCAGTCAGCAGGAGAAACACACTGAGTGTGAAAAGCGAAGTTAACATGGGGAATTGCATGTGCGTTGATGGTGAGGGTGGAGGGATAACGCAGCCTCAGAAAGCTCAAGGTCTATACATTGTCAGGTTGAATTATTATTTTGCAGCCACTGGCTCTCAAGGGCAGAAGTTGCTCCCAGAGGAACATTCCAGGAATGATCACTACTACTTTGGTGGTGGTTCTCAGTGAACATAAACTCTCTCAATAACTCAGCATTAGTTTGGTTTAATTGTCTAAACCTTAAAACATATAGACCTTGACCTGTTGAATGGAGCTCATCTTAGCTCGGCCCAAAATTAGTTGCTTCCCTGGAAGGCTCCCTGAGCGGCGGAAGAAGCTGCACTAGCGGTGGCTCTTTGGAAGGTTTTATTGGTGAAGACGCCCTGTGAGAATTCCTGCTGGGCCTTCTGGAAACTGGCTCCAGTACGACGGTACATGCTGTGGACCTGAGGAGGAGAGCATGAGCAAATGACTTTTGAGGGGCCCCTTGACAAATGCTGTGTCCAAAATGCTGAAATATGATGAAATAAGATGAATGCAAATTTGCCAAAAATAAGTTATTTGTGAGACCTTTACCAAAAATGGTGAAGTTCTGATATTCCCCTTGTAAAATGACCCATAACCTAATATAATTTGTAAAATTCAGATTTTATTCTCATTAAATAATGAATTTAATTTTCTTTCTTCAACATAGCCCTAATACTGTACTTCATACTTGTTCACTCGAATCAAAGCTACTTTGTGCTCGTCATATAAAAAAATGATCATTAAACATCAGGTGAACGTATTGTGGTTGTTATTAGCTACTGGATAATTAACATAAAGCTGCTGTAACTGCACCTCTTTTCCAACTGTCACCCTAAAGCATTAAGCTACTCACTGGTCCAAATGTATATTAATATGCATCTGAAAAGAATCCTCACCAAACGCTCAATTGGCTCCTACTTACTCCTTAGTTAATAGTTGTTCAACAACACTCCAAATAATGTCTTTCGAGAAAATTCAGAAGGGTATTTAATATCTCTTTATGAAATATTTTTCTATTACCCACCACATAATGTTCAGTTTTTCCTTAAAAATTGCAATAAAACAAGTGAGACTTTCTGTAGCAACTACCACCATTTCCATTGCCTTTATAATTCGTGCCAAATTGTGTTTTTGTTATCTTACTTGGACATATCCTATTGTAGTAATTCAATTTGGGAAAATATAGGATCTATATAATTAAGTGTTAACCGGTAACGACAGTGAAAACTAGTTTTATTTTTTCTGCAAATATAAAGCGTTTATTTCCCATAAAAGATTAAGTTCACAATTACAGACCTTTCAAACTTAATTCATCCTGTTCAAACAAAGTCCCCTCAGAGACTGAAACTATGAAGGAAAGTGAATAAACGCTCACCATCTTGAGCAGGATGACAGACAGCACAGCGCACATCGTGAAGAGGATGGCCACTGCGATCATGATGGCTCCCACTGCCGTGTTTACACTGATGGCCGTGAAGGCGGTGATCCAACCACTAGAGTAAACAAATATTATTTTACATGATCTCTTTAACAACATGGTCATCTTCCACAGTATGAACCATTCATACACGTGCATGCAGGCTACATGAGTCCTAGATGAGTGATTGAGGGATAGAAAAGATGTTGAAGAGGCTGCATGAAAAGCTGACATGCCAGAAGAATCAGGTATAAGTCAGCAATCAAGAAATTGTGATTAAAAAAAATCACTAGATGAATAACACATGAAATATGAACATCATAATGATAGACAATATGCAAGATAGAAAGTGTGCTTGTTGCTTGATTTGGACAACAGAAGCACAGGTCTGTCTAAGTTGACCAATGATGATAATAGCGATGGTTATTGTTTACTGTTAGAATAAATAACATTAGTGGCGACAAGATGAGCATAAGTATCCACGTGTCTTTCCCCCTGTTATTTCTGTTTATTCATTAATTTATTCATATAAAGTTGTATTTTAAATTATTTTATTGGTTTACTGTTGGATTAGCTGCTACAGTATATGAGCCCAGATGTGTTTTCTTATTCCTTGACTTACTTTGATATATTGTCTTTTGATGCATTGCTTTTATAAATTGAAAAACGTTTAATAACAGTTATAGGAAAAAAACAATATATAATAAATAAATGATTAAAAAAAAATACTGAACAGGTTCATATTAATATCCCCAAAACCCTTTTGTTGTTATTGTTAATTAGAATAAGCAGTTAAAACAGGGCTTTGTGATTTGCATCTCATCAGCACAGAAATAGCTGCTAGTTCACTAATGTGACGTTGGCAAATATGAAAAGACAAGAAAGGATCCCCTTGCCTCTCTTTTTGTGTCATTACCCAAGAGGCTCAACACAGTTTCGGGTTAATGCACACACACAAACAATCCCAAACAAAACAACAGGAAAGAGATTAGGAAATAAGAAAAAAAAAAAAGGTAGGGAGTGGAAGAGTATAAAAATGGGTTGAAAGCTGAGTTAGAAATCATAACAGTGCCTGCATTGTTTACAGACCAGCCACAGTTCAGCACTACATCTCATGAGGGAATCCTCTGCAGAGATGGGAGAAGTTGACAGAGGGAGGACCAGCACTCCGCCAATGTGGACTAATGCTCTTACTATGTCCAAATCTACTTCTGTGAGTTGAACTGGTCGCTGTGTCAGGCTCATGGTTCAAAACGGTTGACCTTATTCTCCCATCACCTTGGAAGACATTTTGAGAGAACGCTCTAATGCAAATAAAACACTTTCACACAACCACAAAATAATCTGTGTGGAACAAGTGGAGGGTCACTCCGGTGCCTGTGTGGGTGCATGTTGCTATCTTAATAATGCTGATAATAATACATCTTTCAATTAAAAGTGAACTACATCATCTCTGTCTATAGACCAGGTTTTTGGTGGTCAATCACTCGTTCACTTTCCACTGTGTCAAGATGGGTCAACAATGAACCTGACCAAACCACATTTGAAGACCAACACACCCAAAGACGCTCAGATGGGCATAAGTGCATGAAGTATTTACACAGCGTGCGTTCTGCGAAGGTGATAACTTTGACAATCTAAGACGAGACATTTGTGTCGCACTTGCTGTCGCTTTGTGCCAAGTTTAGGAAAAAAGTTTTTTTTAAAACTTTAACCCTTAGGGCAGAACTCCAAACACTAATAGGGCTACACCATTATAGGTATTTTTTTTAATTAGAAAGGAAATCTGAGATTTTGTATTGTATTGAGATTTTGAGAATAAATTTGTAATATTAGGAGAATAAAGTCAAAATTATAAGTGCAGGAATATCAGAAGTTACGTTTTTGACTTTTGTTTAAATGAGGAATGTGGAGCTTCTTGTTAAGTGATACTTTAGTTTAAGTTTCACAAATAACAAAATATCTCTTGGCTCATCAGCACCACATTATCAAATGTATAAGCATTTTGAAAAGATTGTGGAAAAAAAATTGTCTATTCAGAAGAAAGAAACACACAAGCCAAGTGTGAACTGATAAAGTGTGAAGTCCATCCATTTACCACTTCTCTTGGTAAAATACACGTATGATCCTATGTGAAAGAAGCGAGAAGAACGAGAGTGTTGGCAAAAGGCAGCAGAAGGCAGCAGAAACTTACAGAGTTAGCAGCAGACAGAGAGGCAGCCGGCTAGAGACTGAAGGATGGAAAGTCTCTGTCAGAAGAGATGGAAGAATGTTGAAAATAAGAAAAGAAAAGAGAGAGGAGAGCAGCTCATAGGCCACCTGACTGGTAGTAATTCAGACACTCAAGGCACAGCACAACAAACAGGACCACTGTGAATCACTTGAGAAAAGACATTAACATGTTCAGATGATTCACCTATGATTCACCTATTTCCATGTGAATAAACTTATAGTTCAATTTTGTTATATTCTAAATGTTACTTATTCATAGTAGGATGTGTAATAGTATAATGTCGAGGCTAAATCTACAAATTCATATGATTTGGAATTGGATATTATTTTTACTCATATTAATTTTATCAAATTAAAGTGGAAATCTTGCAAGATACACAAGACTGGCTTATCACTTACAAACCATTCATTAACTTAATTTTTTTAAATGTTAACAACAAAAACAGACAGTGTGTGACTCACCTGTTCCCCCAATTGGGGATACCTACAGACTGGATGATGAAGATCACCACTTGGCAGAAAAACACAAAGAAGAAGAAGAAGAAGCTGAAGGAGCTATCAGTCCTAAAAATGAGAAAGCATGAAGTTTAGTAAAAACATTACAGTTTATTCATTACAAATATTCTCAAAGAAATGTGACCCGGTTAAAAATTGAAGTGATGACTTCGTCATCGACTACATTATAATTTAGGAAGCACAAATTATCTGCTGTATGTGAGAACGCAAATGTCCAAGTCTATTGCTGCGTCTGAGTTTGTCCTGCCAGCCCCCTAGTTGAAACGCTGCATAATGTCTGAGTGAGCCCATGTGAAAACACAGCAGGAGCTTATTTGGAGAATTCACTGTGAGTGAGTGGGTGTGTTGAGGATGTTTGCAACATGCGATAGACGCAAAACTGAAAAAAGAAAAGAATACAAATATCCCAGGATAAAAAAGAGGTGTGATACACATAGAAGCAGAGGATGGGTAGTAACACTTACACATTTAATCCATTTCAATACTTTTCATTCCTACATTTATGATGGAAAATTACTTCTACTCTGTTACATTGGGCCACACACTTCTCACGACCTTTCTGTAACCAAAGCACTGCTGGCAACCAAAGAACTGGTGGTAGACACTCCCCCCCGACACTGGTGACATCCAGTGAATGGACATAGAGTCAGGGACTTCTTATAAGTACCTGGGTCTTCACCTGAACAATAAACTGGACTGGACTGCTCATGCCAGTGACCTCTTTAAGAGGAGCCAGAGCGGACTGTATCTGCTCAGGAGACTAAGGTCTTTTGGTACAGGGGGCGCTACTGAAGACCTTTTATGACTCTGGTGGCATTGGCCATCTTCTTTGGAGTGGTCTGTTGGGGCAGCAGCAATTCAACTGCTGACAGGAAGAGACTGCACGGACTGATTAGAAGGGACCAGCTCGGTACTGGGATACCCGCTTGGCCCAGTGGAGGTGGTGGGACAGAGGAGGATGATAGTGAAGCTGTCTTCTCTAAAGGACAACCTCTCCCACCCCTACAGGACACTATCACAGCACCCTATTGAGTTTCTCTAAAATGTTTAAGGTCTTGACCTTCTAAGTAAAGTGCCTTGAGATAATGTATATTATGATTTGGCACTATACAAATAAAACTGAATTGAAATTGAATCTGACTGGAGAATCTCCTGTTGATAATGTCAAACATTCTACAGAGTTCATGTCTGAAAACTTAGTGTATCAAAGATTGACAGCCGACAGACTCACTTGAAGGCCTTGTAGACGGGCCGGTACCAGCAGAGGAAGGAGCAGGGGGTGAAGAGGATGAGCCAGAGAATAGAGAGGCCAAAATCCACGCCGTAGGATGTATTCGTGGTGAAGAAAGCCAAACAAGCCAGTAGATTGAGGAACAGGGTGACACAGTTGACTGAAGAATCAGTGGAGAAAGCCACGTGTTAATCAGCCATTTGGTCAATTTATAATCATTTTAATATTGGTCTTATCAAACAATGCATTGTTAAACTGCAGCAAAAAAGATGACATGTCATCAATTCCTGGAAGTTAACCGTTTTGTTTGATGATTAATAAACTCAAATCTCTGTATGTGTAGCGTATTTATGTTTCCACAACGTAGCCTGTTTACAGAAACACTGTTACTACTGTGAATCACAACAAGAGAGATAACAGTTCCTATAAACCCCAGGGCCATTTATTGAAACACAATATATGTTTTTGCAAAATTAGGTTTTAAAATTCAAAAGTTAGTTTCAAAAATGTTTCTGTATATAAGAGTAAAAATGCTAATATACAACTAGTATTATCTCCTGTGGTTGACTGTCTCTGCCAACCAGTGCAGTTTGAGATACTTTTTTTTTTTCATACTCAAATTATTTCACCGTGACCTTTGATCACTGAAATCATAAATGTTACTCTATGTGTCCAAGAGGCAGAATTTGAAGAAATTATCTTAAAATATCAGGTTCAAGAGGCTAAAAACAAGTTTTCTGAGGCCACAACGACCTTTGACTTCCAAAATGTATTCATTTAATCTGTGAGTTTAACTGAACACTTTCAAACTAGGAGGGCGCTCTTAAAGCGAATTCCTTTGCCAATCGGCTAATATGTGTGTGCAGCGGTACTCGCTCATCCATAAAGTTGTTGTGACATGCAATGCCGTTCTCTCTCTTCACACCAGAACTGGGTTTTCACTCTTTTGTATCTGTGACTGTGTAACTGTCATTCAGAAGCTGTGAACTGTATCATATGTGAATTTCCTTTTTACATTTCAGCCCTAACACACAAAGTCACACCTGTAATTTTTTATGTACTTACACATCCAGAGATAATATATCATCTTGCACACTCTCTGATACTCGGGAGGGATTTCCTCTGAGAAGTCTTGATAGAAACACGGTTTGATGGGGAAGCTTCTGGGAAGTGGAGGCCAGTTGTTCTCTTTACCTGTCAACAGAGAAACAATATAATCCCTGTTAGAAAGGAAGCGCATTGTCAGAAATATACTACTGTTGGAAAGGCGGGAACCAAATAAACAGAAGCATTTGTATTCTGGTAGGATAGATAATGTCCCTTAATATTTGTTATTAGGGATATTACAGTGGGAAACATATACTTGGCAGCACAGCATAACTAATCCATGCACTCAAAAATAACTTACATTTTTTTTGTCAAATGAAATGATAATGAAACATTAACATCTGGAATAACTCTACAATGATGAGGTGGAAAATACTGGTAAAAGAATTAAGGTTTTATATGTACAAAGATATAAAAAAAAAGAAATATTTATACATTTTTATTTCATTATTTTATTTTATATTTTTTTAATGCAATTTGTGTCTGTTTCTGTGTACTGTATATATATGTATATAAGTGAATGTGTATGTGTACATAGGTATGTGTGTATTTATGTGTATATCAATGTGTATGTGTATATGTGTGTATTTGTAAGTATATGTGTATTTATGCATGCGTATGTGCACGTACTGTATATGTATGCATGTGTATGTGTAAATCTATGTGTATCATACACAGTGTATGCATATGTGTTTGTGTACACTTGGTATGTCCTTATTTGGGAAAATTAAGAATCTGTGACCACAATTCAGTGATTTTGAGGACGTTTTTAGGTTTAAAATCCATGTAAATATAAAATAAAAGTAATAGGTGATGCAACATCTGTAGTCGTCCATTTGTATAACTAGCATAGTTTTGTGATCCTGTGTCAGAGTCTGTTTCCTTCTCACTCCCCCGCTCACTTTACACTTTAACAATAGACACCAGCACTGATCACAAGTTATTAGGACACGTACAGTACTGATGTTTACTTTGTGTTTGTTTGATCCGCTCTAGAGCTTATGAGACACATATTTAAACATGCTACACAACACGAGGCTTAACGTGACACACAAAGTCAGGACATCAGGGTTAAAGTAGTCGGACGATCTGGAGTCATGATCCAGAGTCATGATCCCACATCATTGATTAATAACTAAACACGTGGTTATCAGTTCGTGTGTAAAGAGGGACAGAGACGAACACACATACACACACACTCATGCACACACATGCACACTCCTGCAGAAAGAAGTTCTTGCTGCAGATTATGATGCAACGCGTTTTAACTTCATTGTTGCAGAAGAAACCTTATTTTGTAAATTACAGCACACTTGTAATGACAGTAAAGGTCTATAATACTTTTTAAAGCACTTTCTAAATAAATGCTGAGTTCATATTTGTCTGATTGTATAAACTGATGAAAAAGCAGCCATGTGCACTAATATAGAAAATTCTGGATGTGATACTTTGAAATGAGATGCGAGAATTGTTGACTGCTAAATTATAATTGATCAAATCATGAGGCTAGTCAAGATGTACACCTCTAGCGTTAATGACACCATTTTGAGTATTCCCTATTGTATTGAATAGTACGCTGTTTACCCCTGAAACTCCAAAAGTGTTGTGTGGACTCAAACATTTCACCCACCCATCAGGATAGTTGTGATCAGATACGTGGTTGATTTTAATTTTTGGGTGAACTATCCCTTTAACAGAGGAGAGAAGAGGAGAGGGTTTGTCTTTAATGACCTGTCGGGCCTCTGCTCTGCATCTCCTGCTCTCTGCGGTCCAGCTCAGCAGCTTTTCTCTCCAATTCCTCCTGCTGCCTCAGCAAGTTGGCCTGAGCTGCTGCAGCAGTTGCCTGAATGAGGAGAGTCACAAGCACTTAAGTAAGCAAACACATCAGATGTACAGACATACCAGCAGCCCGCAGTACACACAAATTAGGAGCTTAGACATATTGTAAAGCTAAATTTACTGTATTTTTAATCTGGGGTAGGGATACAACTCTGTAAAATATTACACAGGAACATTTAGATGCTGAAAGCCTGTCTGAGCATCTTTTACATATTTACAGTATATATGGGCTTTTTTCCCCCTATCTTTATTCAAGAGCATAGTCTTTTGTTTTAAGAGTGAGTGTGTTAGCCTCATATCGTCATGAGTACCGTATGGGTGGTCACTTTAACAAGGATACATGTCCTACACACAGCCTTAGTTGTGTTCAGTAGCATTTTTTGGTTTACATGGACCTTACAACACTCACACACTCCCACCACCACTGATTCTAAAGACCACTTGTTTGTTACTTTTGATTCTGTCTTTAGTTATCCTCAGGTGGCTTAATAAATATATTGTTGCACATTATAACTTTTAACAGTGGTGTGTCTGCCGTTTTTGTCAAGAGCCGGGTTGTGACATCTTATGTCTCTTTGGTTTATTATGTTCTGCTGTGTTTTTTGTTCCTCCTTTATTTTGTAGGAAACTGAAGCGTACAGATATAACAACTGTGTGAACAACATCAGTTTATGACCCCAGATACAGGGAAGTACTGTCCTTTGATCTAATAAGCTCTGCCAAAGAGGTTAAAAGTTCACCCTGGTCAGTTTGTTAGCAGGTGATTTTGTTAGCTAGCAGGATTATAAGCAGATCTAGTGCAGATTCAGATTAGGCGGAGGATCCTGGAATTTTTTTTTACCTTCTAAAACAATATGACATAGGGAAATTTACAACTTTTTCCCTATTTTCTCAAGGAATCATTTTTGGATCTTGATTTTTTTTAAATCTGGCAAGTTTAGGGAACTGATATCTATGAATTTTTGCAATTTAGTTCAACATAGTATTTTTCTACTGCAGCTGTAAGTGGAGGGTTTGGCAGAGAGCATATGAAGTCTCCACTAACATGTGACTCACCTGTGGACTGGGCTCTGTAGATGGCTGTAACACAGCAGGCTGGTAGGGAGCAGTGGAGGCTGGAGCTGAGGGAGTCGTTAGGCCATCCTGAAAAACAATAAAAGAAAACAAGAGTTGTATGAGCATGCGACAACAAGATCAAGAGAAACATGCGAATGGAGGAGGTCAATGAAATTAAAATTACAGAGGATTGGAAGAAGCAGGAGGATGGAAACAATAGGTAAAAAAAGAGGATGGAAGAGAACAAATCCAAAACATGCTGGCAAAACAGCAAGTAGACAATGACAATCATGAGGAGGAGAATAAGTGAGACAGAAGAAAAGACAGAAGAAAATTAAAGACAGAAATGAGCAGGGAGAGAAAAGAGATAAAAACAGGAAGAGAAGGACTGAGAGAAAAACAAAAGAGCAAAAAAGATAACACCACAGGTTTTAAAAGTCTTACTGTGGGATGGCCAGGGAAAGGGTTGTACTGGTCAACTGTTTCTACGCTGGAGTTGGTCACTTGTGTGACAGAAGGATCCTGAAAAAACATAAATCACCATCAGCTCATCACCACACACAAACTACAAGTATTTAGTTATTTGATTAGGCAACAGGCTGATCTTCGAATATTCCCCCTCTAATATGACATGTATCCTAAAATTATCACTCTATTCTCATAATATCACAACTTTATTCTCACAACATTATATCTTTATTCTCAAAATCTCAATTTTTTTCCCTTTCAGTGGCCCTTATTAGTAATATAATTATTAAGAAAGAGATAAAAGAGACAATTCTGAAACATCTTTCACCACCTGAGATTCCTTTTTAACTTTTGAATTCTTCCTTTGCAGAGTGCACCAGACGCTGCACCTGTTGACTTGAATTTACCCTAAACTTGAGTCTGAGGTATTTGACCTCTGAAGAGCACAAAAGAAAACATATGGAACTTTCATTTCCTGAAACAGTGAAGGTAAAAGTAAAGTAGAGAAAAGAAAAGTCTCAAACCGCTGTTACCAATTTGAGAAGTGAAGTTAAATAACCTCCAGCTATTGTTGCAGCAACCCTTCAAGGTCCTGTTGAATCATTATCTTAGAAAAACTAATTTCTTAACAGGAGGCAGGTACAGACCATTGGTAAACATTCACTGACTGAAATTGTTGCCTCACTCCACATTACTTATCTGGTCTCAACACACCTGTAAAACTTCCCAGCAGGAAACATAAGGATGACGTGCAGATTGTACTCAATACTTTACATATGGGTAAACCTAAACTGATATTAGTTTAGATATTTGTTAAAGTGATCATCCCCCTATATTTGCTTTACATTTTGTCTGTTAAGGCAGAACTCTTTGTTGATCAGCACAGCCTATGGCGAACTTCAGCAGAATGAGTTTACCATATGGAAAGGCCAGAAAAATATCCTGCTGAGTGACAACTGAAGAACTGCTCATGCCTTTTGATGACATGTTAAAACCTCTTTAAGTAGAGTGATGACTGCCATTAAATCTCTAAGCTGGGACAAGCTAGTAGTTGAGGTTCACACACTTTTCCATTGACATAATTTTCTGAAGAGGCTTTAAAATGTTACTATTTCAAACCTAAAAGACAAAAAAAATAATTTAGGATGAAATCAACATGATGTCCTGACCCAAATATCTCTGTACCAGGAACCAGGATTTACTGTTATACCCTTTGAATGCTTGGGTGTGGCTGTTTTATACATTTCATAACTACACTGGAATATTGCTACTAAACTGACTTAAGCTGTTCGAGTTCCGCAACACTACCTCAAAGAAAGACACATTCATGAAACACAGCATACAGGGTCATGTTGAAGTGCACAACATGGAATTGACCTCATATTACAGCTGGATTACTCGGTTATTTATTCAGCCATTTCCACACCCGGCAGATAAACAGTGGTCTCATCTGACCTCAGAGCATTTGTGCACCTGATATAAAACACACTCTACACCACTGTATAATTGACTGTTATGTAATGTTATGAAAAAAAAAGTCATATACTCTTAATTTTGATTTGCAGAGCAACATGTTAACAAGCTCAAAACATACTTTTAAAGAACAGCTGGTTATTTTTTGCTATTACTTATGCTTATTTAATTTATTTTTTGCCATTGTTTTTAAATGATTTACTATTTTACCTGCTGTCTTTGAGTTGAGAATGTGTATTCTATCATTTGCTGTCTTTGATTTTAAAAAACATTAATTTGCTTCACTCAAATTAGGGACTAAAGCAGGGTGTCACAAACAGTGCTACTTCTTGGTTGATATTTTTTCTTTTAGTGTGTCCATCTTTGCAGAAGTGCAACATTAAATCAGGAGATGTCCCCCTTAAAAAAACAATGTTAACACTATGTAGACAATGATAAAATCTGAAATTTATCCCGAACTGTTGCCTGACCTTAGCCATCTGTCTGGCCTTACCTCACTCAGAACAGTGAGCCAATCAGTGGAGAGGCACTGAGCCCAAACAGAAGCCAGGCACTAAGCCTTTCTTCTGATTGACTTACCAACCTGTCGCTGCAGGAGCTCCAGAGATAAACATCAAATAAAGCACAAGAAAGGTGGACCTTTAATAAATTAACAATTCTGATTATTATTGATAATTTTTGAGAAAATATGGCAAAGAATTCTAGTTTCTTAAATGAATACTTTTAAGGGCACAAAAACAATGAGGTTACAGTGCTTTCTATAGACTGGACTTGGAGGCTACATCCTGCAGAATAGAAATGATATGAGCAGCACCAATGCAGGTACATTGATAAGCATGAAATGTAGTGTCTCTGGGTAATATAGATAGTTAACTGGCAGTAACTATTAATGTCCATTTACAAACTTCTACTCCACTTCATGTCAGCAGAAAATAATGTCCTATTTCCTGCACTACATTTATCTGACAACTGTAGATACGATTAACTTATATTAAGAAGGGCACATAAAATATTATGAGCTCAACAAATAACATCTATTATCTTAAGATTAAATCAGTGGTTTCATTCTACTTCAACATGTGAAGTTAGTTACAAAAAATTCTCACATGGTTTAATTTAAACAGCTCCTATCCAATGATTACTTAAAAATCAAAGATGAGAGAAAAGTCCCAAAACAGATTTCTTTATCAGAATTTCATTTATGAGAGCATTTAGTTGATAGTACATCTGTACTTTTACTTGTAATGGAGTATTGTAGTATTTTCACCTAAGTAGAGGGTGTTTTAGTATTTTCACAGTAAAGGGTTCTTCCACCATTGAATTAAATCACATTCAACATCTTAGAAACTCCATCCAAAGTTAGTAGTGACTCTTGTAATGTGTATAAAAAGGTTTGACATAAATTCTTCATTAGCAACAATTTAACTTCCTGCAACTGAACACAATGGATGTCCCGCCCCATTTTCTAGCACAGCTCGCTGATTGGTTGAAACCTTGTCAATCAGCCGGCTTCGCCTAATGGCTTTCAAGACAGCAGACGTTGGTCCCGCCCCGACATCAGCAAGTTTCCGTTTATCGAATATGTCAGCACCCGAATGAGCCTCAACAAGCAGCGGGCACACTTACATGGAAGGGGTTGTCACTGGCGGGCGCTGCGAACGGGTTGCTGTCAAGTTCTGACATTTTGAAGAAGGCGGCGGGTCTCTCCTCTGTGAGCGGGGAACAAACAACTCTCTCCTCCCTGGTGCTGCGGTTGTCTCTGCGAGCCACTTCCTCGAATGGAGCGGACTGCGCATGCGCACTCAGACAGCTGTACAGTGACGTGTACGTCTGTTGACACATGAAAGCACGTCCAACCAAAGCACGCCCCCTGTGGACCGTGTTCCAGTGTTTTCATTCATTCTTCACTGTGTAGCTCTCTATTGTAGATACCATAGACTGTACTGTATATACCATAGATTGTACTGTAGATACCACAGATTGTACTGTAGATACTATAAACTATACTGTGTATATCATAGACTGTACTGTAGATACTATAAACTATACTGTATATGCCATAGATTGTACTGTAGATACCATAGACTGTACTGTATATACGATAGATTGTACTGTAGATACTATAAACTATACTGTGTATACCATAGACTGTACTGTAGATACTATAGATTGTACTGTAGATACTTTAAACTATACTGTATATACCAAAGACTGTACTGTAAATACTAAGCAACAAAGAGTTGCTCACCTACGCTGGTTAACACGTCACGTTTTTGCGTATTTAAGTATTTAAATAAAAATTCACTCATTGTAACCTCACCACTATGCTGATGGAGGGATGGGTGAAGTGTTTGAGTCCACAAAACACTTTTGGAGTCTCAGTGGTAAACAGCATTGCAGCCAAATCCAATACAATTGAAGTAAATGGTGACCATTTCTTCAGACGTAAAAAAAATACTGCTCCTGTGGTGTCATCCAAGTTTCCGTAAGCCCCGACATTCAAATTAGACTACAAAGGAGGTCATGTACACCATGTTTTTGGCCTAAATGTCCGATTTTAAAATGTTAAAAGAGTAAAAACAAATAGCAATTGGGATTAAAAACAGAAACATGTATTAATTTTATTAAAAATAAATAAATAAAAGTCATGTCAACATACAGATACCATTTAAAGGTAAAGAATGATATATGATATATATCGAATCTGTTACACGATTAACAAGGCGTACACATTGAATGGGTATAATTAACTATAAACATACATATTACAATATATATATTATTGAGATACAAAACATAAAGATTAACAAATGATTTGAATGGGTATAGGTTCATAATAGGGTTTGTTTTCATCACCCACATTGTTTTGTTAGAAAAAGTAAAATTTTGCTTTTGTTTTACGTGCGTCGCATTTGGAGAGCAATCCGGGCGAGCCGTGACGTCACCGGCGGACTGACAGCCGACGTCGCAGTAATGGAGGAAGTGAGAGGTGAGTGAGCTTTTCTCCTTCAGCCACTTTAACTCACGTGTTTTCATCCATGTACGTGTACTTCGCTGCTGCTGCACAGGTCCACACACACCACACGGTACCGGAGGAAGCTTTGTAACCTGGTGTGAGTGAACTAACAGCTCGGTGTCAGCGAGCATCCACATCCTCAGCCCGGCTCGGCTCGGCTCGGCTCAGCTCGGCTCGGCTCGGCTCTGCTCTGCTCGGCCGGCTGTTTGCGTGATAACCCGACGCAGATACACTGTGTGAAGGAAGCAGCAACATGCAGCTCAGGCCTGTTTCACCACATGAGCGAAATATCTGCAGCTATGCGAGCTTCCCTGTGCACAGTCGATTCAAACAGGCGAACACGCTGGCAAACGTAAAGCTGCTTAGTGTGTCAGTCAGTGCACGGTCAGCTGACATTACAATGTAAAGCATCACTGGGGGAATCTGTGTATTTACTGGTTTACAAGGAGGATATACATTTACTCAGAGTGAGGCTGATTCTCTCTGTGCAAATGAGCCACACCTCAGTGTACTGCTCAGCTGCTCACTGAACTAACCTGTTTTTACACTGCAGGAGCAGGGATACATGTTCTGTGGGTTCTTTTTTCAAATGTTATTGTCTTAAATAAACAGTTAGAAAAATGTGAATACAATAGATACATCTGGGAAAAATGCCCTTATAGTTACATGGTTCAGTGTGACATCTACACATGTGTTTTTATGTCCAACCAGTTATGAACAACCTTCATATATTCAGGCATATGTCCTCATTTGTGAGGCTATAACCAGCAAATCTTTTGACATTTTTACTTACTTTCCAAATAAGTTTAATGATTAAGTAGTTGCAAGTTAACTGTGTCCATCGAACAATTTATTAAAAAACCAATCATTGTAGCTTGATATTACAGATTGACTCACTAACAGTTGTTCCCTCCACAGTGTTTCCCCTGACCTGTGCTGTGCAAAATTATGCATGGGGGAAAAGTGGGCTGGACAGCGAAGTGGCCAAACTTGTGACTGGCGGAGATCCACTCGCAGTGATAGAGGATGGCAAGCCCTATGCAGAGGTAAGGCACTGGTTCATTGAGAAAGTATATCAAAGCACTTACGTCCAAACTTGAAAACACAAAAATCAGAAGATGAGAATGTCAGCTAACTAGTTGATGCTTTCTTAAATGTATTACTAATTCAACCCATCGGGGAGGTAAAATAAATGAATTTATGGGAGCATCAACCAGTGTGCAGACATTCTTGTCTTCTGATTAAGATTCTGGTTCATATAGACAGGTCCTTGAGTAGGAAGCTTGTTAATCACCTGGACTGATAAATACCAATACTTTCATTTCATTGCAACAGCAGCTGTAGATCAGTTGAAAACACAAGAACAGGCTTTTCTCTGAGATATAATTTAGCATTTTAGGATCTTCAATATTTTGATGTTTTGCTCCAGTGTTCCCTCTTGACATCAGTACAAAGATGCATCATTCAAATTTGAGAGATGAGATGAGCAGTGTGAATCTAGTTTTAACTGTGGTGGTGTTGCTCTTTATCTTGGCTGAATGGCTCGTTCTCATGCCTGTCATGTCTTTTCTTTATTTAGCTTCACAAGCTCTGCATGGTTCGTCACGAAGGTCATTAGTTCAGGTTATGGCAGTGCTGACATTTTCCATATTAATGTCACATGCTGTGGTTGGGCACACTGGCTTTCATGGTCATCTGCAGGGATAGTTTGGATGTCTGCACCACAGTATGTGACTTAATGTGTGTATATTTCTTCAGCTGTCCTACAGTGTAGATTTTAGTTTGACATAAGAGGAAAGTGACATAAAGCACGTGTTTACTCCTGCGGACAGGAATTATTCACAAAGCAGTATATATACATATTTACAATGAAGAAAGATTGAATGTATATACTTTCAATAATCTCTTTCATATATTCAATTATGTTTTTAATAGCGCCAAATCACAATATACTGTAATGTCTGTGCATAATGTTCTGTTGTATCTGTGTTTATGTTCTGTGTAACCGTGCCAGATGTTGATTGGCTAATCTGCAGGTTCAGCAGTGGGTGGAGTTAAGGAGTGGGAAGTGACAGGGGAGTTGTGTATGTGAGGGAGTTGAATAGAGCGGAGAGTTATAACGGGAGTGTTATCAGGAAGTATCAGCGTGAGTTGTGGCTGTGACAGCAGCTCGTGTTCAGGGACCCATATTGTGGTTGAATAAAACACTGAAAGTAAGACAACGACTCGGGCTCTCTCCTTCCTTAACCAGAGGTATTACAATACATTGTGTCAAGTAAATAGTAAGGTGAGACCTTACAATATTATAGAGAAATCCAATAGTTCCCAGTGCTAATTCCCTTTTAACAGGAAGAACACTAACATTATCAATAATATTATATTTCTGTCTGTGGAATAGTACATCTCATACAGCTCAGGACTGACCCAGGACACTGACTAATATACTAACACAAGTATAATGCTGTCTGTTCCAGCTGTGGATGGGCACCCACCCAAAAGGCGATGCCCAGATTAAAGACAACAGGATTGCTCAGACCACACTGGGCCAGTGGATCGCCCACTTCCCTGCCTGTCTGGGCTCCAAGGTTAAGGACACCTTCCAGGGTCAGCTGCCCTTCCTCTTCAAAGTGCTTTCTGTCAACACAGCTCTGTCCATACAGGCCCACCCCAACAGAGTGAGTTCACAAACACACACCTACACAGTGTTCATTTGCTGGGACATTGTGGCAGAGAATAATTTTAAAAAAGCAGCTTCGTAGTTTCTATGTTTGAATAAAGAAGTACACAGTATCATCAGTATTCCATGAATAGAATAAATATACTACAATGAAAATGTACATTTCTCAAAGTGGGCCAATTTTACACTTTAGTTTGTTTACATGTCTTGGTACTACTGCATATGTATAAATATGTGTGGATCCAGAGGGAGCAGTAACCCAAGGGTACAGTAGTTGCTGTGAGCAAAAAACACCTGAATCCTCGAAGAAAAACAGGCTTGAAAACTTAAAATGTTATGCTAATCTGTAAAGACTTGTTGCCTTTACTAAGAAAAGGGGGCTATATATTGGGCTGCATTAAGTTATCACATTTACTCAAATACGATAAAATCCTAAATTCAGCTAGTGGTTATTAAACAAACTTAAAGTTTTCAAAATTTCATAATGCTGTGTCCTGAATATATATAATATTTAGTTCAACCAGGTTTGAATTGTTTTATGATGAACTGCAGGCACACTAATATTTTGAGCATACTGTATGACACATTATTTAGCACAGTTGGTTTGACGTTGTGGCCATTGACCTTTCTGTCATTATGGTTTGCTCAGGAGTTAGCCGCTCGTCTCCATGCTCAGTTTCCGGAGCACTATCCAGACAGCAACCACAAGCCAGAGATGGCCATTGCACTCACCCACTTCCAGGGCCTCTGTGGCTTCAGACCAGTGGAGGAGATCCTGGGATTCCTTAAATGTGAGTCTCAAAGTCCCACAGGGTGCTCATGGATTGATTCTGGTCAGCAACTGGAGGAGCAGAGGCATACAAGATGACATAGCTTTATGTACTAAATATTTTATAAAAGATTCTTTCATACCTCATGCATTTGTGTGCACATTTATCAGGTGTCCCAGAGTTCCATGCTCTAGTGGGTAACGAGGCGGCAGAGGAGCTGCGGAGCAGCATGGGAGATGCAGAACGTACAGGCCTAGTCCTGAAGAAGTGCTTCACCAGGATGATGAACTGTGAGAAGAAGGTGTTTGTAGACCAGCTCAACATGCTGGTGAAGAGAGTCACAGAGGATGGTGAGGACACTGAGGAAACAGGCTAATGAGCAGGATTTAAATAAATGGATTTCTGGTGTTTAATTAGCTTAGTCAGTGCTGACTCACTATCAGCACTTCAAATGACTGCATTGAGCATTAAGTTGTACTCGCTGTTTTCACAGATGAGCACATGTGCCTCCTGTTTTTCTCAAAGATAACCTCAGTTGAAGTAGCTATAGTAGAGCAGACGAAAAAAAATGAAGATAGAGCATTTTGGTTGAACTGAATATGTGAGTATGGGGCAATAATCTTTTATTTGATCGTCAACAATCGGTAATGTGATGTATGTAAGTGAAAAGAAAACATCCACAAATATGTGGTAAAAAGCACCACTAACAGGTACAGAGAAATGTGACTGTTTTATGAGGTTCAGTGATTAATTCTGTGAAAGGATTTTTCTGAAATGGATAGTTTACTGCCAGCCTCCAAGTCATACAAAATATTTTTATATTGTCCTTAAAGGGCTGTATATAATAAATTAATCCTTAAACATTCTTGTCATTGCATACAATTTCGTTTGCACAAAAATGAGACAATCTTGAGAGCAACCTATTACATGTTACATGTTATAATCCTAAAAATATGGGGCTTTAAAACACATTTAGAAAAAAGCCCCTGTCAGTTATTTAGCACTTTTTAACATGTTTTACTGACTGTCACACTGATGGGTGTTTGACACATGCAGGTGCGGCAGGGAAGGACACTTCGAGCAGCAACGGTGACCTGCTGCTCCGTCTCCATTCCCAGTATCCTGGAGACATTGGCTGCTTTTCCATCTACTTCCTCAACCATTTGGTGCTGGATCCTGGTCAGGCCATGTTCCTGGGAGCCAATGAGCCTCATGCTTACATTTACGGAGGTCAGCAGATGCCATTTCTTTACATTTAAAGTGAGATTTAGTGTACTAAATTGTATCCAAACCAGATTACAATGAGTACAGAGGTAGAATGCGGCTGTTGACTCTCCAGTGTCGCTGCAGTGCTTCTATATGACAGGAAAGCTGCCGGTGAAGCATTAAAGGATAAGGCTGATGTTATTCTGTATTTTTCTTGTTGTCAGCCAACCCCATGAAAAGCCAAAAACCAGGATTGAACTAGAATGACACTCAGTATAACACAATCTCCCTAAATACATTCAAGCTGCACCAAATTCCACACACTCATTTAGTTCACTGATTAAACCGTACAGACAATACAGAATATTAATACAAGTATTTTTTTTGTTTCTGTGTCTTTCAAGACATTGAAATTTAATTAGTTTTTTTTAAAACCACTGAAACAGCCATTTTTGAGGCTAATCAAGCAATGGGTGGGAGCCAAAGTTGATATATATTTTAATCTCAGGCTGATTGTATCCAAGATCGTATCTGACCATTGATTTTACCATATGAAGGAGAGTTCACTCGGTTTATTTAAAGCTCTGTTTCCTTTTCTGTCTATTCATCAATCCATGTAGACTGTATCGAGTGTATGGCCTGCTCAGACAACACTGTGAGGGCCGGTCTCACGCCGAAATACATTGACGTCAACACGCTGTGTGAAATGCTGAACTACAGCCCCGCCCCCGCCAGCGCCAAACTCTTCCCCTGTGTCCAGGATGCCTCAGATCCCTGTGTGTCACTGTTTGACCCCCCAGTGCCAGACTTCACCGTCATGAGGATACAGGTAGGAATGTTCAGTCATGATTACACCGTGGCAGGTTTATTCCAGGATGAAAAGTGCAGGTGATTTAAAAAATTAAATCAGTTGTGTACTGCGTTTCCACAGGGTCTTTGAAAAGTCTAAAAAAAAAAGATTTAATACAATTGAATAAAAAATAGATTTTATATTTTTTAGGCATTAAAGTTTTTAATATGTGAAATTATTATGTACTGGGTCTTAAATATGTTTAGGTCTTAATTATGTTAATGGTGGCACGCATATTTTGTAATGTCTCCCTTTGCAGTTCAACGTTTGTAGTTTTTTCTTCATGATACAGATATTAGCACGCTGTTATTAAAATGGCAACCGAGACAAACATGGAACTGATAACTACACTCAGCTTGACTGGTAAAGATGATGGATACCCACTGTCTCTGTAGTTAGCGAGATACCGGTCAGTCTCTACTCGGCTCTTCACCTTGTCCTCAATTATAGAGAAGTGCAAATTATTCTGACACTGATATTCCTTTATATCTGTTGTACTTGACATAGGTCTCAATTGTCATTCATTATGGTCTTAATAAGGACTTAAGAAGTCATACATTTAACATGTTTAAACCTGCAAAAATCATGTGTAATAAAAGGGCAACATTTCAGATAAAGAAAATAAAATGCTTGATGAGAAAGAGTTTATAGTAACATGTTATGGATGGCTAAACCATCCTACTCAACCAACCGATTTTGTTAATTTAAAAAAAATCCATAGCACTTACTAAGTTGGTTTGAGTCAGCCCCCAAATACCTTCAATTGTTTAACCTGCATTGAATGAGGGGAAAAAACTGTACTTGTTGCACCTGCAGTTTCCCTGCTATGACATCATAATGTTGGCTGGGGAAACAAATTGATATTGAAGGCCTCAAAATTGTAGACTATTAGAACTATTAGTGAACAAGCAAAATGGTTTAATAACAGGCTTATCAGAGGATTTCACACATAAAAACATCACCCATCAACTTTTATGTAGCTTCATACAAAACATTCTCACATTTGTGATCATGAGAGCATTTTAAAAATATCTACTTTGGTCTAAGAATTGAGTCATTTTCACACAAGGTAACAAGTAAACACAGAAGGATGTGTATAATCAACAATTACTTTAATTATTAGTAATATGTTTCATTTACAGATATGCTCAGCTTGTTCTTACCCATCCTTCCTCTAGGTCCCAGCCTCAGTGAAGCAGTACACAGTGGCCCCAGTCGACAGTGCCAGCATCCTCCTGGTCATCGAAGGTGAGGCCACGGCAACCTCCACTGCTGCTCTCTCTGATGTCACACTGAGGCGGGGCACCGTCCTGTTTGTCTCAGCCAATGAGAGTGTGTCCCTGCACATCACCACCCCGTCAGGGATGATCATGTTTCGAGCCTGCTGCCTCCTGTAATTGTGAGTCTGTGGCTGTGTGCAAAACATCATACTACCTGTGCTCAAGATTGCTGGACAAGGGACATACTTAGAATTAAGGTAAAATATACTGGCTTGTCAGTTTATTAGGTACACCTAGCTCATTGGACCTGATGCAGTCCAATACTGCAATAAAGCGTACTGTAATGAAGTTCATAGTATTCATTTTGTGCTATGTTCATTGCTGTTTGTTTCCTTTAACGGGATTACATAACTACTGAGCCACTTTTTAGTAGAATGTCCCTCTAGCACAGAGAAATATTTCTGTTTTGATGTTTACTTTTTGAATGAATTGGCTGGACAAAATAATGGAAAGACGTCTCAGTGTCACACAAAATTGCAGCCTCCAAAAGTCTGCATAGGTTCTTATCAGGTGTACCTAATAAACTGGCAACTGAGTCTGCAACACTGAACAGCACCCTACATATGATATACAGTCCAAAGTACAAACAACACTGTTTGAATCACTTGACCTTCATCAGGTTACTGAGGAAGAACCTGATTATTTATGATGGAGTTCAAATGATCACATCTTGAGAATTAAAGTTCCTGATCTTGAAAACAGCAGTTGAGAAAACAACCTAAGCTGAAGTCCATTCTACAGCGTCTCCAATTCAGTAAGGGAGACCCTACCTGCTGATGAAGGTCAATCTCTACGACTACTAAACTAACCCTCTGTTAAGGTAACTTTTTATTGGGAGCACTTCAGTGTTACTGACTGTTTTACTCTTTATTCTAAGCACATTTCCTGTTACCAGACCTGTTACCCGCTATTATCTCAAAGTCAAATCAGGACCTGTTTCACAACCCATCACCTCTAATTAAACACAGGCTACATATACATTCACTCACATTAAATGGGTTATGGCCTGTTTGTCCTCCAGTTGGTTGAGTTGTGGTTGTCAAAGGTTGTTATATTTATTTAAAGCTCATACATTGTGGCTATTTTAACTAGCAAAAAAGCCACTGTGAACTGTTCACTACCAGCTATCTCTGTCTCTATTGTGACTCATTTTCATGTACAAGCGACTTCACTGTGGGCAGTGAGTAATTTCCATGGAAGTGAAGGTGTTCACAACATAACAAATCCTTGTAACTGTTAAAAAGTACTGCACAATCATTTTGATTTCGGATTTCTCATTCTCATCTGATTTCTCTTTAAACCCGCGTCTGCTCCGTAGATTACCTGTCGGCTACCCGACCCGGTGCAGGACTCTAGTAGATGATAAGTTCACGCTGGTGCAGTAAACCACCAATAACTACTTTGTACGACTATGGCACCACACCGCTGATGACTGAACATGTCTGCCCAGGATCACTGGTGCATCTTCCTGCTTCATCATTTAAACTTGAACAAGTAGATAAAAAACATTCTTATATTAACAGTTGAGAATATATAGTGTAATACAACTGAGATGCCTGTGCATGTTTAATTTAGAGCAGTAATACCGGGCAGGAACTTCTTTTTCTGTGACAGTGGTAGAAACCACCCCAGTCACACTGATGTTGACCCTGTAGAGTATTAAAGCTTTTAATAGTTATCAGTGCATGTTAATGGTCTGGAAACTTCACATCCAAGTAGAGAACAATCCTAAAGATAAAAATTAGACGGTCCTCTAGCTACAACTGTCATATGAAGCATGAGTACATGGGAACCAGGAATGAATCTTCTGTATGACTAAAAGTGGGCAACTGCTGCTTGTTACATGCGTAAAACAATTTGGCCCAAGCCTGCCAACACACCCCTGTAAATTTGTACGACTAAATGCTGCATTTGGTTTTATATTATAGGAACAAACACATCTGTATTTCTGAGTATTTGAAGCAGAATTTTTAAACTTTGTATGTTTTGTTGTTTGTACTGATCTGTCATTGAGGCATTACATACTGAGAAAATATCCCTGAACTGGCTGTATTATAAGGTTTTACCTACAAATTATGAAATCAGTGAGTGGGTTATTTATCTTACCGATACACTTTTTTGTGGTGACGGCTTTTAAACATGTTGGTACATTGTTTTTCATCTACATTATGTCGGTATGGTGCAAACCTCCATATGAGGGTCGATCTGAATTCAATCAATCATGACGTCATGGATTTTCTTGTAACGGTTTTTATAGTTCATCTTGAATCAAATATTTAAGAATGAAGCCTGCCGACCTACCAGTGATTAAATACTTGTCTTTATAGTTTGACCTGAATGAATATTGAGCCGAACCCCACTGAAGCCTTTACTGACTTCATTACCATGTCAGTAAATGCGGGTTGATCTCCAAGCTTGTCCCTAATGCACTAACCCTTAAGTTATTTGTTTGTGCTAATACTGTTTGAAGAAATGGAAGGATATTAAGAGATTAGAAAGATGCTAACACTTCAAATCAGTGCAGATTAAAGAAACGTTACATCATTCAAACTTTTTTTGTTACAAATTTGCTTGTTTTTATTTAGTGACATAGTCTTGAAGGTGTCACTGTTTCAAAAAAGGGATTTTGAGTTTTAACCTTTAATCCAACACATCTTTGTTACTGATGTTATTCCAAGTCACCTTAATAGTTTTAATAATGTACTTTGCACTGAGGTCTTGTCTGAGTTTGAGTGTTTTTTCTTTAAACTCATGTCCTTCAAATGCGCACAAATCTGAAGGCCACAGTGGTTTAGTTAAATGATTCTATTCAACTATTGTTAGAAGATTGCTTGGATTATTTCTCTAGTGAGGGCATGGTTTAGCATTTTTGAATATGGTGATGCTGTAGCATGGGACTGCACAGAACGTGTATGCAACATTAGTTCAATAAAACCTTGTTCCATCCCTTAACTGTCTAATCTCCTTGTTTTGTTTTGTCTGTAATGTTTCATTGTGTAAACCATAGAGAGTCAACAAACCCTGAAACTTTTATTTTGACATCAATGCAAGATCCAGATTTTGGGAGCAGCAAAGTTAGTCTTTCATCCTATTAACTCTGAGCTAGCTTGACATATGAGATAATGTGTTGTGTTTTGAAAACCTATTTTCAGTATTTGTGTTTGTCTCTTATAATTTCCCTCAGCCCAAGGTGACTTCTTTAATGTGTCTAGTTTTGTCCCACTAACAGTTAAAAGCCTAAAGATAAAGCTGTCAGTATAGTTGCCAAAATGTTTCCTGTTGATTGATATCATCATTGCAGCTCTGCAATATTTAACTGCACCATGAATGTTGTTTGTTAGCAGGTTTATGCAGAACCTACTCAACTGATTACAAAAGCTGCTTTCAGACATTGAACCTGCACTGAACCTACTCCGGAGTTAGAATTTAGAATGCCTTTATTTGTGCTATGCATACAATGAAATCAGAAGTACTAATAAAAACACACACAACCACAGATCAACTTCAAACAACGAACAACCGACTTGAAATAAATATATAAATATACTAATAAAGATTTACTGGCATTAAAATGTTGCAATAAAAAAATTCAATAAACAATGTCTATTGCACAAGTGCAATGTGAGCAACTGGAATGACGCCAGCGTTCTCCCAAGTGGAATCAATGTTTGTGTCCTGCCGCTGCACCACCCCTTTACCTGAACGCTCTGGAGGATATGTTGCTGTTGCGAACATGTCTGACCAGAGAATCTCTGGCAAGGTCCCCCTGTTAAAGGCAAACTCTGGTCCTGACCCAATTCTTTGGAGTTCCTCTTCTTTAAATATACCCAAATTGTTATATCAAGTGCTAATTAGAAAAATATACAATTTGGGATGTATACATTTATTAGCAAATTAATTTACCTCCAATAAAATTATTCATCGAAATTCCCTAAAACATGATGAAAGTACATTTTTTTACACAAATGAAATAATTTACAGGATATAAGGCAAACTAACACCAGTGATTGCTATTTCCACAATAACTGAAAGTGAATGTTTTGGGAATAAGGCTGTTCATCTGATTTTAAAGATATTAAACTCTAATAAATAAAAGTCTAATCAAACTAAAGGTTCGATGAGGCCCAGGTGCAAGTGTTGAATAGGGAAGTACTGTGTGATGTGTTGTGTTTGTACTCTTCCATCACCATTCAAAAGCATAGTTCTACTGTGGGACACAATGTAAACTTTACGCTGTGGTAGGAGCTGCCGGTATTCAGAGTTACAGTCTCATCTATTTATGGTACTTTTTCAAAAGTTATTGATTACAATCCATTAACTTCTCCATTATTGTCCTCTGCTTTGCTCTCGGTGACCTTCACAGCCTGTCTTAGGTGCTCCCACAGGGGGCGCTGTCCTGACATCTGACTGGACACTTTAGCTTTGGCAGCTGTCCCACCTGCCTTGTGTTTCATGGTGTCCAGAGTAAACATATGCTTACAAACTAACTCTGGTGTGGGCTGAAGCACACTGTAGAGAGCCTGCAATGCCCGCACATCCTCCAAAGCATCATGGGCCTTGTAGGTCACACCCAGCAGCTCCTTCACCAGAATCTCCTGTCGAAAACTCTGGAGGCAGCGGTCCCTCAGCATCTCACGGGCCAGTGGTAGAGTGTCCACGCAGCCCTTGATTGATGAGTCAAAGCCTGCTCTGAGGTCCAGTTCTTCAAGAGCTCGAGCCAGCAAACGGCAGTCGAAGCGACGAATGTTGTGGCCGATGACAAGCGGGCGTCCGAGCATTCGAAGGAAAGCTATGAAGGAGACCAGGACCTCTCGCAGGGAATTGGTGAGGACAAGCTGACGATGGAGGTACAGCCTCTGTCTGCGAACCTTGAAGCCAGTCACTCTGGCTGCTCCCCGCTGCATACGACAGCGAGGGAGGACGTAAAGGTTGAGTGAGTGTCCTCCACTCACTGCCGCCAGCTGGACGATGTCACAACTCTGACCTGGTGAAATAAAACCAAGCTTCAGAGGATTTTTCTCTGCACAGACCTTCAGGTTACTGGAGTGGGAAAGCAGCCGGGGTGAAAATCCAAATTACATTGTAGGCTGTTATGTTAACAACAAGGAGTTCTCAATGGGGCATGGAAGATAAGTGCAACATCTCACTTTCACACATACTATATCATGCTGGAATAGTAAATTACCTGGAAAAATCTAGAATGTCTGTTTTGGCAAATTCAGTGAAATACACGTGAAAAAACAACTTTATCACATTTAAGACAAAATGACACAAAAATGCACGTGTATATAGTCTCAGAGTATTGTCAGGGTTGTATTGTCTTCAACTGATGAATCCTCTACGTCCTTAATTAAGCAAAATACCCACATTTTTGTTGCTTCTCTTTCTTTCATACCATTGCTAACTCACGATAAGTGATTTAAAATGTAACTCAGGGCTTTTTGAACTTGTAGTTGATAAGTCTGACACTTTAGTCAGGACTTTCCATTACAATATGACAATATTTACCTAAGCCAAGGAGGTTGTGTTTGTTTCTTACGCAAAAAACTACTTAACCAGTTTCCATGAAATTTAGTGGAGGGGTGAGGCATGACCCAAAGAGGAACCCATTAACTTTTGGTGCAGATCCAGGATTTTTTTTATCACTAATTTTAACAGTGTGAGATACAGTGTTTATTTAACATTTTCATTGATTTCTCAGAGGATAATAAATTAATCTTCATTAAAAAAAAAAAAAAAATCAGGCACATCTAAGGGACTAATATTTATGGGATATATAAAAATCTGATTTTAAATGTGGTTTCATAAAGGGACTGTTGGACCTTGTTACTTGTTCCTAATGATTTAATTAACACACAGACCCACAGCCCATAATCTGACACACAAACATTCTACAACTAACTTTAGAGTCCATACAGTAGAATTTATTTAATTAATAAGACATTTCTGAAGTAAATTTAAGACTTTTCCATAAATCTAAGACATTTTTAAAAACCTGCAGTTAAAGGACGAGGTATAAGTGACACAGAAATAACTAAAGCTTCTAGCAGTGTTTGACTGGGTGGTGTGAGGTAAAAACTCTGGTATGATCTACATATTATCATTTGCTCAGTGGAGACAATTAAAACAATTACACTTTAAAACCTTTAGCCCTTGATTTCCACAATTTGGGTCAAACATGTGAACATACATGCATGACACATGACACATGTATGTGTTGATTCTGATCATTATTTTCTTGTGTGTAGTTTTCTCCCATGTTAAAGTAATTGCCTATCAGTTGTTAGTCCATCCAATAGAACATATCTTACAGATTTAAACAAATATAATGTAATATTCTTAGAAGTATAAGTTCACAGTCAGGTAGTTGTGATGCAGTGACTGAATGTGACTCAACATGAAGACTGAAACAGCATCATCATGAAGTTTGATCTGTTAGCTCGTGTTAGCTAGTGTCAATGTTAGTTAGTATTTGTGAGTGTTAGCTAGTGTTTGTTATTGTTAGCTAGTGTTTGTTAGCGTTTGTTAGTGTTAGCTAGCGTTTGTTAGTGTTAGCTAGTGTTTGTTAGTATTAGCTAGTGTTTGCTAGTGTTAGCTAGCGTTAGTGATCTTACCCAGTCCAGTCGTCTCCAGGTCAAAGAAAACCACAGACTGTGAGTCCTGCATCACGATACACTTCATAACACCTGACTCTCACATGTTGTCCACCAGTGAGGCAGAGGAGCTGACAGCTTATATACACAGACTGTATATAGTTTATACACCGGCTCTATACAGCGACGTGACGCTGCGTGTGTTTCACCATGTTAACTTTCCCTCCATGTTTTAAACACCAGCGACGGCCCCGACCGGAAATCCCGACGTTTTCAAAATATTTCAAAAAGATGAATCGCTCACTATCTCATAATCATCACTCACTGTTTAATAATCATCACTCACTATCTCATGATCATCACTCACTGTTTAATAATCATCACTCACTATCTCATGATCATGACTCACTGTTTAATAATCATCACTCACTATCTCATGATCATGACTCACTATCTCATGATCATGACTCACTATCTCATGATCATGACTCACTGTTTAATAATCATCACTCACTATCTCATGATAATCACTCACTATCTCATGATCATGACTCACTATCTCATGATCATGACTCACTATCTCATGATCATCACTCACTATCTCATGATCATGACTCACTATCTCATGATCATGACTCACTATCTCATGATCATCACTCACTATCTCATGATCATGACTCACTATCTCATGATCATCACTCACTGTTTAATAATCATCACTCACTATCTCATGATCATGACTCACTATCTCATGATCATGACTCACTATCTCATGATCATCACTCACTATCTCATGATCATCACTCACTATCTCAAGATCATCACTCACTATCTCATAATTTTGATTTCGCATTCTCCTCTTTTTTTCTTTCATTGGTAAAAAATATATTTAATATATTGCTTAAACAGTCAAATAAGTCAATAGGATATATGTTGATGTATCAATCATTATTGGAGGTAAATCTTATATATTATATATGCATTTAAACACACACACACACACACACACACACACACACACACCAATGGCATTGGTAAAAGTTATATGTTATATATATGTATGTACCTCTGCATTATGCAGACATTCAAACTGAGCTTTTCTATAAAATAAAAAATAAAATACTCCCAACACTATTTGTTTTTCTTCAAATACATATTTTTTAATCATTTTTTTTAAAGATTAGATTAGATTAGATTAGATTCAACTTTATTGTCATTGCACATGTCACAAGTAAAAAGCAACAAAATGCAGTTTGCATCCAACCAGAAGTGCTTAAACAGTGAATAAATATATGTTACAGTATGCTTAAGTATATGTATATGTTAAGCAGTGAATAAATATATGTTACAGTATGCTCAAGTATATGTATATGATAAACAGTGAGTAGGTAGATATATATACAGTATTATTGATATGATTCTTATTGCTATTGACACAATATACAGGTTATATATAGTTTATGTACAGTGTAAACAGGAGTGCAGGTGGTAGGAATTCACATTTCTCAGTCCATAGCGTGTGTGTCTGAGATGGGGAGTAGGGGTTGGCCAGTGTGTGTGTGTGGGACTTCAGGGGTCGGGTTCTTTGTGGGGGGGGGCAGTGTGTGTGTGTTGTGTGTGTGTGTGTGTGTG
Source organism: Paralichthys olivaceus (assembly GCF_024713975.1). Classification (NCBI taxonomy): domain Eukaryota; kingdom Metazoa; phylum Chordata; class Actinopteri; order Pleuronectiformes; family Paralichthyidae; genus Paralichthys; species Paralichthys olivaceus. The sequence continues at coordinate 20,647,241 of NC_091099.1, forward strand.
TGTGTGTGTGTGTGTGTGTGTGTGTGTGTGTGTGTGTGTGTGTGTGTGAAGGGGTGATGGGGTGTCGGAGGGCAGAGTTCAAAAGGGAGACAGCTGAAGGAAAGAAGCTGTTCAATAAGAATACAATTGTCCACTTGTCTGTAAATACACTGAGATAATCCAATCAAATTGTATTTGTATAGCCGATATTTCACAAATCACAATTTGTCTCATAGGGCTTTAACAAGGTGTGACATCCTCTGCCCTTAACCCTCAACAAGAGTAAGGAAAAACTACCACATGTGAGGGATCCCTCTCCCAAGATGGACAGACGTGCAATAGATGCCACGTTTAATGGGGTTCATCAGAAAAATAAGAGTAATTACAGCATTGGTTAGATTAATCAGTTTGAAGCATAATGGAAGTGGTTAATGGTTTGGATTAATTGAGGAATTATTGTCAGTAATGGTAGAGTATCTTAGGAGACATATTGTATATCAAGCAGTCTTGTTGTAAACATAGTCCAAGATCAGCAGCCACCACAATCAGGATACACCATTATAATATCAGTGTATACAAATTAGTATGAATTCAGCAAAACATATGTTTACATTTCACGTAAAGACAACATATTTACTTGCTGTACGTGATACTAACAGAAGTGCAGTGTGTTTATTCCACAAAGCTTCACTGAAGGTCATGATGGGAAACTACATTCTACATTTAAAGACACACACTCACGTCTTAGTAATGGATATAAAAAATCAGAAGCAGGATGCTACTGAATATTTTTAGGTATTTGAAATTATTATGCTGACACAAACACAGAGCGAATCATTAATACACAAATCAGCATAAATATCTACAGTTAAACATGACATTTCCTCTGCTCATTCCTGACAGAGGTTTCCTACATTTCCCAGAATGCAGTGCAACATTCCCTTGGAAAAAATACTTTTTATGGGTCAATTAACACAACTGGTGAGCAGGTAACCGAAATAATGGAAGCCAGGGAAAAAATTGACTATTATGCTCCCTAAACAAAGCACAGCATCTATGAATGTGACTGTGTGGAGTTAACCCGTGTATGATTGTTAAAATTCAAAAAATACAAACATGACAAGGAAGGTTTAACCGAAATAGTTTAATGACTCCTGTAAAAAGACACTGCTGTTGACAGTGAAGAGTATAAAACATGATATGATTAAGAAGTATCTTTGAATAAGAGATGTACTGGCATTATTTGTCTGCCATGACAGAAAAAGATTTCTCTGTCATTTTCTATCGATCTGATTTTGTCTTATTTATTCAGTGTGTTGTTAAAACATTGAGGTTGCACTAAAGCTACAACTCCAGACATCCCTTTGATTAGGATTCCACACCTTGTACAGCTCCTGCAGCATCCTGGCATCCTCCACAGCATCATGAGCATTGTAGGAGCATCCAAGGAAGTAACTGACCAGAAACTGCTGGGAGTATCCGGGCAGATTAGGATAGAGCGTCTTGCCTAGCTGTAAGGTGTCCATAAACCCAGACACTACCTGCTGGAACTTCTGCAGGAGCTGGCTCTGCATCAGCACTCTGAAGAGCACAGGGGCATCAAAGCACCTTCCATTGTGGGCCGCCAGCAGCACGGGATGGTGGAAGGAGTGAAGGAAGGCTATGAAAGAGGTGAGAGCCTCGTAGACAGGGGTGGTGTGCATACGATTCCCATGGAGAAACAGGCTGCCATTACTAACGGTGAAGCCCGTAACCCGCTTGGCGGCCTCAGTGATAGCGCATACAGGGAGGGTGTAGGCGTTGAAGAGCCTCTCTCCACAGACAGCAGACAACTGGATGATGTCACACATGTCGGTGTCTGAAATTAGAGGAGGGTCTGATTAATGGGGGATGTAGAAAAGATAAAGTATAAATAATAATATAATATTTTTTTCTGCTTGTTGTTGTGGCTGCACTCAAAGAGTCCTTCTCACATAAGTGATACAAGCATTACAAAAATACTAATAAAGCATTTCAATAATTATTGATTAATTGAACTACAAAAATAGGTGTAAATACATTTATGATAGAACAATTTGTTATATACATAAATAGACTAGATTTCAAAGTAATTCATTGTTAGATTTTTAATGGGTAATATAGAAAGTATAAAATACTTACAAATGAAATATTAATCATAACATTATTATGATTAATACTGAGCATCTATTTGAAATTGCAGTTTTAAAAAAAAATCAATCAATCAATGGCTCCACAAACTGAATTGAGAATGTAGATTTTAATCGAAAATTTATTTCCAATTTTCCTTTTCCCTGCTGTCCATCCTTTCCATTAGCTCACTATTTGATTGGATGAGTCATTTAGCTTCCCTGTGACACTTTGGGCCTTGTGCTGGTATACTGAGGTAAAACAATGCAAACTAGGAAGACACACTGAGAGCACATACCTCCAACAAGGCTAATGACCTATCTCGCCATGTAAAAGCTATGTGTCCAATTAATTATCTGGACTGTGGCAGCCCACTATATTGTAATTTGCCCAGTTTCAAAAATATGTTTTAACATGAGAGATCTCTCGTATTCCTATTACTTTAATCATTCAGTATTTATACACTTCTACTTGTAAATCTATTTTCACAGCCGTTATCCTGTCCTTTTACATTCATATACACTACTCTAACTCTTTTATTTCAGTATGTACACTGTTTTTCAACTGTCTTTGAATTGCTCTCCCGGGACAATTAAAGTTGTTTTGAATTTGAATTGAATAACTTGGTGTTTTGCTCCATTGCTGCATTATTAAGCTGAGTGCAGCTTTCATTCTTAAGTCAGTCTACCAGTCCCTCGGTATCTTGCACATGAGAGTGACCTTCATGCATGTGCAACCCTGCTACTGCCAAAGATTTAAACACAAACACAGTAAAAACAACATCATTTGGTCTTTAGAAAAATGCAATCAAATATGTCTTGGAAAGTCCAAAAAAAAACCCTCCAGGAGTGAACCCAAGATCTTCTTCCTCTTGTGTTTGAACTATATTCCATGATTTTCATCAAGATTCATGACTGTGACCACTTGAGATCATTGGATCAGTGGATGATGCTGTATTCTTAGAAAGATGTTTCACAGGGGAAAGTTAGAAGGGTGTCAAGAACATTCTTCCTAATGTGAGGGGCCATATATCTTGCAGATGCCAGTTTGGGGTGGGAGTCAAAAAACAATAATCAGAAACTGAAGAAATGTTATGTGTCTGTTAGAGACATAAACCACAACCACAACCACCAACATTTACTTTCCACAAGTAAAATTAAATGGAATATTGTAATGTTTTATTTAAATTGGAGGGAAAGTCAGTTAAATTTTCAGTGTGGCACTCATAACCAGCTCCTATTAAAGCACTGGTATATATGTGTGTGTGTGTGTGTGTGTGTGCGTGTGTGTGTGAGGTTTAATAAATGACTGATCAATAATCAGACATTTATTGTGATAATCATCAATATCAACTGATACACAATGTTTTATCATGATATATTTTGGCCACATCGTCCAGGCCTGTTACCACAACAGTGGTTGAACATTCCAACAATCTGTTTGACGATAATTGCAGAAAACTTCCAGTATGTGGACTCAAAGATCACATATAAACCTCAAATCTTTAAAAAGGTAAAAAACACAAAATAATATAATGGGCAAATCATCTGATATGAGGACTGATGAAGTGAAAGAAACATTTACTTAATCCAGTTGTCTCCAGATCAAAGAAGACGACGTTGGGAGACATCTGCCGATTGAACAGAAGAGAAGAGAGAAGAGAAGAGTCAGTGTTGAATACAAACTAAATAACAAAGAGATATCTGTTGGAAAGTAGATTAAAGCTCACCGGGTCACAGCAGAGAGTGGGATAGTCAGTAAGCTGATGAACCTCACTTTCTTTAGTTCTTTCTCTTTGCTCCTGTCCCTGCTCCTTCGTGTCTCTGCTCTGTGAAAGGTTCAGAAACTCAAACGTATTTCCAGCGAAAGGGGAACAGTCTCCGCTCCTCCTTTAGTTTCAGTTTCGGTCCTGTAACATTGTGGCAAACTTTAACTATTGGTTTTAAATGAATGAAGTGAAATCACAAAACAATGAATGAATAAACACATACACTACAAGAAATGAAAGTGAAAATATTAAAACCCACATAATCGTCCAAACATTTCGAACTCAAAGACAAATGTGCTGTTGTCATCTTTTAAATAGGACCCACAGTCAAATATTAGGAGTGCCACAACAGAGGTTTCTTTGTTTGCTTTCAGTATTACTCAACAACTAACAATTTCCACGAATTAACCCATTAAATTTGAATTCGTTTGAATTCGGATCAGGGGGCAGAATCCAGGATTTATTGTTTTCCACATTTTCATACAATTGAGAACTGACATCATGTGAACTTGAAGTTGATGTTTCTATTACCTTTCAGGAATTTTCTAGATGATGAATAAAGAAAAAGATTCAGATTAAAAAGATTCATTATTGCGCCTTTCATGTCACATTTAACGAAAAATCATATTCATGATTTTTAAAAGACATTTGAATGCCTGTTTCACAAATTAAAATTCAGTCAGGTCTCTCCAGCACTACATAACAATAATTGCCTTCGCATTATATATAAATATTTTCCTTTGCCAAAGAGGTTATGTTTTGTCTGCAATCATATGTTGTCGTTTTTTAAGCAAATAATGCAAAAACTACTCCAACTACTGCATTCAACACCATAATCCCACAACACCTCATCTGCAAACTTGATAAACTAGGGCTCAGCACCTCCCTCTGCAACTGGCTGCTGGACTTCCTCACTCAGAGGCCACAAGCAGTACGTGTCGGCAACAACACCTTGAGCAGCATCACACTGAGCACAGGGGCTCCCCAAGGCTGTGTGCTCAGCCCCCTGCTCTTCACCTTGCTGACACACTACTGCACAACATCCTACACCACCAACCACATAGTGAAGTTTGGGGACGACACAACTCTGGTGGGTCTCATCTCATTTCTCAGCAACAGACCTCTGCGTGTCAGGATGGGAGGACGCACTTCCTCCACTCTCATCCTGAACTCCGGAACCCCACAGGGTTGTGTCCTCTCCTCTTCTCCCTCTCCCGACTGCTACCCCATCCACCCCACAAACACCATTGTCAAGTTTGTCATTGTAGGACTGATAATAAACAACGATGAGTCAGCCTACAGAGAGGACGTCAAACGCCTGACAGACTGGTGCTCCCACAATAACCTGGACCTAAACACAAACAAAACAAAAGAAATTATTCTAATTCCACATCACAGCCGACCTCACCTGGTCCGTCCACACCTCTAATCAGGTGGGGAAGGCGCATTAACGCCTTTACTTCCTCAGGAAGCTGAAGCAAGCTCACCTACCCTGCCCCCTGCTGGTCAACTTCTACAGGGCCACCATAGAGTCCATCCTGACCTACCTGCAAAGGGTGGTGAGGGTAGCTGAAAGAATCATAGGGACCACACTACCCCCTCTCAGAGACATCTACACTAGCCGACTCCTTAAGAGGGCCAGCAACATTTAGCATAGATCCCACACTCCCCGGACATGCCCTATTCACCCCCCTCCCCTCTGGTAAGAGATACCGTTCTCTATAAGCCACAACCACAAGACTGTTAAACAGCTTCTACCCACAGGCCATCAAAGCCATCACCCCACCCCCACCTTCCAAGGACTGTTAAACAACACACACACACCCCCAGTCTACCCCACGGGTAAACATTCAATGTGAATCTTTTTTATTTTTCTGGAACTGTAATTTTTGCATAAAATCATTATTTTTTTTGCACTAATACTCAGGAGGACTGTCATATTGACTGTCCTCCTTCATACCATACTGCAGTCAAGTGAGCAGACGTTCGTCTTTTCGTGGTCAAGTGAGCAGACGTTTGACTTTTCCTGATTTCAAGTGTGCCCGTATTACAGAATGTATGGCAAATGCAGGTAGTCCATGATACGGAGTGAGCCAATCTTTTATGCTACTGTAAAATCACTTTATTCCATAATTTCTGACAAAGGCTGTCAAAAGTTGTCCTCAGGACCATCCTGACTGTTCACTCACTCAGTATCAAGCATATTTACTGTATCTAACGTCTGCTCACTTGACCGCAGTAGCTCCAACCACCAGGCTGTCAGGAAGCTAACACACCCCACCCCCTACACACACACACACACACACACACACACACACACACACACACACACACACACACACACACACACACACACACACACACACACACACACACACACACACACACACAGGACTCTGAACCCTCTGACCCACATACTGAGTTTGCACTACTATGCCATTTGCACACTTATATCAAACAGAAAAAACTTCTACTGCTACTACGGACTGTCTTTGCACTATCACAACTCATTATTTATCACCATATTTTATTATATTATAAAACTTTGCTGCTACCTCATACGTTTGCACTAAGAACTGTCATTTTTATTTATTGTCTACTTTAGTGTTAGGATATGTCTGTCTTTATTTGTTGTGCCTGTGCACTTTACTGTTACTTTTGTTAAGAAATGTCTTGTCTTGTCTTGACCGTGGGATAGTTAGGAACATAATTTCGAATCCTTTGTATGTCTGGTATACAGTTCATCCTTGAGTCCTAAGGAATGTTTGTAACAAATTTGAGGATTGGGATGGAGGGGTGGACGGACAAAGGACAACCTGGGACATAATGCCTCAAACAACTGGTTGATGTGGGAAAGTAGGAATAACAATACATCATTTAAAAATCATGTGTAATTATTTTAACGAGAAGGATGTTGCATCCAATATGTTTTTAAGGCCTCAAGGATACACAAAACGTGTTTCAGTGAGTAGCAGTGAATGCAAATATAATACAACTCAAGTGTGTTTGGCAGCAGTTTTGCTTTTTTAATAAGCAGATGAAATTTTCCCCATAAAGTCTTTTTTTTTCTTACGACCATAGACATGTTTGTATCATTAAAAAAAGAAATATAACACAAATTGCACCTTATACATAACTGTGTCCAGAGTGGCGCAGACAATGAGACACAATGCTTTTCTTTTTTTTCTGCTTCGTAGCACAAACATGACAGACCCATTGTGGCCTGATAAAATGTTGCCATGATTAATAGTAGATAATGAACCGTACATAGGATAATATATCCTTTTATAACACCTTATATAACAGATTCTTTTAAATCAATGTACACCCCAAAAGCATGATCATAAATAGTACATACACTGTGTATAAAAGAGGAACAAAAACAACCAGAGAAAGCACAGCATGCTTTCCAGTGACAGGTACATTCACTTTTTTTCTTTTTTTTTTCTTTCTTTTTTTGCAGAATGCCATATGGACAGCATGGACATGTACAAATACCCTCACTTCAATTATCAGCTTGATATTTGACCAGGAATCAGTTTTGTCTTCTCATCTCACCTTCAAAACAGTTTTTTTTCTTCTTTTAAACAGGTCTAGAGCTAATGTTATAAAAAGACAACACATTGCAAGTCTCCACACCTGCATCTCACACCTGAGATCAGCACAGTCTTCACGGAGACTTCCAGCTTCAAGGAAAAGTTGATTAACACTGATTGTATAGGTGAGATCGGAACGAGAGTCGCCCACGAGGATCTGATCACAGACGCAGCAAGCGAGGAGGGATATTGCAGCTTTAGTACAGAGACATCATTGCTCTTAAGATACTGAGTATGTCCGTTAAACTGAAGATTACACCGATACTGCGTGGACAGAGACAGAGAGAGATCAGGATTATGCAGAAACACAAGGACGGTCTGAGTTAGGTGCTACTTTGTCTGCAGGTTAAATGCTACTTTTTCACAGCCAGAGCCGAGAGACAGGAGAATGGAAGAGCTACGCTTGTGTTTGAGAAGAAGAACGTATTGTGGACGGCTCAGAGGACGACATGGACGGAGTGAGTATGTGAGTGCTGAAGTTTTCTCCCAAGGCGCAATGAAAATCAAAACCAACATTTTGTAAGTCTGGGTTAGTTTTAGTGTCACATGATGGTTGGAGAGATTTCCCAGCCTTATAGGAATAATATGTTAAATAGGGGAAATGTATAAGTGTGTATAGAGACGACTATACATGCACCGAGTGGGAGCTGATACAGTGGCATGAATTATTCATTCTTCAGGCACACGCGCGCGCACACACACAGTCAGGTGTTCATCTGAACAAAAATAAACCATGACAGCATAAACATGACATCTTTGATATCAACACCAATGTATAATACAGCAATAGTATATATTAAAAAAATATTCAAGTCCTGACAAAAGTAACACTGATGCTTCTGAATGAAACAGACAGAAAAACAGAAAGCTTGCAGGGACAGGCAGATACAAAACACCCAACGCGTAGCACAGACTGACAGCTTTTCCTTCTGTTATTTCTGAAGAATAAAACCCGAGGTCACCCAAAAACTGGCTCTGTTCACTGTGATATAGGACAAGGGAAAAAAGAAAATGGAAGGAAACTGGATGAAACCAGCACAGAAACAAACAGTGGAACCTGAGTTCCATACACTTCACTTTGCAAAATTGAGAGAGGAGGAAATAAAGACAAATCAACAATGAACGGCCCAGGAGCAGCACTGGAGTTTCTTTCTATGTTCACTTTTTTCCTCTGTAACATAATAATAATAATAATAATTATAATAATAATAATACCTAACATAGAGCTGTGACATATTTCTGTACAGTTTCTTCAAATTGACATAGGAAAAAGTGTGATGGAGAAGCATGCAGCCTCTTGGCTGGTGTGTCCTGTGTAAACGTGAAAAGCTTGGCGCTGGTTACAGACAAAATGTCCGCCAGTTCAGTTCGGTATGGCTACATTTCTTCGGGGTTGGCTTTTACCACCTGACCACATGCTAAAAAAATGAAGACAGGGCACTATCAGATTTGGCTTTGCAGGAGTGTTTTTTATTTCTGTGTCTCTCCACCCGTCCTTCGCTTCTTCCACTTCTTCTTCTCTCCCCTAACTGACCCCTGGTGCTCCAGCAGGGGTCAAACAGCACTGAGATCATAGTGTCAAAAAACGTTTCACTTCACTCCCTCTATTCACATTAGTCGTCAGTCTTTGACCATCTTTGTTGTCTTGTCCCTCTATGTACTACGTCCAGTCTTCTTTGATTCTCACAGCTTTTTGCTTTGACTGGACCAGGGGAGGAGGGTGGTGAGAACAGAGGAGGGGCAGCAGTCGACATTTGGCATGAAACTCGCCCCGTGACCAGCCTCATCCATCCCTGGACTCTCCCTCCTCCCACTTCTCGCACACCCTCCTGTGCTCCAACAGGCGGTGGCCGGCGCTCCTTCTCTCCTTGGCTTCACACCATGAACTCGTTGCTCCCATACAGAACCAGCTGCTGCGGCCCCGAGCTGAATTCAGACTCCCTCCGGTGGCTCCCCGAGGGCTCGCGTGGTGAGCTGCGGCTCAGTCTGAGCCTGTGCTGGGTCTTGCCACCTCTGTGACCTGCCTCTGCTTCACCCAATGGGGTCCCCAAACCGCAGGAGGTGAGCAACGGCCCGGAAGAGGAGGAGCGGAACCTGTAGTGAGGGGACGGAGAGCCGGAGGCGTTGGAGGAGAGAGAAGAGGAGGGGTGGTAGGAGGAGATCGTGGAGGTGGAGTCTGCTGAGTCCTGGGAGTCCGGCTGACGATGCAGAGCTCGTCTGCTCTTTGCCTCCGACTTTCTGGAGCGATAAGTGCCACGCTCTGTGTAGAGAGACAGGAGAGGTAGAGAGGGATTAGAAAGCACACTCTAACACTGTTGTGTTTTTAAGTCCAAGTGACAACTAGTAAAAAATGACAGAAATTCCCCAAAGACAGACTTGAGATATCATGTATAAGAGGCCAAAACATTTGCAAGGTCGCTGTGACCTTGACCTTTGACCACCAAATACTAATCATTTCATCCTTCCAGTCCTTCCAGTCCTTCCAGTCCTTTACTTTAGTCCATCCTTTACTAAATCTGACAAAATTCCCTTTAAGCATTCTTGAGGTATCATGTCAACAAGAAAGCTGGATGGATATAACTCCTTCTGCAACTGGCTGTCACTGACATGAGGCATGAGAATGAGCAATACATGCTAACATTGTAATTCCACCCAGGTCTGAAGGTCGTCTTCCTGGAGTATTTAAACCTTCTACAAAATATACTTCATGTCCAAATAAGGATACTTCTCATAGCAATCATCCATAAATGTGTGAGGGTTTAGTCCATACCAGAGCTGAAGGGGCCCTGTGTAATCACTCCCTCCACCAGAGACTCAGCTCATCGTATCTTTACGACCTTGGTTGCTATTGTCCTTGTTATGGACGTTTTGTTGAAGCTGGTGAAGAGAACTCAGGCAGCAGCTGATGTCTTATACAGAAGATTTGAATGTAGACTTGATGCATCAAGGAGACCAGAAGGTGGAACAATATACAAACACTAACACTGTAACATGAGCAACTGTCACCCCCAAGTCTAAATAACTAAATCACACTGTGTCCTTACATCTTGCCACTGGTGTAATTTAGGAAAGAGTTAGAGTTGGTGCCTCTGTGTCTGGGGCATCTGAGTTAGATATGAAAGTCCATCAACGTAGACAGAAGACACTACAATGTACTCCTATTTACCCTTTATCTATAACCTGACCTTGGGTTCTGCTTGGAGAGAGAAGGGAGGATCTGTGGATAATAATAATAACAGGATGGTTAAAGATTTCTCAACAGTGTCGCGAGAGGTTTTCATGATAAACTGTTGCGAGTGGAAACACTGTTTAATACAAAGTAAAGAACACACACAATTACCCAAGGGGTCAGATGCAGCTCCTTTGGTCTCCATGGTAATATTTTCAGAGCTGTCTGCTGTTCCGATGGAGGCTTCAGATTCAGGAGTCTCATCGTCAGACACCCGTGGCTCCAAGATCAACATCTCATACGTCAGCTCCTCCCTGCAGAGACACACACAAACTTGAACCTTAGGGCGTTTATCATGTTGTGTGTGTCTCTATGTAATCCATATAAAAAATATAAAGCAATGTATTCACTCAGCACTACTACATGTTATTGGAGTAGTGTTTTTATTTGTACTATTTATAGAACGATGCACCTGCTGAAAGCTATAAAAAATTGTTTTGAGAGTGATATTGTAATAATTCTTTTGCTGGCAGAGATACAGAATTATTGATTTTAATGTGTGTTTGTCCAAATATCATAAGGGTTGGGTTGTGCTTTTCATATCTTGTTGGTGCTTTGGCAGCCTGTGCAAAAGATGTATCCCACTTTTAAGAAAAAACACGGTTCAGCCTCATCTGATGTGAATAATCTTGCAGAGAGAGGTCATACTTCTCTTTCTGCAGACTCTCAATCTGCTCAGTGAGGATCCGCTCCTCCTGCTGCATCACCAGCTGCTGCTGCTCGTTCAGCCCAGCCTCTGCTGCATCCTCTCCTCCTCCTCCTCCTCCTCCTCCTCCTCCTCCTTCTCCTCCTCCTGCACTGTCTCCATCCAGCTCAGAAGTCGCTCTGGGACTGAGAGGAGGCGAGGGCGTGTGGCTGCTGCTCTGTCGCACACGGCCTTTGCTCTGTAGATTCACACACACAGAGTTACACAGCATGAGAATGTGTTCATCCAGGGTGACCAACAATAATCAGTTTGCTGTTGACAGTGATGAAGATCAGACAGTGGACTCGCTCTACGGACAGCTGGACGTTTTGACCAAATACTAACTATACACACACACACACACACACACACACACACACACACACACACACACACACACACACACACACACACACACACACACACACACACACAGGTGGGCATTACCTTAAGTTTAGCTGTGTTAGGCTGCATGTTAATTAGTCGTGAGGCAGAAACAGAAAGCAAAGAGTTGTCAGTGTCGACAGTGGAGCTACAGCCTGCGTGCTGTACGTGCCTGAGCGCTCAACACGAACAAACATCAACCAAACATAAAACTACGATATTAATATTACGAAAAAGGATCTTTGAAAAGACTGTTCAAGAAACTGTGTCTATTCCAAAGAAATTGCCTGGAGGAGAAAATGATTGGTAGTGGTCGACTGAGAGGTTCACATGTTATATCTGTGTGATATTGCTTCTTTATTATCGTAATATTACAAAATCGTGATATAATGAAGTAAATCTTATAAATTATTACAGTATGGACAAAATATTAGGGGCGTATGCTATTCGTTTTAAAATCGGTCTCTGAAAATGCCGGCAAATATAAACCTTTATCCTGACTAAACATTCAGACAGCTGAAGAAAATGGCGAATTGACTGTTTACTGGACTTTATAGTGATTAGTGAGTGATTCCACCAGGCCATTTACTACTATTATAACCTCCGGTGGTTTCATCACCTGAATAAAATTTATAACAACAACTACATTTACTTTAGACTTGCTCTAAAGTAAATGTAGGACTGATAAACAGTAACAAATACACAAACAGAGTCAGACGGAAAAAAGAGAACTAGTTAACAGACAGAAGTGATGAGTACGATGACTGAACGCTACAGACGGTAGATGAGTGAATGGGGTAAATAGACTGATGGATGGGACAGGACGGACGGTGGGCGGCCACATGGAGTGAGAGGGGGCATACATACCGGGGTAGCAGTGCGGGTAATGCTCATAAACCTAACAGCAATTAGTACTGGTTTCTGGAGGGAGGGGTGGGGGGAGGAGGGAGGAAGTAAGGAAGGAAGGAAGGAAGGAAGGAAGGAAGGACAGATTAGGGTTTGTGGAGTGGTGAACGCAATTAAGTTAGATTAGATATCCTGATGTTCAGGTCAAAGTGATCTGAATTTGGTTGGTTCACTTCATATCAGTATCCATATCCCAAATAATGTGATTATTATGAAGTTATAAAGTAGACTAGACCCCAGAGGGATGCTCTCTACTCTCTCAATGTACATGTGAACTGTAGAATCAGAAACACGTGGAGCTACCATTAGTTCTAGTTTGATTTTTTTATAATTTTATTACCAGCAGTAATGTAATTTATATTACAGATTGTATTATTGCACTGTGATGAGTGTGTCTGCTGCAGCTGTGTTGCATTATAGCAACAATAGTTTTCTTTTAATTACTCTATTCCTAACTCAGCCAACTTGTCTATTTTAACTAAGTGCATTATTTCCTGTTACCTATTATATTAATGTATGCATTTAAATGGCCAACATGTGCAACACTGCCCTCTACTGATGGTTTATGCTCACTGTTGGCAGATTACTGAGAGTCAGTTGCCTGAGGTCAGTTTTTCTTTTGTACATGGACATCGCTTTTTTCTTCAATTAATTTTTAGCTGCTCCTGAGAATCTTGTTTTACATCTGCTGTGACATTAAGTCAAGTTAGATATCATGTAAAACAGAGGGCTGTCGCACATGTTTAGCCTTATTGTGAAGAATTTAACATCAGTATTTTATACAGCAGTATATTTTCTATACAATGCAACTGTGACCTCCTGATTACATTTCAGATGTATGTCCCCTTATGATTGTGTTATTTTGTCGGCTTTTTTGCTTGTGTAGCAAATACACAAGAGGATCTGTTGATGGAAGATGTAAACCGACAGAGGAATGAACTCCTGCTATGACTGTGACTGTGAAATCCATGGCAGCTGCTCGTGGAGCTGAAAACTGTCACTGTTTCAGTGATGAGTGAGAGGAACAAGTGGGAAAAGATCCACCTTAGTTACAGGCGATAAGGATTATTCATGCTATCACAGAAGCTTGTTGTCATGGCTACTGACAGCAGCTAGCGTCTGGTCTTACCATGGATTTCCTGATGTGGGTCAGTCTGCTCTTGGCTTTGCTCTCTGCAAATTCCAGACTGCTGATGTCCTTCAGTCGAGCTCTGTACTTTCTCATCTGTTCGTTGATGATGAGCTCCACACATCTGAGGGGGGAGAGGTGTATTGATAAGACAAGAGGGGTGGGCTGGTATTACTAAATACATCATTAGTTATTTACTCAGTTCTCAGTTGTAAACTAGTGATTTTTAAATTGATAAAACACATAAACAGTGTCTTAATGTAAAGTAAAGTAAGTGGTTCTCATCTTTAAACACACCCCCTTTTAATATTTTTTTACCCTGTCCATTTGTTTGTAAGTTAAATTTCTTAAGAGCTAAGATTACTACGATGCTTACACAAATCGATGCGGTCTTCAGAGAAGAGTCAATTAAATTTTGGTGCAGATCTGGATTAGGGAATTAGATCTTCACAACAGCATCAGACAAGTTTAAGGGACTGATATTTATGAATGTGTGCAATTTGGTGCAGATCCAAATAAAGATCAGGATCAGTCACTTGCAAGTGATTTTAAATGCAGTTAAATTCATTCACTTTAGACCCCATTGTGCTAATGACACCAATTGTATCTGGTCATTCATTCACTATTGTCATAATGTTCTGTTATTTGTATAAAGTTGTGTTATTTTTTATGAAATCTAATTATCAAAAAAAATGAATTATATTTATCAAACAGCATTTGAATCAGGTTGCAGGACAGATTTTAGTCTTTTCATGTATTAGCATGCTAATATTAGCTGTGTCAGTTGGTCACTTGGCGACGTGGCAGTGTCACCTGCAGTATGGGTGTATGGGAGTTATGGAGTTTTAATCTTTGCAGGTTTGCAAGTATTGTCCCTACAGGCCCCCATACAAGCTTTCTATGAGCCAATCAAAAAAAGACCACACTTAGCAAAAAGTAGTAACTATAAAGCATCAAAACGTTTATATATCCAGGGCCTGGATGATTAACTCTGATTAACTATTTTTTGTAGCATCAGACTGTTGTGTGAGCCCACCAATACAAATAATACGAAGTAAAGTAATACGAAAAAAGGGTAATATAGGACATCTCTATAAAATGTTTGCTATGTACATTGCTAGATTCATTTGATCAATAAAACAGGTGGTTATTCTTATTAAAAGCCCTGTTTGATGGTTGGGACTGTTCATTGAGGTCAGTGGACGTACGCAGTGGTTTTGCTGATGTCTTGGACGCTCTGCAGAGGGTCAATCGAGTCGGGGCAGCGAAGGATGCAGGGAGCAAACACGATGGCGAGGGCGTTGGCTGACATCCTGTTAGTCTCCTCCTGCAGGGCGATCCTGTAACACACCACAATATAACATCAGTCAATCCTGACGTTGATCCTTAGAGCATATGACGCCCATTCCCAAAAAATACTGAGAGGATGGCATGAGACCAAGACGACCAGTTCTACAGCGTTTGATACTGAGTGAGAAAAAGACAAAGGGAACCTGAGACTTCTGCAGCCAAGAGTTAAAAAGCTGAGTGCACAGACATTTGGCTCACAGGGAGAACCGTCCTTCAGATCTTGTTTCAAAACCTAATTTTCCGTCTCTGGCTGTCTCGTCTGAAGCTCCACTGCTGATTGTTGACTCTTATCTCACATCTCACCTAACCAGATGGAAGATGAGACGCTCCAGAGTGCTCAGGTGTGTCCTGCTGAGCTGGTCGATCACCGAATACACCCCTTGGATCACCTCCCGCTTGTCTTGCTGACCTGAGCAGAAACCAAAAACACGCACAAAGCATGAGCTGGAGGAGCCTCTGGAGGAACAGAAAAAAAACAAACCCACAGCCCCTGATGGGACTGAAAAAGAGCTTACCCATGGCCCTGAGGAACTCCTCGTACAGTTCGAAGGTCATGAGAGGGCTGGGCAGGTCACGCAGCCACTGTTTGAGGACACTGGCAATGACGTGGATGTTGTAGTCATCCAGATTCACACTGTTCACATCTGGAACAGAGAGACACATTCAAGAAAATCAACATTCATTGATGTTTCTTTTTTGTAGCCGTACAGTATGTTCACAAATAGAAGTGATTTAAGAAGAAGTGTTGTGGAGTAAAAGCAGTAATTGTAGAGGTAAAAGAAATGCAAGCACCAGCAGGAGCAGTAGGAGTAGAAGTAGCAGTAGGAGTAGTGGTTGTAGTAGTAGATCTGCAATTAGCTGTAGAAGCAGGAGTAGCAGAATGATAGCCTGAACAGACTTCAGATAAACATAAACTACGAACAGCTGCATGACTTCTACAGAAATTAAATGTGTCATTGTATGTTCATGTGGTGTCAAACATCGGAAAAATTAGTTGCTGACTAGAAAAATTCGAAAGACGTATTAAGGTGTTCCAAATACACAAATACAACACATTTTGTTTACAGCGTTCAGCGTTTTTATCCACATTCCAAACTTCAAAGCACATGAACACACTGAAGTTGTTGTCGACTTCACAACTCGTAAAGTAGGACCTTCGGAGGAGCACGTGAATGCACAGTGAGTCTCACCTGTGTCCAGCCCCTGACGGAGTTCTTTGATCTTATTGGTGGAGCCCGACTTCCTGTAGATCCCCTCTGTGTAGAGGCCGTGCATCTCGATGTAGTTGATGAGCTTCTCCACCAGCTGCGGCACCGTCCGCTCCTCGCTGGTCAGACGAGACAACTCCACGCCAAACTGCCGCGACGACAACTCTGGATCGTACTTGGAGAGAAATAAAGTGAGCACAGGAGCATGTCAGTCCACCCCTGCATCTCCTTCTCATACTGAATGTGACCTAATCTATGTCATGTCCTGTCATTGGTGCTGCTCACTATCCTTGAAGGCTCCTGACAGAGTGGGCAGGTCCCAGAATAGAGCCAGACAAATATAACTTATTGCAAGTGAAATTAAATACATTTTGATGAAAGTGTTCTTGATTGAACAGCAAATATTGAACCCTTTTTCTTAAAGTTGTTTGAGTTTTTATTGTCCAATTTATCTTACACTGCAAACCAATCACACCTCAAATCCCATTTACAGAAATATTCAGAAATGTGTTCAAGTCACAGTTACAGCCTTAAGTCTGCATACACTTTGCATACCTTAATCTTTTTTTTAGATTAATTCACTTTGTCATTATGGGTTTTTCTTGTGTGGCAATTTTACATGTAAAATAAAGTCCGAGTACCACCCGAAGCCAGTGTATTTACCCAAAGCATAATCTGGAATCTTGCCAAGACGTTTTCATTTGATTTGACAATATTGCATCATTAAGTTAATTAAGAAGGCATGAAAACGGAATCGTTTGGATTAGAGATTAGCATGATGTTCTGTGATGTCTGTTAATGTCTGTGAACCATGAAAATAGTGAACAAAAAGACCTCTGCCTACCTTTTTACTGCACTTGGTTGTCATCCTCGAGCAGCACTTCCTGTGGCAGGCGTAGCGACACACTGCAAGACAAGACCACACAATCAGACTGATGACATTTCTCCAGCCTCCTCCTACAACAACAGTAGCAGTCAGTCACGACACTCAGATGTCCGCACTCTCAACGTGCAGCTGGAGCTTTGTAACTAGACAGAGGAAAGATTCATTACAGGAGCAGGAGCTTTAATCAAATCTCAGTGCAAGTGTGTGAGTTCTGTGAGTGTGAATGTGCAGTGTGTGTTTGTGTGTGTGTGAGACAAGACTAGTAGGGGCTGTAATGTGCTGCGTGAGTGGAAATAAAAAAAACTACACACAAGAGTGTAAGTGCCTGTGGGTAAGTGAGTCGGGTGTGTAGTGCTGGTGGTGTGCGTGTATGTGTGCATGTGTGTGTGCATGTGTGTGCGCATGTGAGCATGTGTGTCATTGGGCAGACTTCTAGATCTGCTTTTATGCTAAATACATAAAGTGCAAATCAAAAGGCAAAGCATTTCAAAACTAAAAATCCTTCAGACAAATACTGTGTCCCTAAATGTCTTTATTGAAGAATATGACATCATCATGATTTTTTGGTTGTTGCAATATATCATACAATAAATCATCTCGCAATCTCATTACATTGTTACATTATATTCCATGACTACATGTTGTGTTATGAATGTAACAATGCTATAATAAAATGATCCATGTGCTGGTTGCAGGAACTGTCAAGGGAGATAAAATTGTTTTTTTTCTTTTAGCTTTTTAAGCTTTTTTGTTTGTATCAAGAATGCTCTTAAGTAGTGTGCAAACTATATAGATCCTAAAGTGACCAGACTATTTGTATGCATATATACTATATTTATATGTGTGTGTGTGTGTGTGTGTTTGCAATCCTCACGTTTGCAGACGCAGGCTCGGTCCATCATCCAGATGAGGGAGGAGCAGTACTCGCAGTAGGTGGGGATGCTGTACTGGGTGGACTTGAAGATGTGGCCATTGTGTTCTTCCACCTGCAGGGGGCAGTAGAGTCACTAGTCAGATCAGATGAATTAAAAAATAAATTGTATTTATTCCAAATAATTTAATTTAGCGAATCGTTGCTAAACTCACAATGTCCGTTTCCTTCTTCCTTGACTTCTTGCGCTCACGTTTAGGAGCCTGAAAAAATATATTTATTACTTTGGTTTTGTTTCATATAAATAATTGATTTATATCAATAATTTATACAGAAACAAAGTGTTCTTTATTTTTTTCATTTGCAGTGAGGATTTTAGGAAAAATGGTAAATGGAAGCTCTAAAATTCTTTTCTGCTTTTATATGTTCACATTTCATTTTTTATTTTCTTACATTTATCACAACCTGTTCAAATCCCACCAGATGAAGATGTAGCCCTGTATTTGTGCATCCATAAATACTAAGTGCATTAGAAAGTATTTCCCAGTTTTCTTTTCATCCATCCATCTGTTCTTTTGCATCTTACCCTGCCGATGGTTCCCTCCATGGGCTTGTACTCAGTCATGAATTCATCCAGGAAGACTTTAAATGTGTTGACCCACACCTTCACCGGCGACTCGCTCCAGTCTCTCTGCTCCAGACGCATGGTCTTCTCCAGGATGTGCTCGAACAAGGCATAAAGATCCTTGTAGCGGATGCTCTTCCCATCATCCATCTGGGTGGGAGGGCAAAGGAAAGGAAAGAAGAAGATATACTTTGCATAAGTTTTCATTTATGATTTTGAATTTTCATTTTATTTTAGCCATGTGATATGTCAGTGTGGACAGGAAATCTCAGATGGATTAGAGAACCACAGAGAAGTATCCAAATATTATTCAGTACACTTTACTGTGATTAAAAACTTCCCTATCTCACTGATTGTGTTTGAAGCAGTTGAGAACAGATGATGAGAAAAGAGCAGCGAGGACTTACAGCCAGAGCAGTGGAGTACGAGTTGAAGATGTTGATCCTGAACTCCTTCAGCGCTTTCTTGAACACGACATCCACCATGGTGTCCTTCTTACCATCCTCAGAATCCAGGTCAGCGATCTGGAGAAACAAATACATTTCAGGTAACCAGATAATTTCAGATTTTCATCAAAATAACAAGTTGCTACACTTCTAAAACTTTGGAACTAACATCTAGGACTTGATAAACTCCCTGATTGGATCATGGTACAAACCCACACATTTCCTTTTCTAACATACGTCTTGAGATAATTTCCTCTGCCAAGGAGGTTATGCTTTCATCCATTTTTTTGTTTTTTAGCCAGATTACACAAAATCTACACAATCAATTTCCATGAACTTCTGTGGAGGGGTGGGACATGGCCCGGGAAGAACCACATTTTGATGTGGATCCAGATCTTCGGCATTTGTCAACATTTTCCTTGATTTTTAGAGAATATTTCAAGGATCTTGAGGAAAAAAAAGACACTAGATGAATAATATTTATGAGTGTGTGCAATTTGGTGCAGATCAAAATTAAAATCAGGATCTACTGAATTTAGCTGTGGTTTCATAAGGGGACTGCTAGGCCGGAGGTATGAACTCTACTGAGTGTCATTTGGATTTGTTTTTAAATGTCTGGGTTTTGAGGTTTCCTTTTGTTCCCCAAAACACCACAGGTGAAAGGGAAATGTTTTCCTTGGTAATCTGGTTTATCCCCGGCCACACTGTAGATGTTAAATGTGGATTTTATGATTGATGCTGGGAGCCCAACAAACCCAATTCTATTAACCTCCACTGTATTGAGGAGGTGGAAAGTCTGAAAATAAGGACAAGTTAGACAACAACTGGGACTAGCAAATTTAGAGCAACAGACCCTTAAGGAAAAAAAAGGAAGAAATATTGTGATAATAATAAAAGTGAATTTATATTGTGTCTTTCAAAGTACCCAACGCCACCTTAAATAGTTAGGAAAACAAAAATCTGAAAAAAACAAACCACAGACAGAAAATGATATAAAAAAACAAAACAAAGATGACAGTGCTTTTTCTGTTGCCGCATAGGAACACTCCCTATTGTGTGATTGTGTGTGTGTGTGTGTACTCCTGTGTGTGCGTACGCCTCTCACCTTCTTCATGAGGAAGTCGTTCATGCTGCGGTAGTCATGGGCCGACGTGAGGATGTGCAGGGCGTCGTTCTGCCACTGGGTGGGCTCCAGGGCGATGCTGCTGATCTTCACACTGCGACGTCGTCTCATTTTAGGAGACAGCTCCTTGTTCTCCTTGCTGTCCCTGACAGCCCGAGCAGAAGCTGCCTCAAGGTCCGGACTGTGCGGGGGAGAGGGGCCTTCTGGGAGACAAAGATAATTTGAATTACATTTTTTTTCTACTGTTTTTCTGTCTCTGATCGTGACCTCTGGAGGGCAATTATGATATGTAATAATCCAATTTATCTGCAGGGCCCATTTATGCTGGTTGCTCTGGAGCAATTTGTGTTGTGTATTTGTGTCTGTGTGTATGTGGGTCTCTAAATCTCAAAGCTACAGACAGCAGTTGTTTTTTTACCATGTGTCTCTCCTGCTTCACTCCTGCTCGTCTGCTTCTCTCTTGACAGTTTTTTCTCTCCGTGCTTCGTCTTACTCCAGAATCGCATCTTCCCTCTCATCCTGCTGAAGGACAAACACAGATGATGGTCACCAAAAGAAAAATAACTGTTCTGAATTAAGTGCAATTCAAACATATCACGTCCATGTCACATTGCAAGGATGCACTCATTCAGTGTTTTTATGCCTCAGAGGCAGTGACAGTCAGTAGCCAGAGGCATTATGAATTTAGGTTGTCTGTCTGTTCCATTCTTTTTCACACAGTATCTCAATAACAGCATGAGGTTTTCTTTCAACATTTTGATCAGTTATGATTGGACTCAACGATGAACTGATTAGATTTTAGTGTTCAAAGGTTAACGGTCAAGTTGAGTCCAGAAAAATAATGTTCCATGAAAAAAAAACTGTGTGAGACAGTACATGTTCAATTTCATTTGCTCACAGTTATCAGGAGGAGGGTTTCAGTGTAAATATATCTTTATCTATTCATGATCTACCTTCCATCATGACTGGAGGTTTTCCTCAGGACCTCAACCTTGCCCAGGTCTCCTGATGACATGGTCTTATGGATCTTCTTCTGGTCTTTATGAGAAGACTGGAGAGCAGAGAACAACCACTGAGTGCAATAAAAACGACAATGTATTTCATTTAGCTGAGGAGGCTCAGACAGGTTTCAAACTTGTCTAGGATGCTGCAGTTTGGATGTTTAAGGACATTTAGCTGTGGAACACAGACACAGCGATACCATGCATTATGAACAGTGACTTTAGTAACGTGTTTCTAAAATGCATTATTCCACATCACTACAGCTAATATTCTGGTCCTAGTAGTTCTACGTAATCTGAAGAGATTAAAGAAATCAGCGGCATCACAGAGAATGATGCTGAGTGAGTGAGCGAGTCGAACAGAAGTCATGCTCTAAGATCCTGTTAGAGAATGGAGTCGTTAGTGGGAGGTTTGAACGACTCCAGCATGCAAATACATAGTGATGATGCTTGTTTGGTTTGTGTTTTTACTGAAGGAAAGAATAGAATTAAACTGCAAAATATTGTATCCCTTTAAAAACAGACGCCTTCTTGAGACAGAGAGGAAAATGAGAGTTGACAGCTATATTTGGCCCAATTTGAAAAACAACAGCTGCCAGAGTGACGTGCTAAGCTTTTCAGTACGGACCGAGCACGGTGACGGCCTGTTGGAGTGAAGCAAAGAAACATGAGTCTGCTCATCAGCAGTGAAACAATCCAGTAAAAGTGGAGTTAGCAGTGTTAAAAAGCTCCTCCCCAGCTGCTTGGCCAGGTCCACCTGAGAAGAAGGTGGAAGGGGTGCACGGCGGTGTGGACAGGAAACTTGTTTGGAGGTCACGGGACCCCTGGAAATCCGGTGTTTTACCATCTCTGAGTCACTGTGACAGTCCGTCTCAGGGTGGGCATGTGGGAGGGACAGGGATGGGGGCAGCGTGTGGGAGTGGGCAAGGATGTAGTACTCGTCGTCGTCGTCCGACTGGGTTGCCCCCTCAGAGTTACAGCGGGTGAGGAAGTCAGAGCGTGTCCGGGACATTCTAGCTTTCTTTTTGGGGCCTGGACGGCCAACCTGCTTCCAGGCAACCACAGGAACATCAGGTCAGCTGCCACTGTGTTTGTGTCTGTGTGTGTGTGTGTGTGCGCATGTGTAAATACGTGTGTATTCATGGGAGTGCTCACACACATTTGTGTGTCCTACCTCTCTGTTTCTGGACCCAGCAGATTTGGAGTCGTCTCTGAACATGGCAAGAGATCTTTCCTGGTTCACCAAGTCCTTATCGGACCTGAAACATGGGACTTGATGTTAATACATTTCCAATGTAAAAATAGTAGAATCTATTTTTACACAGAGCACGACCTCATTTAAAGCTTTATCTTGGGAGAGGAAGCAAAATATACATAGACACACATAGAATATACATCACATAAGCACAGTTTTGTGTAACTGTAAAGGAAATTAATTACACACATTAATGCTAATTTTAATATCACTTTTCTTGATAGATTTATAAAAAACCTACTGTTTCAAACT
Source organism: Paralichthys olivaceus (assembly GCF_024713975.1). Taxonomy (NCBI): domain Eukaryota; kingdom Metazoa; phylum Chordata; class Actinopteri; order Pleuronectiformes; family Paralichthyidae; genus Paralichthys; species Paralichthys olivaceus. Next base: position 20,670,082 of record NC_091099.1, read on the forward strand.
ATCTAGCACTTTGCTGGGCCAATGCTTACGCAGAGTCCACTGTTTGGGACGTCTCCATATCCTCATTGAAAAGTTTAACATCTTCAAATTGAAGGTGGTCGGCCCCCACTACCAGTGACCACTCATGAGTTGGAATCAGGGACTCTGCATTTTCAAATCTATGCTGAAACTAAAACCCTAAACCACCTCATTGTCTCCCATTCAGAGACGTCCCCCATCCCCTGCTGCCCCTCCATGTCCTCAGATGCAGCGGCTTCAGCTGAGAATGTCTCTCACACACACACACACACACATACATTAGAACCACTGACTGTGTGTGTGAGTGTGAATTTGTGTGTATGTGTGTGTAGGATGAGGGGTAGGTAGGCATCTTTTTGGAACTTCAAGTCAAAAGTGATGGGTGAAGTTACACTTTAAACAGACACATGCACCTTGATAATTAAATGACTTCCGTCCTTCTGGATGATGGTTGACTTACTTGGAGAATGGTAGTTTGCGTCTGGGTGGCGAGAACACTGTGGCAGACGGTTTCTCCAGCATATTCACTATCACAGTCTGGGCTGAGCTCTTCTTCTGGGCTTTGGGAGGTTTGGTGTCCAGGATCGGGCTGGGAGCCTCCTGCGCCGGCTGTACCGCATTCCTTTCCGGCTGACCGGGGAGAGTGGCGGGCTTGGGCTCCAGGACAATCTGGATGTCCACCTCTGAGGAGCAAAGCCCTGCTACGTCTGAACTTGACCCAAGAGCAGTAGAAGAGGTGACCTTTAAGGATTTATCCACCCCGTTTACATCTCTTGTGGTCAGGGGAGCAGTCCCGAGAGCCGGCTCGATGTCTGATCCCACCTCCAGGCCTACAATGGGTGTCATTTGAGAAGTGGATGATGCTGCTTCTGTTTGAGGAGAGCTCTTTGGGATTTGGGCTGCCAGCAGCTCCTCCTCATCCACAGGGCTTTCCTTCTGCATACTGATTAAAACCACGACCGGCCTACGAGATGTAGACTCCCTTCTCTCTTTGTAAGATTTACTGGGGCTTTCGTATTTTTGTTCATGAACTGGACTTTGGTCAGAAGCGATATAAAATGTTGCCCTGGGACCCTCAGACAGAGGCTTTTCATTATGGTTTGAATCTGTCTGCCCCTCTTGTAGTTCTATATCTGGAGCTTGGGGTTGGTCTTGGGGTACAGAGCCTTCAGTGTCCATGTCTTCTACAATAAGGAATTCAAAGCTTCCTTGACTTGCTGGGGATCCTCGGGGTGAATGTCTGTGATGTTCCTCCAGCTGAGAGGTGCCACTGTCAGGGACTGAGTCCTCTTGAGCAGGACCTCCTACGCTGGTGGTGCGGACCCTGAGAAGCTTCAGGCTGAACTGAGCCTGCTCCAACTCTCTCATCCGTCTGCTCTCTCGTTTCGACCGGTTCTTGTGGCTCGTCTCATCTATGCTCCTGCTTCGCTCCGAGTCCTCTCCTTTCTCTGTCTCTCCCACACCGAACAGAACAGTCTTGTGGTCTTCAGAAAGTTCTGCAGAGATGTCCTGGACATAACTCTCCTGACCCAATGAGGAGAGCTCCTCTGTGGTTCCTGCATCTATCTCTGCGGATGAATGGCCACTGAGTCGCTGTCTTTCATGCTGCCGCTTCAATTCTCTGAACCTGAAGACAGAAACGTGTCATTAAAATAAACAGGAAACACCAACAGGGTTTTATAATTAATTCTGAAAACATACACCCATAGTTTGTATTATTGTGTGAAATGTGTGGTAGCCTGTTTGAGTTTAAGGGGACTGTTGGTGGAGGTATGTGCTCCACTCAGTGACATTCTGTTTACAGAGTTTTGGGTATGTAGGGGAAGTCACCTTTTAAGAATCATATGTTTAGCCTGTCTATTCATGTATGCAGCAGATAAGAAGAAACATTGTTATTCAGTATGTCTTCATTGCTAACTGCCTGAATCTAAGCATTAAGAAGAAGAAGAATTACTAAGAATTACTCCAGAAACACAGCACTGATTTCCATTAAACTTTGTGGAGGGTGGAGCACAACCAAAGACACACTCCCTCTTTAGCACAGGAAAATACGGTTAATAATATTGAGAGTGTTCTTTTTGTGTGTTTGAGTCATCTGTCACTGGAGGAACAGAGAGTATCAAAAAAGCAGAGAGAAAAAAATCAGTATACAGCCAGAATTAAAATGAAGAATTTCAAAGACAGGAGAGACAGAGATGGAGACAGAGGAAGGAAAAATAAAGCAAATAAAGGATTTGACTAAAAGAGAACAGATGAAAGGGGAAAGAATTGGAAGCATAGCCAATACTGCCTGCTGAACAAAATGAGGTCATTTGATCGGACATACAAAACGCTGAGGCCCAAGGAATCCAATAAACATATAAATGTTGATAAAATGTTTAGAAACAACAAATTCATTGTTCGGTTTGTTTGTTTTAATTCTGTAATTGATTGATTCAATGTAGACAGATTAAATGACTACAATTTCAAGGTTTTGTCACCACCATCATGAATATTTTGATAATATTTCAGTATGTCATATTTTTTGAAAGAATTGTTGGTCATATGTGAACATGTAATCTGTCTCCTAACATGAGAATCATTTTTAAATCTTACAAATATTTCGATAACTGTTTAAGGTCAATTCTATTATACAGTCCAATAAAAAAAACACAGACGAAAATCTTTATAATATAAAAATATATACATTACATTACATTATATATTAAAGTAATTTTCTTGAAGGCTCTGTCAGCCTTGGTGAACATTTGTTTTTGTTATAGTTTTTATAGATATTGCATAAAGTAAGTGAATCATAATCTGTGATTTTTGGTGTTTGATGGAGTTGAAACAAAATAAGTGATGACGAGGCAAAAAGGACATTCTGTTAAAAAAGAAAAAGTTGTGAGGTTGTATCAAAGCATAGCTCATACATGGTGGATACATACATGTACGTTAATTTTAATTGTTTTTTATTCTTTCAATATTGGATCCATGTCAACAACCTCAAGAGAGGGAATGAATGAATATGTCACAGGAGGTTCTGTTACAACAGGGCGATCCAGATCTTTCCATGTTCTTTTTTTTTTTGGACGTTTGTTTGTATGTGTGATCTTTGTGTATCAGAAAAGCAATTAAAAAAATAAAACCAACAAAAGCCACTTGTGCTCAGACTCTGCCATTCACCTGAGTCGAGCCATGTATCCTCTGCCCGTCGTCTGAAGCTGCGTCACAGTTCTGTACGTCTGACAGTAGTGGCTCCTCTCTCTGAATCCCCTCCAGGCAGCTTGAACCGTTACAGCTGCCAAAGTTCTGCGGTGGCGGCAGTTTCTCCAGCTCCTCTGAATGATGACGGCAGCCTCTCGCCACTGCAGGAACTTCCTGCGCTCCGTATAGCTCCTCCAGGCCGCCTGCAGACAAACTGCCGCCCCCTCCTCAATACTGGAGTCCATGGTGGATTGTTTGAGGAGGCAGCGTCGCCACCATCGCTGCAGAAGAAAAGAAAAGGAGAGAATGTTTTCATTACTATGAATGGAAATACAGCTGCCTTTAAACAGAAATCCCAGTTTTAAAAATGAATGACTATAAGAATTTTGTGTAGAAAATGTAAAAGTTCTTTAAAAGAAAATGTGTAATTTCCAACTCTCCACAAACATCTCACTTCCCGCTGGGGGGGACATGAAACCAACACCAGGGAAGACCCAGATATTTTTGTTATTCGTGGAAAGTTGAAGTTTGTCAGGACATTGTGACGCAGTACGACTGCCTTATCTGGCACCTGAATCACAGGAAGGTTTAAAAAAATTCTAACAAGCTCAGGAGACCTTGTGCAATTTTAATTTGACCTTTAAAATAACTAACAATTAAAAAACTTTATTCATAATCAAACTTTCCGAAATAAAATCTTTGTAAAAATATTACAACTGTACGACCTTAACCTCCACAGTTTTAGACAGTTGACAGTTTATATGTTCTTCACTAAATTATCCTGCTGCTAAATGCTATCTGTGCTTCACTGGCTCCCGCTCAGCGTTTTACTGTTTCTGGACGGCCTGGGTTTGTTTTCTTTTAGCCTGACAAAGATTTGGACAGCTCCCCTCCGAGGGCTCGTCCAGAAAAAACATACCAGAAGTGTTTTTTTTCCCTCTGTCAGCCTTTCAAACATTTCATTTCTCTCCCTGTGTCTCTCTATTCTTTCACTAACTCCAAGAGACATGACAGCATTTGTAAACCTCTTTTTCAGATCATCCACTATCTCTATTCTATAAACTGTATATCCAGATACAATATAATTGTTCTTAAATGTAATTGTTAAACTCTTCATTAATCCTTTTGTCAACAATTGTATTCATTCATGCCTTAAGAATACATTTTGGTAATGCCTTATTTTATGGATCCCATATATTTCTAGCTAATTTTCTGGAAACTTTCTTCATTATTATCTTTTAAGTTAGCTGATATTTAGCTGTTGATCATTTCATCTCTTTAAAACATTAAACATAAATTTCCTTTGCAGCTGAAAACTACATGCACAGAAACTACAGAAATTTGATTTAAATGCAACTGATCACCAATCAGATTTCAAATGTGTTGCAGTTCAAGGTCATGAAAAGTTTATATTGATCTTTATAGACAGCTGATAGATATAGGTTTTGATGATATAATTATTATAAGTTAGAATTAATACCAATATAATAAACCTTTGGGGATTTGGGGAAGTTCTGGTCTACCTGATCTTCACTGTAGCAAGGTGAGAAGTTAAACTGCTGCAGAAGTTAGAGCAGTAAAAGCTGGAGCAATGAGTGGAAACTAATTTGTATCTTATCACCACATTTAAAGAGAGTAAAGAGCTATTAATCACTGGATGCCGATGGCTTAGTCTTCCTTATGGACCATGGAAACTCCTGAAATGTTGGGTAGTGGAAACGGTGCAGAATTGTTCAGTGGATTCATGGGTCACATACAGTAGTAAATTCAAGCTCACCTGGATGGCACACGCAGCTCGTCTCATGTCGACAAAGTGCTTCCGCTCCAGCACGGCCCTGAAGCGGCGCTGCAGTGTGACGATTCGCCGCAGCACCCCCTGATGGAGGAGGGTTTGAAGTCGCTGGCGCTCCACCTCCCGCAGGAACACCTGCATCATAAAGGAACATTTGAATGTTTCACAGACTCAAACACACACTGTTTGTCTCCAATGTGTAAGACAGTACAACAAAGAAAAGTGATAAAGTGGTTTTCAATATTCATACCATCGTGTTGCCCACTTGATACCCAGAAGGCAGCAGGTGGATCTGTCTGAAAAACTCCCTGATGCCTGACTTGGTTGGGCTCGTGCCTCGAGGCAGCAGCACGTGGAAGTGACGCACAAAGTCCTGCAACGTGATTTAGATACAGTGAGGCTACATAAGAGTCACCAGTTACTCTGGCACATTTCATTATATTTATGAATCTTCATTTTAGAAATCATGTTTCAAAAATAACAGTAAAATGATCCTATTCTCAGTAGATGTATAACTGTGAATCTCAAAATAACTAAATAACTAAGTAAAATAACTAAAATAACTAAGTATGTTGAGGTATACCAAGAGTGTGACTCATGGTCTCAGAGCACTTACACACATGCTAAGAACAAATGTGCTGTAAAAAATTTAAAGCACAACAAAGCCGCACAATGATAAACAAACACAAACATATCAGCAACAAATTAAGTAAATGAAAGGAAAATATACATCCTCATCACTGCATGATGACACAATGATACAGTTAATTAATACAGCAACACTGCAGATCTGCTAAATGTTACACTGCAGTAGGACAGGGTTACCTGGAAGGTGTACTTGATGCTGTATCCTGATTGGCGGATGCGGACAGTTTCCAGCATCCCTGTGTATCTGAGTTGTCTGAGCACCAGAGTGTCATTGAAACGCAACGGCAGCTGAGAGAGAGAGAGAGAAAGAGAGAGAGAGACAGACAGAGAGAGGGTAAATTTGAGGAAGAAGATAAATCTGTTACTCATTACCACGAGCTCTGTTCCTCTGCAGCAGAAGTTACCTTCTCAGCGTTGGATCGAATGCACTTGACGAAATACGGCTCGGACTGATCGAGCGTCTCCATCAGCTTATTGAGGGAAGCCTGCAAACACAAACAACTGATGTCATATGCTCAACCAAATAACAACAAAGAAGTGAATTGATGTTAAAGGTTAACATGATAAAACGTTTGTCTTGTAAAAAAACTTCATTTACGATTTAAGATTCACATTAAGTTGCCTTGTCATCATAGATGACAGGGATTTCCTTTGGTGAGTTCACACAAAACAAAAAGTGGCAAAAGCATAAAAACAGCTTCTGTTCAACAGCTTCTAAATAAATGTCTTTATTTGTTCCACAATATCAGAATCAGAAGTACTTTATTAATCCCCGTATGTATCTTACAGTGTGAAAAAGCAGTTGAATAGAAAGTAATATGTTCATAGGAGTGTGTAAAATAACTTCTTTGTGTACAATATTCATGAAAAGTTTTTATTCTTGCAAATACTGCCTTTGCTGTCACAGATGTTTTTGTAATCCTTTGTAATTCTCCAGCAGAGGGCGACAGCAGCACTGACCTGGAACTGTGCACTGATGCTGGGCGGCTTCTTCTTCTTGTGCAGGTGAAGCAGAGACTTGGTGATGCGGTCGTGCAGCGTCACGCTGCTCAGGTAGCGCAGGGACTTGACGTCCAACAAGTGCTGCACGTGGAAAATGACATATTCAACGGATCAGTGTATTGGTTTGTATATAGATAGAGTTTAGAGATAGAGTTGCATTCTACTGCCAGGTCTGTGTCTTACCTTGGGAAGGGTTGGCTTGCTTTTGCAGTTTTTGTTTCTCCTAAATGTGAGAAATGTTGTTTTTGTAAGCAGATATGAAATAAAATATTCATAGAAAAATAACAACAATGCATTTTTTCATTTGACAGACTCAGGGTTCCTTGTGATTTTCTCCTGTGAATTTCCCTTGAACACACTCACTCTTTCTTTCTGTCAGCTAAGAGTATATTATAAACACTCCGGGCTCATATTAAAGACATCAGCACAAATATTAGACCCTGCAGCTGAGAGTCCACATGTCCATTAGCTCAGACCAGCAGATTAATTAGATATTTTATCTGACATACATCCAGTACCTGTGTTGGAATTAGGGCTGCAATGATTACTCAAGTTACTTGAATAATTAAATTACAAAACAATCCTGTTCATTTCACAGAACTATATACTGCTAAATGGTCACTGTGTCTAGCATGGACAACCTGCTGTGGACAGAATAACTCTTGTGTATTATAACTCGCCGGTGTCAACACTCAAGGACTAAAATAATCGATAGCTGCAGCTCTAGTTGGAATCAGTATCAACAGTTAAACACCGGTACTCACATTAGGATACCCTGAGCTCTCTCCAGGAGCTTGCTGTTGGTCGAGTTGAGGAAGATCCCGTCTTCCTCCAGGGCGGGACTTCCTGTTGAGGACAGACGACTCGACCTGGAGCTGCGACCGTTGCAGCCAACGCCATAGCCATCCCTGCAGGGGGACGGAGAAACAGTTATTGGTCTCACAACGTCACTTGATTCAACGTTGTCCACATCCATTAACTCAAGCAGGCAGCAAGACAATCTATTCCGTCCAGACGGTCTCTTTGTCTGCATCAGAGATAGTAAATGTTGGATGTCATAAAACCTTCCACAACATAAACAAATCTGAGGTTGTATTCTTTTCTATTAAAAGAATGAAGTGTGATAGAAATGTTACAGTGCATTTTATGCAGGTTCCTGTTTAAGGTTTAAGTGAATGAATGTTCTTCTTTATGTCATGCATTTATGTAAAAGAAAAAACAAACTTGGTGATATAATCAGTGTCCTATCTTTTAAACTCTAATGTTAATATCAGTCTTTTATATTGTGACTCACCAGCTGGCTTTCTCATTCAGGGCGTTGGTGCCTTGAAGATCGGACAGAGGAGTGCGGGGATTCTTTCTTGTGATACCTGGATGGAAGGAGAAAAGGAGAACTGGATGATGGATTGGTCAAGGCATTATGACCTTAAGAAGTTATTTTAGTAGGTAGTCCCAAAGAGGGTTTTAAACTCTGACAACTCAAATAGGTTTATTGTTTATTTGTTTTAGGTCAAGATGGTTAGGATTAGGATTGAATTATGCTAATGAATGTCCTCACTAAGATATTAGGTTGTGTGTGTGTGTGTGTGTGTGTGTGTGTGTGTGTGTGTGTGTGTGTGTGCATGTTCCTTACCTTAGTGGTTTTGCAGTGGAACATTAATTCACATGGAGACATTACATATAAAAACAAGCGGCTAATGAGCTGGGTGTTCTCTTGTTAAAATTTAAACTCACTGCTTTTACTATGCAATAACTTATTGCAAGAGCTCACACACACACACACACACACACACGCGCACACACACGCGCACGCACACACACACACACACACACACACACACGCACAGTCACAGAATTACATTTCTAAACACACTTATTTACTTCTGTGTTAAGAGCTGACTAATACCACCCTGTGAAAGCAACAGCTTAAACTGGAAGACTATAAAAATAACAACCCATACATACCACCACCTCTTAACTCACACTGAATACTATACCTTTTTCTTGTTGGATTAAAACAGTTAATAATGTACAAATGATAGTGTGCTGTTTTATGAGGGGATATGTGCCAGACTATGTCTTGGCTGGGAGCAGCTACTCCCTGGAGTCTGGCAACTCTGGTGGTGTTAATCTCCTCATCATACTTTTCGCAGAAAATAATTCCAAAAACTACAACTGTACTTTTTTAAACCAATCCAATGTATTGATCTAACTGGGCAAGTTGTGATTGTTGCTTTGTCTACTGACTGAGGGATTAATCAGTGCAGGGCTACATTTCCATAATGTTGAAAAGAAAAAACCCTGGATGACTGAAATTGATGTGGGAGGTTATATACCAAAGCGTAGTCCCTATAATAATAATAACTGGGTGTCTTTTAGTTAGAAAGTCTGGTGCATGCCCGCATCTTTCCAGCCCCATGCCATCAGTTTATGATGATACAAGAATTCCCATTTGCATCTCAGAACTGCTCCTCCAGAGCCACAGAACACATCATACAGCTGTTTTAACAGGCTGAGTGGTACTAGCCATGACTACAACACTGATGCCAGTGTGTGAAATCAGTGGAGTCTCCCTTTAACACAGGAAAATCTCCAGAGAATTTCCTTGAAAATCAGTTTCAATGGCGACAGCTGTTCAGTGGAGTTATGTGCGTGAAAGCAAACGGCTGTTTTGCAAACACAATGACGCACAACTTGTATGCATGAACTCGGACGTGTAGGCACATGATGACAAACTCAAGCACACAAACACATGGTTATCAGTAACACATGATCAAGGATGAGCATAAAATGGAGAGATTCCAGGGGTTTCATTAAACACTGCTGGTCCACATTGGGCTGATTCATTTGTCTGATCACTCGTCCGTGCTGATAAGTCTGCTGATAAGCTTTGCTTCTCAGTGAGTCAGTCTGAGCAGCACGCAGAGAGACCAAGATGTCTGATTACTAATGTCCTATTAACAGCTGTAATAAATGCAGCTCACTGAGGCTGAAAATCAGAAGAGATCTAATATTGGGAAAGTATTCGTTTCTCCCAGCAAATAAAAAGGAAAGTCACAATTCAGATTCAAATTGAGGCGGATTTAATACTTAGCTTTCTTTATCCCAAAAACATACTGTGATCATTTCAAATAAAACACACACTCACAAAATTTTGAAAAAGAAACTAATCAGGCTGAAGGACAGGTTAAAAAAATTGCAATGTTTTATCTATTTTAAATAATCTTTTATTTATTTTAAATGTATTGTATATAATTGTATGTGATGTATTTATCCCTGCTCATTCAAAGTGGTTTCACTATGTGTCGATACTTTGAAGGGTTGTGACTGAACAGAAGCACGTTTTGCTTTTCTCTTAGTTGTGTCGTCCACCTCCTGTTTGCAGAAACATATTATGAGGTGCTTTCACCTTGAGTGGACCGTCTTAACTAGAAGGTGAAAACAATTTCCTACCAAGATACATGATGCCATAAAAAGTCCAAATAACAATCAGTTTTACTATTCGTGCACAACATGGGGCAGAGGGGCTTGTGTTTTTTGGAAGAACTTACTGTATTTCTCATCTTTGCATCTTTGAAGGATCTCAAGGCTCCTCTGGTGAACCGGGTGGTGGAGGAAACTGAAGCTGTCGACAGTTTTGACAACAGTACAGGGAACTGCTGCATCGTTTGCTAAAACAATGAGAGAGGGACAGAGAAAGACAGAGAGAGAGAGAGAGAGAGAAAAAGAAAGGGACAAGGAGACTTAATGTTTGAAATGAAGCATCTGCATTTTCTTGCAGAACAAATTAAAAGATTTAAATTCCATAAACATTAAAAAAGGGGTTAAAGAAAAGACACAAAACCCTCTGAGATAAGTCAGTGGTGACCTTTTCAAACACTGCACTGCAACGTTCTTCAGTTAATGTAAATAAACACAGGAGAAGAAGATGAAACCCCCTCCTCCTCCTCCCCATCATCATCATCATTAACAGCAGAAGCACATCTCCTCACCTCTGTAAACACACCCTGTTGTTCTTGGCCCCATTAAAACAGGAATTTGGACCTCACAGTACAGAGCGTAGCTTTCTCTACAGTAATGAATTGTAGCTCAGTTAGTTTACAGCAAGAGGGTGTTTAGTGGTTCAGATCGTCTATTGGGAAACGGTCCCACTAGAGCATTTGATGGGACAAAACAAGATAAAAAAAAAAACAAGCCATTCATATTTCTAACAAAATACAGGAGGACTAATTAGTTTATTTTGGGTTTAAAATAATTTAACAGTAATTAGGGCCACAGCTCAGGAATTATAGACATTTTTTGAGGGATAAATTGGCTGTTGAATTTCTAAAAATGTAAAAAGAAAAAGAAAGGTGCCTTTGCAATTTTCTTGAGTGAAAAGGAGTGTCCTCAAATAAAATGTGTTTTTATTGAAAAATACAAAGATATTCCACCAACAATGATATAAAACATAGAAGAAAAAGTCTAGATAACCAGTTGTTGAGCCTTTTTACTTACTAACTAATTAATGGACTAATTGTTTAAGCAGATAATGTGACACAAAGCTGTAGTATAATTATAATTACAATACAAAAATATGTTTCATGCTAAATAAATGACACTGCATGAACTTTGACAGGTAATAGTGTTTAACTATAGTTACTATAGTAACTGTAATTGACTGAGGATTTTTCCTGTAGGCTGCTGTCACATTCTGGATTTATCGACCTTTGCTCACCAGTTTTTTTGTCGGTGTGTTTGCGGCCGGCCTCCCTGAAAGCCACCAGGGCTCTGAAGTAAGCTCGCAACACGGCCCAGCGGAAAGTCGCCACAGGGTCGATTCCCATCAGGCCACAGATGAAGGCGTTCTTGCTACTCTTCAGCAAGGCCACTACATCGGGTCGCATGTGGTCGGTGTTCTTCTCCCTGAAGTCCTGAGTGAACGAGAGACACGTGCATCCCGTAAAGTTTGTATCATCATAATGAAGTTAAGATGTTTCTGCATCCTCAGGCTCTCATTGATATAGTGTGTGTATCACAACATCATAGACAGAAAAATCATCCACAGACGGACAGTCATCCACTCAAATCAGCAAAAACAGAAGTTACTGTTGGTGCTGAGCCTTTTATTGTGAATTAAACAGTGGAAAGCCAGTTGGCAGCAGATTTTACAAATATTACAACTATTTACAGGCGAACATTTAACTGCTGTTACTCCACAGTTAAAGGAATAGTTTGACATTTTGAAAAGGAGCTTCTTCTCTTTTTTTTCTCAGTGTTGTGTAAACACCACAGCTCTATCATTCATAGTTCTGCACTTGGTTGCTAATGTGAAAAGTGACACGGAAAGCTACAAACAACAAACAGAGCAAAAGAGGAAGAGGGTAAACGATCCGATCGCTCTCTCTCCTCCACGATGACCAATCACAGATGGAAGTAAATGTCAGATCATCAGGAAGTTACACAAATGGTTGGACGAGGGCATAACCCTTCGACTCAACATCCATGTTTCCTGAGTGTGTCTGTGCTGACTGTTGGAGAAATGCAACATGCAAAAAGAAAGAAGCAGAAGCAGGATCCAGACCTCCTTCATCAGAGAGGTGACCCCTGTAAAACCACGACTTTTAATTTTACTGTTGGTTTTTGTATCAATGAAACAAATGGTTAGTGAGCTTTAGTGGAGCTGGTATAAGGCTGGACAGTTTCCCTGTTTACTGACTTTATGCTATGCCAAGATAACCAGCTGCTGGTTCTATGTCCACATTATTTATACAGCAGGAGAGTGGATCACATCAATTTATCCACTGACTCAGAAATCTTCCATCTGTATGTGAAACGCACATCTCAAGACCCGTTCATCTTATCAGCTTTGCACTTGGCATGTGTCTTTTCACTGCGGCTCACATATCTCTGGCATGTATAGTTACGGCCTAAGAAAGTGCAGTGAATTAGGTGGGATTTGGATACGCAATTCCTTCAGTTTTAATACAATATGAATAAACAGGCAACTGGCACTCTGTAGCTCATCACTTACAGTCATCAATGTCAGTAATATTATCGAGCAAGACAACAAATGTTGAACTGTTCCTTTAATATCTATGTTTGGCTCAAGAGACGAGTCTTTCACTTCTTTACATTAAATATAAAGAAATGTTTCTCTCCCACACATATGACTGCAGAAACCATCACCTCTTCTTCTGCCCCAGTAACTGGATCTTCTGACCAATGCTGTGCTATGATAACAAACTATAAACCCTAGAACATATTCTCTCTCCATGTGATGCCAGTCAGCTGTGTGCAGATTTCACAAACACATTTCACGACTGCGCTTCTCACTACACTTTTCACACCAAACAACTCCTTGGCTCTCAGTCGATGCGGGATACAGTGCCTCTCCACATCCACAACGACTGACTGTTACAGATTTATATTATAGAGTCAAACAACAATATGCTCGGCCCTCCCAGCACATGTGCTTCTTATCAAAACGCAGCTCGGGGGGAGACGACGACAGAGAATTAGATTTGGCTGGAAAAATAGGTCGACAGAACAACAGGTAGGTCTGCTGCAGGGTCCAAGGACCAGTGCCTGAACCTGCTGGGTTAGAACTCATTTTTTTGTCGCATCACTAGGGGTAAATGAAAGAGTTCTGGTTTCAGTTGTGTTTACACATTAATAAATGTCTCTTTATAGAAACAGGATGTCCACCAAAGTGTCCCCCTTGCGGCTGTTTACAGTATCATTGGTAAATCTGTAAATGCATCAAACACATTTAACCGATGGACATTCTCACCAGAACTTGGGTCTCACCTTGACTCCATACTTGACTTTACCAGCGTAGTGTCTGATGATGAAGGCAGGCTCCATGACAGCAGGGAACTCGATGTAGCTGTTTCCTTCATGCTGACGCTTGAACTTGTCCAGCAAGGTCTGATTGGAAGCCTGAGGGAAACTAGACCAACAGAGATTTTTTCAGTTTCAGGTTCAAACCACAAAGAATCAAAATGACATCAGAGAGATTCAAAAATGTATCTTGAACACACCAACAGTAAACGATAAATTAAAGTCAAGTCTTTAGATATTTATGCAAACTGTTGTATAGAACATATATATGGCAGAGAAAAACTAAAATGAAGCGGTTCTTGTTGACATGTGACAAATCAAGTCAGTACTGGTAGCTGGTAAAGCTGGTAAACTAATGAAGCAAACTGTTCTGTGAAGAGGTTTTTCTGCCTTGATTGTGTTAATAACAGATTAATTAATAACAGAAAAGAGTCCTTCAAGAAAGCGCTGAAAGAAAATCTGTGAATTTCAGCTCTGGTAAGATTGCTTTGGTGTTATTTTTGTGTTTTTATATATTTATATTATTTTTTTATATATTGGTTGGCAATGGGTGCTCATGCTTAAATTTAACATGTTCACATGTTCAGAATTTTTACTCTTTTATTTGTTTTTATTATTTGTAGTAGTAGTATTTGTAGTAATCATTTCAAATTACTAATTTTATTTAATTCTGTCATAGTGCCACCTACTTGCAACAAGAAGGACACAGTGTCTCCCCAAGAATGATTTAAAATGGGAGAGTTGTCTCTAATGTTACTGAGATTTTCTGATGACCTGCATTTATTAGGAGCACCTTGTGTGAATTTAAGAAAAGGCTACAGGTCCAATTCTCCAGCTCCGTTTCCAAAATCCTTGTTTAGATTTAGTGTTACAACTTAGATTTACAGTGCCTCTACTTTCACATTGGTTTTGTTGTTTCCACCTTTGCTGCATGGTTATTTCACCTCTTCACCGTTGACCTCGGTTGTCTGGAACATTCCAAAGTGCCTGTTTCATGTCATCTAAACCTCTCCTCTCTACAACCACTGAAACACATTTCTGCCTCAAGTGTATCCACAGGGGGGGTCATAGCTTGGTACTGTACAAATGAACCCCCCACACTCGCCCCCTATCCTGCAGTAACTTAATCCACTTCTCCAGAGGCCCTGGAGCTCGGTGAGCTCCGCTAACAGTGAAGGATGAGATCTCTAAGCATCTTTTCTTGTGTCATCGTTTAGTATGAAGATCCTTCCTGTGGCAGCATAAACCCCAAGAGAGTTCCTGCTCCCTCTCATTTTTTTTCTTTAGAGATCTCCTTTGATCCTTATTCTAAAAAAGTGGTTTTCCTCCTACACACACACAGCATATACTGTACACACACCATTTCTTCCATTCCAGGCGTTATTAGATCCAGATGAACCAGTTATGCTAAGTGGCAAGTATGATGACAGCTAACGCAGATAAATATGGCTGCGTGTGTACTGCTTGATGTTTTTACGCAAGGGGAGTGGGAGAGCACTGGAATTGATTTATGGAGACATAGAGAGAGACATAGAGGCAGAGTGCTGACCTGCAGGAGGAGAGCGTTTCACAATAGATAGAGAGGGGAGAAAAATAATTTTAACAGGTTCCAGAGATGCTGGTGGAGGAATCGGCATGGTCTTTATGTTAAGTTTAGTCCTGGTAGGAATCCCAGCATTGGTATCAACCATACTAATAATCAAAAGGAATGCAGAGGGAGCAGTTTGTCTCTTGGATTCACCAGTTAGGTATAAAAATGCTGTTTGTGCATCAGTGATTAAAAGGTCATTGAAACAAAGTTTGCTACAATGAAAAAGGTTTTTCTTACGGTAAAATGTCAGGCATAATTGAAAACTGTGTTTTTAGTATAGTCATAAAAACATTGCAACACTCAAGATTCAAGTTGGTTTCAAGTTGAAGTTTACAAATCCAATTAATCAGGTATCTTAGGATGTGATCTGATGCAAACACAACCTTCCCTCGGCAAACCATGTGGCTGATCTGATCTTTAATCTGATTGTTATGATTTCATTTGATTTATGAATACTGTTTAAGTAACCAGGACAGTGATTCGTCTTACGATGGATTTACCCTCAGCACAGTAGTAGGCTCCGCCACAACTACGAGTGATTAAAGCCATAATAATAAAAAATAATTCTTGAGAGTCGTTATTGAGAAGAAAGTCGCAATATTAAGAGAATTCAGTTGTGATTTAATTAAAATATCATTATATATATATATAACTCCCAAATGTGTAATCATTGTATAAAATCCTAATGAAAAACATACAACTCCCATTCAGAGTTAGTGTGTGTGGCAAACTGCTGCTTCTTAAAGCATCAGCTGCAGTAGATTGCGTACTTGCACTCCTCATCCAGCAGGTGGAACAGAGCTGTCGGTTTCTTGCTGATGAGATTGATGCAGCCACTGTTATCGATGTAGTCGATGTTGTGCCAGGTGATGCCCTCTGACCTGTACTCCTCCTGCAGGGGAAACACAGAGAGGGGTCAGAACCAGAACTGCTGTGGAAGCTGAAGGAAGGAAAAGGAAGGAAAAAAGTCACAGTTGACCCTATGGATTATTTTTGATCTTTCCCTTAATAAAAATGCCTCACACATATACAACTGGAGCACAATAGTCTATTGTTTGTCACCAAGCAGTAACAAAGGGACAAACAGGGAGTCAAAGGCAAGTTCACAGCGGGAAGAAAAGACAGGACTGATGCCTTGGCTGCTACACACGGTTTCTGGTGTATTTCCTCGAATAAATGTGTCCTATGTACTCAACTAAATGCCGGGACAGGACAGTCTATAATAAATATGTATAGAATGAAAATCTTGTGAAAACAAATGAACA
Source organism: Paralichthys olivaceus (assembly GCF_024713975.1). Classification (NCBI taxonomy): domain Eukaryota; kingdom Metazoa; phylum Chordata; class Actinopteri; order Pleuronectiformes; family Paralichthyidae; genus Paralichthys; species Paralichthys olivaceus. The sequence continues at coordinate 20,686,406 of NC_091099.1, forward strand.
GATTCTGTTGATAAAAACACCAGAGTGCTTTTACTGTGAACCGCCTGCAGTATGCACAGAAAATAGGCGATGACCCCAACTCTCAAGAAGAGCAGCGCAGCTCACACGCAGGAGAAGTTCCTGAGACAGGTAGGTCACACAGTGTAGTGTGGACACTCTAAGCAGATAACATGGATGCCAAAAAGAAAAGCAAGCAGTTTATTGACACACACACTGCTCACACATCCTGAGGGGGGATTTATTCTTCTAGGCAACCCTTTCCCAGGACTAAAAACCTGAATCCCCACCATGAAAACACCTGGCTGTTTGTTGGTTGTCAGTTAAACCACTGTCAGATGGTAACGTCTATGTGCCCCTGGGGGCCAATGATCACAAGGAGCTGGGATGAAAAGTAAGTGAAAGAAGTGGAAGGGGTGGTACATGTTTAACGCTGTCCTCTCCCTGGAAAGCTACTGTTTGACAAAGGTATGTAAGCAGTTCCTGTCCCAGTAGCTTAGCAGGTTTCAGTGTGTCTTACTGGTGGACGGTTAAAAAGGAGCATGCACACACAGCAACACTTCCTCCGAGGGTCAGCACCAGCAATCCACTGAGCTGAACTGAACACAAGGAGGGTGGTGCATCAGGCCAATACATAACGAAACTGATTCAAGAGTAAAAATAATTCTTTAGAATATGATACTTCTCATTGTTTTATTATTAAAGCATTTCCAGTAGTAGAAGAAAAGCACTGAAAGTATTTGGAAACAAAAGAGAAGCTTTTCCCTGTCCACATCTGAGAAGCTTCAGTGTGCAAACATATTTTTTTATCACAATCTGGCTCTCAGATGATGTCATATCATGTGTGCAATGCTGTCAAAATGCTCCACTGAGGAATATAAACATTTCACTGCCTTTGATAGAAATGAGTATGTTGTGCTGTTGGTCACGCTGAAGCAAAGGGGGGGTTACAAAAAAAACCATAAGGCCAAACCTCTGGGGATCACAGCTGTCTACAGACATTTTTTGGGATTCCAGCCAGAATTCCAATTTCCTTTGTTTTAAACAGGATCAACAGCAATGACGATGCCAACATATGGAGCATAGCACATGAGGTCTTGCTTTCTATCAATACATTTCACAATCAGACAGAAGGTAGAGAAAGAGAGAACCTAATGTGTCAGCTTCTGTAACTGAAATATTTCTGGTTATGGTGTAAGCAGCCAGCAAAATCGAATGTGTTTCCATTTAGCTTCAAAAGTTGAATTCCACTAAAGTTACTGCTGATCCTAACCGAGCAGTTTCAATGATGTCATACCCCCCCACTTCTTTGGCCGCTGCAGGGTTGAGTATTTTACTCACTATCTTACACCAAGGCAAAAAAGTGAGGCAACACAAGTGTCTCTGACAGCTTCAGACACAGTTCTCATTTCCCTGTCCACATTGTTTAAATAATGCACTTGCACCCATGGGTTTGTTGATCTTACAATGAGGGGCGCTCAGGTGCATTTGTTAGTGCATATTTGCTAATAGGCAAGTGCGCAAGACGTGTACACTCGTGCACACACACACACACACACACACACACACACACACAGAGGCTCTGCTCACATGAGTGAAACAGAGAAGTGTTCTCTATTACTTCCTGAAAAATTGACCCTGATATTAGCAACCCACCACTAACCCAAGTGATAGCACACATGAAAATGGTGGGTGAAAGCATTGCATTGTCTCTTTGTTTGTAAGCAAGATTAGGCAAATACTACATGCAGTATGGGTCAGGGAAGAACCCACTACATTTTAGTGTGGAACCGGATCCAGGATGTTCTTTTTTTCCCACTTTAACGTTGCAAGATAGGGTGCTTTTCAACATGTTGGCGATTTTCCTCAAGAAAAGTGCAGCTCGATTGAATTTAAAACGACTGGTGGGCCTTGGAAGAGATACGTGCCCTCCTGAGTGCCATAGGAGACCCAAGTACAAAGCATGTGCCCCTGGTGCAGCCACCTTCTGTGTTGCTGCTAAAGTAGTTAAGTGGATTTGAACATACCCTGAACACCGTTGTCCCATGTGCTTTACATCATTTAGATTGAGCCTGAGGTCTCTTTTTGTTCCATATTAGCCTATGAATGTGTTTATTGAGTTGGGAGTGAGAATGTGTTATTCTTTAAATAGTTTAAAAGGGACCCCTACAGGCAGAGCTATGTGAAGGATTCAGGTTCCCAATATACCATATCAAATGTATGATAGCAAACTGTCTCTGAAGGTAAATGTTGACCTGATATTGGTGCTCGTCAAAAGTGAGCAAACTTTATTTATTTAGAACTTTGCAAAACAGAAGTCACAAAGAGCTTTACATGAGAAAGTTAAGAGGGAGCAGAAGAGAGAGATTCTAACACAGAATTGTTCAAATCACAAAAATATTACATTTTAAATAAAACAAAAACAAGTGGGCTCCAAAATGTTATTTATTGATTTTTTTTTTTTTAAGACGTGCACTTTGGGATCATGCTCTGGAAACCATAAATACTCATTCCCAATTACATTGCCAACCAAATTGCCGCCCTTCATTTGTTAGTGTGCCTCAAATAAACTTCTTGCCAGAGTCTTAAAGCACCTCCTCTCCACACCTTCCTAGAAACTGCATCTCACAATTTCTGTGACCTTTCAAAACAAACACTCCGACAGGAACTCCCATAATGCCATGCAGAGGCCAGGTATTCGGAGGTGAGAGGGTAAGAAACTTCTTCGAGTTTCAGTCACAAAACAACCTCCATGCGCAGGAATGTGTAAAATGACTGGAACTGACCCAGCTGCAGATAGGACTGTGCATGTGTGTATTATGAGACAGGGGTAAAGTATTCAAAGCAGCAACTAGAGAACTTTTTTGAAGGCGTTCAGAACATGTGGTATGTTTAACTCCAATGCTCAGAGATGATGAGGCAGAACCAAAAACAGGGCTGTGAAAAAGTTTGAAGTGAGTGCTTTTATCTAACTCAACACTGACTGATGACTGACTCAGCTCATCTGTCTGGCTTTGTTGTGCCTGTGAGAGAGTTTGTGAAAGCGTGTTGGGTCGGAGTAGACAATAAGATGCGGACACATTGATAAAGAGAGAGGCGCACAAACACATCAGCGATTTTACTGCACACATGCATATTTATGGGAACAGGTCGGCCCAGCAGACAGAGCCGCAAGAAAGCTGTGACTCAGTATGGGAAGCACGCACAGATGCTGGCTCAGCTACGCTCCAGTCAAACGGCACAATGACTGTGAGACTGTCCACCAACTAGGAAACAGCTGATTCACATTCTTTTTACTTGACCTCTGATTACACTAGCTGCTGCGGCTGAGCTGAAACAATTATTCAGCATTTGATATGTAAAACAGGTAAAACAAGAGTAAGACAACAGCAAGAGCACAACGGTTCAGGTTCTGTGACTACGTCACAAGTGCTTAATTTGGATTTACTGCTCAGATCTTTGGTTTGGTAGTTCACATTATTCTAATAAACCTTTGGATTGAGGTGGCACTGGATGTCAGCATTCAACAGGGAATCCTGAGCTGGTTAGTTGGTTGGTTCTGTTTCACCCAAATATCATAAACATCACATCGAAGCTCTGTTACAGATGTAGTCACTATAACTGCTTTAAGATATGCACTGAACTGCAGGGATCCTCCAGACTTTCTCCAGATGTGTGTGTGAACGCAAATGTCTGAGTGAGAGCCTCTGGAGTTTCTGCAGTCTTTCTCCATCCGTGCCCTCTAGTATAAAATACACGGGTACTCCAGAGGAGCCGATGTGAGAACACAGCAGGCTAGATATCACTAGGAGGTAACTTGGGTGAATTGACCTTTTAAAGTGAGCAAAGAGAACATAAACAGCCAGAGATAAAACAGATATTGGGGCATAAAATCGACAGCCACAGATGTAGAAAGCCAAGTCTAAATTCAATCTGTGAGCAATAAAAGCTGCTCTGAGGAAAGCAGGGCGTTCTGTTACAGTCGATGAGGTTGGTCAGGATTTGTGGCCTCCCCTCTGTCCATTAGTCAACTCTGCGTCTGTTCTCTGCTGTGTAATGCAGTGCAGCATTTAACTGGCTTGAGGTGTGTTTGGCTCGGCGCCCTGGTGTGGAGGTGTGAGGGAGCTTTGTGTTGTTCTCCGTCTCTCCTGCTATCTCTGTATTCCTTCTTTCTTTTTCCTCTCTTTAAGCATCCATCTCTTTTTTATATGACAGCAATGTTTTTATTCAGTAGAATGAAAGAACAGTGTTGCAATCAAGGGAGCTGAAACTGGTTCTAATGGTTCAACCCAGAGGGCTTTGCTGTTAATGGTTTAGTCCAATTGGGAATCTGTCAGCTAGCATGACTCACACAAAACATGTCAAGTGGTGAGCTGGGCTGTATGATTGCAAAAAATCTGCATTAAATTGTCAAGATTGCTTTTGAGATCTATGAATAAAAGTACAACAATTTAGAAATCTGCACTTTCTATTGGAGAAGGAGAACCAAATATTTAGAAAATTCCCTGGCTCTTATACTTCTACATTTACTGCTGGGATAAACTCAGTCACATTAGGTAACAGGAATCTCCCACTTCTATCATATGAAGGGAAAGCTGGCTGCATGTTTTGATGATATCTCCTGAATTGAATATGATACAGTATTTGCCTAAGGCGGTGGCCATCATGCGTTGTCTCCCTTTCATAAACCATTCTCACACACAGGAGAGAAATCAAGCACCATCAGACAAGTACAGAGTAAACAGTCCTCACACAGACTCCTCCATCCAGCTGAGGGCTGGAGCTGTTGTGCTCCTATTTGCCTTGGCTGCTGTTCTGAAGGCAAACACACACAGTGCTGATAAGACCACCTGATTGGCTGGAGGCAACAGTGGTGGAGGGGGTGATTAGTGAAATCACCATTTCTAATTTAGACTGACTTACACAAAGCAGTGGTACGCACTTTTTCCAAATCAATGTTCATTGATCTTGATTTCAGCTTTGAGCCCTGGAGACCTCACAACGTCTTTAAAAGCTCAAAAAACATACTTAAAGGTTATATATGCACAAGAGTTTAAACGATTATATAGCAGCCAACTATTTTCTATGTAAAGATGCAGCTAAATAATAGTGTACTGCACAGAGAATGAAGTCACATCTGAGCATCTCTGTTCTTTGGTAGCCAGTGTGGGAGTGTGCCAGAGTCGAGGGTGGCTGGGTGGGGGGGGTCATCCTGCCAATGCACGAGCTGAACCAATCGTGACGTCTCAGCCAGTTTTTATATATTCCAATAACTGTTAAAACCGAACTTATCAGAATCATGAACATTATTGTTGTTACACCAAATTAAATATTTTTTTCCACCATAAATGTGAAAGACCAGTTTTTGGCAAAAGAACAGGATACCACTTGTACACGTTGCTAAAGAAAAAGGAAAACATACATTTTACATTATTATCTATAAGGTTCAGCAGTTCATTCAAACAAAAGACCTCAAGTTAGAAAATCTTGGGTTTCTAAGTTTTTGTAAGTGAATTAAAAATTACTTGTACATATTAATAATATAGTTAATATATAATCTTACGTTATGCAAACAGCAACGATTCTAAGGTCAAGAATAAGGTCAAGCTTACTGCACCGTAATTATGATTTGATTTGATAATCTTGGGAACATTTTTAAGGTAACTGAAGGCTGGCTGATCTGAGGTCAGCACAGTTAAAGACTCAACACAATGCAACAGACAAGGTGTGGAGAGCTTTCTGTCCTATGACGTCAAAGTGAAGGCACAGGGGGCCTGTAGCATGAACCCACAACTTTATTCAAACAAACACAAATCAGCAGAGATCTGGCAGTCCTCGATGAGGAGGCTACAGCGACCTGCCTCAGAGGGGCTCATGGAGCTCAACTCCACCTCAACTGTTGTCTTGTCAAACAAACTCACCAGCGGCAGAGAGCCAAAGATTTGGAGGACCCCAGTGATTTAAGGATAATAAACGTGAACTCCGCTGATACAATATCGGGCATGGCCCTGTGAGGGCGAGCAGCTCATCAGCACTTGGACACTTATTAGCTGAACATAACATTTGAACAAATCTTCAAGAGGTCCGATCAAAACAGAGATAACCATCAAGGAGCACCTGCTGACCCAAAATGACAGACAACGCCAAAATAAAACTGTTTTTTAAACCTGCCTGTGAATGGGCTGTTTGCCTGGCCTGTGATAATGCTCTGAGGTTACTTCAGATTTACTGTATTTCTTGTCATTAGTGAGTCCTCCTCAAACAGTTCTTCAATGTACTGTCACTTTTTATTGTTTGTGTGCTGGACTTCTGAAATACAGCTCGATATAAAGTAACAAAAAAGCAACAAAACCAATATTTGCTTTTCCTTTTTAACAAATTGCTAAGGGGTTCACAGGTCTACCACTTCCAAACAATCTCTAGACTGGTTCCTGAGAAGACCAAACCCCTAGGGAGGTTGCTGGATGTCACTATGTTTCTGCTATCAACGGTTGCAGTTGTCCCTGCCCGACCTGTTCTATGTCTGCTGCTCAGTACACCAGTAGTTCCCTCCTTTGTCAGGATATTGTACAATGACTTTACTTCATCTTCCCTATTTTCTCTATTCTCCAAAATGGCTTTCTATGCTCCTATTGACAATACACTGGCCTACATGTTTGTTTATCCTAACAACAAGTGTAGTATTCACAGGTGAATCCCAAGGCTTTAACCAAGAGTAGACATTCAGAGCTATTTAATGTTTGAACAACAGACTAGAAACACCATCAGTCACAGATTTTAATACTTGAAAAACTTGAAAAATGGGTAGGCTCAAAGAGTAGGTGCAATGTCATCTAGATCTAAATATCAGAGAATAAAAGCTGATATTCTGAGCTCTTGTCTCATGTTTTCTTTTGACTTTAAACTGTAATAACTTCAGTGTACAACAAAGGAATTGGCCCGAGAGTGCTTCAACGTTAATTTTTACAGTCACAACCTGCAGCAGTACACGTTACAGCATGCAGTGTGTGTGTGACTGTTTTTATGTGTGTGTGTAAGGCCTGAGGGCTGACTGTCAGAAACAGATAACAGAACCATTAGTGTGGGCAGATCGGCAGTTTGTGATCTCCATCGAGATCTGAAGGCACATCACTGCGCTCGTTTACTGAAACGCTGCTCTCTTTTTTCCACACTGGTTAGCCCTCAGCTACAGACCCGCCTTGCTGAGTTGCCACGACCTATCGGGTTGGTTAGAGTGAGACAAGAGGTGACAGCTATTGTGACACAGTCCAACTGATAGAGATTCATTATCTCCCCAAAACATGCCTCTCTCTCTCTCTCTCTCTCTCACTCTCTCACTCTGCTCTCTCTCTTTCCAAGCTCCCTGGCTTGTTCCATGGATGAGGAGAACAAAATAAAACACGCATGCAGAATATTAAGTGGTTTGGCAGTTGGTATCTGAATAAATGAGCATAATGAATACATAATACTGCTGGTCAGGGATTAGTGGTTCAGTAATAGGCCTTTTGAGTGGAAGGGGGTGGGTGGGGGTGGTGGTTATGATGCAGGAGCTGACGTCTCTCTTAACAGCACATGTGACTGTAAGAGCAATGGTAAAAAAATGAAATTAAAAGAAGAGAGAGCAAGGCCATTCAGCATAAACCAAAAATAAATAAATAAATGTCGATAGCCTCATAAATCTATTTGCTAAGGTTTTAGTATTAAACACGCACAGCTCTGTCGGACTTCTGCACTCTAACCCAGCCTGTTCTGGTCAGTTCTCCTGACCTGTCACTTTGATTAGTGCGTGTGCTAACTTAACCAAGCAACATAATTGCAGCTGTTTGCACTGTATGTCGGGGGGGACGTGGCGATCCGGCAAAAAGTACTCAAGGGAATGATCAACCTGCATGGTCATGGTTGCTTGCAAATCTGATAATGTTAGTCTGGTACTAGAAAAGTAAAGAATAAAGGGTTGTCAGATTCTTCTATGAATCATATTATGATACCATCAAGGTGATAACAACATGCGCGATATACGTATCACAAAAGACGGCCATGTATTCATGCACTGCATGCAAATATACTCGGCAAATCAGATGGATAATAAAGATAATCAGATAATTGATGGGCCTGTCCAGGGTTTTTACTCCATAGAGAAGTGCTGGGCCCAGCTCAGTTTGGCTCGATGCGGTTGGCAGTGCACAGCACGAATGATAGAGACACAGAGAGGAGAAGTAAATTACTGACAGAGCTGCTGAAACTCTAAAACATAACTTTTTTACAGTCCAAACATCTATGAAAACACCCCGAATGATCACTGTCATCAGACTTAGTGGAAGTGATGACAATTCTAACATGCAAAAGATGCAAAAATGAAGCAAACAAGAAAAAAAGAAAACAAATGTGTTCAGATGAAAAGCGCGTACACGAAGAAGACACCATCGAAGATGTCAGGAGTTTGTGGTGACAAGAGCTGATGCCGGTGTCTTGACCCCAAGAAACGTGATCTCTGCAGTGGAATTAATATGTCACTTCCTGCCTTTGCCTGCTGCACCCGGCTGCTCCACCTTTCACCTGAATAATGTGGAGGAATTGATGCTCTTGTGAATGCGTCCGTGCAGAAAACCTCCTGCTGCGTTGTGAAAGGCAAACTGTGAGTAAACTCTGTAGCCAATTCTCCTGATTTTACTTGCAGGTCATGTCTGAAAATAGCTTTAGAGGAGAGTTGCACCAGTTTTACAAATCAGTCTCTTTAAGAGTCTTGGGAAGTACTACTGCATATGTGAAAAATAAAGCAGAGAGAGTTGCTTGAAGTCTGACAAATTGTCTTGTGATGATACAGTTACACACACAAACACATGAGGCTGACTGAGGAAAAGTAATACCGGACTAAGATAAACTTTAGCACTGAATGAATGTAGGAAGGAAAATAAAAAAACTAGCAGGATCAAAGAGTAAGGGAGAGAGTCAGGGAGGCAGAGGAAGGTTCTTTGTAGAGCGTTTCATGGTGAAAGCAGGGTGGTGGTGGTGCTTCAGAGAGGACAAAGTGAACACAGTGGAAAGGACTGTGGAGGTGCAGATCCTCACACAAAGCGATGGTCAATTCAACCTTATTGTTGCAGAAGAAGTCATGTGTTGCTAAAAAGCAGAATCACTTGCCAACCAGCGTGGAGAAATGTGGCCTGTGTTGTTAACAGCAAGACTACTACTCGAACCAGACTGAAGCTTTCTGCAAGCTGCTGAGGCTCTGTTCTGATAGGGTTGGGCAACAGGACGAGTAAATCGATTGACTGAGCCCTTAGTAGGTGGTTTTTGGGGCAATTTGTTGTATTATTTTGCGTATATAATGGTCTACCTCCTTCAGATTAATTCAACAATTAATCTGCAAATATAGCACAGGGAATTATTTGTGGTGCTAGAATGTTGTAAATATGATTTAAAATTCAGAACAAAGACAACAAACCATCAAATTCAGGTCCTTCAGCTTCCAGATTAAAGCCTAAAATAAACCCAAGTAGGTGATTTTGTATTCTTCTTTACAAGGAGCTCTTCCATGCATTCGCTGATACTGTCTTGTGCCCCTGCACGAGTGCGTGCACACACGCCTGCGTTAATATATATCGCAGATTGTTCAGCTGATGGTGGCCGACTGAAAAATGTTTTGAATATCATCCAACCCTGTCTTCTAACTTACTTTTTACAAGGTTTTTAGACTGCAGTGTAAAAAGACCATCCATGCCTGATCACTCGACATCAGTTCACTTGTGTGAGTATAAATGTTTGCTGTGCACACTTGTACACCATGAACAATCTTCTTCTACTCTAACCCACTACTCAGGGAGTTATTGTGTCCTCCATTTAAAACTGAAGCTCTCAGCACCAATTCTTTACTCCATCGACAAAATCAAACAAAAGCACTGAGGCATTTTTAAGAACATGCGGCTGCCAAAATAACGTGACGCCAGTGCATCAACTGACGTCACCACACACCAAGGCACAGTGCAGCACATCATCATGTATGAATGTCTGCGAGTTGATAACATTGTCAAACTGGCAACAAAACACAAAATCCAATGCTGTGTTATCAGCTAGTGCACAATAATCATTGTCTGGAAGGAGAAGATAGTAAAGGAAAGGAAAGTAGATCTAGAAATATCACTCTACCTGTTCTAATTTGAAGATGTGCTGGTTGAAGTAGTGCTGGAGTCGCTCGTTGGCGAAGTTGATGCAGAACTGTTCAAAGCTGTTGCTCTCATAATCCTCAAAACCAAAGATGTCGAGGACTCCTATGGAGAGGATCTAGAATAAAAAAACACAAAGCTCATTTTTTGTCCATATTTGAAATATGGATGTTGTTATTCATCATAAACATTATGGTTAAGTTTGACACTGTAAACATCAGCGATCTCTTATCATCTTTAATTTTATTGTGTTTCTTATAATATCTAATTCTTTACAGCTCCAGTGACACAGTTGACCTCTGGGTGTCAGTAAGATTCATGTCAGCATAAATCAGTTTAACATGCACCATCTAAAGGAGGCAAAGACAGCCTTTAATTATGAAATGGACTACAAACGTGGTATCCAATTTCACTTACATTTATTCAGCAGTGTTTTATTTCTCTCTGAAGGGCTATTTTTTATTCAGGCATTAAAACATACAGAACATGAACACACACTGCATGCATCCACTGTGATGTGCACATAAGAACAATGACCTTGACAGAAAGTAAAACCTCATCGACCCCCTGACAAACACACACAGATGACATCAGCACACATGCACGTGTGCCCAGACACACACACACTGCGCAGGGGCAGAAGAGGGCCGCAGGGAGTAAACTGAGCTGAGGGGAACTTGATGCCATCTGCCCAATATTCCTGTCATGCGCGCACACTCCATGCACACGCACACACACACCACACACCACACACCACACACACACACACACACACACACACACGAACACACACACACACAGAATGATCAGTTTTCTAATCCTTATGATTCCCCCACTGGGTATGACTTGCCAGCTGCCACTCCCAACGCACAAGGACACACACACAAACGTGCGCACACCACACACAAACGTGCGCACACACACGCAGTGGTATTCTATATCACAACACTTCCAGCCTCTCAGCCTCTGGGAGTAAAGGAAGCCAGCCAGCCAGGCAGACAGAGAGACAGACAGGCAGACAGATGAACAGACAGACAGACAGGCAGACACACACACAGACAGGAAGACAGACAGACAAACACACACAGACAGACAGACAGACAGACAGACAGACAGAAAGACAGGAAGACAGACACAGGTGGACAGATATATAGACAGACAGGCGTTCAGACGGACAGACATTCAGACAGACAGAGGACAGGGAGCCCAGTTCATACACATAAACACTAAGAAGAGCAGAAAGAACAAAGGCTAGACGAGAGTGAGGGTGAATGGAAAACGTCTGTTTTTCCATGAGGAGCTAAATATTTCTCTTTTAGTATAACAGACCAGTGGACATGTTTCAAAGCACAGTGATATTTATGACATTATTGTACCAGCTTACAGCTTGTTGTGGAACAAATAAAACTAAATGCTCTTAGACCATTTTAATATCCCTCATAAAACCAGCTTCTGAATTTTAAATCATATTTACGAATAAAATGTGTTTGTGGGGAAACAATTCAATATGGACAGAAACCTCTATAAATTCAGTGGGATTCAATCTTAACACTGGAACATTCATATATTATGTGTATGTTGTCAGATGTTTTGGAAATCATTTTAAACTAGGATTTAAAATGAAGGCCCCCTGATGTTGAGTGTTGCTCTCATCATCTCATGCACAGAAAATGTTCAAATGTTTGAACGTAATGTTGGTGAGAGAAGACTAGAAACTGAAGGTGACTGTTCATCTGCTGAGAGTTAAAGTCACTGATGTTTATGATAAATCAATCATTGCACTTGGTTCAATTTTCCTTTTATGATTATAGCTTTACTTTTGACCCTTTCTAAGCGTAAAACCTTTTTCCATAACATATAATTTTTTAGAGTTTCCCCTCAGGTTTTTTTTTATTATGCACAAATATGCACAAAAACAGCTGAATGGAAAAGCACCTGATGTGGTTAAACTGAGAATTGAACAGTCTGCCATTCGAGAAAATTGTGTTCTGCCCAACTGAAAGTTCATCTTAACAAACACAGCACAAGACATAACAACACTGTATGTTACCATGACCATAATGATGTTTAACACACTTAATTTACATCTGCTGTCCAAAGACAGTTATAAATTAGTTAAATAAACAGAACCTGAGACTGGCACAGTACAATTAACAAAGACAAAAAAAAAAAGCCTGGTGGGATGTAGAGCCAACCCTACTGACAACGCAGTCTGTCCAAATGTGACAGATAAATTAAGTACCCTTTATTAGCGACCCCAGTATTATTGCATATGTCCGTTTTTTAATTGAATAATTTAAAGGAGGCAGAGCATGTTCATTATACATGAGAAAATCAGACTAAAACATATGAAGTTTTCAAAAAGTGACGAACAATGTTTCATGATTCAACGCTGTGTGTGTGAAAACATGAGAGTCAGTGTGCTTTCACTCTCACCTTTGAACTGTCCTCCAGGTCCTTGTTGTTGAGCAGGGCGTGGTTGGTCCTGAACACAATCCAGTCAAACAGTGCACTGTACAGTGACTTGGCCATGGAGTCCCTCACAGTGCCCGCCTGCACGCACGCACACACACACACACACACACACACACACACACACACACACACACACACACACACACACACACACACACACACACACACACACACACACACACACACACACACAGAGTATGTCAGTTTATTTCTGATCATTAGCATAGGGGTTTCCTATGTGATCCAGCAGCATGGCTCCTCTTATTGCTTGAACAACAAACGTTAGGTATTGATGATAGTAACCTGCCAACTTCACCACATCACATCCACCTGACATATTCAATAGATTAGGACAGGGCAAAAAGACAAACATAACATTAATGTCCCCTCCTGCTTCTCTGGGGCTGGATCAGTGTCAGGTAAATGTGTGAGGTGGGCAGAGAGAAGAGGTGTAATGAACCACTGAACAGGCAGCAGCTGACGATATTGACTGAGAGGAAGAAGATTTAGAAAGCACAAGGAAAAGATAGAGATGGATGGGTCAGAAATGTTGTGGTCAAGAATCAATCAAGGACTCGGCAGAGAGGGGGTCAATAATTAGCTGTTCACGCAGTCGTGTTTGTTCATGAGCACGATTAAACAAACATTACTAGATGGATTGCAAGGAAACTTGGTCGAGGGATGTGGAGTAGCACTTTCTAGTGCTACTCTAGTTTAATACCATGTCATGTCTCCTGATACTGACTGAAGGGTTCCTTCAGCAGTAGATCGTGAATGCAGCACTGTATCTGTGAGGTGGGTCAAACTGATCACAATGTGCTATAGATCATTATATCAAATTCTTTTTGTGTGTATTAACAATAATTAATAATGTGAGAGCACAGAAGGAGATTATCCGGAGGATTCACCCGGAGAGAGGGGCCATATTGATGACGTTTCTAACACTGGAAAGATGCAAAACATTAAAAAAAAATAAAAGAATCCAAAAATCTCAGGATGAAAGGAGGTGCCATATATGTAGAAGACACAGAGATGATGCAAGAGAGCTTTTGGTGACAAGGGCTGAAGCCAGTGTCGAATCCAGATGTCTGTGTTGTGTCTGACGGAGAATCTCCTGCTGCTTGTTTATGTGTGAAAGGCAGAGAAAATCCAGACCCAATTGTGTGGGCCTTCTCCGGAGTTTATGCCTGAAAATGGCAATGCAAAACCAGATGGAAAAGCTAAATCTCCTTGGTGAAGGTGAAGTATTAGCTCAAGTAATCTGCCTAGCAGCTAAATGACTGTGCTACTGTAATTTAGCGATGGGATATGGGAAATACCAGGGATATAACAACATCCACTGTATTTAGAGCCTGTGTTAAAGCTCCCACTCTGCTCACAACTGTTTTTATGTTTGGTGGTCTTACTGTGTGCCATGCTGTAATACTGTTGGTGTTTCCAGTCAGGAGCCGGAGCCCTGTCTGCCTCCAGACGTGCAGATCACGACTTGGACACATTTTTCATGGATCCATAAAAAAAACATCACTGCCAAGACAAGCAGTTATGTCTCAACAAGCCAAAGAGCGACTGCGGTCACACGATGAAAGCTTTGCTGAGCTATTATAAGAGTTGAGGGGTTAAACAGAGACTTGGACACAAGAGCACGTTCTTTGGCAGCTGGAGGTGTTATGATTGAATTAGAGGCGCTGAACAAGACAAAAGAACCAGCTTTAACTATAGGTCAAAGATTTTCATGGCAAGAAACCCAAATAGTTGTGCTTTACAACAGAGACCCTCATTTGTTCAGTTTAATCCAATCAGAGGAGATGCAATTCAGCAGAGGATGTCAACCTTTGTCAACCTCTGAAAATTGAAACAACACAAATCGCACCCACTACTAACACAATGAAACCACAACAAGCAACCTTTACTAATCTGCCTTAACAAACACATGAATGGTAAATCACAGGTTAGTCATATACAACAACAACGAGTTAAGTTCTGCTGGTGGTCACGAACATTTTTAAATCGAGCATTAGGATCCTTACAAACAGCTCAACAGGATGCTGTAGACTACACTAAAAGATAAACTCTCACTATAGACCAGCTGGTATAGAAGTGTAACGCACTTCTCCACAAATTCAACCATTTAATACAATAATAGAAAATCAACTTTTTAACTTTTCTCCACTGTGAAACACATCAAGACATGTAATACCAGAGACATTTGACCAGAACAGTCCAGTTCTATGATTTGTTTGGTGACTGACACTGTTGTGACCATTGAAAGCAAGTAGGCAAGATTCCAGAGGTGTCATCTTTCTACATAGACAGCTCAGTATTATTTATAAAATATATATAATCAAGTGAAGTTTATTTATATAGGTTATTACATATGATTAGGATAGACTCAATGTGATTCAAGATCAAAAGTCAGGACCTGGTAATTATTAAATTCAGTGTAGCTATGATATTTATCAGTGGAGATATGAAACACAGAGGGCCAATACAGTTCTACTCTGTTATTGTAGTAAAATCATGTTCTGTGTTTGTGGTTTTCCTGGTTAAAGAAAGAATGAAGTCAACATACACTGTTTTATCACCATGAGGAAAGCAACCAGATAAAAGGCAGTCTGGTTATTCCTGGAGCAAGAAAAAAAAAGCTGGCGCAGACTCAGTCTACAAGAACATAATGACTGAAAAACAAAACAAAATGTCCTAAATCAGTTATATAATGATAAAAATTAAATAAAAAACTCTGTGGGACACAGTGAACCTGATCAAGCCCCACTGTGGATGCACTCTCTATGAAGGACAGTGCGAAACACCACCTGCTGAGGCCACATGCAGCCAAGAGCCGTGATGAAGCATTTTATAAGCTGCCTCTTTGCTCCTGCATTATTGATTGTGTGTTATATTTTTAGAGAGCAGGCCTGTGACGTGTGTCTTCCCACAAAGTTATGTAAAAATGTGACGAAGAAGACAAGGTTTAAAAAAGAACCATGATTTAAATGGTTCTGCAGGAATCTGATGAGGGGGGGCTTGGCAAATCTTATACAAACACTTGACGTGCTCACTGAGCACTTATTGTTGCTGTGTTTGCCATGTAATTCAATTATTCGCCACAATGGGACCAGTTAGGAACTGGGAGGGAGTGTGGCTGGGAGCAAATGGGTCAAAAATGTTTTTCTGGAGGGCCACCCAAGAATCTGACAAAATGATTAGCAGGACTTCATCAGAGACTTTTGTAAAGTGTAACGGTCTGGGTTGTTAAGGTGGCTCTTCCCTGGTGTTTGTGATTATAAGGTTCTGCTGAGGGGAAGTTGTTTTTCTGTTTCCATCTCTTTATCTCTTTCTTTCTGCTGGAAACCACAGGAGGTGTGAAACATCAGCTTGAGCTCACATAGCACGTGGCCGGCTGGTTTACACACTGCAGGATGTTTTGTGGGTTTCACCACAATATGCCAATCTGCATATGTTTTTAATTAAAATACGTGTGTGTGTGTGTGTGTGTGTGTGTGTATTCATATATGTTAAGTGATACATTTTACAATCCCCCTGCACTGGGTAAGTACCTCTGCTCCCTCCTTGTGACGCTTCAGCCGCTTTGAAACAGTTGCTAATATGAAGCAGCAGCTTTTATATGAATGCAAAGCACATGAGCGTCTGACTGCCCCCCCCCCCATCACTTCCCCTGACCCATGTCTGTCTCTCACACAGGAAGGAGGAAATGATGGTGTCAGCTTATCTGGAGCCACATCTAAAACGCCAAAGTCAGACAGGACACCTGATCTTAAAAGACAGAGGTTCACAAACATGTGCACATTCACTCACTTCACACATGCACACGCTCCCAGCCCAGACCTGAAATACACTGAGTCCAAACCAGAGCTCAACCACAAAGAGATTATTTGCACCTTGGCCGGCTGAAGGATGGAACTGCAACGACCCCACTGACTGCTACAGAGCGCTGGTCGTCTGTTTATTCAATTTCTATTAATATTGGAGGTATCGCAGGTCAATGCTCATCACTAGGCCACTAAGAATATGTCTGCCATGTGTGAAGCTAATAAATTCATGAGAAATGGGTTCCACATTCAGAGAGGTGTTTGTGGAATTAGTAGGGAGATAATAACTATTGCCTTGAAGTTGATGTATTGTTATCATCCTTATCACTTTTTTCAAATTTAGTGGGAAATAAAGAAGTTGTTGTTTCTTTATCAATCCCAGAATCAGACTTTATTCTTTAAGCACTAGAACAAGGACATCCTTAAATATACCTTCTGTTGCAAAGCTGCTGTTTAAAATGTTAGCATAATTCTCTTTTTATTAATTTCTGTGCTGAATGTGTGATGTGAGGCCTGCTTTGCTGAGGGAGTGGAGAAAAGAGAGAAAACCCGTCACAAACATTTATGTTTGTGTGGATATTGAGAACATGAGCCTTTATGTTTTTCTGCCTATTCTGAGTTGAACAGTGCCAAAACACAATCCTCAAAACAGATGCAAGTGCGCAACTCAATGGAAATAATGTCTGTGAACCTGTTTGAAGTGTGATGTATTGACTCGCTGAGCTTGTGAGAAGCAGAAGGACAGCATTAACGTCCTGTCCACACTAACGCAGATAGATGCGAAACAAACTTTTTCCTCTGTGTTTGGGCCTCTCGTTCACACGCAAACACAATTTAAGCCACTTCAGTCAGAAAACTGACGTTCAAATGTTTATGACAACAGTAGGTTAGTGTTTGGCATCTAGGCTCTGACTTAATCACTCCCCCCGATAGGATTACACAGTTATAGGAGCGATGAGCAAATGCTTGTAACCCCCCAAAACTGCACAAATTCAGAGCCTGACTATGTGTCGGCCATTCTCTGTAGGCGCATTGGCCTGCATGGCGTGTTTAGAAATGACAGCCAAGTAAGTATTGAGGCTTTCCTTGTGTTGCAGGTAAACTTGGTCTAAAGACTCGAAGTGACGCTGAACTCTACTGAGGTTTTCTTTGACTTGTTTTCATTGACTTTGGGCTGAAGCAACTGGCAGCAATACTGACACAGCAGCGGGGCAAGCAAAGAGAGTGGTGGGAAATGTTCTCTGCTCAAATAGACCGCCTAATAAGGTGGGTGTATATTATAGATGATTTTAGAGAGTGAGATATGGCACATGATGTTTGTCACATGATTGGAGCAGCGCAGCTCGAGTTGGAGCCTGAACTACTGGTCCACAGCTTTCTTCTCTGATGTTTAATGGATCACTGACGTAGACTAGTGTGTTTCATCTAAATTGTACAAATTGTTGTTTTCTTTACCCTAGAATGAGCCCTTTATATTTAAATACTTTATATTTAAATACTTAATATTTATATAGGGAGGGGGTCCTCTCTACAGAGGCCTCAACTGGACAAACTAAACACCTTTTGACTTTTTAAATGAAGTCTACCACAGGTTCATGTTTGGTGGTGTGAGGGGTATTCAGCTGCAAGTGTAACTTCACCACTAGATGTCACTAAATCTTACACACTGAACCTTTAATTGTTACAAAAACTAAAATAAATATTTTACTGGTACTTTAAACTTAAAAATAAAAATATATATTAAGAGGCAGGATAGAGACATTAGCACACTACAGTTTCCCTTCATTAACAAGAATTACTTTGACTCAGACTCTTCATCCAGCTCTCTCCATATCCACTGTGGTTGGAGGTTGAGGTTATTTTTTTCAGCCTTCCTCATCCAAGTAGGAGGAAATAATTTTGGAGAAAATCAAAAACATTCACCAGGTTCTATTTTTTTTCTCCACGTTTGTATGAAAACAGGCGTGTTATAGATTCCACAGGAGGCCTCAACTCGCTCTCATGGCCCTCGGTCAGATCAGGCCAGGGCTAAACTATTGCTTTTCTTGTGGTGAGTGTGTGTGTGTGTGTGTGTGTGTCCTGTTGTACTTCTGTTTTTGTACGGACCAATTTCAGTGAGGACATTTTTCAAAAGTGAAGACATTTTAGTCCGTCTTCAGTTCTTTATACGGCTCGTTGATAGTAAAGGTTTGAATTAGGTTTAAGTTACAGTTGTAGTTAAGGTGGTTAAGGTTTGGGGCAGTGGCTGAGAAAGGCAACAATTGTGCTTTTGTACTTGTCGGCTTATTCTAATGTCAAAGCCCCATCACGCCTTTAAGGTGCCCCAATGGAATCATCTTTTGAAAAAATAAAATAGTTTTTGTTTTATCTATGTTTATGTTTTCTAAACCAATAAATGTGCTGGGTTTCAATGGGTTTCAACAGGTTCACATAGTCAAACTAAGACAAAGAATCGAAATAGAACAGAAAGCAATTTAAAACCTGTCCTCATAGCTATATCAAGCAAAGTGTGGTCAAGAGTTACTTTAAAATTGCAAATCTTTACTGAATCTCCATTAACGTCTCAGTCCTTTCAAGATAAGGCCAACTCTAGAAGGACAGAAGAGAACTTTCATAACATGACACCAGGAGCTGCAGGACAGGATTTGTCAAAGCTGCAAACCCCCCCCCCCCTCAGGATTAAGTTTCTAATCAGCCTATGTTATAGAGTCATGCACAAAAAAAAGTTGATGTATGTGTTTGAGAGAGAGATAGACAGACAGACAGACAGACAGATAGAGACAGACAGAAAGAGAGACAGAGACAAACAGTCAGATGTAGGATCTGGTTTCTGGCCTATGTCCTGTATATTCCAGTGGAGGTTGCAAATTCCTGAGACAAGACCACATGACTGCAGGGATGGGGGTGTGGGGGAGCGGGAGCTACCATTGTTGGGCTAAACTAACCCATAGATCAGATGGGGAGGGTGGAGCAGAGTAGAGTAACAGACTATCTAAGTGTAGCACTTCCTTCCTCAGACAAAAGACCCTGCAGCAACTAGCAGAGAGACGGAGGGATAAACAGAACCCACTGAATATCAAGGACAGATATTATGATACACATCAGAGGAGCCTCAGCAGAGGCATCCCGGAGGTACATTTCAGCAGACTGTAAGTCCACAGGGCTGAGTGGACAGGGTTAAGTCGTGTTTGCTGCTGCCCGACTCGACAGGAAACAGGAAGCTGCAGAGGAAGAGACCTCTATCAAAAGAGCCTCAGACAGAAGAGGTGGAGGCCGGGGGAGTGCCACAACAAACTCCCCAGACAGGCTCCAAAGCTTGTACAGGCACACAAACACTCACAGAATCTCCCCCGGAGATGACGCACTTCATAACAAAACGTTCAGCTCCACAATTCTTTCCAAAGACGACTTGGAATTTACTCCAGCCCCACCTCCACAACACACCACACCATTGGTAGCAAGGAAGCAGTTATCTGATGACCTTATGTGTACACTGTGCTACTTTAGTAATGTTGTTAAATTCCATCTCACAGTGAGTAAATCATCTGTGATGTGAAGCCAAACGTGATTGATGTGCTCACACTGAACGTGACGTCAGCTCCTCTGGACCAGCTCCTCCTGTGTTTTTGTCAAAGAAGTTGAAGTATGTTTGCCATCAATGCTAACGAGGGAGACCTGTCTCATATGATCTGAGTCATATGGACGCGCAAGTGGCTATTTTGCAGAAAGAAAGAAAGACACATTCAAGCCTACTATACTGAACATTGATAACTGACTACACTCTGATTACTGTACTGTAAAATTACCTTCATCTACCTCATATCTTCTTCCTGTGCAGTCGATTAATCGCTCCCAGCCTTAAACAACAGTTAGTTCTGTTGTGTTCTGTCATTTCGCGTCTCATGATTATGCTACAACTGTGTGAGAGCTTGAGGACAACCTACCAAAATTTCGGACATATCTGAAATTCTTCACATGCCCCTGTACATTGTACAACGAACGATGCACAATGAAGCTGAAAATCAGTACGACTCTAAAATAAGTTGCGCAATTCCACTCACTGTTATGTCCGCCTTATAGCATCATCTAGGTTTTGTGTGGTAATTCCCATCCTGACACAGAGGAATTACCTGCAGTAGGTCATTGGTTGAAGAAGACAGTCAGATCAAGTCTGTGTATGGGAGTCATGGCTTGTTGCTCTGTGTGGATGGTGTGTTTACAAAATGGTCACCTCAGCAAGTTTGTAGGGCACGATGAGCCTCTCTCCGACAGTGACAGTTTTCCTGGTCGTCAGCGCTTCGAGCAGCATCTCCTCCTTCACCTGAAGAAAAAAACAAATCAGAGACAAGGTCAGGGACGAGTGGGATCAGGGTCACTGGACACAGAGACACACCAGTGTTATCGAGAGACCTGCAGCTCACCACGCTGTTAGAAGGATGTGAGAACCATTTCGCTGCATTTATAAATTATATCTAGTACCTTTATTTTGACAGTTTGATGGCATACCATGGAACAACAGTCTGGTAGAACCATTGATGAGAGGGCAACACTGCGAGAAGCAGATGTCACTGCACACGTCTCCTCCAGCAACAGGGATTATGGGAGTGGGCCGAACAGCTGCTGCTGAGACCACGTGTATTGTGGGTGTGTGGGTGTGTGGGTGTGCATGTGAGTCTGTTTGTGCGACCGCGTGAGGTCTTCATAAAGGTAAGGATGTTAATGGTAATACCATTATGAATCTCTTTGTGTCAGTTGCCTACTTTGACAATGGTTTGACATAAACACAGAAAGAAGACGCTCTGTGTGTGTGTGTGTGTGTGTGTGTGTGTGTGTGTGTGTGTGTGTGCTCTTGTGGGATGGTGGGGGGGTGGCATAATCAGACTTCATTTCACACTGCCTGGTAATCCTTCCACTAAGAGCAAAGCCTATTCTGCAGCCTAGTGATTGGTCTTTAGTCGCTACATTTTTATGTATTAGTTGCTTGGTAACAGGCTTTCCACTCCGTCTATGATCACAGCGCTAATACCATAATACACAAATGTTTATAAGCTCTGGTTTGGGGTCAGTGATTCTGCCCATAAATGAACTTATTTTGTTTTTCGTCTGGAAGTCTTAATCTATATTAGCAAGTATAATCTTAGTCAAATCTTACAATAAATCAAGTTGAAAATAAATCTGTTTAATAATTCCAGAAATCTCAACAGCCGTTCATCTCATTGCCTCAAACTTGACTTGTGTATTGATCAAGGTCCGGTTTGTAAAATTTAGGTGAAAGGGATCAATTGGCAGAAATTTTATTTAGAATAAT
The DNA here is from genome assembly GCF_024713975.1 of Paralichthys olivaceus. NCBI lineage: Eukaryota > Metazoa > Chordata > Actinopteri > Pleuronectiformes > Paralichthyidae > Paralichthys > Paralichthys olivaceus. The sequence continues at coordinate 20,708,176 of NC_091099.1, forward strand.
CCTCATGATGTTTTCACTAGTTCGTTTCATCTAAATTGTATGAATTGTAGTTTTCTTTACCCCAGAAAATACCCTTTTTATTTAAATACTTTATATTTACATGGAGGGGGTCCTCTCTATGGAGGCCGCCATGTTTTTGACATTAGTCCAGACTGGACAAACTAAACACCCTTTGAGTTTTTATGACAATTAGAGGGTACCACAGTTTCTTTTTCATGTTTGGAAGGAAAGGGTGAGGTGAGGGGTGTTCAACACTAAATATCACAAAATTCTACACACTGTAACTTTCAGGGAAGCACTGCTGAATTAGGTGTGATTTTGACATGTGATACTTTTAATATCAATAAAATTTGAATAACAGGCGACCAGCGCTCTGCAGCAGCAGCAGCTGGGACTCATCAACTTTCACCAAAGAGCTCGTTGTTAGGGTGTCTTTATAACCAATTAAATTCAAGACGTTTAAAGACCTTTTTAATACCACTTGAAATCAAATTTAAGACCATTTTCAAAAAACCTTTGACACAGCGCAGTTTGCTTCATAAGCACTTCCAGGAGTACTAGTCCCCTCACGCTACTTCTTGTAAACTTGTATTTCCCCATTTTCATAAACTAGCTAGCAGACTGGCTAAAATGGAATAAACTTAACCAGAGACAGACTAATGACGCAGTGCATATCCTGGAAATGATGATACTTCTTCTTCAGTCTGGCAGAGTGAAGACATTTTCACTGTTACATTTGCTGGTGATGTGTCTAAAAACGATGAGACTCATCCACTTTGAATTTAAGATAACTGAATACTTTTAATTCAATACATTTTAAAACTGTTTAAGGTCCCGCAGCCACCCTGCTTTGTGCAGCAGCGAGTTCTGTGGACTGAGTCCTGCAGTTCAACGGTAACAGTGACACAGTTATTGCTTGCTGGAATCATTCATCCTTTTATGGTCGACCATTTGGAGATTTCTCATCAGTGACAGTTGTTCAGCTTCCAAAGGTTATATAAAGTTATATAAAGTTGACATAACAAATATATTTCTACACTGCAGCCTAATGTCTTTTCCCTGAACGGGGGGGAAAAAGGGGGAATTTTGAAATGGATATCTCCTTGATTTGATTAACTCAGAATGCTGAAGTCTCATTTTAACTTAAACTTTGGAACATGTTTTTGTATTGGTTTTACAGTAAAAAGTGTCAGGGTGACAAACACTGGGCAATTTGAATACAGCCCTATATCTATTACATTTCTGCATTTAATTACCTTACACGACATATTTTGCCAGCATTTCCTAATTCTTTCCTGGTTGGTGCTGAGGAAAACTAAAACAAACCTGACAGGACCTATGACAAAACTTTTTGGCACATGTCAGTTTGTGATGAATGAACTAAACGTTTGCACTGGACTGACCTTGGACTGAAATTATTTGAGTGTTTTTTGAGTTAAAATACCATCAACAAATTCTGACTTTAGTGGGATTTGTGTTCACAGAGAGCTACTCTCTATGGACTGGTGTCCGGTTTGCACAGGAATGTTTCTGGTTCGGGTCAAGTCACTCAGCTCAACAGCTCAGAGGACCCAGTGTGTCAGCCGTACATCAGCCACTGTGAGCTCTACTTCCTCCTCCAGGTTCACGTCCACAGGAAACAGGAGGTCCAGGCCACTTTTCATTCCTATTCATGCATCAATCTACACTTGTGCCGATCAGTACTTGTTTAGCGGTGCACTAAAAACTGCATTAAGCAAACCTCAACAACATAGTATAGCCATTTAGTAGTCTTGCTTATTAAAAAGGTCTTAAATTAAAAACATACATCATGAATAAAACATAAAGGTGAAGAAACTTTGATGGCGCTTGTCTGGTCTATGCATGTGTGTAATCCTAGCATCAAAAATAGTAATTTACAGACATTATAATAGTAAATTGATTGTAAACTTTATCTACCAAAACAATTACTTTCTTTTCAATAGATCTCATGAAACTAACTAACTTTGCCAACTCATCCCTCTATCATCCTACAAAAATGGATTCAGCAGTAAAGAGGTAACAACACCTGCTGTTTAATTTGGATTCTTTCTTTGTGGTTATTACATGAAGGTGCATTGTTTTCCTTCCTTTCTTCTTCTTCATTTAAAAGATGAGTTATACGTCCCTCGGGACGAATAGCAGCTGCCCTCACATAACAGACATCCAAACAACCTTGAACTTAAAACACTAACCCCCGGAGCATGTGGACAGCATGTGGCTGCACGTCACTGCCACTCTGGACCTCTGCACAGTAGAGCGACACCAGGCTGGATGTTACAGGCAGGCTTCACAGTCATAACATCCCCACTGTGCTGTTGACAGGAGTCTCTGGCACACGTCGGACATTGTTTTGTCAGCGACTCAACAAGCACTTCCGGTTAATCGTTGCAGTTTGTAGCCGACGACTGGGAAGTAACACTGTCCCTTAGTACCAAGGCAAATCCCAATCAGGGGTTGGCTTGATTTAATTTGGATTTGATGAAGAGATTTAATGCGGACACTGAGCAAACTAATCTGCTTTTAAAGTCAAGTTCAGATTGTAATGTCTGAGCAAGGACATGACTGAATGAGCACTGACCACACACATCCCAAAAAAAAAACTGGTTTCCAAAAGTATTTCACCTCAAAATCAAGGAGAAAAAAAGAAGTTGTTCACAAGTCACAGAATAAAAGACATTGTATGAATCTGATTTGTTTCTGTAGTAATTTGAATATGATGTATAAAAATGCCGGCCGTGCTGGGAGATCAAGTTTTTCCTTTGTGGGAAACCTTGCCTACGCAATAGCACGCCAACACAAGGGCTCTGGAAATAGCCTCTACACAAACAGTACTTTGTGGAAGTAAGGGATGGTTGGACGGCTCTTCGGGACGTGAAGCACCTCTCACCTTCTGCTGTCACCACAAGCTGTGTTTGTGTGTTGAGAGACCACAGCTTCTCCAAAAGCCTTTTTGTCAAATCGACACATGGGAAGTACATTTTGGCAATGGGAATCAAGATTTCTCACAGTGTTTACAAAGAGAACAAAGCATTGAAAAATAAACTTTGCTCAAATGGATGCGATTTTTTTCGGTGGAGTTCTAAGTCTCTCCAGTGGGCATGTATAATGGAATAACTTTGGGAGACAAAAAAGCAAAGTGAGTATAAGAAACAAGTAAGCCCTGTGTTGAAACGCTGGTTCCATTTCTTATTTTTTATTATCCTTCAAAATATTTAGAGTTTTGCATGTCAGCATAAAGTCAGCAAGACAAAGGCTTCTGACTCAAACATGTCAATGTGATGCTTTCAACTTGATTTCCAATGAAACCTGGATGACAACTAAATAAAAGACTACTTCATGGACATATGAAAGATGTAGATTTGAACATTGTACGGATCCATACCTGATCTTAAATACGGTTTAGTTACTGTTGGTTAAAAGGTGTTATAACTCTGCTCACCTCTAGCAGCTCTGAGACGGTGGGCAGGACCTCTGGGTTGCAGATGTCGATTGAATCGTCCCTGTAGGTCTTCTTCTTGTAGCGGATGTTGCCCAGATGGAGGATCGCTGACAGCAGTGAGAAAATCCTGACAGAGAAGAAAGACATTATTGGTTATACATTCACGTTACTTTGTGCAACTAACCCACTGCCTCACTGAGCATGAAAAGACAGTGATGTTTCTTTGTTACACCAAACACACACACTGGAACAATTTGGTTGAAAGCTGCGTATTTCCCAGAAGATGATTGATCTGATAAATATTGCAGTTGTGGACTCAGTCTACAGAAATTTGATATCTAATCAGTTCATTTTTGAGTCCATGTGAATGTTTGTACCAAATTTGAAGAAATTCCTTCATAGTTAGGGTTAGGGGTTAGAATGGGACAAATAAACAGAAAAACCCAAGAACAGAAGAACACCTCGTTTATACCAAAATAAGCAGGTATACATATACATTTTAAATGCAGGTACACTTGCTAAATAAGGTAATTGACTCCTTTCCCATTGTCAGTAGTGGGGTTAGCTTTTTTTTACCTGGGAGTGAATGGTTGATTGTATCCATCCCCATTGTAGACAAAAAACAGATGTTAATGTTTTTTTTAAAAACTTCCTGACTAATGCCTGTTAACTTAATGATGTCAAAACATCTGTTCATCCTTGATACACAACATGATAAAAATCTAAGTAAACTAGAATTTTCAAAATACTTCAAGCGTCTCAAAGAGGCAGAAACGAAGAAATGAAATGAAGATGTGTTGTAAGAACAGCATATGACGAGTAGAGTGTGCAGACATCTTGACATTTCTCAGCCTGACTCTAACCGGCTGGCCCTGGAATCCTTTAAAATTTGTAAAAATCTCGCCGCTCATCTTACTGTTTGCGTGTGGCGGGGAGGAAGCCGACCATCTCCATAGCCAGCTGCAGCCGCTCAAAGTCGTGTTTCAGATCCTCTCCTTCCACGGTGAAGCAGTCCTGCTGGTGTCAGGTGGAAACACACAAAACACAGAGGGGGGGAGGAAGAGAGAGACATCAGAATCACAGAGTCATGAAGATATAATGTACCACGTTAACGTGACTAAAACGGGTTTGGTTTGAATCCATACAAGACCACTGCAGATGGTGAAGACTGTGAAACTGTTGGATGAAGAGTATTTACTGTGTGTGTATGGGTTTGACTGTGCAGGGATTCATACATTGTTCTAAAGTGTTTGTTTGGCCTGTGGTAATGCTGGTTCCAGTTTTCTTTCTGAAACTGTAAAAGTGAGCTGGAGTCAGTTCACCGAGCCCTGAAGCTGCACCCCCGCTGCTGCACATCGGAGGAAATTACAATATTTGATCATTAAATAATTCAATTTGTAAAACATTTAATATATATTACAAGTAGGACACAGTCATCACTTTACACGTCATAGGTGATTTAATGTGTTGAATTAGTAAGTCCCATGTCTAGTTTATGACCATCAAGTCATAAGTCAGGTCCAAAACAACTCATGACGCCCCTTTATCAGATTTAATGTCAATTTCTTAAAAAAAAGTGCTTTTTCAATACATTTAAAAACTCATGATCCTGCGATGAAGTGCTTGTGTGCAACAGAAACGACCAAAGTCCAAGTAATGCCACTTGAGTCTAATCTTCAAAAGGAAAATATCGGCGGGCCACATCTCAATGCACAGATCCTATATTTAATTTTATGGTTGGTAAGTTGTTTGTGAAAAACCTCTGATCTTTTTTATTGAATTCATATTCACGTCTCGTTAGCCATCAATAAAAAAAGCCAGTGTCTGTTGCCTTTGCAGGACTAACCGACCTGTCAGCTTGTGCACATGACCACAGTGGTCAGCCGGAGACATACGCTGCTGATGCAGACACGATAGCGAGTGAGAAAAGTCGGCATCTAGCAGTTGTCAGTTAGTGCACATTCATGTGTTCTGGGGGTGTAGCTTTAACAAATCTTTTAGAGAAACTCCTGCTGTGAGCCCTGTGAGTAAGCACAGGTGTAATATGAGCAGCTAGAGCGTGAGGATGTGTTTGTGAATGTGTCTTCTCAGGCCCTCAGGTCAGATCAGCATGTCTCTGCTCCGGCCGCTCGCCTGGCTGTCTCAGGCTGTATTTAGCACATACCGCAGGGGCCGGCCAGCGAGAGAAGACACAGGAACCCATAATCCACACTCTGCCATTATCTGCCACTTGAACAGTCAAAACTCTTCTTTCCCGTTCCCATTGTTTTCCTTTGGCTGAGAGCTTGTCGGTAACTGGCGAGCCAACAGGAGGTATATTTCTACAGTAAGCTTCTCCAACTGCAACAAAGGGGTTTTGAGGCTTCTAAGACCCGGGAAAAGCCACTTTTCAAATTGCAAGGTATGTTCGGCCTCTGTGCCAACGCAGCACAATGTGATACATCGAAGGAAGTTGAGAAAATAAAGAGATCAATTTTGGCCAGTTGTAAGACAATAGTTTGGTCAAAATCTATTGGTATTGAGGAAAAACGAACAAGGGATCCTTGAGCACAGTAAAGGGATGATTAAGAAACAATCTGTTCCCCTAATAAAAACAAATAATTTGACATCAGAATTTGAAAATGTAACTGAGTCAGGAGCCCAGCTGACTGCCCACATGGAGCCCTTTAGCACGTCCCTCATTGATCCAGTTAAAGTTATGTGCATCCAGTTGAAGCTTTCCTGTTACTTACCATGACCTAATCATGATTTTGTGCCAAACACAGCATGCCACCCCGTCACTAGACATTCCACACAACCAGAAACCATCGACACCCAAACAGTCACAAAACACAAAGCCACAACCACCGAGGCGCAGAACCAAACCCCGGACTGCACACACCAAATGCAGACATCCAGAAAATGTTTGGTCTTTGGGATCTTCACTCAAATACTTCATCTCTTTTAAAATTCACATTTGTTTATTTTCTATTTTGAGCTGCAGACATTGCATCTGGAATCTGTATAAACTCAGTCACTGTACAAAGTGCTGAGTGTCTCTCTTTACCGCAGCGTGCCCCACGCACATCTACCAAAGGCAGAGGTCAAATGTTAAATAGGCCGAAGGGGTTGGTCAGATGCTCAGACAGCTGTCAAGGGCTGCTGAGCTTTCTGTGTGTGTGTGTGTGTGTGTGTGTAGACGGTGACATCATATCCTTGGACTGATGAGGTCATTGACTGACCCTTGAGAAAGACAGTGTGTCAGCAAACAGTGGGGGGTTGAGTTGTGTAATGGAAAATATATGAGAGAGAAGAGTCAGGGGAAACAGAAACAAGGAGAGCGCTCCTAGTCACTGAGGTTAAAAGAATAGTTCAGCATTTTGGGAAATTACCTCTACCAGGGAGGTAAGGCTTTTATTGTGTTAGATGTTTGAGGTATCGCGTCTGCAACTGTAGGAATACCAACTTTACATTATAGATTTTTGGATTTGGATGATGTTTTAAAATAAATTTTCCTTTATACTTTGAGTGTTGCTGGAGTTTTGAAGCAGGTCAAGTGAACCCACACTTAACCTTGTCTTTGTTATATAGTCTTGGTAATGTTTCTGTTTGTATATGACTCACACAAACAAGATACTCTGTGTCAATAAAGGAGCTTCTCAGGGCCAGCAGGCGAATCTTTCATTTCAGACGGTGGCAGACTTGTGGTTTCTAGTTGAGGCTCTATTTTATGAGTTGAGTAAGTTCTCACTACACCAGCTTCAAATTTAAACATTGATATCAATCTTCTCAGGCCAAGTGATTAACACACTGATGTATATGTTAATGAATTATTTGAAAACAGTTGCTACAAAAACGTTTGTCTTTTCAATTTCGACTGAAGCATTAAAATCGGTCACAACTTTCTGGACGATATTCTATTAAAAATAATATCAAAACAAAAAATGCATTTAATCACAATAATTGTTTAAAAATTGTAATTAGTAAGTAAGTTTTTTAATAAATCACTTGATCCAGAAAAATCCTATGGGCCAGTTTTTATTTAACTGTATACATGTGAAGTACTAAAGTGCTAAAAGAGAGTGAGTGTCCTCAGAAACCCTTTCCTGCATCAGAGGAGGATTCAAAACGTAGGAGGTAAAGAGCCAAAGTCAAGAGGGAAATACGCTGAGTCTGAAAGACCAGTTAGATTTAGACAAACCAACTCATGTCGAGTGTTTGCTCATCGGCAAAGTCAAAGAAATATGAGCTTCTATTAGGAGACGCTGAATCCCAAAACAAATCCCACTGACCAAACATTACTTAAGGCGGTGGCTGGCAAGACAGCGGCAAGCTCAAAGAGCGGTGACACAGCAAACACACACACAACACGGAGCAAACACTTAGAGGGAGGTTGCAGGATGTGAAGCCTGTTGGTCACTAATAAAATGTTCTCATTGAATTAACAGTGAGTAGGAAATGTGTTCAAAACTAAATTTGCTGTTACTGACTTTCATTATAAAGTTTACTGTTAAAATGCCCTGACTCAGTACATGCTTATGGTATCACAGTTAACTTTTGTCATAACCAGCCTCCATGAAACGAGCCTATATTATTATCACATAGTTTCTGTTAGTCAGCAGGATGATGCAAAAGCTACTGGACAGATTTTCTGAAATTTGGTGCAGGAATATGGTTTAGGTCCTTCTATTACATTGTGAGAAAGGACATTTTATTTCTAGTGAATGGGTAAAATAAAAATATTAGGGGTTGGTATTGATGAGTGTGTGAAATTTCGTGCAGATCCACATAAAAATCTGAATTTAGTGGATTTTCAGATATTTTCATGAGGGTGGAATCTTTCTTCAGCTGCCGTATCATAACAAGAAGCTTAACCACACAGATTCCTACATTAACACTGAAATCATATTTTCATCCTTGCTAAATTTAATTCAAGTAATCTTGTTCCTTATTTATAGTTAATACAGTAAACAATAAAAACAAACAACAAAACTGTTACATATATACTTTTGTTTTTGGATATCATCCATTGATATTATTTTCTCTTTCTGTATTGTTTTTCTTTGCATTTTCAATTGTATTCTCAAAAAAGACCTGCTTATTTTTCATAAATAATAATTCTGGTACCAGCTCAAGACACTCAGTAATGATCCAGACAGGGTTGAATCTTTACATATAAGTTTATCTTTTACAGTGTCTCTGCATTTCCTCTCCTCTCCGACCTTGAATTTAACAACATGCTGCCGGTTGCTGTTAATAAAGCTGTGACTGCAAAAACTATAAAAGTAAATTAATATCACCTAAATGATCTACTCTGCGTTGTCTACATTGTGTGGTACATACTCTATGAGTCAAATATTAAATGTTATTGTAGTGTTGGTGGTAACATCCTGAACCTCCCCTTTAAAGATGGTTGCTCCCACACAGCATCACCCATTTCCAAACAGCACAGCATCCAAAGCCAAAAATTAGTTTAAAGGGATTCCGTTTTCATGTGCCATGGTTTCAAAGAGAAAGGTGGAATTTAAGAATTCATCTTACTTTAGAAAGCATCAAGTATCAGTTAGTTAGATGTTAATTATCTGTTGGTCAAATTCTTTGAAAACCTCACTTTAAAATACTGTATGTTAATGACTTTTGTAAAAGCCAATACACACTAGTAGAAAAATCTATTCATATAATTAAATTATTAAATAAGTCAAAGGTATCCCTTTAAACACTTGACAGGCAGCTTTTTTTTTTTTAATGGAGCACGAGCGGCTGGTCAGTCCAGGCCGCCTCCATCTTCAGTCCATGTCAGTATAAGCAGACGAGTGTGTGGAGGAGAGAGAGAGAACAAGACTGGCACCAAAACACCCAGAGTACCACGACACACCCATGAGCACAGATGCACACAAACAACTTGTCATCCACGTGATACTGACCAGCTCGCTCTCATAGTAATTGTCCCAGTGGAGTTTGTGCGATTTCTTTGTCATCTGGAAGCAAGGCAGAGCGGGTTAAAGGAGGCAGTGATAACACACAAGAACACGCACACGTTCAAGTGACTGAGAAACATCACACACGCTGCTAAACGTGAGGAAAATAAGCACTAATCCTCACACACACAAACACACACAAACATCTCCAGAGCTGCAATAAATGAATCCATCCATCCCCACAGAACATATTCACATCTTTTACTCAAATATCAACAGTAAAAAGTACTCCATTACAAATACTACTCATGTAGGTTAAAATGTGTAAGTGCTGTTAAAGTGGAATTCTATAGTTGTACCTGGTTAAGTTCATTTTCACTTCATAATACTCTAATGCTGCATTAACACCAGACGTGAAGAAACATTTGAAGACCTGCTAGCTCAGGACCTGTCACCAGTGAGTTCCATTGGATTTTAGCAACAATGCTCAAGCTCATTTTTAGAGAGAAGCGGATTACATGAATTTTGCGTCACATCATTAGTGCCGTCCGGTGTGAGTGACTACAGATTTGCGTGTATTTGTGTCTTTGCCATTGACTTTATTTGTATTCTCTTTTTTTTTTATTACTGCTTGCTACACTAAGAGAGTGGTGAGAATTTAGGTAAACAGAAAAGGTTAAACTGCAAATCGTTGACATAAAACTCACTGTAGTGCACGATAAAGCCAAACTGAGCTCAGAATCTGGTGATACTTGATAACCCTAACCCTCTGTAAACTCATCACTATGCATGACCCCTTTAACAGCTGCTTAGATATAATGTTATTGTAAAAACATTGATCATAGTTAATTTAAGGATTAAAAGGTTTAGTACAACACTGAGTTAATGTACTAATTTCCAGCACAGACACAGTGACAGACTAACACAGACACAACAAAATCCATCTTGGATGGATAAGACCTAAATATGGATAATCTTTTTTCTCCTTTGTGACACCATTTGTGCAAGGAGCACGCGCCAGTGTGTGTGTGTGTGTGTCTTTATTTGTCAGGAACTCAACTACACAAACACACACACACACACTCAGACAATAACACGCGACCATCGGCGCCCTCTGCACGAGAGGAAGCTGGTGCCAGCTTAACTCCTGAGTCTTGCTGTTGCCATGGAAACAGAGCTGCATAGTAACAGGCAGTCGACAGAGAAGGAGGCGGGGGTTTGTCGTGGGGATTAAAGGAGGACGGAGAAAATATACTGTTACTTTTTTGGGGAAGCCAAAACAGATGAACAAAGAATATTTTCTTTTTCCTGTCTTTTTTATGGCCTCCCTCGTGTGCTGCCGTAGCCAAGTGGGAATATGAATCCTGCAACACATCTGCTGCCGGCTGCAAGAGATACGTGGGGGCTTTGTCATGTACACAACATGTAAACACACTGAGCCACACACAGATGAGACACACACAGATGAAGGGCTGATGCAATCAACACTTCACAGTGTGTTGGGAAGTGCTCCACTTATTATTAATGAATAAATAAGATCCAGCAGATAGAGAAGGATGGAGGGGAGACGGAGAAACTGTCCCTCATCATCATCATCATAGTCTCCATCTATCGCTTTACAAGGCGTCCTGGCTTTTTTTCAATAATTCATAATTTTCTTAAAAAAAGAAAATGGATGTTATTCATACAAATCTGCTCTGAATTATTTGAAGCACACAAAAAATCTGGACCTCAATGTTAGGCCATGTCTGCTCTACTGCAGATATCACTTTGAACTGATATATTCTCCTCGGAACTGAGGAGGGCAAAAAATTACTAAAAATACTTAAACAAGCATGTCAGGGCCAGTATTGTATTACCATAGACAAATATTACAAGCATGCTCAGTGCTTATTCTCCTTTGGCAGTTGTATCTTCAAAACAAATAGTAGATAGTGATCTTTTAATTTTTTTGTACTGATCACAATATTATCCTGCCCTACAACTTGATAACAGAAGATGAAACACCTTTCACTGCAGGTAAGTTTCTCTCTGCCTGTTTTTATGTTCAATGTAAATGTAAAAGTGAATAAATCATCAAAAAAGCATAACACCCAAGCTATGAAGACACAAATGTTCAATGACAATCCCATCATTTAATTAAATCACCTTGTTGTACCCTCTGTAATGGCACCTGACTGACCAATGATGAACCAACGTCTAATGTTGCAGTGATATTGAATGGAAACGTGCATTTACTTTATTTGCAATCTCTTTAAGTTTCTTGATTTTTTTAAATTAAATTAAAATATTTGCTAGACATGAATGGACACAGTTAACAATACGCTCTGGTATCACAATAGAGCAAAAACATCTAGATGTTGAATTTGCATAGAAATATTCTATTATATAGAAATATATCTATTTTACACATTATGGGTGGTGTGGGTGTGTGTGTTTGCATTTGTGTTTGCGTTTGTGTGTGTGTGTGTGTGTGTGTGTGTGTGTGTGTGTGTGTGTGTGTGTGTGTGTGTGTGTGTGTGCGTGCGCGGACCTGGTTGAGGTAGTGGTATTCCTCAGGTTTGAGCAGGTGAAAGGACTTCCTCTCCTCTTCACTGGCTCCGGCCAACAGGTAGTAGAACACATGGTAGTTCCTGCAGACACACACAAACCACACAGTTAGAGGTGATGATTCCACACCACAAAAGCACTTCCTGTATTGACTTCTTAAATGTCCTAAATGCTCTCAGAGGTGAACTGAGGACAGCGGCATTCAACGACGACGTCAAAGCTTTGAGGTCGAGTATCTCACAGTTTAAATGTCTCTACCTGCAGCCTCTTTTACAAACCAAACCTGCATCATGTAACAAATAAGTCCCACCTTTGACCCGGCAGGCTCACCTTTCAAGTCAAACAAACAGCAGTGTGGTGTGTGGGCTGGAGCTCAGGGCCTCTGATTAGCCCTGACAAAAGCTGGAGCTTTGACCGAGGCACTGAGATGTGATTCTATTACAGCTGGAAACCAGCTTCACTTCTCTGCACAGGGACACTTAGTGCTTGATGGAGGGCTGGGAGGTTAGAAAGAGGGTGCATCACAGTATCCCAGAGTGTAACTGATATGCTGGTGTGTTATTAACTAAAACGTGTATACTGTACTTAGGAGATGTAGTAGTAGAGATGCTTTAATATTAATACCTTTAACATATTAATACCTTTATCAATAAGTCACACTGCTCTTGCCATTATTACTCTTAACTATAGCATAACCAATCCGTTTCTAAAGTTGATACCGATATTGGTATTTGTTTTAAAAATATATGATATGAAATTATATATCGAGTAAATTTCTTTTTACACACACTATATACATACTTTAGTATGGAGAGTAAAAGTACAAAATGACCGATGAGGTGATGAAAATGTTTATTTTGTGCTTAATATTGCATAAAAAATAAGTATGATTTATTATTTATTTATTTTTACTCCAGTCATTATTCAAGAGCGTGGTCTTTCAGTCTCAGATCACGACTTATTGATTTCCCTTTCAAAGTTTGTATTGCACAAGTCTGTCACAATTCACCAACTAATAGAATAACAAAGTTGTTGACAAATGAAACTGTCCCATCCTCTTTGTGTGTGTTAGCTGTACTTCTGTAATCGTCCTGTACAGGTGGGTACTTTCACTTGTTTTGTAATATAAACAATAAAGGTCATTTTATGCCAAAAGTACATAACATATAATAAAGCCAGGGAGAGAGGAAGTGCATGAACCCAGTTTAATTACTGCTGGTACAGTACTCTTAAAGAAGTAAAGCTAAAACATCAGCAGGGTCTAGTGCAGGGTTTTGAATGAAAGCGGTACAAAATCTCAACATGAAATCAGTAAGTCCTGCTCTCAACCTGAAAGACCATTGTTGAGTAAAGAGATGAAAACCTGAAGGAAACCCGTCCGTGAGCGCAGAGAGCAGAACGAGCTTTTGGCTGCAGGCAAGTGGTCAGAGCTGTAGCTTTTATGAAAGATGTCGAGACTACGGCACCAACGCTGCAGGAGTAAGCACCAGTTTGAGCAGTTTAAACTGATACAGTGTGTTCACAGCAGCTTGATGTATATTGCCAACACTCGTCAGGCTGTGTTTGACATGTGTTTGGAGTTTCAGTTTGGCACAGTGTGACAGCTGATAAAGGAGCAGATGGCTCTGGATGGAAAATGTGTCACGTTGTTATGTTTATAATTTTCCAGAGGAAAAAATTTGTACAGGCATACTGTAATAATAATACTGATTATAGTCCGCAGCCACAGTTTGTCAGGAGGGAAGCCCTTCTTGTTTACACTGCAGTCATCTAACATCAGTTTTTAAATTATTGCAAAACATCTGGCACATATTCAGTACTTGGTAGCCTTTAATTTGGGGAAGATATAAATGAAGGAACCAGTGGTTTTACATCGTGCAGCCAGCAAACAGTTGGACATTGTGTTTTTTATGGTAACGTTAACACGAAGGAGATTCTGTGCTTTTACTTTGTGCTGTCGGTTGATGGTTTTTAAATTTCTTTCTACTTGTAGAGTGGGCTGTGTGAGCATAGATATAAATTCAAGATTGTGTGTTACATACAAATTAACCACAAGTTTTAAGGAAACTGTTTTTGTTACTACTTGCACCAAGGAGGTAATGATTAAACAAAAACACACACACATTACAGATTTTATTGAAACTGGGACATGGGCCAAGAAAAAACCCTTTGAATTTGAGGGAACTATTTTCATAGAATAAAAGTCAGATATGATCATTTTCTGACGTTCTTAACTGTCCCATCAAAGTTTGAAGTCATAAACCCTGACAGCATCCATGGAAAGCTCAGCTCCTCCTCTCACTTCTCTTTCTTTTTCCTACACTGGGGTCATACAGAGGCAACCTGTCACTGAACAGGTTTAAAGATTTAAGATAGTTTGTAGTTTATCATCAGCCGCCTCCCCCTCCCACCACCTCACTGTTCCAGGTCTGAGCCGACTGGGAGGTCCTGTCTTGAATTTCTACCCTATCAATATGGCCGCCAGGGCCTGTCATCAGGATGAAATGGAAACCTGAGGCCGATCAGGGTGAGAGGGATTAGATGACCAGTGGAGGGGTTTACATTGTTTTTTATACCCTCACAAAGACATTTTCTCTACTATTGATGGAGATAGATATGGGGACAGAGCTGGTGGAGAAAAGAAAAGGTGTTTGTATTGTCTGAGAGAAGAAAAATTATTTTTAAAATGTGGGTGCAGGTGGAGACTCCTTCATGTAGAGAGGGGATTCAACAGCGGGTTTATATACTGTGTAAAAATGTGGTAGAAGAAAAAGGAAGCAAGAACAGAGTTGCTGTTAACAAACTTCACCAATCTCTTTATGACATTTCTCACAATGTGTATGTTTTCTTCTGATACTTAGTAAAGAGATTCCTGAAAATATGATCAAGTCCTGTTTCCAAAAATGACCAAACCGAGATGTGATGCTGATGGTTGAGGAAAGGGCAGGAGATTATTTCTGATGAACACCTGATATATCTTCATGTTGCTGTTTCAGGATTGAGTTTCTTAGATAGAAAACCCTGACAGCGGAGATATGGATTTGACATTTTATCTTTGAAACTAGTGGGAATATGGATGTCAGTGTATCCAATTTCAGATAAAGATTATTTATGGCTGCATCCCTTCAGCCAGGGTTAAGTTTATTATTCTTTATTTCTTAGAGAATTTCATTGAAAAAGTAATTTCCTGAGGGAGCAGGTGATTTTCATCCATACACATCCCAAATTGGGTCCTCTTAAAATTAACACATTTAAAAAGGTTGGCGGAAACTGCAATCTAATTGTTGACTATGTACTAGAGTCACTTATAGAAGAATTGTAAATAGTATTATTTAAATACTTTATATGATAACTTTTAATGTAGATAAAAATGTCAATTTCAGAATTGCTGATGAATTCCTATACTTTATCTAAAAACAACCTGCAAGTGACAAAATGTTCCCAACAGAAGTGTGTGAATTATTACAACAAAGATCTATCTATCTAATAAATGATCAGTAACTTAAAGGACCTTCACTCTTTCTAAGGCCCAATAGTCCCCATGACAGCACATTTAACTTCACAAGACAAAAATAATTTGATTTGGACCTGAACCAGAGTACAAATAGTCATTTACTGTATATCAGTTCCTTAAACATGTCTGATTTTTTTCATCAAGCGCCATGAATTATTCTTTGAGAAATGATGAAAACACTGTCTGTTACAATGTTAAAGAAGGTGAAATTGAAGTCCTGGATCCGCACCAGAATTGAAAGGGTTCTTTCCTGACCCAAACCCCTTCCCCAAGTTTCATACTAATATGAGGTTTAACTAAAAAACAAATAAACAAACACTGCTTGGCGGAGGTAACCAGACGGTTGTTGTCAGCCCTGTTAAAGCAGCCCATACTGTAAACAAACTAACATCTGACTGTATCAACCTGTTGTCACCACTCACCTCTCATTGTGCTCCTGGTACACCAGACGGGATTTCTCCAGCAGGTACTTCTCCACATAGGCTCTGAAAACACCACACACAGTAAGAGTAAGCTCCGCTCCCTATTAGGTGAACACATCTCTGTACATGTGTATCATAAGTATATGTGTTTCTCACCCCCTGACAGTGCCACTTTCCTGGTAGTTGACCTGGATGAACTTTCCGAAGCGGCTGGAGTTGTTGTTGTGGGCCGTCTTGGCATTCCCAAAGGCCTGAGGAGGAAAAAATGAAAAGAGTCACCTCCGGGTCAACATGTCAGCATGGACGCAGGTGATGATTGGCAGGTACAGCAGCTTGACACTGAAGTAAGACTCTGGATGAAAATGTCTGTAGCACTGATCTGTGCATGGAGACTGCACGTCTGTAATTGCTGTATAGTTCACATAACATTCTCTAACACTAAAGCTGCCTTCAGAAAAGGCCTGAACGCTGCATATTCCCCTGAAATGGACAAAAGGGACTGTATGTGAGAACGCAAACGTCCCAATGATTGGCTGAGGACATTCTCTTCAGTTACTCCTGCCAGCCCTTCAGTAAAAGCTCCAGAGAAAACAAAGAAGAAGAATACAAATATATATAAGATTAAAATGGAAGTGTCATAGAAGACATCGAAAAAGATCTCAACTTGAAGAAACAAGTTTTTTGAGAGTTTTTGGTGATAAGAGCCGATGTTGGTGTCAATGTGCTGTACACAAAAACATGATCTCCGCAGTGGAATTTCTAAATTATGCTTTACTTAGATGCCACCTCTCGCTTTAACGCTCCTGAGATTTTCCTGTTATAAGTGCGTGTGACTCTGCCAATCTCCTCGTGCTTCATGTTACACAGGGGCAGCAGTAGTAACGCCTTGTGGTAGACAAGCAACATTACAAAAGAACAACTTAAAACTTATCTCAGAGTCTTATCAGACATGCTCAATGTCTTTAATCCACTGTGTAAATTAGTTGTAACTGAGATAGAGGCAATGTTGAAACTTGCAGCGACTGCTTGTTGTACGTCTTGTTTATAGGAAACCTATTGACATAAATCATATGAGTCATGTTAGTCAACTTTCCCTTGAATGCCATCGAGAACAGTGTGTCGCTGCCACCATGGCTCGCTCTGCCTAGCTTTAGTTTAGGAACCGATAAGATTTTTTTACAGGTACCTGGTACTTGGCATTTTGGATTGGGTTCTAATTTGGGATTGAGTTTCGGGTTCCCAACCCTACTGAATTAACAAATAGGTGCAGAGTTTGTATGAAAAACATCTTTAAATGATATAGGAATAATCAACAAGCAGTATCTCAGAAACACATTTCAGTCTTCAGGGTATTAAAATACTGAACATGTGTAGGCAAATTTAATGATGGGAATTGAACTCTGGACCAAAGTGAAAAAATGTGTTAGGAGAAGAAGGAAAAGTTCCCTATCTCACACACAAACACACACTCAGGCACGTCAACCATGCACTAAACTGCCAAATTCCTATGAAGGCAAACACACTGCAGAGCTGAAAACACACACACACACACACACACACACACACACACACACACACACACACACACACACACACACACACACACACACACACACACACACACACACACACACACACACACACACACACACACGGAGTCCATCATTAGAGGCCTCTGGAGGACTCATTCAACCTCTTATTAGGAGTCTGATAGGCTCCATTGGAGCTTGGAGAGGAGAGGAGAGGGATTTGGTGTAGGGTGAGAAGAAGAGAGGAGAGGAAATAAGGAGAAGAGAAACTAACTTTTGAGGAACCAAAAATCATTGAAGACTGAGGGGATGGACGATCATCTTGGACAGAGTAGATGACAAAAGTAATGAGGAAAGAGTGAAACAAAGATGAGAAGACAAGAAAAAGATGAAAAAAGGAGGTGAAAAGGAAAAAGACGAGAAATGTGAGAAATTAGAAAAAAACATTTTCATGTTTGAGCAGTTACAGTTCACAGAAGCAGGGGTGAAGTTTAAAGCTGATGCAGTCAGTATCTGGGAGTTATGATAAATGACTAATAAACAGTGGACCGAAGGAGAGACGAGGGAGGGAGGTAGAGAAAGAAGTGGGTGTCAGGTAATTGATTGTGGCTGCTGGGTAAACACTAAACCTCTGCAATAACATGCTTAATAAAAGCAAAATCCTGCTCCTGAAAGAAGCTTTGATGATTCATTCAAAAACAGCCTCCCACTACCAACAGCGCCAAGCTGACACTAATTCATCAGGCCCATCAGCAAAACAGGCTGAAGACAGACAAGAGAGGAAGGAGAGGTTGATCTTTCTCTCTGTCTTTCCTCTGCCCATTTTCCATCCCTTCATTATCTCATTCTTCAAATCCATTCATCTTTCTTTCCTCTCCTCCACATCCCTATTGGGGGGGTTTTGAAAATAAAGGCTGAGATATATAGTCAACCACAGAGAGAGAACGAGAGGGCTAACAGCGAAGCTCTCCATCAACTCCCTCCATCCAAAATGTAAATTGAAACTGCAATTCACATGGTAATGACATAGCTGTTATCCTCAATCATTTCTGGATAAATGCAGGAGCCATTCAGTGGGACCATGTTTCCACTTTGAGTTTTGGGAGGAAAATCCACTTCCTGAAATGACTGAACTGATCAAAATGAGGCAGACTAATGGAAACTGTCAATGACAATCAAACCACTGCTGGTGGCACAGACAGAGGAAAGAGAGGGCTGTGTGTGTGTATGTGTGTGTGTACACACACATAGTGTTTAAGATGATGATCTATGCACAAAATGAAGTTATGATTATTACTCATGTATGCATGTGTGCTTTGTGTGGCTACAGACAGCATGTCATGTGCAGTTTGTGTATGTGCTTTCTGTGTGCATATCAGCGTGTGTCTGTGTGTGTGTGTATGGTCCAGGTATTACTCATGTTGTGGGGACCCTTATTCTGTTTTTAATAATGAATCTGTAAAGTTTTAGAGTGAAGCCATTTTATACGGTGAGTGTAAAGTTACGGTGATGTTACAGTTAGGTTTAAGTTTAAGGTTAGAATTAGGTTAAGGTTCATGCTAGGTTAGGGGTAAGGGTAAGGGGCTAGAGTTAGGAAAGTCGTAACTGTGTTTACGATTAGAGTAAGTCTCCACAAAATTAATGCAAGTCAATATAATGTCCTCTGAAGTAATGGAGAGACAACTGTGCTAGTCTGTGTGTGTGTGTGTGTGTGTGTGTGTGTGTGTGTGTGTGTGTGTGTGTGTGTGAGAGAGAGAGAGAGAGAGAGATTAACGAGCAGGGCAGCAGTGTCTGGATGATTTAGTGTTGAACTCTGCTTCATGGTCAATGCCTGCTGTGACCACAGCACAGGAAAACACACACACACAGCCAGTGGGTGACTCTTTGTGTGCAGCTTGTGTGTATGTGTGCGTGTGTTTAACACGTAAATTCATGTACAGACTTAAAAGAAAAGGGAGAGCCCAAAGAAAGAGTGGCCAAGCATCAATGTGAGCCTGAATAAAACAAAACATCGAGCAGTTTCAGCTTCATGTTACGCTCCTTTGTCTTTCCCTTCATTTCGACTATACTCTCTAATCTGAATGCAAATCAGACCTTCAGTCCAAGGTGAACAGCACATGGCCACAAAAGAGAGAATGGTATATTTATGTTCAAGTGACGCAAGCCCTGCAGCATGATGGGAGAGAAGGTAACATTAATATACAGTGACAGTCTGTGTAGTCTGATTTCTTGGATGCATAGGGCAACAAAACGTTAAATCTAATGGTTTATATGTCCTATTCCATACTGTGATACTGTGTTTTTTCAAAGCATGAATGCGGCCGTTCTTTAACATTTACAACATGAGGACAAAGGCCTCCAATGCTAAATATAGCATATCTTAACTAAATCCAGGTCCTTGACTTAAACCTACCGATAGACAACAGTGATATTATCGTTTGCTCACTGCGCATTAGCTTGCGTGCAGTGGCTTGATGCTGTTGCTGGGGTTGGGGACCATAGTAACGTAATAAAAAAGCATACAATAAAATAACTAAAATTTTAAAGATTGCCAAAATTAACATTTATTGACACAATGCTTGGATTTTTGTTTAGAAACAAAGAAAACGTAGCTGAAGGTAACATATCAGTTTAACACAAGTTATACAGACAGGTACATTCAGTTCCCATGGACTTCAAGGACTTAATTGTCATTTGAATTTGAAATTGTACATGACTCAATATAAACTGAATTAACCCCGGCCCTGGCTGCATATTTAGCCTGTGGTGCCATATGGAGTCCAGAAATAACCAACCTAAGTGTGTTAAAAACAGCTCACTACTGCATCCATTTACACAAATCAAAGAAACAACGCTTAACAAGCCATATGTTAGATGCTGAATGATATGTGATGACCCTGAGGCTTAATCATGCTGTGACCATGTGTGTGTGTTTGTGTGTGTGCCCTTATGTCCAAATGGCAGCATAGGTACTGACAGTATGCTAATGTATGCTTATGGGCTATGTTAGTCCCTGTGGGCTCTTCCACGCTGTCACATTACGTTAGCCAGTTGTTTTCTCTGCCGCTGCACAAAACCCTCAGCTCCTCAGAGGAAGCAAACAGTGGTGCTGCTATTTTAGAAGAAGATTTAGCCTGTTAAGTGTTGAGGGAAACGGGAAGATCGAAGCCGGCCCGTTAATTAAGACTTTCCTAAAAGCACGGACTAAAATCAGCTCAAATACTAATGCCCGTAACCTGGTGCTCTCGCCCCAACTCTCACTTTCCCTTCATTTTTTTTGCTCAGTACAGCTGCAGCATTTCCCTAAACACACTCAGAAACCGTTAGCTGACCTAGTTTATAAAAACAAGTGTAGCCGTGCCAAAACGACGGCTGGGCTCTCTTCCATTAGCTCGTTTTTTTGTTTCATGGACTGCTGAGTGGTTAAAATGATTGATGCTGGCCGCAGAGTGCTGATGCCCAGCTGATGGAGACTGTTTGTTTCAGAAGGGTTTTTTTTTGTCTGCATGAGTATCCAGGTCAGACTGTGGGCGACCTGGGTTAGAGTTAAGGCGTTTTCACACCTGAAAGTCAGAGCCAAGGTTTGTGTCATGGTTACATGGTCTACATTTGGTGTTGTTAGTTTTGGTTTCACATTATAATTTAGGGAGCGCAAGAAAGACTTTCGCATGACATACATACGTCCTGACATTGTAACCTACGTGTGCTGCTGATTGGTTTGTAGAAGGGCGTCTGACGTCTGTGTGTTATATCCACAAACTTTTTTTAAATTAAGTGTGTAGAAAATAGTCTTGCCATTTGAATGGGGAAAAAACATGAAATGGTTAACTTTGTTTATTTCCTTGCCACTAAAATATCATTATATTATTATTACCATCAAGATGAATGTCCTTGTCAAACATTGTGTGTTTGGAGGTGAAGGCTACAGGCAATCCTGTGAGTCACTTCTGCTTCTTTTTCTTATATTGTAGCAAACTGAACCATGGCTCAGTTTGATCAAGAGCGTGGTCCGAAGCACCTTTCACATGTTATTCTAGACTGAAGAGAAATGACCGAAGATCCAGACTGAACAAGGAATGTGTGATCCAGGCTGAGCTCGCATTTTGAGACACACTGGTCTCTTGTCAAATCTACAGTTTTCTTAAAATGTATGTCAACATACAGCATTTGATCTCTTTGGTGAAATTTGTCTATGAGAATTTGCAATTCAACACGGACAATGAAACCCCAATGGTATAATCAATTATAAGCAAACACAATTATATCTAAATGTTTTTATGGGAAGATATTCATATATTTCATGTTATTATTACCAAATTATTGTTGCTAATTAAAGGGAAAATATTTCCAAGAAGATTTTCTAAGATTAAACTTGAGTTTAGTGAGAGCACATCCAAGAAGTATAGGTTCCTTAAAATTTCAATTTGCTGCCATAAATTCCGCTCTGAACCCAGCAGCTAAGAGGAAGTGCTCAACCCTCTTTCACCAACTCATCCCGTCAAACCTGAACCAGAAACCAGCGCTCTGCATTCACCCTGTGGGCAGCTCAGCTATTTGTGTGCAATGGCAGTCAAGCTTATGCACAAATTGTCTGTCCATGATAAACAAACATAATTGGACTTAAGTAATGTTACCTCAGAGATTCATATATTCTATCTAATTACTGAAAAATGATAAAAACTAATTAGATGTCAACGTAAACACATACACTCAACATTACAGCCTTGGTGGGAGACACCCAATTTATTGTTTCATTTAATTTCTATAATTTGACGGAAGTCGCACTCCTCATACACACAAACAGCCACTTCTGACAGCTTCATCGCTGCTAAAACAGCCGGAAAATCCTCATCCACACAGTCCTCCAAAATCTTTAAGATATTTTAGAAGAACAAATGAGAGGCAGAAAAAGAAGACAAACATTTCTCCTTTCTCAGATTTGCGACAATTCAGAAGTGCTTCTAAAAGAACATTCAGGGGGGATTTATGACAAAGAGTGTTAAAGCCTGGTCCCGTAATTTATAGGCTTCCCCTTTCAAAGACGTCCTCCACAGCTGGACAGCTTATCAGCAGTTGACTCCGGGGGTGGCTCCTTTCAGGCCTCTGGGTCATTATTAACGCAGACCTCTGCTCCTTAGTGTTTCTGTGCCCAACAAGTTTTTTTGAAAACACAGAAAGACACAGTGACAGAGGGCTGCAGGGGCAAGACTAAAGACTAAAGCTTAACTCAGTTCATCTACCTCACAGACATCTAAATAAATACTTGCATTTCTGTCCTCTAACATCATCACCATTACAACAGGTGGATCTTAAAAACAGTTCAGAATCAATGCATTACAAACAGAAATATAATTTTGAATCCACAAAAGATTTTTCCTTCTCAAAATCTCCTGCCTACATTACCCATGATGCAACTGGACAACCGACAATTTGTTCTGGTGTGTTATGTGAGCGGTGGTTGATGTAGTGAAGGAGCAGGATTAGCAGAGGTCTGGTAAATTAATTTGTCTGCAAAATCCATTTGTCTGGTAAGGTCTGGTAAATTCTGATTCTTCCTTTCACAGCGTGTTGAGCTAGCTAGCACAAAACGTTCTTTACTGATCTATTATGAAAGAAAACTAAGAGATAGGTTCCTATCATAAATCAAACCCATAACAAGCCAAACACACACACACACAAACACAAACAAAGCTAAACATAGATGTATATTTATGATGATATGAATTTGAATATATTGATGTTTCGAGATACGTTTTCAAAGTCTCTGCCATAGAGACAATGTCAGTCTTAATAAAATAAATTACTAAAAGTTTGGTATTTGTGTGCCTCGAATGTAACAGGTCATTTGATTGTCACATACCTGTTTCAGTGCACTACTCTATATCCAGTAATTGCTTTCAGAGGTGGTACTAGTAACAGATGTTTACTCGTACTGCAAACTATCGGCCTCTGTAGAACTGGTGCTACATGCTTAAATGTTAAAATACAGCTGTTTCACCCATTCAGACCTAGCTACATTCAGTCTGTACTGAGCCTGCACATCTGCACATCACATAATGAAGAATTCTTTGATCTTGTCTGTACTTGGTATTGTGTGTAGTTGTGTATTGTAGATCTTGGACTCAATGGACTATTATTACTACTATTACTATTATCATTAATCGTTAATTAACAAGGGCAAAAGGGTTCCTCTAAAGGACCATGAGCCAAAAACTTTTGCAGTAATTTAATGTACATGCAGTAAGTATAATATATGTCACAGTATGCAATATAATCACAATCATTTTGTTGACCTAAAGAAACAGACAGGGAATGGCTAAAAAATGTCTGGGCCATTCTTGTTGTACCTTTGGGTCCATCTCATCACCTCAGTCCGTCTATGTTTTATTCATGTTTTTGTTGCATGTGGAGCAGAACTGCCTTGAAAACAGTCTCTCAGAATGATTTCATGCTGTGTGGATTCTCCCTCAGGGTCATCGGAGTCTGTTTTTAGACCCAGAGATTTTTTTTGAAGGCTTTACTACTTCCATGTTCATGAGGCACTCGCAGCCCAGCAAGATGACATCACATTGCATTCCTTCGCTAACAGATGCAGCGCAGCCTCACATGGCAAGCTGAGAAAACAGACCGGACCGTGTATGTGTGTGTGTGTGTGTGTGTGGCTTCAACACCAGCCCTTCGTCTGGGTGTGCGGCCAGACTTGAAAACACACACTTGCAGGAGAGCAGGTGGTTGTGAAGAGCTCTGTCCTTCACAGCAGCAGGTTTTAACATTCATTAGTTATGATACATGGCAACATCCTGTGTGTGTTTGCATTCACTTCAGGTGCACTACTTCCTTAATCCCTTGAGACACACTCAACAATGAACTGGTAAACTACTATCATATGTAAGTGGACATTCACAAGCTCCATCCACACAACCTTGACTTACAAAATATCTCTGTCCAGACGCAAACACAAAAACTACAAACGCTCAAACAAGCGTGCCAGACCAGTAGGTGACAACAAAGTATATATAAATGATCGATCATATACCAGAGAAGATCATGGTGGTACGATGGGGTGAGGCAGACGCCTGTGAGTGCAGATAAAGTGGTGCGTTCATGCTAAATTTGACCCAATGTAGAGGAACCAGTATATGGCCGCCATTGTTTTTGTTTCTGGCACATGGTCATTACACAAAGCAACAGTGGGAATGCACGAAATAGGGTAAACTGTGACGTCATCATCCCCCATACTCTCTGTTTTACGTGTACACACAGATACTCAGAAATAGGAATTTTTGTTGATTTGACAAATGCACATGTGCAAGTGAGTGTAAGCTCTAAAATGTCAAGGACTCTACATAATGTGGACACAACTAATGAAGTCAAGTCCGTCAGAATGTCCTTTCTTTGCGTCTCGTCTATTCATCTTTCTCTCTGTGTATCCCTGTAACATCTCACTCCCTGAACTCTGTGTTTTCTCTCAGTTCCTTTCCTTCAGACACACGGGATGAGCTCCCCTTTCTAGGAAAAGAGGAAGGAAGGGAGGGGGAAGGAGGTGAGAACAGAGGAGGATGAGTACCATTACGTAATCCTGACAGGTCACACACTGGAGGGGCCTCCTCGTAACAGCAGGCGCAGAAAGGTTGTGACGTGTGTGGTTGACAGGGGAAAAGAAAAATCTGTCTGACACACAGCGGACAGCACGGGAGTGTGGTGCATTGTCGCCTCCCAGCAAGAAGGTTTCCGGTTCTTCTCAAAGTCCAAGGACATGCAGATTGGAGTTTCTTAATTGGCTGTAGATGTAAATTTGAGTGTGACAGTATGTTGGCTCTGGGATGTGCTGGCCTGTACAGGGTGTACAATGTTAAACTCTGATGTCAAACAATGTGGTATAGATAATGGATGAATATTATAGGGGTTTGGAAATGAATCTGGTGATGCCAGGCTATTGTTAAATAAACCACTAAATAAATTAATAAACTAGCTTCATGGCACCAATGACGCTTATCTCACTGTAGTGATTAACACATTATATCTAATTGGTTTGATCCATACAAAGAATAAAGTGTAAAAATGAAAAATAATTATATTGTGGGAGGAGGGCTGGGCAAAAAAACATAGAGATAATTATCGTGATATAACTTTTCCATAGAAATTCAAGACATGGCGGATACATCGTCGATAGAACTCATTTTATCCATGTTTTTACAGACAACACGAACAGCTAATGATAATACCGCCACACCACACCAATCGTGTCTGGAATAGAGTTACAGCCACATCAAGATTGTTGTCGCACACAGAACAGAGTGTAGGAGGAGCAGCAGCACACATGCTAATGTGTGGGATCCTGCACAGAGGTGGACGACTCTGCATTGATGCAGTGACAGAACGTAATCTATTCATGTTTTCAGGTTCTAGGTTCATTGTTTTAGCGAGTTTCCACCGCTGCTTCAGGACGAGGACAGACGCACATTAAAGGTCTTGTCATCCTGGTTCAGATTCTCTGTCAGAAGATCCAGGAAGATAAATATTATCAACAGGTTTTTATAAAGATCAGTTATATAGTGCGAGTGATTGGAAAACATCTGAGAAGCTGAATCACTTTTGACCTGTGCAGAGTAAAGCTGCTGGTGCTGATTTGATTCACATGATATATATCGATACTGACTGATATGAATAATATTATTGTGATAAAACATTTTACCATAAAGGTATCCATCAACGGTAAAGAAACTGTACTGTAACACATTAGACACCATTTTTATCATGTACTGAGACGTCTGGCTTCGGTTTCAGCTTTCTGAAGAGCCAGCTTCATCGTGGCTCTCCATGTGCATGTAGTTATTGGCTAATAGTGCCCTGCTATTAGGTGACACACTGAGACGGAGGTTCGCTTCATGTGGGGAGCACGGGCAGTTAACATCATGGCCAAATGACTGGTGTTTGACATACTCGGTGACAATCATCCAGTTGAGACATGCCCACTGTTTATTGTCGAATTGAACCACAAGGAGGTTTATAACATGGGCAACAAGCTGATTTTGGCCTGTGGATCCACAGAAGGGTAGAGCAGACACAGCTGTAAAATATAAAATACTTATTATGAATATATGTGGTTTCACCCAAGTGAGTGTTAATATACTTTACAGTGGAGAGAAGTACAGCACTGACTGTGTGTACCAGTCAAAACATAAAATTGGTTACAGAACAAATATCCAGTGATCCTCATTCTAGCTGATATGTCTGAGCATAATGAGAAAATAATCAGTCCTCATTTGGCTTGGCTACTGTGGAAATACTGACACTTTATCTTAAAATTCACGCATCATAAAAACCAAGCCTGAGTATATGATATGAATGCATAGAACAGTATCCTCAAGCATTGCTGCTCTGCATGCACAACAGTGGTTCAGAGACCATAGGGCTGAAACAAGTGTGAACTCCCTAACTACACACATGCTCACAGTGGGACAGTAGTTGATGCTCGCCCCTTAGATTGGTTTCTGATCTTCCAACCACTGTCTGGGTAGAAAAATCATCAAGAATGTGTCAGGGTAATGTTGGAGACAAGTAAAAACGGCTAAGCTGTTAGAAAGGCTTGTCTCAACACTATGCTCACATACTGTTCTGTTGCGCTTGCAAAGTAGAAATGCTCCTTCGCAAGAGTTGGTTTGCGCTCGCAGATACTGTTCTATGCACTCATATCATATGTCATGCCATATCATATATCATAGAGATTCAGAACAACTAATTGTAGAGATTCAGCCGTATCTTTTGCACATACGATTCATCAAGAAAGCGGCTAGAATGGCCTCTTTTTTTGTCTCTGTACAGGATGTGCCTGCATGAGTATTAATCATCTGTAGCTCTTCATTCTTGTGTGTTGTGGTTGTCTCAGGGTCGTCCTTTCAACAGGGGCCCATTACTCCATTCACTCAAATGCACGCACACAAATCATGAGCAAACACAGGACACACCCCTGCAGAGAGAAAGTCATGCATTTCTATGGTCCGGGGAAGCCAGAATAATACATGACAAACACACACACACACACACAGGAGAGTATCTGCAACAAAAGAAATGTTGTGGGTAAAACAAAAAGAACAACCGATGAAGTTAAGAAAAGAACGAAAGAAAAAATGTCGTCAAATAAAACGGGGCCAATGGAAGAGATGACAAATATTGAGCAGCAACATTTGTGGAATGTGTCTTATACCACAGGCCATTAAGATGTCCTGCTGAACCTAACTCTAACCTTCACTTTGAAACCCAGTAGTAAACCTCCAACAGCACTTTGAACATATAAGGAACGTCCACAATGTCCACATATGTTTGAAAATCTAATTGGTTTTACCTGGTGTTGCTTAAAGGGATGGTTCACCCAGAAATGAAAAATCACTCATTATCTACTCACCACTATGCTGATGGAAGGGTGGGTGACGTGTTTGAGTCCACAAAACACTTTGGGAGTCTCAGGGGTAAACACTGTTGCAGCAGAATCCAATACAATTGAAGCCTCGACATTCATAATTTGGACTTGAAACAAGGTCATTTCCACTGTGTTTTAAGCATAAAGTCCACCAGAAGTCGCTAAGCTAGTGGGCGTAAGCATTTTCGACGGTCCCTGAATGCACCTCGTCTGAAGATATCAGTGGACTTTTAGGCTGAAAACATGGTGGAAATAATTTCATTTGGAGTAGAATATTCATTCAGAATATGGACTATCATTTTAAGGAAGGAAAAAAAAAAAAACATTCAGTCTTCAGCAGCTCTACCCAAACCTGTATCCATGTGGCTGTTGTCTGTGTAAGAAAACTACAGTGCAAATCCCAGTCAAACACACATCTGTATACAGGTTGGCGAAAAGTTAGGATAGCATGTGGAGTGTCAGGCCACATCTGGATCTCATTGACCTCAGGAAGGCTGAACACCCAGGCCCAATAAAAGTCTCCTTCCACTGCACAGGACTGTCAACAGACCCTCCACTACTATCAGTGAGGAAGACGAAGGGAGAAGGAGAGAGAGGGAGATAAAGAGAGGGGGGAGGGGGGGGGTGTATAAGAAGTATAAGAAATGGGAGATGGCCAGGGAAGGGGAGGAGGAGGAGATAGACGAGTGGCATATAAGGGAAAGGAGGAGGATGAAGAAGCAAATGAGACAGAAGGCAGAAAGACACTTTTCCAAATGATGAAGAAAGTGTCAGTTGCACATCAATACACTGGACCCACCTCCATTTGTGACAAGAACAGCTCAACAACGTCAAATATATTGTCGACAATAAACACATCACTGCTACGTTAACGAAACCAGGAGCACTGTCTGTCTCCCACCTCCTGCTGCTGCTCCTGCAAACAAATACAATTCAACCCATGCTGCAGTACTGTTCCCTCTGTGAACCATCTCCATCGTAACAAACTGAGTCGAGCTTCCAGAATCTCCAGAATCGTTCATCTTGTCTGCTTCACATTTGACAGGTGTATTGTTAATGGCCCAAGGAAGTGCAGTGTCAAATTTGGACACGCTGAGGTTCAACAGGGACCAGTGCTCTGTAGCAGCGGTAACTGGGACTCAACGCAAGTGACGTTATAGATCATGACAACTGCACGTTCACAACAACTGATTCTACAGTAAGGGGTTCTGTAGACTGAGTCCTGCAACAAGTCTTAATTTGCCATGGCCCAATTTCTGCAACCACCATCACCACAGGCCAAACAAAGAGCCCAGCAGCGAACTACACTTATCAACCTCTCAAATCACCTTCCGTTTTACTGCCACCTGGTCGGACAAAGATGACTTCAAAATAAAAAGGGGGTGTTCTTTAGTAGGAGCTTTGTCCCCTATGTCATCACAGCTCTAAACAAACTGCCTCCCTCAACTATCCTTTCTCCAGACACTTACATTCAACCTGCAACAGAACATTTTACGTCTTTGTTTACACCTGAATATGTAGCTACAGGCAGCTGGTAGCTAAGCATTAACACTGGAAACATGGGGAAACAGTTAGGCTGTCACTGAGGTGGTGAGCCTCAAAAGGTCATTGTCTCGAATCAAACCAACACATTGTGGTTGTTTACATCAACACTTTTTATACACTATATTTATGTAGGGCTCTTTAGTGGAGCTGGCATCATGCAGCAGTGACATCTACGTCACAGTGTCTCAGATTCTAAGGGTCAAAAGAGCAACTCTTTTCACTCACCCAAGCAAAACATTTATTTTTCAATATCTCTAACCCTTCTTTGTTATTTTTATTTTCTTTTTATCTCCAGTTTTGTTTTTGAATTTGTTGTTGGAATAAAAACCTACAGAAGCACAGGTCGAAAACTCCACACGAGGAAATGTTAATTAGTCAGTAGGTTCTGAACAACTGGCTCTGGATGAGTGTGTGTTTGTGTGCCGACATTACCTCATACTAACCCTAGTTTCACATTACCTGCCTATAGCAAGTGTGTGTGTGACCACCTCTGCTACAAGCCCTCATACAATAAAAAAAATGCCTGCAAAGAAAAATACCCACCTTTCAACAGACATGAAGCCGTTTAATTGACCCCAAGTCAACTTCTCGTCAATCCAGCTCTCCAATGCACCACAGCTTCTACGCATGTTGGCAAATCCTGGGAGTTTCTGTGAGTGTGCTCGGAGCTGGCTGTGAGCCTGTAACGCAGCGCAGTGTGACTGACAGAAAATGAAACTCAGCATCCGAGATGGTGTGGGAAATCCCACGACTGTGTTGAAGTGTTAATCCCTGGAGAGCTGGACTCATGTGTGCGTGTACACTGCAGTAAGAGATGATTAATTTGGGATTTAAGTGGGAGGGATGTGTGTCTGATACAGAAGTGTGGTTGTGTACAGTATGCAGTGCACGTGGAAGAGAAAAAGATTTCACCTGGAGTTTTAATAGTGTGTGAGGAGATTGTATTACGCCTGTGGTTATATATTCATATTATGCTGATTAATTTATGTACAGGTTTCAGCTTTAAATATGCATGTATATATGTGTTTATTTTTTATAAATTTAACATCCTTTTGGACAAGATACAAGAATTAAAATAAATGCAACTGAGTCACGAGAATAATAGATTGAATTTTAAATGCATCTGCCTTTTAATGGCTTGCTTTAGTCAGATCATTTAGTCTACTACTGCTCTGTGGTATGTTTACAATGTATTATTAGTGTGTACATGCTTGTGCTTTGTTTACTGGGGGGGGTTTTCTGGTTACAAACTCAGGCGTATCCTCTCTCTCATCTTCTTTTCCTCCTCCACTAAAGTCACTTCATTAACTCAGTTCAAAAAGCTTCTGCGAGCTAATCGCTGCTTTCTTTCCTCATCAGCAGCAAACTCTTTAAATACTCTTGTTTATAAAATATACACAAGTGAATTATGCACTTATGCAACATCTTTGTCAGGGTTAAAAATTAAACCAAGTTAAAAATGAACTCAAACGTGCACTTCAGAAATGTGTAGAACAAAATAGTTCTCATTGTGCACCTTTGTTCACTTCTGGCCTGTTTGTCCTTTAAGCATATATATATGCTTAAAGGGTACAGTTTCCTCAAACAGTGCTCACTAAAGAAGATTAACTACTTCCCCTATTCTCAGCTTGACTTTTCCCAACCTCTCCAAATGTTATCATGACCCTCTCGGCGTCACATTTCACTGTAAACCTGGGATTACTTACTCTCTGTGCCCCAAAGAGCTCAGCTAAGTGTAACCAGGAGAGTTAGAGTTAAAATTCCGATAAATCATGCAAGGTATGATGAAACACTTGTACAAAGATAGGAAACATTAACGAGGGACACAGCCTTAAAATTTGTTGTACAAAGTTGTACAAAGAATGTCATTAAACACCAGGTTTGTTGTGTTTGAAAGGTCAACTAGAAATACTGATATGTGGTTGTATGCCACCACCAACCATTGCAGTTTCAGTCTACATAGGTTTTTTATATAAGGTAACTTTGACCTTTGACTACCGAGCTGTTGCATTCTCAAGACTAAAATGTGTTTTGTAAGGTCCCAGATACCTTGACTTTTGACCTTTGACCACCATCTTCTAATCAGTTCATCTTTGAGTCTAATTGAAGGTTTGTACTAAATTTGAAGAAATTCCCTGAAGCGTTCTTAAGGTTACAAGTCAAGACAGAATGAGACGGATGGACAAATGACCCAAAAAGCATTATGGCCACTGGCTGTCACCTGCTGAGAGGCATAAATATGAGAGAAAAATCAATTTAACAATTTTTCAGTGACAGTAGAAGAGTCACAGTCAATTTTCAGTTGTGAGCTGAAACTAATTTCCATGACAAGAACCTCACGTTACACTTTAATCACTAAATCACATAACTTTGCCATATCTGCTCAAATGTTCTCCGCTCTGGGATTTCACACACAGCAACATGGTGCATCTGACATGCAGGGCCTCCAGTTATACTTTATGTGACTGTCCTCAGGTTATCATTTCTCGTCGAAGACAACATCGTGTTCGGCCAATGAAAACACAAAGCTGACGTTTTCAGTTCAATTTGAAAAATAAGGAAGCTGGATGGGAATCTGTAAGTGGGACAATAAATGATTGACAAGGGCTTCTCACTTCAGTGACACACGTACATGATATCATTATGTACATGTGTGGTTCAAGTATTCTGACAGAAATAATGATGGTGAACACAAAAAATTTCAAACTTGGGACCTTGAAGTTGAAAGAGTCTGTGGCTTTGTTACAGTTAAAATGCAGTCTTTCAGGTTGAGAGGACGGACATCAACGACAGGGAAGAACATGCGTTGCATCAAATGTCTGATTGCCAAAAAGTTAGTCGAGCGCAACTGTGGCTGATCGCTGGCTGCTAGTTTGAAACCCAGACAGACTGAGAGCAGTCTGCACATTAACAGTGTTTTGAGGAGCTGCCATTGAGCAAGGCACCTGTCATGTCAGGTTCTTGAGTGACGATCTCGGCCACATGTTGAGCCCTGTGTTTAAAAAAGTACGCTCTTGTTCCTCAAAATCAAGTCTGTCAGGCAACGTAAAAAACTTGAACCAGGACAAACTTTTCCTTCAACATGAAATCCATTAATTAAGACATCGTAGAAGCAATCAAACACATGCAAGTGAACATTCCTGGTGAACAACGTAACATGAAAGCCATGGTTATGATCTTTAGTTCATGATCGCTGCAATGAAAGAGAAAAGTAAAATTCTGTCTCACTGAGCTTTGAAGAAAAATACAGTTCTTCCATGATTCTCTATAATCGAGAATGCAAATGTTCAAGTCAGTCGCTGTGGACATTCTGTAGAGTCTTCTGCCAGCCTCCTGGTAAAAACAACAGAGAATCTACGAGTGGGCCAAGGTGAGAACACACGATTCACCACGAGAGAGCAATCCTGTTGATGACGCAATAAACACAAAACTGAAAAAAGCAAAAAGAATGCAAGTATCTCAGGGTGAATGTCGATTGCCAGTGTTGATGTGCTATAAACAAAAACACGAGATGTCCGCAGTGGAATCTATTCATTACTTCCTGCCTCATGCCACGCCACCCCTCAGATTTTTCTGTTACTGTGAACGCGTCTGAGCAGAGAATCTCCTGCTGCAAACTCAGGGCAGTTTCTGGACTTTATAAAATGGCTTCCACTTCTTGGATTATATTTCATATCTGGCCAGAAGGCAACCTGAAGCAACACATGCCCACCAACTCAGACCAGTGTATCATTTTAATGCATCTACCGAATCTGCAGGATGAATATCCACACAAGGTTCAGGTTATTAAGGGTATTGGCCAAATGTGATGATACACAATTAATGCAGTTTCTTTGTTAAATGAATAGTTGTTACTTTTAATTACAGTCATTCCATCATGGCGGGTGGTTTTTACGTACCACAGCATCCCCTGAAGCTAAAAACTGTCCTATTTATCCTTGTGTCTAATTTGCACGTCTATACAAATTATTAGATCTATAAAAAAAATTCTGAATTCGTGCATCTGTTGTCTTGGTGCTGCTGCAGGGAAAACATTATCTTAAAAGACTAAACACCAGGGTTGGCAGCATTTAGCTGAACATCTTGCCATATTCAGATAAAGCCTTTCTCGAGGCAAAAAATACGCAGCATTCAAATTTATGAGATAAACATGTTGGATTTACAGCTTTTTGTGGTCAATGAATCCAGTTTCCAGTTTGGCCATTTCCATATCTACAGTGTCCAAAAACACATGAAATAACTTCAGCTTTAACTGAGAGTCATCTTACGGGTCATAACTCAGTGAGCGGCAGGCAGCTCGACTGCAAAAATGGCAGGACACATGGAATTATGGTCCAACCTCTGAGCTTGTGGATGGGGTATTGTGTTACCAAAGTGCCAGGACAAGGACAAGAGGGGAAGTTAGATCAGTGCTCTGTACTACCAGTGGATCTGCCAAATTAATTCAATAAAGGAGAATGGCATTTCCTCCCGACTTATCTGTGTCTGTCGGGGAAGGAAACATCGAAGGGAGACAGCTCTGTTTCCTCTTTGTATCTGAAATAAGCTAGAACAATTCTCTGGAAACCGAGCCAAACTATTTCTTTCTTTCCTTTGCCTCAACCTCATCAGGTCTCCAAGCCTTATTATCTTTTTCATCACTCACTTCTCTCTGTCTCTCCACCTCTTTGTGTCTCCTTCTCGGACCTGACGTTTGTCAGACTTCAGAATGATGCTCCAGCAACTGCAAAAACTATTTTTACATCGGGCTGCAGCCACCGAGGCCGCAGAAATGCACGGTGCCGATGTGAACATTACAACAGGCCACTGGAGCACTCACCACATGTGATTCAAAAACAAACACACACATACTATATACGCTCACACAAACAAAACACACACACATACACTCTGAGTCATGAGTGGAAAACCTCAGGTTCCTCACAACAAATTCACAGTGTTCATTTAGGGTCAATCCACAGTTATCTGTGAAACAACAGCTTTGCCACAGGACCATCCAAACTGCTGCAAACTAACAACCCCGTCATGACGGAGCAGCAACGCATCTATGTTTATCCTAACACAGTAAACAAGCAGGAATATAAAGCTAAGAGTGAAGAGCATGTACCATGATGAAATCACACAGTCAGCTCTGTGTGTCTAACTGGTGAGGAGACATTTGTGGACATAATGCTTATTAGAACTAACAGCATGTTCCAGTCCAGCTCACCATCAATATCCAACACCTAATGGCACATGTGATGTCTAAAATGTCAAGAACAAGTCGATTACTAACACTACTACACAAATACTACTTTTGTTCTATTTGTACTTTTTGCAGTCAGGCTACACACAAGGACAACTGTGTCCTTGTGATGTTGCTGTTCACAAGTTCTGTGAGAAATAACAACTGTCCTTCTATTTGTTATGTACATACAGGTGATGTAAAAAAACATACATTAGCTACGCACAATTTAGTCTCCAGTTAACCTAACCCCAATCTGCATGTCTTTGAAGGAAGCAGGAGGAAGCCAGAGAAAATCCATGCAGGGAGAACAGATAAAGTCTACCCAGAGGTTTACAAGACCAAGAACAGAACGCAATGGTTTAAATTTGAGAGCCTGCACACATTTTGCTTAGTGAGTGATGTCCAGTGACTCCACAGACACACTGCTCATCTTCCGTGACCTCTGCCCTGTGAGTGCCGCCGTCGTCAGCCAGTGCAGGGATTGTTCAGAGTTTAATGGGAGGAAGTGATAAACAGCCCAGACTGCAGCAGTTCTGACCTATTAAACGCCCTAAAAGGATTTGTGCAGAACTCAGAGCTCCAAGGGCACTCACACACATTTTCTTTATGCCTTTTGTTTACAAGGTGAACAAGCTGCTAAGGAGGTGAGACGACTGGATGTGGCAGGAGAACTGCTTTAACCCCTGAAGGAAGTGTTAGTGCAGCCCGGCTTCACATCAGCAGAAATGGCCTTAAAGAAGAGCCAAATCTTTTTTACCAGCCTCAACTCGATTTTAGTAAAAACCTCCTGAAACTGGGGCACTGCTCGCTTGAAAGGGACTCTCCCACTCTTCATTATTAAAATGAGGATTTCATCCTCCTCCTCTCATCTCCTCTCTTCCTTCTCTCTCCTCTTCCTCTGGTACCCCACCCCCATGTGCCATGAGCCCGCAGGGCTGTGGTGGAGTGGGTGGGATGGAGAGAAGATAAAGGCTCTAGGAGGCTGGGTGCAGCAACAGAGAGCTTTCATCTTCTCTCTGCAGGGCTGCTGCATCATTGGGAACACACAGTGAGCAGCTGCTGGGATACAACAGAGCCAGGGCACTAGGACTGTGCACCACACCCATCACTCCCTGCAGTTAGCACAGCGTTTTCAGATATATGATATTATACATATTTATATATATTATATACATATACTTGCTGGATAATGTGACTCTTGCTGTAACCAGATCAGAATTCACCTGCTAGACTCAGTTTTAGGTCAAACAACACGAGCAGTCAGGCAGTTTGTTGAACCCAGTGAAGTTAAAACACTAATAGACGATTCCATGTAACAGTCCTTTGACCTACTTCATTTCTAAATAAGAATTTTAACATACAATGTTTCATAACATAATATGATGAAATGTAAAACTGTTGAAGGTTATGCATAATGTTCACTCTGAGATTGCCAGAACAATCAGATGAAACTTGAGTTGGACGCTGAGACCCCGCCCCCTCAGGTAGCCTTTCCCACTTTGCAATTGTTCTGTTTCTCAATATTCTCCAAAAAAAAGAAAACTTGGAAAAATGGTTTCAAATTGTAATAACATGGTTTCGACCAAACATTTCAATCTTCATTAAGGCTACGGAGTATTGAATAATGTTATCTTGATCATGAATGTGAAATAAAGATAATCAAAATACTTGAATTTGGATTTGAATCTTTTCAGCCCAGTGTTTTAAATTGAACTTTGCTTGTTATCTGAAAGATTGCTGATAAAGCTTATCGTCATCATGTAACTCACAACTATGATTCATTTCAAAACCCTTAGCACTTTTCTTCTTGAGATTCCTCAGAGATGCAGAGAAACACAACTGGATGGCTGCACTATGAACAAACTATGTCATCAGAGTTTATTGCAGGAATCAATCAACTGTACTAATATATGATCCATTAGATTAAATTAAACCTAAAGACTTCCATGGGGGGAGTGCCAGGTAAGTGCAGCAATAGAGTATAAATGAAAACAGAGTAAATAAAGAGCACTGATCAAAATCCAGCAAATATTTACAACAAACTGTTTTCAAACATTGATTAGTACAAAAAACTGATCAGTGTGTTTAGATTAATTTAATTAAATAACAATTTAATTGAACTACACCTCATTTAGCTGGTGGATAGGATAGCTAACTTTTCCTTGTATCCTCCCCATGAAGAGAGAGACAGAGCTGGGATTGAGAAATGAAAAGAAAAGTAGAAAGGAGACATAAACAAACAATTCACAGGAAGAAAGAGCATGAATACAACACACTTTGCTTTGTCAGATGAGTTCAGTGCAGCTTTGTACACAAAAGCATCACACAGCACTAGCACACACTCACACACATTCATGTGTGTGTACATTGCAGTGACAAAAACCATTGGAACATGTTCTAACTACAACGAGCCACTCCTAGCATTTTCATTCACCCACCCACTCACACACTGAATGGCACATCTGTACCGTTCATCCCTTCATTCATTCATTTATCTTCATTGGGTTATTTGGAGAGAAGAGGTGG
This sequence comes from Paralichthys olivaceus, assembly GCF_024713975.1. NCBI lineage: Eukaryota > Metazoa > Chordata > Actinopteri > Pleuronectiformes > Paralichthyidae > Paralichthys > Paralichthys olivaceus. Next base: position 20,745,266 of record NC_091099.1, read on the forward strand.
TGGTGGTGTGTGTGTGTGTGTGTGTGTGTGTGTGTGTGTGTGTGTGTGTGTGTATTTCTCCACAGGCCTGTTGAAACCTGATGGATGAGGCGTCATTGTAAAGTGTTTTGTTAACGTGCACAAAGATACAAAGATAGTGAATCCAGATAAAAGCTGGTGCAGAAATCATGTGGTTTTCTTGACAACACAGCAGTGTCGGCTCTTATCGCCACAAACTCTCTAGACATTTTACTCTACGGATTTAGATCTATTACGCTTTTTCACTGCAATGTTTTTGCATCTCTGTTGCGTATTAGAAGCATCATCAACCGCCCCAGAGTTCTCACATCAGATTCTCCTGACTTTCTAAGGGCTTTATACTAGAAGGCCAGGCGAATAAAGTCATCAGATAATAATAATAATTTATCTATATATAATCCGGAGGCTCTCACTCTGACATTTGCATTCACACATGCAACTCCTCTGGAGATAGTGTGTTGATTCTCTGGAGTTCAGTGCATGTCTGAAAGCAGCTGGAGACTCACAAAGATGCACACAAACAGATATCTGCCGTGGGGTAAATAAGTAGAAATCAGCCATTTTTACAACACATTTCGAGTCACATACCCGTGTCAGGTACTTATCAACAGTCAGCCTGTTGAAAATATTGAAAACAAAAACTGAGAACTTGTGCTGAACCCTGCGGCCACGCCAGCCGTCAAATCACTTTCAGTGAACAGATCAGAGATTGCAGACATTATTCAGTAACCCGTAGACGTAAAAAAAAAAAAAATTCGGCTGTCAGATGACTTTGTTGAGACAACCTTCTCTTACTAAGTGACACGGATTTATCTCTTAAGCAGGAGTGGCAGGATAAAAAAGCTCAACGCCCGTGCACAGATTCACAGTTGTAATTACTGTAGCTGAGATGTGAATATAAACGAGTAGGATTTCAGCTGCACAGTTCAACACAACAGGGGTTCTCACCACAAAGACAGAGCTGCCACAAAAAAGAACATCCTTGGTAATGGACTCCACTACAGCAGGAAAGACTCGAAGCCAAAACACTTCTGTATCTAATAAAGCAGGAGGGTTTATCATGTTTAGCATGCTGCACTGCCTGAAGCATCACACGCTCCTCGGGACATGGTGGGGCAGGTAGCTACTTCATTAGATAAGGAAAAACACTATATGTTCAAACTAAAGACTTTAATCTAGAACTACGTTCTCCTTTTTAGCTTGAAGCTGAAGTCTCTCGTGAATTTAAAATTGTCTGGGTGAAAAAAGTTTAAAGCTTTATTTACATAATCGCATTAGAGCAGAAAAACAAGTCCCACCATAGAAGAGGTAGACATAATTAAAACTGAAGCTTTAAGTCCAGTTATATAAAAATAATTCAAGTCAAAACAATGATATGTTTCTGTGAAGCAGTGATGCCTGAACTGTGAATCTGGCATCCTCAATAGTTTGGTTTTAACTGTGAATGAAAATAGACACAATATTATACTGAATTTTCTGCCCATGAAGTATTTATACTGATGTTTAATGCAGCAGTTTGATGTGCTTTATATATCAGATTGAAAACAAACATCTATGAAAATGTGCACGTCTTCTGTGGCTTTCTTTTATCAACTGCTCTGTAATTTTATATTTCAAAGTGTTTCCAGCAGAGACAGAGATTCAAATTTCCACATGTGATGCATCAGTCTGGCAATTTCACATCGACTCTAAAATCTCTCTCTGAGATTTGGTCGTCTGTGCATCATCATACGCTGCAGTCATGGACAAAAGCTGCCAATTACAGTCTGAGGCAAACCTTCTCCAGAAACTCACAAACAAAAGCTGGATTTGTTTTCTTTGCAAAGTTAAAATAACTCCTCAAAGGGTGGGTCACCACCGCAGAATACACAGAGGAAAAGTAATGAGTAATGTACTGGTTCCTGTGTGTTAGAGAGGGAAGCAGAACATGAGACAGATGCAAATTTAAACAATATGGAAACTTTCTAGGAAAGAAATAGTGAGCAACAGAAATGTCTTACAAGGAGAAATATCACAAATGAAAATAGAAGACCCCTTAATTTTGATCATTGATGCTTAATTAGATTAAATCCCACGCTTGATTCATGACGGTGTAGTTAACAGATTTAAATAGACAAGATCACTAGCACAGATCCAGTTTGCTAAATTGCTGCCATCAGCCCAGATGGCCTGGAGTCTAACTAAGACTCCTAATGTTTGTAATCTCATCCGTTTCTGATTGCTGCAACACCACGTAAACAGGCTCAGATTGAATCAGGCCCATTTGGACGATCAATTTCCTGTCGCAAGCCTTTCACTTAATCTGGTGGGCGGAGTCATGTTGAGTCCTACAGAAAAAAAAAAGGAGCAACAAGAGGAAGATGTAAAACGTGGCTTCCTCTTCCACAGTCAGAGCTCTGCCTTTATTTCTAAACAATATCACAATTGTTCATGGTCTCTAAGAGAAGATATGTTTATTCAATACAATGGAAACAGAAAGTCTACAAAACATGTTTGTATTTTTTCATAAGGAAATTATGTTTATATAAAATAAAGGATTCACAGAAAGTTAAGTGCATCTGCCATTGTGACTAAGAAGACGCCACACAGGCTGACAATCATTGTGCATTCACACACAGATGAGACACTACCACTACATGATTTCCCCATGAAAGACATGAAACTATCATATGAAAACAGACATTACAGAAAAACTAGATACAGAGACCTATAGGTAATAATCAGGGGATGCATAAGCAACAAAGTCTGGGACGCAAAATCACATTTGTTTGAATTTGAGAAACGTTTTCAAGTAAAGCTGCACTTTTTTCCTGTCAGGTACCAATGTCTTACCACTGCCGTAGAGATTAGTCAATGATTCACTAAGTTAGCTTATCATAAACTAAAAATGTCTGTTCTGTTTTAGTCGGTTTATAGTTCAGTGATCTTTTAGAGCAAGAATTGGTGGATTTCAGGTTGTATATTTTAGTAAACTAAAGATGTCTTGGTTTAAGATGACATCTAACACTGAAGGGTATTTTTAATTTTGTTTAATGTTTTGTAACCCTAATGATTCATCAGTTAATCTAAAAAATTATCAAAAGATCGATTAATAGTGAACATAATCATTAGTTGCATATCCACAGTTTCTCTGAGTGAATCTGAAATCACAAAGAACCCTAAACTGTGTCTAATTTTGAACAGTCATGTGACACCTGAACAAGAGACAAGGACAGTTTGCCTGACGACTCTGCATTTTCTACATGTGACATTAAAATGTTGCTCAAAGACACAAATGAAAATATTGGATATAAATAAGTGACAGCCACAGATGAACAAGTTAAGACTGAGCAAACAGCAGGAATTAATTTTCCAGGCTGCAGAGAGCAAGAAAAGAAAACTTGGCCGCTGATGTTGGGTTGAAGCTCGTCCAGGTCAACAACAGTATACGACCACAGAGCATTAGAGTGCACCATGCACAGCTGTCTGCAGGGATAAATACACACTGTACTGAGATGTGCTGAGCCTCCTGACAGAGTGGAGAGGGAATGCAGCAGAGAAAGACAGAGCGAGAAGGAGATGAGGATAATCCAGCAAGCAGATGTGTGGGAGCGCTTCTAGGAGGGCTCGCTGCCCAGAGGATACGCATTATAGGGATGCAAGCACTAACAGGAACATGGAGGGCCCCGAGGTGGGCTGCGTGGTTATAGCCAATACGCACCCACGATAGCTCGTCAATGGACGACCCCTTTGAGGTAAAGACGGCAGCTATTGTTAGGACACATGGAATGAAAGGAAGACTCATTCTGCCGCTGCTGGAGAAAAGCTGGGATTTAGATGAGCTCTGGAAACGCAATGCACAAAATCAGTCTGCACAGGTAGAACCATGAGAGTAAAAAAGTAGGACAGAAGGCCTTGTTCAATATGACTTGTGCTTATTACTAAATCAAGAGAGTTGCTCTTTCAGTCATGTTAAAACTCCAGCATCTGCAAAAGATGAATGAAAGTTAATGTGACCATTCACTAAAAGGAGGCACTCCATCGTGCACAGGCCCACAGTGATAAAACCAGCGTGTCCTTCCTCCGCAGAGACCCATCTTAATACTGCAGAGAGCTTTTGGACGTCTCATTGTGATTTAAACACCGAGGACACACTCCTGTTGCTGAGAGAGCTGACTGAGAACACGTCCTGACAGGCGTGCACGCACACAAACACACTCATGCAGAGAGAGAAAGAGAGAGAGCAAGCAGAGGAGTAGTGCAGAACAGTGTAGTCCTCATTCAAGTGGGACTAAAAGCAGCTCCTCTTCAGTACGCTACTGTCTTAAGCAGAGGTGCCTTAATATGTACTTCCTCTGCCAAACCACAAGCCTCGTCAGAGGCATTACGTTTTTCAATTGGCCTGTCAGGTTCAGTGGGTTCACCCACAGCAGCCGTGGTACTAATGTACAGTAAGTGTGTCCGTATGTCCAGGCTATAAGGAATTTAAAGCTTTAACGTGAGTAGCTCTCTCCAGTCCCAGGCTCTGTTGTGTCGGATAAACGTATCGAGAGGCTTCTCAAGCCCAGACACACACTTTACTATACACAGCCCTTTGTACACACAGGCTTTAAATCCAGGGGGGCCGAGGCACTACCTGGAGCCATCTATCAGCCACGGTAGACAGGTCGTCTCCCTCAGGGCCTGGTTAAGAGCAGGGGGGACATCTGGATGGGAACCATATGGTGAAGGTAGGGAGGTCTTCTCAGCTACTTCTGCAGTAGGGAGGCAAGTCGGCAGGTCTGCTGGCCACACCAACAGAACAAAGACAGGCTGTAGTCTGGCCCCTGTGGACCTGCAGGAGCCCTCAGTCTGGCTCTCCCCTGACACAGCACCACACAGCTGATGTCAGTCTCAAAGCCTGAGCGGACCTTCAGGAAGATTTGACGCGCAAATACATGATCCCAGTTCACCTACCGGCACGTTGTCTTAATCAAGGATGAGCTGCCTTCACTGTTCAAATAACTAAAACAAAAAGAGTGACCAACAGTGAATCCTAGAAATTAAAACAGTTAAATAAAGACTTATTAACTATTTTTAGCTCATTATTTTCAGGTTATTAAAGATTTTTTGCTGAAGAAGCCAGGAAAACACTGCAGATACTCGCCGCTGGCAAGTGTCCATCAGCAGCTGCACGACCTTTCAAAAAACGTCCTTGAATGAGACAAGACCCTAAATCTACTGAATCTGTATGTATCCAAAATTTGGAGATAAATAACGGCTTGTTTCCAATGCAGAGTATGAGCTTTCTGGAAAATCCCTACGTTTGTTTTAAATTTATGAGTCTGCGTAAAAGTCTGTCCAACTTACATGAGAGTCAAAGATGCGGTAAACGTTTCTTTTCTTCCAGAGTCATCCCTCCATTCCAATTTAGTGGTCTTCCTCAATTTATGACGATCCAACATGAGGTCAAATATCTCAAGTTTTCTTAGCTTATACAAACACATGCAGCCTGATGAGCCGAGGGACGTCACAACCTCGATGACCTGAAGAGAAACCAGCTCAGGAAGTTTAAATCTGAATGATGTTATGTGAATATCCAAAAATAACTTAATCTTATAAAGCACATCACAGACATTAGAGCAGTTAATTAACTGTTCACACTGTCCGGTCCTCAAACTACATAAAAACACACACGAGTAGGGACATGGTGAATCCATGAACACGGTGTTAACATGTCCCTCTGGCTATTGCTTGATTTCCTCGATTCAAGAAGTGCAGTGTAAAATATCAGGGGGGACCTCACTGCTACATGCACCTTCACACCCTTCACCTCATCCTGTATTCTGATATACAGTATATACTTTTAATAATCAATATTCAGTTTTGACTTCTCAGCTGTGGTGTCTGGACTTGTAAAGCCATCTTTTTTCTTTTAGGTCAACAGATTATAGATTGATGATCTCACGATTATATAGTCAATTTATTGTTTATTAAACAAAATGCCAAAGAATTATGCTCAAAGAAAATGGATTAAGATGAGCTCTCAAGTTCACATGAAAATTGCAACACGATTAGAGATGAACACTGACTGAGTGAAATGATTGTCGTATTTCACTGTGTGTACATATTCAGTCCTCTGAAACTGTATTGGCTGCAAAAAAAGCATCTGAGATCAAATGACTGCACAGACCAGAATACACACAATGGCCACAGGAGCCATGTCCTTCCCATCAGCGTGCCAGCTGTCTTCCCGTCTGCACTGTACAGTCAGATCTCTTCTGTCACCTAGCTCTAATGGCAGCTCACATTACACACGGCTGCACTTACTGACCATCTGCGCTGCGTTATTAAAGACAAGAAATGATTCCAGAGGGCTGGCGGAGCTTATGGAGAAATGTGACGATGATACCACCAGCATGATGTAAGGCTGACGGTCTGTCCTGCAGTATTTCTGAGAAGATGCACACTGTGGTCCAGTGGCTACAAATGCAGCACTGTTGCAAATAGGTCACATGGAAACAGCAGCCGATGACTCCGTCAAGGTTTTCAGTCAGGACAATACAGCTGTGTGTGCTCAGTTCCTGTGAGTCAGATAACTGCTATACATTGTTCACACACACACGCACGCACGCACGCACAAGTATATGGAATGGACTCTTTGCCTGTGTTCATTGTGAGCAGTGTGCAGAACAATTCTGTGTACATGGCTTATGTATCTGATTTTAACACATGTAAATGCAATTTGGTAATAAAGTCACCAGTAAGTTTACTTCTCAAGTCTTTTTAGTTCATAGTTTAAATTATAGCCACTTGTAGCCCTAATAATAACATTTATTTGGTTGATATAAATCACATTACAGCAAGAGTACACCCAAAATACTTCATACTTCAATATAAACCAGAAATACCTCTTCCTGTCAGGTTTCATTACAGTTCAATTGGAATTACATAATTTAGCAAGACAAATCTGTTACTAAGATATCAACCAGCCTCAAGTATTTAAACATCTTCACATGTTTTTAATAAACTGTTCAAAAACTTTTTTTTTTTCCTTGCAGAGTGTGCTGATAAAAACAGTCTCTAAATCTAATCAGAAATAAAGTGATCTTGTAGCCAGAAGCAGCTGAGCATGTTGGTGCAGCACAGAGAGTAGTGGGACAAAGAGCAGGCCGCATACAAAATTTATGGAAAATAAAACAACAAAGCATAAACGGCAAAGCGGAAACAATTAGAGAAAGATTTTGCAGAGAGATGACTTCCAGCAGTGGAAAACAATAGCTGAGATTTAATACGGTTATCACATGTTGTGTTATTTGACAGTTTAAAAATGATATTTTGCAAAAAGAAAAGAAAATGTAGTCTAAAGCAAGTGAATCTCTCCCTATGTCAGTTACAGAGCTGATTATTTCCTTGTTTGTCATGTTCATGTTCTGCTATGAGCTACTTGTGTGTATCATCTTGTATGTATGAACATTTGTTCATGTGTCTTGCAGTGTAGGAGTGAGAGTCGTCCACACTGGATAAATGAATGACCTCCGCCTGCGCTGCTGTTGACCTTGAGCTTAACGTTAACACGATTTGAAGCACAGGGCTGATGCCACACCGCTCCGCTGGATCTAACACACAGGCATGTGCAGGAGAGAGGTCCAGAGGTGAAGAAGCAGAAGGAAAGAAGAGCATGGCATCACATTGCAGCATCTGCATCCAAGCAGCAGCATTTTATTTTTACCTTCAAACCTTCAGTAAAAGCGTGTGTCCTTGGTTTCCCCAAAGAAAAGAGAAGCTTTCTTTGCCTGAATGACTCAGAGAAAACTGCGTGGCAACTCAGTTCACATTTAAATTTTGTCAGTCAAACGTGGTGCTCGCAAGTCTTAAAATAACTGATTTGAAATATTCATGAAGATTAAAGAAAAAAATCACTTGCTTGCAGGTTCCCCTCCCCCCTCCATTCATCCAGTTGGCAGTAAGCTTCTTAAGTGAATCCAAAAAGAATGATTTATCTGCGCCTACAGGCTCTTACACAAATGTCCTCAAATTAAGGTCCAACCACAACGTCTCCTGCTACTGAGACGTTGCTCATCCTGAGAGATGTTTTTACTTTTATCCCACACCTACTTTCTAATGCTGGTAAATGTGTGTGAGTTAGTGTCAAACTCTGGATGATTACAATTCTTTTTTTATGTCCTTTGTTTGTCTGTGCTTTTAACTGATGTGCACAGTAACCAAATTCTTGATTTTGCACAGTTTTCTCACACTTCTTGTCAAGCTAGTTTTTGTTTTTCAAGTTTAGATCCCTTCAAAGTTGTGGTATCTGGATTTGTAAGGCCATATTCTTGTTGCCTTTATGTCAACAGAATAGATTATGGCTTCAACTAATGGTAATTTCCATCATCTATTGATTTCTCAATTACATTCTCAATTTATCGTTCAAAAATGCTAAAGAATTGTGCCTATCACCATTTCAAATTCAGACCATAAATCAGTAACTGTGATGTAAAATAGAGGAAAGCATTAAAACATAACAATGAAAGAGCAGGAGGTAAGTACATGTTTGGCTTTTTACTTTAAAAATGACTGAAACCATTAAATTATTAAACTCGAATATCAGGTTCCTCACTGGGACTGATTTTATTCATCAAAATCGAAGAGTAATCCATTGGAAAATGGTTCAAATATTGTACTTATAGGATTTTAAAAAAAGAATTCTATTCTCTAAGTAGAATGTCCAACTCTGTATATCAATTTTAATATTCTGACTGCAAATAAAGAAAGAGCACATCCATTTACAGGCATTTAGAGGGCAAATTAGAGTAGATGGAATCACTTATAGAGATAGTAGTTTTATACAGGGAGACAAAAGGAGCTGGCAGCTTCAATTCACATTGAGGAACCAGCAAATTGACCATCATTTTAATACTTTTCAAGTCTGGCATGAATTTGTAATCTATCTAAGCCAAGCTGACCTCATATTTTCAGCCCGACTCTGCCTCGGGGAGAACACTCAAACTTCCACAGAGCTTCCGTGCAGCAGCGGCAGCATCTGACCAGAGGGAATGGTTCTGTAATTGGCATTACAACTTGTGAGAACCAAAGAATTCGATTTAGAGCTGTGAGAGTTTTCATCTTACAGAAGCGTCAGGCATTCGCAGCAGCCTGTAATACAGCTGCTGTTCATATGATGCAAACGGTGCATTAATGTGGACGTCATGTTCAGCTGTCGGAGAGTGCTGGGAAATAGTATGCAGGGAAAGTTCATGTGTGAAAATAATAATTTGCCATTTTACAGGGGAGTTATCTCTTGTAGTAGCTGTCAGATTATAAATGAAGACTCCAGGAACTTCAGGTAAAGCTTTTTGTACGGACCAAACAAACAAGATATATAACAGTGATAATTAGTGAGCTGTAGAGGTGCAGGTATTTAATTATCTTTAAATTGAAAGAGTCTGACTCATTCTCCTTGGGTTTACACTTTATGGCTAGCTGTAACTTTGTGTTTATTATACAGATACAGTATGAGATTTGTAAAATGTGATTGAAAGATCTTGAGACAACTATATGTTGGCAAAATAAGGCAATCTTTTCATCAAATATCTGGTCTTCTGTTGATCTAATTATGTTTCATACATCTAGCAAATTATCACATGAGCACAGACAGCAACAAACATAATAGATTGGAGTCATATACTGTTTGTTGTGTTACATCATATCTCCCTTTCACTTATTTGTCTGCACCTTGTTTGTCACACCTTGGTGAGACAGGTGACCGAAGGGGAAGTGATAACACAGAACTACAGTAATGCTCCCCGCACCACCGCCCAGTATCTAGTTCCTCAGAGTCCAATGTTCCTCTATCTGTGCTGTTATCAAAAACAAGCCTTTTCAGTCCTCGCAGCCACTCAGGTTTTCATTCAGTCACCTGTTAAATCATCACCTGCAGAGAAGTGCAACTGTGGCCATGTGACAGCCAGGGTCAAGCACAGCTATGTGCTGAAGCTACCAGATATTTTTAGCAGATTGTAATCACCAAAGTTTATGTTTTGTCTGACAATAAAATGAGGTTTTAACAAAAGAGTATTTATTCCTTACGTGACTAAAGGGCTAACATAAAAGCAGCTGCACTCGCAGGTTTCTTCCCCCGGAACAGTGAGGAGGTCTAAAAGGTGATTCATGTTTTCCAGATGACAAACCATATATTTAACTGTCCGTACAACAGCCTCATTTTACTGTACAGACCTCCACATGGGACCCACATGGTGTCAACATGCACAGCTGCGCACTGACAGGAAATTCCCATAAGTCCTGACAGGAAGATGTGAACTACAGAACAAAATGGCATCCAGAAAACAACAAAGTGTTTGGGATACGGCTCACATATTCATCAGGCCGAGGAAAACATTGTGCCCTTGAATCCATCTGACATGGGTGAACAGACGTGAAATTCCCAATGAATTTCCATAATCCATTATTGATTTATAATCCAGGACGGATTAGGCAACATTCCATTACGTTTTCCTCCCCCATCAATGCAGATTTTGGACACCACAGAATTAAATCCCATTTCTGGATCAAATAATATATATAAGAGTCATATGTGGTAAATCCAGGGCTAAATATAGGTTTCCCTACATGTGGAGGCATTCCAGTTTCAGAGGGACATTTTTATAATCCATTTCATGCCTCGTCTCATAGACTGACATTCCACCGCCGGAGAAATAACCTGCCGACTTCTCCTCAGATTTCATCAGGCTTTTGTCACTTCCTCTCTACAAGCAGGGTGTCTAATTCACAACATATGAATTGTAGTCAACTAAGCCTGAGCTTGTTGCAATAGCACATGCAGATACACCATAGTTACTTAAATTTGTCAACGAACACAAGAGAAACAGGATAATTAGGAGACTTCTGAATCCTGAAGGGAGGAGTCACTGTAGCTTTAGTACTATAAGTATTCTACTCGGCCTAAGAGGGTTGATTTAGTCTCTTTTCAATCAGAGGGTGTGTAGAACTAACAACACACAGAAAACAAATGTGGAGCTGCTGTAAATCAGCCTTTCTTTAATGAGTCATTTCTGTGAGCTCTAACTGAGGACAGAGCAGCAATTATGGACCAGGAACTAAATCAATACACAAGTTTCCCTGGTACGACCTGCAGGTTAAGTTCCAACGTTAACTTGAGAAGCACTCAGAGTGCATACTACTGCAAAGGCCCAGCAGTCTCATTAAATTAAATCAAGATGCACTAAATTTCACACTCTCATGGATATAAAGTCCTTAAATATGATTTTTTTCCATCCAGATCCATAAATTATTCACTGAATCTCATGGAAAATGTTTCTTTTAATGTTTAAGAAAGTGAAAAACAAATCTGGTCCTGGATCCTCACCAAGTTTGTAAGGTTCTTCCCAGGCACATATTCCATCCTCCCACCAAGTTTTCGTGGAATAGTTTTTGCATTATCTTGCTAACTAACAGACAGACAAGCATATTTCAACTGACAGGGGTGAAAAGAGTATCCTTGGAGGTAATAAAACAGTTCCTAGGAAGATTCCTAGAGGGAAAAATGGCTATTAGACCCAAATGGCCTGTTCTTAAAGTAATACTGGACAATCAGTTGGAAGTCACTCAGGTAGCAAATGCATAGAACAACAATAAATGGTTCAAAGTCTTCATTTGCATTGACCAAAGATTTTGAGACAAGCCGATATCTGAGTTTAAGGGATAATGTTTACAAAGATGTAGATGCTCTGAGTTTCTTACCTCTAACACTGGCCCAGCTCCCAGGATGATCTGCTCCACGCCGCTGGCGAACCCCTTCTGGCTGAGTGCCGTCAGGTGATGAATGAGGAAGTTGGTGCTCTGGGTCTTCCCAGACCCGCTTTCACCAGAAATGACAATGCACTGGTTTCTTCTTCGCTGCAGCATTGCATGATACGCCACATCTGCTACGGCGTAAATGTGCGGCTCCAGCTTCCCCAGAGCATGGTTGTCGTACAATTTGACATATTTAGGATTGTAGATTGGCAGGAACTGGAACGGGTTAATCACAATAAGAATACTCCCAATGTAAGTGTAGATCTTCTCCTGGCGGAAACGCGCACGAAGGCTTTCCAAAATGGCGCGCTCAGTTAGCTCTGGGAGAGCGCACAGGTCGGACGGAGGGTTGCTCCCTGCAGGTTGGGGGAGGAAACCTCTTTCCACCATGCGCCTGCGCTCCTCAGTCACCCTCAGCCACATCTGCAAGCTGCCCCCATAATGAATAGATCCATCCAGGTTCTTCTCCCGCAGTAGGAAGCGGTAGTCGTCACCGCTGCCCAGACCGCTGCGATTCTCCAGTGCACTTCGCGGCCATAACATCATCCGCTGGACAGGACAGTCGCAGGGGTTCAGGATCCATTCCTCCCCACCGAACTCCTTCACCTCAGCCAACACGTAGCATTTGGTACGCTCCAGGTGCAACCGCTCGATGAGGCACTCGATGGCTTCAGCAGCTGTTGTATTCTTGCGGGCACTGACAGGGCAATAGATGGTGCCTTCAGCCAGGGCGCCTGGGTAGACACGCAGGCTGAACTCCTGGTCCTCCAGGCGCCGCCGCATGCTGCCACTAGCGGTGGCCATGGCGTAGCTGCAACCGCCATCTTGTAAGCTCATGGTGGCGCAGCCGGTCCCATCAGCACGACGCTCTCTGGGCCTGGAGGAGTGACTCAGGACATCTCAACTGGAGGAGCACAGAAAGAGAAATGGAGAGAGATGGGGAAAAAAGAGAGAAAGATGGAAAATGGTTAAAAATTGCAGCAAAACTACAGAACAACAAGGGTTGAAAGGAGGAATTAGTGGTTTCAAACATCACCCTATGGCACCACAGCCCTGGGCTTTTCCAGTACATCGAGTTAGAAGAGGGTCAGTAGAGTCACAGCGATTTCATCTGTCCCATGACAGAGCAGGACGACTCAATGGCCTTTCTGTTTCTGATCGTAAAGGGAGCCACTATCACAATGGCCACAAAAGAGGAGCATGTGAAGGAGTCAAAGAGGGAGACATGAACTGATAGCAATTCAAAACAATGAGGAACAGTAGCTGCTTCATGAATTTAAAGGCTACCGGCCACAGCTTATCAGAGCCACATACCCTGTGTGTATGTGTGTGTGAGCGTGCGCTCATGTGATAATCCAAGGACTCCAGCAGTGTGCCAAGATTAACAGCTGCCACCTCCCACACAAAAGTGGCTGTAATGAGAGTACAATGGAGTAATTCAGCACTTCCCTGTTGATAGTGGACACAGCACTCCATTTCTGTCACACACACACACACACACACACACACACACACACACACACACACACACACACACACACACACACACACACACACACACACACACACACACACACACACACACACACACACACACAATCCAGTTGCACGGACTACAAAGCTTCAAATGTGATGTGGGAAAAAATGTTAAATATGTTGATGGCTGAGACAAAAATCAAGCTGTCGGAATTGTAGCTATTGAATTCTCTCTCTTCAGCTTTTTTAACCCGACAAAACCAAAACCATAGAGTATCTACAACTATATGATTAAAACAATACATATTTAAGAATCCAATTCAAAATATTACGATCATGTCACAAAGCCGTGTGCAATGAAAAAGGTATTTTTCACTTATCTTTAAAATGATTTTATAGTAATAAACTACGTAGTTCAATAATAACTGTTTTACTGGATAGATTCAAAGATAAGTCCTACATTTTGCAGCAGTAGAGGCTTCCATACAAAACTCTAGTAAACATCAATCAAGTTGTTATCTAATTTTAGAATTAATTCCTCAAATATCAAATTTAATTAGATCTTTTCAGTGCAAAAATAATAATTTTTAAATATTTGATGTCAAAGCTATGTATGAATATATAAAGAGCTTGATGATATGGCCAAAAATGTTGTCAACATAAAAATGTTCAGTATGAAGTATCACATTTTCAGTGGATATTTATAATTATCACAATAAATGTCACATTTTATTTCTTTTAGGTTTTAAGACCAATTTTTGCTCCTGAGAGTGATTTTGAACTCTTCTATGGGCAGAAAATGAAAAATGGTACAGATCTGAGTTAGATCAATTCTGTATTATACCCCCTCTTTCTATTGATCGAAATTATACTTAAATAATTATTGATATTGTTTTTTTGCCCAGCCCCAACTATAAATTATAATCACTGTGAAAAAAGGGTGTTTTCCATTCAATGATATTAATTTGGTGACAGGAGTTGTATCAGAAAACTGTAGCTCAGACATGGCTTGTGTGTGTTATGGGAGTTGAAGCGTTTGAACTCTATAAGCCACAGTTGTAAATATAAAAAAATGTAAAAGACTGATAGTTTTGTTTTGCAGCTGACCAGTCTCCATGAAAATACAAAATGCAAAAACCAGATGTTGACCAAAAGTGGATTTTGCACAGAGATGAATCGATATCAGTGTTTGTGTAAAGCCACGAGAGGAGGAAAAGCGCCCAAAATGTAAAACACAGAAGCTAAAATCTATAATAAAGGATAAACTGCCAGTTGCCCTTTCACCTTCTGTTCTAGACTTCTTTTCACTGATCTTTCTTCTCGGAGTCAGTGCATCACATCATGGTTTTTGATGATTTTTTTACAGGGCTTCATGCTGTTTCTGTCTCTTTCTTACTGAATATTCATTGCCAACACAGACATAAACAAACGCACCATTACACTTATACTATTTCCTTCTTACTCCATCAGAGCAAATCTTTTCAAATATTGTTTGTATGGCTTTTTATGGGAACTATAGAGTAAAGGGAGGCCAAGGCATTAAGAATAAAAGATTTTAAAGCAAACAGACATCTTCACATGTTGCTCTTGAATCCTACCTCCCTCTAATTTTCTGTTTGGGGGCTTCAGCAAAGTGCATGTGCTGTAAAGACAGGGGAAGAGAGAGGGAAAGGGAAAGGACTAGGCAGACAGTTGTCCTTTGAGCGCCCCAGACAGACCCTCCTCTCCCTCCTGCTGTCTGCAGCGATCCTTTCTGCCCACACCAGCCTGCACGAGCACACCACCACCATCACACAGAGGCAGGGAGAGAGAGAAGGAAGAGACAGCTGGGTGTGTGTAAGAAACAAAGACGTGAACTGTGCCGGATGAAAGACGGAGCAGACAAACAGACAGAGATGACAGAGAGTACAGAAGATTCAAAATAACGCTTCCCCTGCTACTGAGGCAGTCACTGGTTGGTACACTAATGAGCTGTTCAAATGAGGAGAAGGTCAGAGTTTCATGTTTGTTATGCAGAAATGTAAATGCCGCCAGGTTTCATGGGCAATTCTACTGTCTGGTTGGTTTTCTTTCAAGCGTTTGTTGCATGAATGAAAATGACAAAAAGATTCTATGTGCAGAGCCTTATCGTAATCTTAGTTTGATTTGTTGTCTTTATTTTTGTGTCATGCACAGAACTGCCCAAACCCAAACCCATAGGTTTAAAGGATGCTTAGAGTTCAGTTGCAGTCGTCCATCAATTACTGTATTTTACAGCTTGGTCTTATACAAAAAATAAAATTCTGCCTTCTTTCCCACCTTACAAAAATATATGCAAACAAATCTTTCTGGAAGCACAACTCTTCATATTCATACAACCAAAAGACATCAGCACAAACAGCACAAAAAGAAAAAAAAGGATCTATATATACACAGTATATACTGTATATATACACACTCAGTAGGCCCATCAGTAGCTTTTCTTTTAATCAAGCAGCACCAAATTTCACACATCAGTTCCATAAATTAACTACATTTTTTCATCAAGATCCATGAATTATTATTCGGGAAAATGAAGAAAATATTTAAAAAAAACTCAAGTCCATCTCACAATATTAAAGAGAGTGAAAAAAATTATTCCTGGATCTGCCCACTGATCTGGATCTGTGCCAAAATGTAATGACTATACCTAGACTTTTATCAGGTTTTGTGGAAATCTGATTTTTTTCTGTAATCTTACATATAAACCAACAAACGGGTTAAAACACACACTAAAAAATAAAATAAAAAAATTATATACTGGTTGTTATTCTCAATTTAAACCCTAAGCCAGGAGACAGTCAGGATATAGATGGAATTTAAAAGGAGGAATTAAATAAAACTCAGTAGAGCTTATACTTCAAGGATCAACAATGCTTCTCTTCCCCTATGAAACCACATTTAAATTTACTAGATCCAGATTTTTATTTGGGTCTGCATGAAATCTCACACACTAAACGTGCCAGATTTTTCTCATCATGATCTTTGAATTATTCTCTGAGAAATCAATAACATTTTGAAAACATAAAAAGAAAAATAAATAAATAAATAAAAAGAAAAATAATAATCTTCTGGTGGAGTTCGCAAAACTGCCGCCTTTCACTTTTATGATTTGAAGCTGGTTTTGAATCAGCAGGAACATTATGAATGTATGCCTTTGTTGCCCTCCTTGTGATTGATAGAGAGCAGTAGCTTTTCTAAGCAGCTCAGGTCTCAAAGGTTACTGGAAAATCTATTTTAGTCAGAAAGTAACAATAAATCACTCAAGGTGCTGTGTAGAAAAATGTCACCACCTACACTATCAAAATTTCATCAGCATAAAACATGAAAGATGTCACAGTACAGTCTAGTAAATACCATTCAGAAACACCACAGATGTCACCAAAATAAAAGGATATTGCGGATTACCAGTCTAAAGGATAGAATGGCAAGTCAAATCCCTACTTCAGCTAATGAGTTTTTTTGTTTTTTTTTACCCAAAATGGATATACAGCAACTTGAATTCTTCTTTGGCTGCATTGTTGCCTAGAAAGCTATAACCCTGAGTTTAAATTACATTGCTCTTCTAAATTCTTCTGAAGGGGAGCAGAAAATCTCTAGACAGCAAATCTGCAGAGCAGTTTGGGAAAGTGATCGTCTGTGCCTGCTTTCAGAGCTGATGAAACAGCATCAGAGTGAGCATCATGAGGAGCTGGAAGGTTGTGTTGAACCCTCCAGGCGATCAGGACTGATGGATCATCCTCAGAGGTCAAGGTTCAGAGTGAGGAGCCAAGTTTACATACCAGCTGAGGCTCCATGAGTTGGAGCTATGAAGCTGGCCTAATTTTCTTTTGTTTTCTGGGAGATCTGGAATTTCCTTGAACAGCTGCATGAAGTGAAGCCATTCAGGAAGTAAGTGGACAGCGATGAGATATGTCGAGCACAATGGATGGAGCTGACCTTAATACTCTGCTCAGCATTACTGCAAAAAACTCCAGAGGTTTAATAATGATGGATGAACCTGGAAAGTGATGTTTGTCAGATACAGTGATGAGGAGAGGAGATGATAGAAGAAGAGAGAGTTAAGCGGAGGTGGTGATGAAATGGAGGGAGCCTGAATGTCTTCTGCTCTCTTGTTTTGACACGGCTGAATGTGAAGCGCTGACATTATGTCGAGATAAACTGATGAAGTGGAGAGATGAGCGTGTGCTTTTACACAGAGAGGCTGAAAGAGGAGAGGATGTCTCTATGAGAGCGTTCCTCCGTCCTCAGACTGGTGGACAGGTTCAGAGCCAGGTCATGGCCGGTTCAGAGTGGTCACTCAGGTGGAGGGGGGAAACTGCCGATCTCAGAAAACAGAGCTCCTTCGGAATATACGTTCATACAAGGAGAACAACAAGAGAGGAAGGGAAGATGTGGAGATGAACACAACAACAAGAAATCCGAGGTAAGGGGGGGGGGGGGGGGGCTCGGACATTTGCGTTCTCTACAGCCTCTTCGGACAACGTCAGAAGATCATCTGGAGTTCATTGCATGTCTGAAAGCAGCTAAATCAAAGAGATGCTGCTAATAATTGAGTTTAACCAGAGTAAACACATCACCTGGTTTTTAGCGTCTTTACACCTTAATTCTCTGACTCCACAGTAAACTACAGAGACTTTTAACTGATCCAGATCATTGACTAAAGACTGAAGGGGACAGCGCTTTTGAAATAAGAGCTCTGAGGCTGTGGAACACCCTGCCTGAGGAAATACAACAGTATTCTTTTGAATCAAAGCTTAAAACATATTTTTAGCATACCTCATTCCCTGATTTGACCTACTTCTAGATTATATTATTGTAATGGGTGGTTGTACTTAAATCTCTGTCACAGGTTTAGTGTTTTGCTGTTTTATTCCTTTATGACTGTGTTATCATTTGATTTTATGTATTTTTTAAATAGTAAAAATTAGCAATCACAGGTTCCTATGATAATGCAGGATATTGCATGTAAATATAATTTTTTGTCAGATCCAAAACTCAAAAATATTCAGTATAGCATCATCCTACAAAGAAATCAAGAAAGAAAGAAATTAAATCAAGCTGATTATTTTCCTTTATCAGCTAATAGTTCAAGCAGAAGAATACAAAGAGGAAGAGAAGGTGGGTGGCACTGGGCATGTCTTTACTGTGTACAACCAAATAAATGTAAGAATATCTTTTTGTAAATAACATTAATTTATTAAACATATTAAGATCAAGCATTGAACAGATGGACAAACTGTCTATTTCCATCGAGCTTTGTTTTAAACTGTAAAGTAATCATCCACTAAAGCTTTTGTGAAAACACTTGTGCCGTCTCCTCCATGACGTCTCCTGTGAGGTTTAATGTGTCCATTAGCTGCTTTAATAGAATGTTATTAAGTGCATTCTTCTTTTCTGAGTGTTCCGATAAAAGCATGAAATATAACCAACATTAGTCTTTACTGACTTTGGACTCACGCTGATTATTAATAACAATCCATCAAACTGGTAAGACGTGTTATCATTTCCACTGAGGTGAAGGTTTAGATTTTTCTTAAGTCTCTAATGTATCAGTGAGTCACCATGAATAACAAATAACTTTTTCAAACTGAATCCACACGGAATTGAGGAATTGTGTTTTGATACCAAAATGATATAAGAGGAACAGAGTAGCTCAGAAATAGCTAAGTGTTAGTTTAAATGTGGAAATTTCAAAATAATGGACGAGAACCTTATAGCTTTAGGATTCATAGAATTTTAAAAGAACCATGTTGTTAACAAACTTCTAAATCAATCAATCAATCAAATTGTATATTCAAAATTTTCCACATGCTTTGCTTCTATGCTCAATCAGCTGGTACAATCACATATTAGTTCCTGTCCTGACATGGGAGTTGTGAGTCAAGCTAGTGTGAATTTCTACTGATGCAGTTTAGCTTCTGCTGATTAGACACTGTGTAAAATAACACTGGGAACATTGTTGTACCTCATATTTTATACTTCAATTCATTCAAGATGTAAGAAGGTAAAAACACACTGTTTAATTGAATGTATTCACAACTGCTACAGAGCCTCTCCTTTGTGTGATGGATCATTACAGCTGCTGCATCCTCTAGATATCATGAAGGTTGCTGACTATAATTTTCTCATTCATCCTTTAGTAGATTATCATCAACCTGGTTTACCCTACTATAGGCTCCTACCTTCATTAAAAAAGAAAGTAGGGTCTGCTTTGTGTTTATCATGATTATTATTGAGATATTAGAGCCATAGTACTTAATGTTTGTATCATTTTAATATGGATGGTTATGTGATCCGTTGTATTGAATGTTGTCCTGTCCTGTTGTTCTAGGAGCTCACCAGGGCAAATTCAAAAATAACTTCAGTTGTAATGATGGCAATAACCTTAATCTAATTTACTTTCTTGGCTTAAGAAGACAAAGAAACGAGTTCAGGTGGTTAAATGTTGCTTGTTCTCCACGTGGGTTCTCTCCAGTTACTCTGGCTTCCTCCCACAGTCCAAAGACATCTAGTGTACGTTGACTGGAGACTCTGAATCGCCTGTAGATGTGAGTGTGAATAGTTGTTTGTCTCTGCAGTATGCTTGCGACCTGTCTAGGGTGTACCCCGCCCATCGGCCAATGGCAGCTGGGATTGGCTAAAGCCCCTGCAGACAACCTTCAAAGGATAAGCGGGATGGAGAATGGATGGATGGACGGACGGACACTCTTCCCTGGGGCCTTTCTCTTCTATTCACTTGGGTGGAGATGTACAGTTTGTTTTTTGATCTTTCACACTGCTACATCTTTGGCACAGAAATGGAATAAATGCTGATATTTTACTGCAGCAAACAAAAATGCAGTAAATTATTGTGCTTCTAAAAACGAAGACGAAGTTCAAGGACTGTTTAAGATCACATAAAAGTACAGAGCGGTGCCTGAGACAGGGCCTGTGTCCAGGATATTAAAAGCAGACGAGAAGCTCAGCTGGTCATGCAGGTCTACACAGTCTGGCTGGTGAACAGCAACACCCCCTCCTCTCCCACAGTCGCTTCTCACCAGTAGAAGGGCAATAAACACCAAACCTCAGCATTCCTCAACACGACTCATACACACATAAACAAACACAAGTTCACTTAACATCAGCACCAAAGGTAAAAAATGGTGTCTCATAGATGTTGAATGCAACTAATTGTAAGTCGCTTTGGGTAAAAGCATCAGCTGAATGACATGTAATGTAAATAACAATGTGAAACCAAAACCAACCAGATCAAATGTAAACAATGTAACAGTGAAGAAAACGCCAAAAAAGAATCAAATAGACACTGGGAAATTAATGCATTGTCAAAATAAAAATAACAACAGTAAAGCGGTCCATCTTTACTGTAAACTGAAATACTTCTCTGACCTTTTTGGGTTCATGAAACATTTGTTGAATAAGCTGAATTAATACTTAATTTCATTCTTATCTTGCTACAAACAGTTGCTGCTTTTCTTATTGACATTTTCAGGGTGTGAAATGTATATCTGCCAAAACAAAGTTTCATCATCGGAGGATGTTTCAGTAATGGGCCCCTTAGCAAAGTAAACGAGCCCTTTACAACGGCTCCCATTGCATTTCATAAAGCTTTATAGTGATTCATGGGGCGGTGGTAGCAACACGACTTCACACAACAACTGACTAGATTTCAAACCTATAATACTGCAAAATAACAATGTAAGTGACCTGGAGGTACAGTTCCAGTTCTATGAATCTACATGTGTAGCTCAAATTTGTTCTTATCCACAAACTAAATGACATGTAAAAATAATGTGGCCTGATCATATACTGTACACTAAATGGGTGTAGTGTTGTGGAGGTGATATCAACAGCTAACTTTAGAGCTCAACTACTGGGAGTACCTACTGCACGAGTCACGTTCACTTCTTCAACCAAATATAAATCCATCTACAAACGAGGTGTTAGTTTAAGACCGAGCCTCTACTGCAGCATTTACTTTACAGGTCTCAAATTACACTGTGACGTCCATGTAGGGAGAGCAAGAGAGAAAATTAAAGAGTAAACTTTACTTACTTAGACTTACTGGGAAATTTAGGCCTGTTCACTGTTTCATAACTAATTTCTTTCACAGTTCACTTATCATTGCATGGAAAAATCACTTTGGGACTGTTGATTAGATAAGAGAGAGGCTGCTGAAACAAACATGCTCTAGCGGAGTTGTTTAGAATCACTGAAATGACACCATATTAACACGCAATAATTACACACAACACAAAACAACACATAAAAGCAGCTCATGAGAATTAAGACAAAGAAAACACCCTGGATGGGTCCTGATCGACGAACGGCAGATAAAGTCAGTCACAAATTTTAATTAGAACTAATGGATTTCTTTTATCATTCACAGTAGCTTTAAAGATGTCAATGATTATGTATCAGGTCTCTGTGGAGGAGTTAACACACAGGTTTACTTTGTGTGTGAATGTGATGCAGAGTGTAAACAAAAGATGTGTTCAGGAAACTTTCCCTGGAAAGTTAACGGTTAAAATAAAAAAGTAAATAAAAAATGAATGCTGTGTGTGTGTGTGAATTCCTGAATTCCAGCGGGCCAGCAGAGCTCACAGGAACTGAGCCCACACAGACACAAACATCTGCCAGAAAATCTTTCAGAAAAACTTGCGTGTACACAGAGACAGAGTGCCGAGTCATTCAGTGCAGCTCTCTGAAGCACTTGTGTGAAAACGAAAAGGAAAAAAATGTACACTAAAAAAAAAACAGTCTTAGCTCAGGCCAGACACTGCAACACAACGAAAACAGGGAAGTAGTAGAAATGATGTGATGGCTTCATGTCACATCTCTCTCTTGCAGCTGCTTCTAATGAAAGAAACGAAAACAAGCAGAAGAAGATAAAAGGGAGGGAAAAGAGAGAGGAGAGGAGAGGAGAGAAGAGTGTGTGTGTGTGTGTGTGTGTGTGTGTGTGTGTGTGTGTGTGTGTGTGTGTACCAGAGGGAGAGCAGTACATGTTGAGATGATGTCATGCCCAAAATGGAGAGGGTTATATGGAGATGTGTACACACACACACACACACACACACACACACACACTAATAGAGCATCACTGTCACAGCTAGGAGCTGTATTGATTGAAAACCCCCTCGTCCTTACAATTAGACATCATTTGAGCATCTGTTGCCATGGTTACAGGCTGATTGAAGTATATACGAGGCATTTATCTCATATCCTCTTAAAGTGATATTTTTGAGTTTTTCTTACAATCTCTTCACTTGGGGATCTTAAGTATGTTTTTGTGGAAATGTTTTGTAATTAACTACAAAACAGAACTATAGTGACCTTCATCAGGTGTTTCACACAGCGAATGATGTCATTGTCTAAGCATACACAATCATGTATTCACAAAGTGTGTGTTGAATGAAAGTGTAATTTGTATGGTTCTGTGTTGTGATTTTGTTGATGATAAAATGTCGTTTCGGAGCAGAAGTTTACAAGACCTTTCAAATCATATAAAATGGTTATATCTGGTCAGTGGCATTTATATATTTACATTTACATTACATAAACTTATACGTAAAGACTTTTATCAATATATAAACATGAGTAAACTGCTCATACTAATGGTTGAGTTTTATGTGGCTCTATGCTTGTTCTTTCTCAGGATGCAGCTAACAAACCCCCAGAGAAACACATTTACTCTATAAATGATGAGCAGCGAGTCGTTATTGATCCAAGCCTGTGAGCAGAGAGAAAATGTCGACCCCCCTGCAGGGTGGTGGGCTGTGTCCTGCAGGCCTTTTAACTGATGTTCAGTTTGACCGACAGATACTGTGTGTGTGCCTTGGCCGTTTGTTTCTGTGCACTGTTATTTTATGTGACCACTCCAGCATCGTGTGTCTGTTTCTGATCAAACATGAAGTATGATGCCTGTTGTTTCTACAAAAAGTTACTGGTCAGCAAAATGATGATGCTAGTATAAGAAATTAATAAAATACAGTGTCATAGAGACACAATGATTTAAAATCAATATCTCAAATTTTGACTGTCCACCACTCCCAGACCAATGATCTGATGGATGCATTGAGGAATCATTACTTTTCATTTATTAGAAAAAGTTTTATTCATTTAAAAAAATGTTAAAGCACCAGGCATACGGTGTCTTGATTAATCATGGGTGTTGTGGGGCATAAAATGCAATAAACCAAAGAGTGTCATGTCCAATCACTTAAAAGCCGAGTGTGCGTGCAAGAGAAAACACTTCTCTGCAAATAAAACACTTTCACTTTGCACACACCCAGATTATCTTGTGACCAAACCTTCATTGATTAAAAGCACAATCATTTTCCACTGTCTCAAGATGTGTCAACAATGCACCTGACCATACCTCACCTGAAGACCAACAAGTCCACTGGCGTTCTGAGGGCCACAAGTGTATTTACTATTAAACAACATGGGACTTGAAAGTGTGTCTGCAACTAAAGACACAAGCAAGATATATTACAGGGCTTTCAGCCTCAGGATGCACAACAGAGCCGGAAGTTGAAAACTACCACCAGTGGGGCACACTCCAGCTCAACCAAAGTTTAATAATCTATTTTAATTAACACATTTGTTTACATCCTTGAGTTGCCTTAAAGCTAGGGTTCGTATTCCTGGAAAAGCTCCCAAAAATGCAACAGCCCCCTCCCATCAGCCCTCTCGTCAGTGCTTCGCCCCCAAAACACCTGAACACACACTGACTGTTGCTAGAAAACAACTTGTCTGTGACTTTTCTCTCACTCGGTCATGTTGATTACGATGCTGTGAGGGCTACAGACACTGGCTTTTTTCCCCAGATGACTTTATCTATTGATGATTTTCAGGATGTGAAGAAGATTTCAAGAAATACATGTTTCAGAAACACAATCCTACCTTTTAATTAAAGGTGCGAAACACATAGCAATTGTCACAATCCACTCTAGACTATAACTGTGTGTATAGAATTGCAACCAAAGAATTTAACCCAAGAAGTGGACTGAATAAAACTGCCATTCTTAAAGCCATACCACTAGTGTGGCAAAGAAAATCATGTCTGCTGGACCAAGAACAACAACCAACCACAAATGTGGCAATGTAAAAACATGACCTTAAATAATCTGATCAGAACATGAATGGAACATGTGCTTTTGCAACAAAACCTGAAACTTAAACCAAACTTATGTATCAATTAAACCACAACCTCCTGCTCTCATCTTGCTGTTGTTATGGAGAATAAAAGTAGAATGGAGTCCAAGCCGAGGACAAGCTCCGCACTTTATTCTCTCCCACAACCAGAATGCAGCCAACAGAAACACCCCCTGAGTGTGTTTGCATTAAAACAGCTTTGCTCTGGACTTCTGCACCAGAACAAGAGGGGATCTACCCACAGCTTTGGCTCCCAACGTACAGTCAGCTGAGCACTTTCCAGTAGAGTTATTGCTGAGGTACTACTGGGCACCGCAGAACTGTGGAAAATGAAAGACTAGAACTTAATAAGGCGAGCAGGAACAACAGACAAGCTTTAAAACACACAGGACTCAACATAAGTGAGGAAACCTGGGTCTGAAACATCAACAAGCTGACCACAGACCATCAGCTGTGCCTATGGCCACTGCACAGACGCCAAATATTAACAGACCTACTTTCCAAACAATGCTACAAAAACCCATCTACCTCACCAGGGTCACTGTGTCGCTAATGGCTCCATCATCCCCATTGATCCTCTAGTTTCCACCTCTGTTTCCCGCAGGCCCCACATTTCTGTGCTGGGATTTGTGTCTGTTGGAGTCAAATCAATATCAGCTTCTCTGTTTTGTGCATTAGATGTCTACATTTTTCATTTTCAAATAATCAATGCTCGGATCAACTCTGGTGTTTATTTCCACTGCAAGCGAGCGGGCAGGTTAGGCTGAATCATCATCAGATCAATTTGAGGACAATGTGAGCGGATATTTCTGAACATGTAGAACAACAGATCTTACTTAATAATGCATAAGCTGCCCTGGTCTGAGATGTAAAATGTCAAAACCAATTAAACGACTACAAAGGGTGAAATTCTCTTTTAACCCTTAATTCAAAACTGCTATTTTTCCCCCCTTCTCTACAACACTACCCAGATGTCTGAGTTATGCAGACTGACAGTTCTTCATGCACAATTTCTGTACTGTAATGAACGGCAGGGCAAGGGCTTTTATGAAGATCAAAGAGAAGCAAATCTGGCCCTTAAAGTGGCCTTCATAGGGCTGGACCATAAACTAAACATGTCACGACCGACATGAAGCGCGCATGTGTTTGCATTGAAAACAAGGGGATTGCTCTTTTTGATGCAGATGCACAATCCTGCCTCCTGACGCTGTACAGGCTTTCATCATGTGTACTGAACACACTGAGAAATCACAACACACAGCAGAGTGTGACAGGTAAAGTGACTGTTTACCCAGAACACTCAGCCACTTCCTTTCTAGCAGGCTTGTCACGTTAGCTACACATCAACGACATGCCATGCCTTATATGTGGATGGGCAAAACAGGTCAGCATCTAATGCATGCATTTGTGTGTACAAGTGCAGTGTCTGTCCTAAACCTGCCTGTTTGTTTGGCCTGTGTTGATGTTGGGTGCAGCTTTCTTTCTGATACTTTAAAAGTTAGCTGCAGTAGCTGAGCCCCAGCGAGTAAAGGCAGACTGCTACACCACTGCTACAGAAATAGCTGTTCACCTGATTATTCAAAGTTCAGTGAAGGTTGACTCAGTACGCAGAACCTGAACTGAATGAAAGGATCTCGAGATATGCAAGACACAGACAGATTTTTGGTGTTAGTATGGAGAGGTTTAATTATGAAAATGTGTTTTTGTGTGTGTGTGTGTGTGTGTGTGTGTGTGTGAGTGTGTGTTTTGTGTATGATAATACATAAAAGCAGTTGCCGTCTTTGCGGACACAGCTAGATGGTTTCTAAATGAAGATGTCTGCAGCACAAAAGTAGCCTAAAACACGACACTGGGCACTACATTGCCAGAAAAAGGCAAAGCAAAACACGGGTGCCACAAGAATTCCCAGAGCCACGTCTTTCAAACAAGAGATGGTATTTGACAATCAGCAGTGGGAATGTCGAACTGCATGTCTGTGGCCAAAATTTTGGGGCACTGCCTTTGACAGTGGCTCTTGAAGTATCTGTAGTTACTGGAATCTGAAATGACATCACATGTCTCGAACATAATAGGCTAAACCAACACTGAAAAAATCTGTAAGCAATATGCAGGTATTTGTGTGTGATCACTGAGTACACACCAAGTAATCCTTGGCTTTGTAGAATTGTCCACTATCAGTGTGCTGAAAACTACCTCTGACAGAGGTAACGCTCCTTTCACACACACCTTACAATAGTTGTTTTTAGGATGTATTTAATGTTAATTTTAGTTCCTTCAGAGCTTTCAGTGATAATGACAAGATAAATTCTGTAAAAACTAGCAAAGATATACAGTACATGAAGCCATTAGGCACGTTGAGGTACAGAAATGAAAGGCAGCCTTGAGAGAAAACAACAGATGAAGACGACAAGAGGCTCCAGGGTCGACTCGTGTCACTATTAGTCATGAGCCCAACCATGGCAACGTGGTGTTGAGGAGTAGCATCATTCAAGTGACAGGAAGAGGAACCATCATGTCCTCCACCCTCAGCACAGACGGATAGAGGGAAGAGCAAACATGGAGGTTGACCCACTCTCAGCGAATCACGGTTAGACACATCTGGTGCAAAGAACATTTTATCATGTTCTCTCTCTACCCTCCCATGACAGAGTTATGAATCAGTTCTCAGATATATCATAAGGGCAGTGGTGACTGTTTACCATTGTATAGTAAACTGGGTAACACAAATAAGCTATGTGAAAGACCTGTGTCAAATACATTCACTGAGAGACCATAGGAATTTTTGAAGCCCCATGTTTAGTATTATTGTTGTCTGGGCCTTAATCCAACCTGAGGCAGAGTTTATGTCAGTAAAAAGGAGTGCGGGTGGGGGGTTATGCAAAAAATCTGAGCGCATTGGCCAAATATAAGAAGAATTTGCCCCAACCAGATGTCTGAGCTCTAACAAGCTGTGTTTACAGGCTCGTAAACACTTCACTCCAACGCCAGGGTGGAGAAGATCTCCAGCCTTGACCTTTGACTCTCTTTGCACAAGGCGACGACGACCTGTCCAACCAGGTCCTGTGGCACCTTTTTTTCGACACAGTTGCAAGGAAAAAAGAATTGGGTGAATGTGATTACTGTACGTGGTTAAGTGGTGGTACAGTTTCTCAGAAATGTCCGTTTGACATTCTCTGAGGAAAAGCCTGTATTGTTTGCCTCACCCCACCTATTGTGTGTACCAGACTGTGTGTTTCAGCAAATTCACCCAGGCTGGACACAATAACAATACAGGGGCTTTGCTTCTGTACATTGGCAGCCACTCACATCATCTTGCTGCCTGTTTTTTCACTCTCTGGCTTTCGATAGCAGAGGTTTATCACAGTTCTTTTATTTCACTGAAACACATTCGAGTCAACCTCCCTGCCACCCTCAAATTCAAATGCAAATGACTCTCCAATTAGCAAAAGAGGAAGATGTTTCAAGGTCCTCTTTTTTTTCTGGTGGGACGTGATACGATACATAGGCCAGGGTAAAACACAGCACTTTCACTTCCACCTCAGAGTTCTCACCCACACAGCTCCTGTATTGAGTTGAATCATTTCCTGAGATGGTCGGTTTAAATACGCAGACATGCAAATCCTCTTCATACACCTCAATTTCTGGCCTGATTCTGGTTTTTCAAAGCTTTAAGGACAGCAGATATAGAATCATGAGAAACCTGTAAGTCTGAATAACCAACAAGCTTTGTTGACAGGCTGCATTGCTGTCAGACAGACCGGGGAGGGGACAAAAGCAGAAGCAGAGGAGACAACTGTGGAGTGGCTGAGGAGTGGTGCAATGCCAGCTAATGACCAGGCTCTGTACACTGCACAGCTGGTTCAACCCTTCATTACAGCAACATCGAAATGAGACGATGTTGAAACGATGTGGAAAGAAAGACAAACTGAGGCTTTACTTTAGGCGTTAGAGACGAGTCAGCCATGAGATAGTCAGCGGGTCTGGGCAAGGGTCAGGCCACAAATCAAAGCTTACTAAAAGCTTTCAAAGCATCAAAAATTTAAATATACTCCTGCTCACTTTATTTGTTGTTGTGTTTGACGTTTTCTAGGCTAGATTAGATTAGATTAATAAAAATGTATTTATCAATTAATCACTTGATGTATTCTACAAAATTCTCGACTTACAGCACAAAAGCCACAGTAATACAATTATTTGTAAAATAAAAAGAGAACATCAGTCAAAATTACTTAAAAAATTTTATTATCATGACAAACCGACTGATTAATTGACTAATCATTGCAGCTCTAATTCAGACAACAAACAGCTTTATGTTAAACAAAAGGATTTGGTTGGGTGCATCACATTGTGTAAGATCCTAACTCTAACCCAGAACTGTGAAATACCATCCAGGAAGATCATTGTGAGTCATAGAGCCAGCGGTTTGAAGGCTTATGCCGAAAATTATAAAAACATTTTCTGTGAAATGTCATCACTGCAGCAATAATTCCATTTTTGGGAATAATAGTGATGACTATCAGTTTAACAGTAGAAAAACAAAGAAGGAATGTGAGGGGGCATGCATTTTAATGCAACCGCAACATCATGCCAGATAATGCTGAATTGTTTTGCAGCAAAAGATGAAGACAGAGAACTTTGTGCACAACGACGACAAAGGTCAAAGGACAAAGGTCCCTCGCTGGAATTAGGATAAAGATACTGCAATGATACTGGTCCACTAACATGCACCAAAGTCTCCTGCATCTGCACCCTGCTGAGTTTTTCATTCAGTTTTATCGTCCATCTGAATACGTCTAACTCCACAAACGAGAGGTGATGACCGAAGACTGAAAAATGCAAATTACTCACTTCTAACAATAGAACCCTTTTCAGCTGTGTTGGCAAACAGATGTTCTGAAGATAATATTTAGCCGTTATAGCGTCCTCCCTCTTTTTACCTATACTGGGACCAAGGGCGTTGTGATCACTAAATGCTAGTGTGAGTGTTAAAATGTCTCATTGTGGGAGGACAGAC
This sequence comes from Paralichthys olivaceus, assembly GCF_024713975.1. Classification (NCBI taxonomy): domain Eukaryota; kingdom Metazoa; phylum Chordata; class Actinopteri; order Pleuronectiformes; family Paralichthyidae; genus Paralichthys; species Paralichthys olivaceus. The sequence goes on from NC_091099.1 coordinate 20,774,721, forward strand.
AACAGAGACAGAAACAACAGAACTAGTGACTGAGGTTGCAATCCGTCCAGTTAATTCTATAACTAACGTGTTATAAATTACAGGGACACGACTGAAGCTAGTAGCAGAATGAGGAGCCGATAGCGATTCTCATCTTCTCTTTGCAGTCATGTGATTATGTTATTAAGTGAAGACCTAAACTGGCACTGAACGCTCCACTGCGTCCTTTCATTGAAAAATGGATGACACGCTAAGAGACGGTTCTGGTGCTCTGTTCGCACCCTGGAGGCTAAGATGGGAAACACAAAAGGCTCTTTGGTGAAGATGAGTCCAAATAGGGTCATAAATCAAGGTCTTACCTCTACGAGATCAGCAGTGGCGGTTACAGTTATTCACTCCAACCCCAAACTATCTCATGCACATAAATTAACTCTTACTGTAGGACTGTATTTACTGGATGTTGGAATCCTGTTGGAGGCAGAAACCAAAGTTTAGGAGAATCATACAATGGAACGTTATAATGCTTAAAGGCCCAGTCACGTGTTTTAAGGTTTTGTTTCTACAAATTATTTAACTTCCCCTTTGTTTTCTCATTAGGAGATAATCAGAGTGAGTATTAACTAGATAAAGAGGGTTGAACTGTTCCCTATATCTATAAATTAACTTTATTGATCATTCATACCATTTCCAGTATTTATGTTACTGCAGGCTACTGCTCCAGCTTCTTATTTTCTATAAAGATGAGAAAGATATTAATCCTCTCATGTAACAAGCATCCTCCCTGAAGCTTTTCCAAAATGTAAAATTATTGCTTTAATTTAACATGTGAAAAGACCAACTTCTTTTATTAAGAAGTAAAAAAAAACACAGAAATATATGAATATGATTAATGAATAGAATAAATACACCAGTACTGCAGCTCAAATGTGCATCAGTACAAAAACAAAACAATAACCAGCCGTGAAGATCGGCTGTTAAAGAAGCTGGACTGAGATGAAGTTATAAACCCTTGAAAAACATCTCACTATGCTTCTCCTGAAACCAGACGCCTGGCCCAATGATTATCTCTGGTGCTGGGGTTACCATGGCAACAGCCCTGGCTCACTCACTCTCTCTGCCCTCCAAATCCAATCCTGTACAGATTAGATATGAGCATCATACAGAGGAGCTGAATCCTCTGAGGATTAAGTCACAGAAACAGAGACAAGTGACAAACTCATGGCCATATAAACTCTCCATATACTGAAGCTGACCCATCACACAACTCAAAGGATGTTTTTGAAACCATGTCGCCTGCAGAACTAATGTCTGTTTTCTGTCAGGGAGGAAAAACGAATAAGAATCACTGGCAAAGGCCAAAGAATAGAGAGAGAGAAGGAAAAATGTGGTGTCAGATTCCACATGTTTGTCAAATCCCACCAGATGATGTCAGAGAAGCTCAAATACATATTTAATGCTGTAATGAGGCTTCATGGCCGACAGCTATTCCTGACTGGGACGTTAACATTTAGACGCTTCACAGTCATGGTGACATTTTAAGGAGAGACGATTTGCAAAAATGACAGCGGGTCCGTCTGTACCATCGGCCACCACGCCACTTCTTACAAAGAGCCCCCGAGGGAAGACATGATCTCTCTACGAGAGTGTGTGTGTAGATATCAATGACGTGGATTAGGTACACTCCATTTAGTCCCAAGAATGCAGCCATTAGGCCAAACACATCTCTCACAAGGATGAGCCTCAGGGCACATTTCAAAAAACAGGGTGTTACGGAAGACACACACACACACACACACACACACACACACACACACACACACACACACATACACACACACACACACACACACACACACACACACACACACACATACACACACACACACACACACACACACAGCTATATTCTATGAATTTCCACATACATGAGGATGAGGAAATGAATTATACAAAGGCCATGTGCACTGGGTACAGGAAAGAAGAACACATCCTCATCAATAAATCACATAAAGAAGGGATAAGGTAATGGAGAGGAAGACTTTGCCACCACAAGGGCTTTCACAGTCAAATGCATGATCTGCTCATGTGCAACATGCTGCATCCACATCAGCAGTCAGGTACAGAGAGTATAGAACAGTAAGTAAATCTTCTGCACTGAATAACTGCATCAACTTATATATTTGTTGTTTGTCAGTTATCATTAGCTAAGTGGATTTCTTCTCTACTCAACCCAGTGTTAAGTGACTAACAGAAATGGACCTCTCTCCACTTCCTTTAAAGATCAACCATAAACTCTAATCATATTGCACACACGCGTATAGAAACAAACAGTGAGTCGCCCACATTAAAATGTGCAGCTGAATAAAATGTGACAAAACTCTACATCAGTTTATTCTTTTTACCCTCCATGCACTCTATCCATCCATCCATCCATCCATCCATCCATGACCTCTTATCCTGTTCAGGGTTGGCATGCAGTGGGTATTTGGCATGAGCATCCATGTGTGCATTTCTACTTTATCCACCCTGCACTGTTGAAGTAGCATAAATTAAAGATAGAATTAAACCTAAAAACAAATAAGTATTTTCACATTATTTTATTAGATTTTGTTGACTGACTAATATATCAATTGACTGATTGATGTCAACTGATTAAGCCCCTAATATTTCCACTGCCTGAAATATGTGCTTCACATCTGAGAGGCAAAGATGCATAAAACAACAAGTCTGTTATTAAAACAAACCACAGTTTCAACATATTCTCATATCATGATCATTTTATCGGAAAAGAGATATTGACTGAACTTTTAGATGTTTAAATTTCTAAATATTTTTTGTTTATTGTATTTTTTTATTATGTTTTCTTTACTTTCTTCAATATGTTCTCTGAATATTTTGACATTCAATCATTTTTTGTTGTGACCTAAGATTTCCATCCTTGGCAATGCCTGCTACGTTCTGCTACGCTCCATCTTTACGTTCTACTGTTAATGTTGTCACTTATGTTAAATATTGTTTCTTGTAAATTGTGTTTAATCTTTCTGTTCAAATTTCCTGTGTCTAATTCATTTGTTGGTGGAACAACCGAGTTTCCCAGCAGGGATCATTAAAGTTTCATCTGGAAACACACACACACGTCCAACACATTGCTGGCAAGACATCAGAATGCAGAACTGGCAACTTACACATGTGCACACACACACATTGTGAAAACAAAAGGCACATCTAATCACACACACACACACACACACACACACACACACACACACACACACACACACACACACACACACACACACACACACACACACACACACACACACACACAGTCCACAAGGAGATCTCGACATGTAGCGCAGACACCGTCTCCCCTCCCCCCCACTCTTTCCTCCATCTAGCCACCAAATCCACTTAGAGGTCTGTGTGTGTGTGTGTGTGTGTGTGTGTGTGTGTGTGTGTGTGTGTGTGTGTGTGCGCGCACGCGTCGCATTGATTGTTTTCTCTCGAGCGGCAGCTGCTCTGTCTCGACCACCTAATCAACTGTCGGACAGGCAGAGATGGACTGAGGAGGTCTGAGTTGTAGATTTCCTTCAGTAATGAACAGATCCTCAGGATTGTTCAGTTTAAACACAAGCGTACAGAATTTTTAAGAACAAACCATTGTATCTAGATATCTAATAGATGTCTTGTTATTAAGTTATTTTGATATTTTCCAGTACTTGAAATTTGGCCTTGGTTTTTGCCACTTCAGTCTCCACATGACCCTGATACGTCTCACATTGTCTCCAGATGTAATCCAAGCAAAGCATTTCAGGATCCTCATCACTGCATCAGCTGATACAGACAAATGTATCGGACGTGTTGCAGTGTTTTCCACACTTAAGGTTCTACTGCAGACATAACATTCCCTTTTTTATGCAAACACATGGAGTAAAAAAGTACATTTCTGATGTCTATAGCTTTGTAAATTCAGTTCAGCATCTCTGACATGACTGTTTTAAAACGTAAAGAGTTAGTTTTCAAGTGTGATCAGGGTTATAACTGTAATCAGCAGAGTTGAAGAACAGTAACCTTTTTATTTTGGGCTCTTGTGTTTGTGGGTGTGTCTGGAGACAGATTAAAGATCTAGAAATGGTGCCCTGTTTTTAGTCTACACTGTTTAAAGGTCCAGTGTGTAAGATTTAGGTGAAAGGGATCTATTGGCAGATATTGAATATCTTTTAATTGTGTTCACCTGAGCACACACTAAAGAGTCAGCATCATGTCCAAAGAAGCTGATTTGAGATCCTCCTCACAATTCACCACAAGCAAGTGGGCGCGTTGATGACTTTTCTAACGCGTGACACAAGCAAAAAATAAAAACAAAACACAAACATCTCAGGATGAAAAGGCGGTGCCATACACGTAAAGAGCTTAAGGTGCCAGGGCCGACGCCAGCCTCTGCCTGCGGCTCCACCCCTCACCTGAGCACTCTGGATATTTCTGTGTTTTTGTGAACGCGTCTGAGCGTCTGAATCTCCTGCTGCGTTGTGCATGTGCGAAAGTAAACTCTGGAGAAAGTCCAGCCATTTTCCACGGACATCCTCAGAAGGTCATGTCTGAAAACGGTTAATGTAACATTTGTTGAACAGGGGCAATAAGGTGGTGGGTAAAAATAACAAGCAATACAACTACAAAACAATTTGTACATTCCGTACGTAAATAATCCTGACTGTCATTTGGTTTTGCAAAGACTGAATGATGTTGTTCATCCAGTTTGAGTTTAAGGATGTGTCCGGTGAGAGTGTGTGAGTGTGTGTGTGTGTGTTTGTGTGTGTGTGTGATGACCCTTCATTCTCACCCATTTCACACCCTGCTCAGACTCAATTAATCCCCACTGTGTTGTTTTTCACTTACATACACACAGAGACGAACGTGCACTCGCGCACGCACACACAGTCACCGATCCACCTTCACCCCTCGTTTGTACACACTCTCTGGTGAGACTTTTCAGCGCCGTGACAACAGCCAACCACATCGCAGCTACTCAGAAACCACAAGCCAATTGTCCGCTTCCCTTCATTCATCTCTGGCCAATGAGAGTGCACCGTCTGCTTCTTGTTTTACATGAGCAGCTTTCATTACTGTTTTAGATGAGACTGTATTGCTGCTGCTGTTCTGCTCTCCTTATTATAGCAAAGAGCTTCTGCTGCCTCAGAGGAAACAAGAGCTTTTCATTAACAACACAGCTGGTAAGACGACTGACTGCATCTTAAAATATTGCAATAGAGTCAACCTTTCTAAAGCCAGCCGTCATTTACAGATCATTAATACAACAAAAACATGACCAAATACATCACACTTCTTAAGAAAACCAGAAGCAAACTGCTGCAGCCAAACATGGGTTTTCATTTTACTGCAAAGAAAATCATTCTTACCTGCTGCTGAGTTAAATAACAGAGGAAAACACCTTTCTGGAACAGTGACCCTCATTGATACCAACTCACTGCTTATTCCTGAGCCAATCAGTGAGTGAGTCTGGCTCCTAGCAACTGCTGCGTGTGAGGGAAAGCTGAAGAGGAATGAATGAATGGATGAATGAGTGACTGTATGATCAGCAGTGGAGGAAAGACTAATCAGGTCCAGGCTTTGAAGGTGTGAGAGCACTGCTCACGACGGCTTCATTAACAAGAGCTTCTGACTGTTGCTGAGCTGCTTTAAGGCTACAAGTAATGATTACTGTTTGTGTCAATTAATCAATTTAATCATTTAAGGTGAAGTCTTCATATTTGTTGTTTTGGTCGACCATCAGCCTAAAATAAACAATTTACAAAAGAAGAAACCAGATATTTGGTGGAGAAAACCACAAGGACTATCGTGTTTGCTTGATAAATATCTTAGAAAATAAATTGAATATCAAATTGTTGGCAAAAAAAAATTGCCAACAATCAACTGATTGTTTCTGCTCTAAAATGCTTTCGAAAAAGATTTCTGTTTTGTTGTAGATGCTAACTGTTATGTTCAGCATGGCATTGTATGCTACAGCATGCGTATATCATGGCATGATAGATAAACATATTCATTAGTCTATAAATCTCAGAAAATGTGTTATATATACTATATTTATTCTAAGAAAAACACTACAACAAAAGCTTTGCCTCATCTGAACAACAGTCCAAACTCAGAGAAGCACTGAAAGTCTTCACAATGAGAGGCTGGAAAGAGATTATTTTTATAACCATAAAATTATCATTAAAAACGGAAGGAAGAAGCAGAAAGTGATGTGATGTATGAGTCTAAATGAATTCATGACTCAGTTATGAACATGATTGTTATTGTAGCTGGACAAGCTCTAGAGAAAACAGATGATAATGGAAGCAATAAAGAACAATGACTGTGTGACATGCCACATGACTGCATTTTAAAGTGTTTTAACCACATGTGCATGGCTCCTCTGAGGGAGCAGACAGAACCTCATAACCACTAGTAAACTGAGTGCTTTACACAACACAAGACAGTGAAGGGAAACGACAAGAGAGGATATCTGCAAATCTGAAAACTGCAGTGTTGGATCTGCACAAGATGTGTCTTTGAGCCACTGCACCACCGTCTCGTACCTGCTATATTCGTATTGTGGAGTCCCAGTTTAGAGATGAGAAGTAGGACAGACGACAGGACAGAGCCACTTTGAGACAACCTTGGCAGAATGACTAAGCTTTTAGGGCCAGAAAAAAAGAGAAGCACAGAGGAAGAGAAGGAGAGCAGGAGAGACATGAAGGAGAGCCTGGACAAAGAGAAGAGAATGAAAAAAGAAGATGTACTTGCTGATATTTCTCAGTGCAGATTTCAGCACTATATTTGATATGTTGACCTAAAACTTAAAGCTTTATTTTCATTATTAATTTGTCTTTGAATTATTTTCTAATTTAATCATTTGGTCTGTAAGTCAGCTGGGAGCAGTGAAAGATACATCTCACAAGAAAGCATCAAATCGTCTTGTTTTGTCCAACCAGCAGTGCAAAATCCAAATATCTTGTATTTACTATAATGTAAAACCAAATCAATCTTAAAAGTCTTACAGTTAAGATCTTGAACCATTCAATGTTTTAAATGTTTTGCATGAAAAAAGGGAAATAAAAACCAGTTGCTGACTAGTTTGACCTTAACTTTGCATAACATGGAGTGTCAGGTTGCCAGGTGGTTAAGAAGCACATAACTGTTAAATCCCTGGTTCAGTTGTGGCCAGGGGCTTTGTTGCATGTCAACCCCCTTCTCACTCTCCCACATACACATTTCCTCTGTCTTCAGTTTTCAGATAAAAAATACGTCACAATTATATATATAGTGTGTAAGATTCAGGTGAAAGGGATCTATTGGCAGAAATTTAATGTAGAATAATCCTCATGATGTTTTCACTAGTTCATTTCATCTAAATTGTATGAATTTTAGTTTTCTTTACCCCGGAAAAGGTCCTTTATATTTAAATACTTTATATTTAAATACTTTATATTTACATGGAGGGGTCCTCTCTAAGGAGGCCACCATGTTTTTTTACATTAGTCCAGACTGGACAAACTAACACCTTTTGAGTTTTTATGACAACTGAAGCTGCCACAGGTTCTTTTTCATGTTTGGAAGGAGAGGGAGAGGTGAGGAGTGTTCAGCTGCAACATGCAAATTCAACACTAGATATCACTAAATTCTACACACTGTAACTTTAAACAATCTATCTGACAAAAGAGTGTTTAAACAACATTTCAAAATGCATTCTGCAGTTTTAACTATGAGCACATTCTAGTTGGTGTTCGGTTTTATGCACACCTACACTGACCAATAAGCTGATGTATTAGAGCAGTGGTGGACAACAGAGAGAGCTCAGACTTCCTTTGGTGCTTCATCAAACTGAGTGTGCCACACCCAAGTCCTCTGGTCGCAGACTGCTTTGTTCTGGCCACTGCAGCCTCTCTCTGTCTCTCTTTCTAACACACACACACACACACACACACACACACACACACACACACACACACACACACACACACACACACACACACACACACACACACACACACATACACACACACACACACACACACACACACACACACACACACACACACACACAGCCAACAGCATATTGGAACAAAGCAGTGGTAGAGAGTAGGTCACAAGCTTGTCTTGCCTGTCTTTCACATCGTGCATGTACGGTATTCAAATTCCTCTCGTGTGTGTTTCTGCAGCCAGCGCTCCTCAGAAGGCCGTCATTTGGCTACGACTCCCAACCCGCAGCCAGTCCACGCTTACAGAAACCAGACGCTGCTCGCAAACTAACTGACAGTGCAGACGGCACAAATATGAGACAAGCACTTATTAAAGACAGTAATTCAGCTCTCAGGGAAGTGACACGAGCGCTGAATAACGCAGCCTCCCGGGTCCGCAGGCACCCTGTCAAAAACAGCTGCACCGCAGATGTTAGTGAGATGTGACATTATCGGCTGCCTCGGAACCTCAAAATGACACAGTGCTAAATGCAGAGGGGCAAGAGTTTTTCTTGCGCCTGATCAACTCTCAGGCGTTTTTTCACAGGCTGGCTGGCTTTAGACAAGTGTGGCTGGCTGAGCTAGATCTGTCAATCTGAAAAACGGCTCCATCAGTCTGCTGCTAACAGTGAGACAAACAATGCAAGCGTCAGCATCGGAGATGAAACACAGGCGGAGAGCTTGCGCTGACCACCTGAACCCACGGAGAGACTGTAAGGCTGCATTCACACATGCACTGAGCTCCAGATCATCTCCTGACATCCTCCAGAGGGGCTGCAAGTGAGAACGCAAATGATTGAGTGAGAGGCTCCAGAATTTCTTTGGCGTTTCCTGTAGTGATCCTAACCCTACCCAAAGAGTGAGTCGATGTGAGAACACAGGAGGAGAATTCACCATGAGCAAGTGGGCATGTTAATGATGTTTCTAACACACAACAAATGAAAAAATGAAAAAAACTAAAACAATACAAATATTTCACACTGAGGTAAGATGACAAGAGAGCTTTTGGTTTTAGGGCTTAATAGAAACATGTGATCTCCGCAGCAGCATTAATACTTTATGTCCGGCCTCTGATTGCTGCACCAACCCTCACCTGAACACTCAGATTTTGTTGTTGTTTTGGAAAGCAGAAAATCTCCGGAGAAGGTCCGGATACAATTATGCAGAAATCCTGCTCAAGTGAGAGTTGAATTATTTTATCAATAGTCACTTAATGTTTTCATCATATTTTCCCACTCACCAACGCACATCATAACCGACTGCAGCATCACAACATTTCACAATGGAATAAATAGTATTTGAATATGTTGCAATACTCGTGCACGCAGCCTCCGAGCCGCTGCAAATTTTCTGTGGGTTTCTCAGACTGATGACCAGCTGCAACACTCCCGGCTTGGCTTCTGGCTGCACTCAGCTGCTCAACTCATGGTCTAAATACAAAAAAAGCAGTATCCTGAGTTGGTAAACAAAATGATTAATATGATAGTTTATCGATTGTTGCAGAGGAATTCTTTTGGTGTGTTCTCCAGTGTGTGGGACCTCTGGCTGCAAGGTCAGATGAGACACTGTGACCTCAAGGCTTTCAGGGATTCAGAGAACTGATCAAAGACCCTTTAAAGGAGATGACTGCTGGCGTAAAACATGGACAGAGGTCATATGGATCATGTGGATGGGCTCTGTGAACACCACACCACCCAGAAGTGAACAGAAGAAGAGATAAACCAGGAAATTTCTCTTTTGCATCTTTAAGGCACAATACAGATTCATTATAATAGTATTGCATTTATTAAGATGATAACATTAGTTGTGTATGCAAACTTAACCTGTGCAATGAGGGATAATCGCTTCAAAGCAGCTTTAATCAATACTTTTATTGATCAAATATCTGTGTACTGTGAATAAAGGAGAAAATGACAGGGAATCATCATCTGAACACTTTAACTTTCTTCTCGGTTTTGGGGAGTTTTTTAACAGTCGATTATCTCATTGTTTTGGTTTCACCGACCCGCAGCTTTATTGTTTTGGTTCACCACTCTAATCAGTGTTGTTGCCAGATGCACCAGCTGCTTTCGGCAAAAAGCACAAAAAACACAACCTGCTCAGCACTGAACAGCAGACAGGCGCAGTTAGCGACTAGCTGGGGAACATAATGGAGCAATTATCATCCAGAGAGCCAGATATTTCCTGGACTCCATCAACATTTATCAGCTGCGCAGAAACTCAACTTCAAACTATAGTACTGACGTGAAGAATCTGTGTCTTCTGGATGTGTTATTAAGTAATTTAAGTTTGTGCATCAACTTAAAAGATGATGAGATGTAAACACTGTATAGAAAAATACATTTTTCGAAAATGTAAAAAAAAAAAGGTGGGGGGGGCAAACACCTTCAAATTGCATTTTTAAACCTTTGGTTATTGTAAATGTTTTTATACAGACACAAATACAAATATTTAGCTATATCTGTTTATATATTTTGACAATCAATTATTCTTTTTTTAATCTGTAATTTCTCATTATATTGATTTATGGATTACAACAATATTTAGTATAAGTTATTTTTATATATTTTGTATATTTTTTTGCATTTCAACTTAATTCAAAAATAAATAAAATAATATTTAACATTTCTGTGAATTTTTGTTGAATATAAGATTGACAGTCATGTTTTCCTAAAACACTAAACTAAACTCCAATACAAACAGTACCCACCCAAACAGATCAACTGAATCCAGCTGCATCTTTTACCACATTTAACTACCGACACAGAGAAGCACACATTAATGCTTGTCGTGGTTCAGTCTGTATCTGGGAACCGCCTAACTTCTGCCGGAGGACTTAAGTTGGAACTCTTGGAACTGGATCTGGATAAGATGCTGCTCACATGATTCCTAAGATCCATGATCGTAAATACGAGTCTCGACCATGCAAGCAACCAGACGATATGAGCCGTGCAAAAAGATTTGAAAATTTGCGACAGCAAAGGCTGCTTTACATTGTAACTGACACATGGTTTTGCTGCTGAAATATCCTCAGACAGGCGATAACACATTAATCTTTGAATTGTTTTTCTTATTCTGCCTTTTTTAAATTAAATTTAAATCAAAAGCTGATTGTTTCTTACTTCCCGGTTCTCTATGATGTTCCTGAAATGAGTCAACGGAAATAAAAAAGAAGAACATTTGAAAATAAAATGTGTGAGATAGTGAGTAAGGTTGAACACATGCCACTCCGTAGAACAAATTCATTAGAGGCCAGAGATGACTTTGTATGTGAAAACAATGTTTATTAAAAGCATATCATACTAATAACCTTGTTAGGCATCATGTTCTTATAAGTGATGAGAAATGGTGAGTGAAATGAGGGGGAAACCAACAAAACTGAATGGACACACTGCAAATAGAAGCCAGCAGAGTCATATGACAGCCAGAGGCATTGTTCTAATGAGCAGAGAGATGTCTGACTGTACAATGCACTATTTGTAAGGAATCCTTCAACATGTATCAATGCCTACACTCCTTCTCTTAATCCTCCCTGTTCCCTTCTCTCTCTCCCAGTCTCTCCATCTGTAACCATCCGAGCAGGACGGAGGAGACGCTGCTGGCTGCTCTTTGCCCGGCAGCAGTGCCAGGGGGGCAGATCTGTGGCCTCACCAGCCGCTGCCTGTTGCAAGAAACACGACTGAGCGCTGCAATTCTCCTTGTCACAGTAACTTCAGCGAAAAAACCTGCACGAGGAATGCAGTCTTTAAATGGTGTTAATGCCTAAAGCAGTGACAGCCATAGTACCAAGTTAAATTAATAATACAAAGAGATGTGAGGTGCGATAATGGACGCAGAAATTCAACGAGGGCTTGGCTTTGATGGCAACAAACAGCAGCGCGCTGTTAAGAATCAAGCCATGCTAGAATCAAAAGGACGTTGTGCTATCAGGCTAACAATCCGCAGCACTGACACATATTGTACTACAGCGACTCGTTTGAAGAAGTCTGAGGAAAACGTGATGTTAATATCGTCAGACAGCTGCACAAGATTCCTCGCCGGCTGTCTTTTTCTTCTTTTGGACATAGGTTCTTTGAGTGTCATTTTCCTAAGAGCGCGTAGAACAGAACAAGGAAAATGTGTTTACGGATTAATCTCGATTTAAAGAAGGAGAAAAGGTGCCTCAGTGATTCCGCACTCAATATGGTGGACTTCACTAAAACACTTAGACTTTGTCTATCTGTGACAAATCACCTTCAGTCGTCATGTCACATGAGTGTCACAAAGGTCAGCGGGTCACCAGGCAGCTTCAACTGGCAGCATGACCTCAATAAATATAACCAGACAGCTGCACCGCCTATCCATTTTTTTATTTTGGACATTTGAGTGTTTTTCACTTTCAGAAAATGTAAACCGGAACAAGAGATGTGTGTTTGTGAGCTAAACTCTGCTATGGAGGAAGTTTTTAAAAGAGAAAATTTCACATTAACACTTAAAGACTCTAATCTATTTATCTATCTATCTATTTATCAATCAGAGCATCAACACCGTGACAAATCCCTTTCCGTCGTCACGCCACGAGTGCCAGTCAGCAGCTCACCTGGTGGCCTCAACTAGCAGCATAAACAGCAGAAGAGTGTCAGCGGTCACGTTTCCACTGAATAATCCATCTGACTGTCAATATGCAGAAGGTGTGTAGAATCCTCTACAGATGTTAAAATGTGCAGCTGTGTGCATGTGTGGGCCAAAGTGTGTTTATCAGGAACAAATCTCACCAGCTGTGGCCCAAAAGGAAGTGACCGTCCTCCTTACATGACATTATCTAAAAGCTGCCAGCGGTGCATTTCTGTGGGCATTCCACCCCAATTAGGGTTGAGTATTGCTAAATCGATACTTTTAAACAGTGTCAGTGCCTAAACGGTGCCAGAACCAAAACTTTTTTCATTTCAAACAAAAGCACAAAATGACAGTTGACGATAAAAGCGTTTTTTTTTTGGTTTTTTTGTTAAGGCTAATTAGAATTATAATTTAACAATAAATAACAGTTTCAGTACTTATACAACAAATGACTCTGCAGCTCCAAACATCAATCGTCTCCGCACTACCTTTCTCCTTTATCCCCTATGTTAGCTGTGTTCCTCTCTTTACACGTCCTGCCTCAGAATCCTTTCACATGAAACACAGCCACACTTTCAACCTTTTAGCGTTGGGCTTTTTGTTGTTGTGCCGCTTTGAGTTTGAGGTGTCTACTAGCTGACTGAAGGCTAACGTTACTTGCTGCCACCAGGGTTAAGTTTAATGCTAACTCGGCACGTGTGGTAATGTTTATGTTGCCTGTAAGCAGAGAAACTATTTCAGTTCATAGCTCAGGCACCATAATTTCTATTGGGATTCAGTCCGGCCATGTAAGAACCAAGCCCTCGATGCAATAGTCAATTTTCCAGTTCTTTCTGACTTCTATTATCTGTAACTCTCAGCTTCAAAACCAATGGCTCCAAAAGAAGATGAGAAATCCTATTTTCACTTTTAAACAAGTGTCCCTCTGGGTACTGTTGTATTTCTTTAGAATAACTCAAATAGGAGGATTTTCAGCTGTGGATTGATACAACAAAAATGTCCTCTTTCCTCCAGAGAGTATTTACTGCAGCAGGATGAATTGAAAGAATGTGTTCACCAGTTCAGCAATGAGACTATTTTGTGTGTTAGGAATGAGGCGCCAGAGACGAATGAGATATAATATATCAGGCATTGAAAACAGACAATACTTGTTTGTGGAAGGAATATAGGTTGGTTTGAGCTTTTTTATGCATTTGCTTATATTAAATATCATCAGACATATCCTTTAAATGAATAGAATTCTGTACATGAAAAAATATTAATGTCCATCAATATCAAAGAGTGTTCACCAAACTGAAAACACTCAAGAGACATAAAAAACATGATGTGAGGAAATGACATTTACTCTGCTGACAGAGGGCTCAATTGTCCATAATGCACTGCAGTACTTCATTATAAGATTTGATCCATGAAAAAAAGGTAAACTGGGCTACTGTCAAACTTTAACCTTGTGTAGATTTTCTCACTGACAAAGGCCAGTGGCAACAATGGAAACCTGACTACTTTACTGTAGTATCTTCTCAAGTCTCCTCTAGTCTGTGTCAATACAAAGACAGATGCTATTTGAGGTGCACACACACACACACACACACACACACACACACACACACACACACACACACACACACACACACACACACACACACACACACACACACACACACACACACTCCCCATTGTAAAAAGCTCTATAAATACACCTGCTTCGAGATGCATATATCCGCACTGACATGATAACATTGACCTCATCCTGGTATTGTCTTACATGAAGCCTTGAGCGCTGCAGCAGCAGGTCTGAACGTGATTCGACTGCTCAAGCAAGGACACTGGGATCCAGTGGCGACCAGCGTCTTAAAACACAACCATTTGGCGGGAACCCATCAGCTCAACACAGAAATGCAGGTCAGTGGGTTTGTGGATTCTAATTTTCAGTGGTTTACAGTAGACAGGCTCTTTAGCTCCTCCTCCTTAAACCTTCTGATGAGCTTATGTCCATGATCTAGTACATCAACATCATCACAGCCTGCGGACCATGAGAAATCTCCAAGAAACGTCAGTTAGTATGAAACAAGGGTCACACATGGGCCAACTGATAAACTAAGTCAAGCCACGTCAACCGTATAGTTTTACAAGTCCTTGATGTTCTCATCTACAGATAAATCAGTAATCTTCAGGTGAAACTCAGTATTTCATGTATTCAGACTTCACGCCTTTCATTCCTCCAAGCAAACATTCACTGCTGTTTCAACCCCGAGAAATGATGTTGATGTGAACATACAACAGAAAAGACATTTTGAAGGAAAAATGAGAAGATGTTGTAAATGAATGTACATTGATCAGCCATAACATTAAACTCGACCACCACGAGGCCCCCTTGTGAAACCACTTAAATTCACTAGATCCAGATTACTATTTTAGATATGCACAGGGTTGCGCAACCTCATAAATATCAGTCCCATGTCTCATGTCTGAGACCCATGAATTATTCTCTGAGGAATCAATAAAAAATGTCCTACCACAAAATGATAAAGAAAATATGAAGAGAAAAAATCCTGGATCCACACCAAAATGTTTGGGTTCTCCCTTGATCTGCATCCTTCCACCAAGTTTTGTGGAAATCCATTCAGTAGCTTTTGCGTAATCCTGCTAAATAACCAACAAACAAATGCAGATAATCTGATAAACAGAGACTAAACATGTCAAGAAACTCTCAGGATAGAAACTTGGGTCTGTGAAAGTCCAAGTCCACCCATCCCTCCCTGTCCAACCACCTCCCAGCACTTCAGTCACTCTGGGGAAAAAAACATTGCCTCTGAACATAACCCAGCCTGCCATTACATTTGTCAGCACAATGTAATTTGGAGAATCGCTTGGTACTCAGAGACAGGGCTGACTCTTTCAACTAAGGGCGCGTTCACATCTAACATGTCTGCGGAGGTTCAAACAAACCAACTGCAGAAGCTGCCTCTGTTTTCACATGAACTCTTCTGCCGTTCATTTGTGGTGTGAAAACAAAGCAGATCAACCACAGAATGTTGTAAAACCAGATATGTGATTTTAACATGAAGCCAAAAGCTAAACATCTGTCTGTTGATTGAGAATCGTCTTATCTTATGGCAGCCTATGTATTTATGCAGGATGATTTAACAACCATATGCCTGTCACTGTGAGGGCAGGGATTAAAACAGCAACACCACATGTGGGAGATTATCATTTTAAAAGTGAGGAAGCTCGGCTATTCCCAACTAAACCTCAATAATATTACAACACTGATATGGCACTCAGCACAGCGTATATACCTTTTCACCAAGTTTCATGGAAATCCTTTTGTTTTTTTTGTTATTTGCTTGCGACAAAATCACCATCAAACAAACCTACTATCTTTTTCCCGCCTGTTTATATGTATTCATCTCATCTCTTGTTCTCACTTCTCTCAGTAGTCACCTGGTGGCTGGCAGCCTTTCAGGTCGCAAATCTCACCCCCTCCATGTTAGCAGATGGGACACGGAGCATATTGATCTAATCAAAGATGTTTTCTATCATTTTAGGTAGTTCTTATCACACTGTTTGTTCAAGTGCTCATTTTTCCAGTAAGTCTGGTTTAAACTGGTTATTTGATACTGTTCAAACAAGGTGAAACCTCATGATTGACAGCTGAGAGTGTGGGTCCATCCCCCAATCGCTACTGCACAGGTTCCAGCTCATAATGCGCAAGATGACAGCATTTGTATCTGGAAAATGTTGCCACATTTGTGGGTAATTAAAGGAAGTGGTGATGCATCCTCCATCGTTATTTACAGTCTATGGTTCATCGTTAACAGACGACCACAAATACGTTCTTACACCCTGTCATTGAAACTTCATGAGTCAACCAAGTAGAAACAACCTTCTTGAAAGTTAAGTACATTTTCATTTCCAAACCCAGTTCTCAAGTCTTTGAATTTCATTTTCCAATCAGACCTCAGTGGAAAGGCTTCATACATGAAAGCAGCCTTGTTTCTCCTCTTGACTCTGTGTTCATAAATACTGAATGAACAGCTGACAGCAGACCTGTCACAAAGTGTCTGGTAAACAGGAACTAGATGTTGAGATGAACATCCCATAATGTTGAAGGAGCAGCTACAGTCGGAGAGATGCTCAGGAAAATGTCCACTCTGTAAGAATCCTTCGAAGGGTAGACAAAAAGGATAAGCTGTTGCCTTGTAGGTGATCACTGTTGTGTTTGTTCTGACTGTGACGGGGCAGAAACAGTCGCAGGCTCTTCTTCTGCCGTGACGTCTTCAGCTGTCACATGTTTAAAAGCGAGGAATTTCTGAGCGGCTTTTAAGCTGCTCCGCTGCGTTCATGGGTACATTGGCTGGCCGGCTGGAGCTGTCAAAGCAATGTTTTCAGTCATGCTCTCCAGGGCTTTGCCACTTACATAATAAGCTGAATGAAATGTTAATGTCAGCAAAGTTGACATCGCAATAAGGGAATTCTGTTCTAACTGAACTGGCAGCAGGAAGGGGGGACGAGTCAGATGAGTCAACTGCAGACCACCTCAACAAGGTGAGACGCTTTCCTAAAACTGTCCTGGCATTTCAAAATAATGCACCTGTACTGACTGTCACAGGTCGGCAGGGACTCGTGACGTGCACGCTCAGTTCTTTGGTGCTGCTGCTCGACACGAGCCCCTTAGAGCCACAGGGGGAGGAGGAGTAGGAGGAGGGTGGGTCTACTCTTGAAGCTTCTCGTCTCGTGGACAGAGACCTTAGGGGCAGTTGTGGTCTGGACTGGTCTGACTGAGGTCATGTTTTAACATGTCAGCTGGACTGAAAACAGCCTCATTTCAGCTGCAGCTGAAGCCTGACTAACAAACCCACGTAGCTTGCTATTTTTAGCTCTAAACTGAGTAAGGATCACAAGTAAGGAATATGTTAGTTATCAAATCATCCGCTGATTATATTCCCAAAACCAAAGGTGACATCTTCAAAAATGTCCTGTCTTGTCCCAAACTCAGAGTCCCACGAGTCCAAACTAGCGATCCAAAATATTCAATTTAACACCATTTATGAAGGAAAAGAGCATCACAGAAGCTGGAATCAGAAAATCTTTGGCATCCTTTCTTAAATAATTGATAAAACAAATAAAATACATATCAAATTACCTGATTCATTTTCTTTCAATTTAACAATCAATTAAAACTGTTGCAGCTGTATTTCACATAAAAGTTGCCATAGATAGATTTTTGCTCTTTAAATCTTGCCATCATAACCTCTATCACTTCTTCCTGCTGAATTTCCAGGCTATTTAATCACGTTCACAATATTACAGCACTCTGATTTGTAGAACCGCGGTTTTAAGTTTTAAAGCTTTAACAATAAATGTCTTAACATTCCCTGTATCATTGCAGCTGACGTGTTCTTTTCACTTGTAGAAGAAGGTTAATTTACGTCTTGACAACTACCAATTCAGTCCATCATGAGTTCATCTGTTGATCCTGTATCAATACATCAATCATGACCTGCTTTGTCCGCCTAACAGTCTACAGCCCAAATCTACTGTGACATTAGAAGACCAGTGAATATGAACATCTGAGAGGCTCAAACTGTTTATTCCCCCAGTCAATCACTTACTGATTAACCAGCTCGTGTCATAGGAGCTGCATGTTTCCTCTTTGTGACAACAGGCCCTTCATTCTCCTCTGACACGGGTGACTTATCAACACGGTGTCATATGCTCTAACATTAGCAGGCCACACACCACACAGCCTCATCCGCAGCAGTGTGGAGACTTTGCAGCAGCAGCAGTGTGATGTAAGCAGCATCACACATGACGAACAAACATGTCAAAACAATCCATCACAAAAACCCTGCAGCTTTTACAGCATCAGCTTCATCACCACCACCCTCATCATCATCATCATCATCAGACAGATCCACTCAGAGCTCCAACAATGAACCGAACCAGCTCTGCATGCATCGAGCTCTGTGCACATTTACACCAGTGCGTCACATTTATTACTACACACACACACGCAGACAGACACACACACACACACTGCAGACCAGATGTGGCGCCCAGCATTACCTTCACTGGGCAGCATCTGTCTGCAGCTGCACATTTACGCATTATGTAAGAAAACAGCGTGACATTCATCCGAGGCGGCGGCAGCAGGGGTGATGTGAGGGGGGGAGCGGGCCTGGGAGCCCGGGAGCCCCTGGGTGCGCACTGCTGGAAGGTGTCCCTGCCCGTGTGTATTCATGACTGTCACCGTGACACGCGTAATGAGCTGGAGGTGTACAATGCGAGCAGGAGGCTGCAGCTGGTGTGCTGACACTGCGGAGGGCATGACCATCCACCGCTCCGTGTAGCTGACAGTAACCTCCCCCGGGCTGTGAGCGCTCACTGACGGGGAGAAAGAGCTTACCTCCTCCGCTGTGCCTCCAGTCCTCCGCTCCGTTAACCTCCCTTCTTCTTCTGTTTTCTCCGACGAGGAAGAGCGGGCGAGCCGTGCGCCTCCTGTCCGCAAACACAGACTGCTGTCCCCGCAGGAAGACGCCGCACCACGTATCCGTCCGCTGGAAAAACAAAAAGGAGAAGCTCCAGCAGCAGCGAGGATACGATCCAGTTCGGTCTGCTCCTCTGTCGGAGTCCTCACCGCGTCTGTGTTCACTCCTCCCGTCACCTCGCCCTCCTCCCACCGCGCCTCCCCCCTACACGCCGAGCTGTGCGTGCACTCGCACCGCGCGTCCACGTAGGCCCGAGGGTGGGAGCGAGCCGACAGAGGTTTAATAAGAGAGGAAGAGTGTTGGAGGAGGGGGGGACTCAGGAGGAGTCTGAGTGGACACTGTCTGTCCAATGTGTGTTCACTGTGTGTCCTCTGTCTGTCCACTGAGTGTTGTCCGTTTGTGCATTTTCTGAGTGTCCAATGCGTGTACACTGTCTGTCCACTGAGTGTCCACTGAATGTACACACTGTATGTTCACTGTGTCTCCACTGAATGTCCAATGTGTGTTCACTGTGTGCCCTCTGTCAGTCCACTGAGTGTCCACTGAATGTCCAATGTGTGTTCACTGTGTGTCCTCTGTCTGTCCACTGAGTGTCCACTGAATGTACACACTGTATGTCCACTGTGTCTCCACTGAATGTCCAATGTGTGTTCACTGTGTGTCCTCTGTATGTCCACTGAATGTACACACTGTATGTTCACTGTTTCTCCACTGAATGTCCAATGTGTGTTCACTGTGTGTCCTCTGTCTGTCCACTGAGTGTCCACTGAATGTACACACTGTATGTTCACTGTGTCTCCACTGAATGTCCAGTGTGTGTTCACTGTGTGTCCTCTGTCTGTCCACTGAGTGTACACACTGTATGTCCTTAACTAAATGTTTGTTGAATAGTCTGAGAATAAAAATGTATCAAGGTTTCTGTGCTGAACATGACTGAATGTTGATTTCATAATGAAGACATTTTAAAAGCGTGGGAATTTAATGATAGTGAGTGTTTGAAGTTGAGTCATGTTCTAATAAAATTCTGGAGTATTTCTTTGACTTAATTACAAAAATGTGGAATGTTTTTCTTTTTTTCTCCTCAGGGCTTGTGTGAGTCAGTTCTCTTCTCTCACAACACTCATCCTTGTCAAAAGGGGTTTGTCAGTTAAAAGGTCAGTGTCATTCACTTTCGTTATCATTATGGGGTGTTCAGGAAACTCAGCCCTTTTTGTGGTGTATAGAAATAACATCTACAGAATCTTCTCTGAACCTAACGAGAGAAGATTTAGCAGCAGATCTCAGATGAAGAGCCTCAAGGCTGCTTACTCTTGACAGATAATACCTCTGCTGGCAGGGGACTGACACGCTTTACCTACGAGTGTGTGTGAGGGAAGAAACAGATCGCACACACTCCTCTGGCGGGTTTGAAAACAGTCCACCTGTTCTTCACAGGATTGGTTTCCAGCCTGGTGACACATTTACCAGCCAGACATTTTGAAAAGGAAATCCTCCCTTCAGCCCTGAGTGTTGGAATCCAACTCTGTGTCGTGGGGCCCTCGGCGAGCGTATTCAAGCCAGTGTCTGTGTCCGAAATGACAGGAACTTCACATAAAATAACAGAGACGATAGCTGAGGGCAGCGAGATGGATGGAAGGGAGATGAGATAGAGAAAGTAAAGGAACAGTCCGTTTTGCCTCCACCATCCAGTCAACTTGCAGTTTATCTCTATGTCTGTCAGATGTTAGATGTAAAACATGTATTGAAGCCTTTGAAGGAATTTTATAAAAGGTATTAAATGCATCACGTCGTAATAAGTGCATGAATTCTTGAGCTATTCCCAAAGTCTTGTGTTGTGAGGGCACAGACTTGACCTTTGACCACCAAACTCTGATCAGGTCGTCCTTAAGTCCAACTGAAGGTTTGTGCCAGAGGGAATGAAGTTGCCTCTGGACATTTCTGATAAATCACGTTCACAAAACGGTGATCTGATCAAACTCACGTTTGAGTCCAAGTAAAAGTTTCTTGGTGTAGAGGCATAAAGTGGATAGATTTATTTGGAAGTTCATCTTTTGTAAAATAAAGTTTTTGACGTTCACAAACACTTTTTTGCCAAGAATTAGACGAGAAAGTCAATATGAAGCTAGCGCTAACAACCAGGTAGCTTAGCTGACCATTAAGAATGGAGACAGCGGCTCTCTCCATAGGAAGCAAATCTGTATATGGGCACCGTTTGAACACTAGTTTAATTTAAATTGCACAAAAATGATGTGCATAAACCACTCTTTTTTTTTTTTTTTACACCATTTTAATTTCTAAATAAATAATTGTTGAAACTGTGCTCCAGCTGCTTGGGCATGGGCATGACATCAGTGACATTAAACATCTCTCTGAGTTGTTGCTTAAACAAATATGACAGATATTTTCCGTAGGATTGAGATCAGATGACATACTGTCTGATGCTTGCAATGATGCCTTAGATGTCCCGACATTTCAAATCCCACTGTTAATTTTACTTTGGGCCACAGTTTCACAATTATGTCTGACAATGGAAAACTGAATCGACTTTGTGACTCATGGAAACAGGAGCAAAACAAAACCAAGTTTAAAGGTATATTCACTTGGTACAGCCTGTGTCTGGTAATTTCCTGCTAACGTGGGAAATAACACACAGTTGTAAACTCATACTTACCTGGAATATTAATTAATGAGCCATTAATCACTGGCGTTACAAGAAAGGACTAATCTGTGGCCACCGAGGAAAAGAAAACTCCTGAGTGAAAAGACGAGATTTCATGTCCTGAATTAGGCTTCTACGTTTCATCTTGATGTTTTCCAATCCCCACAATGGTTTCTCCCTATGTATACACCTGTACTGATGGACTACTATAAACTATAATTATATATTATATATACCTTCTGTTTACATTACATTACAATGCACCATTTCTGTTCTATTCATATGTGCTATCTCATGTCTGCCTACCTCTTTATCTATTTATTCAATATGTGTAATTTAATCCTGTTGTGTTCAATACCCTATCGTCTGTTTGTATCACATTTATTTATGAATTCTTTTACTTTTTACTTATCTAAATTATGTTCATGAGCTGGATACAATGTACGTCAGGTTTACTGTGCATTTGTCTTGTGTTGGTCTGAATGATAAGAAGACTATTGGCCTCCAGTTTAGGAACTGTGTCGTACAGTGTAAAAATTTAGAAGTGTTGATCACATTCTGTGTAATTTAACCTTTGACAGGAAGCTGATGGAAAGTACTGAGGCTCTGCAGAGAGTTTGACTGTATGACTGTAAATGTTTGGTTTATCTGGGGATCCTTCTCCTCGCAGTGTCTGGTCATCGCAGCATCCTATATTTCACCTGAGTTTTATAGAGACCAATAAAAATCTTTGGAGCCGAACACCAGGGGATAAATAATGATTACAACAACATGAGTCCCTTTAGTGGAATCAAGCACTTAGAGGCCAAGAGTTTAGATCATTCACATGCATGAGTCCGCTTTAAGTTTGTGTGTCAAATCAACGTGCGTATTGCTCCTGAGAAGTCATAGAGTATGCAGATTCAGATTCATATATTAAAGTTTTACAAGGTAGCACACACACACTCAGGAAACTCCTCACTACGAGCCTGGGGGGGGGGCATCTCACAGACATGTCCGTCAGTTTATGGTGCAAGCCAGTGATTTATCTTGTAAAAACATGAGAAGAATCTAAATAAACACACACAGAGTGTATCTGTCCTCGGGTTGTTATCAAATGCTTTGTGTCAGCTTTGCAAATTCAGAATCGGAGCAGTAACAGTAGATCTATTAGCCATGAAACAGAGCTGTTATGGAGCTATTTTGGAAACTGTATATCCTCCAGCAGCGAGAGCATCCCTGAGGATGTATGTTTTGGGCTCAGCTCAACTGTTTAAAATTACACTGTGTAGTGAGAACAATGTAAAAACTGTGTTACAGGCCCTAAAAATACAAATATTCTGAATGAGATATAAATCATATCCAGGAGGACCTGAGAGCCACAGACACTGGGGCAAGCAAAACAAATCCAAACACAGTGTGCTCCTCGTCTCTGAACAAACAGTTAAACAGTGTGCTCTTATGGGTTGTTATTGAGGTGTTGCAGCTGCAGCTCACCACTTTCCTGCACCAATCTTCAGAGAACAATGTAAGGATGTGATTATTTTTGATAACATCAAGGTAAGCTGCCAGGCCTCGGCAGCCCTGGGCTGTATTACTGACAGGAAAACCTCAGTCAACAAGCAAGTTGTGCTCCACAATGCTGAAGTGCTGTGCTATCTCCAGCCCAATGTGCCAATCTCAACATGTGATTTGATATTCTCAATTTTGTAGAAGTAATTTATCTTTGTCAAATCAATCTCACGTCAAAATCCATTTAGTCACCTTTTTTTTGTTCTACATGCTCCACTATCTTTTCAGTCTCTGAGCTTCACTTTAGTTTTGTCAGTTCATCTGGACACTGGGGTAATCCAAATTTGAAAAAATTAATAAAACAAAAGCAAAGCAAACCGTATGAATCGTATAAATAAAAATCAACCTCACACATACTGTCATCATCTGACTGAAGAGGTCAGAGGTCAGCTACTGGGCAGATTTATCGGACTGAGCAGTGATCAGCTGTTTGGACAAAGTCTACACTGAAGCTGACTCTCAATGTTTTCCATCTCACCTCCAGGCAGAATGAACTCCACAGCAGCTCCACTTAACTGGCCTTGATTTAAACACACTACCAAAGCAAGAGCGCTCTCTGGTGGTCAGAGTAATTTGTTACATACATGCACAGATTTCAAATATGACAGAAAATTAAAAAACAATCACGTGACACTGTGAACGCGTGTTTAACAGTATGGTTGATTGATTCCTATTTTAAAAATCTGTACTTGCATGACCAGACATACTTTACTGTGTTAAACTAAATATAAATACATTTTTACTCAGAGCCATCACTTGGAACTGGAACTGAATGAAGGAGGGAATCTCATTGTGGCCAATTTGAGGGAGGAATGATCACAGCCTTTCAATGCACAGTACATTGACTTTTATAAGACAGATTTGACAACTTGGGAACCCATCAGTTGTCTTATATATTGTGTGTCAATCATTCATGTGATCTACATACTTTTATATGTTTTATGGAAGGAATCTCACATAAGAGCAGACTAAGAAGTCAAGCAGACAAAGAAGTCAAGTCTTTTCCTATTTAAAAATGGGGTTTTTTAGTATATTCAAACATTTTAAAGGTCTTATAGGTCAGCAACATAAACTAGAAAATCTGTTCTGCTGAGACATTTTGAATGGGTGCCTTTTTGACAGTGAGAGTGAAAGACATTTCCAAAAGCTGATTGATTTTATAATCATGCATGATCCAGGTTGGTGACAGAGAGACTGTACCAATTTCAGAGAGAGAGAAAAACCATGTTATAAGGTCTGATCACCATCCATTGGATTTCATTTTAAAAATTCAGCCTCCTCAGGCTTCCTGGGAACATCCTGTAACTATTTTGTTTTTTTATTTTGAAAATCGAGACTCCTTCGAGCCTCCTGACAAAATCCTGTAACTATCTGGGGGTTTATATTTTGAAAATCCAGCATCTTTAAGGCTTCCTTGAATATTCTGTAACTATCTGGGGTTTTTATTTTGAAAATCCAGCATCTTTCAGGCTTCCTGGGAACATTCTGTAACTATTTGGGGGTTTTATTTTGAAAATCCACTCTTTTTTCAGCTCCCTGGGAACATCCTGTAACCATCTGGGGGTTTTATTTTGAAAGACCAGGCTCTGTACAGGTTTCCTGCTAACATTTTATGACTATGGGGGGGCTTATTTTCAATATATAGGCTTTGTACAGACTTCCTGGTTACATTCTATTACAATGGAGGGGGGCTTATTTTCAAAATAAAGGCTCATTACATGTTTCCTGGTAATATGGGGGGGGGGGCTTATTTTCAAAATATAGGCTCATTACATGTTTCCTGGTAACATTCTATCACAATGGGGGGGGGGGCTTATTTTCAAGAGATGTGGGAGGAGTAGCAGGACAAAAATTTACGGAAGCAGAAGAATAATAAACCCGAAAGTTTTGAGGAATAATAATATAAGTGCCAATGCCAGCTGGGGCACTTGTGCACCTATAATAATAATTGAACTGATAAAAGACAAATCGTGGCACCACCCTTCAAAGGAAGGGAAAAGATAGCCAATTTATTGAATAAGTCTCATGAAATTACTGACTACAAATTTGGAACTCTGATTAATAATTAAATAAATATCTATAACCAAAATTACCACATAAATAGCTAGCAAAGTTGAAGGATATGGAGTTCTTGACAGTGTAGAGAGGTTGGCAAAATTCACACTTAACGCAACATTAATGAAGACATGTTTTGAAGAAAAATATTTATTATGACAATAATAAAAGTATAAACACACAAACTAACAAAAGGTGTACTTACTATACACAGATTTGTATGCGAGTATGAGTGTGTGTGTGTGAGTGAGTGAGTGACTGACTGACTGAGATTCAAAATGGCGGCTGGCCACTGTGAAGACAAAAGGCCCCCTGGAGTGGTTGAGACCATGTGGCTGAGATCACATGTAGGTGTTAAGTTTGTGGAGATGAGTGTGTGAGGTGTTGGTGCCAGGTTAAAGAAATTAGTTAGATGCATGCAAAGAAAGTGATCAGCATAACAGAACTAACATTAACTTTCAAATAACATATTGCCAAATATCACAACAACACAAGTCAAACTTATAAACATCACATGAAATGGAAATAGAATTAAACAGTCCTTTGCTTAGCCTAGCGTAATAATAAAGCCCAGTTGTGTTACCCGTCCATGAAAAAGAGGGAAAGGTCCTTTTTGGGTGTGCTGTTTGAAGTCCAGTGAAGTGGTCTTGTTGATTTGTGGATCCTGTTGTGCATCTGCTGGTCAGACCTTGTGTCGTGGCCAGTTGTGCTGAAGTTCTTAGGCAGGCTTTCGCGTCACTGTCTTTGATAGGTTTTAGCAGTCTGCTCCAGGCAGACCTGCTTGAAGTTGAGGAGCTTGTGTAGGGAGGAAGTCTCCCTGGCTCAGAGAGCAGGGCCAGACCCTGCTCCTCCAGGACTGGTCAGCAGGGGAAGAGGCAGAAGAGAGCAAGGAGAGGGGAAACTCAGCTTATATTGGCCTTGTGACCTCATGGGTCATGGGGCACACAGTGACCAATAGTGGTTGAGAGTTGTCTCCAGGAGCAGTTTTACCACCTATGTGTGAAGATGAAGCACCCTGGGAAACTGAGTTCCGGAAGCTCTCCTTTGTCTCCAGAGCAAGGGAGACATGCGGTCAGGCTTTTCACTACACATGTAGGCCCAACTATGGTTCACAGATACCAGGTCCCAACCAAGCGGCAACATCCCGGGCTGAGCGCTGAGGCCAATACGGAAGTGCAAATAACTGCAGTTCACTGGGTGGCCACTTGAGGCTGGCTCCAAGAGGGAGTCAATTCCCATTGACTCCCATGTTAAAAAGCCCGACTTTAGAGCAGGATTAAACCTGTTTACAGCCTGGTTCAAAAAACGGTTTTAGTCTCAATCAGTAAGTTCTTCCTCCATGACAACTCTGGGGGGGGTGAATTTTTTTCTAACTCGCTCGTTTCGATAATATAGAGGTTTGAAATTATGAATAATTATCACTTGATTGACACGTGACGTCACCGTTAGCTCGTCACTCTGGCTGTTAGCCTGTGGTCTGCTCGGCTTCACCTGAGCTAACAGGCTAATCCCCGTCACCGAGCACGAGTCTGTGGAGGAGTTTTCACTCACATGTGAACATCATCGTCTGTTGTTCGGCTGATGTCCTGACGGAGAAGTGGAAGACGTCTGTGCTGCAGTGTCTGTGGTGGGTAAAGTACTGTCTTTGATTTACGTGTCAGTAGTGATGAGCAGGTATCATTGTTACCTGGCTGGTTAGCTTAGCTCCGCTAACCTCCAGGCAAGATACCAGCAGTAACGGCGATGCTAACGGGAGGGACGGGGGTTATTAACCCGACATGAAGCGTCCACACAGCGGAGAGAGGAGCGTTAGAGTTCATGGTGATAAATCTTTTAAACTGAAGGCGACTGTGTGTTTAGTGAATATCATCAAGTTAGATATCTAACGTTATGTAAAGTTGTTCAGCTCGCCAACCTATTTGGCTTGACTACGTCACTGTGAGTAACTTCAGTATTAATGTTTTATTAGATTATTGTTTCAGAAATAACGTTAGTGCAGCTGCTGCAGTGTGAAACTTGTTGAGCTGAACTTTATTTATGAATGAACAGTTTACCTACCAGGTATAGACCTGTTTTCATAACTTACTAATTAAAGCACATTATTGCACATGATGCATTACATTATATATGCAATACTTTTAATGTGAAATAACTCCATACTGCACATTCATTGTAGTACACTGTTTAATCCCAAACCATATTCAGATACATACTTAAATATCCACAGAATATAAGGACACAGACTTTGTTTGAAAGTAACACGTATCTCTGCAATAATGCCATACTTTTATGTTTCCTGTCATTTTATTAGGGACGGAGGAACCTGAGGGACACAGCTGTGCTGACCGTGTTCTGTCTCTTATGTCAAAAAAGAAAAGACAACACTTTTTATCTAAGGTTTATTAAATCAGAAAGTAAAAGATGAACATTGTTGTGATAGTGTTAATTTTACCAACCATAATGGATATAGAAATTGACTCAATATTATTATCATGTTGACCAGCCTGAAGCTGCCGATCTCCACCATGTTGCTGCTGCCACAGTGGATTCTGAGGACATCAGGTGTTGCAGTGCTTCATGAAATGAAAAAAGTCACGTTAAAGGATGTTTTATGCTAAAATCATTGTCACATCTGTAGATATTAAGGAACAGAGGAGAAACATGATTATTTACAGATACTGTACAATACAATCATTACAATAATTTTGACACATGTAATATCGGCTGTGTTAAGCAGCCAAGACGGGTACCTACAGTTTATTCTGTGTTCAGCAGGTGGAAGCACCACAGATTTCAGCCAAACTGATGTACTAAAAGAAATAAACATTGTATAAATATATAAAATGTCTTTCTACCACATCTGTAATATTCAAGGGTGATAATCTCTCACAGTGTTAAAACAGATACATATATAATAAATATGAGCACTGTTTACAACAGTGGTGTGTGGAGATTATAATCACATCTAAACTGTCATATAATTACACATCTGCACTGAGTCTAATTCACTGTGAATCCATAACAGGCTAAAAAAGAGGTTGTAATAGTAATGGCGGTTATACAAGTCTGTATCACATGCAGCTTATTAATATTAACTTATTAAAATTACAATCAAATGACAAAACACAACTCTTTACTAAAGCTAGTTAACTTGCTTCAAACTTCATTAGACGTGTTAAATAAACGGTGAATTACCTCAATAACATCAAAAACCACTTGAGGAATGTAAGTATATGTGGTATGATTATAATAATAAATAAATCAATAGGTTTTGTTGTTGTAAAGTTTCAGGGTAACTTACCTCTGTTCGGTTCGATGTTACGACCGCGACCATCCCGGAGCAACAACACGGCAGCGCTAGCCGGTTAGCAGTCGCGGGTAGCATTTAGCCTAGCTCCTTAGCCTGAGCTAACCAGGAAACGATAAGCTCTGTGGGCGTGGCTCGGTTGTCAGTCTTCACTCGGCCCGCCTAGCGTCCACTCGCGCGCCGCCTTTTTGCCCATTTATGGGTTAGCCCGGAACTAGGAGGAGTCAGGCCCCGGCAAGATGGCGCCGGGTGAAACGCCCACTACGAGCCTCATTTTCACTCTACAGAAACCAACGGGTGACGTCACGGACACTACGTCCATCTTTATATACAGTCTATGGTCCCAACACATGGAAACCTTTAAAAGAGGAATTCTTTGTAGTAATCACCGAAGAGGAATCCTTTGAAGTAAACACCAAAGAGGAATCCTTTGGGTTATGCACAAAGGAGGAATGATGACTAATTTGAAGAATATTTATGTACCTGTCCCTCTGGTCTGCACATTTCAAAATTCGGTTAGTACATAAGTATCCAGCATCTTAGAAGAAGAAAGATAGCACAAGAAAACTTAATAATGAGTCTGGACGATCGTGTCGAAGCCTACATTGAACAATGGGTGCAGCAAGTCAAACAACGTCTTCAGGCTGCCAAAACAGAGCTCTTTTTGTGTCCTAAACCACATCAAAGAGCCAATACAAAAAGAAATATTGAGACCTTGACTGCAGTCCTTGATCGGCTCCAAGGTAAAACCAAAGAGGAACCTCCCACTATAACCAAGCAGAGGCAGGAAATAGCCCTTCTGAGGAATGAGCTATATGCAGCCAAAAAAAAGTTGCAACAAGATCATGAAAAAGATTGTGTGCAGAAGAAAATCAACAGTGAAATCAAAACCCAGCTTAATCAAAAGCGTACGAGGCAATGTGAGTCACTAAGAGCAGCAAATGAGAAAAACCATGATCTCCTCCTTCAGCTGGATGACACCAAGATGAAATGTGCCTCCAGATTGAGTATGGCATCTGTCATCAACATGGATCTCAGGTGCAAGTTAAACAACTCCTCAGAACAGTTGCAAAAGCAGACAGACATCCAGGAAGCAAGAAAGAGCACAGATTTCATTGATGACATTAAGAACATGCAGGTTCAGGCAACTGAGAAGAGACCATTCACAGAGAATGGGCCTGACCCAAAAGAAGAGGAGGACAAAAAGGGTCCTGAGCTCCAAATGGTCAAAGAGGACCTTGAGCTCAAAACAGTCCAAGATGGTGCTGAGCTCCAAGTGGTCAAAGAGGGCCCTGAGCTCCAAGTGTTGAAAGAGGGCCCTGAGCTCCAAGTGGTGAAAGAGGGCCCTGAGCTCCAAGTGGTGAAAGAGGGCCCTGAGCTCCAAGTGGTCAAAGAGGGCCCTGAGCTCCGAGTGGTCAAAGAGAACTATGAGCTCCGAGTGGTCAAAGAGGGCCCTGAGCTCCTAGTGGTCAAAGAGGGCCCTGAGCTCCAAGTGGTCAAAGATGGTCCTGAGCTCCAAATGGTCAATCTTGAAGAGGAGCTTGTTGAGGAGAACAAGAAGGAAATGCTTCATGTCAATATGAGTGAGTTACAGCAAATCACAGAACATTTGGTCAGTCAGCTCTGGAAGGAGAAAAACAGTAGGCTAATGAGCCAGGAAGCGATCATCACGGAGATCCAGGCGGATGTAAAAGAGGCCAGCATGAGGCTGAAGGCTATTCAAAATGCGCTGCATGAGAAGAAGTCCAAGAAGCAGAACTTGTTCATGAGGATGCTCAAATATTTCTTTCCTAATGTGTGAAATGAGTTAAGCCCAAGAGTTTGGCAGCTGGCAAGGCACCCATAATAAATATCATAAAGAATAAAACATGGATCTCAAGTGCAGGTTAAACAACTCCTCAGAACAGTTGCAAAAGCAGACAGACATCCAGGAAGCAAGAAAGAGCACGGATTTCGTTGATGACATTAAGAACATGGAGGTTCATGCAACTGAGAAGAGACCATTCACAGAGAATGGGCCTGACCCAAAAGAAGAGGAGGACAAAAAGGGTCCTGAGCTCCAAATGGTCAAAGAGGACCTTGAGCTCAAAACAGTCAAAGATGGTGCTGAGCTCCATAGGGTCAAAGAGGGCCCTGAGCTCCAAATGGTCAAAGAGGGCCCTGAGCTCCAAGTGGTCAAAGAGGGCCCTGAGCTCCAAGTGGTGAAAGAGGGCCCTGAGCTCCAAGTGGTCAAAGAGGGCCCTGAGCTCCGAGTGGTCAAAGAGAACTATGAGCTCCGAGTAGTCAAAGAGGGCCCTGAGCTCCTAGTGGTCAAAGAGGGCCCTGAGCTCCAAGTGGTCAAAGATGGTCCTGAGCTCCAAATGGTCAAAGAGGGCCCTGAGCTCCAAGTGGTCAAAGAGGGCCCTGAGCTCCAAGTGGTGAAAGAGGGCCCTGAGCTCCAAGTGATCAAAGAGGGCCCTGACCTCCAAATGGTCAAAGAGGGCTATGAGCTCCAAGTGGTGACGGAGGGCCCTGAGCTCCAAGTGGTCAAAGAGGGCCCTGAGCTCCAAATGGTCAAAGAGGGCCCTGAGCTCCAAGTGGTGAAAGGGGGCCCTGACCTCCAAATGGTCAAAGAGGGCTATGAGCTCCAAGTGGTGAAAGAGGGCCCTGAGATCCAAGTGGTCAAAGATGGTCCTGAGCTCCAAGTGGTGAAAGAGGGCCCTGAGATCCAAGTGGTCAAAGATGGTCCTGAGCTCCAAATGGTCAAAGAGGGCCCTGAGCTCCAAGTGGTCAAAGAGGGCCCTGAGCTCCAAATGGTCAAAGAGGGCCCTGAGCTCCAAGTGGTGAAAGGGGGCCCTGACCTCCAAATGGTCAAAGAGGGCTATGAGCTCCAAGTGGTGAAAGAGGGCCCTGAGATCCAAGTGGTCAAAGATGGTCCTGAGCTCCAAATGGTCAAAGAGGGCCCTGAGCTCCAAATGGTCAAAGATGGTCCTGAGCTCCAAGTGGTCAAAGATGGTCCTGAGCTCCAAGTGGTCAATCTTGAAGAGGAGCTTGATAAGGAGAACAAGAAGGAAATACTTCATGTCAATATGAGTGAGTTACAGCAAATATTTCTTTCCTAATGCGTGAAATGAGTTAAGCCCAAGAGTTTGGCAGCTGGCAAGGCACCCATAATAAATAACGTAAAGAATAAAAGGATTTATTTTACAGCATTTTAATTTCTAATTATTATTATTATAATTGTTGAAACTGTGCTCCAGCTGCTTGGGCATGGGCATGACATCAGTGACATTAAACATCTCTCTGAGTTGTTGCTTAAACAAATATGACAGATATTTTCCGTAGGATTGAGATCAGATGACATACTGTCTGATGCTTGCAATGATGCCTCAGATGTTCCGACATTTCAAAACCCACTGTTAATTTTACTTTAGGCCACAGTTTCACAATTATGTCTGACAATGGAAAACTGAATTGACTTTGTGACTCATGGAAACAGGAGCAAAACAAAAAGAGTTTAAAGGTATATTCACTTGGCACAGCCTGTGTCTGGTAATTTCCTGCTAGTGTGGGAAATAACACAGTTGTAAACTCATACTTACCTGGAATATTAATTAATGAGCCATTAATCACTGGCGTTACAAGAAAGGACTAATCTGTGGCCACCGAGGAAAAGAAAACTCCTGAGTGAAAAGATGAGATTTCAAAGTCCTGAATTAGGCTTCTACGTTTCATCTTGATGTTTTCCAATCCCCACAAGTGTTTCTCCCTATGTATACACCTGTACTGATGGACTACTATAAACTATAATTACATATTATATATACCTTTTGTTTACATTACATTACAATGCACCATTTCTGTTCTATTCATATGTGCTATCTGTTTGACTGTATGACTGTAAATGTCTCCTGGGCACTGTTGAGGTGCCCTTGAGCAAGGTACCATGCCCCCCAATTGCTCACGGGGCATTTCTCCTGGGGCTGCCCATTACTCTACTCTACTCTACAATCTCTCTCCAAAAATGTGCATGTGCATGTCTTTGAGCCCTCTTTGTGTGTGGGGTTGTGGGTTTGAACTGCATGTGTAAAAAGTATAAAATTAGTGTAAAAAGAATTTCTCCTTGTGGGATAAATAAAGGAAGTTTAAGTTTAAGTTTGGTTTATCTGGGGATCCTCCTACTGGCGGAGTCTGGTCATCGCAGCATCCTATATTTCATCTGAGTTTTATAGAGACCAATAAAAATCAGATTCATATTCATATATTAAAGATATCACATAAGAGCAGACAAAGAATGAAGAAGTCAAGTCTTTTCCTATTTCATAATATGAAAATACTTTGACAGTAAGTTGACAAACGTAAATGCACTGTCAGGTATAAGAACTACAATGATTTGACTTGTGATTTGAAAAGTTGTCATTTCATTTTGGAGTTGAGCAAAATGTCTTAAAGGATGGAAAGTTAGTAATAAAACCTGGCGGTAAACATGGACAAGCAGTTTATATTAAAGCAGTCCTGCGGCAATTCCTATTATTGGGAAGTCATCAGGTTTCCAGTAATAAATATTACTATTATATTAATAAACAGTCTTTGGTATCTCAATTTTCAAATTATATGTTAAATAAACAAAATAAAAAGTTAAATTAATGATCAAAAAAGAGTAAATAAATAAAACATTCAGACGTGATAAATAATAACAGGTCATTAATAATAATCCTGGGTGACAGAAATATATTCTTTATAGTAAAAGTGAGTGAGCTCCTTTTTGGATTTAGTGAGGATTATTATTGTATCCTACAAATTGAGTCCATTTATAAAAGTATCCCACTTTGAAGTGTAAAGTACAGGGTCATAGTAAAGTACAGGGTCATAGTAAAGTACAGGATCATAGTAAAGTACAGGGTCATAGTAAAGTACGGGATCATAGTAAAGTACGGGGTCATAGTGAAGTACAGGATCATAGTAAAGTACAGGATCATAGTAAAGTACGGGATCATAGTAAAGTACAGGATCATAGTGAAGTACAGGATCATAGTAAAGTACAGGATCATAGTAAAGTACGGGGTCATAGTGAAGTACAGGGTCATAGTAAAGTACAGGGTCATAGTAAAGTACAGGATCATAGTAAAGTACACGATCATAGTAAAGTACAGAATCATAGTAAAGTACAGAATCATAGTGAAGTACAGGATCATAGTAAAGTACAGGATCATAGTGAAGTACAGGATCATAGTAAAGTACAGGATCATAGTATCCAGATGTGCTAATAAGAAGAGAAGGATATTTCCACCAGTGTGAGGACAGATCATACAGTCTATGGGAGATGCTCTGTTGTGTTCATCCAAATGTTCAATAAAGCTTTTTCAACTTTTGAGTCGCGCATTAAAGTCGTCTACGCCTCCTGTACGTGACGTCATTCTAAAGCGCCGTACAGAAAGCCTTTAAAGCGGTGAGTAGACATTTTCTCGGTGTCTCACTAACGTGGACGATTTCTTGATATTTCCAGTGTTGTGTATTTACTAAAAGACTCTTAGCTTCATGTGTAGAGGCTACAGCTGCTGTTTGTGTTGACTAACATCATAACTCGATCTCAACTAATGTAAACACAAACAAGATGGTATGGATCATAATGCCATAATAATGCTAACAATACATATAATCATAATCATAATAGTAATAATCATAACAACAGTAATAATAATAAGTATTAATAATAGGTAGTTAAGTAGATCGCAGCCTCAGTGTGTAGTTGTGTCTCGGACTGATCGAGTTTTAGTTGAGTCTCTTTCACTTTCACTGACTCAACCAGCAGATCTGCAGGCTTCACTCACGATTTATAATACAAAGTATTCATAATATACTTCAAGATATTTCATAATACTATTAAATATATTTGACTGATGTGATAATGAACACATCACACTGTAGAACTAGGCCGGTTATCATGTAGAGCTAATTCAAACTAACGTGATCTCATACAACAGTTCTCCAACGAATCCTCTGTCATGAAGACTTCACTCTTCTGTTTTGTTCAACCTTCATGACAGAGGATCGGTATCAGCACTGTTTAGTTTAGTCTTAGTTAAGTTTTAGTTAGTGCTACCTGATGAGGACTGTAGTTGTTGATACATTCAGTTTAAATGACTCTAAGGTTCCAGCAGGTAAAGGAGGAGTGAATAAAGCATCATGTATTTGATTTTTATCATTTGTATATTTAAACTTTATCTGAAATGCAATGTTCTAGGGCTGCAGCTTATTGTAGTTTTCCATTTTTTACATTATGATGATTTGCTGAATTACTCGGTCTATTAAATGTCAGGGAATGGTAAAAGAAAGCCCATCAGCTAATCAGACTCAAATCTTCAAATGTCTCTCTTTGTCACTAGAAGCCCAATTATGTGTAATTTTTAGTTATGTTAAATGGACAAATAAAAGAAATTCCTCACATTGGAGGAACAAGCAGACATTCGTTGAATTAGAGTCCAGCACTTGATTATCTCACTACTTGCTGATTCATTCTGTCAATCAGCAAATTATCTAAATGCTAGTTTCAGCTTTGCAATATTCCCCTCTCAAATATGTCACTAGACATTGTGAAGTCAAATACAAATAAATTGAAGAGGGTACTTCAGCGCAGGACTTGGGTAAATGTACTTGTTTACTTCGTTGCTGTCTTCATGACAACTATAAAAATTATGTGTTTATGTTTGTTTTTCACAGCAGTGGAGTTTGACTGCAGCCTTCAAGAATGGTGAGTTCACTCAGCTGCTAGATGTTGATGAAACCAAATTTAAATTCACAAGATCCAGGCACCAAATTGCACACACTCATAAATCGCAGTCCCCTAAATGTGTCTGATTTGTTTCACCAATGGGGAAAAAAAAAAAAATTAAATCCTGGATCCGCCACCTGATGCAGATCTGCACCAAAATTGAATGTGTTTTTCTTTGGCTTATGCCCCACCTCTTCACAAAATATAATGTAAAACAGTTGAGTAGGTCTTGTGTAATCCTGCAAAAAAAAACCTTTCAGACAAAAAACATAACCTCCTTGTTGGTGGTAATAAACAACAGAGTATTTTGGCTCGAGATTGCAGTTTTATCCATTCTACAACTCACTGTGACAGATATCAAACTGATCTCACATTTACTATCTCTCAAGAGATACTGTACCACGCAACAAAGACACTTGACACTTCTGTTTTCAGGAAGCCATGACATCAAACAAACCACTTCTGATTGTCTTTTAGTAAACTTCCTTCACATTAGTACGTCATTGTTAGGCAAAAAGAAAAGGAAAAACACCAATATTCAGAGACGTTTCCCTCAAAGCTTAGAAGCTCTGACGGTGAAAACACTTAAAATGATTTTAATGGTTAAGGCCAAATGTTTTTGTTGAATGTTTCTGCCACCTGTAGGACAAAGCTGATTTATTTTACCCTTATTGGATCTTGAACACTCAAAGATTATGTCTTTATTAAATAAATCCTGATTATCTTTCCTCTCTACTCTATCTCTGTAGTCTCGTCGATATGATTCCAGAACAACCATCTTCTCACCTGAAGGTACAACATGTCATTTTATATTTTAATTCATTTCTCCCTAATTCTTAAAAGAAGGCATCTTGGCTCTTGAATCTCTTGCCTGCCAGTGCTTCCTGTCCCTGATTGCACTGTGTGTCCACTACAGGGCGTCTCTACCAGGTTGAGTACGCCATGGAAGCCATTGGCCACGCCGGCACCTGCCTGGGGATTTTAGCCAACGATGGCGTGCTGCTGGCTGCTGAGAGGAGGAACCTCCACAAGCTGCTGGATGAGGTGTTTTTGTCAGAGAAGATCTACAAGCTGAATGAGTGAGGGACTTTTTCTCAAATCTTTCGGTTGTGTTTTAGTGTCATTAGTCAGCAGTGTGCAGATATTTATAGTTAACAGTTCGATGAAAGGATGCAGTCAGTATTTATGTCTTACACAAACTTGCATTACTAAATGAATAGTGACCTATTTGTATAACTCCTTACATCAGCTTTTGACTAAATGGTTAGATCAGTTTATCACATTTGAAGAGACATTAAAGTCACTGTCTTTGCTCTGAACCATCATCTTTCCATCACCTGGCAGAGACATGGCGTGCAGTGTGGCGGGAATCACATCAGATGCCAACGTACTGACCAACGAGCTGAGGCTCATAGCTCAGAGGTGAGCTCTGACTCTGAAGTATCAACCATGATCACACTACACGATCTTTCACCAGGAGAAATCCTCATCTAGTGTGTCTGGGCTCCAAACTACACGCGATCTCCAACACACACAGGAGAAGTGAGGCGATGAGTCCGTCTGACCCTCCGGCTCCTCTGTGTCATCCTGCTACAGAATGGCACATCGAGCAGGAGGAGGTGAAAAGGAAAGAATAGAGAGCAGCTCGGGTTGCATTTTTCTGTCAGAATGTATCCAAACATGAAAAAAACCGAACCGAGGTCAACTCAAACTCGACAGGCATTCTTTGTTTCTGTCTGAACCTGACGTGAGTTTGTGTTACTCTGTCCCTCACACACACGGCTATCTGCCCATCCCCCTTCAAACTTCTCCCTTCTAGCCGGAGAATCGGGCCAGACAAGAGTGAAAAACTGATGAACCCCCCCCACCCCACAATCACACCACAACACATACATACCATCCTCCACTTCACTGACTGAAATCTCCATTTATTTGTGTATTTCATACTTTAATATTTCTATTTCTATATTTTTACATTTGTATGGGATTCTCATATAAGGTCCAGTGTGTAAGATTTAGGGATCTATTGGCAGAAATTCAATAGAACAATAATCCTAGTGATCTTTTCACAAGTGTGTTTCACCTAAATTGTATGAATTGTTGTTTTCTTTACCCTAGAATGGGCCTTTATGTTTTTTACAGTAGCCCAGACTGGACAAACTAAAATCCTTTAGAGTTTTTCTGACAACTGAAGGCTTCCACAGGTTGTCTTTCATGTTTGAAAGGGGGGTTCACACTGAACCTCTAAGGGAATGCCATTGCAATTTGTGTTGTTGTCTGCAGCTGTACAAAGACAATAATACATATTGAACCTAAACTGTCGTTCAGAAGGAGAAAACACTGATATTATAATGTCATGATTTGTGTATGTTACAGGTACCTGCTGCAGTACCAGGAGCCAATCCCCTGCGAGCAGCTGGTCACAGCTTTGTGCGACATCAAACAGGCCTACACCCAGTTTGGAGGTAGGGAGCAGCAGCACACAGTTAAAGCAGGCTCACAGTCGTGTCTGAGGTTTATCTGTTAACACTGCAACTCGAACAGCAGGAGCCGTTTGTCGTCTCTCTGAGCCCTGAAGTTTTTTGATCTTGCACTTGGCTGCCTTTGTTCAACAGTGGTTCAAATAATTTTGATGATGTGATTCAAAATATAAATCGTTATGATTAGTTTTAATGATTTGAAAAAAGAGTTTGCATCTTTCACCGTGAACCCTTGGAATCAAAGTCACAGTTTGTATTTGTACAGGAATAACTGGAGTTTTGTAATTGTTCTTTATGCTGCATCTAAAATAGCTCAATGAAATTTGAATGATGTAAACAGGCTTGGTGACTGTTCTATGAAAATATTGTCATATGGATTTCTGTGAAGCTCCAGAAATCAAAACTAGGAACTTGTGTTTGTGTGCATGTTCTTTCAGGAAAGCGTCCGTTTGGAGTCTCCCTGCTCTACATGAGCTGGGATAAACATTACGGCTTCCAGCTCTACCAGAGTGACCCAAGTGGAAACTACGGAGGCTGGAAAGCCACCTGCATTGGAAACAACAGTGCTGTGAGTCTCACTGTGTTGTGTTTAGAGCTTGTTCTCCTACAAACCAAAAATCAACTAGAATGGTTGAGTGCATACCTCCGTCAAAGCCCAACAATCCCCAAATTTCACACACATAGATATCAGCTTCCATTATTTCCCACGGAAATCTGTGAAAATGTCAGAAAATGCCCTATCTAGCAGTTTTAACAAAAGTAATACAAAGTTCCTGGATCTGCCCCCTGATCCGGAGATCCGGATCCATACTGAAATGTAATGGATTCTTTCCTTCTTTCCGTCTCGTATTTTTTGTTCTTGCTTACAATCAAACAAACCAGCAAACAAATGTGCAGGTGTGAAAACATATCCTGTTTGTGGAGGTAAAAAAAAATTGGATGATGAAGGAGGCCAGGAGGTGGGGACAGGAATTTTGGTTATTCCGTTTTACAGTCTGTAGGAATTTGAAAAGACAGGACGGAAACTGATATTTCATATTTTGACACCAGGGGGCAGAGCTGCACTGAATCTCTGAACACTGTGGCCATAACAAAGACTGGACGCCCTCAATAAACAAACGTGCTGTGGCCTATTTAATGCTGAGTCGTGGGCAGCTAATTGTGTCCTGATTCATGGTGGCATCTGATAATCTCAGTGGGTTTCCACAGGGCTGCACACAAAGCATTGTGGGTAACAGAGCACCTTCCGAAAGTTGTGTAAACACCTTTGTACACAAGGCCTTACAGTAAGATGAGTACAGGCAGGTTTAGCCTCTGTGTCTCTGCTGAGGTAAAACACACCAGAGCCTGACAGTGTTGTACTCCACACAGGGAGATGCCCTGGAGTTGATATGAGGTTTACACTGGTGTCCAGGCCTTTCTTCAGCTCTTCTACCATGATGTTTTGGCATTTTTGGCTGCTCTCCGAGTGATTTTTACTCTTTGTTTTCTCTGCTCACTCCCAGGCAGCCGTCTCCATGCTGAAGCAGGACTACAAGGAGGGAGAGATGAGTCTCTCCTCAGCTCTCGCCCTCGCCGTCAAAGTCCTCAATAAGACTATGGATGTCAGCAAACTGTCTGCAGAGAAAGGTGCAGATCTGGGTCATTAGATATACAGATGTTTATTTGGTCCTTTCAGAAATTCATCATGTGCCGTACCTCCTCTAAAACGTTTATATCACGATACAGATTCCTGACAGTGAGTGTGTGTGTGTGTGTGTGTGTGTGTGTGTGTGTGTGTGTGTGTGTGTGTGTGTGTGTGTGTGTGTGTGTGTGTGTGTGTGTGTGTGTGTGTGTGTGTGTGTGTGTGTGTGTGTGTGTGTGTGTGTGTGTGTGTGTGTTGTTTCAGTGGAGATCGCCACCCTGACCCGCGAAAACGGCAAAACCTGCATCAAGGTGCTGAAGCAGAAGGAGGTGGAGGAGCTGATCAAGAAGCACGAGGTGGAGGAGGCCAAAGCTGAGAAAGACAAGAAAGAGAAGGAACAGAAAGAGAAGTAGTGACGCCCTGTGACGGAACGATTGTGAGCTTGTGTCTGTAAAATAAAAGTTTTCAGATGTGTCGGCATGTTTTGTTTAAAAAAATAAATTAGAATAATAAAAAAATGACTTTTGCTTTTTTTAAATATAATTATGAATTGTGTTTATTGCTTCACATATAACTACATGACACATTGTATATTGTAGTTTTCTGTACATAAAATTAATTTCCTCTCAATGTAAAACCACCTATACAACTAAAATGGGTTTAGCAGGGGCTCAGGAGTTGGTCGGTGTTCGATCCCCGGCTCCTCCAGTCTGTTCTCTGAAGTGTCCTTGGAGAAGATACTGAACCTGATGGCTGTGTGGGAATGATTTGTGATAGAAAAAGCGCTGCCTATAGAAACTCTGTGTGAGTGGGTGAAAGCGAGTGTAAAGTGCTTTGAGTGGTTGGTAAGACTAGAAAAGCTTTATACAAACAGTCACTTTACCATATACAACTAAACTGGGAGACAGTGCTGAGTAAAGAAAATCTCCATTAAAAAAACTCCTGCAGATTAAGAGTTGAAATCAATATGAGATTAGAGCTGAGTGAGTGTAGCACAGCGCAGATGGTCATGTTTCATCATGTTTGTAATGCATACTTTAAACTGTTATGAAATAGGAATTTTATATGAATCCACATTATGAAACTAAACTTTGATGCAGATAAATCCTAATAATTCCACAACTAAAGCTTTGGATTGCTTTTATTTAATAATTGTTGTGTTTTATCACTGTGAATGCATTATTGAAATTCTCTTTATAAACCCAGGTTTTAAAGGTGCTATATGATTAAAGTTAGGATTTAGAATAACAACAGCTAAATGGACATGATGGTTTGACCAGCTACAGTGTGTGAGGACATTAATACAGTAGAACCACAGATCAGCAGATTCTCTCAGGAGCGTCTCGTCAGTGAGGATTACCTCACCGCTCGATGGGAACGGAGATGTGAGGTCATTTAAAGGCAGTTTTCTGAGAAGCAGCATGTTGTTGAGTTGCAGCTGATGTGGTAACTGCTTATCAGCCTCACTCTGAGGTGCCTTTATGTAAAGTCAGTTTAAGATTAAGGCCAGGGGACTATCTGTCTTTTAGTCCCCTGGGGGGGATTAACGACACAGCATGAATGCCTGACTTTAGACTTTCAGTCCACTGTTGTGACAGTGCCTGTACTAGGGGTCGAGCGGAAATACATGATGCCCCAAGCAGCAGTTGGGCCCCTCAGATAAAATCCTTTTCAGACATCTTAAATTGTACTTACTTTTATACTGGAAAGAACGTGTTTGATGGTTAACTTGAGATTAATTTATGATTATGATGATGATTATTGTTGTTAATAAT
The DNA here is from genome assembly GCF_024713975.1 of Paralichthys olivaceus. NCBI lineage: Eukaryota > Metazoa > Chordata > Actinopteri > Pleuronectiformes > Paralichthyidae > Paralichthys > Paralichthys olivaceus. Next base: position 20,816,007 of record NC_091099.1, read on the forward strand.
AATAATAATTATATCCTTTGATGTTTTGCCACCAGATAATAGCACCCAAAGCACAAAAAGAGAACTTTCGAAGAAACATTAAAACATAGAAAGTGTAAAAAAGAAGACAGAATGCACCAAAAAGAGGAAAACACATTTGCAGATAACACAATAACACAGGGAATGTTACAGAAGTTGTGAAGTTCAGATAATGTACTTGTTAAACAAATATATAAAAACGTAACACAATACTGAAATATTATTCTATAGTAATATATGTTCATGATGTTTGTAGCACCACTCGTCTGTAAAGTTGTGTAATCAGTTAAACTGTGTTTTCTGCTGATGCATTTTCTAAAATGCCATGTTGGTGTTTTTCTACATCTGTGAAACGTCTATTAGTGTGAACATGTTTTGTTTTCTTCTGCCTCTCAATGAGGTTCAGAATCAGGTTGGTGCTGCATTAGAGAGGCTGATATAGCACAGCTGAGTCCATGGAGGCCCGGGCACTGAAAATAGACGTGTAGATCAACTGACTGTGGAGCTTGTTGCAGTGTCTGGCTGGAGGCCAGCAGTGAGCTGTTAATGTGCTGTGAAATGAGCTGGGTGGAGATTAACGCCTGAGTCAGCAGTCGACCGAAACAACGACGCTTCCCACAACTACTGTTCCTGTTTTATTTCCTCAAATCAAAGTCACTGGTCACTGCTTCTACCCCGATGTTATTTTATACCAGAGTTCGTTTGGATGCCACACGGTTCTAGTTGTAGAACATCTGCCGAGGATGTTTTCATCTGCGTTTTTTTATTTGTCAGCAAGATTATGCAAAAATGACTCAACCGAATTCCATGCCATTTTGTAGACAGCTGGGGTAAGACACAAAGAACATATTAACATTTGGTGTGGATCTAGATAAGGGAATTCATCCTGGAATTCTTCTTCTCTTTCTCTAATATTGCAAGATAGAGTCCACATTTTCATTTGTTACTCATCGACCTTGAGAAAAGGGTAGAGTCTGACTAATCTGGATATTTCGGGGCCGATATTAGGGAGCGAAAAGTTACTAAAACCAATATATCGGCTGATATATTCAGAAAACAAAGTTGGCAATGCTAAGAACTCATTATCAAATCATTAATAATTCACTTTATTATCGATAAATTAAATAAAAATAAAATAAAAAAAACGTACCCAAATACAAAGGACTGGATCCAAGAAAATATCCTTTTTATATAAAATGTAAACTTTTTTATGCATCAATTATTACATTTAAGGTTTTAATCCAATATGTCAGTGAAATACTTCGTAAAACTCTGGATGGAGTGAATTTATGTGTGGTTTCATGAGGGGAGTGTCTGGCCTTTGTCTCTGGGTGCCTTTCTAATTGTAGTTATTTGAACGTCTTCAGTTTGGTTTCTGTTTCTAACCACATCTTGTTTCCCTCAGTGTGCTTAATTCAGACACACCAGAGCCTGCTCTTTATCTCCTGTCAGCCTCAGGGCACGAGAACATGCGAAACCCAACAAAGCAAAACATGCAAAACCCAACAAAGTAAAATGTTTAACCTTTAAAAAGGGAAAAGACAGAACACAACCACATACATATCAACTTTTATTGTTTTCTCCCCCCCAAGACAAAAATTTCCAGAGTATACAAGAGTGGATTGTCATTGAGCGGCTGCTAACTAATCACTGAAAACAAAAATAAACCCCTAACTATCACAATAAACATTTGGGAAATATACATACAGAAAAATAGACCTCTGAGAAAATTCAAATATTGACATTTCCTAACAGCTTATAGTCAGGGCTCGATCAGTAGCAATGAAGACTGGTATGAAGTGAACACATGCAGAAGAAGTTAAGTAAAGTGAGGCCCTCACTCCAACATGAACACACATCCATCATGTATCTCTGATGTGTGAAGTATGGCTGGCATGGGGAATGTAGGTCAATATTGCTTTACAAAACACACTAGGTTTCAAATCAATTTAAAAGCAAGAGGATTTAAAACAGACAGCACACAGAATGGAGTCTTTGGCATTTTGTTCAGTCTAATAAAAGCCACAAAGCTAAAAAATAATAAACCTTGTGTTTAAACTCTAATTGCATATACGTTCAATCACCTGAGGTGCTCTGGTTGGGATCTACGATGAGCTTCTTTCCTCTCACAGCCTGGATGTGAACCTGCTCAAAAAAAAAAAGGTAATAAACACATTCCTCAATAAGACTCAGGAGTAAAAAACTTTAACATTGCACTCTCCTCTTTTTCAGGCACATAAAGCCAGTTTCCAATGAAGCTTTCCACTGATAGTTACTACGGAGCCACTCTTCAGGCATGAATGAAGCTGAAACAACCAGTGTGTGGCTCACATGTTTTCAGTACAGTCGCGTTACAGAGATACAATCTGTTTAACATAATGAAAACTCACCACAATCAATAGAACTGATCTTCAGATTTCCAGAATCATCTTGTTAATACGTAGACACCAATATTCTGACCAATGAGCTTATGAAGAATAAGATAATTATTTCAATCATGTTTGCAATGGAAGTATAATGAAATAGTAAATATGTCTAAATAATGTGGTAGTTTTGATTATTTATATCAGAAAGTGCTGTTTACTATTTAGACTACTGTCTTAATCTGTTTAATATCAGAACATTGGTGTAAAGATCCGTGGAAAATCATTGTTTGAAAAAGGTAATTCAGCTCTGTGACTCGACTGTAGACAGAAGACAAACCCGGGGCTACAGCTTCACTAGATTTTAACATGTTTTGCACATTTAAACTGAAAAATAACAGCAAGTGGAGCTTGAACGTCTCCCATCAACAATTATTCAGCTTAATATGTGTGAAAAAATGAAACCTGGAAGCGTTTGTTTCTGTGTGAAAGTGAAACAACAGCAAGGCTGTTCTCCTCTCCTGTGTCTCACAACTCACACAAGAACAGCCCCCCCCACACACACACACACACACACACTGCATCTTAGCTTCAACACATCTGGAGAGATTTGCAGCGTAATTTCCACATTTGTGGCGAGATGGTTTTGGACAGATGAAAAAAAACAACAAAAACCCACGTGTGCGACAGGTGCTGGAATGACATCTTGACATATTAAAGTGTAAAGAAAAGTTTACATGTGCTTTAATGTTAATTGTAACAGATCAGGCGTTCACCCATCTATACTAGAATGCTAAACAACATTTTATTATCAAACCCTTAATTCCCTCTCTTTACCCCGACTAATACAGTTTGCATGATATACAGCACGCAAAGACAAACCAAAGTCTTTTCTTATAAAAGGTAGAAAGCTGTCAGACGAGAGATATGCTCAATTTTAATGTAAAACACCACCTCATCCCAAATGTCTAACAGTTCTTTGTCTAGTCAGCGGCAGCACAAACAAATAATGTGGCCAACAAAGGAACCACCAAGCACAAGAAGAAGAAAACCCAAATCCCACAGTGCATGTGACAACTTAGTTCAACCTAGTTCAACCTTCACCATTCCTGCAGTTCTCCTCGGGGAAAGGGACAAAGTGGAGGCGAGGGCGTGTGCGTCACATGGAAATCATACTTCTCCTAAACATCCCCTTAAACCACAAGTCTGTAAAAGAAAAGGGTGAAACCTCCCAGTGAGCGGTGAAGGATCTCTGAGGTGGAGGCCGGGGTTTGTGCCAGAGCAAGAGAGTTGAGGTGGTTGATTGTTGATTGTTCAAGCGAGCAAAGGGTAGAGGGGCGTGTTTCTGTTTTGGGGGGAGGTGTGGAGGGGGAGACGGGTGGGTGAGGGAGGTGTCAGGAGAAAATGCGGCGGTCACTCCTCATCTGAGCTGCTGTTGTCCAGAGAGTAAACCATGAAGGCCAGATCGGGCCGGGCTGGTACCATGGGGTTGCCCGGCTTCACCATCTCGAAGCCCATGTAGTGGAAGGTCTTGATGATGGACACTGATGAGCAAACAAGGAAAAGAGTCTTCAGTGGTTTGACGAGGATGAACAAAAAAAACTGATACATGTGCGATAAATTTGATTGCAAATCCACTGGTCCTGCTCTATGTCTTTACACAACTCACACATTTACTGGTCTTAGTGATGATGGTGATTTAGCTTTTTTTATAACTTATCATTTTAACCACTGAAGATTAGGTGGGATGGTCATTGATGCACCTGAACTTGTTTTAATGAGTGTTTTACAGATATTTGTTTTTGCATCGAGCTGTACTTAGCATCGTGTCTCTTGTAACAGTAGAGATGTATATTATATCAGTAGATACAAGATGTATACTATACTCAGGGAACCTTATTTTTACATTTAATGTAAAAATGAGTCAAACAACAGGATACATCGTTATTACTGAGGATTAAAGTGCTATAACAAAAAGAAATGGTATTTAAAAATAAACAGGAGCTCTTACATCGATCCTCTCGGTTTTTATGGAACCACAGGAACACATAGTTAACTTTGAGCTTCTCTTCCGCAAACTCGAGCAGAGCAGTTAGCCTGAGGACGACATGAACACAGAGAGAGACAGAGTCAGTCGGTGAGCAAGGGGAGAGTGAGACTGGCAATGACGCACACAAAGTTTTTTTTGTGTGTGTCCTCTTTACATAAGCGTTGCAACTTTACATAATAATACAGTGGCAGCTGTGGAGCCGGCTGCTCATTGGACTGGCTCTGCGACGACAGCAGGCAAGGTTACCCCGTCCTGGCATCGATTACTGCCACACAATAAAACCAGCCGATGAAAAATAAACCTATTAGCAGCTTATTGAAATTGTGGCACACTGGTAGCTTTTAAATACGAGATGATAATAGTCTTTCATTAACATTCGACCCAAATGGTGCTGACAGCCACATGGGGGTATGTGATACAAGTGCGGGCGAACAATTCTGCTCTGCATGCACAGCTCAACTCTGGTGACTGATCCTCCCCTCCTTCGATCGGTCACTTTGAACATACAGTATCTCTGATCTTCTCACTCCCTTCCCCTTAATTTCTTTGCAACAATTGTAAACATTGTGATCAACTGCTGTTGACACAAAAAGCCCATGTTACAATTGTGAACTATTTACTTGTGTTAAGGGGAGGGCTGGGCAAATAACCGAAAATGTATCGATTACGACATTTCTAACCTCTAATCGGCCTAATTTTTACTTTCCACAGTGCGTGCATTCAAACTGTCAGGTTTCCACGCATGTCCTCCCTCCCCCGCTAACCTGTGCTCAAATTGCATGTTTACAATAAACACCAACTCCAATCACAAGTTAATAGGACACCTTAGCTAAAGAACTTGAGGTTTACTTTGTGTTTTGTTTTGATCTAAAGTTAAGGAGAAGCGTATTTAAACAAAAAGATCCAACATTTTGCACAACACACAACAAGAGAGGAAACATAACGCGCACAGCGTTAAAGTGATCGGCACAATCCAGATTGAGGGTTTGTGTGAAGCACGACAGGAATGAGGAGACATACAAACAAGCAGGAGCATGTCCCACACAAGTCTGAAATAATGGTGGTATTGATTTGACATCATATCGCCCAGCCCTAGTTAAGGGCATTAAAAAATGCTCCGTCGTGAGTATGGTTCCTGTGCTCGTGGATACTGATACCGTGCATTTGTATACACAGGCATGGTTTTTATGTGAACACATTTTAAGACGACAACAACTCCATACAAATCTCCCCTGTGAGAGGTGGTAGAAAGACAGCAGCTGTACTGAGATACTCAAAGTCACAACAAATACAAATAAATATCCAAACATCTGTAGAATCTTTTGTAACCACTCCAACTGTTGATCTGTAAATCCACTATAAAGTCATTTTAACATTTAGATCAGGGGGAGACAGGATGAGTGTTTAAGCGACCCTATACATCTCAATGCTTCCTTACCCCTCCTTGCTGCCCTCGACCAGCAGCCCAGCAGGAATCTCCAGGAAAAGGCTGTCCTCAGATAGAGCTGTATCCCAGGAGGCCGAGTGGCGCTCACTCAGCTGGTAGTGGAAGTGGAGAAGAGAGGGGTTCCCACTCGCCGTAGCGCCCTGTGTCACTGTCAACTTCTCATCCTGCATTCACACAAGGGGGATGCATTTTGTCAGAACACAGACATGTCTTCTACAACAAAATAGGGTAATATATAGAAGGTAATAGTACTTAATATAGACTTAATGGTGAAGTGAAACATGAGAAGAGGAAGTGGTTACAAGTGTCATGTCTGCAGCAGGCAGACTGCACTGTAACTAGGCTTTAACTCACCACTCTATTAACCCGCTTAGTTGCAGATTTGCAGATAAAGTATTTTGGCACATGATTCTTAGGCACAAAGGTTGTTGGTAAAATTGAATGTGTGTAATCTATTACTCCATGAGCACAAATACTGAAGCAACTGTATGAGTCAAATTATATTGCAATTCCATGAGTGGACTCAAGATGATCAAGAGAAACAGGAGGCATCCAAGCTATGTTTCAAGTGACATAGAAAAGAGTCTGAATATTAATGTCAATGTGAGATTTATTTTTGATGACGTATCATTGATCACACACACACACACACACACACACTCAACCAGACCGATGACAAATATGCAACATGTAGAAAAGCAATGTTTCCATCTATTTTGTCCACAGTCTCCCAACATGTTTCACACAGCTCGCTAACCTAACAGCAAGTTGTTATGAGGAAGCTCAAACATAATCTCTATCAACAGTACTGCATGTGAATATTCTCAGAGAACTAAAGCTGTAAACTGATCAAGGAAAACCTCTAGCTTGGTGCATTATTACAAATATTAAGGTAGTACTGTCATGATTGGATATGTTGCCCCAGAAATTACTGCAACAATTGATATTATTGTCAAACCATCATCAATGTGAAAGAATTTTAAAACACTGGTATAATGATAATATTATTGCATTATCATGTAAGTACAACCTTTCAAAGAGCAATGAAATCCATTCTAAAGAATAATCAGTTTGATGAAATCTCTGGCTCTGTTAACAAATATTTATCTCGAATAAATACTAAACACTTCGCAAAGAATATATTTTACCAGCTCAGTGATAAAATATATTCTGGGATGGTTATGATATAAAGGAGCTTTTAGCTATGTATTGTACTTGGTTAGTACTCCAGTATTTCCTCTACGATCGTGTGTGTGTGTGTGTGTGTGTGTGTGTGTGTGTGTCTGCGCGAGGAAGTTGCTCTTCATACAGGCAATCACATTTATTTATTAATTAATTAATCAATGCTGTCGCATCATGAATCCAGATCAGCCTTGTCACTTTAACACTGATGTCCCGGCTGTGCGCTTCTTGTGCTGTGTGTAGTAGTGAGTACTCACAAAATGTCGTTAAAATGTGTTAAAATACGGCCTGGGGCCTGTGTGTGAGAGTGTAAACTCGCCAGAGGAGATGAGATGAGGAAACGACGTGACTTGGATCAGATACAGATACAGTCCAGTTAAATGTTTGGTGTACCGGTGTGACCAAGGAAAATGTGTCTCCAATGACACAGTACAGAGTGAATAGTAACTTTGATGTGGTGAACATCACGGTCCAAATCATATTTTATGAATAGAGTGTGATGTAATGGAGCTTCTTGCAGTAACATATTTATGATCAACATGCTTCTCTTCATCATCCGTTTTATCAATGGTTTATAACTGTGGTTTATATAGTCACTGTGTCAGTTTCTCCTGTTTGGTGTGAAATCATTAATTTTCAAATTCCTAACTTTCCTTTTAAATAATTCACGATATGTTAACAATCATAGAGGCAAATTCAATAAAATATGCAATAACTTATAGTGTGTATGAAAGAATTGTGACATTAAATTGTACCACAGGCATCACATTCGGAATTTAATTTTTCTCCATTGTGGCTGTCCTTGGACTTACCTTGTGGGAGGAAAATTATTTTATTGTTTAGTTTTAGCAAAGGGCTTCAACATAACAAATTATGAAAAAATAAAAGGTCTTAATACTCTCTGAATGTTTTGTATTTCATTAATGGAAGAGTTTGTCCTCACAGATTTCTGATAAACCAGCGATAACGTTAGAGAGAGCGTTCTGCTCGCTGAGAACAGATGAGAAGTAATATGACAGTTGTGACTGATCTGTCTGATCCTAAATCTCTAATCCCTCAGGGACAGTCAGTCACATGTCTGGGGTATAATTTGATAGACAGACCCACACACACAGACATACACACATAGACACACAGGAGCAGAACACAGCAGTTAAAGTGTAGATGTTTAGGAAAATGCTAAAATGTATATGAATTAATTTCTATGATTACATTTGAAGAGACAGCGAATGAAATAACTTGTGTGTTAAATCCACTGCAGGTACGAATGATGAGTCGGAGTAAGATTAAATGATTTTTAAGCTTTTAAAAAAAGCTCCTTTGCAGAATGAGGACAACTCATTAGCAAGGTGTTCTGCTGTGGTTAGTGCAGAGTGGCCCCTGAGGGATGAAACACTTAACACAATTATTACCAACAGTGGTCACAGTAAAAAAAACCAAAAAAAAAAACCTTGTGCAGACTCATTGTTTTTTTCCATCACAACTCTCTGAAAGTATTTATCATAAAACAGGCTATACTGTACAATAACAAGAAAATATATAGATCATCCAACTTATGGAAAGCATGGCCTGTCTGTGTTTGTGTGTCTGTGTGTGTGTGTGTGTTTGTGTGAGAGATTAAAAGGACGGTCACCTTGTGTAGTAGCACGCCGAGACAGTGATCCCTGACAGTCCCTCGCCCACCCGGGATCTTTAGTTGTGGGTGAGGGGCATCAGGAGCACCACAGAGGCCCTGGAGCCTGAGGGTTTGAGCTGGGCAACCGAGACCCCGCTAACCAGGAACTGCAGGGGAAAAGATGGTAGAGGTTAGTGTTTGAGGTTGTATCACTGAATTTCATCCTCTGTCCTGTAACACCACTAACTAGGGGTGTGCAATATTGACAAAAAAAATGATATCTCGATATTTTCTGGGATTATGCCGATAACGATAATTAGACCGCTGATGGAACCTGGCCAGGCTGGGCTCTGTCCGGAACGAGTGAATGAATGAGAGTTACAGTTAGGGTGGGAGAGAGGGAAGGAAAAGGAGAGAGGGATAAGGCTGAGAGACAACCACACACACACATTGTGAATGAGTAGGCCTCTGTGATGTCTAGAATGCTGGAAAAATGATTTATTGTCACTGGGCTGGTGGAGTAGAGCGCTCACTTCGTGTGCCTGTACCCAGGCTTTGTGCAACGCGGCTCGGCCAGTGGAGCTCGTGCGAGGCGCCTGGCTCTCCCTCACTCACGGGACGCATGCTCCATGTGCCTCTACCCAATACTAGATAACATGAGCTCGCACATCATTTAAACAACAATTAAGATATTATTGACGACAAATATCGCACACCCCTTCATCTAACCACACACAGTTTTCCAATAATGTTAAAAATGAATATCAACTCAACAACACAGCCAGGGCAGTATCCCTACACTCAATGCACAGATAACAATGGTGACGACACTGAATAAACATTACGTCAAACACACCAATAAATTCCACATTTGAATCCCAACCGCTGACTGTTTGTATGAAGAATCTGCCAACAAGAACCCACAATTTAAAGATCTTTAGCTGTACATGTACATCCAGGCTTCTGGACTTCATTGTAAATGAAAGACAAATAAAGACCAAACACAACATTAGAGGGACATTTGAGTATAAAAGCAAAACAGGTCTCACAAGTTTACAGTGGCAATACATTTCCAGCTTAAAGTTAGGGTTAGTCATTCTGGAAAAACTAGCAAGAGCAGGATATACTGCAAAACGAAACTGACATCAGCCCCTCAAATTGATTGAATTTAAGGGGACTATTGGGCCATGGTGGAGATTGCCTATTTATTTAGCTTTTTAACTAAACTTTGCAATTGTGTAATAAATGCTCTACAAGTTTGTTGATGCCTCAAGAATACATCAGTGTATTTTGTTGGAAAAAAACCTAGAAGTGGTTCCAGAGGGAATATTTATCTCAAGAAGAAAGAAATGAAACGGAAACACATTTCTGATGTAAACCTCAAAGTGTGTTGACTCACACACCAACTACTGACAGTCAACTTCATCACTCACGTCACCACACCTGACCTCTAACCTTACAGAGGTCAGATAGAGGGATTTAACATGATTATTCTGTCTGCTCATTTATTTGATCCTTTTATGCAATTTGCAGGTTTCCAACAGTTTATCCAAACATCACCTGAACCAAATTGAACATAATCCTTATGTTTGACTTTATTCCTTTGAGCTCAGCTTTATTATTTGCATCAGCTTGAGGAATCAGACAATCAGACAATCAGAGTAAGTGTGATGATTGTGATATAACTTTGGTCCAGTGAATCAGAGGCCCTCTTTGACAACTCTGGTTGGTAATACAAGAGTTTGGTATTATTATCCAACCCTGTGATCACAATTCTAACTGACGGGTGATCAGAGGCTGCATACCTCTGCAGAGGCTAACGCCCTATCTCACCCTGTTGAGGAAAAGGAAAAGAAATACTCCAAGACCTGCCTGTTAAGGTCCACTCCAAAATTGAACAGGGTTCTTCCTCGGGTCATATCTCACCCCTCCTCAAAATTTCTGGTTATATAGTTTTGAGTAAACACATAAACTCACAAACATAAAACATCTTCAATCATGTTAACGGCCACTGACTGCCCCAAAAAGCCTTCAGAGGCTTGTTTGTTTATAACACAGACTAAACTAAAGCCAATGATTTATAACCTGCATTCGAGGAGTTCTTGACGGGTTGTGCATGTGGTAGAAGGCATGGATCATAAACAAGCACATGATCTGTAAACACCTCTGCAAATAGCTTGTGGGGCTTTTGGGAACACACTTTTTCTGCCGTTTTGAGTTACAGTCGAGTATCATGACATGATGGCAGCCGGCTGATGCTGCCAAACAGGATTCTGACACAAGACATTTTGACAGACTTTGTTCTTTGAGAAGAGCAAATAGCCTCCTCTGCCTGGATCACTGTTTGCCTCTGGACATTCTTTAATGAAACCTGAAACTTTCTCCCATTCTCCTGTCTGAAATGGCATCAGCAGAGAGAGAAATGTTTGTGAGCAAACACCTGACATATTCCGAGTCTTACCCCAGAAAACATCAGTTACAAGTAACAACAGGTTTCTGTGAGAGGGAGAAGATTTGTGTGCTCATGTTCCTCTGCCAACTGGATGGGTAACTAGGATGACATGATTTGCATTTGAGTGAGCAAAGGCAAACAAAGCTCATTGTGCCTAGACTTCAGAACAGCAAACGCACACAACCTATCCCTGTCGCAGCATTCTTAGTTCCTTACTAGGCAGAGTGAACTGATGCATTAAAGTGAAAGAAAACTCACACTACTCGTTAGCCACGATTTGTTGGTTAAATAGCAGTTGTCTTTTAATTTGGTGACCCATACCTGTGTGGTGGTAAAGTAATAGGTATTGTAAAAACTAGTTGATAAACCATTCAAAAATAATTTTGCAGACTATTCTGATAATCAATCAATTGTTTAAAATATTAAAAGGAAAAAACGGTTGATGCCTCAAGATCTCAAAAAGTGAGAACTTGCTGCTTTTCTTGGTCTGGCTTTGTAATAAATTCAATACTTTGCAGTTTGACCTGATGCTTGTACCAAACAAACAATTTGATACCATCACCTCATGTGCTGGGATGTCAGGATGGGCTCTTTTCATGATCTTTTCTCTAAAGTTTTATGGACCAAACGTTCAACTCTGATAAATTAATATAACTAATTGGCAGATTAGTCAATGATTTAAAAAGTGGTCATCAGTTGGAGCCCTAAAAGTAAGCGACACCACAATAGAAAAATACTTAATTAAAGCCAAATTTCCAAGAGTGAGACTGTTTAGCATATGTAGTAAACAGTGTCATTTCCTCTGTAACAAAGCAACAGATTGTATACATTTATCATGGGTTTTTCATGTAAAATCTTTAGCTGCAAACTAGTAGGAGTTAGTAAAATAAAATATTATATAAAATACTTCCATCTGAAACTGTTGGATGGACTAAACAAGCAACATCAAGGCATCAACTTGGGTTCTGGAAAACTATGAAGGACGTATTATAGACATAACAATTCATTATAATAATAATAATAAAAAGAAATGGAAAAATAGATTTCAAAAACATAAATTAGTTGCAACCGTTAAGAACCTCCTCTGAACACAGTACAGTTTGTAATGAGGTGCATGTAGGCGGTGCACCATTAAACTCCCTAAACAACTGAGTTTCTCTTCAATTATACCACAGAAACAAAACTGAAAGCGACGGGAGGTTAGGTGGGACGCAGATGGAGGAAGAGTCTTGCCAAGATGTCAAGACCTGCTACTCATTTTCCATCTTCCCTTTCAGAGACTGACAGAAGAGCCTGTCCTTGATGGTAATGCCAGCTTGTTTTGAAAGGCAACACTCTTGTCCTCTGACATTTCAGCTACACTCAAAGCAACCTGCCCCGCCCTCGTGTCCCATGATGCCACTCCAACTGGTGAGCCACATCCTTTAGCCCCCCCAACGGGTTAAGAGGTCACCTAAAAACAGAATATGGGTTATGTTTTTTCTTTTTGAATAGGGCAGATTCAATGGGTGAAGCTGATTCAAGGCCAAGCAGCACATTCACAAGTCTGTGCAAGACTAATATGCCAGTGAGGATTTAATCATGTGTGTGTGTTGCAGTGAGAGTTGAAGATGCCATAGGCGTTAGGGTTCCAGTGGGAGAGGAGAGGATGTGTGTGTGTGTTTTTTTTGTCAGGATGAACTCTTACACTGCTAGTCTGCTCTTCCTGGGCTGCAAATTGTTTTGAGAAGTGATTCAGGTGAATTGTTTGAGGGCATAAACGGCCCATGTTGGCCGACTTTGCTGAGGTAGGGTTTGGCTGACAGCCCAGAAACACATAATTCAACCAAAACAGGAAGCATTCTGTTAAGTCCTGTGACGAAACCAAAACACACCAAACCAATTTCCAACAGTGTAAATACCAAGGTAATAATGGAAAACATTCAACTGCAGACCAGGTTGTCAACGCAAACCCGCCAACTGGCTCCAAAAGAAAAAAGTGTAGTGAAAACGATTTAGGCTGGAGACATAAACAACTTGCTGCATGCAGGACAATAAACAGGCGAGTCCTCAGCCCTCCTCCGTCCTCTGGAAGTTTGGCTTAGCAGCGTGTCGGAAAAGATGCCGAGACAGAAACAGGAAAGGCACACATGCTCTGAAACCTGAGTGCGGATGAACACGTCCCTGACCTCTGGACAGCTGCTCCTCTAATACATTGAAGATGACAAAAAAAACTAAACTGTATGACATAACTACAACATTAAGAATAATATTAAGTAGGCAAATTTAAAAACACGCTGCTGTCGTTACACTGCACCTTTTTATTCAGGAATAAAATTGTCTCTGGGGTTCATTTAGGTAAATGATTGTACAAAATTTCATAGCAATCAGTCCAATAGTCGATGAGATGTTGCTACTCCTAAAGCCACACCGCTTTAGATTAAGCTTGGCCAGAAAGCAAAGTTGGCTGATTTAACATTAACCTCAAAAAATATGAAAATGAAACTGTGATATTTGCTGTGCTTAACACAGTGTAGTGTCTGGTAGTATCTTTAAGGATCTTCACTTAAAAGATTACTAAGTTAATAAACAGCATTTTAGAAGTACTGGGTACTCATGGGAAATGTCTATATAGAGGAAATGGGAAAAACCCTACAGGGTGGAGTACTGTTGAATAAAGCCAAACAGCTGACAAATGACATTGCTCTTAGTTAATCATGCTTTTATAATTTTGTTATGTAATTGAGGCACTGAGATAAAAACAAGTGCTTTTGTCATGGCTGTGGTGAAAGGTCATTGTTTATGGGTGTGCCTCTGACAGGTAAGCTAGTCCCACACTGCAGAACTGATCGGCTCCCTGGTGTGTTGGTTCATGATTCATCAGAATGGAAGTAAAGTGAATATCAAACAGGAAAACAGTCGCAGGGAAAATGTGAAAATGGCACTTATGGATTAATCTGAAGATTTATTTTTATTTTCATTGTATTAACAGGACTATGTACACAGAACCTCAAACTGGAGTCCCAAGCACCACTGCTTCAGAGCGTTGGTTGCCTGTTTATTTGAGGTTTAAGAATATTGAACCTAACAGCTGCTATGTCTTGGACTCTTAACAATATACATGTCAAGTATAAAGCCAAAAAGGATGGTTCTTAAATTATGTGAGCCACATACAGACAGACAGATTACTGGAATTAGTAGATAGTTTAATACAATTCCTCAACTATCAAAATATTTGCTGATTTATCTGATCAATTGTTCAACTCATCACATCAGTCCTTGTCATCGATCAGTCAATCAAAAAACAAGAAAAAGACAGATGAACTGAAAATGACAAATAATAAACTGCAGCTCTAAAAAGGTTCAAGTCTGTATCGGAAGAGCCCAAAGTGTTTCTTGAGCAATGTTTAGTTTCCAGCTTGTCTGTTACTCACTAATGACTTGTTTGTGCATGTGAACAGAATGTGTCACAGCCTTGCTTGCGGTCAACTTTAATAGCTGAGGTTTACAATTCCAGATGCCTGCTGAAACTGGCTGCAGGCCTGGCAATGTTTTTGGTTTTAGTTTTGGGAAAATTCACCAGGGTTTGGACCAAGAACCTTCCAGCAACCACAGCCACCACTGACCAGATCAGTCTGTCAGTCACTTTAAGGGCCACTGTAGTTACTGTCAAGTGGCCTGGGATAGATAATCCTCTCTCTCACACACAAAGAGACATGGACACACACACACATAAACAGATTCCACTGATGCTTGCGAAGTGAACCAGTGCAGGAGGGGCTTATGTAACCAGGCTGATGTAGGCCAGTTGATGCCTTCAGCTGACAGGACCATAACAAGTCAGAGAGCTAATATAGTCACTGCTCTGGCTCAAAGCATCAATGGATCTCGCCCTCTCCCCATCTCCTCTAATCTCCTCCAGCCACATGATAAACCCGCAGACACAAAAACGAGACATCTACCTGTTTGTGTGCAGAGACAGTCAAACAAAACACACAGACCACAGTTTTAACTATGCTGTTGCTCTTCAAAATATTTAGGTCTACCTTGGATTGTTTCTCAATTATAAAAACAATATCACATACTAACTACCTGTTTATAACTGCCGCATCTAATCCCAATAGGACTATAATGGTGATGCAATAGGAGAACACCCATTGCAAGAGACAACACAGCAGTGCACGGTCACAACATTGTCACTATTGGTATGAACAGGCACACTGTGGTCAAAAACAGGAAAAGTAAAGGCAGCAACTACATTTTATTTTCATTATGAATTGTTATGTTCATCTTTATTAATAGTAAGTTTAATTATTTGTTTTAAGTTTAAAGGCTGATTTTCTAAGTGTGGTTCTTAACTCTTCATTATGTGAAGAGAATGACAAATGCTTCACAAATCGAAGGAAGAAAACTAAAACCATTATACCTCCTCAATCTGCTTGCACCATGCATTCAGCACTGTATCAAATTCTATTGAACTTTTGGCTCCAAGAATTGTTTTACACTTTCTATGACATCACAAGATGGGGCGTTATGCAACATTTTCGTTTAATTCCCAGAGAATTATAATGGATCTTGAGGACAAAACTCAGTTTAAGGTTACAGATATCTATTAGTGTGTGAAATTTGGTTCAGTTTGAATGACATTAATTGTACTTTTGGGCCTTGGCTCTGGTATGTGCTCTACTGAGTGTCATTCTAGTTGAAAAGTAAAATAAATATCACAAATTCCCAGAATCCAACGCCGAGCTGGACCTCCCTATATGCTCACGTTGCGTAGGGCCCCGCAAATTAAGCCACGCCACATCTCCCCTTGTATCAAATGGATCAGTGAGTGTAGTGTACGTTTTAGCCATGAGCTCTGTGGTAGCTGTGTGCTACTGTGTGAAGCCACTTAGCAGCACCTGCTTGATAGCTTCAGGCGATGCATTAAAGGAGTATTTGTAAATGGGAAAACTAAAGAGAATATCCTGTGTAGCACCGTAATTATTATTATGAAGTACTTTGGTGGTGCACTTAACACAAAAGCCTGACTCCTCCTCACATCGGCTTTCTGTCGCAATTATTCAAACGTCTCCACCAGTTCACTGCTTTCACTGAACACAGTGTTCATGTCATTCTGGATTCATTATAGCTCTAACAACCAAAGCACCATCTTCAAGCATAGCCACTGGATCTTTATTAAAAAGGGCAATTTTGATTTCATCTACTTTTATGTGTTTTAGGACTAAGGGTAGAGTGAAAGTTACTTGTACCATTAAATAATAAGAGGATTTGCTGATTTCGGATCAACACTATTTCTTTTACGACCATCTGTCTGACAGAAGCCATGCATGTGTGTGTGCATGCTTATTAAGATAAAACAAAACATAGAAGCATAAATGCTGGCATTTGTATAAGCACCACAGCTACAACGAATAACATTGACAATGGGTGTGTTAGATGTACAGTGAATGATCAAGCATCGACAATGGTTAATAACATCGGGTGCACAAAGGCAATGGGGGCCCCCCAAATCAAAATTCGGCTTAGGGCCTCATAAAGGCTCGGGCCGGCTCTGATCCAACATGTGGAAAACATAAAACACGACTAAAACATGGCTAAACCAGGCTGTGGTTAATGCCATGTTAAAGTTTGTTGTGATCATGTGTGCTAGAAGATTCTCTTAAGAGACTGTGCAAACTGTGCCTGTAGCTTCACGTCATAACAATGTTTGGCAGCTCCTTGTCTCCCCTCAGGATGAAGACATGATCGTGACAGGGACAGTGTTTGCATTGACATGTCGTCCCTGTCAAGTCCTTTTACAGCCTGTGTCCTCCGTTGTTTTCCTACAGGAGACTCTCACTTTATCCACCAGCCCAAACACTTAACTAACTAGACACACACAGACCACGACACTAACTCATAACAAGGTGAGCTAACCAACTAGCTGAGCTAACTAGCAGTGGGCGGGATGTTTCTAGAAGGGAAGCGGCTCCTACCTTTCCTCTGTGTTCAGCATGATAGCTTCGAGGAAACTCGGTTCTTTATGTCGTTTCTGATAAACACAGCAGCTACAGTTCAGCAAAGACTCCACGGGTAAGTTCACCATCCGTCACTTCACAACAGCCCCGTCACAGTGAAAGAGTCTGAAGAGGCGGTCTGCGGGGAGCGAGCACTGAGACCTGAGACCGACACGGAGAGCGAGAGAGTCACACTGCGGCTGGCCGAGGCAGGACGCTGCTTTTATACCTGCAGCCGAGCATCATGGGTAAATACGTCACACGCAGAGTTTTTTATTATCAAAAAAATAAAAGTAAACGTCACATTCTGGTTCATGGCGACACAATTTACATTCGTTTTTAATATTCCCCCGTAATGTTCAGACAGTGAAAACAAATGTGAATGGAAAGATGAACCAGAGTCTTTGACATGTATTATTTCCATCCACTGACTGTTTGGACTCGACCCAGGGAGGATTTATTGTTTAAATCTAATCTTAGTGTTACATTGGACTGTAAAAATGTTGTTACGCATTTTAAAGATAAGAATTACAACAATGACTTCATTGTAAACCTAATGATTGTGTACAGTAAGTTTCACATCCATAAAAGCAGGATGGATTTTTTTTTTTAGTTAAATATCATACATCTTTTTCTGAATAAATGTATGTATGTACTGTTTTATTTTTTTAACTAATATTTATTCATCTGCATGTCTGTTTATTTAATTGTACTCTTTCTTTAGTGGATTATCATCTTTGTCAAGCACAGGTTTCTAAATAAAGTTGTTAAAAAAGAAAGGCAACTTGTTCTTGTATATTATATTTGTATATTTTATTTACTTCTTCCTTTTTAACAATGTATTTAACTTGTTTGCTTTCATGTATTTTTACTGGTATTTAATTCAATTTGATTTATATTTTCAAATAAAGTCACTCACAAAAAGACAGACAGAAAGAAACTGAAGCAAAACAGACATTCAGGATATATATCAGACATGCATTAAATCATATTAATATACATTTTTTATCACAGTTAGTTGATGATTATAATATTTCAATAGCACTCAGAGGCCAACTTTCAGAAACCTTAAATTCACAGCAAACCAGAGGGGGGTTTAACAAAGTACATTTACTTTTTGACTTTACTTAAGTACATTTTTCATGTATCTGTACTTTACTTAAGTAGATTTATTTCAGTACTTACTTATTTTTACTCTATTTGAAAAGTTAATGGTGTACTTTTACTATTGCATACATGTACATGTTGGTCTATTTATTTGTACTTTTTCTTTAGTAAAATGTTTCAGTTCTTCCTCCACCACTGCAGCAAACACACCTGGGCCTGTACTATGAAAGCTGGGCAACTTCAGGGTTGGTTCAGTGTTTCCAGTCTGACGGAGCACATTCGATTCTTATCGTGAAAATCCCCATGGTAACTTATGCTGAACGGCTGACTTGCTCCGGAGCAGATTTAGTTGGAGATAAGAGATCAAGCAGTACAAAAGCTCCACCCACTGTCCAATCAATTCCTTTGAAACATGACATCAGGAACTGGGTGTACATTGTTAGAGGATCTCTGAGGAGGACAAGGGTCTTCAGAGAACCACAAAATCCTTTTACCTACTCTGATGAGTATCTTTATGAAAGTTATAGATCCTCAGGGAATGATAAACATTTGTTAACAGCTGGAGCCGAACATAACAACCTGACAGACTGTCTGCATTGATCTATGTTTCTGATATTGATCAACTGGGTGTGTTTGCAGCGAGATAACCAGACATAGTTTTATATTTGTATCCTTCCCTTTAAAGGTCCAGTGTTCTGCTTTAACTAAAACTGAAGAAAAGACTTAAAAACTGCCATATGTAATTGAAATGTGTCATTGAAGTATGTATTAAAGGTCCGGTGTGTAAGATTTAGGTGAAAGGGAACTATTGGCAGAAATTTAATGTAGAATAATCCTCATTATGTTTTCACTATAGTTGTTTGATCTAAATTGTGGTGAGGGGTGTTCAGCTGCAACATGCAATTTCAACACTAGATATCACAAAATTCTACACATTGTACCTTTAAGTAGGTTTGTCCTGTGAAATTAAATATTCATTTGGAATGGGGGATAGATAGTTTACAGATTTACTTTGTGAAAGCACCCTCCCCATCTCTCTGAGACAGTCTTCACCAATGTGAGGTTGTTAGGTTGAGTTCAGCTGGGTCTTGGAAATATACATGTTGAGCTTGCTTTGTAGTACAAACCCTTGGGTCAGACTGAATGCAAAAAGAGCTTCAATCTCTTTGCATGGACACAAGCCCAGTAAAACATAAAACATATCACAGTGGTATGTTTTACCGGTGGTATGTTTCACTGTGATATTGTAGTATGATACCACGACAGAAGACAAACTTGACAAACTAGTCAAGCTTTGGAGAGGGGGAGATGGGGTGAGGAGTTCCAACATACAGAACAATACCCACCCCCAACACAGCCTATTCACACTCCTGCCTTCAGGAAGGCGCTACAGGAGTGCCAAAGCAAGGACTACACGCCTGGCAAGCAGCTTCTTCCAACAGGCCGTCAGACTGTTGAATAAAACTTTGAACTCTGCCTTCACCCCCCCACCCCACTCCACTGACACAACTTGACTACAAACATGTGAATTAATCAATGTGCAATAACCATCACAATAATCTGTACACTCTGCACTTTAAACAAACATATCTACCTCTACTCTGCATTTTTGTACATTTTTATTACATTTTATAAATAATTACGTGCACTATTTTCTATTTCTATATAATTCTTCTATTTCTTTTAATACTATTTTATTTTATAATATTTGTATGCTGGGAGATTGAAAACAAAGTAAGAATTTCATTACATGCTGTAAACTGTGTTTATCTGCTATGTACATGACAATAAACATCTTGAATCTTGAATCTCCTCCCGGTAGAAAGGAACAGTTAAGGTGGTTCAGGTATCTAGAAGGATACCTCCTGGGAACCCTCCTTTGGAGGTTTACCGGGCACACCCAACTAGGAAGAGACCTCGGGGTAGACACAGAATTCGCTGGAGGGATAACATACCCCATCTGGCCTGGGAACGCACAGGAAGAGCTGGAGAGCATGGCTAGGGAGAGGGATGTCTGGGAAACCCTACTTGGCCGGCATCCTCTGAGACCTGATCCCAAATAAGCATCCTCTGTCTCATTTTCCTGCCTCAACATTCTCCTTTGGCTGTCCCTATCATAATAAAGAGGAAAATACAAAAAAGAAAGAAAATGCCACAGAAAACAACACCAAAGACAGAGTGGCTGGGATTCGTCTTTGAACAAGTCAGGGCCCTGGAGCTGACTGGATTTCAGACACCCATCCCTCACTGGCTCGGTCAGAAAAAAAGCCAGCCCCTAAAAATCTACTCTAGGGCACTGTGAAATGGTTAAGTTTGACTTCTTACCCTCTGACGAAAACCTGAGTAGGAATCAAAGTGAACTAGTCAAAGATGTAAAAACAAGCTGAATTCACCTCCAGGACACAAACATCAAGTCCTGTTCTGCCCCTGAAGCATCTCAAGCTGTCCCTCGCTGTGCTCACCTTTTGACCCAGACTCTTGAATCTGAACATAGGCACAGTTATGTAAGGAGGAATGGAAAGGGGCCCATGTGCCCAGCAGATTATCAGATTAGTAACAAGATAGCAGGCAAGCTACTTGATCTTGGCACATCACAGCAATGATGTTGGCGGTGCAGCCTGCCTGGGTAAGTAGAGGATGTGGAGGTCAGTGCAACCTGCCAGCCACCATGGAACAGCACCTCAATGATGTAACGATGACTGAAATCCACGGGGGGACTCTGAGTCCTGTTACTGACACCAGCACTGTCCAGACTGCATCATGGTAAATAATATGATAGCTGCATTCATAGTCTCATTATCCTTCTCTGGAGCTTCCTCACAACTCAATATACATCTCTTGAATAAGGAAAATTAACTTGAGATAAAGTTTATGTTCATAAAAATATTAATACAGAAGAATCTACCATGCTTGAAATGCTGTATTATTTCTAAAGGTAATACATGACTAGAATTATCGCCTCATGGTTGTATTCCCTGCACCAACCAGTTAACGAGCAGGAGATATGGTCACAACATCACCTTGAGTTATATTATGGTTGTTATGGCGATGAATAAAGACCAGATAGTCTGTATGATGTCACAGTGAAGCTGACCTTTGACCGATCCAAACAATCCTCATTTCATTATTTGAGATTTGCATTAAGCTTTGTCATATTAAGTGTTAAATTGTGCCCAATGATTACATTTGTGAGGTCACAACTTCCCATAGGTAATGCCAAATAATCTTGATCGCCTCCTGGTGGCTGGCTGCAGTGTAGGTTATAAACCCTGCCTCCTCCATGTTTAAATATTTCTTATCACATTCATGTTTGTTTACATGCTCATTCTGACAGCAGAGACTGACTCGCGATCGGTCGAGCGCATCTGTCGGTGGAACGTGCGGCTCCATTTCACAATCACTAGTTTCTTAATATTATATCTTAATCTGGAAAATAACAAGAGTTCCAATTTCAGGAAATAGGTTGATTTGAGAATATGAACAGGTTGACAGATAATAAGTGTGAGTCTTTACAATAGTCTGATTTGTAGAAGTCAGATCTCACTGAGTAAACAGGTAGTGGAGCAGGCAGGCATCCAAACGAATCTGACACCCTGGGGTTGGGTTAGCGTGGCAGATGTCAGTAGGCAGCTGATGCTCAGCGCTGTTATACAGGTACTAGTAACAGAGACTGAACAGACAGGGGAACAGACTTCAAAGCTGTAACTCCTCTACCACTGTGATAGTCTGATATTGCGGTTTGAACCGGTCTTGTATGCTGCCTCTGGCTTGTTGTTGGAGCAGGTGACATAGTGGTAGAGCAGGAACCTGGAGGACACGCCCAGCCACTATCACAAACATAAACCCAAACAGGGCGAGGACTGACAACACTCACAGAAAGGTAGATTGAAGGTAGCAGGAAACATGAGTGAACAATGGCTACATTTCCAACTGGTAATACAGTTACACAATTATTGTAGTAAAATGTAAACTATTTCCCTGTGAAATGTAGTAGTGAAGTATAAAACAAAGTAAAAATACCTCTAAATAGTACAAAGGTACTGTGTTTGTGTAAATATAGCAAACAAAGCAAACACGCAATGATTAAGTGCTATCAAAGAATGAATTAAACTTAAGGGTGTGTGTGGATTGGATTTGAGAGGAAAGATTTCCTTCACTGAGGAGATGTTGGCTAGCTACAGAGAAGAAGACAAAATGAATCAGAAGGACACAGAGACAGCAAGAGACAAAAACTCAGTAAAGAAGACATTTAACCTGTATCTCCTCTAACCAAACACCTGGAAAAACTAAACACCTTTTGAGTTTTTATGACAACTGAAGTTACCACAGGTGTTTTTTTTTCATGTTTGGAAGGAGAGGGTGAGGTGAGGGGTGTTCAGCTGCAACATGCAATTTCAACACTAGATATCACTAAATTCTACACACTGTACCTTTAAGTGAGGAACCACTAAAACCAATTTGATATTATTTTTGTAGATTTATGTCTATAACTTTGTTTTTCTCAGCCTCCCCTCAGCAAAAAATAAAACTTTTCATCACGTCCACAAACGTCTATCATCTAAAAATTTACATTACATTTAAGATGAAAATGAGCATATAAAAATATATTCCCATTTGATTTGACTGAGAAAAGTAGCCTGATGACTTGATTTTCCTTCAGGCAGTCAAAGAGTTTATTAGATGTTTTCTTCAGTCACACTGAGATTAAAAACAAATAATGAGACAAGGTCAAATTCTTGGCCTCATTGGTTGTAATGCAAAGAAACGTGCTGACATGTTGTCTCCCCACTGCCCTACTTGTTTTCCTCTCACACGCTGACGGATTGCTGCTGTTCCCATATGACAAGCTTAAGAACAACATGACCTATATATTGGAAGTGTGGCAAAATAGTGGAGGTGAAAGAAACAAAGCATTCTAATGCACTTTTATCTGTAGTCGATGGATGAAGGTGAGAGTTGCTCAGTAAGAATTTAGACTAGTTTGGATTAGTTGACTACAAATTAATCATGAGTAACAACAAACGTTTCTAATAAAGAGTAAAGAGTACAGTCGCTCATAAAGACAGATTAAATAAATTATTGAATTAACACTTGAGTGCAGACAGAGATTTCACACATTGACTGTTAATGTGTAATTTTCCAGTTCAGACTTATGAAAAAAAAATTGAATGCTTGAAATATTGGTTTTCTTCAGAACAACTAGAATAATCATTTATTTCAATAAATTATGCTTTATTAAACTGTTTTATTAGTAACATTTGTCATGTTCAATAACATTGCCTGATTGGTGTTTCTATCAATTGTATGTTTTCTTCTTGTATTTTTGGGCTTATTACTAAATGTTATGTTCCCCAATTAAAGTCCAGGGGATAAGGGCAGTAACAATATAAATAACCTAACAAAAATTGCAATTTATTCACAGTTAACTGAAAATGACTGTCTAAAAAGCAAAGCAACACTGAGAGCAGTAACAATCGCACTCAAAAGACCACAACCTAAAACAAACTGAAGTGTCTAGCTACCAACACCAGCACACACGACCTGAGCAGAGGAGATCACCACATTCACAACACACACACACACAGCTTGAACGCTGCCACTTGGCCCACTGGGGCTGGCTGTCTGCTTCTCTCTGCCTCATATCCACCATGGCCTTGATTGGTGATTGAGCCCAGCCGTGGACACTCACACACTGCAGGGAAAAGGGTGCTACCTGAAGGGACAGTGGGAAGAGAGAGCAGAAAGGGACCAGAGGGAAAACACAACACAACACGTAACACCTCCCATAGGACCAAACCTACCGTTTGGCCACAACCAAAACACCATGAATACACCACACATGAACTATAGATGAGTGCAACATAAAATCGTACCCATGCTGCAGGATGAGAAAAATGGTTAGCGTCTCCTTGGCAAACTGTTTCGCCGAAACTGGTGAAGGCACTAGTGAGTGTATTAAGAAGCAGTTTTTTCTTGTTGACAAGGATGTGTTGATGCGCAAGTGGGTTGTGCGGTCGGGTAAGGCAGCAGTTGCTTTGAATCTGCATCAAATTGCATCGATATCAATGTTTGTCTGAATTTTCTCACCAACATTCACACATCATTCAGAGATGTGAATGAAAATGTTGAAAAAAGTGAAGACACAGATGGAAACAACATTTTTTGGTTATTTTTCTTTGGTTTTTTTCTGCTTTTGGGGGGGAGACTTTCTGGAAAGCTGCACCACCGTTGCTGAACAAAGAGCTGTTCTCTTGTTTATTCAAAGTTTAGTTAAGCTTGACTCATTATGCAGAATCACGAACTGTTGCCGTGAATTGTCACAAACGCTCTGTATACATGATCACTTGCTTTGATGAGTCCCAGCTGCTGCCACTGCTGCAGAGCGCTGGACGCCTGTTTCTAATATATTGTCTTTCCAAATCACATTGAATTCAACCCTGCACTTTCCTGGGCCCTTAACAACTCATACGTCAAGTGTGAAACCATTAAGATGAACGGTTGTAGAGATATGCCAGTTGCACACAGCCAGAGAATAATTTCCAGAATTATTAGAGAGATAAATATACCACCTTCCACATATGACCTTTTTCGAAAGATTACATCAAACCTTTTAAAAAATATACGCCCAAATCAAATCAGCAGTATCGAAGTAATCTGGCTTTATAGATTCATTGTCATCCATAGTAACTCACATTATCTTTCAAATCTCGTTTTACTGTTTGCAGCAGGTGCGGAGCAGCAGGAGCAGACAAAAAGCAATCTGAGCCATCGGTTGAATCTCAGGTGAACATTCAACATCTTAGTTTCCAGGACAAACTGTCCATCGGCTGCCCCTCGTGAACATCAGCACAGCAGCAGTCGCATGTGAGATGCTGGCTGAAAAACAAAACGTTTCTCCAGTTTCAACCCGTCACATCGATGCTGTTTGAGAGTGACACCACTGACCTGGTATTTCCCTGCTCATGTCGAAAACAAAAGGCAGATCGTGTGAACAGCACGGGACACTCTATCTCAGCTGTGAAGATGAAATATTCAGCAGGGGCTCAGTGGGGAATGAGCGCTGAAAACTATAGCTGAAGGAGTGTTGAACAGCTGCTGCCAGATGTTGAAGTTTGGTAATCAAATAGGCCTAATCAGAAGTAAGTGGTATATCACCCATGGAAAGATATTTAGAGGGCGATGGGTTAGATTATTTATCATTTTTGATCAAATAAGTTTTGTGCAAACATTATCAGGTGTCTTTTTAAGTAAATATGTGAAGTGCAGGGAAAAGTATTCAATAAAAATTACATTCACAATGCAGACTGGAGTTTATTTGCTTGATTTCGATGATTCCAATGATTTTTCTTAATAAAATCAGCGTCAAATCTGAAATGAACACGCTGAGCCTCTTGGTTAACAAAGTCAGTCAGAGCTAGTACCAAAATGTCTCATGCAACAACAACATGCATTTTATCCACCCACTTCTGTCATTGCCTTGTTGAACTTGACAGTGATGCTCTTGGCCAGTGTTACAGCGAACTTTGATGACATTAAAGTCATGGCCTCGTTATTTTTCCAGGAACTTGGGGGTTTGAGTGACCTAAAGAGCAGGTCACTCATTTTAAGGATTTTTTTTAGTCTTTGTGTGCTCAGATTTAACCATTTTAGGCCAAACAATGTGTGGTGTCTCAGTGGTGTGGATGTAATCCTTCCTGAAGAGATGCTGTTTTCTATCTTTGTATCTATAGAAGAGACTTAAACAACCAACCACTCATCATTTGTGTGAGAACAATATATCATGAACGCAGCATGAGACATTTCTTAAATTTCAATTGTGGATCTTGAAGTAACTCATTAGTTTGAAACAAACCAATAAATGAATGATGGATTCATAAAGTCCTACATTACAAAAAGAAAGTTGTTTCAAAGAGATGTACTCACTTTTTATTTGTTTTAAAAATACAATTCAAAATATGAACCATGACATAGAAGATCGAATTCATAAATTAATATTACAGGAAATTATAGATTTTTTTTACATGATTGCTTAATGGTCTCTAAAAATAAAAATAAAAAATACATATCCTACTGCAAAATATATGCATTTGTATTTCTATCTGGATGATAAAAAATCTCTGTAGAATAATTGGAAGTTTTTCTACAGTAGTTTGACAGTAAGTGTTTGGTTACTTTTGCAGCCAGACTTTTTACTGTGAATTGCTACGATTGCGGTCTCCTGCAGGTGCACACATCAAGTCAGATCAGATTTTGAGTCAACATCTTATCCCTGCAGAAAACTTAAAAAGATCACATGTCCATGTATTGTCAGTGTAAAAAAATCTATGTGCTACATAGAGAGGAAAAACATCTGAAGTAGGACACTGACTTCAGAGAACACTTGTATTCAGGTTTCATGCTAGTAGCTGAACAGTCTCTGTTACGAAGCACAAGAAAGAAGAAAAACTCTGTGCTAATGTTTCTGCTTTTGTATGTGACTGTGTGTGTGTGCGCGCTTGGACACACAGAACCCTGCAAGAGAGCAAAGTCAATGCACAAACTCTTGGTCCAATAAAAGTTCCCATTGTTCCTCACATTGTGTGAGAGAGGTTGATTTACTTGTGTAGTCGCAGCAAACACAAAGACACTCTGAAGTTCATGTAAAAAAAAAAAGACACTAACTGTGAGTTTGGATGAGAAGCTCTCTGATGTCAAACCTTGAGTGGAATTTATGATAATATTAAAGTGATTATTGTAGGTGTGGTCCTCGGTGAAGTCAGGCGTCCACAGGAAGGAGAGGCTGTCCACTTTTGTTCTTTAGATGATGATTTGAGGATGTTTACATGTACTTTGGCAAGTCCCTCGGCAGATGTTGTGTGTTGATCTACAGGGTGTGGATGGATCCGTGAGGCTTTTCTCTCCATAACAATGTAAATCATCACTCGGCTCCACCTGATCAGTGTTGGGCAGTAACCACATCACTTACAGATGCTAAATAACTGTAATGCATTATAGTATTCTGATAACTTACAATGAGTAGTGTGAGGGAATGCAATATGACATATAGAAATTTACTGTACAGTTACAAATCCCAACACTATGTTACTTTAATTGGCTTGTTTAGTGTCTGCTCCAATGACATGTTATTCACATCTTGTGTGTTCTTACCACAAATGATTCCCTGGGAAATCAGTGAACATGTAAAAAATGCTCCCAAAGAAAGAACGTAGATGTGTTCCCTGATCCAGATCTGTACAGAGATTCTCTCCTGGCCCAAAACCTCCTTTCACCAAGTTTTGTGATAATCCGTCTGTAGTTTTTGCGTAATCGTACTTAAAATCCATGAAATGGACAGGGTTGAGAATATAACCTCCTTGGCAGAGAAAATCTGAGAGTGTGCTATGATTCCCCTCTTAAATCCACATTTTACAAGTCTGGATGTTCTGTGCACCCAGACTTGACGTAGTTTTTGAATATTGCCATTTTTAGAGAAATCAAGAAATCAAATCTCACCCATGTGCTTCATCTGCAATTGGAAAAAAAGCAGTCGGTAAGGTTTTCTATAGTCTTCAGTTAAATCAGGATTAATGATATTGATCAAAAAATATTTAAAAAAATGTTTGTACTCTTTAAAGGTCACTTCTTTGCACTCCTTTAAAGGTCACATTCAATCTGTACTAGGAGGAGATATAGCTCCAGCCCTCTTGCTCCCACACGTAACCTTGTTTTTCTCTGGAAGTTGCCCTCACGTGATGAAATTCACTCTGACCGTGAGCTGTTCTCTCTCTGCAGTCGGACTTAGCACCTTCCTAAGCTGATTGTCTCGGTGTAATGCAGCGCTGTGGGGACGTCTCAGTGTTTCCAGGTAGAGCTGTGGATCAAGCCCTGCAGCTGATCTGATCTTCACAGGTCATCTTGACTCTCTGCACATTAATTAATGAACGTCTGCAGCAATAATCTGTTACAGGCAGGATGGAGAGGGTTGCTCCTCAGTTTTAGGTGACTCTTCATTTTAAATCCCAAACAATGACACTTCTGGAAAGAGGTACACACACTCCAAGATTAGAACCAACTAAATTTAAAAACTAACTTCTTCCCTATGGCAATAAGTCAGTTGAACAAGATGAAGAAGTGATGGGGAGTTCGGGGAAAGATGTGGACTGGGGCAGTGTGTCCTAAATTGAGGGCCTTGGAAGTATTGTAGGTTGGTCTCAGACGGGATAAAACTAATTTTCCATTTAACAGATTCATCAAACTATGTATTCTTTGCTCTGGGGAAAAGATTCTTCAAAAGATATTAAGATAATAAAGTATGATTTCTTATATTGTTATTCACATTCTAATGTGGGTATAATCTATTTGTGAACAGACAGTAGGGCTGCATGATAAGGACCAAAATGATAAAAACTTTGAACTAGCTTTTTAAAGTGTGAACTGATTCTGGGAGCGGCAGCAAGACTGATGAACCACCGTCGGCGACGGAAAAAATTCCTCCACAGTACAACAAAACAAAACAGTTGCTGGTATGGTAGGTTGCAAATAGAGAGGCAGTATAATTATCTTTCACCTAGAGCGACAACCTCTGTACATTCCTGCAGGTTACATTCCTGCTAATGTGTATCTAGGTGCGAGCCCCAGAGGTGTAGGGGGCCTCAAGCCTTCGAAGTTTGGAAAGCTCCAGACTATAGGAAATATGTTATACAAGGAAAGATAGAACATAAAAATACAATCACCTATTTTATGATTTGACACTGATATACAGTTATGTAATTTTAATTGTCTGCTTAAACTGTGATTATTTTTATGATGTTTTTTGTGCTGTGCACTAAATTCCCTTTCGGAGGACATTTATGTTTTCAAAGTCTAAATCTTGAGCTATAAATATGTTGCATTAAATATTATACACATAAAAGACACATACAGTAAAATATAACAGTATAGTATTTGACCAACATTTCTGAGGGTGGCAGGATTAAATCACAGTACATCTGAAGTCCTGGTGATTAACCTTTCCATACAGTACTGAAGCAATTTGGATGAAATTGCTGGCTGTGGTGCAGAAGGAAGAGCGGTTGTCCGCTCACCAGGAGGCTGGTGGTTGTCGGGCAAGATAATAAACCCTAAATTTCCCCTGATATGTGTGAATGGTGTTTGATAGAAAAAGTGCAGCATAAAGTACCTGTATTAATGAGTGAATGTGTACTGTAAAGCGCTTTGAATAGTTGAAAAGACTGGAAAAACACTGTTAAATGCTATATAAATGCTATATAAACACTATATAAACACCATTTAAATACAGTTTTTATACCCTTCCACTGATAATCTGAGTCATAATCCTAGAGGGAACAACACAATTCAGGTCCACAATGCAGGATTGTTGTCGTCCTGAGGCGGGCGAGGGAATCTGCAGGAAACGTGTGTTTGGGTAATCTCTGAGTGGGCTTCATATCTGACTGGATTTACCGAAGACCTTTCTAAAAGAAGCCCATCTTGCCCCTCTGCTCCGTGCTTTATTACATTAGACCTGCTGTCCCATTTTGACTCATCGTCTATGTCCATTGATTGATTTTCAATCAAAATATCAACAGTTATACGAGAAAAAACATATTTCATTAAACTACAGGCCGTTACTTTCAGATTGAAGTTACTTCCCCCCCTCTGTACCACCCAAACACATATCAAAATAACTTGAAATCCCTGTACCACT
This sequence comes from Paralichthys olivaceus, assembly GCF_024713975.1. NCBI lineage: Eukaryota > Metazoa > Chordata > Actinopteri > Pleuronectiformes > Paralichthyidae > Paralichthys > Paralichthys olivaceus. The sequence goes on from NC_091099.1 coordinate 20,845,908, forward strand.
TCCATGGCTGAGGGAACAACAGTAAGATAAATATTTAATACTCTTACGCAGCCCTGTCAATTGGCCAGTCAGCACAACCCAATGAATCGCCATTACCCAGCTACGTCGTGAGAGGAGCAGGAATGCAGCATTTTTATTGACTCTGGCAGAGCACTTAGCTGTGTCCCCATTCCATGGTTTTATCATTTCATCATGTCCCCAGAAATATGCATCCAGGCCGGGAGGAAGTGACTTCAATTAGCAAAGTACGCTGCAGTGAGCTAACAGAGCACTAAGACCACCTGGTCTGCAGCGAGCAAAGCAGACGGCTAATATCCCCCCCTGTGATTTTACTTATTAACTACACTCTCATTTCAATCCTGCAGCTGAGGGATGGATAAAGGAGAAGAGATAAAGTAAAGCCTCGGGACAATTTATTAAATGCAGTGTGATGAAAGTAAGTAAATCGGCTGTACTGTGGATCAAATGCATGCAAGCATACAAAATAGGTAGTTTTTTCTTTAATTTGTGCCAAATATTTAATAATAAATCAGATTACATTTCTCCTTGATTCATATCATATCAGTGATTAATGTGAAGCCAGACCCCCAACATGTGTGACCCCTGGAAATAAAGCACTGATTATGTAATGACATGTAAACAAAGACACTGACGTTGAGATTCTTAGACTCGACGATGGTTATTGTGAAGAGGTACATTTCCGCGGCTCATGTTAACAAGCTGATGAAAAGCAGGTACAATGCGTATTATGTTCACCATGATAAACTTTATTTAGCACTTTTCTTATTACAGAAAAGAAAATGTCAAATATTCAGAGAAACTCTACAACCTAAAGAAGGTTAACCAATGTTGACTATTTACACGTCTTTTACACTAACATTTTTAGCACGGATAAACCCACAAGAAATGTGATCGACTAATTTCCCATCGCCAGTTAAGGAATATTATATATGTCATATTTCCATCACTGAGGATCGAGCCCCACACTTTACTCAACTGCACTTCACACGAGATACAGCTGAGGCTGATGGGTGTGTCTTTGATTTTGTTTGTTAAAAACCAAAACATTTGGACAAAATACTAAATTTGACATGATCATAGTACAAAATTACTTCAAAATTAGTTCAGGCTCAGGGGGACATCAATGTGTGTAGTGAATTTCATGGTAATTCATCCAGTATTTGTCAAGAAACCTGCTGATGGCTTTAGAGCAAAAGTCAGGAGACCACCAAAGTCGGTAGCGTTCATCCTCTGAGGAACATGAATATCTGGACAAATTTACATGATAATCTGTTCAATGGCAATTGAGGTATTTTAATCAGGATCGAGATAATGGACTGAGACACAGATCAATGTTCTCTAACCCAGAGAAACAAAACTAGAGGAAGCAAAAATCAAAGAAAATTTTGAAAAAAGAAACTTATAAAATAGAACCTTCTCAATCTTGTTCATGATTTAATGGCCCCTCAGATTTCTCACTAACCGAGGAGTCCCAACCCCCCCAGGCCAGAGACCATGACAGGAAGCGCTGTGTTGCTCTTTAACCCTGGTCTAAACATTTGTGTCATAACTCAGCTTCAGAGAGGACAAAGTTACTTTCACGTAATTCCCAATAAACAATGGAGACCCAGCAGAGTCGGCACTAAATTAGCACACATTCGTACTGTCTTCCTGTCCAGAGCCGTGAGCAAGCAGTAACTCTAGAGGAAGGGCAGGAGATCGTGGGAACCGGCGTGTGTCATCGCGGCCCTGGGCACGTCCCGAAAAAAAGCTCCTTCCAGAAAACATCACGACAAACTCTGCGAGCTGCAACGGGAGGGGGAAGAAACGAGAGAGGAAGCCCGAGAACAATGAAGAAATAGATGTGACACTGCTGCTCGGCTGCACGTCTGGGTGGGAACCCAAGAGTCTGCACTGGAGTCTGAGTCCAGCTCTCTGAAACTCATTGACAAAAAACTAGCCTCAGTTCCCACGGTGACCTTTCCCACGCTGCTGCTCAGATTGTATATTTGTACTTCACTTGTTGAACTGTTTCCCCTCTGACTTGCACGCCGCATGTTTGTGTTTCCTTATCTTTGTGCTCTGGCTCTTGTTATTTTGAAATTGATCTCGAGGTATTTTAACTGCAGAGGTTTATGCGAAGATCGTCACATTCATGTCCTTTCAAATAGGTTTGTCAGATCTGCTCACTGGTATTTGTACATGTTATATTTGTATTTGTACATGATAATGCACACTTAAATGTGTCATTTGAGCTGTGAACTGAGTTTTATGACTGAATGTTCTTTGATGAAACAAATTAATGCTGGTTTTAATGTCATATTTATTACAAAATAAAACAAAGCACCACCTACTGTCATGGAGCTTGCAGGGTCAATGCTTACATAGAGTCAACCATTTCAGGTGTCTCTACATCATGATGTTTTGATATATATATAAAAGGTGGGTGGCCCCTTGCTGCACATGTACTTTTATCATTCCCTCCAAAACTGTCTTAGAGCACCACATGTTTATTTATCCACATCTGAATAGTCACAGGCAGTTGCTCTATTTGCTCCTTTTTGTGTAATCTTTGTTGTTTTCATCAAATTACTGAGCCTATTTTAGTTATAAAACATCATACTTCACATTTGCAGAGCTATCACAATGTAAGAATACTTGTCTTTGTGAGAGCTCTGCGTTCAAAATGTGACGTGTTAAGTCAAAATCTTATCAACAAAATGTTCTTCAATTATCAAAAGTAAAAGCAGTCATTATAGAGCAGAACGAGGTCTCGATGTTAAGGACACCAAGATAAAGGAGCTTTATTGTCATCTCGCAACAGTAACTGTTATACTTTTTAAAGTACCATGAAGCAGAGGATGACGCAAGACTTACCAGGGGGCTTTGGTGAGCAAACTTAAAACTTATGAGTTTAAGATCTTAGGATGTTGCCCGAGGACAAAGCAGCTCATCATATGATTAGTGAAAACCTGGTTTTACCTTTGGAGCCTCAGCCAAACACTTACAGTTTGTATTTCAACATCACTGCTGGTGAATGGTCTGGATTTCCAAAGAGCTTTTCTAGTCTTGATGATCATTCATGCTTTGCAGTACAGTTTTGCCATCCACCCATTTACACAAACATTCATACAGTGCAGCTATGGGCAGCACTTTTTCTATGAGCAATTGGGGGACACTTCGTAACTGAGGGGGATTGGGATCAACTCAGCCAAATCCAATAAAATTGAAGGAACTGGAGGACAGATTCTTCCATCGTAAAAAAAAAACAACAGAAAAAATACATAAAGTGTCTCCATACTGCTCCTCTGTGCACACACTGCACACAAGCTCTCTTCCAAGGGTACCTGCAGGCTGCGCAGTAGCATCACTACTTCAGCTAGCATCGCTACTTCTTGTAGCGGACATTTAGACTAAACACATGGTGTAAATGATGCTGTTTAGAGACATATTTGAATGTCTGGGCTTGCGGAAACTTGGATGATTCCAAAGGAGCAGTATGGAGGCATTTAATCTTTTTTATATTTGAAGAATCGGTCACCATTTACTTCAATTGTATTGGATTTGGCAGCAACCCTTCACCCACCCCATCCCTACTCCTAAACTGTAAAAAAAGTAAATTATTTTGTAGTCTTTTTCAAAATTTGTGTAAATTCCATACAGATACATTAAATTACTTTTAATTAAAATATTTACCATAAAATAAAAGTAATTTCTGTAGATTAAAATAGTGGAAAATTATTAGATTTTTTTCCAGGACCCAATTGCTTAATGGTCCTGAATGTTACGTTAGGTTGAATTCTATTTAAAATACAAAAAATACACATCCTGTTGCTAAATCTATGTATTTGTATCCGTATCTATATTCATTCTGTAAAATAAAGTTCTTTTTCACAGTAAATTGTAATGGTACCAACTGTTTCTATATATAAATACAGAACATTTAACACTAAACTAAACTAAATCTATCCCAGAACCTCAACCAAAGTTGCTGCCAAAACCTAAACACAGAGAAGGGTGTGGCTGAAACCTCTGTTGACAAAGTCCTGATATATGTAAGACCAGTATTCACCATCATTCACTATAACAACCTCCATGGAGCGCTGGTGCTCCTTTTACATACTGTATGGTCTGTGGGCACTCCAGACAAATGTAAAGCTTATTATACATACAAACAAACAATGTCATTGCAGAGATCATTGTTACCACAGTATAATTGGCATAATAGTTTACTGTCACGGAAATTTGATTTTTGGGATGCATGGTATTGAGAAAGAATGAGTCAGAGAATCAGACAGTTTGTCATTACGTAAACTCTCAAAACAAAGAAATGCTGTGATGGTAAAGGGCAATGTCCTTGGGCTGGTAAGAGTCACCAGAAGGTATGCAGGCAAACAGGCAGAGCTGAGCAAAGGCCCAGAGCCAGAAGGCAATCAGAAGTCAGGCATGGACAGGTGAAGTTGAGGATGAAAGGTATAGCATGATAGACAGTCTGAGAGAGAGTGCAACTGAGGTGATCAGATATGAAGCTGATACTGTGATCAGGTGTGTGTGTGAGGAATCCAGATATTTGGTAAGGGCAGGACAGGGTGAGGAAGGTGGGCGTGGCTGGATCTGTAAAATCATACATAAAACATAACAAGTCTGTGGAAATGGAAAAGGTGGGCAATAGTGAACAGGACAGAAAGGGAAAATGAGAGTAAAGAAGTTGGAAATATGTTATACTCATACAAAAAGCATTTTGCTTTTGTTGTGTCTCTGGGTCCCTGGTTAATTGAATGTTAAAAAATTTTTTTTTCCTGAATCCAAGTGCAGACACAGACCGGCAGAAGCAGAAAAGTGATTTATTTCAGTACTGAAATACAAAAGCTTTGCTGGGTTGGGAGTCCATCGACACAAGAAAAAAACTGGTAACTGGAGCCAAGGTCAAAAACACAAAACCACCGGAGAAATTCAAAACCCGACCTGAACAGACACCGTGCAGACAAACTGACACACATTTGGACCGAGAGCACACAGACTAAATCCTCAAGAGAGGTAGAGATAACCGAACACGGGTGTCACATTGGATAAGAACACGTTCAGACAAGGATGAGACACAGGATAAAGACAGGAAATGACAAAGTAAGAGACAAAAGGAAAGTGGCTTCAAAATAAGACAGGGAATTAGACAATGTTAGGGAAAACAAAAGTTAACTCAACAGAGTCAGGGACAAATGAGGAAGGTAACATAACATAATGAATACAAAAACACAAACAAATGAACACAAGAGTCAATTAGAATAACACAAAGATGATCCACAAAAAACAACAAACAGTCATTCAAGAATCACAATATAGCCAATCAAAGTCCACAAGGAAATACCCATGAGTGATAGCAAAAGGGATTGAGGTCAAATGGCATGGTCATATACTCAGGGTAATACATTTCTAAATTATTACTTCTCACCAATGAATAATCATTTGATATACTTTAGAAATAATCACTATTTATACATCTGCTAGAAAATACCAACTAGCAAGTGGCCAAAGTAGCTACAATAAGACTGGGGGGGAAAAGTGAATTTCTGTTAACTACACTATAATGTTTTATAATATCAATATTTTTAATTCGGTGTGTAAGTATGATTCAGTGATTTTCTCTGGTGTGGGATCAATAACTTATCTTATCACCATGAGACTGGTGAAAGAGATAATCAAAACAATGAAGTCTTAAAACCAAAACAAGGAGCTGAAAGATGCTAAAAAATGAGGGAGAACTGCAGAGTCTGTGGGTCTGCAACACCTTTCATTTTACATTTCTGACCTGTTCATATTAAGAAAGGGAGACGATGTAGAGCAGATGAAGACGTCTCATTTTCACATATTTTTGTACCTGGATTTTTACAAAAGGTAGAAAAAGCTCCGAGGATTTTCTTGACTGTGTAAAAATCCTTATTCTGAGTAATTCTGGCGGGAATCCATATGTCCAATACACCTTCTTGTATCTGCCCCATTTATACTTTGAAAGTGACGAGACAAACATAAAAACACGGCCTGCTGGAGCCTGACAGGAGGGCAGGATGTGGACGTTCGGCCCTCCAGTGTGACAGAAAACCTCCACGCTCCGTGTTGTGATTCTCCCCAGTGTTCTTTTAATCTCGTTGACAAAGCGCCTCGCAGGAAGCTATGCCAGATATGTCCGGCCCGTCACGGCTTTTCCAGCAAAGCCGGTAAGTGAAGAATAACACTGTTTCACTGGACAATCCCCAATCGCCACAAACAAGGACAAACCGAACAACAGAGGGTTTAACCAAGACCACAGTTGTGCCAACTCCAGGGAATTCTTTCCATATTTTCCTCCTGGTGAGTCACTCGATGCCTGAGTGAATCTGGGCAAAACAAGGACGGCAGAGCGCAAAGATCCACTTTCATTTGGCTTTTCTTGGCTGGATTGTTGTTAAGCAATCCTGACACATATTTTCCATTAATGATTCATGAAAAGACGAACATACTGAATAATAATACTGAAGAATTTGAATTTGGACAAAGACAAGGCCCTTTCAGATACAATATTCACTTTTACAACTTCAAATTACTCCCAAACTATAATCACAGCTCATCAGGGCTAAATCAAACTATATAATTGTGAGAAATACACCAATGGCACACAAGTCAAAACATTTCTACGCCCATCAACAATTTAACCATGTCTGAAAATAAAGATGAGCTCTCCACTTGGTGAACAAGAGGCATCAGTTAGCCCATTCCTCACTAAAAACAAGGGTAAGCGTGAATACATTTCTTTTTTTTAAATATTTCCAAATGATCAATCTTATGCAAATCAAGTCAAACCTCGAGTCAATGGGTCAAAACATACAAGACTCAAATCAGACTCAAGCCTGACTTAAGCTTGACTCAAGAAAAAGTCTACAGCTCTGCCAACATTAGAAATGTATTGAGAAATAAATATCACTACTCAAACATCTTCACAACATCAGCTCAGTTTGTTCCACAAAGAGACATTTACTAGATTTAACAGATAAAGTCAACTGTCCTGGTCTTTGTGCCTCCACACTGTCACGTCTGTCCCATTCTTATGAGCATGATATCTCAGGAACGTGTGGAGGGAATGTCTTCATATTTGGTACAAACGTTCACTTGGGCTCAAAAAAGAACTGATTCCATTTTTGGTGGTCTGGGGTCAAAGGTTAAGATCACAGTGACCTCATGCTCTTGTGAACATGAAGGAACCCCGTAGGGAAATAATAAAACTCTCAAACTGTCACATGGACGCAGGAATCTCAATGTCAACATTCAAGGTCAACATTTTTGCTTCTTGAACGTGATATCTCAAGACTGTCTTTCGTGAATTTCTACACATTTTGACCAGTTGTAACTTGCACTCAAAGATGAACTGATTAGATTTCAGTGGTCAGATCTGATAAAAGAAGGATGTTGACTGAAGCTGCGCTGGGCGGGGGAGGCATACAACCAGTGTGTTATTTCTAGTTTCAATAAGGTCCAATGTTACAAGCAATCTCAGACCTTTTTCATGAGAATGTACATTTCAGATTACTCTCACAGATGAGTACACAGAGGTGGATGAGGTCGTCATGTTTCGGAATCACATTCCCTCACCCAGCGCTGTTCCCATGGCCTCTTCTAAAAATGGCTCCATGGGAATAAATAACTTTATATCAGTGATTATCGGGGGACAGTGTTTGGGGGCATCAGACCATGTGTCAACTATAATGTACGGTAAATAGTTTTTGTTAGGTGTAAGGCCTCTTATTGAGCAACCACATTTTTATTTAATAAGTAAGTAAGTAATGATTATTTAACAGAGATAGATGGTATTTACAGCACATAATTAACATGTCTAACGAAAGGCCAATCAGTGCAAAAACATGTAATCATAGTGTACATCAGATAAGTCAAGGACACATAACGTTTCAGATTGAAAAGGCCTGCAGCCTCAGATGAATATGTCAAACATATCACATTAACATGAGCTGTGTCGTACTGCTGCAGTAAAAACCAACCCACTGAGCAGAAGAGTAACATGTTGATTCTTCTCAGTGCTCACACTTTCTTTCCCCAGAGACGACGTGTGATAGGAGTGGAACAAACAAATGGAGCCAGTTATTGTCCTCACCAATTATGACGCGATGAAGAACCACAGCAATGCACAATGGCTTCAGTTTTATGGACTAAGATCACATGTGAAACCACAAACACTGGACGTCCTCTGTGATCTGATGTGAATCTGATGTCTCTGGTGCCAGGGCGCCCTCTGTCGGTCGTACTCAGACCTTATTACACAACTGACACAGTTATTAACAGTGTCCTTTGCAAATAGTAAACATGAGGTTGATGAGGTGGTTGTTTTAGTTACTAGTCACATATCATGATTATATATTGGTCACAAACACACAGCAGATGTTTTGAGAATGGTTCACATGATTATTGCTGTTTACTCTTGACTCAAACATCTCATTTCTACTGACGCCTCCACCGGCACAGTGGACCCTATGACCCTATGTTTTTCGTCTGGTATTCAAAGACAGATGAAACCCAAGTCAGCTGCGTCTGCCAGTGAGATGATATAAGTTTGGTCAGAGAGAGCAGGACAAGGATATGATTTCATCTGTTTGTCAGTGAACAGGATTGCCAAATACTAGTACAGGTTACCGTGACACTTAGTGGTAGGATGTGGTATATGTCAGGAGAGAACCCATTACATTTTGGGGTGGATGCGGATCCAGGACTTTTTTGGGAGATAGGGTGTTTTTAACATTTTTGTTAACTTCTAGGAGAATCATCAGCCATGTTTAAGTGATATTTATGAGTGTGTGCAATTTGATGCAGATCTTAAAAATCAGGATCTAGAGAATTAAAATATGAGTGTTGGGCCTTGGTGGGTACAGGCTGCATTGAGTGCCATTCTAGTTTGAGACTTATTGACATACATGAAATTCACCAACTTTGTTTGTGAAGCTTTTAAAATTCTGTTTATGAACATATAAAATAAATTGTATGGCAAAATAAGATGAGCAGAACAAAAGCCCCTTTACCAGGATACATTAACTTAGTTTGGGTACAGAAAGTTGCAATGCATCTTGACAGCCATTTCTATGTGTTTAAAAACCCATTTGTGTGTGAAAGTATCCACCCAGTTACCAAGAACATCCCACAACTTCCAACTTTTTATAACAATCTGTCAACTTTATCAGATATCTTAGCTTTTAGTGGAGCAGAACGTCAAGTCTGTGTTATTATTAGCCACTCTGTAGTCGTCAGATAGGTTGATGGCAAACTGATATGAGGAAATAGCATCACTTGTAGTTACAAAAAGAACTGTCCTAAAATTGTGTAAATTGATGCATGACATGATCCACATACACGTTCTGTCTATAAACTTGACTCCGTTCAGGCACACAGCTTTATGCCTGAAATGCCTGAACTTGTGCACATTTCAGGGAGATGTGAAAAAAAACAGACACCAAAATTTAACAAAACTTGGATTCTTTATTAAGGATTTATTTTAGAAAAAAAAACAAAAAAAACAACCCTCAATGAACAGTTAGTTGCACCTTGGAATGCTCGTTGGTGAATGGACCCATTTGATTGCTTGATATTAATGCTCTTCTGGTGCGTTAAGATGGCGGCCACTGACAATGATCCGAAGCCATTTCTCCAGGACCACAGGGCTGTTAGTGATAAATCAGAGTGGCCTGCATGATTTGCCCTAAACTCCCCCCCTAAGTCCTGTTTTCCCCTGAGCTGCTCCCCTCAGCGGCGCTCTACTCCTTGGCCACTGCGAACGGCTTCTCCACGTCGATTTTGCCGCAGTCGTGGATGATAACGTCTTTCAGAGGCTTATCGCGACCATCTGTCTTTGTGCTCTCGATCGTCTTCACCACATCCTGGAGAAAAACAAAAAAGGAGAATGTTAGAAGGGTCCAGTAATGTCAAAGGCATATTCAGTAAGACAGGAATTTTAACACAACAGGTTAATTCACCATCAAAATTAGACAAATGTATGTCTTGAGACAGATTTGTGCATAAAATTTACATCAAGAATAAACTCTAATGGTGAGCTGCTTTAGCCACTTCATTGTCAACCTCTCTGGTGAAAGTACTAACATCCTTCAGATGTGTAAAAGTAGCTATAAAACAATCTGACAACACACAACTTTAAATCCTTCTAAGTACGATCAGTAAAAATGTTAAAAAAAACTTATAGTGTAAGAGCATCATTGTTCTCATGGTAGAGAATGGCCCCCTCTTAGTTAGATTCATTTATCCCTTTATTGTTGTAGCTGACTAAAGTGGAGCGAGTGTTAACTACCTGATAGGTTGCGAGCTGCTCATACTCAGTTTAGCCGATGAGATTTATATTCACGAAAAAATTCTGTTTGCACTTTTCAGTGTCAATGTGAAAGTAGGTTGTTATTACATGCAGATGAATTTAAGGGAGAGATCAAGTGAGGATTTCAATCAAAGCTACTCAAAGGGAAGAAGACGACGCCAGACATCAGACGGTTTCCTGACAGCTTGTGGAACTGAACCACCTTTGTTCAAACTATAAAATAAGTTTTGGCTCTTGAAATATTTTGGACATCACAGAAACAACTCTTGCCTTGAGTATTCAGGACTGAACCTGTGCAGATTAATATTTAGATGGCACAATCATTCATGTGTGTCCATCATCGTGTTTATTTTGTTTTGAAACCCTCTTAGCTGTTATGTTATCTAATCAGTTACTGTAGATATGTTGACAACAAACTAGATGCAACATCTTTCTGAGAACAGCCAACAGCACCCTTCAGATCTGGTTTTCAGACATCAACATCAGGCTCTTTCAACCCAAGTACTTAATGTGAACACTGTCAGAACCGACACTCACCAATCCCTCCAGAATGACTCCAAAGACGACATGTTTGCCGTCCAGCCACGGGGTCGTAACTGTGGTGATGAAGAACTGGGAGCCGTTGGTGTCTTTGCCAGCGTTGGCCATGCTGAGCCATCCGGGGCCGTAGTGCTTCAGCTTGAAGTTCTCATCGGGGAAACGATCTCCATAGATGCTCTTGCCTTCGAGGAGGAATCGATATTTATTTCATTCGAATAAATCTTTTACGGGATGATTGGTTCTCGTTTGTTAGCGTGTTGCTTTCACTCTCCATAACCTTTGGATCACTCTGTTTACTTAATTGCTGCCAAATGTTTATCTTCACTTTATTTGATGACATTTCGTTACTCATAAACACTGAACTCTAAATACGGGCATCTCACAAGTTTCATTATCTGCTGATAGTCTGACATTTGGCAAACAGCTCATAGCAGGAAATTCAACTCCAGTTTATGTTATAAATATCTATAAAACCACAGAAACCTGAATTCAGAAAAGCTTAGATGCTCAGAGGATTGTTGCAGATGTTTTAACTTGAATAGAAATAACACAGATACAAAGAAAGTGTTGAAGTACACAATTGGAATTTGGCATTTTCAGGACAGCTTTGACAGAACTGCTTCTGATAAAAAACCAAGTCAGTGTGTTCAGGATGGCACTGATGTAATAGATATGAAAGTACATTTTTGCAGAAAAAAAAAAAGAAGGAAAATCAAGATGCAAATGAATTTCTTTAGGTGTTAGTAGCCATCTTACCTCCAGTGCCATCTCCTCTGGTGAAGTCTCCACCCTGGATCATGAAGTCCTTGATGACCCTGTGGAATTTGCTGCCCTTGTATCCGAATCCTTTCTGTTTAAACAGAAAAAAAAAAAACTTAAACAGGAGCAGCTGCCAGAGTGTTGACACTAAGTAGGTCAAGTGACTTGAATGATTTAAAAGTGAGTCTCCAGGACAAAGTGATGAGTCACTTGGGGAACTTCATGTATATAAATTATTCTTTTCCATTACAGCTGATGCACAGTCATGTCAGTCGAGGATAACTCAGTTTGGGAGCATGTAACATTCAAACTGTGTCAAAATTCTGACTTTCTTACTGTGATAGAAATCTGAAAATAAATGCCAAACAACAAAATTGTCCTTGTATATTTATTAAGAAAAAGAGTTTCCACAAAAGGATTGACCCTGAGCACCGCACAACTCACTGTCTGAGTCGATAAGAAACAAAGTCATTATTACTGACTTATGACAGAAATGGCCTTCAATGAAGTAGGTGGTTTCGCTACATATCATAGGGAGGGAAGGAACACCACATAACAGCTTATTGCAAAGAACAATTTGTACCAAAGAGGTATTTGAGACTCCCTGAAAAAGAAAGGTAATGTGAGGGGGAAAGTTCCATGACACTCACCTCTCCTGTTGCCAGCATGATAAAATTGTCGGCTGTTTTGGGAACAGTTTTCCCAAACACGCCGATGACAATTCTTCCTGCGTCTTCATCTCCGATTTTAATGTCGAAGAACACCTGGAAAAGATGGAAAGGTAAGAAGTCAGTTTATACTGCAGTGAGGAAGGAAATGGCTTTTCTACTTTTTTTATATAGTCTCATATCAAAATGGATGGCTTGACATTATTGTACAGGCAGACGAGGAGTTATCTTAGAGGCATTACAAACATCATAACATAATGTTCATCAATATCTACTATCCTCTTTTCTTTAATTGGGGAGTTTGACTGAAGCTTTATGAGTGTAATGAATTTCAGAACTTGTAGGGCTGCAACTTTAATTGTTTGCATTGTCGTTCAATTTGTCCATTAGTTAATTGATAAAACCATTTTCTCCGTCAGGTCAGACTATTGTGAGGAATGTCCATTGTGGATGGTGTCTTCAAATGTCTTCTATCAAACTTACAAGTCAAAACCCAAAATGTTGACAGAAGCAGCACATTTTAGAGGCCTGAAAGAAATGACTCTAATGAAAATCTGCATATCGCCAATTAACTGTCACTTTGTTGAATCGACTAATTGTTGAAGCTTTAATCCTCTGAAGCTCTTATAACCTAAACATCCCAAACTATTTCCTTTCCAATGCTCTTCTGCACACACAGACTATAATGTCTTTAAATCATGGCTCCTTCTTCAACAGACATGCATGTGTAATAGATTAGATTGGGCCTTGTGAGACTCTCAGATGGTTTCAGGTGTTGAGACAGAGGAGGTCAGATCTAGACGCTCACTGTAGACGTGGACGGAGCTGCTGCACCCACTGTAAAGACCTGCAGAGCCCCCAGGAGCTGCAGCCCCGTGTGTTCAACTGAGCTAACCCCTGTCGTTCATTTGGCTGGATTCCTCCTGCAGCACAGGCTAACCTGCTAATATGCGCTGATTACAATGTCAACGACAAAGTCTAATGGCAGAGGACCCTGGATGTTAGCAGCTACATGCTAACCAAGACAGTGACGTGGCTCTGAAGGCAGCTAGCATCCCTCGGTTAGCTGTGATTTCCCGGACCCCTTACCTTCGCCGTTACTTTGGGGCCTTTCTTCTTCTCGTCCGCGGACGACCCATTGGGGAAGGCAAGAAAAATGAGCGACCCCACGATGATCGTGACGGCGACGAGTAACTTCATCCTTCTCTCGCAGAGTCTAACCATCAACAAGAAGAGCAACGCGCGGCCCGAGAGGACGGCCTGAGTTTTCCTGTTAGCTTTATAAGAGCCGGGACACGGAGGAGGGGGGGGGGGCAGGAAGCGGGGCTGCTGATCCTGGGTGGAGGCTGAAGCCGCGGCCGCTCCTCCCTCTCGGCTTCCGTACAGCGAGCCGCTGATGTACAGAGCTCTGATTGGTGCACGTGCCCGCAGCGTCCAAGCCAATCGGCTGCAGCCGCGTGCCGGTGCCATGTATCCAGGTCTGACCAGGAAGTGACAGAGAAACTCTGAGCCGCTGGAATGCAGGCCCGGAGCGAGACTGCTCACACTGGGGGGGCCATTAGAAATCTGGGGTGGGCCCCTTTTCACACAATGGACATAGTGTTGAGAGTTTCTCCAGGTTTTAAAGAACGAGACATAATAGGGAATTCAACCAAGCTGGGGTATAATAACAATATAGGTATAATAATAATAGTAACAATAATAATAAAATATTTGTTGTATGTGTTTTTATGATGCTTCTAAATTGTCTGCCCATTATAAGAGTAGTTTTTCCTATAATGAATGTTATGAACATATATTTTATCAAAATGTCTGTTGGTAAAATTTGATATGATGGTCCTGGATCAGGGCTAGGTGATCCAGTGAGGAAGCTGTGAAGTTATAACACTGCAATTAAACACAACACTGAAGATTATTGTTAATGACACATGTGTCATTCATTTAAAATATATTTTTTTAAAACAAGAACAGCCATGTTTGCTTTAGTAGATGAACAAACTGAACATCTGGAGACTTTGTCTTGGGTGTCGTGTAGTCTGGTATGACGAGATGTCGCTTGTCACTGAGAAGATCAACAAAATAACAGTATTTACAACACTGAATGGAAGAAAACAGTTTGTAACATAATGGAAAGTAAATTAAATGAGGAGTTGTTGTCAGTAATGGTAGATTATGTGAGTAGGCATATTGTTCATCAAACAGTGGTAAAAAAAAATACACCATCAGCTGCCACCACAATCCAGAGTCCATTGTCAGGATCCACCATCAGCTGCCAACAAGGTTGATCTGCAAATGATAAAGCAAAGTCCATAAAAGCCCAACAACACATTTTTGCCCTGGAGCCACAAGTTAATCTGCCACGAAGTTACCCATGCATCCAGTCCTCTAGGTAGATGATTTAATTGTAAACCATGAAAAAGAAAATATCTGAGACATATGACTTAGCAGACTGCCAATCAAGTCATACTGTATAAATGCTTGGCCTCTGATCAGAACAAATATTTTGTGGAACCTTTTTCCCCACATTTGCAATGTTAGAGCTGCTGCATCAACAATACAAAATGTTCTCACAAAAAATTCCTGGGTCTCATGATTAATGCAAGGCTCAATAAAATGCTCTTAAAGTGTAATGTATTGGTGCATTAACATGAGCAAATTCTCAATCAATCAAATCACCGCAAGATATGCAAACATTGAACTGGGGCGTTTTGGGGCTCTTGAGGTTTAAAGATCCCGGGGCAGCTGCAGGGTTTGCCATAAGAAATGGTAAAATACTCAAAACTATTTCTCAGAGCAGAGAAAAAGTTTTGTTCAGCCAACAGTCTTAAAGATAATTCACTGTGCAATGATAGAAAACAGAAAAAAATGAGCAAATATTTACATTTAGGAAACTGGAATAAAAATGTTTGACAAAGTGTTTGACATTTTAAAATGGTCACTGATTGTTTTTTCAATCAAGAACTTCATTATTTAAATAATAATTTCAGCAATAACTACAAATATATTCCATATTCTGCAGCAACACAATCACAACGAGCCAGACTCGACTGTTTATACATATTTTAATGAGTACTACAAGTAAATGACACTTGTCGACAGTTATAATTGTTAAAAACATGAGACAAACTATGGAGTGAGTAAAGTTGAATAGATTGTACTTGCTAAAAATAAATGGGATGTGAGGGATGGGGAGGGTTAAGGTTACATTCACCTTTCCAGGCACACCTGCCACTTCGTACTAGTGCAAAGACTTTAATCCGCTGAATGCCATACATCTCTCTGTTGAATGCTTGCATTAAGACTCCATTATTATTGCATGCCTTCAGTGGCAATTTGAGGTATACAACACACAATGTTCTGACAGTTACATACTGTACATCTGACATGATGCAGGCGTTTAAGTACAGAAAACAGAAAAACGACCCATGTAACACATAATTTACTAATATGCTCAGATTTAAATCCGGAAAACTTTGTTACACTGGAAGCGTTTAAGATTTTCTAGCCAATCGTCTTACATTATCACATTTTTAGAGGTGAGGAAAAACAATACATGAAAAGAAAGAATCTTTACAAACAACAGTAACCCTGATATCATGTGACCTACACCACAATTTCAAGTTTTATTTCATCTTTATCTTACTGCCAACTGAATCTGAATGTAAACTGAGCTTTACTGCATAAAAGGAGGACCCTTATCAAAATAATATTTAAAGTTGGCATTAAAGCATGTTACATTTCAGTATATTATAAACGACTAAGAACATTGCATCAGAAATCTACAAACAACAGAGATGATAACTGTTGTCTGTGCTTTGTGGAGTTTCCAGAATTAAGCATCTTTAAAGTGGGCGCGTTTGGACCAAAAACTGAGAAAAGCTGTCTCAGTCACTAGTATTAGTTCATCCTCTCAGGAAAAGTAACAAAAAACATCAAGTATGAGTGGACAAGTCAGACACCCCTGGGAGAAGAACCGTTTCTATTTAACGTGGATGCACCAAAAGTTGACGAGATACAAAGAACATTGAGAATACCACTTAGATTCTACTGTACAGTAAGATGCTCTTCAGATTACAGTTCCATTACTTGAGTGTGTTTATATATGTATCTGAGGGATAACTCGTGACAATGAATTTGCTTGGCTCTGAAATAGAAATAAAAATTTGATCAATAACTTGATATTTTCTCAAGGCACAGCGTACTGAAGATATGCAGGTCAATGTAAATTAGGTGCGAGCTGACAAAACTCTTTGGAGTTTGTGAAGATGGCTTTTATCTGTGCCATGTGCAAAAAGTCCAGCCACCTCACAGCCCAGTCAGATCCAGTTCTTTTGGGTTCTGCCTCAGTCTCTACATCAGTCAGTGAGGGTTGGAGGAGGGAGGACAGAGGAGACAAAAGCAGACTGGAGGTGTCATCGGGCAGGATTTTAAATTGTCGGCATTCAGCACATTGGAAAGGACGACACTGAACCTGGCTCAGGACACAGAGGTTTGAACTTGTTCAGAAACATGATTCCAACCCAACAACTGCAGCTGCAGGGGGGAACGTCACTGGGTCTTCTCGGCACATCCCATCAACATTTTCCAGTCACATTTAACCAAACCTCAGAAGGGCTGCTGGGTTTTTAACTCTGAGTAAATTAGTCCCTCCGCTGAGATGGCATCCCCAAGCCCTACTGTCCGAAGTGGCTGTTTGCAGACCAGTACTGGTGTGAGGTGGAAAGTGACGTTTCCGCGACGCCACACCGTAACAGGCTCTGCTGGGTTCAGGGACAACTTCTCTCGCGGCTCAAAGTACGAGCTGTGAAACTCTAGCGGGGCTTTTAGCTCCACTTTGCCAATGTCAACCGACTGGAGTCCGCAGGCCTGACTGCTGGCCACTCGGGCTCCAGCCATCACTGCTGCTGCCTCATTCGCCCAGTATCCCTCCACTGTAGCCAGGATGTGGTAAGCCAGTGTGTGGAAGTGAATGCGAGTGAGGTCGGCCTCCGACAATGGGTCTGTGCGGCCTTGCTGCTCGAGGATCCAGAGGAGGATGTCGCTGACCTGCCCCACATCAGGGACACCTTTCCAGGCCCCCAAGTCTGCATGAGGCCCCTCGCTGGCCTGAGAGAGGAAGAGCAGCTCCTGCTCGTTGAGCCCGATAGAGCTGACAATGGGCAAAACCTGCTAACAGGAAACAGGGAAAAAACTTGAATTAATATACAGACCTCTTTAGGGTTAGTGAAATCTTTTCTGTGACAGGGACTCAGTGAACTGCTGTCCACATGTACCTCCTGCATGATGCTGTTCATGTAGTCTTTGTTGGTCATGCTTGCCAGCTCCAGGTGGATGGGAATATCTTTACGGATGTCAGCTATGGCCGACACAGCCTGGAAAGAGGAAGGAATTTGAGTCACTGCTGTATGACCATGCAGACATATTGTTCATAATAATAAAACATAACTGTTAACTCACAATGTTGATTATTAATCCAGTTTTTTAAAGCCTGTGTTACTACCAAGGCTGGTTACCATGATCACACTAATCTAATGTTGATGTTTTCATGCTATTGAAATGGACGATTAACGATAATATAAAATTATGTAAATAATGCTTTTCAATACAGAGGAGTAAATATGATCTAAGAGGTGTTTGAAGTAGTTTGATGCTCATAGAGCAAAAAAAAAAGCTAGAAAAGGAAGACACGTTTCTATTGTTGTGGTTAAATTGTAGAACAGTGTCAATATACATTTAATTTGACAAAACAATAAATTCATATTGGTTGTTGTTTAATGAGTTGCTTTCATAAAAAACATTTTACGAAGATATTTTTGAGGGTGAAGTTTTTCTTCCATCCCTTTAGAATGAAGGCAGGTGTCTAATCATTTACTTAAAACTGACTGTTTGTACTGTACTTGTTGTTTTACTTGTTGTATTATGTGTGCACATGATATAAAATACTAATTACTTCATTAATATTCACTACCATAGACTAGAAGAACATATGAATGATCCTTTATCTTTACTTTTCACAGAATTATCAAACATAAATAAAAAAACAGCTGCGATACAGTGATTAAAGTTTCATCTTTTGTGACTGGAACTCATAACGAAAATGACCCATTGTACCAATGTGCTTTCAAGTAAATGGGTCAAGGCAGCAGCTTTGTTGATGAAAATAAAATCAGCAGAGAAAACTGACCTCTTTCAGCCGCTCCTCCCAAAGCTCTTTCCCCTGACCCTCCATCATGTGGAGCCCTGACAGGACCACCAGTTCGGGCTGGAACTCCTCCAGACTCGCCACAAAGATCTCCAGTGAGCTCATCTCCCCGTTGGAAACGTCATGAGAGAAGATGAAGCGGTTGGCTTGAGGTGCCTGAGTTGGGCCCCACTTTTCACCTACAGACAGAGAATAAGACCAGACACAACTGTGGTATTACACACATTAACAGGGATCTAACAGGGATCAAGGTAAAAACAACAGATCCTGTAGGAGGTGCAGGGTGTTCTCTCTCTCTCTCTCTCTCTCTCTCTCTCTCTCTCTCTCTCTCTCTCTCTCTCTCTCTCTCTCTCTCTACCTGCTTTATATTCCAGGATGAGGTGAAATTCATCCATCTCCTGAAGAGAATCTGGTGGAACGACAATCTGCTCATCCAGCATCTCATGAAGTTTAGGACCGACCGGACCACATAACAAAACCTGGGGTGTGAAAAATATTGACACAACCACGATCACACACTCAACAAATCTAGTTCACTGGTATCGAACTGCAGCTCTGCAACTGAGCGGTCATGTAGTGGACTCATTTTATATTTGAATTGGTTTTGTATAACATGGGGTTTTTGACAGAAAATGTTGCTGTAGATTTTAAATTTTTTTTAAAAATACAATCATATTTTTGAAACCAGATATTCTGAATTTTGTTATAATACTGTTAACACGTGGCTGCAAAGGAGATTTTTAAAATCTCATTTAAACCTGTTCTCCTGTGATTTGCTTCACATTTTACCGAGCAGGGGATTTCTGCAGTACCGGAGACTGAGCCTCTCGCACCACATTTAAGATCTAACATCACATCACTCTATTGACTGGATATAACATTGCATTATTCTCAGGTTCATTATTTCTACAGTCCAATGGATTTCTGCAAAGAGAGGCACTCAAACATTACTCAGTATTCCTAAACTACCTGACGCTGGTTCAATTGGCCGTCTTAAATCAGTGATGGTTATTTAAATGGGCCACTAAAATCTTGAATAGTTCATTAATCTAGTTTAAGTGAGTTAAGAGTTTGTGACAGAAGTAGAATTATACCATCAGATCAGGGTAGGTGGCGAGCTTCTGACTAATGAGGGCAGCATTCCCTCCCACGTATAACTGAAAAAAGACAAAAGTAAAGTTTATCGGATATAGGATCATTTACAAAGTGATTAAATGAAATGAAAATAAATGTAATCTTTTGAGAAAGTTGAGGGAGTAAGGCCGTCTTGCCTTTGCACCGGGGTATTCTGCTGCTGCACGTGCGATCATCTGAAAGACCTCTTTATCGCTGAAGAAGCGCTCAGCGGCTGCTCCGTGCTCCATGTAGTGGATGAAGGCCTCCCTCAAGTCCTCTTTGGAGTGCAGAACTTCATGATCCAGGCCGGTGCCGGGGTCCACAGCCAGAGCCTGCAGTAATCCCACTCCAGAGACAACCACGTCCACACAGGCATTTACCCTGAACAGGGGAGGACACCATCACTAATTAGGAGTTATTAATGAGATAAACATTTATTAAATTTAGGCTGGAATTATGAATAAACCCCAAAATATAGAATACACTTATTTAAGATGAAGGTGAGGTTTTAAGATACAGGGAAATGAATCAAAATGTCACATTGTCTGCTTGTGTTTACCAGAGATTCTCCAGGTTCACCAATTTAAATTTAAGAACTTTTAAATATTATATAAGCCAGTAAGAATATTGATAATGATAATTATTTGTATACATTTACATGACATTTTTCTCATTTTTTTCCCAGCTGTAAGTCACAATACTTCCTAACAATACCCAGAATATAAAACACAGATGAGCAGCAAAAAGCAGTAAGTTAATAAAAACTATTTCTTTACATTTCTTTCCACATGACATTTGAGATTTTCCATTCAGTTACCTTTAACATCAAACACTTTCTGTGATGTATGAGTAAATGTATTGTGCAGCAGGCTAATCCCCTCTCGTAAATGTACCCTAGCTACATTATCTGATTCACTTTAAAAAGTTCTACATTTCTAGTTCTTTCTCCCTTTACTTTTCCAATAGGTAGACTCCAACTGTTCATCCCTCTGGTGGGCGGTCCTTCAGCTCCGGCCAATCATCATCTTCCACATATTTAAAAATGCTGATGTGCGTGTTGGCTGCTCTAAAGCAGCCTTAAGGCTATAGGTTATAGGTGTAGACAGTCATATCATTTACTGGAGCAGCTCCGTCTTGGACCACGCCCTCTGAGCTGGGACTGACTCTTGATAATAAATTCCTTCTGACTAGCAGAGCTGACTGCCTGCAGCCTCTCAACATGCCACAGTGTTCAGCAGAGTTGAAGGGCCCCTGACGTGGAAATGAATACCAACAGGTCTGATGCTAAAGAAAGATATTTCCTAGGCCCTGTTCAGACCTGGTATTAACATTCGTTCTGTGTGGGCAGTGTTAAGTTCATCCGGTATTTCACATTAATTCTCTATAGCAGTGGTCACCAACCTTTTCGAGCACAAGATCACTTTTTAATTCAGAACGTGGGCCGTGATATAACCCCCCGACACTTAGGAGGGTCATATTTATGATTTTTACAATTTCTGTTAAAGACTTAATGTACGAGCATAGACATAAACAAAGAAAGGCAGTTATGGAAGTTTTAACTGTTCAATGCACAATATTCACATTAATATCAATTCATATTTACAGCATCTGTTCAATGCACAATATTAAGATTCTCAGTTGAACAATATGTTCTGCAGAGTTCTGCTACTGCAGCACAATGTTTTTTACTAAGGCTTTGCCTTGAATATGGCCATAAATTTGACTATTTCCTTGTATAAAAGTAGTCCTGTGTACTCAAATAAATACCAGTACTATACAGTATGAAGCCGTGCATCTTCCGCTCCTGCGAATATATCACAATAAACTTTTTTTCAAAACAAAAAAATGGATTCGGTGAACAGAAACGCTGGTTTTATTAAACAGGATACAGAAAGTGTTGTTTTTGTGACATAAATTCATCAGTTAAACATTAAAACTCAGGTGAAAGATCATTATCTCTGTTTATTCTGCTGTGAACTGCAGTGGTATTCTGTTTTATTTATGTTTGTAGCATACCTTCATCAGATAAACTTTAAAACTCAGGGGAGGATCCTTTTCTCTGTTTATTCTGCTGTGAACCACACTGTTTATCTGTCTATAACACAAATGTATTTCCAACACTTCCCAAACCTGTTTCAAAGTAAAAGCACTCCAGAGTTTCACTTTCTAAATCGATTAATTTGATCTAACAGGACTTTGTTTGTTATCGACAGACTGCATGTCTTCCTTCTGTAGAATCCTGGTGTTTAGTACATAATCCCTCTGTATTAAAGGAAATGCAGGAGTTAAACCAGCAGCTCTGCTGCCAGTAGTGGACACGCTGCCCGTGTGAACAACAGCAAACCGACACAGCTGGTCTGTGGAGCAATATCAGCCACTGAGTCCAGAGAGTGTTCGGGGATCGACAGTGAAGACTGTCAAGATCTAGACTGTGGCAGCCCGCCATTTTCTAATTTGTCCCGCCACAGTTTCATAATGGATCAAAACATTGATCATACTTCACATTATAATATAGGAGATCTCTAACTTGGTGTGGAGCTCTACTTCCATCACTATATGCTGTGTGCTGTCACTCTACCATGAGCTACCACATGCTTGCACTATGGTCCATAAACATTTTCATCGTGCAGTCAGTGACCTCATTGTTTCAGCTGTACTTGTGGCATGCAATGTAGTTGTTTCTCTCACTATAGAGTTTATTTTTCACTGTTTAGTCTGTGAACCTGTCACTCAGGATCTGTTGTGTGTGAGAGTGATCTCTCTCTGCATGCATGTGCACCTGTTGTATGGAAAAAGTCTGATAACACCTAGCATTAAATTCATCCTGAAGTGTCTCCTGTGCAGACTTGTGAGTGGACCTCACTTCCTATGACCTGCCTCCTGGACCACCTTTGAATGTGGCTTGAGTGATTAGCTCTTAGGGTGCATTGATGATGCATGTACTTCCTGCTACCACTTGTGATGGGATGACTCAGGATGGATGTTAATATCAGGTCTAAACAGGATCTGCGTAAACATTTTGTTCGGTAACTCACCCTACGGCCACTTTGCTCCACTGGCGTGTTGGTAAAGTAATGAGCGCTTCCCAGGCAGCAGAGATCACCTGCTCCCCGCTCTTCTGGCTGCTCAGATTGTGAGATGATGACCAAAAAACTGGCAGGTTGATGTACTGCAAAATCTGCTCTGGCAGCTCCGGGCTGCCTTGGTAGAAATATCCAGCAGCTAATGCCAGCAGGACCACTGCTGAAGCCTTCCTCCACATGATGCTCCCACACACTCCTGCAAAAGAGGAAATCTCTCATTTCTCTCTCATATTCACCATTAGAATTAAAAACAGTTAAATGCCTGTCTGTAAAACTGGCTCCAAAATTTGCATTCACAACAACAGAGACATCTTCAGAGTATATAAGTGAGGGATAACGCACTGTGCAGGAGGCAGTAAATAAGAGACATTATCTGGGGTAACTCTGGAGAAAGTTCGGAGCCTCTCACTCAAACATCTGCTTTCTCACACGCAGCCCCTCTGAAGAATGTCAGGAGATTCTGCAGAGTTCATTGCATGTCTGAAAGCAGCTCCAAGACAGAACTAGCAAGTGTCATAAAGAATTTACTTTTACTGCTTGTCCATCAATCTCACGTTGAGACCTCACAAGTCATCTGGTTGAGATCTACTATGGTTCCTAAAGTTAGCACTGAAATGTTAAAGCTACACATTTGTATCCTTTTTAATGTTGGTTTCTATGTTATTGGATACAGTTCACCAATTGGATGTGATTGAATTCTCTTCATATATTTTTGCAATATGTAAAGCACTTTTAATATATTTAGTATGTTACATATATACATTCACAATTGTTTTAGTTTACTGCACTTAAATGATTTTAAAATGGTTGTGGCTTCTTTAGTTTATATTTGCACATAAAATCAGAGGTTGCCAAACCTGGGGTCTGCACCACAACGACGGGTCACAGGATACATCTGACGGGTCATGAGATTAAAAATACATGCCTGCCATGTTAAATGGTTGGTTTTAAGTGAATTGCTGGGAATATTTTATCTTTCTAAGCACATAAGAGGTATTCAAAATAGCTCACTCAGATATATGCATCAGAGAAGACTTTGCTTTGATTTGACAAACAAAGGAATTGAGCTTTATTCCGCACTCTAACACATCTACAACTATTTGGCATCAACAGCATGAATCCATGGACCCAACCTGCTTTAACTCAACAGCGGGTGGTGGTGTAAAGTGTGGGGAGGAATTTCTTGGCACAGCTTGGGCCCTTAAAGGAATTGTTCACCCTAAAAATGAAAATCCACTCATCATCTCACCACTATGCCGATGGAGGGTTGTGTGAAGTGTTTGAGTCCAAAAAACACTTTAAGAGTTTCAGTGGTAAACAGTATTGCAGCTGTGGACTCAAACACTTCACCCACCCTTCCATCTGCAAAGCGGTGAGATGATGAGTGAATTTTCATTTTTTCGGTGAACTATCCCTGTAACACCCATCAATCATTGGAATACAGCCTATGAATATTATTGTTGGCCAAGTCCACAATTAACTCATCATTTAATGGCTTCCCCGATTGGGATAAAGCAACATGCAAGAAGAACTGAAAGTGTTTTGAGAGTGAGGCAGGCCTCACCCAGTGGAATCTTTGTGTTCCTGCTCAAGTGTTTGCAAGTTACCTTTACAGTTCAATGTATCCAGCACATGAGCCACTCCCCCTGCAGATAATCCTGTTTTAATTCTGTCTTTAACTCTGTCGGTGATCTCCACATCTACACCTGCACTGACAGACAGATCCCCTTCACTGAGCCCATGAGGGAGACTGTCACAACAGATTGAGGAACTTAACTTTAAATCAGAGCTGCAGAGTAGCAGCCCTGCAGAGCCTGACATTGAGAGAAGATATAAAAAAAACATTGAATAAGCATGAGCTGTTAATGAGTCAGAAACACGATGAAAGCAAAGGGACACAGCAGCAGTGGGACTTAATGTCAACGCTGCAGGAGTGGAGAAACAAGCCTGATCCACTCACAGTGCTACAGCTTAGTTCCTGCTAACGTGGACACTCACTCAGTCACTTAGCTCACATGCTAACACCAGCACCCAGCGTGCATCTGTGGCTTCAGGTAATCGAAACTAATCTGACAGGAGTTTTAGGCAGATCGGTTTAGCCATCTAATGCAGAGGAGGGCTGTTTCAGAGATTACACCTCCGCTTCTTTCACGGCGGCTGCTACAAACCCAGAGGCTCCACAGTTGCTTGTTAGCGGGACGTACCGACAAAGTGGCCGCGGGCTTCAGGTTCGTCCGGGAGGAAGAAGAAGAAGAAGAGAGTCCGGCGACACTTCACACACACGGCATTAGTTTAGTGGAGGTGCTGGGAGGAGGAGAAGAGGAGCTGCTGGGAGTCAGCGAGCTGAGGCTGTGCAAGTCATTGAAGAGCTGAACACACATACACACACACACACACAGAGGGAGAACCACACCGGCTTCCGTCCACCGCCCCGCGCATGCGCACCACACCTGCTCATAGATGAATCCGAGTTTTTTTCCCAACTTTATTTAGAACATTCTGTACAAAATGATTCAGAACTACAGGCCTAAATAAACAATACCTTAATCAATTACAATACATCGATCTAAATAAAATAATTAACTAAATATTCTTAAATGCTTAGTAATAACAAACATATCTCCACACACACTGAGTCACAGATCCTCTGTCTATTGAGAATCACTTGTCAGGCTCCACTGACACACTGAAATACAACACAGTACTACACATACTAGTCAGGAAAAGAAGTCAATATGTTCTGCTGTTATATTAGCAGATATAACTGTCATTTTTCAC
Organism: Paralichthys olivaceus; assembly: GCF_024713975.1. Classification (NCBI taxonomy): domain Eukaryota; kingdom Metazoa; phylum Chordata; class Actinopteri; order Pleuronectiformes; family Paralichthyidae; genus Paralichthys; species Paralichthys olivaceus. Next base: position 20,871,408 of record NC_091099.1, read on the forward strand.
TGGTCAGAAGAAGAGGGTATGTCCTTCTGTGAAAAAGGCCTGTTTATCCCCTCCACCCCGAGTTTATTGAGGGGATAAACCCATCTTACAAGAATAGTTTAGATAATACACTTTTTTTTATCAGTAGAGCGGTCCCCTTATGAAACCACATTTTAATTCACTAGAAATGCAGTTTTTTTTGGATCTGCACCACCTGACAGTCATAATTATCAGTCCCCAAAACAGTCATGATTTTTTTTTTATCAATTTCTACGAATAATTCTGAAAAATGAACGAAAATGGCCAAACAAAATATCTCACATGATCCTGGATCGACCCCCTGTTACAGATCAGCACCAAAATCTAGTGGGTTCATCCTTACTCATAAACACACATTGAATGCAGACATACATAACCTCCTTGGTGGAGTTAATAGTACAATTGTTTTAAAAGATACAATATGTGCACAAAGATAAGATAAGACTTTATTGTCATTGTCACTTTGAAAGTTACAACGAAATTAAAAGGTGCTTGACTCATTTAAAGTTAAAACAAAAACAAAAACCAACAAAGTATAAAAAGAAGTATTAAGATAGTAAAAGTAAACAGTAAAAGTAAGAATGTACAGTATTGACACTGGTATTTACAAGAATTGCACAGGTATTTACAGAAATTGCAAAAATTGCACTGGTAGTGGTAAATATTGCACTGGTGGAATAGTATAAACAGAATAGAATATAGACAGACAGAGTTGTATTGATGTAAACAGAATTGTATTGGTAATAAATATATATGTATATACACAGATTGCACATTAGGGGGTAGGGCCAAGAACATTTTTTTTTATTGCACCTTTTAGTTCAAGGCCATGATTGCATTGGGTTAAAAACTGTTTTTAGGCGATTTGTCCTGGTTTTCATTGCTCTGTGTCTCCTGCCTGATGGCAAGAGCTGGAAGAGACAATGACCGGGGTGTGAAGAGTCTTTTGAGATGTCCATTGCCATCCTGCGGCATCTGTAAATCTGCTCCAGGGTGGGGAGGGAGCAGCCTATTGTTTTCTCTGCTGCCCTAACGACCCTGTGGAGCACCTTCTTCTCTGAGGATGTGCTACTGAGGTACCATACACACAGTTCTTAAGTGAGCACACTCTCTATGGAGCAGTGATAAGAGGCCAGGAGCAAATCTTGGGGGAGACAGTTCTTCCTGAGGATTCTCAGAAAGTACAGTTTCTGCTGCGCCTTCTTCAGCAGCTCCTTGGTGTTGGTACTCCAGGTAAGGTCGTTCTCCAACTCCATGCCGAGAAACCTGAACAGCGGGACCCTCTCCACACAGGCCCTGCTGATGATGAGTGGCTGGATGTCAGTTTTGTTTTATTCTAAAGTCAATAACCAGCTCCTTTGTTTTGGGTGTGTTGAGGAGCAGATTGTGGACTTTGCACCACTCTGACAGCCGCTCCACCTCGTCCCTATATGCCAGCTCACCCTTCTCGCCCAAGATGAGTCCGACCACGGTCGTGTCATCTGCAAACTTCACGATCTTGTTGCTGAAGTTGGTAGAGACACAGTCATACGCGTAGAGGGTGTAGAGGAGTGGGCTAAGCACACAACCTTGTGGCGAGCCGGTGTTCAGGCTGAGAGCAGTGGAGGTGTGGGAACCCAGTCTGACCCTCTGATAGAAAGGTCCACCAGCTTGGACACCAGTCGTTGTGGGAGGATGGTGTTAAACACTGAGCTGAAGTCCACAAAGAGCATTCTGACGTAACTCCCCTGCTGCTCCAAGTGGGTCAGTGCGGCGTGAAGTGCTGTAGATACAGCGTCCTCCGTGGACCTCTTTGCTTTGTAAGCAAATTGAAGAGGGTCCAGCTCAGCAGGCAGGTAGGCAAGGATATGACTCTGCACCAGTTTCTCAAAGCACTCCATGATGACAGGTGTAAGTGCCACTGGACGGTAGTCATCACACAAAGAGAACACACTTTTATCTTGTTATTAGAGCTGATCACTTGGACTAACAAGTGAATGAAATACTGTCATTACAGTCATTTCTCTGAAGCAAGAATAACAGTAATGGTTATAGCTTCTCAGTGTGAGGATCTGATGTAAATTGAATATTTTTTTTGAGCCTTGGTTTTGGACCAAGGCTCAGACCTAACAAGAAATGTGTTGATGTGATGGCCATTTTTAAAATTGTATTATTGTTTTATGGACCAAATTATTTGTTGATCAGTGAAGAAAATAATACTTAATTTTGCTCTATGTATCTCTTCTGAGAGAACATGTCCAACCTGGACTTAAAATGAACCAAACAGGAGGTAAATCCCACCAGTAAACCACAGTCAAATTACTTAATTAAAGACTCAAACTATTTCTTCCTGCCTTGTCCCTTCAAGCACATGTGCTCTCATGTTCCGCCTGAACTACTTGTTGCTACTTGTTGCTGTAAACTATTTCACCTGGGGCGAGGATAAGAAGGGCAGCTGTGGGAAACACTGACATGCCACCCCCACCCCCCACACACACACAATTCAATTATTCACGCTGAATTGACATGTTATAACAAAGGTTTTCTCAGAACCCTTAGCTTCTTACTTAATGGATTTGCTATTTTCTGCCATGGATTTGGCGGGTTTTAATTTCTCTCATGGAAGAATGTTCTCTTGTTCGACAGCTCAGGTTTATGTAGAGAAGACACAGGCTGAGAATGTGTTTGATTCTTTATTATAGATTAAACATAAATAAAATGATTTTCTTAAAACGTACTTTCCCGATCCCAACTCCATAAAACCCATGATTACACGTTAAGACAGATGGAGTGTGACCTAACACCTAACAGCCTCACTCAATGCAACCTTTTTTTTTTTCCCCACCACACCCTGCTCCTATATTTGAATATTAAAAAAACAATGTTGAAAAAAAAGGTTAAAAAAAGGTAACTGTGCCCCATAAACTTCAATTCAGAACTTTATGTTAAAATGAAATTCACATTTGTACAGTATCACTAAGATACACACAAGACTACTAGTATGAATTTCAATAATCATCCTCATCCTGTTTTCTTATTGCTTCGCAACCTGATTAAAATCAGTTTGTGTGTGATCTTCATAGCTAAACACACACACACACACACACACACACACACACACACACTGCAAGTCTGATTTCTTCAGCCCAGTTTTCAAGACGCATTCTGGTTGTCCTCTTAAATATGCGATCCCCAAACAGCTGAAACACAATGGGTTGAGCATCACAACAACAAAGGCTGGGTGATGGCTTTCAGTTCCACTGGAGCCAAAGAAAACTGGTCCTGCTGGTTGTAAACAGAGGCCTCTTCATTTATCTGTTTCCTGAACTGCAATGTTACAGTAATGATCTCAGGCCTCTATGGAAGCAGTAGAGTCAGGCTCAGCGAAAGTGGGGGCAGTGAAGCTGACCCGGACATCCCGTGGGTAAAAACCACGAAGAACTCCATCACCAACAATGTCTGGAAGATCTGCAAGACAGAGCTTTATACTGTGTGGACAAGGACATTCCCAGAAGTACACATTTAATCGCCGTCTCTCAGTGTTAATATGTTTGATAATGACTCCTAACTCAAAATGGTGTCAAGTCTTACCTGATGTGCGGTCAGAGATATAAGGATCCTCAAAAAAACCCAACACTCGCTGATATGGTAATGAATAACTAAGGAGACAAAATATTTTAGATTATACTCCAGTAACTGTAAAGTTATGTATATTAATATTAACTTTTATCCTATAAGTACTATTACCACACAATTAGAGAGAAGTTGTAAATACATATAAATATTTTACCTGTAATTTCGACCGTCCAGATCATCAAGTGATCTGAAATTAGAGCAAATAATTAAATAATTAGACCTTTTCGTGAGGAAGACTTCAGTAAAAAGGTAATTAGTTCACGTCTCTAAAAGGCAGATTATAGATGCTTCTCTATGATAAATGATACAGAGACATTTGTTAAGAAAGAGGAAAATACAACTTGCCAAGATGCAGAAAGCTACTGTACATTTCTCTTCATAATTTGTGTTATTTCCTGTACACACACATATACAGTATATATATATTCAATACAGCACTATGGAGACATGTAGCCAAAACAGAAGCAATGATTTAAAACTCTAAGACTTAATTATCAAGATCAGTTTCTACGTCTAATTCTGAAAAAGAAAAATGTTTGGAAGCCACTTGAAGACACTCATAGGACACACATTTACCACTAAAAGTCTAGATCTTCTTCTCCTGCTCTTTAGCTATTTTAAAGGATATTGTGGGTTAGAGCCGGTGCTGCTGCTCTGCATGACTGTGAGAAATGTTTTGGAGGTTTTATTATGATGCTGCATTGCCCTCAATCCAAAAATAGAGGATTTAAACATAGAACGGTGTCCAACACCTCTGGGCAAAGACAGAGGAGTCGGAAGTGAAGGACTTACTCCATACTGCTGATCTTGTTTCCTGTATGAAAGTGTCGGACGTGGAGGAAGTCCAGCAGCACCTGTGGCACGTCTTCATTTTGATAGATGATGTCCTGAGAGAATGAGACAAATATATAAAGGAGTAAAAATATAGTTTTCTATATGAAGGTGAAAGTATGAAAGCTGAACTTGTCTTCTCAAAGGTTTCTTCTGAATAAATATTATCAGTGAGCGATGGTTCTTACTGATGAGAGTCAAATATGAAAAAATATTAAATTGGTACACGAACATTCAGTGGTTGGTAAAGTTCAACATTTTGATTGATGATATGAAATGCCACAACATTTGACCTCTGAGCTCAGCCAAAAGCTTGAGCTCCTTTTAAAATAAAAAAATAAAGAAATCAGGAAATTAGTTGACGTTAAAGTGCATAACTGTTCTTCTAGGAATTCCTCAGTAGATATTCTTAAACAATTAAATTGAAACAGAAAATGTGCAAATGATTTTATTTTACAGGTCGGTCTGTGGACAGTCTGTTTGTAAGTATAACTGATGTGTCTCAGAACAATTCTATAACTTTTTTTGTCAATCATTATATTAAAAGATAAAACTGAGGATGTGCTACTGCCCTCCTTTCCAGGCATGTAGGAGAAACTAGAGTCCTTGAAGTAAAGAAATAACTGTTTGTGCGGCCCTCTCTGGAGCCAGTGTGAGGTTTGTCCATTCACCAAAAGGAAATGTCCTGTTACCTTGAATATATAAGGTTTAGTTATTTATTTACATTTTCATAAAGAATTGATACATATCTTTAAATGAGGTCAAAACCACTGTCAGCAACATAATATCACAAAGCCTCAGCAGTTCAGAAGCTCCTTGTGCCTAAAGGAGATCCCACCTGACTGCATGGACACGTGGATGTTTACCTGGACATAATCTTCCAGCTCCTGCATCCTCTGCTCGGGAGGTTTGGTCCTCAGGTGAGGGTTCCTCTTGCTCGGGAAGTCCGGAGTCTGAATGATCTTCTTGAGCTGCAGAAAACCACGAGTACAAGAACCTTCAAATGGTTGAAATGACTAAATTACTTTATAATTTACTTTTCCATTTTCCATGTTGTCCCAGACCCTTGTAATATTTTTTTTTTACATTTTATCCCAAAACACTTTGCGTCTCTTACCTAAAACAATAGAGTTATTTACTTTAAATTCCAAGCATGGTGGTTGCAATGTTTGGGGAAGGAATATGAACATCATTCTGATCACTCAGAGGTAAAATGAAGCTTCCACATGATTTTTAATCCACTAAATCCATGTAAACGTTGCTCTTTTATGTGACATCTAACAGAATGACATGCTGTGCTACATACATTAGAAACACTGTACTAACTGTTGCATGTACGTACTTTTCTGTGCAGAGTCTGGAATTCGCTGCTTCTTCTGAGCACATAATGTTTCCTCTCATTAAACAAGACTTCCACTCTGAAGCGCTGCAAACAGGAGACAGAAAATGAAAACATTAACAATCTCTGAAGACAATATTGGACACTTAAGTCAAGAGGTTAAGTCCTTTCAACAGGTTTCTTTGATTTGGTCTAATATTATTCAAAGTGCAATAACCAATGAGGAATTATAACGATCTCAACTAAACCATCTCTATTTAAACATAACATTAAAAAGTTTGTTTCTCAGTTTACTATGTAATGAAGGGAATTTAAAATAAGGTTTTAAGAATAAGGACTTATTCAAAAAAATAGTTCATTATCATTACAGTCATATTTTGATTCTCATTATTAACTGTTTTATTATGTTATTCTTTGCATCATAAAAACATAATGTCTCCAGCAGGAGGAGACACAGAGCTTTAGATTCGGTTCGTTTTAAACAGGAAGGACACAATCAGATCACACCACACAGTTCCACTGGAGCCAAACAAAACTGGTCCTGCTGGTTATAAACAGAGGCCTATTCATTTATCTGCCTCCTGTACTGCAATGTTACAGTAATAATCTCAGGCCTCTATGGAAGCAGTAGAGTCAGGCTCAGTGAAAGTGGGGGCACATTTACTAAATATTAAATTCATCTCATCAAACTGTATCTATGCCAAGATGTCTCCTACTTTCTGATTTGTCACAAAAAACTGCTTCTTTCGTTGAAAACATTATAATCTTAAGATTTCAATTAGAATCAGATTGGTAAGGTCTACTTCATACACAGGGGCTTCAGAGTCCAGGGTTTTTTTAACTGACCTGAGATATTGGAGATAAAACAATTTTTTTTTAAGTTAAAGCTTTGTCTGAAATATTTATTGTAGTGAACTGTATGACTTTTATATATCAATCTGAAAAAACTCCCTTAATTCATCGTAATTATTCTAAAGCAGACACTTAAGGTTTATGTAATTTAACGTGTTGAATTGTGAAATTAAAGAGACGTCTCTCTCTCATTTACACTCTTCAGGCCACTGCAGTGTTGAGAACATCAGGTACATGTTTCCTGCTGTCCTCTGTGGGACGTAAAAAACATAACAGTATGTAAAAAACATCATTACAATGTTCTTCAGTCATTCATAAAATAACTGATAATCTGTGATACAATCAGTTGAGAGCTTTTTATAATCTGAAACATTTAAATTTATTAAATTACTCCTAATAATACTTTTGAGTAACATTTGCACTACAACCCATGTGGAGGAGTATTTCACAGTGTGGAAGAAATATTTTTCGGGTAATTCTCTGCACATATAAACTATACATTTATAGTTAACTATACGTTAACACTCCAGCTCTGAGGTCAACAAACATTATCGATGATGTTTATTTAGCTCCTCAAATATTTAAGAACATTAACTGAACATGGCATCTCTGTATAAGCAGAGGGTTGGGGTTTAAAAGACCTTTTCACAGCAGAACATCTTGACTTTTATTAATTTTACTCAGGACTAGTATCTGCTCCTTTGTGTGAGGAGGAACAGGAAGAATGACCCCGAGCAGGTTACTGGTGTGCATGTTTCTGACCAGACTGTCAGAAACAGACTCCTTGGCATGAGGGCCTAACATCCTCTAGTGGGACCTGTGCTCACAGCCCAGCACTGTGCTGCTCGATCTGCATTCACCAGAGAACACCACAATTGGCAGGTCTGCCACTGGCGCCCAAATTTCTTCACAGATGAGAGCAGGTTCACACTGAGCACATGTGACAGGCGTGAAAGAGTCTGGAGAAGCTGCGGTGAACATTATGCTGTAACATCATCCAGCATGAGCGGTTTGGCAGTGGGGCAGTGATGGTCTGGGGAGGCGTATCCTTGGAGGGTCGCACAGACCTCCATGTCATAGCCAGCAGTTCCCTGACTGCTGTTAGTTACTGGGATGAAATCCTCAGAGCGATTGTCAGACCCTTACGCTGGTGCAGTGGGCCCTCCTGGTACAGGACAATGTCTGATCTCATGTGGCCAGAGAGATTAGGCAGTTCCTTGATGACAAAGGCGTTGATGCCATTGACTGTCCCTCACATTCCCCCTGACCTAAATCCAATTGAGCACCTATGGGGCATTTTGTATCGGTGTATCTGACGCCACCAAGTACTGCCAGACACTGTGCAGGGGCTCACTGATGCCCTGATCCAGGTCTGGGAGGAGATCCCCCAGGACACCATGAGCCGACTCATCAGGAGCATGCCCCGATGTTGCATACAGGGCATAAAGGCACGTGGCGCCATACACAGGACTGGGTAACATTATGAGTTGCTGTGATAAAGGTCACACAATGGATGAGCCTCTGATTTCAATTTTTTACTTGGATTTCTGGTGTGGTTTTGAATTCAGCCCTCAATGGGTTCACAACAAATTATACAATATACACCAGTAAAGATTTTCAACTTGAATAATTCATTCATCAAGATCTGATGTGTGATTTAAGTGTTTTTTTGCAGTGTAGAAAAGTCACAGGTCTGAACATTAATTAATAAACATTATTAATTAACATTATTAGCTCTGTTGTATTCAAGTGTCTCACAATAAAAGGAGCCTGAAAGTGAAGCTGCATTTAGTTCACTATTTAAACCTGTTTACCTCTTTTTATCCTGCTGTCACATGTCAAATGATCCATTTGGGTGCAATTTGGTGCAGATCCACATAAAAATCTGGATCTAGTGAATGAAGAGGTGGTTTCATAAGGAGACTGTTGGGCCTTGGTATGAACTCTACTGAGTGACATTCTAGTTCACTCATGTTGCATCTCTAACACACATCTGTAAAATGATCTGGTAATAAAATAGTAGGTCCATACAAAATAATAATTTAATCTAATTCTATTTACCTCTAAATCACAACATACATGATCTCAAGACAGACATTAGCGACTGTGGAGAGAAAAAGCTCCTTTTAACAGGAACATTCCTCTGGCAGAACCAGAATCAATGTGGGCCTGCACCATCAGCCTGGAATGGTTGGGGTGAGGGGAGCAAAATGGGTGAGGGGATTGCATGGGTGTAAAAGAGGGGAGGGAAAAGAGAGAGACCAGGAAATGATATTTAAGCTCTGCTTGTTGTACTGAAAATAATAACCGTGATACTTGAACACAAAATTATGTGAAGGAGCCTTATTTTACTTTGCACACTTTCATTTTGCTCCTGCACCTTTTACATCAGCAGAATCCTGAGTGTAAAACATGAGGCAACTTTTAAATGTGTGGTGGCTGCTACTATTAGTGAATATAACAACACATTGTAACAAATAACAATACATGTTTATGTCATGGCACCTTTCTAGACACCTACATACATAAACACAACTGGTTAAAGTCAAACCAAGCTTTAAAACCAAGCTTTAAAACCAGACACAAACAACTGTCGATGATAACACACGTCACACAGTAAAGGTGGAAATCTGACTGAGTGAGGATAGAGTCTGTGTTTGCTGAGGTGAGAATCATCTGAATACAGTTTTCACACTTGATTCCATTTCATGTAACCTTTGTTAAAGCAAAGTCAGATTTGATAGTGTTGGAAACTTTACAGGATCCGACTACTTCCTGAAGCTCAGTAGAGAAATCAGAGCTGAGGGGACTTTCACTCCTCCAGCAGGTAACCTGGCTCACCTGGCGGCTCGGCTCGCCTCCAACTACACACACTGTACACACACTGCACACACACTACACACACAGATTACACTACACTGTGTGGATTTAACCAGCGAACACACACACGTGCGAGCATTCAACATGTCACTGTTTGTTTTAAGCATCCTGTGGAAAGAGATTCAACCTGACGACTTTCTGACGCGTCCTCACCTTCTTGGTCTTTCCCGACTCATCCACTTCCTTTTCCATCGATGGTATCGACACTTCGATCATCGGGAAATCTTCCACATACACCATCGGACTCGATCAGCTTTATTCTCCGATTGTCTACTGACGAGCACGAGCCGAGAGTTTGACCCAAGTCCGAGAACTGGAGAGGAACAAACAGACCGTGTCGACAGTTCAGTCGTCTGTTGTGTCTCTGGTCTGTTCCCTCCTGAGCTCCACCTCCTCACTAATTGGACAAACCCCACAGACAGACAGACAGCATCAGCGAGACAGACAGACAGACAGACAGTATCAGAGAGACAGACAGACAGACAGCATCAGAGAGACAGACAGACAGACAGCATCAGAGAGACAGACAGACAGACAGCATCAGAGAGACAGACAGACAGACAGCATCAGAGAGACAGACAGACAGACAGCATCAGAGAGACAGACAAACAGACAGCATCAGAGAGACAGACAAACAGACAGCATCAGAGAGACAGACAAACAGACAGCATCAGAGAGACAGACAAACAGACAGCATCAGAGAGACAAACAGACAGACAGCATCAGAGAGACAGACAGATAGACAGCATCAGAGAGAGACAGACAGACAGCATCAGAGACAGACAGACAGCACCAGAGAGGGACAGACAGACAGACAGACAGACAAACAGCATCAGAGAGGAACAGACAGACAGACAGCACCAGAGACAGACAGACAGACAGACAGACAGCATCAGAGAGGGAGACACCATAAACTGCAGTCCAAAGGTTAGAAAAAGACAGTTGCCAGCAGAGAGCAGGGTTTGCAGCTGTGACAGGTGGAGAGCAGGTCGTCTCAGTCTGATGAGCTCATGTCACTGGTGGTTTCAACTCAATTCGATTTTTTTTAAACATAAATGATGTTAAGGCACTTTATCTAACAAAGTCAAGACCTGACAATATTATAGAGAAACCCGACAGTTCCCACAACAAACAAACCAGAGGACAGAAAACCCATACAGAGCCCCTGAAGTCGAAGACAACAGGATATAGTGGGTTGTGCACACAGAGTTAATATCTGCATAGTAAAAACACGACTGGCCGTTGCTTTGATGACACTATGTTCCATTTATTGCGTTTGTTGATTTCTCAAGTTTTATTATGATTGAAACACAGTCCTTCCTTTGGCTGAGCCTGTTTTCCTTCAGTACGCTCAGCATTCCTTACAACCTCGTGTCTGTGTGCAAGAGCAACAAGAATTTCATTGTGTGACATTCCCGGTTGAAAATAAAACTTGATTAGCTGAGTTATTCCATGGTACAAATGTGGTGGTTGTGTACGTCTGAGTGGTGCCCAGTATCTTTTGGGCACAAGATAGTAACTTGTTCCCACTAGATAATAACTTCAGGGGCTCTGCAAAACCCTCCCTCGTAATCTGGAGGAAACCTTTAGCTGAACCAGACTCAGTGTGGACGGCAGACCTAAGACTGGTGGGACTGAACGGAGACAAATGTGGGAGGGGTGGGTGGGCAACAGGGGGGAGAAGACAGACAGAGAGCATCCACATGAACACTGAGGTAAGGAGGCCACTGTCAGATGTTTATTTTATTTTTTATTTTATCAGGTTTTTTTCAGGTTTTTCAATTCTATGATGGTCATTATGATGACTTTTAACCATACAGGGCTGTTTTTAGGATTTTACAAATAAAAAGTGACTCCTCTGAACATTTGGAAGAATTTTGTTAATTACATTTTCACAAGTTCAGGAGCTCAGGAGACAGGGATTAAACCAACCTCCAGGTAAGTGGACGATTCGCTCTACCTCCTGAACCAAAGCCGCCCCTAACTTACAGCGTGATGCTTTCCTGTAGCTTTGTTTTGGTCTCTACCAAAAAACACTGACATATTCCAGAGGTGCTGTATGTGAGAACTCCAGTGCTCCAGAGATTTTATGGAACTTTTCCAAACAGTGCCCCCTGTAAAATGTCCAACTGTGAATACAGCAGCAAAATTTGCAGAAAGAATTGCAGCGAGCGTGTGGGGTGTTGATGAAGTTTCGAACACATGCAGAACTTAATCCTAATATCACAGGATGAAATTGAGGTGTCATACATGTAGACATATTGGTCTCAAAGCAACCAACAGACAGGGGTGAAAACATGGGATAAAAACTCAAGGTTCTGCAATTATTACTTGTCTACTAATATCAGTTCCTAAAAGCCATGTATTTATATTAGTGTAGCCTGTCAGATGAGTCAATTGAGTAAAAAGTGACTAAACTCAAGGCCAGTGGGTCTCAAACATGTCACTTTCAAATCCAGGTTCACTTTCCACTGCACTGAAAACTCAAAGTAAAACAACAAATATCACTGGGTAAAAAAAACGGATGTCAACCCAGACACACAACTAGAAACTGTCCTCGCTTCCTCTCAGAACCACTGAGTCAGAGAAGGAACACATAATCAGAGTGCTTCACTGAAGAACAATGCCCTGCTATTTCCTCTTTCGCTCCTCACATCCCATGTACACATGATTTTCCACACGGTGATAACACCAGAATCACATGCTCCGTCTGTGACCTGTCATCATGGGATTCACATCGTCCCTCTGGCCTGTTTGTTGCTCGGCACAGAGGAGCTTACTTCAGCAACTTTAACACGAGGAAATGTGACCTGAAACAGTCATAGATCACAGCGGGGGTGAAAATACAACAGTGAACAGCCTGCTTGTTACGTCATCGCCATGTTTTACTACAGCTCATGAGAATCCTTCACTCAGTCAGCAGATACAGGCCTTACACATTAACAAGAAGGAAGTTAGTCCTGGTTGTGTGGCTGGAACACAAGTCACATGAACACAAACAAAAATCTATTCCAAGCTGCTGGTTGACTTTTTTTTACAAGATCTTTCCTATTTTTATGAATAATGTTTATTTTTAAGGGACAGTGCATATTAATAACAATACTGTCAATATGGCAGAGTTAGCCAAAAGTTAGCCAATTATAAGTGGTGTGTTTAGAACTGTTATCATGATGCCGACAGTATCAACGAAATAAAAGCAAAAAAAAAGTAAATAAATAAATATGAATTACTGCCACACAGAGAGACTGGCAAGCAAAAGAGTTAATGAGCAGGAGATATTGTATTAATATGTATATGTAAGCAGAAAACAAACTTGTGCAGCAAAGGAAGCAAAGAAAAGAATTCCAATCCCTTGAAGCCAAGTTTTGCAGAGCAAATATGAGCATAAGCAGGTAAGATACTGTATGAGCACCATGACAGCAGCACTGAGATCCTTCAAATAACAGGGTCGTTTAGTAGCATGCAAAATACAGTTTGTGTATTAACAGACCAATTCTTCCAAAAATTGAATCAGCTTTATTTCAGCTGATTCATTGAGAGTTTAAAGGTTTTAAAGGCTGATTGAATAAATATGACTTCTTCTACCGAAGAGGTAAATTCCAGAGACTGACAAGAAAGCTGTTTGCTTCTGCCTATTAAAGTCTGAAAAAATGAATTCTATCTGCGAACATGATTAAAAACATCAGGCAGCAGAAACATGTTGGGCCCAGTTTATGCTCTGTGCTTAATTTTCAAGGTCATTTTGGGATTATGTCATTGCTGAAAGTGCGATAAGATAAAACTGTTGCTGTCAAACTTTACACTCTTGGTAATAACAAGGTTGAACTAACTTTGGCTGATGAAGACACAAGCTGAAGTTGACATCTATTGATCTCCGAGCAAACGGTGAACAATAAAACCATCACGTATTTTAACATCTGGAGTCTGGAAGTTGTTGTGAATGAGTTTTACTGCCACGCCTGTTTGCTGGCATGTGAACACCCTCTTGTGAAACTCCTCTCTGCTCCGTCACTGATGGACATACCAGCCGGCCTGGGGAGCGTGATGCAATTTGTCCGAGCCGGTGTGTGAATGAAAGAAAGCACTGTCATCCAGAATAACTGCGTTAGCTGATGCATTCTTGAGCTCATGCACACAGTTTGACTGAGCTACAGCTACAAATTAAAACCTATTTGGTGAATCCTGAAGTGATGCTGGATTTACACATCTCATCATTTAGAGACCAACACAATAACTGCAAAAGTGACAAAAACACATGCATTTACAGTCGCCCTAAAAATATAATGTTTAACATGAACATGACAATGTTTTTTTACAGATTGACATTTACTTGATAATCAGTTTTAAGATGGTGCTGTGTCGGTTGTGTCTTTTGTTTGATCAAATCTAATTTAATTCTAGTAAAACATTGAGTTCTGACCTGATTCATATTGATCATATTCCTTATCTCCATAATGTTTGATTATGTTTTCTCGAGCCCATATGAGTAAATTGATTTAATTTGAGTCTTTATCTTAGGTTGTTTTTAAATGATTGAATTTGAACTGTGAATAACTGCAATTACATCTCTCACATCAAGTGTGTGTGTGCGTCTGAGAGAAAAAGGGAAATTATGATCAGTATTTTCATCACTTAATGACAATGTTATTGCTCCACCGATAGGGGTCGCCCCAGTTCTCGGGAATAAAGTTTGTAAGCAGACTTAGCTCTTCACAGTTTGTTCAAGTCTTCGGTTCTCAAGTGAATTTTAAGCTGCTTCATTTTAGTGAACTTAACAAAAAGAGCAAATAAATCTCTTCGAGGTGAGACTGTTAATTCAGAAAACCTTTGCATCTTTGTAACAGTTTTTTTATTTTGACTGATATATTACGTCAGATATACATATATTATGTTAAACTGGTGCCTTTAAACCTCTGGGTGACAGCTTCAATCACGCTGAGGGCTGAAATCTATCTAATAATTTGATTTCTTAAATCTTTGAAGATTGGACTCACTTGACTGAAATTAATTGCACTGTATCTTTTAATGTTCTGTCAAATTGACATGTTCTTTAGGACTTTCGTTGTATATTTATTGTCTCTGTATCTTATTTTTTCATCAGCTTTATCTGTTCTCTTGTTTTGGTTATAAAAAACGTACTACACTAACAATGAACACTGACTACAATATTCATTCAAATGTTTTTGTACATGTTTATACAATTTCCAAAGAAAATCCAACTTTATTACACAGGATTTGTACAGACTGTACTGTGCAGTGATAAACTCTGTACGCCTGCTGTTAAACTAAAGTTTCCTGTCCAAATCAAAATGGCACGTCCTGAGAAAAGCTGTTTTAGTTTCATACAGAGAGAATAATTAACCATCAGATGCATACAGGAAGTAAAATAAACAATGATGATTTTTATTGAAAATATAAACTAAACAAACATGACTGAAATCTGTCTTTAGTCGCTTGGTGTACATATGTATGTTTGTGTTATTGTGTCAAAGCTCAACAACACAAACATACAAACAGACTGTGGAAGGAAGCCAGAGTACTGTACCAACATACCGGCCATGAAAATGAAGATGTCTCTTGAAATGTTTAGTGTAATGAAGCACTCAGGAAACATTTTACAGAAGTACCAACACGCCACACTTACCTGTGGAGAGAATACAGCTTTGTTTCTGAAACGGTTCACTGTTCATCCACTCAGTTTATACAAGTGTTATTTTATTTTTAAACAGTCCTGCAGTCCAGAGGTGTTTTCTTGTTCAGCAGCACGAAAGACAAGAGACACAAATATTGTATCTATATTTTTTATTTGTATAATAAATAAACCTGTAATACTTCAGGACCACATTCCACAACCACACAGGGTATGATGAACCATACTTTGGATACTTGAAAACAAATTCAGAGAAAACCTTTTCATTTGATTTGGTTTTTTTACATTAAAGTGATATTCCTTCCTCTTTACATTCTACATAATGGCTGTGCTGCCCTGACTGTAAATCTCAGGTCCGAATAAACAATTCAACTGTTCAATGTTTTGCTGGACTGTACTCTCTTGGTAAAAAACAAAACACAACAGTGAAGACACAATTAATTAATAAATAGAAACACAAACAATGTGTTGACAATGACAAAACAATGTGCAGCCACTACATAAAGGCCAACAACGAAAACAGAAACCACACGACTTCTGATGTGAAATCCAAATGTCAACAAAAAGGCATGAGGAGTGTCACCTGACACTTAACCTGAACATCTCTGACCTTATCATCAGCACATCAGGAAGGTGTTTTAGCTGATTCTCAAAAATGTAATGTTAAATAACCTGAAAGGGAAATCATCTTTTAGTTGGTAAAGTTCATTTAAGAGTTGGACTAAAACGCAGAATGAAGCCATGTAGTAGCTACAGTGAACATGTGTTTCAGCAAGAAACCAAGTGGAAAAGTTTCCAAAGATGTCAAACTATTCCTTTAAAACAAACCACAAGGTCCACTGTGTAGGATTCATGACAATCCATTAAACAGAAATTGAATTGAATATTCTAGTGTTGTTTTCATTAGTTAACAATCACCTGAAACTAAGTATCATTGTGTTTCCAATTCTTTATAATGAGCCCTTTATGCCTACGTCAAGAGAGGGTCCTTTTCCATGGAGGCTGCCATGTTGCATCACCATGTTTCTACAGTAGCCCAGAGTGGACAAACTAAACAACAGCTCTTGACATATTTGTATGTTACCTAAAGTCCACCGCAGGTTCTTCTACACACTTGGAAAGTAACCATTAGATCTCTGTACACAGGACCTTTAAAGGTTGTCCTCAGGGCTAAATATTGGATTGGCTTTCAACAAAACAAAATCAGCAGATATTTTGATAATCAATTAGTTATCAAGCAAAAATTTTACAAAAGAGACTTGAGCTTCATGGACCTAGTGATGTATCAATTTCCATCTTTCCATTCCCTTGACTTTGGTGACTTTTGTAAAGTAACTTAGTTTCAGTCATTTTTCTACAATCTTAAATCCTTCTGTAACATTTGCACAATCATCAGAATGTCAGGTTGGTAAAGTGACAAATGAACAATGAAATAAGAAATAAGAGAGGGGTAAATCGTTTTTGAATCTTTGTAGCCTGCAGCTGACTCAGCAAACAACGCTACAAGCTGACGACTGATGATGGTGATGAGCTTTGCCTGGTCAATATTCAGTATCATCACACCCACAAAAACACACGTACACACTCACACACACACACCACCTTAGAGTATTACTGTATTACATGTCGCAATACATACAATGATATTTATACAACGCCCCACGTACTGTAATGAACATCACACTATGACAACTACTGTACCGCAGAGGTGCCGTGAAAATCCTTCTTTTTTCACAGGAGTGGTGAGTCATTGATTAACATTTGTTATTGTGCCAAAACAGATTCAGATGCAGGTGATTGTTGTCTCAGTTGAGCCTTCATGCTACATTTGATTTCTAAATCGATTTAGTATTGATGAAGCTGAAACATAAAAACGTAAAAATGTTTTTCATGGTGACCTGTTCTTGGGGATTCTTACCTACATTGATTCTCTATCAACTCTAATATCTACATCTTAAAATCGTCTGATAGCTGAAACCTAACAAGCTAAAAATTAAAACTGCCTTGACAGATTTGTTCATCCACGTCTCAAAGAATTCTGAAAATTGACTTGCCCATTTTATGGGTGGTAGTTTACTGCTTTGTTTAAACTTTTAAATCCTCAGTTAGGGCCACAGAAATAATCCTTTTTGAATCTTTTCAAAGCACTGCACCACATCTCATGGTCTTCTTCAGCAGATGGAGTTTGCACACACGATATTAGGTCATGTCATTAGAATGGATCATAATGCAGGGGGTGTCATTGATGCTCTCCTTTACCTTTCTCTGGTTATCGATGAGCTTTACCTGGCGCCAGTCGATGCTGTGTCTAGTTTTGGCTTGATAGAGGAAAAAGGAAAAGTATGTTCTTTTTTATTATTCTAATAATGACATCTGAGCCGATAAAAAAAGCTGATAATTGCTATGAAGCTATTATGCCAGCGGGTGGCAGCATTGCATTGTACTTAACTCAATTCTGAGAGGAGGGAAAACAACATTACAAATCTTTATATTACTTATCATCACTTAGAAAGTCCTCATCGCAGCAAAGCTGTATGGAAGCAATATACTCTCTCAAGCCGCAGGTATTTTTTAGAAGTGTTCCTGCCTTCCCTGTTTGCTGTCTACACACCCATTCATTGTCTGATCGATAACAACGTAATTGATGTAAGGTTTACCACAGACATAAATATATTAGTGGCTGGGTGAAGACTTTAACATGAGAAGGGCATCACTGCACTGATATTTTTGATGATTGGTATCAGCCATGAGAGGCAGGTAATTATTAGTTACTGGTATTGGTTGATAAAATCCATATTGTGTATTCCTGGTCACCACCTCTGAATGATCTCAGGACACACTGAGGACAGATTTGAGTGCATTCACATGACACTTGTCCTTCAAGGCCTAAATATGTACTGTTTTCCAGTTGCCTCTTAATTAAATAGCTTTTCAGAATATTAATTCATATCTAGCACTGGACAAAAGCCTAATTTACACAGATTTGTTTTAAATGTATTTTGTACTACAATCCTATTAACACTACATGTATTATTTCTATCTTATTGTAGTTAGTCTTTATGCCTTTTTATGTACAGGACTCAATTGTTGAAAGATGTTGCATAATACAAATCTTAATAATAAACCTGCCTTCACCTATAGTCTCTGTGAGTCCATCGGCTGATGAAGATCATGACGTGCAGCAGAAAGCTCAGAAAACAAGTGAATCAGGTGTCTGTGATGTTTGTGCAGTGAGTAACTTCTGACATTTGGATGGGAGTTCTTGTAATATTCTAGATTTTGAGACCACCAAATCAAATGTTGTCCTCAAGCAACAAACATGTTGCAAAACAAATATTTTTGGATGATGAATATAAGAAACTTTAATGGGAGCAAAGGATTTCCTATTACGTCAAACATTGGTCTGATTGTCATGAATATTGAGCTGTGGCATTCAGCAGTTTCTGAGAGTGGGGGGCTCTTTAAGAAAACAACAACCTGGAGTTAAACACTCGTTCTCGAGACGTTCTCATTGACTCGAGAACGAAAGAGATGCTACACTTGTGATGACCTGGACGATATGTGAGAGGTGGGTGGAGCGAGGGGGGGCGGGGGGTGGAAGTCGAGAGCAGACACGGGTCACTGCGTCAAAGCCAGGAGGATGTCCTTCACCAGCATGGTGCCGATCACCATCTTCTCGCAGTTGACCATCAGCTGGGCCGCTCCCTCCTCTTTGGTCGCCACGGTGACCAACACCAGGCTGCCGCTGGTCACTGTGCGGCCGGCGAACCTGTGGACAGGGTGATCAGCAGGAGGAACAGGAGGACTGAGGTCAAAGCAGCAAAGATCAGAAGTAAAGATGAAGCCACAGAATAAAGGAGGGACACATGAGTCAGTCAGAATTCGAATCATTGTAGGTATCTAGCAGAGTTTCAGGAGCAGAACCACACCTCAACCGCTCATGTCTGTAAATGCCCTGCTAACCCTCTCCTCTTCTTTCATTCTCGTGTACTGCACACCCCCAAACCATTCTCTCTTTGTTTCCTTCCTCCTCCATAGGGTCCTGGGGGGTCTGTCGTGCCTCCCAAGCTTCCCCACAATGCAACTAAGACTCAATAATCCATCTACCTCTCATGCATCATACCAATTGCCATTATTATCAATAGCATCTTGTTGATGGTGTTGTCCTTGCTAGTGAAAACAGATGCCTCGGACATCTGAACATGGAATCAATCACATTCTTAAATAAACATAGCAAATAAATGCTAGTTTGTACTAGACATCAACGTATAATGTGTAACTTGCAGTGTTCTGGACACAACTGTTCACACTATGAGACTTGACCCCCGTCGGCCAAAAGGGATGCTACGTCCTTTGAGCCTCACTTAGATTAAAGAGCAGCTTTTAGTTTGTAACGTCACTACTGATGCTTCTTTTAATCTTCTCACCTGCACTCTTTATCTGAACCACAGGGGACTCGGCTGAGGTTGGCGGCGGTGGCCACCCGCTGGACGATGGTGTGTTCATTCCGGCACTTGATGTCCAGAGTCAGCCGCTCTGTGATTTCGTTCATGCCCATCAGCTGACCTGTAGAAGTATGAGCAGAGCACTGGTCAAACAGGAGCTGCAGTAGCTACTTCTCTCTCCCCAGTAAAAAAAAAAAAGTTATTACTATACTTATTGCAATACCTAACAGAGTGCTGCATGTATAAATGTGAGAGCTCAGTGTAGTACTGCTTGGTTCAAGAGATGACTTTTTAAAAAACGTATACAGTATTATACTCAGATACTGTATAAATGTCCCGAAACTAAAGGGATTTCTATATCACCATCAACATCTACAGTCCTCTGAGGGATTGATGTGATTATTGACTTCAATAATCATAAAGTGCTGCTTAACTTTAAACTGGAGTGCTTTACACTGAACACAGCAGAGGAGTGATTCAGATTCCACACGGCACAAAAGAGGCAGTTGTGTGAACTTCCAGTCTCATTTACGCACTGATTTGCAGGTCAAATGACATCAGGATGTACAGTTGAAGATTTTGCGAAACGTGGCGGAAGACTTTTTTCACATTCCTTGATCACTGAATATATCACCGTGAGGTATATACTAACTGGTGAAGTTATTTGGTAATAATGATAGCATTCGACAATTTTTCTGTTGCATGTCATTGTACAGTGTGTACCTTTCAGTTTTGTCACACTAAACAAGCTGAATCTGAAGACCCTCGTCGTTGCTAAATCATTGCTCATAGTATCAAAATAAAACAATTTGACTCTAAAATGGCTGAGGAAGGGACAGTAGCATTATGGAGGTCATGAAGTAAAACCAAAAGAAAAGACTCTCAGCAGATTGTCTCTTTTAGGGGACTAGAGATTTTATTCTACATTTCATCCAGTCATTGTATCCAACTCACACATCCGAGCCACGTAAGTGTCAACAGAAAATGCTCGGAGAAGACTCTTAATTGCTACTTTTGATCCTCTGGTTCTGTTTTCTTTTCCTATCAAAAAGGGGCTGAAGCTCTGTTTTAAGATGATAGAATATATGGGATTAAATGATTAATCAGTTTAGTCAGACAGCTCACATTTAAATTACAGCAGCAGAAGATCCCTAAACATTTGGCTCCAACGTCATCACTCTCCCTTTAGATATGATTAAATGGGGAGTGATGAAATGTGGTAATCCGCAACCCGGGGGCTTGATGCTGGGGTGGTGGGGGGGCTGAATCAAAAGGGATAGATACTGACGCAGGACAGCAGAGGCACTGACAGACAGAGAGATGGATGGGAAATATTCACAGCTTAAATAGACCGCCAAATTGGGAGAAGGTGTATGGTAGGAGATTTTGGAGGGTGAGTCATATCATATGAGTAGACAGGGGCAGACTGAGACAATAATTCAGGCCAGGCATTTGACTCCTTTAGGCCACACTTTTCTCGTAAAGAACCAGACCTCCAATTTTGTAGGCTGACCCTAATCTTTGATGTAATGGTTACCAGTCTAGTAAACAAGTAGGCGGTGCAGAAACTCACTTCCCTCGGTCATCTTTTCAGTGACATCATCTTTGTCAAGTACCATAAGAATCTGCCTCTCTGTTGCCACAACCAAATCAGTGAAAATATGAGATTTATTTAATTTTGTATCATTACTTCATTTGGTTCATTTGTGTATTTTAATAGAAAAAGTATAATTTGTCATTTATTAATTCATGCATTAACAGACTGAACAAAAGTGGCATCCCGTTTACTGGAAGCTCGCTTTTATTTTGAAATCACTCTCATATGCTTGTAACATAATGCAGAGAAACAATGTGCACCTTGAAATGAGTGGGGACAGTTTGACCGTGTGTTTCGGAGTGAAGGCTTGACCGCAGTCCTCCACAGTGTGAGTGTCACGTGACTGACCTGGTCCCCTCCTGGTGAACGTATTTAGCTGCATCTGAGGCACAAGCTTTTCTCCCATTAATTCTCTCCCTCTGTGCTCCACCTTTCCTTTTCTTCAGACCATTTAGCCTACGACTTGTTAAAATGCTATCAGAAGCGGGTTCACGGCTGCTACAACGATTTCAGATAGCAGAGCTTGCCAAAAAAACATCAGACTACAGTGAAATGTCCCTGTGCTCCCGATGTCCCCCACTGTGAGTAGAGCAGGTATATCTTTATATGAACACTACCTGCTCACCACCAGGCAGTACACAGACACAGCTGGTGACAAGATGGCATAGTAAAGCATGTAGCAGCTGAAGAGACAGATATTTCCCTCTGGTGTGGGTGGATAAATTGGAGCTATAAGAGAGTGAATGCTTGACCTATCAGGTGGCCAAAAACACAACGGTTGGAAGTGTGAATAATCACCTGAAAGGTGATGAAATGTCAGTGTTGTGCTCACAGCTAGTTTTTAGTATTAGGAACACTGTGAAAGGTCAAAACAAATCAGAGATTTACGTCGTAATATTATGAGAAAAAAGTTGTATATTCACAAGAATAGATAATACATTTATGAAAATTAAGTCATAATACTGTAGTACATTATCATAAGAATCAGGACTTTGAAATTATTGTGCACTGATTCTAAACAAAGAACCATGCAGACGGGTAGTGGTCGACTGTCAGGCTGATCATCATCATCTGGTTTATTAAAGGGGCTTTTGTAGTGAGATTGGTAATCAAGATTTTGGATCCAGAAGAAGTTATATTCTTGCTGCTTATTTCCTAAAATCAGTTTTTTCTATATTCTTGTAATATTATGACTTTATTCTTGTTAATTTATCACTTTTTTTTGTAAAAATGCAACTTTATTCTCAAAATATCAGATATGTTTTTCCTTTGATTGGCCGTCATACTTCATCGTTTCTGAGGCCCCCAGTGTCGAAAACAAATACAAATAAATCCAGTATTGCAGGTTAAACAGCGTGTTGTCAACAATGACTATACAATGTCTTTTGACCTTCAAATCACAACATGATGCAGAACAATATTGTGACATAGCAGTACTTGAGATTCAGCAGTTCATTTCAGCAGTTTGAAAGCTCAGATAAAAGAAAGATGAACGATGGTGCACATGAGCGAGTGCTGCTCTGAGCCTGATGTTATTTACTTTTTTTTGGTTCACATGGTGCCTAAAGAAGAGTGAATCAGCATCAGTGGATGAGCATTTCCAGTCATTCCCGGTGCAGCAGAGTGTGAGCGGCCTTTATGAAGTGCAGGTTAGCAGCACAGATGAGTCTGTCTGCAGCTACAGACCTGGAGATGCAGTTACGTGTTGATTACCAAGGCAGGAAGAGGGGAGGGGGGGGGGTCAGCAGGAGGCATTAGGAGGGAGAAGGAGGGTGAGGAGAGGAGTAAGGGTCTGTGTGAGGTTCGGCTAAAAGGCAGGTGGGCACACAGATGGCTGGGAGGAACAAATCTAACAAAGCCAACTTACCATGATTGTGTAATAGCTTCTCTATTGGTGACAGTGTGGAGAGGGAGGAACCGTGGACATGACAGATGTTTAAAGAGTCACTATGGGTTTGTTAGAGCTCACGTCTGGCTCTGTGTCAGTCAGCATGTACAGTGAACACCAGGCATTAGAGACATGCTGGTATTGTCTGCACACCAAACACTTTGGATTTTTGGTGTATTTAAAAGTCTAATTACAGGTGACGCATTTCAACTTTCCAATGGAAACAAATGCTGATGTGATCTCAGGATAATTACCTCTGCCAAGGTGGTTATGTTTTCACCCCCGTCTCTTTGTTGATTGTTTGTTTGTCTGTTTGCAAGATTAAGCAAAAACTACTGGACAGAATTCCATGAAACTTTGTGGAAGAATGCCCTATAGGTCAAGATCCTATAAAATGTAGGTGTGGCTCTGCATTGGGGAGCAGATAAAGGAATTGTTTCTTTAACAATTTGAGCTTTTTTAAAAAACATCTTCCATGATTTTCCAGAGAACAGTTAATGGATATCTGAAATTTGGTGCAGCTTGATTGAATGTAAGGGGCCTTGGCGGAGGTATGTGCTCTACTGAGTGCCATATAGTTACATGTTTGAGAATATCTCTGAAGAACTGTTGCTCTTTACTCACATTAGAGCAGGAAAAAAATCCCATAAACCAGGATGAACCAGTCTTTAAAACACTTCTGGCGGATTCAAAGAAAACTAACCCACAGAAATGGTCTCTGGCAAACCCTTAAAATAATCAATTGTCATTTAAATACAGTAAACTATTCCTTGATATTAGGATTTGATCAATATATAAAATAAGAACCAGTTTAAGCCATTACACGTGACACTATACCTGTAAACCATCTCTTTCTGTCTAAACACAAATAAAGTTGTTGAAGAGAAGTAGTAAAAAAGCAAACATAATAAATCAGTACAAGTAAAGTAACCAACTCCACTTTTCCTTATTTCTCAATAGAAATTATTAAATTTATTTTCATTACATACCTTGCTCCTTTTTAAACTCGTTCTCTGTCAGGAAGACAGGCCTCATCAGCTCCCCAACCAGCGGCTGGATAGACACGAAGAATTTCCTGGTGTGAGTGCTGCAAAAAAAGAAACTTTTAGGGATTAATACATTTTATTCATTCAAGGGCAGGAGAGCTTAAACTTCACAGCTCAATATAAAGCGTAACAGAGATCACCCACTAGTACAGGACTGTGTACAACATCTTTTAAGATAGAAGGAACTACACATCCCATAAACCATTGCGAATAATCACTTTTAGCAACCTTCTTGAATTCAACTTTGATGTAGGGATTTTCACCCTTTGGACTCTTTTCTTTTCCACATCACTTAAAAATGCAGCATGTCAGAAAAAGAAATCCTGGTTGCTCTGTGTAATGCTGACATGATTTGTGGTAAACGTTTCCTTTGTAACAGCAAACTCCACCAGCCGTTGCTATTATAGCTAAGAATTGTGGGAAGTGTAGTATTTCATAAATAAAACATGTTTTTCTTAAAACACAGTTGATAGCAGAAAGACTTTTTCAGGAGAATATAACACCACTTCACAATTTCTTATCTTATCTCTATTATGAATAGAAAATGAATGGGATTTTTAGTTCCAGAACCATTGGTTGAGCTCTATTGTTTCCTTTGTTTCTACATTACTGTGCACAGATCACATATCACTGTTTCACTTGTGGCATACGTACATCGTGTCATATGCAAAGCTAACAAGTCAAGCAAAGTGAGCGCAATTTCAGAACTCAGCAGATTGGTTTGTATTTTTACTCAGCAGTACAGGAGGTCTGCATGGGTGACCACCTGTCCTCTTAAACACAGAAGCCATCTCACCACAGCTGGAAGTTCGCCGCTTGGGTTGAGTCACAGAAATCGATGCCCATCACAACTGTGGCCGTCTCACCTGTCGGCAGCAGCTCTGTCAACACAGGCAAAGAGGAGACAGCATTAACATGTGCACAAATAATACAACATTAAGCTTTTCAGTCAGAAACTCAGTTTGATAGATAAGAAGTGGGTGTGTCCAGTAAGCCACTGGCTCAGATCCTTGCTACACACAGTACTACCTCTAAACAGGTATGTATAGTTTATTGTGGCAAAGATTATACAAACTAAGAAAACTAAAAGAAAAAAGATTCAGTGTGCTTCAACCTTGGGGTGAGCAGACCAAAATGGGGAAGAGATGAGAGGTGGGTGGAAAAGAGGGGAGAGAAGATTGGCTTGTATGGCAGTACTATGAAAGCCATGTGGCCTGCTCAGCAGATCAGACATCATTAACTCTATGCGTTTTTAAACTGAACCCGTGCTGTCATAAGTACATTAAAAAAATTTAGCTAATAAGCATTAAGGAATTTAAACAACACAGTAGCACCAGGGTTACAAATCAGACATTTAAAATGTTTTCCTATAAAATATATATTTTGAGCAATAATTTTAAGGGAAGGTGTGTAGAATTTAGTGATATCTAGTGTTGAAGTTGCATGTTGCAGCTGAACACTCCTCACCTCACCCTCTCCTTCCAAACATGAAAATAACCTGTGGTAGCCTCAGTTGTCATTAAAACTCAAAAGGTGTTTAGTTTGTCCAGTCTGAACTACTGTCAAAAACATGGCGGCCGTAGAGAGGGTCCCATCGATGTAAATATATAGTATTTACATATAAATCCCCAGAAATACTACTTTCTGGGGTAAATAAAACTACAATTCATACAATTTAGATGAAACGAACTAGTGAAAACATCATGAGGATTATTCTACATTAAATTTCTGCCAATAGATTCCTTTCACCTGAATCTTACACACTGGACCTTTAAAGATAGGTAGTGAGTTGGTGAACCTTATCACATCAGGCAGGGAGTTCCAGAGCCTCGGGGTCCTGACAGAAAAGCCTGGTCACCCTGATAAGCCTTGTAAAAAATGTCTTTGTGAACAGGTGGTATTTGAGGAGTTTTTTTGAAGCTGTCCAGAGATGCCGCATTGTGGATTTCAGCGGGGAGACAGTTCCAGAGAGTGGGGGCTGCGACACAGAAGCAGCTCTGCACTGTACCATACTGAAGAAATACGTAATATTCTATTTTCTTTTCATGCACCTAAGGGGATATACTCCTTTTATATTAATTAACCCCAAATTCCTATTAGTATTAACTGCTCAAATCTCAAAGAGCAACAAAATCATTAGAACGGTGTTTATTCAATCTAATTGTTCTTGTTTATCTTGTTTTTATCACAGTGTTATAAGTTCAGTCCACAGTTACCCACCAATCTCTGGGAACTCTTTCACTCTCATGCCAGACTGCAGCTTCACGTCCTCCATGTGCAGGTTCTTGGCGTCGGACGTGGCACTGTTGGTGAACTGCAACTGCACCGCCACCATGTTGGCGTCAGGGCTAAAAGGCTGCCGGCTGAAGCAGTACTCCACTGACAGGCCCTCCCCTGTGATGCGGTGCAACAGCTCGTAGCTCTTCAGCGCACTGGAGGGGGTGATGGTCTGTGGGGAGAAGAGAGGATGAAGAGTCACTGACTTTACAGACAGACTTTGTGCTCAGGATGAAGCATTTCTTGCCTTTGATCGATTTGTCCTTTTTTTCAGAGTGGTGATGAATTAGCATGAGAGCTTTTCTTTTCTTTGGACTTTTTCTTTCTTATTTTGAAAGAAATATGTAGTGTGGATTTCACGTTACATGAAGAAACATTGACATATGCAAGTGCCAGATGGCTCAGCGGTAGAGCAGTTCGTCCAATAACCAGAAGGTTGGCGGTTCAATTCACGCTCGCCACGACGAGGTGCCCTTGAGCAAGGCACCGCCCCCCCCAACATCTGCTCCCCAGGCGCTGGCAACAGCAGCCCACTGCTCCAGTATATATGTGTGTACATGGCATCTGTAAATGTGTGTTTCATCCAGGTGCCAACTGGATGTGTTAAATGCGGAGAACAATTTCATGTATACATGTAAAAAGTGTTAAACATCACTCATAAAAGTATATCTTCTTCTTCTTAAATGACCTAATCCTTTAATATGTTTGATCTGAATTAGCTGTTGATGTGATGAGGGGGCTGAAGTTGGAAATCCAAGTCGAGGAATGGCCTCAGGATGGTTTACAGTCAAACTCTGAAGAAAACCTTTCTTCCAAGTGTTATATCAAGGCATTATTTTCATGGCTTTCTAATCTCCGAGCCCATCGGCTATCATGTGGAGATAAATTAGTCTCTGGGGCAACAGCCAATATTTGCGGACTTTCAGTGTAGACAGCAGACATCCATCTTGAATTCTCTGTGCACCGTTTACAGTCTGAATAGTTTCTTTTATCACACAAGTCCAAGAAGATTTCTCCACACAAAATACAATTAGGTGTTTTAGGTCCAGAAGACATTTTGGCTAATCACGAGAAGGAGAAAAACAGCGTTGCAGCCAAATCCAACACAATTGAAGTAAATGCTGAGGACGTCTTCAAACGTAAAAAAACTATTCAAATTAAACTCAAAACTGCGTCATTTACACCATGGGAATTTTCATTTTGGGGTGAACAATCTCTTTAACAGTTACCTGCATATGAATGCAGGTAAATGAGAAAGGCGATGCTTTTCGTCAACGTGTTCCGCCTAGTTTGCTCTCAACATGGACTGTTTACCTGCGGACAACCAAAGCCTGCTCAAACATGATTGGTCAAAGTAGTTCTTCGCCTACAGATTTTGCATTTTCACATGCAGAATCTAAAAAGATTACTAATGTGGACACCAAAGTTTTGGTTGTGGAGGACATCAGCTACCTTGGTACTGGGAAGAAAAGTTTGTTTCCTGTCTTCACACGATTTGATTTGAGTTTGAGTTTTTAATATGAACCAAGTGTAAGGATGTGAAGAGCAATTAAAACCATCTCTTCAGTCTGCTAGTCAGTAAAGCACAGCAGCAAGTCTTTAAAGTTTTATTACAGATCATCTACTTAAGAATAATGTCCAATAATTCATTTGATATAAATGGGCTGCACAGGGGTGGTTAGCACTGTCTCCTCACAGCAAGAAGGTTCTCGGTTCAAATCCTGGTTCATGTCTTTCTGTGAAGAGTTTTGCATGTTTTCCCTGTCTGTAAGGGTTTTCTCTGCCTCTCACCCCATGTCGGCTGGGATTGATTTCAGCAACATCAGGACCCTCAAAACATAAACGATATAGACGATGGATGAACATAAAAGAAAGTGAGACATGAGAGGTACTTACTGCCGGGGAGAGAACGCTGTCAGACAAAGACAAGCCCTCCAGGTCGGTCACAAGGCTGTTGGAAAGGAAGGCGTTGACGGGCGTGACTTGAGGAGAGGGTGCAGGCTCAACTAAAATGAGAGACGCGAAGAGATTCAGCAGGTATGTCCACAAATTTTGACCTGACTGTATTCATCTGTTTCTTACATCCTCTTCTGCATGTGCGGGAAAGAAATTTACATTTGTTTGCAGTTCCCTAGTTACCAGAAGGGTTGGCATAGGAAAAGATCAAATGCACCTGCTATGATTTTTAGATAGACAGATAGATTTTTAGAACGTCCTTGTTCACATGAGCATTGAACTTTCAGAAGAGAAAAGAAACCCAGCCACAGAGATGGAAAAACTCACAATCGTCCAGGTCGAGTAAGGACATCTCTTTCTTCTCTTTCTTGCTCTCGGTCTTGACAGGTTTGGAGGGAGGTTTAGATTCAGCTGCCTGGAAGGAGGTGAAATCAAATTGAGATGAATATGAAGATTTGTGATGGTGTGAACGTGGGCCAGTCTAAATACACAAACGTTAAGTTCATGAGTCAGTGATAAGGAAACTGTATTTTAAATGTAGGTTTCTCAAAAAGAAAACACTGGACATGCTCCTGTATTTTGTTTGTAAGTTTTTTTTGTGATTCATTATCTTTACTTTTTTTTTCTTTTTGACCTCTGCCTCAGACTCAGAATCCTCAGACTCTGATTGGCTGCTTTCAGACTCGCTCTCCTCCTCCTCGTCTGATTCTGACTCTGAGTCGCTCTTGCGTTGTTTGCTTTTCCTCTCACGTTTCCTCTCTTCTTCTTCACTGCTCTGCTCACTGGAGAAGGAAAGCAAAGGTCAAATGTCACACTAGAGTTTTATCTATAACAGATGAGACAGATGCTATTGTTGTGCTTACAGTAGAAACAATAGGACAATGCAGTGAATGACACTGGGTCTCAGGAGAAAAAAGTGACCACAAAAACCTTAAATTGGACTTTCAGTGTGAAAGGAAAGCAAGTTTTCGATGAGATATACCCAATCATAATATCATATTTTAGAAAAGTAGTAGAGAACATAAAAGGATTGAGTCCCAAGTTTTTTGTTTTGTTAAACAGAATCATTAACAGAAATCAAAAGTGTCTGCTACCTTTCACTTTCTCGCACCGGCTTCTTTAATTCTTTCTTTTTCTTCTTTTTGTCTTTCTCCTCTTCATCCTCCTCCTCCTCAGACTCAGAGCCTTCCTCGCTCTCTTCACTTTCTGATCCCGATCCGCTCTCCCCGCTGCCGCTGCCACTCTCTGAGCCGCTGACAGAGTCCGACTCTGAGGAGGAAAAAGTCAGCGTTTAACTGGTGAAAACACGAACAACGGGGACATGAAAGTCCATCTGGAACGTTATAGCATATACAGCATAAGAGTCAAACTCAAAGTCCCTGAAAAAACAAAACAAATGAGTGTGTGAATTTTGGTGTAGCTTGATTGATTTTAAGGGAGCTGTTGGGCCTTGAATCAGGTAAGTGCTCTACTGAGTGCTACTTCAGCTATCTGTTACTGATGGCCAACAGTAACATCTATAATCTAATGAATCTCTTTTTAAAGCTTTACACTTGCAACAGGAACTAAGGAGCTTGGGGCTGAACTTTAAAAGACAATTGTAATGCCTGGACTTTAACCATCCCTGAAACAATGCTGACACACAAACACATCTCTACTCTAAATGTGATGGTTCTGACTGAGCCGGCAGCTCTCTACAGTTACCACTATCAGCTGATTCTGTCGGTCCAGACTCGCCCTCTGAGTCAGAGTAGAACGGCTTCTCCACCTTCTTCTCCTTCCGCTTCTCCCGGCTGCTGCACTTGGTCCACTCGGGCACCTGGCAGAAAACAGAGATCAAACAATGAGCTGTCAGTTTGGCCTTGGTGGAAAAAGACCTCAGACAGAAGCAGAGGCGTGGGCAGATTACAGTACAGTAGCATGGCCATGAATGCCTCTGCCTGGGCGTGATGTAGCCAAAGGAAGCCAGCCATCCCTGCTGCAGATCTGCATTTAGATCTGACATCAGACAACAAATTCAATACAGACCACACACTTATGCTTGTATGGGGCGCTTCTTTCTTTGGTTCTTTTCTCTTTTGCACATATAGATGTCAGCACCAGGTGATACCTTCATGACCAGGAGCAGAAATGCTTTTCTTTTAATAATAGGGAGCAGTTCCATTAAGAGAAGTGATGTCTTTGAGGGGTGGTGACTATCCTCTCAAATTTAAAGAAAGAGGTTATTTGTCTTTCTGGAACCAAACTCATTAACCATCAGCGAATGAACATGGACATCCCCAAACCCCATTTAAGAACCCACATGGTCACTAATGCATCTTGACGTGTCAGAGGAACGCACGTCCCCGCTAAAAGAATCACTTCTTTAATGGTAGAGACCGAGGAAGAGGAAGGTGCTGTGTTTCAGGGGAGCTTTGGCTGAGCTAAGCACGGAACAGCGACTACATTATAGGCAGAAGGAGGTGTCAGAAAGCACTTGGGATTTTTTGCAGCTATATGGGTTGAGGCTCAAGGAGATGTGGCTCTTTGCCGCTAACTGACTCACACTCGTTAATGTTGTTACTCTTTCAAGCAGCGTAAAAACCTGGCAGACGCAGAAAAGAAAAAAGATTGAGATGGAGGTGAGATGATGAGAAAGGAGGGAGGAGATGATGTTTGTTTGAGAAACAGAGAGAAAAGTCAGGAAAGTAAAAGTGAGGAGGATTTCTGGGTCTAAAAAGAAGAATGTGTGAGAACAGGAGATCACAGAGACAAAAATAAAACCCAAGTTTCATCACAGCATACTTATTTACCACGTGTCTATTATGTTGCTACTAGGTACACTAAATGTTTTTTCTGGCAAAACACACTCCAATATAACTTCATTATAATGAACATATACTGAAGTATACACTTAAACACTACAGAAATCAAAAGATCAATATTAACATTTGTTACCTGCTAAAACGTTGACATGACAGTGCATTTAGTACGAATGTGTTAATCAGGAATGGAGCATGTGGCTCTA
The DNA here is from genome assembly GCF_024713975.1 of Paralichthys olivaceus. Classification (NCBI taxonomy): domain Eukaryota; kingdom Metazoa; phylum Chordata; class Actinopteri; order Pleuronectiformes; family Paralichthyidae; genus Paralichthys; species Paralichthys olivaceus. The sequence goes on from NC_091099.1 coordinate 20,902,809, forward strand.
ATAGATTCAAATGGACTCAATGAAGAGGTGGAAGTGTATGGGGGTTTTTTTTTTCTATCTTTATTCATGAGCATGGTCTTTTAATTAGAGAACTATGTTCAGTATCAATAAGTCTCCTGGTTAGAGACTTCTGATTTCACATTTAGATTTGATAATGCTTTCACTCGAAACCCTGTGCTCATACTTAAAAACCTTCTCTTTGTGCTTAGATCTGCTCTGCTTGTACTCAAACTCTGAGCTTACACTCAGATATTTCCGTTGCTTGGACAAATTTCCTGCGCTTCAGCTTCTTCTCTCAAAATTCTGCAACCAACAGAAAGGTATAGTGTTGACATAGGAAACTGCCCCGTCCTTGTTGTGGGTGTGTTAGCTTTACTTATCTCAACAAAATAAAACTAACTTTTACACAAGCACAGAGGCAGTGTGAGTGAGAGAACAGCTGAAGCTGAAGCGAAGGAAATCTGTCCTAGCAACAAAATATTGCAAGCGCACATTTTGAGCGCAAGCAGAGCAAATCCTATCACAACAGGGTCTGTTTTGTGCGAGTGCAGGGTTTTGAGTGAAAGCATTACGAATTGAATTGAACTGAACCTTCTTTCAAACTCAAACACCCTGTTCTTGAATAAAGAGGAAAAAAACCCATTGAAGGTGTTGGAAAGTCGTCATGGAGCAAGAGAGAAATCACATCACTACACAACAACAACATTTGTGACACATTCACATACTGTGTCACAAATTTCATGAAACCAAACCAAGGTGCAAACACCCACAGTTCGGTGGGTCAATGGTCTCCTAATGAATCAGTTCAAACTCATGGTCGTCCTCATCATCAGCAGATGAAGTTTGGTCAAACTGCAGATGTCAAGACTTATTAGATAAGAATGATTCATTATTCACAGCTAAAGTGCAGGCCCTGTGTTTTCAAGCTCAAGAACATACTTATAAGCAACAGAATACTGTAGAGAATAACGGGAAATTTAAACATCTGCAGAACTGAACAAACTTCTGCTGCTGGTTAAAAACATGCGATATGGTGGAAAAACCAGCGCAGGCCGAGTAAGAATCTTTACGTAAACAAGTGGTTTTAGTTACAACTTGAACAAGCTTTAAGCTGTAGGGTGAACTATTATTCCACATATTAGGTGGAACAAAGAGGACTGTCAAATTGACAGAAATTCAATCTCATTAATTAACCAGATCAACATCACCATCAGAAGCTACTATAAATAAATGACAACCAGAGAGGCCTCCTTCAGACCTGGCATCAACATCCACTCTGAGAGACAAGTGGTCAGCTTTAAATTCACAGATGCATCCACATAAATCACATTAAGATGTGGCCATATTGTTTTCGCTGTGTGAATGCAAATGCTTCCTGGGCCACAAATGAAGGACCAACTACTCAGCTGATGTGTCTGACCTGCACAAGATTCATGACACGCTGTCACGGGACACAACTGTAAACTCACACTGATTTAAAACATCATTTGGTGTTCGAGAACACAAATATATGTCCGTGTTTATTTGTATATAGAATGGTGAACTGAGATCTGATCATATGTGATCAAAAGAAACACATTCAGGACACATGTTTATATCAGGTGTGAACAGTAGAACTTAGTGCTGACCACTTGTGATCGGATCTCTCTGGGACGAATGTTAATACCAGGTCTACACGAGGCTCGAGCAGAGCCTATAAGAAGAAAGAGAGAGCAGTCATCACAACAAACAACACTGCACTCCCACACTGGGGGGGGCACCTCTCTCCAGTCCCCTAACAAGCCGATCCGCCCTTCGCCGGTGGTTACGACTTCCTCAGTCTGCAGAGGGAGAGTCTGTTAGAGCGGCCGACAGGTTTCAGAGGTTCCACTGACCTACATTTACACGCTACATTTCCAGCCACATCATGAGTGGACGTACTGGGACCCTTAGCAAACAAAGTGCCTCTAACTTTATACTGGTGCTTTTGCTTGTTTATACTTTTCAACTATGACTCATGTACAGATTGAGATTAATGCTGACTATTTTTCAAAGCACATCATCATTTTCACACATTTTGACCAAATCAACTGACCCAGATTTGAGATATGCTTGAAACACTGTAGAAGTCTGTGCTCAGTAAACATACACTATAATAACAAAGTAATGTCTTTGCTGAGCACTTACTTTGAAGACCCTGCTGTAGTTTTCTGTGCAGACAAACACACAGGGAATTTCCATGGACAAACATACACCTACACAAGCGTTACATGAGTGATATCTTTCTTTGTCTTTCATTTCTGGATTTATTACCAGTTACTCGGATGTTAATTTATATATTTATCTTTGGTCATCCACACAGTGATCCGTCGAGAAACCTATGAAATATATCCTGTAAATGACTACCATCGTTAAGTCTCTACAGCCGGTATCATTATTATAAAGTTAAATATGATTCTATCGCAAGATTTCGGTCATTTAGAAGAAATTTTAACAGCAACCATGGTTCTGCAGTTTAAATATTGTGAGCAAAGAAGCCAGTTGTGATTGTGTCTCTTCAGGTGCATGAAGGGTTCATGCTGATGTGTGATCTGTCAATCATTTGCAAGACATTGAACTTACGTCACAAGCTGATTAAATTTGATTCTTGCCAGACCACATTTAGAGACGTAAGGGGGGGGGGGGGGTTGGACTGCAGACCTAGTAGCAGCTATGAGGTATGATGTCAGAAAATCAATCAGATGTCTGGGTTTCTGTGAATGCAGCTACAGGGAGAGTTTCCAAAACTGAACTCACAGCTTTACCTGATGTTACATGACCAAAGTCTCAAGTCTCTGCATGGGAAACAAATATCTGGATGGAAGGTTTGAATTGCAAATTAGAGTGAAACAAATGCTTTGAAATATGGTCAGCACTAATGCAACAAGTTATCTAAAACACAAGTCTCCTGGTGTGTTCTGTTCTGACCCTCTCTGTACTATTCCAACACTCATATCAAAGTTAAATGCACCCGTGGCCTCATCTTGAAATCTGCGTCACAAGTAAACGGCAGGTTAATACTGAGCATGAAACAATGAGCAGTGAGTAAAATATCTACATGAGTTAATAACAAACACAATCAAGAAAACAAAATCAAGGTCACAGGTCACTTCTGCTGTTTCAAATCAAGTGGTTTTACTTCTTGATTTTTACCAAGAAGTGACGAACCTGATTTTATGTCTTCTTTTACAAATATACACATCGCTTATGAACCGATGGCACATGGAGTGAAGGGGATGGAGGAGAAGAGGATGCTCTTTTCATCTGTAATAATATAAAATATATTTATCATATAATTTAACATGCGAATCTCTGCAAAATATTTGTATTATTCTAGGTGCCAACCACCTAAAACCTCCCATAGGTCAGGTTTCTGCAGAGACATTGAAAACTGCTGCTCTGAGATCAGTTCCCTTCTGCATCACATGTGCTATTGGCTCAATAACGAAATTACCAGGACGGGGGCGAGTGAGCTGCTGCTGAACAGATGCAGGTGCAGCAGTGAGGGCGAGGAGTTCAGCAACTCAACTTTTTAAATCGAGACTTTCTGATTGACTTTTGCTCTAAGATATAATCCACTTTTCTCCTCTGGGGCCCATTCTCCTCCATAGAGGGTGGAATTGTTAAGCAGCATGTGGAAACAGCTGGAGGCCAAACAGAATGCATGTTACTGATGAGCTGTTAATGCTAATGGAGCTGTAAGTAAATGAAAGATGGCTGGTGAATGAGGAATGTTATATTGGAAGTGATGCTCTGGCGACTCTGTGCAACTCCTCTGAGGCACTGCTCTGGGGCAGGAGCAACCCTCGCTCCCCTCCATCTTTTGGGGCCCCCAGAGGGCCCCTGTGTCTCTGTATGTTACTGTTCCCACTGCACGCACAGACTCCTTCACCTCCACGTTGCGCACGGAGGGATCTGGGGCAGCTTCAGGCCAGTCAGGCAACTCTTGGTAGCCCCCAGCCTTGGCATTCAGCAGGTGGGACAATGAACCCAACTGGAAATGGTCTCGATCTGCAAAAACACAAGGAGATGGAATCAGGGGGGTAAAACAGCAGGGACGCACAGAGAAGTACAACACTGATCATGAACAGAGGTATGAGTGTTATACTGCGGCCCCACACACTGCTGTAAATATACGAGAGCATCAGAGTAATATCAGTAAATATTGACGGTGCATTATGAATTTACAGTTCCCATAACTTGAAGGCTTTGGTAAATGTAAACAGGAAGTACAGTGTTGCCAAGGAGTCAGTTACAGTGGCCAAGACGTCTCACACAAGCACATTAACGGACAAATGAGTGACAACAGGTGTTGACAATGAAGTGAGTAGAATTACTGGTCAAGCCTGTCGCTACTCAAAATGTGATACCTAGGCTCCATTATTTATCTATTATTATCATTTATTTACATTAATAGTTATTGTTATTTGTATTAGTAATAATTGAACCTTTAAAACCCTGATGATTATTCAAAAAATTTTAAATTTTATAAAAAGCTTTCCTATAATCAGAACATATTTTTCACTTATCAATTGCATCCACACTACTGCATTTTTATTTGAAAAAGCATCTACTCTGCCATTGATACCTCTGGTGTCCACACTACTCAGGAGTAGTGCTGTTGGCACCATTTTAATTTGAAAAGTCCAGGGTGTATAGGAAACAATCTATTATTCTAGCACACACATGCCGTCCTGTTTACACCAGCACACGCACGTCCACTGTATGAGTGGTCACATTTGACAAAGTGTGACAAAATGCCTGTGTGGACAGAGATCGTTTTAGTTTGAAAATGGTGTTTTCAAAGGGTGGTGGTATAGATGTAGCCTCTGTTTCAGACTTCATGGTTTGTCTTCAGAATTTATAACAAGACTGTGTCACATTAAAGCTCTGTGGCTGAAATCAGGTGAGGACTTTTAAATCCCTCTGTACCTTTAAATGGAGACTCGAGGATCGGTGCAGGTTTGAGGGCGAGGAACAGCTTCTTAGCGTACTTGCTCAGAGCCCCACACTTCTCAGTGGGCACAATGAGCTGGCGAATGAAGCGCGCCCGGTCGCGGATGTCGTAGTTCTGGTCATACTTGGCCAAGTTGAGAACATACTGCGTCAACAGTTTGGTCTGAGGGGAAGGAGTATTTGAAACATGGAGTATGAGGAGAGAACCAACAACAGTAGCTGATACTACTGAATATATGCATGTACAGTGCATTACACAGAGTGTGTAATCATATGTGTTAAAAGCTGCTAATAATGGTGAACAAGTCCTGTTGTTTAGACATTTACAATTACAGAGCGCCCAGTCTACTGTTCAATATATATTTGATACACTTGAGCTGATTGTTAGGTACAGGTGAAGAAGAACATGTGACCTGTTTGGAGTTGGTGAGATAAAGCTTCGCAGCCAAGTTGAGGATTTGCAGCTTGACAATGTCGTCTTCATTCGTGAAAGACTTGGACATCTTCCTCAGCACATCCGGGGCAATCTTAGGTACGTGCTCACAGTACTCTCCAATCAGCCACAAGATACTGGCCCTTGCCATCGGCACCTGACAACACAGATTACATGGATGTGGTATGTGCACGTCTATCGTTTCCTCTGGTAATGGATTCAATCATTCTCAGTTTTTGTTGACGTTAATATCAACTGACAAGCTCATACAGGAATCCTTTATGTTTTCCATGCAGTTTTTAAAACCTAAATACGTTTGTGAATAAGACTCTCACCTGGATGTTGTCTGTTAGCTTGGCCATGTGTTTGATGATGTCACTGTGCTTCTCCGGTTGCATCTGAAGCAACTTCTTGATAACAACCACGGACTCGGCCACAACCAACTCTGCACAACAGGACAAATTCAGTCACTGGAAATCAAATTTGAATGAGTAACCCTTTATATTCTATTATTCTATCTACTAAAATAATAATTCAGTTCAGATTCACTTCACTTTTCTTAGATGTTCTGCACTTCATTTGTTTGTGTGTTGATGTCAAATTTGTTTCTTTTGTACTTCAGCATCTACTTTGTCACAGTGCAAAATATTATATTTTAGATATGCTAATGAATAAGCATGATTTAACTATACTGCAGAGACAAAAGCTGTCCTTCAGAGCTGATGTGGGCCGTATCCTTCATCCGCCGTGTAGACTGTGTCACCCGAACCGGCATGAGACAGTCTGGTCTTCTTACGCCCTTACAGCCGTTGCCTGGCAACAGACTTACAGAGTTACTTTGGTTGATTAAAAACTTCGAGAATATGATTTAACATGTTTACCGTTTGCTGTCGGGATGAGTACTTACATCTAAAATACATTATTCTGATGTTTTCACCTTGCTTGCTGCCGCCAATACCTCTTTGAAAAATAGCCTCTAAAGCGCAATGAATCATGGGAGATGTTGGGCTGGGAGGAATCCACTTGGTGGAGCCTCCGTTGCTCGGGGGTGAGAGGACACAGTTGTTGGCCTCATTTGGAGAAGCCTTCGAATTGGAACAGTATAGTTGCATCGCTGTGATGTAATCAAACGCAGCCTCTGAAGGATGCGGCCCAAAGACTGAGACACAGTTTATATCTGACAGTGTCATCTACATCATTCAGTCCCCATTATATAACATGCAGGTCATTAGGACGCATCTAGAATATGAAATTAGAGGACGTACCATCTCTGTTGGACAGCAGCTGTACCAGGCCGTTCAGACACGTGTCCCTCACCTCTCCGATGTTGGTAGCACAGCGGCCGATCGCTTGGATCGTAGCAGCCACAAAATCTTTATCCATGCTTTTAATGTACGTCTAGCACAGAGAATAGTCACTCAGTACAGGACGACATAAAAGGACAGATTTGAACAAGAGTTAGTCACACTGTACCTGAAACTCTCTGAGGATGGTGGAAATGTTCGTCTCATTGGCCAAATTAGTGAGAACCTCCAGCTGTAGAAGACAAGAGAAAACATGTTTTCTTTTAATACTGCATGATTCAAATGGACACACAACTCTGAATTTACTTTTAAGACTTGATTTGATGACGATGCTTACTTATTAGAACTTGTGTCGCCAACTTCACTTAAACATGTTTACTTTCAGTGTTACATCCTAAAAACAGCTTCGCTCTGATTCATGAGGATTGACTGTGTGAAGCAGAGTAACAATATTCTTTGCTCGAGTGAGTTTAAATCAAATTCTGTTGTTTTCACCATTCACGATGAAATTACACCGACACAAAATGCATAAATTATTCAGTGTAACAGGGTTTGAAATAATAAGATGCTGCGAATGCCACAAAGTAAAGAGAATGAATTGCCCTGCATTCATTTAATTCAGACTGGTGTGGCTCACCCTTAATATATACGGTAGATATAGATATACAAGATAAAAGACTGACGAATAAAACAGAAAAGAACCTTGAGGACTTTAATCTGGGTTGGGTCAGTGGAACGGATGTAGAAACTCTTTAGGTACGGCTCAAACATCCCCTGAGAAACATAAGACAGGAAGAAAAAATTTATTTAGTGAAATTGCAGCTTGATCAGCATTTGATAACCACACAATAAAACACAATAAAACACAATACTGCCCCTGGTGTGGCTCACCCTTCTCTTTATCGACATTGTTGCCACATTCTGGAGAACAACGAACTGGACCTCACTGGAGGAAGAGAAAGAAACAAGAGAGGTTGATGAGCAGGAGGAGAAAAAAAAGAGGTCTGGCCTCCTCCGTCCTCTCCTGTGTATTTGAGGATATAAACTTGCCAGCACTTAAGCTCATTTTAAATGATTGCTTAAAAAGGAATTTGTTACCTTGTTTCGATACGTGTTATAGGAATTAATTATTGTTGTTGTTGTTATTATGTTTTTGTCTTTCCAATATTCTAATTATAATAATATTCTAATTTCTAGCATCATGCCCACTAATAAAGTATTGATTTACATTTATGTTGCTCTACATCTGCATGTTTGTACATCAGTATTTAGGTGCATGCAAGACAGTTTTATTTATAAAGCACGTTTCATACACGGAGGCAGATTCAAGGTGCTGCTCTTGGACATTAAAAACAACACAGAGACAAAGTTAAAAGAAATCAATTCCAAGTCAGAAAGCACAATTTAAATCAATTAGTAACAGGAGCCACATAAAACAGCATCATAAAATAGTGGTAAAGATTAAAAAGAAGTAAAAGGAAGTTTGCATATAAATTCTAAAATAAATTAAGAGTAAAACAATACAAATAACATAGATAGAAATATGTAACCAAATAAAATAAAATAAAATAATGGTATCACCATATAAAGGCACTTGTGAACACATTTCTTTCAGTCTGGATTTTAAAGCTGCATTGACCGAGCAGTTGGTTCCAGCGCTGTGCTGCACAAACACTAAAGGCTGCTTTAGTGGGATCAGACCACTCCCCAGTCATTTCATTGGACTCACATGTCTGTTATGTATCTATGGGTATCTAGGCTACTGTTAATATTGATTTTAATAACTTTTCTTCTTAGATAGCTATATTTTTTATTTTGGTAAATGTGTATAATTGTTACAAGAGCTGAGACACTACTTATTCAACACAAATACGACAGCTGATGAATCAGATTTACTGACAAATGCTCCACAGGGAGATACAGGTGTTTGGTCATTTCTGAATGATGATCCCATTTCAACTCACCCGCAGCCACAGAAGCTCTTGTTCAATAAGAAGCTGACAGCGTGCAGGACTTACAGCCAAGAAGCCGCCTTTGAGTCGCCATCACTCTTGATGGTTTATGGCTTCATTTTTACCCATGCAGCCTCACTGGGCTCTCTGTTTAATTTCACTTTCTCTACCGTGGCTATAAAGATTTGTTTCACTGCCCTCACTTGTCATTTTCCTGTTGCCATACTGTTCCACATTGCTGACTTTCATGGTCGTTACAGCTTTCTCTTATCACATTCGGCTGCGTTTTTTTTTGGCAGTTAGACTATTTCTTTTCTTCCTTCATTCCTTTTCAAGTGAGACTCAGCTCTCATCATTTTCAGCCTCAGCTCACTTCTCTGCAGCAGCACGAGCACACTGTAAGAAGGCTAATCCTGCAGGGCGGACACATTGCTGCCAAAATCTATTTCCATCTATTGCAAAATTATAGACACTCACCTGTGACTCCTCAGGAGACGCACCAGGGCCTTTGCAATCACCCCAATCTCTGCTTTAGGGGCAAGATGGAAATACAGCTGAGCCACAGCCATCACCACCTGGAGTGTAAAACAGAAGTAGGTCTTAAGTCTATCTCTAATTCTTATGCAGTGATACAATCGCACAGCATAAAATACATAGAAAGGCTGAAAACACTGCGTCCAGAGCTTTGTTCTCCATTGTAAATGAATTCATTTCCAAATGTACACTTCCGTACACTGCCTCATGCTGCAGTGCAGTGCAGATGTGTGCTGTAGTTTTACATTCCCTTTACAGCTCTAGGCTAAAAGTGAGAAGATTAGAGGTTATTTAAAGTACAAGAAATGATTTGGTGATGAGTCACTCAGCACGATGCACACAAATTAAACCTAAATTCACAGATTTTGTTTGTTACTTGGCGGCAGCACAACGGGCACAACATTGACCATTACCTCATAAACATGTTGTGGTGAATGAAAGTGCAAATACACCCTCTCCTTTAAGCTTCAGTTTGTTCTCCATCAATGTAAATATGTGTCTCTTTAGCTGCTACACGTTTCACTATGTTCACCAGCTTGATGCTTTGATGCTAAACAGGTAGTGAACATTTAGGTTTTGAAGTTTTTTTCTCTATAGACTGCTATGGTGTTTATTTAGTCTTAAAATTCACACATATGATACAAGTGCAAAGAACGGCAACTGCACAACCATGTTCGCAAATGAGCATTTCTGTTCTGCTTGTGCAACAGTCATTCCTTGAGCACGGGGCTTATATGAGTGCAAACTCCTCCTCCTCTACATGCTCACGACTGCTCAACACTGGCTCCGACGCTCAATCACTCGCCAAGTTGAACTTCGAGAATTTTGGAGGTGCCCCAGCCCATCTCTGATGTTCTAAACCCCTTCTTGGCGGCAGAATCATAAAGAATATGCCAGGGACATGTCGGAGTTGGAGAAAAAAGTCGTACATTGAGACACTTCTATAAGTATGGACGGGTTCACGCTCATCTCAGCCCTGTGCACATCCGGGAGTTGTTTTTACGTCCGCAAGTTCTGAGACTAAATAAACACATTAGACTGCTGCCTGCTGCTGTGAGTGAGGTGAAAGTACAGATAAACAGTTGAGCTTCACATTCAGATGACAATTCTCTGTAGGTTCATCACAAGCAGCAAACCCTTTTACTGCCATTGGTATCAATTTGAAAACATTGGCAATTTTTTATTTTCAATACCCCTTTGGGAAAACACATGCATGTGGCAGGCTTCCACAGGAATTCAGTCAGGAGGAGAAGATGAGGCAAAACAATCCATTTGAAATAACATAAGATTAAATGAAAGCTTATATAACAGCTTGAAGAATGTGCTGCGTTACAATCAATTACAGACACATTGAGTGGCTTCAGCAAGACAACACATACAACAAGCCTCCTCAAATACTCTCAAATACTCTACAATAACTCCTCAATTTATTTGTCACTGCTGCTCCCTTCACCTCTATCAGACATCTTTCTTTTGCACAAACACTGACACACTGTTCCTTTATGTCCTAAACTGTTTCTTCTCATCAATGTTGTAAATACGGTTCTTCTGCTAATGTTCTCAGTTCTTCCTGACTCTTGTTGAAGGACAGAGGATGTCGCACCTTGTTAAGCCCTATGAGACAAATTGTGCTTCGTGAATATGGTCTAAACAAATCAAATTTGACTGAATGTTTGACATGAGCCAAAGAAGAACCCATTTAAATTTAGCTGTGCATCCAGAGGCAGGGGACAAATCCAGGATTTTTTTTTTAAAAAAGGTCAAAGGGAACTATTGGCAGCAATTTTAATGTAGAATAATCCTCATGATGTTTTCACTAGTTCATTTCATCTAAATTGTTTGAATTGTTGCTTTCTTTACCCCAGAAAAGGCCCTTTATATTTAAATACTTTATATTTACATGGAGGGGGTCCTCTCTACGGAGGCCGCCATGTTTTTTACATTAGTCCAGACTTAACAAACTAAACACCTTTTGAGTTTTAATGACAATTAAAGGGTAGTACAGGTTCTTTTTCATGATTGGAAGGAGAGGGTGAGGTGAGGGGATGAGATGCAACATGCAGTTTCAACACTAGATATCACAAATTTCTACACACTGTACCTTTGCTGTTTCAACATAAAAAATCATGTGTAGGGGACTGATATTTATTTAGTGTGTGACATTTGGTGCAGGTCTAAATAAAAATCTGGATCTAGTGAATTTAAATGTGGTTTCATAAGGGAACATTAGGCCTTGGAGGAGGAATGCATCCTTCTGTCATTCTAGTTTCATTTGTTAAACTGACTCAAGGTCAGCTCTGATAAAAGATCCGAGAGACGAAGCAGTTACACTCTCTACCATGGTAACCATGGTAATCAAAGGGAGGGCGGCGCTGAGTTATGATGATGTAAGATGTGTGTATAATTTAAAAGTGCAGTGGTCTCACGGCTGCGTTGCGGCTCTGCAGCAGCGGCTTCGTGTTCCTCAGGAGCAGCCGGTGATCTGGATCCATCACGTACGGTTTCCTCTTGGCCAAGGAGGCAGCCTCGGCTTTCTTCTCTTTGTCCTCCTCCTCGTCTTCATCCTCATCTTCATCAGAGCCATAGAAGGTCTTGTCCCCTCCCTCCTCCAGCAGAGACTCCTGCAGAGACAGTGGGGATAAACAGTGTGTCTCTAGGAAAGAAGGTGCTGGCAGCTTAATGAGGCAATTTGCTCTGCGAGCCACATCATCACTGGACCTCCTGACAAATTTGTTGTACAAAATATTTGTAGCACTTTGTCACTGCCTGCACTGGGAATTAACACGATAACAATGTTCAACGCGTTATGAAAATCGACTCAGGTTGGACTGGTAAAACTGATAAATACACAAAAACAATTCCAGAGTTGGCCATCGGAGCAAGAAAGAAATAATGAGAGGATGATTTCAGTTTGTGCCCCTGCACAGTACAATGGCAGAACTGAAAGAATAGAATGAATCCAACTGAATAACAGCTGTAAATAAGATGTACCTTTTGTGCATAGTAATCTCCTAAAATACTATTCCGATGCAAATTTGTTGCGACAAACCATATTTCTGAGTTTGTATGGACTTCTGCAACATACAACAATCAATGACACATTCAGTTTATAGTCTTTAATGTGTTCAGATTAATTGATATGCAGTATTGTACAACACTGTTCACCTATTAAAGAATGGTATTAAAATACTTGAATTATAGACGTGGATGGTTTGGACTGTGTGGGATGTTGATGTGAATGTGTATGTGAAAAGAAGGTTGGAGAATAAGCAGTATAGTGGAAACACTTAAGACCAACACCCAAAAAATTACACACACAATGAGAGTGGGTTCACAAGTCAGCTGGTTCAGAATAAGTTGTGCAATAAAGTAGTGCAATGAAAGAAATAATATTGTAAAAATATACAGAAAGGGGATGAATATGTACATTGTATGCTACACATTGATATATATATATATATATATATATATATATATATTACTATTACAAGGGATATTCAACATCTTGTCCTATATTTTAAATTTAAAGATTATTTACAGCATGCAGGATATTTAAAAACAGTGATGATGATGATATAATACATGTTAGAAATGTGCATGTACTGTTAACAGTCCAGTGCATAGTGGAAGTAAGTGGATGTTTGGTGTGAGAAGGTTATTGATACTGTATGACAGAGTGACATCCTGGGGGGGAAGCTGCTCTTGTGTCTGGTTGTGCTAATATACAGTTTTCTGTAGCCCCACCCAGATGGCAGAGGGATTATGTGATTAGTTAATGGACAGTAAATTAATCAACAAAAATGACGATCATCATTTTCTTATGTGAGTAATTTCAACCAAAACACCAAACACTTGCTTGCTCCAGTTCTGTCTTTCAGGAAATATTTGTTGTATTTTGGACTGTTGGTCACAAAACAAGCAACTTGAAGATGTCACATGGGGACGGAGTGATGGGATCTTTGCACTATTGTCTCTCATTTTATAAAATTAGTGATTAATTGATTGATTTTAAAAGAAAACCATTCATGAAAATGGGACAGTAAACATTCTGTATGTGCTTCTCACTCACATTGATATTTGGGTTGAGGAACTGCGTTCTGGCGTAGCGGGTCAGCATGTTGATGATGACGACCTGCCCCCATTCCTCCACATCGATCAGGAGGTTACACAGCTTCCTGTAGTTCTTGTGGATCAGGTCGATACGTTCTGGACACACCTCTTCAAAAGCCATGACAACACTTCCTGCCACCAGCTGCAGCAAATGTAGAAGCACACAACAAGATGCTCGAAATGGGGTTGATGTTATCTATGTGGATTACTGATGCACACAATGCTAGCACCTACTTTTCATTCTACAGTCACATCTGCTACCTCTGCAAAAAAGGTTGTTCTCCCTCATGTCTGTTTGATTGTTTTTTAGCAGAATTACTAAAAACTATTGAAAAGATTTGACCCAAACTTGTCCAACAGGCAATGGGCCAAGAAAGAACCTGTTACATTTTGGTGCATATCTGGTAAAAGGGTCAGATACAGGGATTTGTAATTTTCTTAAAATTTTGAGAAATTATTTCCACCAATTTCTCAGGAAGTTTATATAATAATATACGAATCATAATTATATGATAAAAAACCAATGATCAAGAGTTATAGAGACTAGAGAGACATATGAAGGATTGCTTGGCTTTAGCAGAGGTATGTAAGACACTGTGTGCCAGTGGGTTGGTGAGAAATTACAGCAGCTCATGTCCAAACCAAAGCAAACAAATGTTAAGTCTTGGAGGACGAGGCTTTAAACACAGTCTGCTGCTGGGAACAGAAAATGGTTCTAATTCTGTACACTCCGTTTTTCAAACATATCATTTGGATTTCCTTGGTAAAATCATACTGACTGAACAAAGTTGCATAAACCCACCGTGGTTTTGTCAGCGAGGAGTTTCTCTATGATTTCAATCAGCTGGTCCTTCTGTTCTGGATCCAAACTGAGAGCACAAAGGGATAAATCACTAACATGAAGGAGCAAATGTTGGAGAAAGAGCCGGTGATCAGCTGAGCTCAAAAATTACACTCAGCAGTGTAAAACAAATGGATTTCACTTCTGCAGCAGTAATGGATTTCTGATGGATGTTCTTTTTACTGCCATAAAGAGCTATAATTTCAGGGCACGAAGTCATAACAACACTTCATCTCAGCATAGTGACTCTCAGACTAGGACACAGGATTCTGTACTCTCCAAAACAATGATTCTTTAAATCTCAAGTTCCTTATTTATGATTTTTTTTAGTGATTGTCATAACGACCTGTAGATATCTTCAATAAGTACTTAAGTGAAATAATTTGAAAAGGGAAAATAAAAATCACCCTTGAGGTCGCTGTGGTGCTTAAACCCACAACAGTGAGTCATAATCATTTCTTTTTGGGGGCAGTGAGCGGCAAATGTGAGGATGTAGGTCACCTGTAGAGCTTGGGAATTGCGTGAGCAGCAGTCTTCCTGACGTATGGAGACATATCGGAAGCAGCTTCTTTGATGGCAAGCATCATTATCGGGACGATAATCGTGACGCGGATGCTGGAGAGGACTCGCAGGGCGCTCGCTCTGATCAGCTGGTTTGGATCCTGAGAAAGCACAAAGCAACATTGCAGATGTTGGTCGACGAGGTTAGAGCCTGGATTTATGTGGTAAATTGAGGGAGAACAATTTAAAAAAACTTCTTCATTTTAATTATTTAACTGCACTACTAGTTATTTTCCAAAAGTAATGTAATCAAACTAATGGGATATTTTGTTAAGTACAGACAAAGATATATTTCTACTTTGTTATTATAGAAATTGTGAAAATGTCATAAACTTGTGGTTGTTCTTGTGATTGTCAGAGGTGAAAACTGCTGCACCTTCAATCCTCGCTGAAACGTGGAAATGGAGAGCAAAGCGAGATCCTGCTGCTCCTCAGCATAACGCACCAAATAAACATAGACCAACTTCTTCACCTGTATGGTTAAAAACAACAGATTCAATACAAATGATGTAGATTAGTAAGAGAAAAGAACAAAGCTGACATGGTTTTTTAAATTAAAAAAGACAATTAATTTATAATTATTATTATGATAACAAATTATCATAAATAATAATACATATTAATAAATGATAAATTACGAGCAAAGAAAAACACTTAAAACAAAAAAACAAAATTTTTGATGTAATAAAAACACACAGAAAACCCGCCAACCTCATATGTGACCTGTGACCTTTGGCCACTGGACTCCATTCATCTTTGAGTTGCAGTGATAACTGATCAAACTGTGATGAAATTCCTGTGAGACTTGAGATGTCATGTTCAAGAGGCCACAAACCTGTTTGTGAGGCCACCGTGAACTTGACTTCTGACCTTTGACCACCAAATTCTAATTTGTTCATTCTTGAGTCCAACTTAATGTTTGTACCAGATTTGGAGAAATTCCCTCACAGTGTTCTTGTGTGTTCACAAGAATGCGACTGACAGATAACCATGTAGATAAGAATGAAGCAACATGAAACTAAGCTCATTACAAACCTCTATGTTTTTACACGCCACGTTTTTCACCACAGCAGGGAAGAGATCTGATGCGTTCTTTCCTCGGGCGATCATCTGCAGATAGAACACACGTACCACAAAACAGAAAACTCAATGACGACTTCACAAGGTGACATTTTTTCAGGAGTTGGAAACACTTCTAAGAGAAGTTGAAACTCTTTTTTCATATTCTATTTCAGTCTTTTGCTTTGGTCTCCTCTGTCCTGCAGAGATAATGAATGGGGAGAAGCATGTGGAGCTTCAGAAGCAGGAATTTGCCAGAGATGATGAATATTTAACAGCTGATTCTGCATCTCTCACCACCGTATAGTATATCATCAAACGAGCATTGTCTTACAGAGGAGAGATTTAAGTCTTTAGTCTTAAGTTTTAGTGGGATTTTGATCTGCATCTCTCAATACAGCATCGTTATGCAGCGTTCTAGAGTGAATTAATAATCGTGTTTTCGACTCAACAGTTTTATTTAAAAACAGTTTGTACCTTTTTCGACCTGAATCCTTCTGAATGTGCTGGTCAAGGAAATCTGTATTGTATCTGTATTACATATACTCACGGCCACGATCCGTTTCATCGCCTCCAGCTTCAGTGAGTCTTTGTTGCTGTCCAGCATCTCCTTCAGGTCGTCATGTCTGAGGGAAGAACATTTGGAACATTAAGTCACATTTTGGTCGTTTTTAGAAGAGATGACCATAAAAGACTCCGATTACAAAGGCGTCAAACAAGAAACACCAGGCTCGCTTTACATTTTTCAAAAACTAATCCTAAACCACAATGTGTCTCAGAAATGATTCTGTGTGAAGAAGGAAATCCAGCTCACAAAGTATGGTATGTGACAGAAAAGTGATGATCCCAATAAACAGATTATAAAGTCATATTTTAAAAGGAATCAGGAAAGTAATACATCAACAATCTCAAAAGTGAATGGAGGTCATGTTTTCATCAGTGTTTTTTCACAGGATTACACAAAAACTACTGGACCGATTACTACGGAACTTGGAATGATGCTGTTCGTATCAGTGAAGAACCCTTTCAATTCCAGAATCAGATCAGGGGGTGGATGCAGAAATCTTTTTAGGCTTTCTTAACATTAAGATCCTTGATTTCTCAGAGAATTATTCATGGATCTTGATGAAAAAAATGGGACTAAAACCCCACAAAAAGTATTTTCATCTATGCAACAACTCTGTGTAACTCTATAGTATAGAAAACTGTCATAAACCAAAAGCTGGCATTGAATGTCTCTTCAATTGGGATATCTTTTTAACTAGTTCATTGATCATTTGGTTCCTGATTTTTTTTCAGATTCTTTTTAACAAATTTAATGTGTGTCAATTTTATATTTTCTACATTTTTTCCAAATCACCCACTGCTGCTTTTTATTTTGAGTTTCTCAAAATACTGTGGGTCCTACAGTCTTTGCTTTTCTTCTTTTCACATTTTATCGCTAGCCAAAGAAATAGGGGTGCTGAAGGGGCTGCAACACCCCCTACTGGTGAGGAGCTGTAACTGTGAAGAAAAAAAATGTCAAGTGACATTTTGAGAGCAGTATAGTAATAAAACTGGTATGAAATGTTGTTGGACATTCAGATTAATAAAATAAATTACATTGCATTTAAACTGTCAGAGATGACGGGAACAGACCAGTCAGATCACACATGAAAAGCAGGATCCTTGTCAGAGACTCATCTGAACTGACATTTCAACCTGCTGCAGTCCAAACACACACGAACAACACAAACACATCCTCAGAAACCTTCCGCCAGCAACCTGCAAACAGCAGCGCAGCAGCGGTGACAGATCAGAGCAGACAGGATCACTGCTGCAGCTCCCAAGATAAAGACACCAGCCTAATTGAACGCTGACATCCTGATCAATGACATTTCCAGACAGGATAGATTCGTTTTTTTCTGTTCTCTATTGCTGAACAACAGAACACAACTATATAGTGACTTCACATTTTTCTACTAATGAAAGCCTTTGTTTTAACTGCATAGATTGTATATAAATATATATATATTCTGTTTCAGAACCTTGATATCTGGTAATTTACTCAGCGGAAACAAGTGGCAAACATGTTAACATCTCACCTTTTGAGGCTGATAATGAGCCTCAGTTGCTTGTTTTCTCCACAGGAAGTTACAGAGCACCATTATCATTCAGTCCAGAGGCATTTCTCCAAATATTAACTATCTTATCTTTTATCTATGTTTTGGTCTCTACCAATACCTGAGGGAAATATCCGGCTCCTTAGCTGCCAAATACTCAACTACATTCACAGCGTGCAGTGGAACTATGAGAGCGGGGAGAGTACTGAGAAAGGGAGGCTGCAGCTAAACAATGAGCTGAAACTCAGCAAAGCTCCATAGAGCAGAGGGGAGCTGCAGGTGATGATATTCTGTAAGTATTGTAAAAAATATAACAGTAGCTTTTTTGTGAACATACTGCAGACAGAACACAACATGTAAAAAAAAAGTTTGATTTTAAAAACGTACAATATAGTGCAGGGTGAATCAGCAGAAATACTGAGAAGAGGTAAACATGTAGAAATGTTTGTACTCATATATTAATGAAAAATATATAAAACCAACAGTGGAAATCAGACAGATTTTGAGAAATAATTGTATTGAATTTAGTTGTCACAGTGACAACATCACAGCAAATGTGGGCTATACTCTATTGTAGCCTGGTGTTAAGTTACCCATCATGATAACAACAAAATGACAAAATCAAAATAAGAGCAGGAATATGTGACATAAATCATAGACTGTATATACAGATGAACGATGCGTCTCCACTACCTCCCACTATCTAGAAATGAAGCCAAAATAATCCCAGATATGAACATTTCCATCTTTTGCATTTGGAGCAACTATCTTTTATTTGGTCCATGTCCCATCCACCAACATTAAGGAGGAGGGGGGGTTTATGACCTATACTGCCATCAGCCACCAGGGGCGATTGAGTTGCCTTGCTTCCCCGTGGGGAGCAGTCATGTCGTCCGTCTTTCTATAGAGTGTGTATGAAACTGAATAAACAAACCAACAAAATGTATTGTTGATTACAGATTGACATCAACTGTGTTTTAGATTCGTTTTTGAAAATTCAAATATCGGGTATTTACAATGATAGAACATCTGTGCTTCCCATGTTGGCGTCACTTTTCCAGCCTTCACTCATGAACGCAACTTCCAACAACCAGACAGGATGATCATAGCGACAGTAAGAGGGTTATGTGGCACGCGTCACTTGGAGATGTGGGAGGGTGAGGTTTGGTCTGTGATGGGTGGGGTAATTAAATAGCTGCATATTTCCGACAACTAGAAAGGATGTAATTCAACGAAGTTCAGAGATTTCCTGCCTCCCTGCAGAGCCTTTGTTGGATCTGACATGTCTGCAGAGCCGAGCTGAGGCAACACAGTGAGACCCTCGTGGGACTATAGGCTCCTGTGAACAGTGTGACATTGCATCCTGTCACTCGCACTGCTACAGCATATAACAGGTGTTACATGGTGGATACAAGCAGATCAGACTCTGGGTGTAAATGAAAACTTCTGACAAATACGTTCTGTTGTTTAATATGTTTGTGAATTAGCAGGATGTCTGGTAATCTACTGAAGTGAACGTCTGCTAATGAGCTAAAGAAGGAAATGTTTTTGGTTTGGATTGTTCCATCGTTATTGACTGTTTATGTCCACCAACTGATTTTTTTGCAATACTTGTGTGTATTGCCAAAGAATGTCACCCGATGTGCTGCATCAAATACTCACTTGAACCTATAGTATGTTCATTTTTAAGTGGCAATGAGGCCGTGATCATGAGTCTGTTTTCCTAAAGAATTCATCTTTTTTTTATTCCTGATATTCCTCTTTAGATTATCACCGTCATTAGCAAATTACAGAAAACTATATTAAAATGCAGATTCAAAAATATTTTTTTATTTGAATGAAGTAATTGAAGTCTACGCAGTTGGTATATGTTAAACAGCCTATAAGGGCCATAATGAAGGAATGAGGAAAATGTCATACATTTAGATGAACAAAGACATAATATTACCAGGAAAGAAATTAAATAAATCAAGATAATAAGTTGTAATATTTCAAGACAAAGGTCAAAATATTACAATAGAAAAGTTGTATTACAAGAAAAAAAAAGCCCATTTGTGAGAATAAAGTAAAAAATATAAGAGCAAAGTTATAATGTTATCAGAAGAAAGTTGTAATAATAAATACATATAAATTCACAAATAAAAAATGTCTTTGCAATGCTTTTTATAACTTCTACACTCAGTGATCACCACATATGAATATTTAAAACACACAGAAAACAACACAGCAAATTAGTTTTCTGACTTTTTAATCCAACAGTGGTCAGAACAGCATTTCTCTGAAAGGGACTGTTGGGTTAAACTATACATTTCATCATGTGACAGGGTTGAATGGAGGCCTTGCAGTCTGTAATGAGGTGGCTTCTGCAGAACATAGCTGATTTATCACGAGTCTGCCTTTAGAGTGTGTGTGTGTGTGTGTGTGTGTGTGTGTGTGTGTGTGTGTGTGTGTGTGTGTGTGTGCATGTGTGTGTGCCAGAGTGTTGTGCACTAAGAACTGTTTCTGCTTCCATCACCATCAAAGTGTGGATAATTGCAATGTAGGAATAACACAGTTTACTCTTCCACACACTTCAAAACTTGAATTCATCAGAGTGAAATTAAACCTGACAGTATCTTTAAAATGCTGTTTGCTGAAGATTATTTTTGGACACACTTAACTGATGTTGGTTCCTTAGTTACCAACTGTGCTGCTGCACAACATCAGGAGAACACGTCCCCTTCTCACTCAGAAGGCGGCACAGGTTCTGGTCCAGGCTCTGGTCACTCAAGTTCACTCACTCTACTCACGGTATGATTTGGACACGTGCTACACTTAATATTAAAAAACTTTGCACAAACAGACGACCAGGACTCTGCAGCAGTCCTGGTCGTCTGCAACTCAAGCTTTTCTCAACCCTTTGTGACATTGTCAACCACAATCACAACTCTTTCATGACAATAGCAACAACAACAACTGATTCTCCAGTTCGGCGTTCTGAGTACAGAGTCGAGCTTCACTGAACTTTGAATGAACAGGCTGTTCAGCTTTTTTTGTAGCAGCTTCAATTACTGCAGGTGACATTTACAGTTTCGGAGAGAAAACTGCAATCAGCATTAACACAGGACAAACAAACAACCCGTTCCAAACAGACAGCTCTAGAACTGGCACTGCACTGTAATCACCAATTAGCATTAAACACACACAACACTTTGGCTTGGAATAGTCATTAGTTTAGCAGATAATTTCGTTAGAACAACGTATGAGGCAAATTCATGGTATTGAGTACGTCAGTCTGCAGGGGTCCACTACGGTGCTTGTGACGTATATGTCTTCGTCCACTCAGGTCTGCTAGGGTACACAAGGACCCCCATGTGGATGTCCGCATACTTTATGAGTGGAATGTAAACCTCATTTCAATAACTGGAATCATGTAACCGGAACAAGTAAGCAACCTTAAACAGAGGAGGTGGAAAGTATGGTCAACCCTTCACACATCTGTTCCTGGTCTGCAGGAACCAGTGTTTCTCTGTGTTCCTCTACAAAACTGTAAGGTCTCAACCTTACTATGTTCAGTGCCTCGAGATAATATACAAATAAAAATGAATTAAACCAAAGTATGAACAGAAACCTTAAATGATTGAATTAAAAAGGTGAGAAATATACCGAACAAAGGGTTAATTCGTTTCACAGTGTTAATGAACCCCCTGATCAGCCTCACCAAATATCCAGACACAGGGTTTCATGTAGTTTGTTTGATGACAGACACGGCTTTAGGAAATCAAATTAAAGCTAAAAGTGAAATCATTGATGATATTTGCTATAGCAGTGGATAACCAGGCTGAAAACCAGGCTGATATCCCACTCAGACAGGTCCAGCATGTCAGAGTGGGATTATCAGATATTTAAAACCACATTTATTAATGTAGTTTTAAAACAGAGCACATAATTGAAGAGTGAGACAATATTTTTCTCACTATTTTAAATACTACAAGTTTTCTTTGCTGAAGAATTGTATCTGTTAGAGCTACAACACAAACGATAACTCCCAGAGGTGTTTAATGGAGCAGAAGAAAAAATACTGCACAGCAGTTCCAGGAGAAAGATTACAGCCCTGGGCCCTTCAGAGTCTATCTGTTCCACCATATGACCACAAACTGTAAATGCTATATCTCAGTGAATTATTTTAGAAGTTAAGTCGAAGCACCTGGAGAAAAAAACAGCCCTGGCTGGGTTTACACGTCTCCGCTCACGCCCAAAGGCCCCAAAGTAACACAACACCAACACAGCCTCTCTCATTTCCCTGGATTTTGTCCCTTACCTGCTGAACAACAGCTGAATTTACAAACAGCTTTGAATTATTTAACCCACCGTGGTACGACAGACTCCACCGACGCTCAGGTTACCTGGCAGCGAAGCCACGAGATCAGCAGGACTCACTCTCTTCCAGCACAGACTTTTAAAGTTTCTTGTTTTCCAAAGCTGACAGATTTGAAATGGCCGAGCTTTCATCTTGTGAAATTGGAAAGAACCAGAGCAGATATATGACCCAGTTCAACCTTACAGTTATACGTCTCTTGAAAGAAACCAATTTCTGAAGAGCTTCACTTCTCATGTACATTTTTTAAACTCTGCAGTCTAATTAATTAAAGACCACTGCTCCTCCTTTCAGCCTTAACACGACTGGGTGCAGGTCTGATTACTGATACAGGATGCAGAGACACAGCTTATTGTGAGAGCAAAAGAAACTACTTTCTTATAACAAAGCTACGTTAACAGTATCTGTATGTCTGAAACCTTCTTTCTCAACCAAGTCTATTCACTTTTCTGTTTGGCTCTTGATGATGACGTCTCATCCCATCATTTTGGAAGCCATGTCTCCTCTCATGTCCATTTCACGTGTTCCCCCATCTCTTAGGAACAACTGACCCATGTTCAACTGCTGTTCACATGGAACCCTTCTCCACTTTGTTTGAATATTAGCTACTAACAATAAGATCTGCACGGTGATAGCTCAACCTATGATTTCAGCTCAAATGAAGAATATTATCATAGTGTGAGGACTTTCTGCTCGTCCCTGGTCTTTAAATTTGAGGTTTTGACACAATAGGAAGTCAAAATGTAAGAGGGACAATGTGGGCACAGTTTTATGAGATTTTATAAATCAAAGAACTAGTTGATTGAGTAAATATCTGCCACTTCAATAGACAAAGCAGCAGCCATGACTTCTATTTAACTTCTTCCTGTCCACACTTTTGATCCGTGCACAATACGGTTTTATACTCATCATCCCCAACTTTTACAATGAAGTACGGTCTCTTCACAGTTCAACTAAATAACAATATCTTATCTTAATAGTTGCAAATATTGGATTATAGTCAAATATATATATATTTTTTCAAATACGTTGATTGACTTTGGTGGGGTATTAGCTAATCCCAGGTTAGGATCTGCTAACTTACTCTATCAGAACTCTATCATTCTGTTATTTCAGTATTTTAATTTCATCGTCCGGTTGACATCATGTTATCTTGTGGAAACACAGCAGGTAAATGCACTGAAATACAACTGTGTTGAACAGGTGTGGTTCTCCTGGATCCTACCGCAAAGGTTGACTTTGGAAACTGCTGCCGCCACCACCTTCCTCCAGTACTGCTCGCTCCTCCTGGTCTCCTCCTCCACCACCTGTGCCTCCAGATCGGAGGTGGCGCAGCTCGTCAGGCTGGAGGGCGCTGTACCACGCTTGCTGGACACCGTCAGGGGTCAGCACCGGACTCTTGTCCTCCTCCTGGCCTCCCTGGACCTGGCTCTGCACCGTCTTCACCATGTTCACGGCGTTCACCGGCAGCTGCAGCAGCTTCTGCATGGTGGTCATGTTCGAAACTTAAGTCTGAACCCAACGTGCCAGAGCAACCTGTAGAATCCTGGGTGGATAAAGTGGAAAGACTGCAGTTTCCTTGTGTTGCTCCTTCCTGGTGTTTATCAGTGTGAAACTCTCCAGATCCTCCCCAGCCAGGTTTCACACAGTTGTCAGCAGCTCCACTTAGATTCTGTTATAAATTCACCTTCCCTCTGAGCTTATAAATATCCGACGTGAAAGATTCTGCTCAGAATGATGCAACAAACCTCTTCAGAAATGCTCCAGTGGGTGTTCATGAGACGACTCCTGCGTGCTGTAATCCTCATCCAGAGTGCCACGGCACTGAAGGGTTTTTTCCTTCTGTTACTGCTGAGTCTGAATGCATCCAGTGAAGCAGCACACATCAGCTCCTCGGTAAATGGATGCTTGGCAGAGTGGGGCGTGGAGTTTTATTCGCCGTCAAGCCTCTCCGCTCCCGACTCCTCCTGCTGCTCATGTGCTTCCTGTTGCTGCACCAGTCTCTCTCTCTCTCTGCCTCCCAGTGTGTACACACAGTGTGTCTACATGTACGCATCTGAGCTGTCCACCAGTGACAAACAGCCTCTCCTATCTTTTGCCACGTTATCACCCCATTAATTCCGCTTGTCTTCTTTTCTCCGCCTCCTCGCGTTAACCAGTTAAAGTCCTGCTCCCTTTCATTCATGTTCAGTGTCACTCTACCGCAGCTTTCTTTACCTGGCTTCAAACCTGTGCTGATTCCAGACACATGTTTCTAAATATTTCTCACTCCTCTGGCTCATTAGCTTTAAAAATTGTCACTCTTATTATTAATTTTTAACATTCAGGGACCTGCCTTCTTCTTTCTCATCTTACATGACTCAGCTTTCTTGGCAGTGTCGTGATGAGGACATCTCTCTCTCTCTCTCTCTCTCACTCTCGCTCTCTGTCCCACTCATTTCTGTTAGGCTCAAACCAAAATAACTTCCCTGGACCTCAATCCACATACGCTGTCCCCGTGATCTGTAGCAATGCAGTTAGGATTTGTTGACCCATAAGATTTTAGCTGTTTCAGAAAAAAGAATTGTGATCGGAAGCTTTGGATGTCTTGGTTCTCATAAAGGCCAGAGAGTACATACCTCTGCCGAGGCCCATTAGTTCCCATATAAACCACATTTGAATTCACATACAGATTTATTTAGTTTTTTAGATCTGCACCAAATTGCACAAAGGTCCTAAAACATGCCTGAATTTTTCATCGAGATCCATGAATTTCTCTTAGAAATCAAGTAAAAACAAAATAGCCAAATCTCACAATGTTAAAGAAAGTAACAAAGAAATTCCTGGATGTGATCAACACCAAAATGAAATGGGTCTTTCTTGCGTCATGTGCCACCCCTCTATAAAATGTCATGAAAATCGTACTAGAAGCTTTTGCGTTGCCCTGCTAACAAACTAACGCAGATGACAACATAACCTCATTGACGGAGTGAGATGCTTTCTTTTGCAAGTATTCTTGGTTTCTTGGATAGTGGCGACATTTACTGGTTGAGCCTGTGCACATCTTAATATGAGCAGCAAGCAGTGAACATCATATCAGGCAATGTCAAAGAAAGATCCTCAGCTAAATTTAAAGGCTTCTTTTCTGATCCATACCACATCCCTACATGCTTAGTGAAAATCTGTCACTAACGAACAGACTAACAAATGCCAAGGTAAACATAAACATCTATTTCCATCCCCTCAATCTGATAAACTCACTCTGGTCAAATCTCTATTTAGTGAGTGAGGATGACATCAGCATGGTGTCATCCATGAGAATATTGAGCTCGTCTTGCATCTTTTGCTTTCACATGCTCGTCATGATCAAAAGGTGTCAACATCGATCACACTGCAGGAAAATGGAGAAAATAAACTATATGTCTGAGTATCTTATATTTCAGTAATTTTTGAGTAATCGAGCGGACTAACAGAGAAACTGAGATGAAAACACAAACTCTTTTGCGGTCTTGCCAAGATGATATCATACCACTCAGGTAGAAACTGCACAAAACCAAAAAATGCTTTGGCTGTTAAACAACCACGTTTTTGTTAAACAAACAAGATGCAACATGTCACATCAGCTCAGAGGTGCTGATAGACAGATTTTGTGTCCTCTGAATGGAGCCAGACATTTCCTATTGTTTCCGGTCTTTAAGCTCCTCATCTCATTTTCATTCTCAGAGACGAAAGGATTATTATATATGATTATCATATTAAATATATATTTAAAGGTAGTATGGTGTAATTAATAACAATGTAAAGTTCACATTTAAACAACAAAGCAACTTCCAAAACCCACAGATCTCACAGAAACATGAGCTGAGAACTGTTAACACGTAACATATAAATTCACACTGAATCTGACATTGATAAGTGTGAGGCAGAACAATATAAAACAGGCCACACATCAATATTAAATCTCTGCACCAGACAGTAGCATCGATCACCAGCACTGTTAAACTTACAATAGTCATTTCCTGCTGAAGGATGAGGGCAGGAAAGTAGTGTGTATTTTTGCTCTGGGTACTAACACACAGAGACTGATGCATTTCACACCTGCCGTGTTTCCAAGGAGATGAAAGCCAAGGTCGGGTCAGCGCTTTCATCCTGATGTTTGCAGACGAACTGGTTAAACAGTTGTTTCAGTGCAGGAGACATCTACTTCTGCAAACACAAGTCTGCACATTAACACTCAGCCTGAGCTTGAAATAATCACTAAGGCTGAATCGTGTAGAGTTTATGATGTTTGCCAAACAGCCTCAAGGCAAACTCCTCCTCTGCCAAATCCCTGAGGTCATAGTTCACTTCCACAAAGCTGCCATCTATAGAGACTCAGTTCCCTCTGCTGGTGAAGTACGGTGATGCAGCACTGTTAAATTGTGAAGCTTGTTATCAGAGCTGGTGATGCTGCTGCTTGACCAAAATACGCTGCAGAGCAACAGTCAGGGTAGAAAGCTGTGACTCACATGTGTTACCAGAGGGACATACATGCAGAGAACAGACGTCACGCCTAACATACAAGACATGCAATAATAGTGAAAGATCCATCCATCCATTATCTCTACTGCTTATCATTTTATAAAAGAATAGCCAAATAATTGCTGATACATTTTCTCAAAAATTCACTGTTACAGATTTATATTTTTATTATTATGTAAAAGTAATAGATGTGACCACTTCACATCACAGTAGAGCGCATACCTCTACCAAGGCCGTGCAGTCCCATTGTGAAAACCACGTTAAAATTCACTACATCTGCATTATCAGTCGCCTGAACATGCCTGATTAAACCTCTTCTCAGGATTCTGTGTGTGTTTGTGCCTAATCCTTACTTAGCTTTATGATTCAGGCCCACACTGTATTTATTGCATTTATTGTTCTTTCTGACTAAGAATGAAAGATAAATATATACATAAATAACTGACTTTTGAGACACTAACGTATTGATGGGCTTGAGTCACTGTTGCCAGTATATAAAGTAAATAATGATCAGTTTTACCCAGCTGTATCCTTTCAACACCCATAATTGATTCACATATTAATGATAAATAAACAATAAATGCTTCCCTGTGTTCTATAAACTAAATATGTCCTTTATAATCTAACTGGAAACATCCCATTTACACATCCCATCCTTGTTTTTTGGACATAGTTCAACAAAATCAGTTAAAGTGAAGTCTACACCTCTCCACATCTCTGTAAGGGTAACTACAAAAACAATAAGGCAAAGTAAAATGTACCTGATAACTTATTCCAAAGAGCATCATTATTTTTGCTTTCGGAGAAATATTTATTCTTTCTATCAAACTGAGGATAATATCCTATGCGTGGGACGCCTGACTTTACTGTGACTGACTCCAATCTGAGAAAACTGATGATGCAGTTTGTTTTGTGTTTGGATGAATAAAGCAGCAGGTGTTGGCCAGTACACCTCACAACAGAAAGTGATCTGACGATGTTTATTACAGTCCTGCAGCCACAGACACAAACTTATTCTTCCTTGTTTTCTAACTTTTTTGTGTGATGGCTTTCAGGAGGTGAATTAAATGTCAACAAATAAGACAAAAAGTGTTTTAGAAACGAATTACCAACCCTTCCTTTAATCAAATAGATTTTTCTCACTCAGTTTGTCTTGTTCACATATAGGAGGGATCCGTATGGAGATGGATGATTATATCATGTGTTCATGTAAAAATATCACATAATATATTCGATTTTTCAAAGTCCCAAATATCAACATTGGTATCAACAATAAAAAGACCAAACTATTTATCCTCACATGAACAAAATATTTGGCAGATGATTCAATAATGAGGATATATCTGGATATATGAAAATATGGTGCAGCCAGCATTGATGAGTCAGTGTGGAGGAGTCAGTGTGAAGGAGTCAGTGTGGAGGAGTCAGTGTGGAGGAGTCAGTGTGATGGAACTTGTGTTGAGGGGTCAGTATGGGGGAGTCAGTGTGAAGGAGTCAGTGTGCTGGAGCCAGTGTGGAGGAGCCAGTGTGGAGGAGTCAGTGTGGAGGAGTCAGTGTAGAGGAGCCAGTCTGAGGGAGTCAGTGTGAGGAAGTCAGTGTGGAGGAGCCAGTGTGGAGGAGTCAGTGTGGAGGAGTCAGTGTGGAGGAGCCAGTGTGATGGAGTCAGTGTGGAGGAGTCTGTGTGATGGAGTCAATGTGAAGGAGTCAGTATGAAGGAGAAGGAGTCAGTGTGGAGGAGTCAGTGTGAAGGAGTCAGTGTGGAGGAGTCAGTGTGAAGGAGTCAGTGTGAAGGAGTCAGTATGAAGGAGAAGGAGTCAGTGTGAAGGAGTCAGTGTGGAGGAGTCAGTGTGAAGGAGAAGGAGTCAGCGTGAAGGAGTCAGTGTGAAGGAGTCAGTATGAAGGAGAAGGAGTCAGCGTGAAGGAGTCAGTGTGAAGGAGTCAGTATGAAGGAGAAGGAGTCAGTGTGGAGGAGTCAGTGTGGAGGAGTCAGTGTGGAGGAGTCAGTGTGAAGGAGCCAGTGTGAAGGAGTCAGTGTGAAGGATTCAGTGTGAAGGAGTCAGTATGATGGAGTCAGTGTGAAGGAGTCAGTGTGAAGGAGTCAGTATGATGGAGTCAGTGTGGAGGAGTCAGTGTGAAGGAGTCAGTATGATGGAGTCAGTGTGAAGGAGTCAGTGTGGAGGTCCTGGCGCGGAGCTGCTGTCGCTGTCCAGCAGGGGTGGTGCTGAAAAGCTGCAGCTGAGGCCTGGGCTCCCCTCGGTCACTCGGGCCTCTCACACCTCAGCTCAGCAACAACATGACACGAACACTGACGTTCTGAACACACACACCTCACATAGAGACACACAAAACACACATGTGTGTGTGCGGCTCCAGCACCAGGCCTCTACCACACACCACGAGCTCAAATCACGGAGACACATCCACCACCGCGCAGAAGAGGTCGCTTTAAACCCCAGGCCTGCTGACACACACACTTCTGTGAGGTGTGTTTTCACAGCAATTGTGTGTTATCTCCTTCACTGGCAGTAACATACACTTCCTGTGTATGTTATGTGCACCTCCCCCGCCATAAGCTGCCCCTCTACAACCCCCCACACTATGACAGATGAGGACTGTGGCTCCCTACCTTTTGTAGTCGGAGGAGAAAATCCCTCCGCTCGCTGGGTCGTGTCCATACTCCGGCTCCCCGACGCTGGACGAGCCTCCCTTGTCGTCGTTGAAAGCGGAGCTGGCGGACATGTTGGCACCGTGTGGTTTCTGCCTCTTTATCTGTGTCTGGTTCTCGCCGAGCAGCGATGGAGGTTTAGTGCAGAGAGCAGCGGGCTACACGGCTCTTAAAGGCGCACACACACAGCACAGACCCGGGATGATGCTGGGCGCAGAGGGGGGCGATGGGAAGGGATGACGCTCTGGTCATGTGATTTGTTTTCACAGATTGTAGTTCTTCCGGCAGCCATTAGGTGAATGGGAAATGGTGTAATCATTTTTTGTCTTGATGATCACTCAGAGAGATTAACAGTACAGGAGGAGCGTTGGACTTTATGCAGCTCTTTGCAGCGCTGACTTAACGTGATGCATGCTGGTCCTAACACATTGCGTGCTCTTATAAATGTGTCCGACTTCATCCAGAGATGTCAACATCAACAGGTCACATGCTGCTCCAAAAAAATTACTATATAAGAACAATATCTACCTTGTTATTAAATATAAAAATATATAATAAATATATATTGGAGCTATGTTAACACTGGCAGTGTATATCTGTTTGTCTTTGAGTTATGTTTTTTCATCTGAATTTTGTCTTTTTGTATTTCTAATGTGGTGATTAATAAAGAAGAACCTTTTTATCTCTGTTTATCTTTCTCTTAAGCAGATGCAATGAATGTCATCTCCTTCTGACAGTTAGGTGATCAGTGTATTTACACATGTTCCCTTTACATTCTAGTTATAATTTTCAGCTGAGAGAAAGTTCACCTTTGTTATTCATTGTGTTCTTTGTGTGGCAAGGAGCGGAGTCGTTTTAAATGAATTAAGGGGAGAGGACGAAATAACTAAGGAGGTAACAATAACTTAGGGACCAACAACGCCACCTGGGGCCCTGCACCCCAGGATATAATGTAAATCAAAAAAATTATTTGATGAAAAGAAACCTAAAGGGACACAGGTTCATGACTTTCTTTTGGGCAGAGTGCAGGAACCTGTAGCTGGCCACAACCATGATTGGATCGTGGAACACCAGACTTGGCTACGTCAGGCTTTTGAGAGTGCAACCAGGCATCTAGAAGCTGCAGCTGTCCGGTGGAAGGAGCACTGTGACAAGCATGTTCGAGATATCCCCCTACAAGAAGATCAGCTGGCTCAGTTCTCCCTTTTTGCTTGTCCCTGGTGATGGTTACCTGTTGTTCTCTTCTGCTTTTGTTAGGTTTGCCTTTGTTTGTCTGTTTTGCTCATTTCTGTAGTTTTAATTTGCTTGTTGGTCCAGATTTATTGAAGTTGCTTAGTTTAGGTACATTTCTGTTTGACTGTTTGTTTTCAGTCTGTATGTTTTGTTCAATTATCAATTGGGTTGTTTGAAAAAGCCAATTCTGCAAGATCTACCAATATTCTTGGCTCACTGATGCTACGAGAAGTAGAAAGTGTCTGACTCCACCACTACAGGCTTCCGCAGATCACACCGGTGGATCAAGTCAGCCACAGTGCCACCGAGTTCATTTTAAATGCATTATATAGATCTCTGTGGTTCAGAAATAATAAAAATAAATCCAGCGATACTGCTACCACTGGATGCTGGAGAGAGCTGGGCACATGTAACAATTTGCAGGAGCCTCCTCATATTACTGAATGGAATTTTTGCTAATATTTTTGCAAAAGGTTTATAATCATGATTGAGCAAACTCAAAGGCATCCAAATTATCTTTCTCAGGTTTGGACAGCAATGATATGATGGCAATCCCCATTGTTGGTGGCATAGACTGCTTCTGTATTACACAATAACGTAAACAACAAAAAAGAGCTGATTTGTTTTTAAAGTCTAATAAAACAGACATTAATTCTTTCACCAAATCCGTTTTGGAGATAGAATTTGACTTTAACCCTTGTTTATATATTTTTTTAAATAAAATGCCTGGTCCATTTAGATAAGATAATAAAAAAATGCATGTAAAAAATGCAGATATTTGATTATGATAGCATAATTTGAAAAATAAAAGCATACTTTTACTTTGGAAAAATGAATCTCCTCCAATTTTTAAGCTGTTTTTGGATCAAATATCAGAATTTTTGCCATTAGAGAGATTTAACCTGGAGAAATACAACCATGGATATATCTTTCAAGACCTTTGATCACAATTACTATGTGAGAAAACATTTATAGAGTTGATAAATAATGGACATAATGAGCATTCTACTTAAATTATAGATACATTTCTGCAATTATTTATATTTGTCGCTCATTATTATTATTGGATCATTATTATTTCATTTTTTTTTTTTTAGGTTGTGTTGTCTACCTGGGTGTTTGGGGTGTATGGAGGGGATCGGGGATATGATTGACTCAGTGTCCTTGCAAGCTTGTAACCTGTTTATCTATTGATCCTGGCTCTTGTACACTTTTGGAAATTATGAAAGTGAAAAGAAGGAATGGAAGAAACTCCTTGATGAAAAATGTTTTTTTAATATGGCACAAATGTTCACTTAGACTCACGGAATGACTGGTTGGATCTTAGGTGTTAAAAGGTCAAAGGTCACAGTGGCCTCACAAAACATGTTCATCAATTTCTCAAGTCTCTAAAATTTGACCAATTTATGAGATTAGATTTCAGAGGTCACAGGTCATTGTGACCTCATATGAGTCTGTAAAACAAATGCATGTAGACTAAAACTTCACTGGCATAAACCACAGAGCAACGAGCCAGATGAGCAGCTAGATGAGGAGCTGGATGAGGAGCCTGATGAGGAGCTAAATGAGGAGCTGGATGAGGAGCCAGATGAGAAGCCAGTTGAGGAGCAGGGTCAGAAGCAGGGTGAGGAGCAGGGTGAGGGTTTGCGTTTAGGGCTGCTGATGTGGGTTAGTGTTGGGACCATCCTCAGAATCTGCCTCAGGCTGTCAGGCCAGTTGGGGTTTGGCTCCTGGACAGATGTCCTCACACAGTTCTAATGAATTTGAAGACAAAACCAAAACATTCATCAAACTACTGCTCCATGTCATGTGAGTATAACATTCAATACACACTGAAAATCAGTGTGAGTGACACATGGACACTGGGCTTAACTTAGTAATGTTAGATGATAAATGATAGAAATTAAATAAAAATCAATATCTTATGGCCATTCACCTGCTTTGGCACGGAACCTGATGTCTCAGATGGCAGGGTGTTTTTTCTTTTTGTAGGTCTGGGGCAGTCTGCATTGAAACTGCTGGTGCCGGATGAGCATCTACATGAGCATCTACATGAGCATCTACATGAGCATCTACATGAGCAGCTACATGAGGAGCTGGATGAGGAGCTTGATGAGTAGCCAGATGAGCAGCTACATGAGGAGCTGGATGAGTAGCCAGATGAGCAGCTACATTAGCAGCTACATTAGGAGCTGGATGAGTAGCCAGATGAGCAGCTACATTAGCAGCTACATTAGGAGCTGGATGAGTAGCCAGATGAGCAGCTACACGAGCAGCTACATGAGGAGCTGGATGAGTAGCCAGATGAGCAGCTACATGAGCAGCTACATGAGGAGCTGGATGAGTAGCCAGATGAGCAGCTACATGAGCAGCTACATGAGGAGCTTGATGAGTAGCCAGATGAGCAGCTACATGAGCAGCTACATGAGGAGCTGGATGAGTAGCCAGATGAGCAGCTACACGAGCAGCTACATGAGGAGCTGGATGAGTAGCCAGATGAGCAGCTACACGAGCAGCTACATGAGGAGCTGGATGAGTAGCCAGATGAGAATCTACACGAGCAGCTACATGAGGAGCTGGATGAGTAGCCAGATGAGCAGCTACACGAGCAGCTACATGAGGAGCTGGATGAGTAGCCGGATGAGCAGCTACATGAGCAGCTACATGAGGAGCTGGATGAGGAGCTGGATGAGCAGCTACACGAGCAGCTACATGAGGAGCTGGATGAGGAGCTGGATGAGTAGCCAGATGAGCAGCTACA
The DNA here is from genome assembly GCF_024713975.1 of Paralichthys olivaceus. Lineage (NCBI taxonomy): Eukaryota > Metazoa > Chordata > Actinopteri > Pleuronectiformes > Paralichthyidae > Paralichthys > Paralichthys olivaceus. The sequence continues at coordinate 20,936,195 of NC_091099.1, forward strand.
TGAGGAGCTGGATGAGGAGCCAGATGAGGAGCCAATTGAGGAGCAGGGTGAGGAGCAAGATGAGGAGCAGGGTGAGGAGCTGGGTGAGGAGCAGGGTGAGGGTTTGGGTTCAGGGGTGCTGATGTGGGTTAGTGTTGGGACCATCCTCAGAATCTGCCTCAGGCTGTCAAGCCAGTTGGGGTTTGGCTCCTGGACAGATGTCCTCACATAGTTCTAATGAATTTGAAGACAAAAACCAAAACATTCATCAAACTACTGCTCCATGTCATGTGAGTATAACATTCAATACACACTGAAAATCAGTGTGAGTGACACATGGACACTGGGCTTAACTTAGTAATGTTAGATGATAAATGATAGAAATTAAATAAAAATCCATATTTTATGGCCATTCACCTGCTTTGGCACGGAACCTGATGTCTCAGATGCCAGGGTCTTTTTTCTTTTTGTAGGCCTGGGGCAGTCTGTATTGAAATGGCTGGCGCCGTGTGAGGAGCAGGGTGAGGAGCTGGGTGAGGAGCTGGGTGAGGAGCAGGGTGAGGGTTTGCGTTTAGGGCTGCTGATGTGGGTTGGTGTTGGGACCATCCTCAGAATCTGCCTCAGGCTGTCAAGCCAGTTGGGGTTTGGCTCCTGGACAGACGTCCTCACACAGTTCTAATGAATTTGAAGACAAAAACCAAAACATTCATCAAACTACTGCTCCATGTCATGTGAGTATAACATTCAATACACACTGAAAATCAGTGTGAGTGACACATGGACACTGGGCTTATCTTAGTAATGTTAGATGATAAATGATAGAAATTAAACAAAAATCCATATTTTATGGCCATTCACCTGCTTTGGCACGGAACCTGATGTCTCAGATGGCAGGGTGTTTTTTCTTTTTGTAGGTCTGGGGCAGTCTGCATTGAAACGGCTGGCGCCGTGTGAGGAGCAGGGTGAGGAGCTGGGTGAGGAGCCAGATGACGAGCCAGATGAGGAGCCAGATGAGGAGCAGGGTGAGGAGCAGGGTGAGGGTTTGGGTTTAGGACTGTTGTGGGTTAGTGTTGGGACCATCTTCAGAATCCACCTAAGGCTGTCAGGCTGGTTAGGGTTTGGCTCCTGGACAAGCATCCACACATAGTTCTAATGAATTTGAAGACAAAAAAGAAAAACAATCATCAAACTACTGCTCCATGTCACGTGAGTATAACATTCAATACACACTGAAAATCATTGTGAGTGACACATGGACACTGGGCTTAACTTAGTAATGTTAGATGATAAATGATAGAAATTAAATAAAAATCAATATCTTAAAGACAAGCTATAAAAAAAAAATTAATTTGTTGTCATTACATGTATTTGAAAACCATTTCAACTTCAAACAATGGATTGATTTGAGAATTATTGTTTTTTATCAATAGCTGTTGGTCTAAATTGTTCTCATGCTTGAGAAAAAAAACTTGAGCTTTATGTATGATTTAGTTAGAACAAGTCTCACAGAAACCTGTTTTCACATTATAATACCAGCACAAATAATACCGACTCCTGAAAGTCTGAAAAAACAATGCGTAGGAGAACAACACACGATAAAAAAAAAATTAAAACTGACCTTTCCCATGTTGGAGATGCTTCTTTAGCAACTGAAAGATGTGTATGGACAGTTTTCCAAAATGTTGCTGGATCTGTTAATATTCAAATTGGAATTAATTTCAAATACAAATACAAACTGTCATCCTTGCTTTTCAGGTAAAATTCTAAAAGTCGCATGACTCACATAGCATTATTCAAATTATTTTGTGGGCCATTGAACCTGAGCTCAAACTTATAAAGGACTGAAAACATTTTAAATTTGTGTTCAGTCTCCATAGTAACAGCTCATTAAAGCTGTGTCTCTCACAAACATTTATACACATTGTTCACCTATCATCATTCAACATATATGTAGGAGCCATTTCACTATTTATTTAAGAAGTTATTCTAATGACTGCTTTGTTTATGTTTCCCTGAGCTATTGTGCCCTCTGCAGGTCAAAAGGCCATAAATAGGAGAGTTACCTGGTGGAGGTGTAGCTGACTGGAAGCACACAACTTTCTGACCTTGCTGTTTGAGTGTGTGCTTGCTTTTGTTTGCTGGGGATAGGCCTCACTGCTGCTTTGTACACTTTAGCTTCAGCTTTTTTGACATTGATTTATTTATTTTACAAAACTACAATGGAACAGGCATCAAAGGAACAGGCCTCAAAGGAACAAAGGAAAACCAAAGCAAACAAAGCCCGAAGTTGCGGTAGGCCTCTGTACTTTAAAAGGTTAAAATAAAAGCATACTTGGACAAAAAGCTCTAGGAGCCGAAGATTTGATTAATTGGTTAGATAATATTTTATGTTTGAATTATGGATTGTCTTTGAATCAAGTTTGATCAGACTTTAAGCTCCTAGAAGGAAGTTTTAAGCACTGCTTGTTCATTTGCCTTACTGGATTAATTGCTGGACTAATTGCAACAGAACGGTGATATTTTGTCAGAAAGGATACCTAGATTTTTCCCTTTTTTGTTATACAATCGCTGATGAAACCAGTAGGCCAGAAAGCACGAATGTGCAAACTGATTTGGAGGAAACTGAATCTGCAAAAGATTTGCGTAATGGCAGAAAGATAAAACTCGGACTGCTTACACGCAAGATGAACTTTATCAAAGAATTGATGACTGATCCATCAAATGTAAAACAAGTGATGGAAAATGTATCACGATATGAAGACTTGTTGGGTGAATTCGAAGCTAGTCATAAGGAGTATTAGCATGTATTGTCGGTGAAGGAACGCAAATCTGATGATGTGTTGTGGTATCAACCTAAAAGAAAGATTAATAAATCGTTCGTGCTAGAAGCGAATGCATGGCTAGTTAAACACAAAAAAGATGAGGATGATAATAGTGGTGATGATGATGTTGAGATAAACCCAGAAGTGTTTCTGCAACTCATGAAAGAAAAGCAGACAATGGTGGATCAAAGGTGTCCTCAACCTCCTCCACGTTGAGTCGAGCAGCAGCTGAGAAGGCCGCGCTAGAAGTTAAATTGGCGGCTCTTAAACAAAAGCTGTATCGTTGTATCGTTTTCCCTGCCCGAGAGAAGAGATTCACATTGGCCCCGGATCTCTCTCCAAGCAGACTACAGTTCTTGTATTGATGCTGAACTTTTTGTAATAAACCTATTATACAATCAAGACGGTGTCAGCGGAGATTTCTTCATCGTCTTCACATCATCGCTACCCCAATATACAACAAACACATTATAAAGAGCAAAATTGAGCATGCAAAGGATAAATTGTACAATCTGGAACAATATACATCTGGTCAGTCCAGAGAACTGGTTAAGACATGTCACTTCTTAGATGCAAATTTAGGCTTTGCATGGGCCAAAGAATTGCTCCAAGAGCACTTTGGAAATGAGTATCAAGTCTCCAGTGCATACATTAATAAGACATTATCATGGTCCTCCATTCGATCTGAGGATTCCCAAACCTTGAAATCATATGCTCTGTACCTCAGAGGTTGTTTGAATGCAATGAATGAAATTGCCTACATGGATGAATAAAATCTGGCTTCTAATTTGAAATTGTTGGTCAGTAAATTGTTCTATAAGTTGAGAGAGAGATGGAGAGCTGTTGTATGCAATTTTCAAGAAACTACAAACTGCAGAGCCACATTCACAACCTTAGTTGAGTTTATTGCAAACAAGTCAAAATCTTGACAGATCCTATCTTTGGTGATATACAAGATCCCTCACCAAGAGCACAAGGTCTAAGGCCCTAACACTCAAGATCTGTGAAATCAAAATTCAATGACAAAGGCTTCATGACCAATGCAGCAACCATTGATGTTATCCACACTTCTCCCAAACAGAGGAATAGCATGTCACCTGTACAACATAACCCATTCTGTCTGTTTTGCTGAGGAGAACATCTACTGGAAAGCTGTTCTTGGTTTAGAAAGAAACGTCACACCAACAAGATCACATTCTTGAAAGAAAGAAAGAGGTATCTGTTTTGCTTGTCTCTTAACAGGCCATATGAGCAAGGACTGCAATCAGCATCAGTCATGTACCATTTGCAAGAAGCCGCATCCCACTGTACCGCACATAGGAAAAGTGGAGTAGAACAAAGGACCGGTAAAACAGGAAACAAATAAGGAAGCAGCCAAGGAGCCCAACATGGTGAAGAACACAGGCCAAGGCCCTAGAAACATGCAGTCAGACTGGAGCCGGTGAAGAACAGTGTCTGATGTCCATCGTACCTGTAAAGGTAAAATCAAACAAAGGCAGTACAGTTGAACAAACATATGCATTTCTTGACTTGAATGGGCTACGAACAGCAGAGAAATTTTATCTTTCATTTATGTGGAGGATAGAGTCAAAGAGACGATGGATCTCGACCTAGACAAAGACAGACTTCCAACAGAAAGGGCCTTAGGTCTGCAATGGTGTGGTGACAACTTTACTTTCAATGTTCAGCCAAAACCACAACTACTCACCAGAAGAGGAATGTTGTCAACGGTCTGTTCAATCTACAACCCCCTTGGTGTCTTGACCCCCTTTACACTAACAGCCAAATTCTTGCTACATGAGCTCTGTAAAATGAACCTAGGTTGGGTTGGGATGCAGAAGTACCCCTCAGCATTCGTGAGCAGTGGTCAAAATGGGCAGCTGACTTGACTAAAATCTCAGACTTCAAAGTGCCACGATGCTTTAAACCTAAAGGATTTGGGTTAGTCATATGCACAATTCCATCACTTTGCAGATGCAAGTGACCAAGGCTATGGAACTGTAAGTTATGTAAAGCTTGTGAATGACCACAACAGGGTCTATGTTACCTTTGTCATGGGAAAAGGATGTGTGACTCCTCTCAAAGGAATGACAATCCCCAGGCTGGAACTTGCTGCTGCAGTTTTAGCTGTAAAAGTGGACAAGCTGTTGAGATCTAGTTTGCAGCTGCATTTAGACCATTCCATGTTCTGGACAGACAGCCAATCTGTACTTAAGTACATAGCAAACGAACACTCCAGATACAAAACATTTGTGGCCAATCGAGTTGCAGCAATAAGAGATACAACAGAGTTATCTCAGTGGAAATACAATGACTCAAAATCCAACCCTGCTGATGATGCAACAAGAGGCCAAAATGTAGACAAACTCATGAACAACAAAAGATGGCTTCATGGTCCAGACATTCTATGGAGAGAGAAGCATCAAGACTTGCATCCCCTCACACAAAATTATCTTTTATGGCTCAAGGCAGAGCCAACTCTCCCACTGGGTACATTTGATAAGAGTGACCTTTACACTAGATGCCGCTGGAGGCAGGTTCAATACTTGGCCAACCTCTTCTGGAGATGTTGGACATTAGAATATTTACCGCTACTCCAAGAGCGCCAAAAGACGAACACCAAAAGAAGGAACTTCCAGTGCGGAGATGTTGCTTTAGTAGTGGATCCAACTGCACCAAGAGGCTTATGGGTCCTAGGAAGAATAACTAAAGTTTTCCCTGACCATTAGAGAAGACATGTCATCTGGGTGAAATGGACATATTCATTTACATGAAGACTGATATTTAGAAGAAGGATTATTTACCTACTGACACTTGAAGAAATGCTGCGTACGGATTTAAAAAATCCTGTCATGTTCACTTTTGTTACTGTCTCCTGCCAGCCATTTTTGTCTAGTGATGCATTCAGCATATCTGTAGTGTCCTTTTGCAAATTATCAGTATCAGATTAATTAAATCACTCTCACACACACACACACACACACACACACACACACACACACACACACACACACACACACACATATATATATATATATGTGCCATTACGCATGGCCATTCACTGTGTTTTACCTTCATTAAATCACCTGAAAACTATATCAAGCTAACCATACAGTGTCTTGCGCCCTTCCTTGTGTACGGGTGGAGATTGTACACGGGGTGTTGTGGGGCTCTCCTGTGAGGTTGAAGACATGCTGAGGTTGGCCTGATAAACAGCTGCCTGTTGCAGTAGGTCTGCCACGATTAAAAAGGGAGCAAACTTCCTTGTCAGTTGAACGGCATTGGGCGGGGCCATCGGGGGGATTTTGGGCCGTACACGCATTCGCCAGTGTGTTACTGATGTCCTCATAGTTTAATATTGCTGCAACGAGATTGTGAGCGGACTAACTCATTGTCACTCACTTTTAGCTATAGCATCCACACGTTACACAAGATGGTCGCAGGCACTGCGGTGAAGTCTGACGTCAGTCAAGTTTCATTCCATATATTCAAGGTTTCATTCAATATATTCAAAGTTTCATTCAATATATTCAAGGTTTCATTCAATATATCCAAAGTGTCATTCCATATATTCATATATATATATCTATTAAGAGAAAGACTCAAAAGGCAACTTAAAGTAGTGTCAGTCTAAATAAATAGTTTCATATAAGCATTACATATACATAGCATATTATACTTATATTCATTTTGTATACCATACTGGCCTATATACATGTAAACAGTCTGTATATGCATATATATGGATTTGTCCATTTCAACATCTCCAAAATGCTCAAATACTGTTTACATCCTCATGCAATTATCCTGTGCCACTGCACTTTATTCATATCTACAAATTTCCATAGTGAAAATTGTATATTATGTACATATTCTGTATTTTTATGATTTACTTTTATTAGTCTATTGCCTTTTTTCTTATCTTATCTTCCACTCTAAAAAGTTAAGAACATAAACTTCACCTATGGTACATCATAAGCCATAGGTAGTTGTTGTTCCCTAGGCTGCAAGCTGGTGAGATTTCATATCAGTCATGAAGTGTGACCCTGTGGCACCTCACTCATCGTCCTGTTTACATTTTCTAAGCTGCCATTTGCTATGTACGGGGTTAAAGTATTTCTTGATTGTTTACTTTTACTTAATTAGGTTTTTAAATGCAGGACTTTTGCCTGTGGTGACATACTCTTATTCTTTTGCATTTGTACTTCTGTGTGTGTCCTCCCTGTGTTTGTGTGAGCTAAGAATGGTATTATAAAACACACATTGTTGAAGAACATGTCCAGGGTGTACCCTTCCTCTTGCCCAGTGTCAGCTGGGATTGGCTCAGCTGTTTGATAGCACATGCAGATGAAAGGACACCAAGACGCTGCTGACATGAAAAGTAGAGTTTATTTACTTGTGCTTCAGTAGTATTTTGATACAGAAACAATGGTGGAAATAGAAGGTGATTGTAAACGTGGCCACGCAGGCTCTTTCTTTTACCTCTTTTGGTCCTGAAACTAGAAATCTTTGGTTTATTGCTAAGAAACTAATTAATAATCCACATCGCATCTAATGATTCACCCAAAACCATTGAGTGACCAAACATACCACATAAAGCCTGAAACATCCTTCAAGAAACTTTTCATGTCAAGGTTGACAACAACAACATTATGGGACATTTTTTCTCAAAAGATAAGCTTTTTGTTTAGAGTTAAGTTTAAAGGCTAACAAACTTTAAAGTATTCCTGAGAGTTCACATCTGGTTAGGATTTTCATTCAACTGTCTTTCTTTTCCTTCTCACTCAAGAAGGCCTGCTACTGCTTTTTCATGGTATTCTAGATAAGGCACCATAAAAAGGCAAAGAGGGGTGACAAAGGGCACAGCATTAATCCCCCACTCCCCTTCCTTATGATAATTTGTTAATATAAAATGTCAGCCATCAGGTGAGCTCAGCCTGTCTGGTTTGTGGCAGCAGCAGAGCCACCAGACCTCCGGTCAGCAGCAAAGCAGAGACCAGCAGCACTGGCACGGCACAGTTCGTGTCCACCAACTTCCCAAAGACTACATTACCCATGATCGCAGCCACACGGCCCACGCCTGTGAAGAAGCCGAGAGCCGAGGACCTGAGAGAGATTAAATCACAGGAGATGGCAACATTTGAGAATCTGTGTTGTTTTTTACTCCACTGTAAGATGAACACTATATTCTGTACAAAACTCCAGACATTTGAAGACATTTAGCTGACTTTTGTCCAATGTGACCTTTAACAATGCTTGTCAGTATTTTGGATTCAGTTTGTTATATTGATGTCTGGAGGCCTGAAGAGGTGAAAGTTCAATCTGAGACCTTCACATCCACTGACAGGTCTCTTGGTTAAAAAACCCACAAAAACTATTTATTAGAAATGTTATTCTATAATCACTGACCAAAATAAATGAATACCATACTATGTTTTCTTATAAAGATATGTGAACATTCATAGTTACTCACCAACACCTGAAGGAAATCCTGAGGTCTAACACATTTAATTTACACTTCCCCTTCACATGAAACACTTACAAAGGTTATTTCTTTTTTGAAGTTGTGAAATAAATCCTTGTTTATCAGCCACTCAAACGTGCACCCTGTGTGTGCCCTTGGGCGAGAGTGTGTGCAGTGTTCCATGTGCCCGAGGGTATGTGATCGCAGAATCAGAGGATATTTATGCTCAAAACATGGTGTAAATGACGCCATTTCGATCAAATATGAATGTCGGGGCTTGCGGACACTTGGATGACACCACACAAGCAGTATGGAAGCATGTGATAATCTTTCTGTTGTTTTATCTAGTCTGAACAGATCACGATTGACTTCAACTGTATTGGATTTGGCTGCATCGCCGTCTACCCCTGAGACGTCAGAAGTGTTTTGTGCACTCAAACACTTCACCCACCCCTCCATCAGCATAGTGGTGAGCAGATAATGAGTGACTTTTCATTTTTCAGTGAACTATCCCTTTAAGCTGCTTTCCTGGACCTATTGAACATATGTTGAGTTTTGAGACAAGGTACCGTAGCTGTGTCGGGTAAAGCTCTGTTCCCACCACGTCGAGGGCGTTCCAGGCGATGACGGACACGCCACTGAAGACACAGGAGAGGATCAGACTCTGGACTTTGGTTTGGACCACATAGATGAGGAAGACACTCAGACTGGACACCAACAAGCTGAAGCCTGGAGACACAGCAAAGAAGGGCGGGATTTCAAATCAGTTATCCAGCGTTAGCGTTCACAGTGTAGCAGCGTGACCTAGTGGCACTTCTCCATTTGTTCATGCTGTAACAACATGCAGTTTCTGTTATGTCTCGTGTTGTGTGCAGCAGTTCAACTATGTGTGCGTAAAATGTTGGACATTTTTTCAATGTGTTTGAATACATGTTTCATAAACTCTAGAGTGAATGAACCAAACACAAAGTAAACTTCACACATGCTCCAAATACAAACACGTTGCATGCTGCGCCAGTGCGCCTGTGTGTGACACCGTCGTTCACTGTGGTTGATGCTGGACAGTTTTTACCATGAGCTTTACACCGTGGTAATAAATTGGGGTTTTAATGATGAATTTCACAAAGTCACAAAGTCAGAAATTTCACTTTGGTTAATCGTTAAGCCGGTAATCTTCTCATTCCTATTTTGGAGAAACCAACAAAAAAAACCGATGTGGGGTAAAAATATGTCAGCATATTTTCTTACTCTTTTCTTTCCCGACCCAAAAAAAAACAACTGAGGTTTCTTTCAGAAAAAATATTTACTCACCATTTAAAAAGACTTGTTATAGACTTATTGTTTTTTGCAGTGTGAGAAGACACTGATGAGAGTGGATGTAAAACCTTCAGACATGCACGCAACAATAGACTCACACAATAGTATCTTTCCTCCAGTGCTGTCCATCATTAGGATGGTGAAGATGTTGCCCGGCAGGTTTGATGCAGCGATGATGAAGCCCTCCATGTACACTGCCAGGCGACAAACAGATACAGGAAAGAAGGCGAGGGTGAAATAAAGAAAAGTCCTCCTAACCATATTTTGAGCTCAATCATCCCTGTTGCATCGAAAGCTTGTGCAGAATGCTGCCACTCGACTGATGACAGGAACCAAGAAGAGAGACAGAATCTCACCTGCATCCCTGCTTGACTTACAGTTTTAGTATAGGATTGAGTTGAATGTTCTTTCATTTGTGTCTAAAGCACTAGATGACCTGGCCCCTTCTCATTGAGCAAGACGTGCAAACAAAGGAACTGTTAGAGGACATTTTGTGGACTACACAGCAGCCACTGCTGTCATGTGGCATTCATTTACACAGCCACATTTATAGATAAAGTAACCAGGGTGAAAAATATCGGAATTCGTGTATAATATTGAGCTTCATCTTCAGCTCTCTGTTCAATGACTGGAGGGAGAAGGTGGAAAGCTGACTTTGTTATCCAAGGAAGTCACCTGCTGTCTTGACCGGGTAGCAGCTTTGGTTTTGAAGAGGAGATGAGATGGACACGTTGGCACAAGGCGAACCACCTTCCTCAACTCTCGCAAACAACTCTGGGAACCACATCCACAGTCCATAGTAACTACAAACACACATGCAGAATTTATTAGTTAAATCGTTTTCGGTTTTAATATATCTATCCTTGAACAACCCATGCTAACTGTTCACTATCCTTTGACAAAGCCTTACAGGCAAGTTGTTGAAGAATCATCTTTTGAGAAGTTTTAAATTTTAAATAACACAATTTCTGGTTAAACAGTTTAAGGTGCAAATTGTAGTGGATTTATCACATCAGTATTGTTGGAATGGATTAGAAAACAAGTCCTGATCTTGTTTTTTTTAAGTCTTTCTCAATCCTGACAACAGAAGAATAAAAGAGATCTTGCTTCACTTCACTACAGATGCTGATAAGTCAATATGTGGAGAGGAAGATGGGATTTCTCACCCAAAGGCGATGCAGTAGAAGATGATGAGCAGAGTGATGCTCCTGGATTTGAGGGAACCATTAAACATTTGTTTAATGGGCACCAGGCCCTGCAGGTAAAACACAGAAATGATTTCAAATGTCACTGAGAAATAAAGAGGAAATAATTAATCAGCACTTATCAATAGTGGGGCAATCACAAAACTTAAGTCCGGATCGGATCAGTTTTAAGTCACGGATCGGATCATGTTTCAGATCAGCAGTTTCATAATGAAACAAACAAATGTACATTTCCCATATTAACATAAACATTCTCTAAGTGAGTGTTCTGCTCTATTGAGTCCTTGTGGAGTTGCCTTCTGTGCTATTTGCCTCATGCTCACTCAGTCCGTAAAACTCATAGTTCCAGGTGCAGCCTTGTGAGTACTCACGAGTGGCATTAAGAGCAGTTCTCTCACAAGAGAAAAATTCAGTTTCACTCTCTAGTCTGTGTGTCTGAGACCTGGGCTCTGTTGCACGTGAGAATAAGCTCTGTGGACTCACACATTTTCTATCTCAGTTGATGCGTTGTGCGCTTATTCATAAATGAGATCATCAAAAACTAAAGTTGGGACAGAAGCTGGAGGAGAAAGACAGGACATTTAGTTCGTTTTTTAAATTTAACAGAACAGAGAAACTATACACTCTGCACAGGGAGGGTAACTAGGGTCCAGAGCTTACGTTCTGCCCATGTTCGGCCCCTACAGCATGTTGATACTGTCCTGTTGCTATAGATACCATGAATAACCCTCAGATAATGTACTAGTAAAAGAAGATAAGGCTCCAGGTGACATTAGGGGGATAGGTGTAATCCTGCAGCTCTTATGATGTCCAATCATGGCTTTGTCTGAGTGAGTGATGTTACCTTTTTCAAAATAATGGTGAGTCGCTGTCGATATGAACCCTGAGCACTGGTCTCCTCGAGTTCTCTGTGCTTGGAGCTTGTACACAAACCAAATTCCTGCAGGAGATCCACAGTACAGTCATTATACTTACAGTACTATAGAATATTAGAGGATAAGTAAAAGAGATGTGTATTGCACTGTTTTTGCAAAACAATGAATTCATCCTTTTAGTGTAATATCAGTTGGGTCTTTTGTCATTCACATGATAAATTGTATTGTTTTGTCTTTGTACCAAAACCATTCACTTCTTTACTTTATCAGAGTTTAAATAAAACAAAACCAGTTATATTTGTAGACAAGATATATAGGACCAAAAGAATAGTATTTATTTCATACCGGGAAAGATTTTCCTTTACCCATCATGTTCAGCTCAAACATCAATCTGAAAACATGGATAGCTTCTTTCTCCTGACCAGCCTGGAGGAGACGGGGGTAGAAATAGGAAAGACACATCAGGACAAAAAGATCCTGCTGACACACACATTTTTTGAATACACACCTCCATGAGGAACTTGGGGCTTTCTGGCATCAGCAGCCTGAACACTAAGGCTGAGGTGAGACTGGGAATGGAGCAGAGCAGCACAAACAGTCTCCAACTCTGGAAGTCCAGTGTTCCCAGAGAAAAATGTGCCCAGGTACTGGGAATCACCAGCCAGGCCAGACCTGCAGACAAAAACTCTCAGTCACTGGATTTATTTATTTGTGTCTTATGTCAATATTGCCCAACTGTTACGTGCTCCCTCTCTTCCTCCTTTTCCTCTCAGATGTGCATGATGATGTTACTCTGGCTTGGCATCCCCCTTATGTGTTGAGCCAAGTGATATATTGAAAGACACTGAATTTCACCTTAAATATCTATTTGTAGAGACAGAAAATTAATAGAAATAAAGTGTTCTACTACATGAGCAAAGATGGATGATGTTGGGGTTGGTCACTATCCTCGTGTTCACTGTTTTTATCTCTACCTTCCAAAAAGTCCTGGATTCAGAGTTAAACCAATATTGATTATAGCCTTAATCTCTTTTCTAATATTGTGCAGATGAATAATTATTAGTATAATTAGTATGAGGAAATCCTAGAACATACACACCCCCTAGCAAGCCAGTGATTTATTTGATATCTTGTTTAAAATAATGAGGTGCTACATTAGGACTCATTCGAACTACATCAATGTATTAGTTAATCAAAATAAGAAACTAATACTTTGGAACATGATCTGGTGATGTGTAAATGCTTCATGACAGATATTCTGTTTAGTTATTGTTAGGTGTCCTGTTTGGCTCAACAACATAAAAAGATATAACATGCACACCAAACATGTGACTGAGGTTTTTCACAGTATAATTGGTGGCAGTACTTGTTGCATGGGACTTCTATTAAATGACGTATTCTGTGACACAGAAACACTATCACTGTTCTTCCCACCTGCAGCCAGGATGTTCCCTGCCATCCAGAAAGTGGCCAGACAGCTGATCATTGCACCCCTCCGCAGTCGGGGCATAAACTCTGAGAAGTACGAGAAGATAACAGGGATTGACCCGCCCACCCTACAGAAGAGAAGAACAAAACATTTACCCTTAAATTTTATTCTTTGAAATCCAGCTAGTTTTGCCACAACAGATTCATTTTGGAGGCACATTTCAAAAAAATGACACCGGTTGGTCTAATGCTGGCACTAACGCTGCTTATGTCCTTCACTAAGGAAGTTATGTTTTCACTGAATGATGAAACAGAATGATGAAACTTGGTGGAAGGATGTGGTATAGGTCAGGAAAGAACGCAGCACATTTCTGTGCAGATCCAGGTTCTTTTTCCCCTTTCTTTAACATTGCAAGATATAATGTTTCAAGGCATTTTAGTTTGTATAGGGAATAATTTATTGATCTTGATGAAGAAAACCAGGCACATTTAATGAACTGATATGAGTTTGTGTCATTTAGTGCAGCTTAATTGAATTTAAGGGGACTGTTGGGCCATGACAGAGGTATGTGCTGTACTGAGTGTCATTCTAGGTTATTTGTTTGACTTGTGGTGTGCATTCTTCCTTCAATAAATCCATTCATCTACTGTTTACTGATCAGCATCTATTTTTATAATCAATCAATCATCCCAATCACCTTTGAGCCATAAAAAAAACTTCACTTTCACTTTCTTAATTGTGAGGAATTGCTGCCTGCTTATCTCTTTCACGCGTGTTCACAGTACAAACTTGTTAAACTAAATGAAGTAAATTTGTGGTAAATATGCAGTAAAAGATGCTGGATTGAGAAAATAACTTTTAGATTAATCAATACGCTTACCCGATGCCACTGATGACCCGCAGCAGCAGCAGGAGCCAGAACCACGGGGCGACGCATGCCAGACCTCCAAACACCCCATTAACTGTCAGGGACACAACCAAGACTCTGCGACGCCCCCTCTGGTCAGCCAAGTAACCCCACATGTAGCCACCCACCATCATTCCTGGAAAAGGGGATTCAATATTAGCATGATAAGACGGTCATATAATATTTTTTCTTTAAAATAACGTTCTGTGCTTTACCAAATATTTTCGTTAAATGTCAAGAATTATTATTATTGATTCAAATTCTACTTCTTTTTCTTATGCTTTTTGGGGGCACAATATTATATTTATCTCTTTTTATTTTATAATACTGTTTCTGTTCAGTTTAGTTTGAGTTGCTATGGTTGTTTCAATCTCTTCATATTTTGCTTTAGTTGTGTCGGACAGTTTCTGTTTTATTTTTTAGGTCACAAATGTCATTAGATGATTATAACTCTTTTATATGTTTTTTGAATTTCCCACAAGTATTACATGATACTGATTTTTTAAACTTTACTGACTTACATGCTTGAATTCATTTTTTCGAGAAGATCTAAAGTTAAAGTTCAGATTTTGAAAACTAGTTTTTAATCTTTTTGTGTCCCACTGACATTTTCATTTACATTTTAATGCCGTTGAGACAACTCTATTTTACATATTCAAAGGAAATATGAGAAAGGTGACACAGTCCTCTGTTTTCAGTTACTGCAGCCACAGGTGAACCAGCTCAGGTCTATGTAATGTGACGGTGATTCACCCAGGAAAATGCTGGCAGTGAGCAGGCCCATGTCTGAGGAGGTCAGCAGCAGATCGCAGCGAGCCGTTGGCAGGAGGAAAGATACGCAGAGAATCTCCACAGCGTCGCTGGCGTTGGCCCAACCACAAACCACCAACAGCAGCCAGTGAAACAAACCGAAACCTGAGAGGCAAAAGCAAAGGAGTTAATTTAATGGAGAGAAGTCTTTGTGGAAAACAAAGACAAAACAAACAATTACACATCAAACCACGATGACAGAGAAATGCAGATAAGACTCGATATTTTAATGTTTAAGCATAACTAAGTATAAATAAACTAGAAATAAAAACTAGGGTGGCACTCTACAGAGCACATACTTCCAAATCAAGCTGCACCAAATTTCATCAGGATCCATGAATTATTCTCTGAGAAATCAACAGAGATGTTGAAAACACCCTATCTCAAAATGTTAAAGAAAGTGAAAAATAAAATGCTGGGTTTGGCCCCCTGAGTTTTCATGGAAATATGTCCAGTAGTTTCTGTGTAATCTTGCTTACAAACGGACAAACGTAGCCTTGTTGGCATAGATAACAATAACACACAACCAATACACACAATACAATATACAGACTTGAATTAATAATATTTGTTTTATGTAAAATGTAAACATAGATGCATATCTTGTCTGCAGCGTTTATTCAGTAAAAGGATTAAAATGAACGTTTTTATGTCACATAACATAAATGCTGATAACAATACGTCTGTGAAAGGCTCAGTAGATTTATGAATCGGCTGATATGAGCCGATCTACCCAAATTATTTTATAAGTTCATGTATGTTCAATGCTCATTATGGAAGCAAAATCTTTCTTTTTCTATAAATCTTTATAAATGTTTCAGCTGAATTTTACAGGTAGTTTACAGTGAGATCCAACAACACCGTATGTTGACTTTTCACATTGGCTTCACTTCACTTTTATATTACATCCCATGGTCAAGAGCATGATAAAAAACAGTAACAGAGGAAACCATTGTTGGTTTACCTGCTTCCTCCATTGCTTCCTCATATGTTAATTTTCTCTCTGCACTTCCCCCGGGCTCATGTTGCATGTCTGACGTGCTCCTGTCAAAGATGATTTCACCTGTGATACAACAAAACACACGCACACGTCTGGAGAAACAGAAGCTTGAGGTACAAGAGATATAAACACAACAGTTGTATTGGAGTTTTAATTTAGTGCTGCATATGAAGCTATGGATAAAAGGTAAATGGTTGCTGATAAGGACGACTGGTAAGTATGGTTTTCTCTTCCTACTTTTAACTGGAACTAAGAGGCTCAATCACATTAATCCTGTTTAGCCATGTAACGTTGGTTCCTTGTTTGTTTTAGGATTGATTTTAAGATATCATTACCTTTAAGGCTCTGCATAGCCCGGCTCCTGACCTTATGATCCATATGAACCTTTTCCAGAAAGCCTTGCTTTTATCTGTGCAGTTTATTACCTCCGCCAAGGAGGTTATGTTTCTATCTGCATTTGTCAGTCAGTCACTCAGTCAGTCACTCAGTCAGTCACTAGCATACAAAACAACCCAACACATTTCTATGCAACTTGGTGGAGGGGTGAGGTATGCGTCCGGGAAGAATCCACACATTTTGTTGCAGCCCTGGATCAGGGGGCAGCAGATGCAGGGATTGCAAGTCACCGCTTTTTCAACATTTTTAATGATTTGGATAATTAATAATTGGATAATTAATGAATATATATGAAACAAAAAAATCTGTCATGTTCAGGGGGCTGCCATTTATGAGTGTGTGCATGTTGGTGCAGATCTAGTGAATTCAAATGTGGTTTCGTAAAGCGCCTGTTGGACCTTGGCAGAGGATTGAGCTCTACTGTGTGCTACTACACGTTATAGTGTACAGTTATATCTTGTTTTTAAATGATGTTGTATTATTTCATTTGCTGTCTCAAATTTAGATTCTTCATTTGTCCTTATTTGTAAAGCACTTAGGAACGGCCATCTTAGAAGGGGCGTTATAAACATCTATCTTAGTCATCATTATATTGGGACATTTTTGGAATTAAAATGACTGCAGATTAATTTCCTATTGATCAACTAAATAATGAGAAATGGGAGAAAAAACCCAGTAAAGGTAACATATGTTCAGGTGCAATACTGAAGTAAATAATAAAGAAAAGAGCAGTGCTTGTAAATATGTACTTATTTGCTGCAGTTACTTCAGTGTTGTAAATAAACCCATGCCATCAGGGCTTGTACTCAGAGTACTGATGCGCTGGTGTGATCCGACGTGAATGCGGAAGTGATGGAGTGGCACACTTTTCTACCTTCGTCTGAGTCCTGCTCGTCCGGCTCCAGGTGACTACCTCCGCGGAGCAGCAGCGGCCGTCGAGCCTCCACATCTTCGGGCGGCCTGTGACCAGACATCCCCTCCTTCTAGGTCGGATGTGTCTAATATGGGCACGGAGCTCTGTGTGTGCACATGAGCTAACTTGAGCTGAACCCCTGTCCCGGTCCACACCTCATCTGTCCCATGACTGCTGCTGCTCCTCTAGCTAACACCGATCGAAGCTAACCTGACGAGGAGAAGGAGGAAGAAGGAGGAAGAGGAGGAGGACCAGGAAGTAAGAAGCCAACGGTGGATTCTCCTTGCCCTGTCCCGAGCCTACGCTTTCCTGTACCCTGCTCCTGTTGTCAGTGTGTGGAGGTGAAGCTCCAGCCCGGGTGTGTAGCAGCAGCAGCAGCAGCAACAGCCTGTTAGCCTCCGTGCTACAGCCCGTGTGAGCCGCTGACGTTACCTCCCCTTGTGTTTGTGGAAAAAAAAAGAAAGATAGAAGATGGCGACCAGCTCAGAGCGCAGTCCTCCTCCGTTCCCCGACTCCGAGGACCAAGATGTGCTGGACTCCGAAGACGTCGGAGGCCGAGACAGTGATGAAGAGGACGGGGAGGATCTCTTCCTCAGCCCGGTATGTCTGGGTGTTCGATCCTCGGCCTCTCGTTTTAGACCAAGTGACGTTTACTGCTAATGGTACTTAGTTAGCTAACCGAGAATGCTAATGACACTTTGAGCAAGTTTCCCTTTAGTTTGGCTGCTTTTACCGCAAAGAGATCACTGCGAATGTTAATGTGGACATGTGCAGCCCTAATGACACTTATTGTTTTTACCGCAACTTAAAGAACCACAGCAACATGGAGGTTTGAAACTGAGTCACCGTTTTTCTGTGAAGAAACTGGTTGATGTGATCAAGTCAATCAGGAAACCACATGACGAGCTAGAGATGGAATGATGCTCGATTCATTGATTAGATGATCGACAGACAACTAGTCCACTGACATTTTACCGATATTTACATTCTTAGAGCTGCAATGATAAGTCGATCAATCTTTTAGTTCGTGACAAAGCTGGGATTTAATTTTATCACCAAATAATTAGACTGTGAACTCCAATATTTGCTTTTACTGTTGTTGTATCAAGTAAATGAGCATATAAAACTGAGCTTATTAGTTATTGTGGTAAGAAAAAAACAAATCAGGTGTTTGAGTTTGAGAAGTTATTTTACATTTGTACACTATTTATACACTAAATATCAGTCAGTGGTTGCAGACCTAGACATTATTCAAGCAAAAGTAAATGTGACCAGATTTTATATCATAGTCCCTTTTGAAGATCTGACCATTCATAGATTAAATGATTAAATATTTAAAAAAAATCACAGTCTTAAATACAACATTACTTTATGTCTAATAGGTGGAAATGTAAAAACATTGATTGTTCACAGATTTCAAATGTGAGGATTGGTAATAATGCAAATGTATTAATGCTTTGATAATTTTTTGTTTTTTTGCGGATGTCGCCTCTGTAATGTAATGATGGGTGTATTTGCCATTATATAGATCAGTCTATAATAAAATAATTTGTACTTTAATTGCGATACCCGTTGGGTGAATGATTAGTCGATGTTGTCTGTGCAGATTTCTAAAACCAAAATCTGGTCCCCAAATCAAAGTCCTCAGCGTGTGTGTGTGCAGGCCATGCATATAGATGGCGAAGTAAACAGGAGTTTAATCTCAGCGACCTGTGAGGTTCGATGGTCAGAGCTGACATTATCATGGCGGTGTTACTGTGACTTCATGTTAAACACAGAGTTGAAAAAGCAGATACCTTTTTTGAATGAGGGTTAAACGTTGGCTCAGGCTGCCTCATGTCATGTGAGTCAGCTGTGGTCACATGGTCAGAGCCCGGATGTTTTCCCACAGTCAAGGTTCAGAGGAAAGACTGCAAAGTTGCTGTCTTTGACTTTTTGCGAGCTGGACTCATTCCTGCCTGGAAAACATTGGTCAGCATTTCTGGATGTTACATGTAACAGAGCCTCTAGCTGAAGTCATGTATGTGGTTTTCTTATCTGAGCTCATCTCAGAATTGAGTTAAACAAGTAAAAAAATCTAAATCTAGAGTTACATGAAATAAGCAGCCCCATTCACAACATATCCGCCATTGCTCAAAGTACTTACAGAACTTGTTAGAATCTTCAGATCCCTTAAAACTTCAAACCGTCAAAGCCCCTTATCATCATAAGGAGTTAGTGGAAGTTGTGTTTTTTGTAATATTATAGTGAAAATACATGTGTTTGGGGTTTAAAGACCACACAACTGAATGCAAGAGACTTTGATTATGATGCAGAAAGTGTTTGGCAAAGTTTAATGTAGTTGACCTTTCTGGTAAGATGAAATGTCTGAACTAGAAATCTGATCCTTGTGACTTTTTGAGAATACAAGCCAAAAATAGGATTGTTGAATGCTGAATCACTGACTTACGGTATTTTGATTATCAATTAATCATATTTATCATTTGCCAGTCATAATTCCACAAATTCAGTTGTTCCAGTCACGCAAATTTGATGTTTTTCTGCCTCTCAGTGTGATTTGACTTGATTGAAAAATATATTCTGGTTTGTTGGACAAAAAAGACACTGATTATGTTTACATGGACAGCAATATTCTGATGATAGACCTTATTTTGAATAATTGTTTCAATTTGGATGTTTGCACAAGTTGCTAATAGATATTCCATTCATATTCTTGTTTATAGAGCGCAGCTTGATTATGACGTCAAAATGTTGGTAACTGCTGTGGAAACTCCAACAAGACATTATAGTGTGATTAAGACGTATTCATGTCTGCTTAATGCAACTAAGGTCAGAATATTCCACAGTCTTAAGTCGATAATTGCTTATTCTAAGTATGACCTTATACAGGTTTAATCAGAAAAGTCATAATACATGGAAGTGTAATATCAGGACATTTGTGTACTATTTATATACATTTGATATACTATAAATATAAATCTTTTTCCCCCTTATCTCCAGAGCGACCCTCCTCTGGTCGACATGGACACCACACTGCCTCCTGCCAATCAACCTAGTGATGTTTTAATGACGCCTCCCACAGACATCATGAATGATCCATTATTCGAGCCTGTCAGCAGCCAAACAGAAATCAAATCAGCAGGTGAAGTTGTCAGTGAACCCTCGGATGATTTTGTTGACCTAACAAACAACGTAACTGAAGAGGCTGCTGACAATGTTGCCGCTGCAGCTAAAGACATGGCTGTATTCTCTTTAGATGAACCCTCGGATGATTTTGTTGACCTACTGGGAAGTGAAACTGAGGCGTTGCGAGAGGAAGTGGTGATAGTAGATGTTACTGCTGACACAGTAACGGATAAAAGTGAAGTGACAGGCTGTGAGACAGATCCACCTGGCGACGGGAAACAGGAAGTAGAAGAAACTTCCACTGCTGCAGTTATTGACATCATTGGTAATTCAGGTGGTGAATCAGACAGCAACACACAACAGCCACCTGGCATTGACAAATTCGTTGACCCTCTGGTTGATCTACTCATTGATACTCCACCCGCTGATGAGGCCAAAAAACCCAGCATGGCAACAATTGACTTGTTCAATGAGGATGAGGGAAGCGACCTGTTTGCAGACCCGCTGCTGACTACATCTGCCAAGCAGCCACAGAAGAGCCTCTTCGGTGAACACGACGAGGATCTTTTTGGTGAGCCGCTGGGTGCCACGTCAAAGAAAACCATCAATAAAGAGCAGAAGGCGAAAACTGTCACAACCAAAGCTGCTGCTGCCGATGGTGGCATCAACATAACTGGGCCTCTGCAAGAGATCAACCCTGCGGAGCCTGGGGATATCTTCACAGAAGAAGCCATCGCCACTGCACCCAGTGTCAGCAACACTAGCACCGTCAACTCCAAGACCAACGGAGTCCACTCTGAAGAGGAGTCGGACATGTTTGGTGGTGGGTCTATTGTTTTTATTCTTTGGTTACACAGAATGTTTTTCACAGATGACACTGAAAGTAGGAAAAGCTCAGGTGGTAATGATGGAATTGAATACTGGGACTCAGAGTTGTAATCAGGAACAACTTGGCTTCACCTACATTGCTAAGTCAACATGTCAGCTGTGAAAAAACTATTACCAAACTATTATCAGACTCCATGCCTTCTCTACACTACTGCAGATATTTTGAATGGATAGTTTCCCCTCCTTTGTTTGAAAAATATCTCAATTCAGACAAGAAGACAAAAATGACTGCAAACGCTCCAACAAAGACTGTAAAGACGTCATCGTTGATAAGTCAAATGCCAGAGAAGAACGCTGTGGTTGAAGCACTATTGGGTGAGGCAGACGCCAGGGATTGCTGCTAATGTTGCTGCAAAGTTTGTTTTGCATTAGTGTTGACAGGTCGTTAGTGTTTCCTCAGAAAGAAAGTTCTTGGTTCGTATCCCAGTTTGGCCGCAGCCTTTCTGTCTGTGTGGCTTATCTGGGGGTAATCTGGCCTTTTCACACTGTCCAAAGACATGGAGGACCCCTCTTCATGCCCAATATCAGCTTGGATTGGCTTTTGTGACATTAGGAATATTGTGTTCACCTTTGCAGACATGGTGAGTCTGTCTTTGTTTTGTGTCCCTTTGTGGGTGTCCTGCATAAGTGATACATTTGAATGGTTACTGTCACCAGGGAGGTTCTGTTTTTCTCTGCGTTGGTTTGTTTTTTTGTTATCAGGATTATTCAAATACTACTGAGCCAATTGTAATACAATTTTGTGGAGGGGTGGGGTGAAACCAAAGGAGGAATGCATAAAATTTTGTTTCAGATCTGGATCAGAGGGCGGGTCCAAGGCCAGGTCTTATTGTTTTAATTCTTTCAACATTGTGATACAGGGCGCTGTTAACATTTTCATATTAATAATTCATAGATATTGATGTGATCTTGATGCAATGTGTGCATAATGGATATCTTCACCGGTCTTGGATAAAAATGTTGGATTCGGTCTGCTTTCAATTTAGTTCAGGAAGAGAGGCATTCACATAAAAAACTCAACAATGCACAATCCAACAGGAAATATGAAAGTAAAAAATAGTAGAGGAAAGAAACTGATTCTTCGACTGTTTTGCCTTGATAATGGCATCATTAGTCGGTTTAATTACAATACAGAAACATATATTTTGACCTCATCAGTCTACATGCATGTTAGGACTCATTTACATTTAATATTCAAACCTTTTGTTATGAAACTTTAACATGAGCTTAGGTGCCTCCTCCAATGTCTCTTGATCATCAGAAATGATTGTACACCTTGTAGACTGCATTGATCTGACAAGATTTGGAAAGTCTCTCTGTATAAGGTCTAACAGCCGAGTTCTGTATATTAGACCTCAGAGACAGGATTGTGCTGAGGCACAACTCTTAAGTGAAGATTTCAAAAACATTTCTGCTGCATTGAAAGTTTCCATTTTGCTTGGTTGTCTTTGAAATGTGTCCAGTGTCCTTCACATTACCTAAATGGAGTTTTTTTGCAACAACCATGACTATTCCTAGAGCGGCTGTGGTATCAGAAGTAACCAGGGACCCATCAGCTCTGCTGACTCAGATCCAGAGATCCTGTTTGGAAATGAGGGACATTTCCTGTATTGTAAAGTTGCACTTTCACAAATCAAAACTGCAATGTAAAAAAAATTTAAGATTTAAAAAAAAAAAAAAAAATCAAAAGAAAATATAATGGAATAAGTTTAAAAATTAAAATGTGTAACAACATGCTTCCTACAGCGGCATTGAGTTATAATGCAGGGTGTAAATGTGAATACATGCTGGCTGACTTATAAAGGGGCCAGGGTGGTAAAATAAGGCCCATCTGTACATGTTTCCATTCAGACATTCAGATGACCCACATCTGGCTTCTTTACTCTCCTTTCCTCTCTAACAGAAGCCACAGTGGAACTTTCTCTTGACAGCCCACGCAGTGAAAGGAAGAAGGAGGTGACAGCCAAACCGTCTGCTCCCGCCCCCTCTCTGTCAGCTGCTGCCAGCCTCGCCAAGTCACAGTCTGCTGCCCTCGAGGAGGTACATACTAGATATCTAATGCCAGAGTGAAACTTCCACTGTGACCACAACATAATGATTACTGAAAACTATTGGAGCTCAATAACTTTCAATTTCTGTACATCATTAATTCTAAAGATCCCTGATGTATCAGATTGTTGATCTATCATTGGAAATGTAAGTTTGAAGGCTGTTTTTGACCACTATGACAAATAACCCAAAAATCTAAAATTTTTACCTTCTGTTCAATATTTGTTTCAGATGGATGAAGAGGAAGAAGAGGAGCAGGAAGACAAATTTGACATCTGTGTCTCTGTCAAAGACCCTGAAAAAATAGGTGAGGTTTATTCTTTTTATTCCATTTTTGATAAATAATATTTGTTTTATTAAATGTATTGCAATTAACATGCACATTGGTTTGTGCTCTGTAAACCTCAAGCAAGCAAAGGTTATTCTGAGGTCCTTCAAAGTATTACTTCAAAATTATGAGAAAGGACTTTTCTAACGACTAAGCAAATAAATGGATTTTCTCAATAACTCAAGGATAAGCTCCTTTAACAAGACCAATGATTAAACCCACATGTAGCTTGCATTGAGTAATATTCTGTCATTATTTATATCAATTTGTGTCCATTTTTCTGCACCAACTCATTAAATGTTGTCTATTTGGTTTCAGGTGATGGGATGAATGCTTACATGGCCTACAAATTATCCACACAGGTAAAACTATTTCATAAGTTGATGATCTTGAATCAGAGGAAGTCAGTACAGTTACTCATAATATGTGTGGTAACTGGTCAGTGTATCGTAAAAGAAACGCCCATGAAATGTTCTGGAGAGAATTTAGAGCTTGAGTCACCAGAGTTACAGTAACAATCTCAAAGACTTCAATTCACAGTATTCTAGGGGCAGGCAGCTAATAGCTGGCCTGCTGCCATCACTCTGTGATAAACAGGATCTGATTGTATGCTGCACATGGGAATGAGTCTCCAAGCAGCAGGTTGAAACGAGTTGGTTACCTCGCTCGTGTTTTGCCATTCAGGGGCTTTTAACGTGAAGCTGCAGCCGCAGGAAATGTTCAGTTTGTATTAGCAGCAATGCAACACAGCGGTTTTTTTTTCAGGGTATGATACCACAGACACCGAGCTTGTAGTACTGTGAATAAAAAAATATTGCAATACTTAAATCAGTGGGACATGGGCTTCTCCATTGCGTTACGTCCTCGAGAATCAGGGACTTTCCAGACATGCATACAAATGAAACTGTCTCTTTCAGACCACACTGCCCATGTTCCGCAACAAAACCTTTACAGTGAGGCGACGCTTCAGCGACTTCCTCGGCCTCTATGAGAAGCTTTCTGAAAAACATGGACCAAATGGCTGCATTGTGCCTCCGCCACCAGAGAAGAGCATCCTGGGTAGAATGACTGAATGATTCCTAATATTTTCTCATATAGTGTAAGTGTGAATTGGATCTCCTTCAGCAGTGACAATGGCTGTTGTCTTGCACAGGTATGACAAAGGTGAAAGTAGGAAAGGAAGATTCCTCATCTGCGGACTTTGTTGAGAGAAGAAGAGGTGCTTTGGAGCGGTAAGAAAAAAAACAAGTCCTGTCCCACAAACCTCAAAGCTGCTCTGCCCCTAAAAGCAAGAAAGTGAATTTTCTTTCTGCAATTTGACCATTGAACAGGTACCTCCAGAGGGTGGTTAATCACCCATCGCTTCTCCAAGATCCAGATGTCAGAGAGTTCCTGGAGAGAGAGGAGGTAAGATGAAGCTGAATTTGATTTTTTTTTTTTGCCCAAAACACATCAAAATACTGTGATCTTAAGATTGTAACACTTCTACGCACACAACTAAAACACAAAACTAATTCATGATGATATTTTTGGAGGAGGGATGTTTTATCTCTCCGCCATTTACCTATTATTGATTCTAAGTGTAATTACAGCTGGTGTGTGTATGTGTGTTTGTCCTCAGTTACCCAGAGCAGTGGGCACCCAGGCTCTGAGCGGCGCCGGCTTCCTGAAAATGATAAACAAAGCAACAGATGCTGTCAGTAAAATGACCATCAAGATGAACGAGTCAGATGTGGTGAGTTGAGCTGTAAACACATTTAATCTGGTCATTGATCCACTGTGAGTTCTGTGATTTGCTCTCAGTATTTGTTGCTGTAATGTCAAAGGGCTCTTCACTAACAGTATTCATGAAGGCTGTTTTTAAATGTGTTAACAGTGGGATTTTAAACACATAGGGGCCTTGATGCTGAGTTGTACTAACAGTTTGTATTGCTCCAGTGGTTTGAGGAGAAGCTGCAGGAGGTGGAGTCTGCAGACCAGCAGTTCAGGAAGCTCCACGCTCTGGTCGAATCCCTGGTCGTCCACAGGAAAGGTCAGTTCTCTCCATCTGGTGACAGATACTTCATCACATAACACCCAGTCCTGGTTATCTGCTCATAAGTGCAACCTTAAAATGATTTTGATGGCACAAACTTTTGTTTGCATAGAGATGAGAAAATATTAAACAGGAATTGGAGCCTTTGACCTCTTGTAGGAATATGTTCAAATCCTTAAAGCTGTGGCTTTAATCCTTGTGACATGTCTTTGTCTCCCTCAAACCCTTTTAAACATCCCATGTGCTGTGCCTCCTGCTTTTTAAAGTATATTATAAGAATTGCATGTAAATACTGGTGTCCTATTCATTGCTAAATGTTTTTTTTAAACAAGTTTTCTCTGCCACGTGGTAACTGGTGGAATATGTTTAACATTTGGCTTGCTCTTCCCATCTAGAGCTGTCCTTGAACACAGCGAGCTTTGCCAAGAGTACAGCCATGCTGGGCAGCGCAGAGGACAACACGGCTCTGTCCCGAGCTCTGTCCCAGCTGGCAGAGGTGGAGGATAAAATGGAGCAGTTGCACCAGGATCAGGCCGCAAACGACACCTTCAGCTTCGCCGAGCTCATCGCTGACTTCATCCGTCTGCTCGGAGCCGTGAGGGTACTGAGAACAATTTAATATGGAACTAATCGAGGCTTATTTTACACAGCGAAGTATTCATTCCTCATATACTCAAATAAAGACATCCACAGTGATACAGTAATGTGTGGGACAATGCTGATATCGATATTAGGGTGTTAAATAAATAACTGTATATCAATGTCATATTGAAAAAATGGCAATTTTTGTAAAGATCACAAACCATTGTAATTGAGACTTGATACTTTTTAGTTCAGCCAAAAACTTTATTTCAAATAACCATAAACTATTAATTAACTATTATGAATCCACACATAATTCAGTTGGACTCAAACTTTCAGTATTTTTTGATACTAAGTTAACAAAGATACAAGTTTTGGAATAGTAGTAGTACATAAACTACAATCTGACACTGCAGTGAGGTCAAATCTTCCATTTTGATTTAGTGTAAGTAGTTGTGTTGAATCCTGGAGAGGACAATTTTATTTTTAGATGAAATGCCCCTTGTGAATCATAAAAGCAGACAAGCATGGGAAAGTTAATAGATCCACTTTAAATACTTTACAAGTGATGTATGAGGGTGTATTTTCATGTTGCTGCCTTTTCACTCATCACTTCCCTCCCAAACATTAGTTAAACATTATTTTTGACAGCAAATAAAGGTTTGACATTTATTTTGAAAGTTGCCCTGAAAAGCAGTCCGAATCGGCTGCAGAGCTAAAGTAAATAGAGCTAATGTAAACATGAAGTGATCCTGTGAGTGTCTGTGACCTGCAGGGGTCGTTTGATCACCGGATGAAGGCGTGGCAGCGTTGGCAGGATGGTCAGGCCATGCTGCAGAAGAAGAGGGAGACCGAGGCCAAACTGCTGTGGGCCAACAAACCCGACAAACTGCAGCTGGCCAAAGAGGAGATCGCTGAGGTACGACAGTGAAAATAAGTGGGATGAGGCCGGGAAACCTTAAAGTGCTGGGTTTGATGCAGTCTGTATAAATAATGAAGAGGCCTCTTAGAAGGGCTTCACTTATACCAGTGGTGTAAGTTCTCTGTCACTTTGACAGGGACGATGTTTTGGATTGTTTGTGTCCCATTCACATGAACACTATATCTAAGAGAATGTCTTCATATTTGGCACAAAGGTTCACTTGGATTCAGAGTTGTGTTCTGTGTCTGACAAAAGTGGGAATGAAATATTATACATTCGGTCTGCTCTGATAAAAGCCGATGATAACAGTGTTTATAACAGTGAAACAATGTGATTCTTTTTTTTTTTTTCTTTACAAACTTTGACTTTTTTTGTCAAGTGATTCATTTGTTGATACTTTGGCACAAAGTTGCTTCCTCACGTGGGGACTTAATAACTCTTCTTGTCGACAGTGGGAGGCCAAAGTGACGCAGTATGAGAGAGACTTCGACAGAGTCTCTGCTACTGTGAGAAAGGAGGTTGTTCGCTTTGAGGTACCAATATTTATACTCTTTCTGTTGTCTGGATGACGCTGAACAGCTGAACAGGTTTGTCAGTACTTTAAAATTTGAACATTTTCTCTTACAGAAAGAAAAGGCCAAAAATTTCAAACAACAGATAATCAAGTACTTGGAATCCATGCTTCAGTCTCAACAACAGGTGAGAACTTCTCCAGAGGGGGGATGCACGTAATGGTCAGTGACAGGATTCAACTAGAATGGCACCCAGAGCATATACCTCCACCAAGGTGTTAAAATTAAATTAGAAAACAAACAAATGCTCATGTTTGAGAAAATGGATCTAGTGGATGTTTGGTAATTTTTGCTTTATATCTGACTTTGACTTGTTTGTAAATGTTTTAACTGTGTCTGTTCTAAATATTTACCATCTCTTACCTGTCGATTATAAATGAACCAAACAATGTTGACTGTTTTTTTTTTTGTTTCTTTCTCCAGCTGATTAAGTATTGGGAGGCTTTCTTACCAGAAGCAAAAGCAATCGCATAATCCTCGAGCCCCAGCCTTTTGGACGACGCAACAGGCTGCCTTCTTCTTATACACTTTACCTCTTTTGCCTTTAAACCAAGGAGATCGCGTGCATTGTAAAGGGAGATACAATCAACCTGTTTTTTTAATCACCTTTAACACAACAGCTCTGTATTCTATTGTATTAATAATTGTATATTTCCATATAACCTTTCACAAATATTTTCTTACTAGATGAAAAGAGTATGCATATACAAAGATATGGACGCTATGAGAGGAGATAAAAGTGTAGATGAATGATTCCATTGATTTCCACACGAGGAGAAGGGAAATGAACCGAGTGCGTCGTTGTTCTCAGGATTTTCTCCCTCACGTGAACAGGAGCTCCCTCACTTCAGCAGTGGTTAATCGTTTACAGTGCGGCCGCTCTCTCATCACTTTTTTCTGGGGACCCAGATGATGAAAGTGGCCAAGAACCTATTTTTTTTTTTTTTTCTTTTTCTTTCAAATGATTTAAAGGGATAAAATATCAGATTGAGATATAAGAGTTATGAGCACTTCCACCAGGTGGATTAAGTACTTCTCTAAGTACTTTTCTTTCAGATTTGAAATACTATTGATGCAGCGGGGATCGGGTGTCGGGTAAAGAGGCATTAGATTAGTTAAACTCTACAGCTGTGGGTTGCATTGTTCTGTTGGTGAAGCTTGTGGGTTTAATGTTTTAGGATTTGATTTAAGTCATTGTAAAAAAGAAACAACACATTTCTGTGCCTTTTTCAGTCTAAATGGTGTTTTTGTCTCCAGACGCCTAATTAAATCTGGTTTGGTGGAAAGATGTAAAGATGATGTTATTTCCACAGCAGCCATAATGACGTGAGCGTCAGGGCTGGGGTTCAAGAATGAAACTGGTGTTTTAGTCACAGTTAAGTCCGTTAACTTCGGTTTGTTCTTCTTTAGTTGTTTTTCTTCGTTCTCGTCAGCGTTTGGATTCACATTGACATGCAGAGACTTGAAACAGGTGAATTCTCACAGCGATGTCACGTCTGAGGTCAGAGCTGCATCATTGTTCTGTGGTGGTAATGAACAGTGTCTTTAAGGCATCACCAGGCAATGGTGAGTGCAGACATGTTCTCACTTTGTGGATTAGCCTCAAGTTTCAAGCCCGACCAAGCAGAGCAGTGTGTAGCCTCATGGATGTGATGCTACTGCAAAACATGGTTGGTAGTCACGTCCTAGAATACCAGGGCTGCAAGAATACTTTCGTTATCGGTTATGTTGTTGATTAATTGATATATTTTCATTTGTTTATTCTATAAATATATGATCATGAAAAATACTAGATATCCCAGAGCCATGAAATCTTGTTTCATCAGCATCTTTCCAAAACCCAAAGACATTTAAAGGTCCCCTGTGGAGTTTTACCAGGAAAAGAGAGAGAGAAGAGATTTTCTTTTGTTTTTTTTGTGGGTCTTGGTTTTTATTTAGTATCTCACACAGTCACAAGCTGCCAAGAAACAGCAGTGTGCCAACACAGGTGAAGAATCCAACTCTTGAGCCAACCATGACAGATCTAAATAAAACTGGCTCTGCAGTGTTTTCCAAGATCCACTTTGTGCTCTGGTGAGAAACCACGAATCTATACACGATGTTGTTTACAAAAAAATCCACAGGGCGTCTTCTAATCTACAGATACAATACGGAACAAATAAGCAAATCGGCACTATTAGGGAAAGTGGTAACAGTTTGGTATTTTTGATTAATTTTTTTTATTACTTCAATGATCATTTCAATATCGAAATACATGAATCAATTCTGCACTAAGCAGTTCTGTCTGGTTTTGTCAAATTGGCAGCAGCTAGTTGAAAAACCCCACTGGAATTGTCCTTTAAAAAGCCCCAGAGCTGAGCTGCTGATGTCGACCCCGTAGAAGTGAAATTAACATGAAGACCTTAACATACTGATGTCACAGTGGACCTAACACTTCTCAGTCCGCAGTTTGATAACTGAGCTTCAACATCAAACAGTCACAAACCGGCATCGCAGCCTCACGTGACGGGGCTGACATTGTATAATTATCACAGTTTTAATTTCACATTTCCACACTTGAAACTGTGCAGCCGACACGTTTTATCATTTGTTGTCATCAAGGCATCACTACACTTGCAGACTTTATTGTTGTGCTGTGTTTTTGGTTTGTGTGATGGTTCGTTACAGGCTTGTTTTTCGCTGTTGCATCCTCATCCTCTGTCATCACTCGCCAGTGAGCATAGCAATGTCAGCAACGTGCACTGTCATAGAAACATCTTTTAAAACAAATCAATAAAAGTTGCACTATTTACACTCTGAGATTTCAGTAAGAACTTGAGTCGTCAGTGTCTTATTTCTCCCCTGATCTAAAAACCTGTTACTGGAGCCAAAAACTGATTTTTACAAACTACAACTTAATGTTTTGTACTTCCTGCTGATCACTGAGGTTGATAAAAGTCATCAATAAGCTCCATTAAGACCTCAATATAAGTAAAATTACAATCCAAGCACAAAGCCACAAAATCACATCTAATGTTTTGGTCAAATGCTGAAAGAAGTCTTATTAGACAGCAACGTAAGGAGGCCAATGGCTCATTTCAGATAATCTATTCAATGTCTTCATTTCAACTGTAGAAAATCCTCTTCACATAAGTGTCTCTGCTCAGCGTGTTCGTCTCTTCTGAGTGTGTGTGCTCTCCTGAGGCGGCTCCTCCGCTGCCTTTTAAACCTGAGGATCCATCAGCTAACAGCTCTCACCTGTGCTGATTGACCCTCTGTGGTGCAGGTGCTCTCCCCTCACCTCCACAAATATGAACCAAATTCAAGAGATCCTTATTAAAGAAGAATGAACTCACTTCTCTGTGACTGAAGGAAGACAACTTGATTTGTGTTTAACCAGAAACAAAAAGCCAGTAAATCTTTTTCAGGATTAAGATAAAACAGTTTGGTTGATCCTACAAAGAAGTGAACCAATTAAAATGTGTTGGAGCATTAGCCTGTCAGATATTAGACAATATCCATTTTATTTACAAGAAACAATAATTATAAACCAACAGTAGTGTTTTTCCTTAATCCTTAAAAGATTTACTGGCTTTTACTTTCTGGTTTAGTTTGGTAGACACACAGGATCCTACATGATGTAATGATCTACTGCCTGTAAACACAAAACAGCAACATCTTGAAGAGTCCTTGTTTTCCACCAGTAGTATTGTTTTTTTGCCTCCGTGCTGACGACAGCCAGAGGCATCGTGTTTTCAGGTCGTCTTTACGTCCCATTCTTATGAACTTAAGAAATTCACTGACGGATGTCAAGGTCACAGTGACCATAGGAACGTTATTTTATCAACGCCTCATGAGAAGCCTTTCACACAAATGTTCACTTTTCAGAGTCAGATTAACTCATTAGAATTTGGGTGGTCAAAGGTCTCAAAACATGCTTTTGGCCTTTGAACATGATTTCTCAAGTCCGACTTGAGGGATTTTCTTCAAATTTGGTACTAGTTGTCACTTGGACTTGAAGATGAACTGATTGAAACTGTGTTGGTTTAACCGCTGGTGGTATTTCTGTTCTTAAATACAGAAGATGTACTGAATGTTTTCACAGGCTGAGTAGTGCAACCTATGATGTGTGAAATCAGGAGTCAGAGCTCTCTGCTGCCTCACACACACACAGCAGCAGCTTTGTCTCAGCATTTATTAAAAACTATTTACAATACGATCCATCACCATGTTCAGACAGACTTGATTTGCACTTTGCTTCTCTGAACTTTGACAATGAGAAGCAGCAGCAGCAGATGACGACAGACATATGACGACGCCACACGTAACCTTTCACACTGTGCCGCTGCTCGCTCCGCTTCACAGTGATGTTCCATTCTGCTTTCACACGTTTTTTATAAACAACCTGCTCCAACTAAGAAGGCAAACTGTGAAGATGGACTGGCCTGGCTCAGGAACTTTAAAGAAAAACAACCCTACGTGTCCTTTAATATGAAGCAGTGCAGAAATATCATCTTCACACATGAAGCACCCAAACCACAGCCATCATCACGTGACAGTTCGCTACTTGCTTAAGCTCGATTTGGCAGTTGGACAAAGCAAAAAACACAGATTGTTGACTCTCAAATGACAGAAACAACAGTTTCAGTCAGCAACATGTTACAGGTTTGAATAATTAAGAGCTGCTCATGAAGTCAGCCTGCACACGTCATGCTCTCTAAAGAAACATCTAAATGCATAAAGGCTCCAATCCACACTGAAGATAATTTGATGTGTTGTAATGAATGCACGGTTTCAGAAAATGTCAAAATGGTTTCAAATGGCAAATATCAAATTGCACAAACGTAAATGATTTCGGACGAACAGTCCAGTACCTCGATTCATCATCATGAATTATAAACCAAATAAAAGCTGTACTTTACAGAGGGCTGGTGTTCACTCACTCCAAGTTCAGTTCAGTCAGGTCAGACTACATTTTAGCTGATGAAGCATTGATTATACTTCACCAGGAGGGATCGATCATCTCCTCATGCAAGGAGCTTTTACTGTATCTAATGAATGAAGTGAAAGTTATGTGATCACATCTTGTGACACAGTGTTCGACCTCTAGTGGCACGATAAGCAGTGCAAAGAGGAGGCGTCTCCATCCAAACCCCACCTGCTGTCACCTGTGTGGCTCATAAAATTAAAAAAATAATAATCAATGAGCTTTAGAGATGTCAACGGGTGCATTTTTAATCTTTAGACAGAGTTAAGCTGGAAGTCTCCAAACTAGAATGACACACACTAGAGCACAAACCTCCGCCAAGGCCCCAAAGTCATCTTAAATTCAATTAAGCTGCACCAAATTTCAAAGTCACAGGTTTTTCATTAAGATCCATGAATAATTTCTTTAGAAATTCACAAAACATGTAAAAAGATGCGACACGCGATGTTAAAGAATTTGAAAAACTAAATGGGTTCATCCCTGACCCATTCTGCATCCTTCCACCAGGTTTTGTGGAAATCTGTTCAGTTGTGTGTCATTTCAAAACTAATCAGCAAACGGACAGGGGTTCAGACATAACCTCTTTGGAGAAGGTAAGTAGCTGATTTCCCAAAACTTTAAGAAATTCTTTGACTTACTAATGAAGTAAGTCAAATCAATAATAAGATGCAACTTGCTGCAGCTTTTGCCGAATTAAGTTTTAGTTGTTCTGTTGCTCATGTGAGCTAATAGACAGTTTTGGATACTACGTAATGAACATCGCTAACTTTTCTCTATTTGTCCTGCAGTTCGTTATATTTTTGCATTCGTACAATGATTATAATTCGTGTAACTGCTTAGCATAGGTTACATAGGCTTGTCATAAGAGTGCTGCACCAATTTAGCCATGCACTTCTGTTAAACACTGTGAGGCTCAGGATGAATGGTTTAAAGAAAGCGTTAAAATTGATGCAGCTTTTTGTATTTGTTTCAACTGTTGCCCACATTACCCACAATGCAACACAACCCCCAACAGTTGAGTCAGAGATCTGGGTAAGTTATTCTAATAACGGCTTATGTCACCAAGACAGACATGAAGAGTCTGTAACATCCTGTCTAACTTTCAACATTGTGTTCTTCAGACCCAACTGAAGCTGATCACCTGATTGAGTCATTGCGTGAGTCATGTGCTGTGGTTTTCTCCAAGACTGAGACATAAATGTTAATGTGTGAAAATCTTAAATAAACTCAACATTAACGCTGATGATGCTGAACACAGATGTAGGTGGTCAGGCTCAGGCTGCAGAATGGGAACAGCCTGGACACAAGTTCAAGGCATCAGAGGGGATTCAGCAGTCTGATCTCAAAACCTGCTGCTTTCAATCATACCTAATAAATATTACATCAAAATGACAAGTGGAACTGTCAACATCACAATAACTGCCTCTCACCTCAGCATCAGTATAAAAAACAAAATGTAAAGTTAACATTGTTGCACTTTGATGATACTCAGGGTTTAAACACTGGTTGTTTTAAACATGTACTTTTATAAATAATAAACCGAACCTTTAGCATATGATGCTGTGTGCATTGGTATGAACAGATTCTTTAGCAGAAAAGCTTGTATCATTGACCTTTAATGTGATGTTGATGACTGTCAGTTGAAGTAAGAACCATGCTAATGCAAGGAGCAAAGAAACAAATAACATCAAAAATAATTACACATTTTTTCACATAAAAAAAAAAAAACTGAGTATTAGGAGGCAAATTTACTTTTTTAGAAAAAGTTTGATTAAAGGAATTTTGTCATTTATGTACTGGGATTGTTCGGAACAATTCTGATTAAATTTTACTTGGACATTGAGGAAAACAGGCTGTACTGCATTTTTTAAATGTATTCATGCCATAGTACCTAGCACCATCTTAGCGTTTCCAGGCAGGATTGGCTTTGTTTTAACTGAATAACAACAGAAGCAGAGAGGATTCATTTCTTCTTGGCTTGAATGGTGAATGAAACGTCCCCTCGGTACTCTGATGTTTCACTCTCCACCAACAAAAGAAAAAACATGTGTTCAAAGGTCATTGAAGTACAATCTCTTTATTGAGTGCATGTCAGCACTTCTTCCTGCGTTTGTTTTGATGGTCATGTGAGGACTTACAAGGCTGTTGCAAAAGCAGAACCAGCCATGCGTAGTGACGGAGAAGCAGCTGAAACTGTCCTCTCATGACTCTGTTGGTTTGGAGACGTATATATCCAGTTCAAACACACAGACCAATAGTCCAATGAGCCAGTTTCATCAAAGTTGAAGACAAACTAATAATGAGCACTGCAGTTCATGAGCCTGGTGCACACTCTGTAAGCTTGAGGCCAGGCTGCAGGCTGCTTCAGAGTAAAGTCCGTGCAACGTATCGAAGAAGCCCTCCGTGCTGGAAGAAGATAACGTCCGTCTCGGTGTCAAACAGTGCCGTGACAGAGAAGGACTTCCCTTGACTGGTCTGCAAGAAAACAGAAAGAAATGCTTTACGGAGATGCTGCCATGACCCTGTAAGTGCAGTACGTGCATCATCTGGAACATTTAACAGCTCAAGGCTATAGATGTTGCCAGAGCTGAGGGAGCCAGGGCTTAAACCATGTCTGATGAGAGCGGTGATCCTGAACCGCACAGACAGCTGTCTCAGCCAACGAATCAAACAGTGTGTGTGTAACGGAGACAGCTGAGGGGAGGGGGGCAGGGGACATCTCTGAAATTTTTAATTATAGCATGGGTTTGAAAATGAGCACGGCTTTCCAGATTCCCACACACACACAAATGTCATGATGTAGAGAGCATTGACGCAAGCATTGGCCCTGGAACGTCCAAGACAGTTCAAAACACTAGGTGGCATTTTGAGCCATGTTCCACCCATAAATTTAGTTTTAATATATTTAGTAAAAAAAGTGACATCTAGTTTCTCTAGTAGCATTAATTAAAGCAGCATTAATATGTTTAATCAAATAACAGTCATATGGTTTAGTTTACAGCACCACTTTAACTAAATATTCTTCGTCAATCATTTAACTTCAAGAGACTTCAAATTATTTGAAAAAGTGTCAAAAGATGGAAACTTTCATTAAACATGGTCTGTTTTTATCTTGAATTCTGAAAACGATCAGTTCCGTGCTCAGAACAAGCATGTTTTATTAATACTTCCATAAAGAACAATATCTATTCAATTTATCCTATTTGAACAAGTTAATAAAACAATCAGAATAAAAACAAGCAGAAATCTTTCTAAGCGGCGTGTGACCACCATCACAGCGTGGTGTCAGCTGTCTGTTGCTTACCCTGACAGTGAGCTGCTGCCTCGGACTCAGGCTCTCCGGCAGGGTGATGGTGAACCTCTCTTTCCCACTGAGCTCCAGGGAGTCGGTGTTCTGGCCAGGCAGGAATTCCAGTGGCATGATGCCCATTCCCACCAGCTGGTTCTTGTGCAACTTCTCGAAGCTTTCAGCGATGACAGCACGCACCCCCTGTGTTGTCCACAGATAACCGTGAGTCAAGAACACAAGCGAAGGAGTGTTGGAGTAACAGAAAGTGAATATGTCAAAGTGCCAGCCAGGGTTATATGAATACTGAAGTTTACATGATAAACATTTCTATACCCTTAATTGACATGAACATTTACTGCATTTCTATATTACAAATCGATTTCAGAATTATAGTATCAGGAGTTTATATAAAACTGAATGGACTTAAATCCCTCTAGTGTACTAATCGGCAATAGATAGTAAACTGACGTGAGGAAAATGAGACAATATAAGATGCTTGTCGTTGTTTATTGTACTGTCTGTGTACAGTGTGCTTGTTTACCAGCAGGTATGGTCCTTTGGCGACCCAGTCCCTGGAGTTTCCAGAGCCATAGTCTTTGCCTGCCAGGATAATGAGGGGAACACCATCTCTCTGATAGCGATCAGCTGCCTCGAAGACGTCCAGCTGATCAGGAAGACAGCAAGTAATCATCAGCAGCAGGAATGACTTCGCAAAAACAACAAGCTGGCTAGTCAAGGCTGAACCTGAAGCAGTTGACGGTGATGGACACACATGATGCTGCAGCTAAAGGTCAAAGTTGACTCACTGTCTGGCCTGAGGGAATGTGCAAAGTCTTGGGGCCTGATTTGCCGATGAATCGATTTTGGAGCTTAATGCTGGCGAACGTGCCTCTGGTCATCACTGCGTCGTTCCCTCTGCGTGCACCGTAAGAGTTAAACTCCCGCGGCGTCAGACTGAGGGGAAATATTCAAAGTGAAATGTAAATACACTGAACATTCCCATGATCAAAAAAACAGTGAGATTACCAAAACATTGTGTTTTGTAAGGATTTTGTAAATTGGGGAGATGTTAATGTACATCTTTGATATTTACCCAGTGCTGCATTATGTAAGGAACAGCAATTGTGTCTGGAATCGCCATTCAGTAAACCTCTGTTTACATGGCATGTGTGTGGTCCTGTATCTTGACTGTAGTGTGTGCATTCTTATGATTTAAATATTAAAGGTCGGTTACATCTGTCATTATTTTGGTACATCTGGTTTTCCTTTTGTCTGACAGGGAAACTGACCGTTTGCCCAGCAGGTACTTGGCAGCCGCGCTGACCCTAGCGATGCTGCCCGCTGGTGAGATGTGGTCCGTTGTCACTTTGTCCCCAAGGAAGAGTAAGGCATGAGCGCCCTCTATCGAGTGAGGGGGAGGAACATCTTTACTCTGAGAGGAAAGACAAGCAGACAAGAAGCTTACTGACTAAACTGTTAATAGTTAATTACCAGTTGTACAAAAGAAGTGTTACTTCAATAATGGACACCAGGACGCTGTCAGTGTTCCACTCTGTCAGTGATCCACAGACACTTACCAACTTGTTGAAAAAACAAGGTGAGCGGATGTATGTGGACTTGTGATCCCAGGGAAAAAGTACAGATTCCGGACATTCGATGTTGTTCCAAAATGTGTTTCCTTTCTGGAAGAAGGCAAAACAACAATTGTAATTTTTTCACTTGTCTTGAGTAAAACACAAATTAGACAAAGAGAAACTAGAGCTGCTTTTCCACAAGTCAAAAGAAACGATCTGGATGGATAAAATCAGCATTCATTCCAGGTTAAATTACTTTGCTGTAGCAGAGGTTTTAAACAGCGTCGTTCAGCAGTGATGGAAGTGTGACATCCAGGGGAACTTGCTACTTTTGTCAAGACGGCGAGGTGAGCACCTCAGTTTTTTGGTGGGTTTGTGACCTTTAACCACTAAAACGTAATCACTTTATATTTGAGTCAAAGTGACAACTGATTTAAGGTGAAGTTCAAGACGTCTTGAGATATCACATTCAAGAGGACAGCGTGATCTTGACCTTTGACCACCGAAACCTAATCAGTTAATCATTGAGTCCAGGTGAATTGTACCAGATGTAATGAAATTACCTATGGGCATTCCTAATATGTCATATTCACAGTAACATGAGGTCACTGTGACCTTGACTTTTGACTTTCAGTCACCAAAATCTAATCAGTTCATCTTTGAGTTTAAAGTGAATATTTGTACAAAATTTGAAGAAAATCCCTCAATGCATGCTTTAAATATCGCAATCACGAGAACAGGACGGACAACCTGAAAACATAATGCCTCTGGCCACTGACTGTCACTGGCGCAGTGGCACAAAAATTGTTTCCTCACCTCCATCCTCCCCCTGAGATCCTTAAAAATGGAGGAGATGACCGTGTCTTCCTCAGTCTGCTGGACCTCCTCTCTGGAAGGCCAAATATCATGTAGGAACACCTCCTTCCCCTCAGAGGTGACCCCTGCATCAGCAACAAGAAGTCCAATAACAATAAGAAAACACATGTGTCAAATGCTTGAGATTTTTAGAGTAATAGAGACTGAAAATAAAAACAAACAGATAACTCTTTGTGTTATGGTTTCATCTATGTTAATCCTGCTGTATATATCATGAATGAAAGTCCTCAGACTTTAGAGTCACAGCTTAAGATGGATCCTGACGTGTGTCTTTTTACCTAAAGGCTCTTTCTCAAAGTCGATTCCCACAGTGCCTGCAATAGCATAAGCCACCACCAGGGGAGGGGAGGCCAGGTAGTTGGCACGCACACAGTCACACAGGCGGCCCTCGAAGTGCCTGTTGCCAGACAACACCCCACAGGCCACCAGGTTGCCCTGAAACAAAGTACACTCAGTCAGGATTTGATCTGATGTCAGCTAGAACTTCTTACTTTAAATTTGAGATCCACATAAAAAGCTGAATCAAACCTGTTTGATTGCATCCATGACAGTGTCTGGTAACGGTGCTGTGTTTCCTACACAGGTGGCACAACCGTAACCTATCACCTCAAACCTGTCATTGCGTAAAGGAAGAAAAGAGTCACTCAGACGTGACGTGTCTTTGTGTGATGTGGCTGTCACTTTTTTATTCCAAATTCAAACATTCATAGTAACATGGGGAAAGGTTAAAATTCAAACCTTTATAATGGGTTTGAATTCAAAATTTACAGTATAGTTCGTCTCATGATCCAGCAGAGGGCAGTCACTATCAGCGTAACCTTCAGGCTTGTAATAATTCAAGTTCAAGGTATGTGTGTATATCAACGGGCATGTGTGTGTGTACACATGCTTACCCTAGCTGGCTAAAGTAAGGCAGGACTCCACTGGTGCTGAGGTAGTGAGTGACCATGCCACTTCCGGGAGCCAGGCTGGTCCTGATGTAAGGTTTGACAACAAGCCCCGCCTCCACCGCCTTTTTGGCCAATAGACCTGAAGAAGAAAAGAAGAATCACAAATACTGCTATTTGTGGGAAGCACGTGGAAGCAACGGAAAGACAATTAACTTTGGATGCTCGCATGTTAAGTAGGATTTAAAAATCAACTCATTTCATTTCATATTTCATATTTTTCTTTCAGTCCTTCACCTGCAGTCAACATGACAGAAGGGTTGCAGTTGTTGGTGCAGCTGATGACAGCAGCGATGACCACTGAGCCGTGGGCCAGCTGGTATTCCTGACCACAGTGCAGGAAAGGAATGCAGGTCTCCTGCTTGTCCTTGGAGATGTGAAAGCCTTTAAAGCCCACCTTCAAGGAGACCGAAAGAAACAAACAAATCTCAGCTATGAGATGACAAAAACATCCACGATGCATCATACCCACTGGCAGAGTAAAGCAGTGGACATTAATACCAAAAGTTTCACTGTGTTTTTTTTATCGTTACCTTCTCTTGAAGACAACTCTGAAAGTCTTCTTTCATGCTGCTGACTGCCACTCGGTCCTGAGGTCTTTTGGGTCCGCTCACATACGGCACCATGGAGCTCAGGTTGATTTCAATCACCTGCACAAAGAAGAAAGCTTTATTTGACTTAATTACATGAATCTGGCCCCATACTCCTGCAAACAAGGCCATGATGAAACTTTTCCAATTATCACTCCAACTTTTCTGGTCTAAAAAATACATAAGGAATTATTTTTTTCATAAGCTACATATTAAATTGTTGTAGCATCAACTCAAAATGTCCCATTAAGGCAGAACTAACTTCTTTTCACTATAGCACATATATTCTCCACAGCCTCTTTATTATAAAATCAGCTGTCAGGCAGTGTGGCTCAGATTCAAGTGTAAATATTACCTCAGAATACTCAGGGTCTTCTGAGGGGTCTTCAAAGCTTCGGAAAAGTTTTACAGCCTTCATGTAATGTTCCAGCAATTCAAGTTTTTCCTGGGTAAAATCTGAAAAGAAATTGATGTCAGGTTACCAGTGATAATCCATCAAAGCAGGACCTTTGAGAATAAATCCAGCATCAACTGTGTGAATGA
The DNA here is from genome assembly GCF_024713975.1 of Paralichthys olivaceus. Classification (NCBI taxonomy): domain Eukaryota; kingdom Metazoa; phylum Chordata; class Actinopteri; order Pleuronectiformes; family Paralichthyidae; genus Paralichthys; species Paralichthys olivaceus. The sequence goes on from NC_091099.1 coordinate 20,976,599, forward strand.
AGATACAGTGCACTATTTTTAACTCTTCAGGCAGCACTCACTTGTCTTTTTAAAGTGCTTGAGTGTGACTTGGTCAACGGGGAAGAAGCTGACAGTAGCGTTGTACTCTGGGCACATGTTAGCGATGGTGGTTCGGTCAGGGGCCGACAGCTGGGAGACGCCAGGTCCAAAAAACTCTACAAACTTTCCAGCGATCCCAGCTTGTCGCAAGTGCTGGAAAATCAAAGTGCATTATACTTTACTACTCATATTGGGCAGAGATAGATAGTTTTGCAATTAAATAGTGCTTGAATTTTGATTCCTGATAGATGTTACAGTTCACGTTGCTTTAAGTCCCTGCAGTTCGCAGTGATACAACCTTATTTAAACCCTCTTGTGTATATCTTAGTGGTTCCTGTAGTTTTACAGGTTTATTTAAAGGGCAGCAGAGCAGTTTTACCTTTGTGATGCCAAGTACGATGTCTATGGAGGTGGTGAGGGGGTTGATGGAGCCCACCAGTTTACAGCCCACCACCTGAGGAAGAGTCAGAGACACTGGTTGGCCCAGCATCACAGCTTCTGACTCAATTCCCCCAACACCTTGAGGACGGAAACAAAAACATGGTTTGCACTGTAGAGTGAATGAACAGAAAAGTACTTGCATAACAGCTTCTTCACTGTGTATTTAGGGAGAGTATTACCTATTGATTTTCCTGTACTCTAAATCCTCTAAGTACCTGAGTCATACTACTGTCCACAGAGGAGTAACAACTAGTTCTTGATTAGCTTGACTGACTGACAATGTTCACAACAAAAATGTTAACACTGGTAGAATGTCGTACCCCAGCCCAGGATTCCCAGGCCGTTGATCATGGTGGTGTGAGAGTCGGTTCCCACCACACTGTCAGGGTAGATGAAACCATTGCTGACCTGGACCACTCTGGACAGATACTCCAGGTTCACCTGGTGGACTGCGCCCACGTCCGGAGGAACCACGTTCACATTCTTGAATGCTTTAGAACACCACTGTTTGGCAGACAGAGGAAAAACACAACCGTGAGAAAATCTGTCTCAAAATATGTAATGTAATAAAATCTGATCTGCTCTTTCTGCTACCTTAAAGAACTGAAGTCTCTCTTTGTTTCTGGTCAGTTCCAGTTCTTGATTCTTCAGAGCTGTGTCAGGTCTGAAGAAAAAAACAAAACAAAACACTAAACATAAAGGAGGAGAACATTGTGTCAGTCAGTGGTTACGTTTATTAATGAGACCTGTACGAGCTCTCTGTTGAAGGTGCTAAAGCGCAGTTGTGACACTGATAACCAAGTTAATCTTCAAATTTCAATAAGTGTTTAGAAATGTGAAAACTGAGACTACAGGCTCAGTTATCCTCAACATTAAGATACAGATTCGGAAAAGGACAGAGCCGTCTGTCCATAGTCTGTTCATGGAATCCGTATTTGTGCATTATGGATGCTGACAAAACAGATAAAAAGGATGAAGAGAGTGTGAGGGCAGTGAAGGCAATAGTTTAAGTCAGATGACCAAACTTTTTGAGGAGACTTTGTGAGTTAAGGTAAGAAACTACAGATATAAATATGATATTACTTCGCTCCGGTGCAGGGACAAACAGTTATGTTTCAATCGTTGCATTACTTCCTCTCCTAATTTGATATTTTTCCTGACTTTCTTCAGATAAATGAATGAGCAAGAAAATGAAACAAAAATATGCCACTGCTCATATCTAACACACCTTCTCAGAATGTTTAACATTTGAGGTCTGATTGCTCTTTAACTGCCATTTCTTGAATAAATGAATAAACAAATAAAATAAAACAAATTCAGCAATGCTCACAGGGTTTTCAGTTTACATACTTATCATGTACACTGCTTCAGGGTTAGAGCAGACACACTTCAGACCCGGTCGCCTTGTACTTTTCCTGAGTATCCCACCTGAGTGTTCTCCCTTCCCAATTCCTCGCTGACTTGACACCAACACTAATCACAAGTTATTAACAGTACTTCAAGTTTACATTGTGTTTGTTTATTTCATTCTAGAAGTTATGAGACACGTATTTAAACACACTGAAAAAAAGTCCAAGCTTTTGCGTGCTGTTCACCTGCCACACGAGAAGCACACAGCCAGGACATCAGGATAAAATTGACACTATTGATTAACAACTAAAAAATGTGATCGTCATTTTGTGCCTGAAGAGTGACAGAGACGAGCAGACACAAGCTGCTTTCAGACATGCACTGAACTCTGGGGCTGTCTTTGAGAACGCAAATGTCCAAGAGAGAGGCTCCCGGATTTCTCTGGAGTTCCTCCTACCAGACCCCTGGAACAAAGTCCAGATAAGGTCTGAACGTGCCCATGTAGGAACACAGCAGGCGATCCTCTGCAGGATTCACTGTGAGCGGGTGGCTGTGCTGATGATGTTTCTAATACATGAGCTGTAAACAACAACACCCTGGAGATGTCTGTGTTGTTGTGAACGCGTCTGTGCGGACATTCTCCAGAGTTTATATCTGAAAACAGCAACCTAGACATACAGGCTGCAGACAGGAGAGAAGTTCTTCCTGCAGGTTATCAGTAGTTAAACCAGTATTCCATTTAACCTCATTCAGTACGTATACATGGGATAGCTTGATACGATTAAGCCATATACCGATTTTGTCACCGAACGGACCGCTGTCACTTGTCTGAGTATATATGCCGTTCAGAGAATCGAATAAATGGCCGGTGCATGGCTACGCTATGCGTCCCTGTAGCCCTGTCATCAAGTGGTTGTAGAGCCACTTCCGGTTGACCTATACATCACAGCAACAAACTATCTGGCGACATTTCAAACAAGATCTCCTCTAATGTCCAGAAGTGAGTTGTTGATTTCGTTGAAGCCATGGTGTCATTTGACCTTTTCTGGCAACACTACTATTTATTACCAGAGCCGTCTCCTTCCACTTCCGAGTGAAAGCCCTGGCGGAAATTCTTGAGCATGCGCAGAATGCAAAATTCGATTTAGAAACAATGGCTGATTATACATGGCGTTAGAATGCTGACAATGAACGACTTAGATCTAGGTGTTCTTTTTTCCGATTTTGAGATGTCCGTTATGGTCCTTTTTTTTCAAGATGTTTACATGCATTTTAAAAGTCCAAACTCTGTCTTATATGATCAGACATTTGGTTCTTTGGCTGCATGTAACTCCACTGATTGTTGCAGAGGAAATGCCGCCCCGCTTACCCAGGAAAACATAAATATTAATTCATGGAGATATTACAAAGATCAGCTCTACCTGAGACTGATTAGAATTAATACATGCGAGCCGGGAGCTACAGACTGACCTGCTTACACAGCTGAAACAGTCCTACGGGAAAAAGTGTCTCATATTTAACAATCCTTCACAGAAAGGCAAACATCTGGGGTTTGTTCGCTATAACTGACATTTCTTAAAATACATGAATAAGCAATTAAAATGAAAAAAAATACAGGAGAGCTCATATTTAACAAGCCTTCAGAGAAAGTTAAACCTGCATTTAAAGTTTTCCTCTATACTTTACATCAACAGCCCCTCAGTTCTCCACAACTTACTCTGACACAGGTTTCAGGTGGAAAGGGCAGAGGAGGGGTGTGTTCTCGATCTGCTGGACGGAGGCTGGGGGTTGACCCGGGGAGGATGGAGGGTCATTGCAGGCAGCTTTACTACATGTGCCCCGCTGGCCTCCGCACTGTGAGCCTCCTCTGGACGGAGGCCTGGAGGGTGTGGAACGAGAGGGCCCCTGGCTCTGGTTTGGGCCATTCCCTCCACCAGGGTTTGGAGCATTCTGTATGGCACTGTGAAAACCAGAGAGAAAGATTCATAAATTATATTAGTGTTTTCACTTGAATAAAAAAAACTCTCTAACTTAATATATAAAAAAATTTAAAAAAGCAAATGCAAACAAACCATTTGCTATAATCAATCTGTAATGAGTGGTCTACAATGAGGTCTGTGGGGCATTTTGGGTTGACCAGGCTGGGGTCCACGCCATGTTTGGCAACAGCATCCCTCATGGCTGCCAGGTCCACCATGGCAGGAATACCACTGAAGAAAAATAATTAAAAGACCACACGTTCAGTACAAGGACGACTATAAATAAAAAAGATCTAATTAAGTAGACTGTATAATTCTCATCTCTACATTATCCAGTGGATCAGCAGTGTTCCATAAAACCCATCACTCAGCCATCTGCTCTGACTTCTCTAATAAAGAGGAAGCTAATCACATCTCTGTCATTTCATTTACTGAAAATCACATTGAGCAGTGAATGTCTGATGCCTCACTTTGCTTCTCTGAAATATTATACAGCAGAGAGACCTGGTGTAAAGCTCTTTGCAAACCAGGTCGTAACAATTTCGGACGAAAACTAATGTGTGTAAAACTAAATACATCCTCACGTCTTGTCAGTCACATTTACACATTGACTCCAAAACTTTCCTTCCTCAGAAATTTGTTTTCCTGTTTTTAATATGTGGCCTCAGTGCTAGTGGCTAATCAAACTGGAGCACTGACATCCTGAAAAGGAAGAGATCCAGATAATTGTACTGCTCCTTGGTCAAATTGAGCAAATGTAAACCCTATGAAACTCACGTGAAGTCCTGGAGCAGGACTCGAGCTGGAGAGAACGGAACCTCAGCTTGATTCTGCAGCTCCTGCCAGTCCAAGAGGTTCTCAACGTCTTCTTTTTTAGTGTAAAAGCCATCACAGTTACGAATCGCTGCCTCCAGTAAGACACGGATGGACAGAGGCAGCTTGTCTGCAAAGAGAAAACAAAAAGAGAGGTGGTGATATAAATGCTCTCTAACACCCTTTACATGTTGACATGTTTATGCTTCTACTCTGGAAACATCAGTGCAGGAATACTATTATCTGAACTTCTCTGTGTCCTGTGCAATGTTAGAAATACAACAAGAGAAGAGGGAACATCTCTGTGCTCTTTCATTAAGTCAGAGGGTCTGAACTCACCATATCGTGGATCATTTAATTTCTGTGGATTGAAGAACTTGATTGTGCCATCTTTCAGTGTGTCAATTAGATGGCTATATGGGTGCTCTGCAGAGGGGAAACAAACATTCATTAGAAAAGAGACTCATGCAAATCAAAAGTTCGTGTTACAGGACCAGGACATTTCTACATATGATCGACTCAAATCCACATTTGTGTTTCGGACAGTCAGCCATCTCACTAGCGTTTACCTTGTGGGGATATCCACAAAAACAAAGGAGATCAGGGAAGGATACACCATTTAAATCTGGGTGAGACTAATACTATGTGAGCACATCATGCTGGCTTGGTAAGTACCATGTACTGATAATGATTTGTGGCTAAGCAGTTTGTTTCAAAAACATCCCAACTTTGCTTTTGATTATAATGTGAATGAGTTTATTGGAATTGACAGGCAAGAATACAAATGCACAATTATTTTGTTCCTTCTCCACACAGGAAGTGGTTACCTGCATTCACTTGCTGATCAGAGCAATTTATACTTAAAATGTATAATATATCCAAAATAAATTACAGATTAGTATCTCATATGTTAGTTTTGGACAAAACACTAGATATTACAGCTTGTAGATTTCTTGACTTGATGTAAAACCTAAGCTAAGCAAGCACAGCAATGTCTTTGCTTTATTCACTGCTCTCAACAGGACATCATGCTGAAATTCTGGCTCTCAGGTTACTGGCTTTTGTGATTATGATGAGACAGAAACAGCAAAGAAAGCAGGCCCTTAATAATGTCATCAATATAAAGCATGCTGTGTAGTTTTTGTGACTAATCTACTGAAAAAATCTAAAAAAGAAGATCGTCCTTGAGAACAATTCTGCAAACCTGTAGTCAATCATCTTCTTCAGATGAACCAGAAAAAGAAATGTCAGGCAAACATGATAGAGTGGTTCAAAAGGGGAGAAATAATATAAGGCTTATCTTATCTGTCTTACCTAATTCAACTTAGACAAATGAGATAATAAACCATTGTTAACAACACATTATTTATCTGCAGTATTTCCTCTGGTGGTGGGGCCCCGCAGAAAGAGCATTATCACTGCGGCTGAAGACAAAGGCAAATCAACTAAATGATGTGCAAACCAAACAGGAAGTACATATTTTAAGTCTCATTAGATTCAAATTTCACACGTTTAAAGAAATGTGGTCTCTGAATGTGCCTTCATGAATTACTCTCTATGAAATCACTCATATCTTGCAATGTCAAAGAAAAGATTCCTGGATCCACCCCTGATTCAGATCTTCACCAAAATGTTACGAGTTCACGTCTGACCCATTTATCATCCTTCCACCAAATTTCGTGGTAATCTGTACAGTTGATAATTATCAGTGTAAACAGATATGAACACGTTTCTATCGCCCAGCACTATTTTCTGTACATGACCTCTTTAATTCAGGTAATTGACAGGCAGCTGGCGACACCTGGCATGTCGATAACGTCTCCTTACTCTTTACATACCAACCAAATCAAAACTTTCAACAGATGCAGCTTCTGTGCTCATCTCTCTTAAATATCAGTATGCAAAAAAATAAAGAAAATACACAACATGCTGCAGAAAGACAGAATGATGCAGTGACATTTGAAACACATCATGACAGGAGGAAGAGAACCTGATCACCAGACAGATACTGAAAGAGACTGAGCTTGCAGGAACCTGTTCCCACTAAAGCTGCAGGGTTAAACTTGGCAGAGTCCAGTGGAAGGTGGAAATAATAATAATAATTAGACAGGCTGAGGTGAAACTGAGCGGATACTGTGTTTGGATTAGGAGTTTTTTTTTTATGAGAGACAGACTGATTGCAAATACACAAATATAACCGTGATACCACACAAAGACAAGCTCGTTGGATTCAGGTGTGACAGATGGAGACAATGGTGTCTGAGGACATTTCATCATCCCCTGGTGACAGGCTCTGGAGCAGAGGCTAATGCTGCTAACGCTGCTGCTCCTTATCGCGGAGCACACTGCCGTTTCTTATCAAACCACGAGCCGGACGTCTTCGGGAGATAGCAGGGGAGAAACCGATGAACACGCAATTCAAGCTAAAGAAGCGAAAGAGTCGTTAGCTTGAGCAAAGACGCCTCCGGCTCGTGCAGCAGGTTAATGCGGCAGCTCGGGTATTTGAAGAGTGAGGCTAACGGAGCTAGCTGCGGTTAGCTTCTGTGTCTCCAGCAGCTTGATGGCAGTAGACTTTATGGAACGTTAGCTACAATACAGCGACGGCCCTTCACGGGAGACTCGTGTCCGGTTCACTCGGTCACTGTGTGGCAGAGGCTGGAAGTCAGAGCGGCTGTGTGCGGTGATGTTAGCAGGAGACAGCTCTTTACCTTGGACTGGGGAAGTGAGCGCCATGATGACTTCTGAAATCAACACGACCCACCCGCAGCAATGCACAGCGAGACGCCGTGCCCACCAATCAGAGCGGAGAGCCCCCACCCCCAAGCCACGCCCACTCAGCATAACCAACAAAACAACATGTAAATAGTTTAACAACTTTCTTTTTTAAATGTTTCTGAGACATTATCATTATTATGCACTGTCTATCACTGCCTGTTCAAGTGCTTGCAGCTTTAAATGTTTCTATTATTATTATTATTATTATTATTATTATTATTATTATTATGACAGAGCCCACTGTAGCTGCCCTTAAACTTTGAAACAGTTACCCTATTACTATTGAGTTCTCCCCTTCTCTTGACATACAAAAGACCAGACTGAGGACCCTTGTGTGTTGTTTTGAGTGCCCTTAAGTTGTTTTTGTCATCACATTTTAATTTAAAATGTTATTTTATTCTTTTCATGTATTTCACATTGTCTTCTTTTATCACACAGCGAACTGTGGTTGTTATTAAATGTGCTTTATGAATAAACCTGACTTTAAAATGTGAAGTTTGTTTAAGTGTCATTTACATTTTAGCCTGCTGGGGTTAGTGGCACGCCTCGAGCATCATCACAGCTAGACTACATAAGCAGCAGCAGCAGCAGTAGAAGGAGATGTGACAGGTCATAGTAGTAGTGATGGAGAGATGAGCCCCTGATGTCAGGACAGGCTGTATGAGTTCAGCACAGCAGCCCGGCTTCACGACTGCTACTGTGGGAAAGGAACCAAAGCTACACACACCCTAACAGGTGAAGTTTAAACTCTGATGTCTTTTATGAATATTAGTATTTCTGAACATTTCAGACTGAGCTCATCACACATTTACAAACTTTCCCCTCTCTCAGTAGAAACAGTATCACTTGGGTGAATTCGGGTAGTCTGGGAAATTTCTTTGCAATTTGGATTTCTGTGACTCTGATATCTGTTTTACACATTAGATAAACATATTATACCTTTTGATAAAACTTTAAGATGTTTTCTTACCAGACAAGAAGAGAGAATGGAGATATCATACTCAGAGAAGACATGGCACAGCTTTTGGCATTCTTTGTGCCAAAACAGAAAATTCTGCCTGAATTTGATGATCTGGGACAGGTCACTTTGTAATCTTGGACTTGTATTAGGCTTTGGAAAAACATTAATCACCTTGCTTTATGCATGCTGTATAAGAAAAAGTACACTATTTAGAAAGGAACTTCGCTAAAATAAAGAAACTTAAAATCACCTTGAAACATTCTATTAAAGGTGTATAACATTTAAAGAAAATCAATTAAGATTTTAAGAGTTTATTCATTTGGTAATTTCGATTGTGGCTACTCAGAGAACAAACAGTCGGTGAGAGATCCATCACTATCGATCACCCCATCGTCTTCTCCCTGGCTGCAGACCAGACAGACACTGAGCTAACTGACTGTGTGCTAGTTAGTTAACCAGACAAGGACAGACTGTATTTATACCATTAACTCCTTGTCTAACAACTGCAGACCATATGCTACATCTATTTAGTTTATCTTATTTTTTTACTTCACAAAGTCGCTAAATGCATATTTCCCCCATTTAGATAACAGGTATTAAAAAATACAAAGACGTGAAAAATTTCACTTAAAGGAGAGGGTGAGGTGAGGGGTGTTCAGCTGCAACATGCAATTTCAACACTAGATTCAAAATTCTACACACTGTACCTTTAAAAAGAAGGAAAGAAAGAGAGAAAAAGAGATACAAAATGTGTGCAGGCAAGTGCAAGAGTTAGTTAAAGGCTGAAGCAAAGAGAGTTATTTTAGATTTTCTTTCAAAGGCATTCACTGAACTAGCTTCTCTATAGTTCAAATATTTATTTCTCAGTAATTTGATCATTATTTACATCTCACTTTTGGATGTCACCATTACTGACTCCACCGACAGAAGTCACTGTTTCTTCTCCCCCACATGCAATGTTTCTTTTGCCTCATAATCTCAAACTGTAATATTTCCTTCTCTATGCGAGGACATTCAGAGGATTTCAACAAATAAGACAAAAAATGTTTTAGAAACAGCTTATCAGTCCTATTTTTCATTTTCTTTCAATCAACTAATCAATTAATTGACTAATATATTCAGCTCTGATCTGTTACTGTGATGTTTCCTGACAACAGTCAAATATTAATATTCTGAATAAATAAATGAGTTTGTGACTTCATCTGATCATGGAGTTTTAATAAGCTGAATGTTCCTGGTTACAGATATGACAGCAGATGGAGGGTTGATGACCGTAGACACTTGGCTTTAACAGTTCAGTGCTGCCCTATACGGCACCATGCAACGAAAAGGTGAAATCGAAATTATCGAATGGGAGCATCTGGACAAGAGGAAGTTTTTCTCCCTGAATGTATTGTTAGCCTTAACCACCCGGGCCACAGTCTATCCGACCAACGTCATCCGAACCCACCTCCAGGTGCAGAGGGGAAAGAGCCTCTACTCCGGCACCTTTGATGCTCTCTGCAAGATTGTGTGGGCCGAGGGCGTGCGTGGCCTCTATCGCGGATTCATGGTTTACACGCTCTCCATCTTCTCAAAACAGGCTTATTTAACCACCTATGAAGTGGTACGCAAGTGTGTGTCCCTGCACACATCCAATAACACGGTGAAGTCGTTGGTGGCAGGGGGGACAGCGTCCCTTCTGGCCCAGACAATCAGTGTGCCCATAGATGTAGTGTCTCAGCACCTGATGATGCAAGGACAAGGGAAACACCTGACCCGCTTCAAGACCAGACCCGAAATGACGTTCAAGGGCAGATTAACATTGGGGCAGACGCATGCAATTGTACGGCAAATATTTGCAGCAGATGGACTCAGGGGCTTTTACAGGGGCTATGTGGCGTCCATACTCACATACATCCCCAGCAGTGCACTGTGGTGGACTCTTTATCATTTTTATACAGGTAAATCCACACCTTGTTGACTGAGGTTTCTCATTTCTTTTCATTGCTGCTGCTCGCCTGTAAGGAGATCAAAATCTACCTCACTGCTTGATTTGGTATAAAAAGACCAAAAGATAGACACATATAAAAGTGTACACGAGAAAATCAGAGCTTTTAGAGAAATGTAAAATCTACTGCATGATCAACAACGATACAAAGCTCGTGTTGAAAAATGTATTTACACTGTTTTCATATCATTTCCGTTTATAGAGCAGATGTCCTCGCTGGCACCCCGTGAGTGCCCCCACCTGGTTGTGCAGGCGGTTGCAGGACCACTGTCTGCAGCAACTACCGCCATCGTCACCAACCCAATAGACGTTGTCCGATCCAGAATGCAGGTAAACTCTGAAAGCCATCACTGTGCACCACATGAATGCTGAAATTAGGAGATCTTCATGGGAGACAAGAACAAATCACCTAATTCTTTTTTTTTTAATATATATTTATATATAAGTACATTTTTCTAAGGTGGTTCCCATTAATTGATGAATGAAAACTAAACCTTGTAAAGTGGAATGATCGGTATTGGCTCTATTAGATCACAGTTGTCAGTGGGAGGTGTTGAACTCCATCTGAAGCCACAGTGCGATTTGTTTCGCCACAGGAAGCTAATGTTTTATTTTCCTCCTCACTCGTACTGGTTGGAAGTGAATGGGAGCGAAAGATCACCACTGAAACATTTGAAAATGTGTGTGCCCTTAAGACATTAAGGCCCGGATGACCCAGAACCTTCTAATTCCAACTGAGGACATTGTAATTGTCCATTAACGTCTGAAGGAGAGATCATATTACTCCTGTCTTAGCTTCTCTGCATTGGCTCCCTGTAAATGAATGAATAGAATTCAAATCCTGCTCCTCACAATCAAAGCCCTCAAGAATCAAACCCCTTCATATATATCAAAGAGCTCTTAACACTGTATTGTCCCAATAGATCGCTTCTCTCCCAAAGTAAGCAGCTCCCACTCTGGGTTCAGGAGTCAAACACCATCTCTGCATTTAAGAAAATCTTCTGTCCAGATCCTCAATTGCTGATTGGTTCAGGGCTCATCCTCCTTGTCCTTTGACTTGAACTGAGATCACATTGTCATATTATACATTCACACATTCAACATAACACCAGTCTATTTCTCCAGAATCATTCAGTGTTTTCCACAGAATGGTTCGCTCCATGCAGGGATCTCTCAACACAAGATACAGCTGCAGTCAACTTTTTCTCTGTAGCTACTCAGTGGTTTCCCAACACTCTCAACCTGACTGCACTTCAACATCAGTTTCAGTCTCTGGACATTTCTAAACACACACATAAGAAAGCGGAACTCACATCTTCCTCAGCAGAAGGACTAAAGTTTTCTAAGCACTATAAAGATTTGTATCCTTGTTGCCTTAAAGAACTGAGACAGAAAAGTCAGTCATGACCTTGAAATCAGAAGCTGACAAGACAGAAGACGTTTCAATCTTCCTCCCTTTTTTTGCACATCATTTTGATGCTTCAACACTTCCTTGTCCATTAAAGGTGGAGGGACGATCCTCTCTTATCAAGACGTTCAAGCATCTGGTGGTGGAGGAGGGCGCCTGGGGGATGACCAAGGGGCTGTCGGCCCGCATTATTGCCGCCGTTCCCACATCCATGGTCATCGTGCTGGGATACGAGACTCTGAAGAGACTGAGCCTGCGAGATGACCTGGTCGAGTCCAGACACTGGTGAAAGGACACATGGAGTCAGAGCGGCCCTGCACCAGGCATCATCTCAGGGGACAATGACCCGTATGTGTCTCCACTCTTCAGACTGTTTTGTATTAATACAGTATTTATACTGCATGATGAGAGCAAGGGGTGATGTTTTGCAGGTGCATGTGAGATTAACAGGTGTTATTATATATTATATTATTATTTCTGTTTTCCTTTTGCCAAACCTGTTTCTTCTGCTTTTTTGCTATACTGATACTGCAAAATGTTACTGCCAAAATGAAAAGCACCATGTAAAAATAATCTGCATGTATGCCTCTCAACTGATGCATTGAAAAATGACAACAGGCTGCTTGTTACAGGAGAATGGACAACTCAAGTCAGTGCTTCTCTAATTATATATTTTAACAACACACATTGACTCAGTATTTTGTATCAGTGGATACTGGAGAGAACAATAGTCTGTGGCCACCACATGTAAAACCATTCCCTTTTTGGGGCTTTTCTTGCTTTTGCCTCCACGACACCTTTCATTTGCACCAAAGCAGGTGAACTTGATTCACAATTACTTGTGCTTCCTAAATGGACAGGTTGATATCCCTGAAGTTTAGGGTTAGGGGTTTGAGCAGTGTTTATAAATGTTAAGGTATCTCCCAGAAACACAATTATTTAATATATCTATCTATCTATCTAAAAGCCTTTGTGAGCAGGTAGTCAGACCTTAAAGTCTAGCTGTTGCAGTTTGTGAGGTTAGAAGTGCAGGTATCTTGACACAGTCTACACGTTGATAAATGATAAATGAAAAGGCCAAACAAGCAGGTGTTTCTGGTTCTTCCTGTTCCTGTCTGTGTAAAGTGACTGTATAAAATATGCACATAGATTTAGGATACTTCAGACATCAGCAGCTCATGTAAACAGTATTTACACTGCTCTGATGCCAGAGGGTCAGATCTGCTATTATTCTGTTACAGGGTGGAAAGTTTAACCACTGGGAGGTTTTTGCAGTTTGGTTACATTAACAGAATGAAAGCAGTGGCAGCACACAAGCTCCAAGTAGCCTTCAGATTTCACCGGTCCTCTTCAGGAGTGTGAGGTACAACAAAGCTGCAGGAGAATAATGCAGCGGATGAACTGTTACTGTCAGAAAACTAATTTCAACCAGGATCCACACGTTGTGGCCTTTCTGTCATTGACTTAAAATGTTGTCATGTTTGTACAACACTGTGTTTGAGTCACTAAGAATGATCGACTCAATATTTGCTCCGCATCTTCTGAACCAACACTTCGGTTGTGAGGAGGAAGTGCATCACCTGTATTTACCAATGACCTGCTTATAACTGAGAATCCCTGGACGTTTCATGGTTTCAAAATTTTAACTTGTTGTCCCTTGATTAAGAATAATAAAATAATCTGAATCACTGCTGTGGTGGGAAGCAGTCATTACGTGTACATAATACACTGTACTGTACATTCATGCCTTTTGCTATATCTCCAGCAGATTACTTCTCTGCAGTATACCTGCTGGGCCACTAGGTGGAGATATAGATCAAACTTAGTTTGCTGCACACTGCTGTAGAAGCTTTGCTCTGAGCTTGCTCCTTCCCTGGCTTTTAAAATGAAAAATTTGGGGGAAACACTATATATGACTTAATACACAACAGAGAAAGTGAGGTTACAGACCTCAGCCCAGCTTTCCAAGCATGTAGGAGAAACTACAGTGGTCTTCAGCTAGTGTGAAAGGTCTGCTCTAAAGCCGACTGTGGAAGAGGAGCGTCTCCGTAGATATGAAAGGCTCATTCTAAGGTAATGATTCTTACATGAAGAAGCCAATTACGAAAATCATATTCCATTTCTGCTGACCGTAAAATGAGAACTATTAAAGGTTTTTAGGTTGTATTCTGGTCATTTAAAGGTACAGTGTGTAGAATTTTGTGATATCTAGTGATGAAGTTGCAGCTGAACACCCCTCACCTCACCCTCTCCTTCCAAACATGAAAAATAACCTGTGGTAGCCTTTAATTGTCATAAAAACTCAAAAGGTGTTTAGTTTGTCCAGTCTGGACTACTGTAAAAAACATGGTGGCCTCCATGTAAATATTTAAATATAAAGTATTTAAATATAAAGGGCCTTTAATGGGATAAAGAAAACTAAAATTCATACAATTTAGATGAAACTAACTAGTGAAAACATCATGAGGATTATTCTACATTAAATTTCTATTAACAGTTTCCTTTCACCTAAATCTTACACACTGGACCTTTAACAGCATCATTCAACGTTCTTCATTCATTTATAATCAGATCAGTTCCAGGGCTGCATAATTAATCGCCTTTCTTATCTGACACCTCTGTGTGCTCTGTGTTTTCAAGCATATACTACAACCTCAGTAAGCACAACAGAAACACAAGTACAAAAACAACCCTTTATTTGACCATACCTGGCCAGTGCAAAATAAACCATGACATTTACAGTCCCTCCCTCCCCGAGTTGATTTACTGTTTACTCAATGATTTGAGTAAACAGCTCAATCTTCATGCAGCCTGTACAGGACGTCCCTCATCACATGGGACAGTCGTAGATGTGGATGGCACGGTCGTCTCCAGCTGAGATGATCTTGGAGCCAGTGCTGTTGTACTTTACACTCCATACCTGAAAACAATAGCAGAACAGAGGATTTCAATAACCCTGTGCACTGGTATATGTTGCATACAAGTCTTTGGTTTAGAAAAAAACTTGGCTGAACAGTGAACACTCCTCATGATCTCCTTCCTGGACTGGAAAAGCTTTATCTTTAACGAACACGCCAAACAAGATTTCTTAATATTTTAAGTTTCCTCGCTGAATAGATGAACCCTGGTTTCAGGGTGCAGGGAGTGAATAGAAGGTGCATGAGTCTATTACAAGTCCATGTACCATCAAACTTATTTTAAATGCCCTCTAAATTTTCTTATTCATGAGAAAAAAAAAATCTATTTCTACATTGTCTCTCTGCTTCAGGCTGAATCACACATCTGCATATACTAAACAAGTAATCGAGCGGTCGTGGATATAGCCCTTTGAGCTTTTCACGAAAATCCAAGCGCCTCTCATTTGATCAGACGCCGAAGAACAAAGCAGACTGAGCTGAGACTGATCCAAACAGCAGAACAAAGCAAAGCTAAAACAACAGACTGACTGCGAATTGTCTCAGTAGATTTTCTGGCTTTACACACTAGAATTTGACACAAAAACAATATGGCCGATGCGACCGCCTCTGATCTCCTTTCTGAGGAGATGTGCCATTTCAGTCAGAGGCTTTGTTGGAGAAGAATAACCCTCCCCACAGGCACCAGTAAGCAGAGATTTAATGATGCTGGGTTAATTGGTTTTGTCTGAGCTGAAGCATCAGAGACGGGTGATGAGAGGGGCCAATCCCTGACACTGGCCACGTTGGTTTCTCAGACTCATCAGCACCTCCAGCTGAAGGATTTTCTCACTTTGAATTTAATTGTAACACAATCAGTGAAGAGAGGACAGTTGAGCTTTGTCACCTGATCTTGATGGTCGAAGAAGGTGTTGATACACGCTCTGGAGCTCGCGTCCCAAACCTTGACGCTCTTGTCAGACGAACTGAAGAAGGAAGCAGAGAGAGAGAGAGAGACCATGTTTTACAGATCATGTCAGAATCACGCTGTGAGTCGTCTGGCTGACCTGCTTAGTTTATCTTGGCACCGTGAACTGGAAACTGTGTCTGAAAAACACCCTCAGCTGAAGGCTTCACACAATGGGGAATAGAGGGAAATGCTCGCCAACTCACTATGGCTGTTATCAGAGACGTGAACTTCAGAAAATGTGTAAAAAAAAAAATGTCCTGACATTTTGGGGAGTTTGCCTTTCACATATGAAGACACAGGAGGAAACTGTCAGATGTGTTCACAACAGTTAAATCTTCCAAGGTTCAGGTGAGCAGTAGAGCATGCAGGAGGCGGGACATGACTTATAAAATCATCGTTGTGTGACCTAATCACAAAAAGCTTAAACGTTCTTAGTTTTTTTTCCACTTTCGCCACATGTTGGGAACGTCAACAAAACGCCCACCGTTTTGCTCTGGATTTTGGAATGGACTAAATCTCTAATCTGCCAGACATTTCCCTGGGGATAGGAAACACTCCAGAGGAAGTGACTCGGACATTTGTGTTGTCACATACAGCCCCTTTGAAATTTCAGGAGCAGCTAATGACATAGTAAGAGCACTATGAGATAATAACCAGTAGAATCAAATTCCACCTTGTTTGGAAGTGTGTGTTGTAGAGTATTGACATACCTATGAATTCAGGTGTGTCAACGTTTTGCAACATCTGTCTGTGCCCAATTTCTTCAGCTTCACAAAGTAAACTGTGATATTGCAGAAATTGAACTAATTTCCTGTGTGGAGCATGTGACTTTATATATAACTTCATGTTTCAGCTTCTTTACACTGTGTCTTCACACAGAATGAAGCCAGAATTGTTGGTTTACCTTGAGACAAAGTGTGTGTCATCTGGGGAGAACGCAACATTAAGAACCCATGATCCATGTCCACTCAGTGTACCTGCCAGGTTGGCATGTTGCCTGCAAAACAATAACAGCAAATTTATTAGAGCAAACACAATGGTTGTTTCTCCTGTTTTCTATCATTTTACTGTGAAGTATAGCACAAAAATCTCTTGCATTAAAGTTCTATCTCATTTTAAGAACCAAAACTGACATCAAGAGTAAAGGAGCTGCCAACTGAACTCACACGTCGTATATCTTAATGTAGCCGTCGTCTGAGGCAGTGACCAGTAGCTGGGAGTCAGGGGAGAAGGTGAGAGATCTGATGGGCATGGCGTGACCTGTGAGAGCGAGGAGACAGAGTCTATCAGACGCTTTGTGTGTGGCTCATTTCTGCCTCTGCTGTTTTCAGCAGTAACTTTGCTGTAAGGTAGCATCAGGATCTTCACACATGAAGCTCCTTTTCATCCTTAACACTAAAATGATTATTTTGCCTTGACCTAATGCAGCTTTGCTTATTTCCCTGAACATTTTAAATTAGTAAATTAGCGCTAGAAATATTGGTCAATTTATTCAGTATTCGGTTAAAAAAGAAAATATATAGCTGTTAAGTGGTTATGAAAATAATCCCCAATTGCAGCACTTGTTCCGTCTTTTATTTCTTAAATAATATAAATGAATAAGTGGATCTACCTTCCAGTGTGTGGAGTAGTTTTCCAGTGGCAATGTCAAAGATGTTGATGATTCCATCAATGGCTCCACTTGCCAAATATTTTCCATCAGGACTCTAAAGAGGAAAATACATTAAGACACATTTAATCATTGAGTATAATTGAAATTTGGAGACTTGGGACAAGACTATTAAAGATCTCTAGACATGCAGACTAAGGGTTAAGAGCTATAACAAAGGGAGTGGATGAGGAGAAACACAAATTAAGATGAGTTATTGTGAAGCCAAGCAGTGAGGCCCCCCACTAGAGCAAAATGACAATTTATGGCTCCTTACGTAAGCTATACTCAGGATGAATTTCCCTCGAGTGTCCAGAGAATATTCCTTCTTGCCACTTTCCACACCAAAGATGTTGACCTTGCCATGATGGCTTCCTGTGGCGATGTATTTGGAGTCTGGGGAGAAGGCCACCGACCATGCATCAACTAAGGAGGAAAGCAGAAAGAGAACCAGAGGATTTAACTCATCTAAAGGATTCTTTGCCAGGAATTGTTTATTTTAGCAGTGTAGTCTATAGCAGAAAACATTAAGTAAAGCTATAGTTTTAATTTAAGTTATTTTCTAATCTGCATATCTACATGTGAACCACTAATCTGTGCCTTGACGCTTGCATGTTTTTTCTCGCTGCCCCTGGACAGGACACACATCCTACTTTCTGCTCTGATGGCTGTTAGCTCAGCAATGCAGTAAAACTTAAATCCATAAAAAGAAAAAGGAGGAAAGAAGGGGTTATGTTCACAAATGTTATGTCTGAAGAAACCAAACACCAAAATACAATATGTTCAATTAGAGGGAAAGAAAAGTCTGCAATCCAATGACCCCTACTGACCACTGGGTGAAATGGAGCATCACTAATAGAAGGTGACAAGGCATTTAGATGAAGCACAACTCAGCTCAAGATACACAACTTCTTGGGTTCGTGAGGAGTGACAATAAAAAATAACAGGTTTGTTTCAAAACCAAACTGAGTGATCAATTCTTTATGTGGTTGATTTAATGATACACAGTAAAAAACACTCAACCCAACACAGTGAGACTGATTATGTGTGTAAGTTAATCTAAATCAGTTTTGCATATAAAATAAAATTGAAATGTATAATATAATAATACATAATATCTGTAACAATAAAATAAAGCCAAGAGTTCAATTGGGCTGTCAGTTGGATAAATCTAGGTTAACTTAATAAATGATGCATATGAGGAGGTAAATGTAAAACTACAAGTAACATGTACATCTGCTCTCATACAGCTGTCAGACAAAAAGCTAAGGGAAGCATGCAAGCTCTATCACAAAGCCACTGTACCAGCCAACACTAATTATTCAAAACAACAACAAAACCATATCAATGAGGCCCAGTCTCACCTGGCCCAGCATCCATGGACTTGATCTGTTTCCCAGACTCTAGGTCCCAGAGACGGATGTGAGCGTCGAGGGAGCTCGAGGCAGCGATGGCTCCATTGTGGCTGATGTCCACTGACACCACACCCAGTTGGTGTCCCTCCAGACTCCACTGCAGCTCCAGCTTCTCGTCTGACCTGCATCAAACAGCATGGCACAGAGATTATTTAGCCAACTCAAGTCAAATCAGGTGAATTTCAGCAGCATGTTCAACAGGGATTCCTGAGGAGCTGCAATCCGTTTCACCAAACATGTGAAATCATCTCAAGCTGTGATGAGCAGCATAAGATGGTTTCCCCTGGGTTTTATTTTTACATGCTTCGCTCATCAAAACAAACATGATGCTTGTGAAAGGCCGAGCAAGACTCACATTGTGGCAGCAGGAGAAATTATACTTGTTGACAGATACTGTACATGAGGTTTTCCTGAGTTGTGGTAAAACAAAATTAATGTGTAATAAACCATTCTTTAAATGTTTTTATACTGTGAATAAATGATTAAAGAGGGGACTTGAAGCAACTCACATAAAGACTGTTTGATAAAAGTCACATCAGGACTTTAAATCTACCTGTTAATCATCTCTACCATACTGACATAATAATGCAGGCACTGCTGGCGATGATCCATAAAGAAAAAGGCAATGAAGTGTGCTGTTGCAGTTTGCAGCGGAGATCACAATCAATACTTTCTCTTGTAAAAACTCAGAGAGGCAGAATATTTGTCTGCAGTCCAATGCAAACAAAGTTCAGTCGATGAAAAAATTGAAAGTCACGAAACTCTCAGATTACAGATGTGATGTTTTACAGACAATTAGAGAAACTGTTTATGCTTTGAAGGCTAAACGCAGCGTCTGTAGAAGATTGTGATCAAGTGACAGTGTTAAATCTTTAGAGCATTTTAAACGGAGCATAAGCCAGAAATATAATATTCGTAGTTTGCATTTTATTAAAACATTTTCTTTTTTGAGTCAATATTTATCTGTCATTTCATTACCTCTTTGATTTGTTATGTGTGTTGTGCACCAGGAAGCTTCTGTCATGTCATTGTCTTACAAAATGACTAAAAAAGCTCTATTAATTTACTTTATACAACCACAATAAAAATAAAATCTGATGACCTTATAACTTATAACTATAACCATATTCCCTCGTCAAGGAGGTTATATTTTCATTATTGTTTTGTCATTCTTCTTGTTGTGTTTTTGCAGAATTACATTGGAAACCACTAAAAGAATATCAACTACACGAGAGACCGTCAGTACAGTATTTCAGTCTTTTCTTGAGAAGTGTAAAAAGAAAATTCACCATTTCCACACTTTCACCATATCATCTAGTGAGCCAGTGACAATGGTTTCAGACCCATCCGCCTCACTTTTACCCCAGGCTGCCGTCCAGATGGCGTCATCGTGTGCTGAGAGGAAACAAATGCAGGTTAAAACAATGTTAGCTGTGTGAGTTCAAGTGATATTTCATAGGAAGAAATAGGGGGTTGATGGGGAAAGTATGAAAACATCAAAACAACAACAAAAAATTAGTGTATTAGTACAACTTGAATACTTTTCTACTCAGGAGTTACATCTTTTGAAAATGACATAACTCACAGTTACAATTATCTTGATGTTACTAGTCTTACATAATAATGAGTATTGTTAACTGAGTAAGAAACTGAACACACATATACAGTGAGATGTGTTTTTCTATGATGTGACTCACCATGCTCCTGCTTGAATAGGATGCTGTACTGAAACCAAAGCACAAGTTCACAGTTAATCTCACTGGATAGAACAAAAGAATGAGTGAGTGAGAGGTGGATCTGTTGCTTACTTGAGTGCTCATTGTTTTGGTCCAGGAGAGACAGTCAACTTATATCAACCTGAGGACAACAGGACATATTTAGGGACCGTGCAGGTAAATGACAACGAGTGTTCATTTTACAGATCACTGTTAGTCAAGAGGCCAAAACCAAAAACACAACAAGACGCAGTACAGGTTCGAAAAGCGGAGGATGAAATTTGAATTCAAACGCACTTTTGATTTTGCACCTTAATGTGTTGAAATGTTCTAGGACACGGCGGCTAACGGCAGCTAACGGCGGCTAGCTGCTAACTCCGCCACCGCTTCACAACAAAGCGAGGTTTGTCATTTTAACGTCAGACCCTGGCTTCCGTTCACCGACTGGATTCCGCTCTCGTTATGAAACTAGTTTGTTGTACAATAACATGCTCTCACGTACCTTCACACCACTTCTTACTGTGTTGCATCAAATGTCTGGAGCGCAGTGAATTACATGTGATCCGCCATGACAGCAGCTCGCGTAACTTCCGGTTTTCGCCTTCTTCGCTTTTGTCAAAGCAGCTGGAAAATAATCTAACACGCGCACTATCGCCACCAGCGGCACGCTGCAGTAAGACATCATTATAATAATTACAATACGAATAATAATAACAATAATTACTATAATTAAAATAATAATAATCATTGGTCATGCACAGTAAGAGTAATGCCTTACTGAGTCCATTACATCTGTCCAATTGTTTTAGGAAATATTACACTTATACTCAAGTTCAAATAATTAAAATCTAAATATATAATTATACATTTTTTACATACAAACTTGTGTGTGAAGAACAGATGCATGAAACACTGATGGTCTCTAAAGTTGCAAAACGCACCAAACCATGATAAATATGTGGCTCTACAGGAGCTCCCTGTCTGTTGTGACTACAATAATAATGGTTCACACCAACAACAGTCTGAGGTCTACACACAGTTTCAAGAGTATCATTCCAAGAAGAGTCAAGAAAACACAGCTGGTGTGTTTTAACTTACTCCTGAAATGAAGCTGAAATGGGCATGCGTGATGAATCTCTGGTCGACTCAGAACCGAGAGTGAGGAAGATGAGAGGTGACTGATTTTAAACAGTTTGACAGCTGAACTGCTCTGATTTCCTTAAAAAACCCAAATGATTCTGATATAAGCTGAAGTTGATAAACAATCCCTTTGATATGATTATGGATTTTCCAAAAACTCTGAAGGTCACCCAGAGATTTATTCTTTTTGGCTGTAAAAGTCATTAACATGGAAATCAAACCACCAAGCTTCAAAAATCCCCATAGAACATTATTCAATAAATTTGTTTCTTGTTGAACAAAATCAAAGTTAAAATAGAAAATCTTTCATGAATCTAGGAGGTGAATTCCAGTTTAATACAACTTAGCAAATATTGATATAAGTACTTAAAACCTAACATGTGGGTGTGCTGTGAAGCCATTTGAAGATTTTATTCATGTCTGTTAATATTTCTGTTTATATTAACCCAGTGTAGCTGACAGTACATGCAAACCACACAGGTGGGTTATAAGAAGCAATTTAGAGGAATTTTGGTTTCAGTCTTTAGTCTGAGATGAGCTTGTTATGAGTGTGTCAACATTTTACTCTCTATCCACGTATTGAACATATAGTGTAACATTTCCTGAATGATCTATTAAACATTTCATTGTTGTTTTAAGCAGATATACTATCATGCTCTACAAAACATTTTCAAACAAGAAAATGTAAAACAGATATACCATCAAGCAATATCTACCTATTCGAATAGAAACGCAGATGTAATGATAGATGTTTTTTTCTTTGCAGCTACACAGCATTTTCGTCAGAAATTGATAGCAGCGATGTGATTTAATCACATTGGGAGTCTTTAACTTTAGGTTCAAGAAATGTGTTCATTAGCCCATACTCATTCATACACATGACTTACATATGAATTGGGGGCAAAAATACAAGCAATGTCAAGTATGTTATTTTATAGATCTATGGTTTTTTGTCTTTAGGCAATTGTACATTCTCTTCTGTTGGTCCTGCAGGCAGCAATTATACTAATGCTGCTATTTTCAGCCAAATGATTCATTCGTGTTTTCAGGGAAATGATAATGGAGGGTAATGACCCTAATGTTATAGCATTAGCTGCAGCACGATGAGGGCAAGATCATTGTCAGAAATATTCCTATCCTATTCCTATCTATCTATAGTGTGTAATCATCTAAATTGTATGAATGAACTTTGAATCCCAGTGGGCTGCTGCATCAAGGAGCCAGTGGACTGTCATGAAAATCCATTTTTACGAGCACTAGGGATGTGTTGGCATGGATTTGAGAATAATGTTTTCCTTACGTTTACCTTGGAATCTAATTACGTAGGACTGTTGTTTTCTTTCGTTCTTTCTTCCGACTGAAAATGACAATTTGGCACCCAGTGCGTTCAGTCCCAGAAACATGAGAGGATGAAGAGGTGGCAGGAGTAGAGGACTAACCATGAGAGGCTGAAGAACGAGAGGGAGAGCAGCTCGTGCAACAGGTGGGCTTGAGTCTAATACTTCTGCAGTGACTCAATATTGCCTTGTGAGGTACAGAGTTGTATTACAGCACGGGAGAGGCTGGGGCAAGCTGCTAACAATGCAATGCCAACCTCTTTAGATATCAATTCAAGACACAACATAAACTTTGTCTTTCTAATTTCTTCACACACTGAGAGACACATGTGAGGGATCCCTCCCAGGATGGACAGAAGTGCAACAGATACCGTGTCTAACTGAGAACATCAGCAAAATAAACATTTTCATTGATTAGAATAAACAGTTTGACACACTTTTCCATTATGTGTCAATGTTTTAAGTATTTAAACATGAGAAATAGAGATGAAGGGAGCAGCAATGACATGAAATGGAGAAGTTATTGACAGACCTGAACCAGATCTTACTACAAGCTTTATGATAAAGGATTTAAGCATTTAAACAGAGTGGGCGTCTGCCTCCTGAACTGAAACTGGGCGATGATTCCACAGGAGGGGAGCTTGATAGCTGAGGCTCCGGGTCTGATGCCACTTTTAAAGACTTTCGGAGCCTGAATTCTGGGAGTGCTCTAGTGGGGTGATATGATACTATAAGCTCTTTAAGGTATGATGGTGCCATATTATTAAGAGCCTTGTGAGGAGAATTTTAAATTCTGATGTAAATTTAACAGGAAGCCGAAACTAGTGGTGAAACTAACACAGAAGAAATGTTCCTGGTTCCTGTCAGGACACGTGCTGCAGCATCTTGGACAAGCTGCAGAGTTTTTAATGACTCTCTGGTAGAGTCTGATAATAAGGAATTACAATAATCAAGTCTGGTAATGTAACGTAATAATTAAAATAGGGACCATTATTTGTTCAAAAACTAAGTATATGTTGTTGGTCAGTACCACTGACTTAAATATACGTCTACATTAATAATGGATAATTAATTATGTGTGGGTGTATCATGAAAACTAATGGCTCAGAGTTGAATCTATTCTTGCGGTTTCATTCCTCGGGTGGTAAAGCCTGGGTCACTCAGGGCCTGTATTTTCACTATGTTTGCTGTATTTATATATTGTTTAAGATGCTGTGGTAAGGTTTAGGTTTTTGAATGTGTGGGGAAGGTTTTAAAGGTACAGTGTGTAGAATTTTGTGATATCTAGTGTTGAAGTTGCATATTTCAGCTGAACACCCCTCACCTCACCCTCTCCTTCCAAACATGAAAAATAACCTGTGGTATTCCTCAGTTGTCATAAAGTCAAAAAGTGTTTAATTTGTCCAGTCTGGACTAATGTAAAAAAACATGGTGGCCTCAGTAGAGAGGGTCCCCTCAATGTAAATATTAAGTACTGAAATATAAAGGACCTTTTCTGGGGTAAACAAAACTATAATTCATACAATTTAGATGAAACGAACTAGTGAAAACATCATGAGGATTATTCTACGTTCAATTTCTACCAATAAATCCCTTTCACCTAAAACTTACACACTGGACCTTTAAAGAAAATATGAATAATGCGGTGGAACGGTTTCTCCCCACTCCATAATTTTAATAATAATAAAAGTAATAATAATTTGATAAAAACAAAGCTCAGTTTCCCTTTGTCACAGTTTCATGATACATAATTTATAAATCAGATTTGTACAAGCAGTTCAGCAGGTTGGGTTTAAAAACTTGCTCAAGGGCACCTCAACTGTGGGTTTCTAACTGTTGATAATAGAACTCCAAATGGTTACAGTGTTTCCTACATTACTTAAAAATGCAAACTCATACATAATGAATACAACTTGATGTGATTATAATGAGTAAACAAGTTGCTGAAAAAGCCCGGAGGGATATGAACAAGGAGACATGTAGATGATTCATTATAAGTTCAATAAACCATCTCTTTGATTCATGTTTGTGGCTCAGCTTTGGTTTGAGGCTAATGTTCAGAGTTTGACTGACATATCTTATTTAGTCAACAGTACAGAACAAACAGAAGTAACACACACACTTTGCATGTAGTTGTTAGACTGTAAGACCAGAGGGAAATAAAAACACTTCGCATAATAGTACATAGAATATATTATAAAAGGGTACATAAAAAGTATACAGTATATATTATAAAAGGGTACATAAAAAGTATACATTTCCATTAATGTCATTGCTAAATGGATCATTACTGTTATAAACCATTGCTGTGACCCATGGTAATGGTTGAAGATTTGCTTACTGCAACTTAATATCTCGCCCTTATTTAGTCAACAGAAGATAGAGAACAAAACAAAGAAACAACAGAGCAGGACATCTTCTTACCTTATATCATAGGATATAATATACATTAACATTCAACAGTTTTAAAGTTTAACAAACTTTTGTTTCTGAAATACTAAACAAAGGAACAATGTTTTGCTTTTCAAAAATGCAGCATCCTATTTATCATCCTTTTGCCAACCTCCAATCAATAACCACTATTCAAATAATTATTATTATCAAGTAGTTGACAAATGGAAGCTCCATAAATTCACTGAAAGAATGAAATCAGCCGTTTTGATTCCCAGAGCGAGCGGGCTACGTCAGTTCTGCTCTACTGTATTAACGGGACAAAGCTTTTCAGGGGGAGGGACCTCCTCTGTCTCCCATCAAACACAGTAGCTATAAAGGAGCTGAAGACAAGACTGAAGCCAGCACTGTGAGACACACGGACCAAGAAGGAGGTGGAGTGTGTGTGAGCGTCTGTGTGAATAAATAAGTAAAAGCAGACCCAGTGAGACGCTCGGGTGTAACAGTTTGAACGAGAGGCTGAGCCCAGAGCAGAGGAGACAGGAGCACATAGGGAAGGAGGAGGAGGGTGAGAAAGAGTCAAAGAGAGAAAGAGAGGAGAGAAGAAAGAGAGGGAGACGTCAGAGCGTGGAACAGGTTCCTTCTGCAGCCCTCGCACTCAGCCTCCGCAGACATGTCTAACTTTGCCGGCACCTGGAAGATGAAGAAGAGTGAGAAATTTGATGAACTTCTCAAAGCCCTGGGTAAGCCCTCTGCTGTCTCTTCTCACCCTCTCCTCCCTCCCCTCCACAGCCAGGACTGCATCCCTGCATGAGGTTTGACTATCCATCATGCCCACATAGAAAAAGGCTTTTCTTGTTGTTTGGGAATGGCACGTCTGACTCCCAACAACATCTCATTGTTGGGAGAAGCTCCCTGGGAAAAGGAGGCAAGATATTCTTGGGGAGGTGCTGCAGGATTTACAGGAGATATGAAACACTGGATGCTGAATTCCAGCCTAAACAGACATGGTATTGTTACATGAAGAGAGGAGGGGAGAGGGGGCACAACATTATTCATGTTAAGCATTTAAGTAGGGCATGCATTAGCAATGCCAGGGAGGTCTCTGGAGCCCAGCGTTGTTCTCTTGTGTCCTATCTTTTCTCATTCTCTCTCCCGTCTTGGTCTTGACTGATGTTTGCGATGGGTTTAGACACGTTTAACTGGGTCATTCAATTGTGTTGTAGCGTTTTCATCGGGCCGGGGCCGCCGAAACAGGGAGGGCACGGCGAGGAGCTGGGTGTCTTTAGAATAATTTGGAAATCTTTAGGGAGAAGTACCACAGGGATTGCAGCAAGCAGCTTCTGCGACTCTCTAGGAAGTGTTGACATCAAACTAGATGACTAGTGGAACTTTTTACACATGAATGGTTTTCTATTTCAGCACTAACTGGGCAAGTAAAGTTGAAAAATGAACAGTTTTGGACTAACAATTGACAATCTAGTTATTTGTACAGGTCTGCAGCACTCAATTGCCCACACATAAGATTTCTGGATGGAGGATCAGGGATCAAATGTAGCTGCTGTGAGGCTGCAGTCTCCTACCTGCCATAATGCATTGTGCCATGTCATACTTTAAAGCTGCACATGGTTGATGATATGGTACATTTTTCTTATTGTCAACAAACAGCTGATCCTCCTCACAGGTATAACCTTCAAGACTGAAATAGTTTGTTCCTGTCCTCTTGATGGACCTGCACTGTGCTTTCATTTGAAGAGTCACAAAAAACACTGTCCTGCTTTTGCTTTAAATAACAAATAATATTAATCGCAAGATGAAAATAGTCCCCCACAAATGGACTGTTTGTTTGACAAAAACCTACAGTGCTATATTATTTTAGGAAGTTCCAGCCTTTGATAGGAACCAATGAATTAGAAACTGAAAGCAGACGAGCTGTGAAAGTTAGAAAGTCTTCAGAGAAAGACTGCTTTGTGAAGAAGTAGCATCTGCATCCTTTAATCTTCAATCTCATAATCTTGTGTCACTGAGAAAAAACTAGAATCTACAATTTGAAAGCTGTGAATTTTGCCAGTTTTGAAACAATGCTGGCAAAATAAATAATTCAACACCTCTCCACCACTCCTCATGAGGCATCTGCTCTTCTGATTTTGGGAGAAATCAGTCACTGAGTTCAGCACCTCACCCATTCACGAACATAAGAGCCACATCTGCCGCAGCAGATCGCTCATTCGCTCTTACATAAGGGCTCAGTCGCTTGAGAGCTGCGATGGGCGACTGACGTGGATTGCGGTGATGCAGGGCCGCCACTTTCCATCAAAATCCTCATCAGCATCTGTTGACTCAGTTGACTTCAGACTGCGGGATTGTTGCATCCAGAGAGCAGAGGAGCACGCTGGGTGAACGGAGCTGTACAAACCGATCAGACTCAGTCTGAGAGCAGCCACATGTGTCTCATGTGTCTTCGTTGGGTCAAAGACTGTACTTCACGTCTCATGAACAATTCCACTGCTCAGACAAAATGTGGATTTTATAAGTTGCTTGAGCTTGTAAATGTAAATGTAAACTAAAGTGGCACTCCTTATGAAACAACGTTTCAATTCACTAAATCCAGATTTTTAATCTAGATCCAGATTTTGTAATCTGTCCTGTAGTTTCTGTGTAATGCTGCTCACAAATTAACTAAGTAACAAACTAGCAAACAATAAGCAAGTAATAAAGTAAATACTTAAGTGTAAATTGACAGAAGACGTTTAGACGTGTGGTTATTAGTGGTAAAATAGCAGCCTTTCTTCACTCTGTCCTTCTGTATGACCATGTCCTGCGAATGTTTGACTGTCTGATATCATTTACACTCATTCTGGAAAGTAAATAAAATTTACATTTTTGGTAAAAGACACCTTTTTTTCATCTCTGTAGAAATGAGGGCAGACTGCTCAGCTCACTGATGCTCATACAATATTATAAAAACACATGGTGTGATCTCTCAGATTATGGGAGGAGTAGAGTTTAAACTATTAAATCAATATGTTTTATTCCTAGGTGTTGACCACACAAGATTACAGAGGTCTCAGGGTTCTCAAAACCAACTATCAAAGTTGATTATGGTTGACTTTTTTTCTTTGCTTTGAAAAAGAAAACTTTCCAACTTTAAACAGTTGTTGGCAAAGTGATATTCTTTTTATATATTTGACCAGTGGTAGAGGCGGTCAGTGAAATAGCTCCAGGACTCTGGCTGGACATGAAGCAAATTGATCACTTTGGATAATTTCTTTCCCAGACATGTTGAATAATCGCTCTTACAGACCTCATAGACGAAATTTCCACAGATTTTCCCCCAGTTTTGAGAAATAGTTAAGGTTTCTATTGCAGCCACATAACATTTATTACGTTTTTTAACCATGAAACATCTACATTTCCATCATTTTTGGTCAAAAATTAAACGTGAACTAAAGCTTTGGGGGCTGAGGCTGGAGAGGGCTAAATGTGGGTGTGGTCGACGGTATAAAGGAGAGCAGGAAGACAAAAGAACTAGCTGGAAGCTGCTGTGGTGCAAATTTTGAAACCGATAAAATGAAAAGACAAAGATTGTCATCAAATGACAAAAACATCAACTCTCCCTTTTTGTCTGTTTTTCTGTTTTCTCTGTTAAAAAAAACCCAACGCAAAAACAGAACCATATAGCTGATACAAAGCTACTTTTACATACACTGATATGTAGTCATTTTGTACTACGAGGCAGTAACAAATATTTTCCCTTTAATAACTAAATGTGACCCCTGTATTTTTTCTCTCAGGGGTGAACGCCATGCTGAGGAAGGTGGCTGTGGCGGCAGCCTCCAACCCTCATGTGGAGATCCGTCAGGACGGTGAGCAGTTCTACATCAAAACTTCCACCAGTGTGCGCACCACCGAGATCAACTTCCACATTGGCCAGGAGTTTGACGAGGAGACGGTGGATGGGAGGAAGTGCAAGGTAGAGTCACAAAACATATATATGAGCGGAATCAGATGAAACATGACAAATTACACTCATCAGATCACATGAAGTCAGGCTTAGCAGGGAAGTAAAACCCACATAAAGCAACATGTCTGTGTTTGCAGAATAATACATTTGATTTATATAGCAGTCAAATTATTATCATATATTAGATTTTTCAAGCCTTGAAGAAAAGAGAGTAAAAATCAGATATCCATGAAACCCCCCTTGTAAAACATGAAAGCATAGATCACCCATCACATCACCCATACATTGATAAATTCATGAACAAGCAGACTGCACAGTTTTAACATTACACAGGTGAGAGTTTTTAATGTTGCGGCAGATTGGTGTTTATCCATAGTCCAATTCAAAAGAATTGATTCTGAACCATTGTGAAATCCAATTTAGTTTCACTTATTTAAGTCAAAAACTTAGTAGTATAAGGAATGTACTAATATTACTGCATTGTGATAAAGTTTATCGTAAGAGGTGACTAATTTGCAATGTTAATAATATTACCAATAATATAAATAATAATAATTATAATAATGTCTCCATTGCTACACAACAACAATGCAAAAGTTATTTTCAAGCTCATCTACAGGTTCTGTCTTTATTTGACAAAGGAGTGACATGTGATAAAAGTCTTCTGCAGGAATTTCAACTGCGCACATTGTGGTTTATGGGAAGAGTCTTACAGGCAACTCAACGCAATAATATACAACTGTGGATATTATATTGAACAAAAATGTATGGAAACCAATGGCTTGTCGGCAATGAAGAAAAATTGTCATCTAAGTTTCTGAAATGAGGCAGAGAGTTTTCAAATGTCTTACTTGTAATTGAATGGATTTGTAGTGAATAATAATAATAATAATATGTTTATGTTTAATCCTGAAACATCCTTTTCTCATTACATTATTATTATTACATGATCCTTTTCTCTTTATTCAGATATGCTCATAACAGCGATGAAGCCAAATCCATTCAAATTGAAGTAAATGGTGACCAATTCTTCAAATGTAAAAAAACAACAACAGAACAAACAACACAAGATCATCTCCTCCATGTTTTTAGCCTCAATGTCCTCTGTTATCCTCCGGAGCCACGTTCACACGTGGATCACAGCAGACATTTAGGCTGGTTGTAACTTGGTTTGCGTGTTTGGTTAGGTTTGACAAAAGATGGTTCCCACAAATTCACTGTGGAATTGTAATGGATGTGGTTGTTGTGAAGGAAATCTTGTGAGATGATAGAAGATGTTTTCAGGAATCATCAGCTGTCCTGACAGAAACATTTATGGATGATTGAAGCACCAAGGAGAAATGAGCCGAGCAGTTTTATAAGTGTAACATCACCCGGTTCTGAAGGCTGTCTACAGGCAGAGCAAATTTAAACCCAAACCTACTCACACGATACTTACAGGTCGAGACAAGGTTATTTTTTATCAGACCATATCACATCTTCCTTCTTGTTTGTCCTACCTCTGTCTTACTAGGAGACGACTTGTGTAATTGCATGATCTTGAGACCTGAAGCCTGTGTGTGTACCACATCCACCGGACACTCTGTCTGCGTTATCCCTGAGGGCCTCCACCAGAGCCTTGGTTGCTATGGTCACTGCTGGTGGGAATCGGGCAGATACGTCCTGACACTTGTGCTTAAGACAAACCATGAACTATGGTCTATAATAAGAAACATTAAATGACCTGTGCAAAGAAAGGTACAGAGAACATTTGAACAAGTCAAAATCTAAGATTCCCAGCCGCACCAACTTTAACACAGCAAATACACATCCCATGTTGACACTGAAACTATTAGTGAAATCTTCAATGAAGACACATTTCATTAGTTTTCGACTTAACTCTCTGATCTTAATGTATCTGCTTGTACTACAGCATTATTAAACTTTAAAAAAAATAATTGTACTACTTGGAAAAGATTGTGGTCTGTATACAATTTAAAAAAGACCTCAGTGATTTGAAACCCATACTAACGCTGACTAAAGTTGTGCACTTTGTCGCACCACCAAAGTCAAAATGTGGACACTGTAAACCAAATGTGTTGTATTTTACAGCATTTAAAGGTACAGTGTGTACAATTTAGTGATATCAAGTGTTGAAACTGCATGTTGCAGCTGAACACCCCTCACCACACCCTCTCCATCCAAACATGAGAAAGAACCTGTGGTAGCTTCAGTTGTCATTAAAACTCAAAAGGTGTTTAGTTTGTCCAGTCTGGACTAATGTCAAAAACATGGCGGCCTCCGTAGAGAGGGTCCCCTCGATGTAAATATAAAGTATTTAAATATAAAGGACCTTTTCTGGGGTAAAGAAAACTAAAATTCAAACAATTTAGATGAAACAAACTAGTGAAAACATCATGAGGATTATTCCACATTAAATTTCTGCCAATAGATCCCTTTCACCTAAATCTCACATACTGGACCTTTAAACAACACTTTGACACCTCTTTCCAATATTTATACAGAGCAAAGGAAAATCCTCAGGGGTGATGGGTAAATTAAATAGTTTGAAACATAAACACATGAATCATAAAAATGTCTGTATTTGCTAAAAAGTCTGGCAGGTGCTTGTGAAAGATGGACGTGGAGTTTGCAAGTGACTAAAGTCAAACATTGAAAAAGTTTAGAGATTTTGAAATTCTGTTAAGTAGTTTAAAGGTGATGAAGTCACCAACTCGGAAACTGTTGTACAAAAGGTTTTGCTGACTTTCCGAGTTGTTCTGACTTGATGCAATAACGTGAATCTTTCCGGTTGGGAACACATTTTTCCAGTTATTGCAACACCACATTCTCTGTGCTGTTGTTGTTGTTGAGAGGTTCAATGTGAAATTAACACCTCCACGTAGTTTCATCTATTGGCATCACGCTCACGCCTGTGCAGCTGGATCAAGGGCAGCTTGAGTTGGGATCACGAGAGATTCTCTCTGAACCTCTTCAGGCCCTGGGGGGGATTTCTCACATCCCATGCTCAGCCAGATGCATATATTAAAATCTTTTATTTCCTTATTTTTGGGAGGAAGGATTTATATCATCTGAATCCCATCACAAATTGTGCTCTGCGCTCTCTCTCTATCTAAATATAAATAAAAACCTTTTAACTAGAACCTTCACCAAGCCCCAACAGTCCTGTTCATGAAACCACATTGAATTTCACCAGATCTGGATTTTTGTAACTGCACCAAAATGCACACACAGATATCAGTCCACTAAAAATACTAGATTATTTTCATCAAGATGGATGAATTATTATATTAGAAATAAAGGAATCTATAGAAAAATACCCTGTGTAGTTAGTGTTAAAGAAAGTGGAAAAAAGAAACCTGAGTCCGCCCCTGATGCGGATCCCCACAATAATTTAATGGGTTCTTTCCTGACTCATATGACATCCATCACCAAGTTTCATGGTAATCTGTACAAACCAACCAACCAACTAACAAACCAACAACAGGGGTTTAAACATAAAAACAGTGGTTGGTCTGTAATTCATTAATACAAACATATGAGAATGTAATGTTATTTTACAGCAATAAACTGTTCTGGACTTATTTACTGTAGAACATGAAGATATGTATAAACCCTGAAAAAAGAGCAGCTGTGTTGTGTTACATGTATTAACAGTGAAGTGGTCTCTTGGAGACTAATCTACGTCTTTGATGAAGATGAAGCAGCTCGATTGACGAGCCCGATAATGTGAAGACATATAAACATGATTCTCTAACAGCAGCTGTTTTTCTAATTTGTGTAAAAGCATCATAAATCCCCTTTATATCGGTTTTACTCTTTCATGATTTTGATTCTGACTTTGTAAAATAGATTTCCTATATTGATCAATATTTGATGTTGTAAAGATCATACTGCAACATGTAAATAAAGTAACAATAAGTAAAACATAAAGAAATTATTTTTCTTATTATCGTTTGATATAAAAACCAACAAACTTTCACAAAAAACTCAAGAATCCAAGTTTTAAAGCTTGTCCATGGAATGTATGTGCTGTCGATTTGGTTTATTCACTCAGCAATTTTATTGCACCATAACAATGACAGGTCAGTGCTCCAGAGTTTAGAGACATGATGTCATGGCACAAACACAGAGACACTGATTCACTGAGTAATGACCATCCTTGTGTAGAGGTTGATCTGCTGAGCTGGAGTCAGTGTGTAAACAAAGTTCAGATATAATCCAGGTTTGTCCTCTCACAGATGAGGAGGGGAAACATGTCGAGCTAAGATAGTGTTACAGCTGCTTTGAGAGAAAATGTGCTGGACCTATATATTTTCATTGTACAGATAATTATACGGGTTAAGTATAAAATCGACTAACAGAGGCAGGTGCAACACATGACACACTTTTATTGTCACGATCATCTGAAGACAGAGTCAGAGTTTTAAAATATCCTGAAACTGATTTTCTTCGAGACCTCAAATCACCCAGGGTTGATCCAAATCCTCACTGGAGGAGTTTCAAGAATTTATCAATATTAAAAACATTTCCCCAACAACAGAGAGCATCCTTGAAAATGTTGCTAATCCACAGTCTTTGGTGACTGATGAGGCTTCATTTTACTCTTTAGTGATTTGTTTTTCACACTGACTGGTGCGTATCCTCCCTGAAGAAGAGGAAATCTGAAATAAGTGCATCACGTTGTGCTGCAGTATCTGCAAGTACACACCTCTCAGAGAACAGGCTGCAGAGGCTGTTGCAGTGTTTTATAACAGATGCAGGATGGAGAGGTGCTGACAGTCACAGTGTCATTTGTCAAGCTTCACTAACCCCTGAATAAACTTAAAGGTTTCATGGATGAGCTTATTTATATTGTTGAAAACACAATTTCTTTTAGAAAAGTGAGTTTCTCATCTTGATGACCACTTAAAGCGTTTTGCTCTTTTGACATTTCTATCACACCTCACTCACACACTGTTGGGGTTCAGTATCTTGCCAAAATCGACCAGCTGGTTAGACGACCCTCTCCACGTCTTGAGCCATACGCGTCCACAAAATGCAGCTTGGATAAAAATGTATAACACATTTTCAGCTATTAGATATAATGCAGTTATTAAAACCTTAACATTTCATTATCCATTGAACATTAGAGGCATTTTAGAGAATCCTTTAATAGCTCAGTATGGTGTCATGATTTACAGACCTGTAATTGACCTTTACATCTGTCTATATCTAGATGAAAAAAGTATAATTTAGTGTTTGCAAACTAATTATAATTCCAAATTAATAATCTTCATCTATCTATCTAGGACATAAAATTAAAGTAGAATTTTAAAATCTTGCTTAACTGCAAATTGTTACATACATAAGTATTTACTGGTTATATTAACTTTAAATAAAATATAAGGTCAGCTATTACAAATCACTTCGAGCCCAAAATTACAGGTCATAGTTTATTAACCAGGTAAAGAACTAGTTTGACCAATGTATTTTTTGTTTCTTAAGCTTTGTTTCAGACTATTTCAGTGAGAGCATATTTAATCTAATCCTCAATGCAACTAGAACAACCCCTGCACAGTTCAAATTTCAACAGCTGCCCTGCTAAAGAATCACTTAGTAAAACACTGCTGCTGCTTTAACCACACAAATAAAAACCAGCTTGAAAACCATGTTGGATAAAGCAACACATGTTTCCTGTGGTCTTTCTTCTGAAAGGGTTGGAGAGCTCCTGCCTCTATCCTCTATCATATTAATGACAAATTTCTGTGCAGAAACATTCCTGGGATCACAGAAAGCTGTGATATTCATGCTTGTAGAGAAGAAAAATTGTCTGTGGGAATGGAAAAATGTGTAATTGTGCGCATGCTGACAGCAGCCTTAGAGATTGGACTTGTATTATTTTATATATATATATATATATATCGTATATCGTATCTATTAACATCAAAAATGGCACATATTCACATAATCCTAAAATCTGAGACATTGATTTTCTTCTCTACCTTTTGTGTCATGCTTTGAACTCGCAGTCAGGGGGAGAAGTGACCTATTTTGGATCCCAGGAGACAGCGTGGCTCCTTTTGTCTGTGCCCTGGAGCATGCTTGGCACTGGGCAGGGCGAGACGGCTCCCCGCGTGGCTTCTATGCCACATGAGGCTTATCTGCTATGAGGCCGACAAGTCGAGTTGACATCACAAATTTGCCACATTCATTTGTTTGGGTTAGAGCTTCAGCATCACAGCATTCGCCTTCTTTTGTTGATAATGCAATGGGTTCAGAGATTTCAGATGGTGACGTGGCTTTATACTCAAACACAATGAATTTGAAATGGAAAAAATTGCCTATGTGGTTGAAGTGGCTCCATTGTTCAGTGTGTGTTGTTTGAGGCTGTTTGGAAGAAGCTGTTGAGTTACCTTGTGCTGTAAAATGCTTTCTAACGGATCCTAACTGTCTCACTGAGGAAGATCAGACCAATCAGTAAAAGATCAGCAAAAGAGCAATGCAATTAGAAAAATCTTCACTGACGATATAACAACAAATATAATGTATATAATGACTTCAAAGTAGTTTTCATTTTTATGGCCACTCGGGCAGAACAAGCGGTAAACACGACATTGACATTTCATCTTGTTTAAAGTCTTAATGATGAACCAATGAAATCCAATATTCACATAGCTCTGTTTTGGTTTCCACCAACTCCTGTGGGAAATATTGTCTCTCTAGCTGCTAAATACTTCACTGTGTTCACCAGCTAGTCACCAAGCTTTTCTCACTGCAGGACAGGTATGTATCATTTTTCCACTGAAGGCAGCTGCCTGGAAAACTAAAACGATGAGCTGAGACACTTTAAAATCTTAGGCACAGACAAGGGGAACTGCGAAGTCTGGTGATTCTTTTGTGTGGGTTTTTTAGAGACACTTTCCAAAGTGTATAGTCTTAGAGGAATTGCTAACATGCTAAATATTGATTGGCGCAGCTTTGAGTTTCTTAACTTGTCTAATTCCATCCCTTAAAATGACCTGGTTAAACAAACTGCTTATTTTAAGTGGATGCAAGCTCATATTGAAAAGCTATGACAGAGAACTTCACAGTTGCTTCTTTTCAAACTAAAGTGCTGGAGTACAGAGCCAGAATTAAAATATTTATCATTATCTTAACAGTTTCTGCATGTTCTAATCTCTATTGTATATTCTGTCTACTTTTTGCAAAGCTATTGAGGCGGTGGCTCTAAGCAACAAGCACATTGTGCTCTTGTGTGGCAAGCATACGCAAGACTGGAGCTGAATCTGCAGGAAGCAGCGCCCACTGACCCTGGCACATGCGCTAGTGGGTTGGGAGGGGTGGTGTGGGGTGTTGGTGGACTCTAAGGTGGAGCAGCGGGCAGGAAAGGCCTAAGTGGGATTTGGCTGAGGCCGACTGCCCCCATGTTTAAAGGGATTACACGCTGATCTGTGCCTGGCAAAGAGCAGAAGGCTGATGAACAGCGCCACTAGGTTAAAAAGCCCCATTTAATCTGTATGAGTGCACTGGGATCATGCAGCCTCTTCTCACTTCCAGGAGGAGGAAGTGATAAGGTGTTTCCTTTCAGTCGCAGAGGCGACAGAGAAACACTAGACAGGCTTTAGTGCAGAGTGGAAGACATAATGAGGCAGTTATGTGCCTGCCCTGATGGATAGAGGTGTTTATTTATTTTGGAACAAGACTTTTTGCTGTTTTATAACTGAGGTTGAATTTTCCTGGAAATATCCTCAGAGAAGTGAGGCAACGTCTGTGGGGTTGATTCAACATTTTTCACCCAACATGGGCTGAATTTGCAAAGATTCCATAAAACAAGTCCCTTCTGGACATAAAGACTGTTTTAACCTGCTTGTTGTCATAGAGACTTTTAGTATCAGTCACCTGGAGTCACAATGGAGAGGCACAGGGTGGCTGATTCAAGTAGGTGACGTAACATCCACTGTAGAATGAAGTTGTATATTGCACTGATTCTTGAGAAGTGGGACAAAACAGGATCCAATGTTGAAAAAATAAAACCTTAAGCTCAGACAAATTAACCAACATGTATGTATCTAGCATGTACAAAGCTACTGAGCTGTTATCACTTATTTTGTAAAAGACAAAAAAAAAAACCCAGATTAACTTTCCCTTACTTTATGCAATAACTATAAAAACTATAACAAAAGCAAATGTTCACCATGGCTGACGGAGCTTCAAGACATTTACTGTCAATACATCTGTGTTTTTATTGGACTGTATAATATAATTTACTTTTGACAGCTATCACAATATTTTTAAAATGTAAAAACACATTCTCATGTTCAGAGACGGATTACATGTTCACATATGACCCAAAAATATGAATTATTCTAGAATATTATCGAAATATTCATCTGAAGGAGGAGACATGGACCTGATGGAGTTGACCCATATACATAAGATTTAAAATATTCTGATTTGACCCTGTCTGCCATAGATTTACTCTGCATAGGTGGAACGTGAAAACTGGTCATTCAGAGTGACTGCTGCCCCTAATATTGCCTGATTTGATCACATTTTAATGAATGTCTGACGGTGTTGACAAAAATCGTGGACACAACTTTGAAACCTTCTGAAATGCGCATGTGTCACTGAAAATCAACTTTGCTCTGACATGAAATTTTATTTAAAAAATTCTGTTTATGAAACAAGCTATTTTTGATTATTTAAAATATTTTTATCCATTTTATTACACATGATCGATTGAAACCTTCTCTGTGGACATGCTGTTTTAGATGTAGTGGGAATGCAGAAAGTGTCCTAGATTTTATATAATATTATTTACTTAAATTGAAGGAGATAATTGAATACATTCTTTTTGAATGTGTTTTGTTCCATGTCTCAAGAATCAGTGAATGACAAAAGGAAAAAGACCAGACAGACTGGCAATATATTCAAGGAAAATTCTAAGTGAAAAATGAGTGGAGAAACAGGATGACAGTGCCTCATCCATGGAGCATGTGCGGTTACTGGTTTGTAAGAAAATTGTATGAATGATATTTTATGGTCTTCACAGTCATCACATCTCAACCAGATTAAGGGCATGGTCGCCCATATGAGAATGTAATGAAATTATAACCTGCTGATGCCAACCTAACATCATCAGGCATACGTCTCATCTCCAGCTGAATGTGGGCAGTGCAGGAAGTTTAGAAAACTCAATTATGTGGTCTGTTGTCCATAATTGATACACATTCCATTTACTTGTGTAGAATGCTGGTCTACTGACTCACTGCCAGCCAGGCAGCCTTTATTTTGTGGGGCAATTTATAATTTTCATGTCCGCTACCATAAAGTGATTCATCGTAGCTGATGCCAGAGTCTCCTCCATCCTGGATTACTTTGTAAACTACAGCCAAAGACAGCCTAGTAGCGTCAGCCACACAGACATTGTTGCTAATGGTTGAGACTGTGACATCACCAGTCAAAATTCATCAAATCTGAACGCCACGTTCAGCCACGTTGAGGATTTGCCATGCCCTAAGACGTGAATGTTTTATTTGGCTCCTCGCTTGCACTGAATGGAAGTGAACAGGAGGCAAAGTTTCACCACTGCTTCATGAGCATACAGTATGTGTGACCGTGCCCTAAAACTAATGGGACAGGACTCTCCAGCACCATTATCTAAGAGCACCAAATAATGGAGTTTGTAAAGAGGATATAGGCTAACAGTTGTGTATCAGGAGTCAAGTGTGTAGGTGGACCCAAAACACAGAAGCAGAGTTCAGGTAACAAAATAAAAAGGTATTTTAATTCAAACAAAGGGTCTTGCAGAAAAGCAGGATAAGAAAACAAAGAAAAACTGAAAAATCTAAATCAAAATAATCTAAACAAAGAGAAACACTAGTAGAACCAAACAAGTAGAAACACAGAGCTGGTGTGAGACATGGTGAACAAGAAGACACAAGGCACGCACAGAGACTTATATACACAGGAGTGGAGGCAGGGATGATTGAACACAGGTGAAACACATGAGGAACAGGTGCAGACCATCACAAGGGCGGGAAACAGGACAACGGCAGGAAATAAAGCAGGAGACACACAAGGAGCAAAATTTCAAAAAAAAACAGGAAACTGAGAACTTAAGGAAAAACAACCAAACAAAGGCAAAATGTCCATGGTCAAAAAGTGTCCACAAAACAGAACAAAAATAAATCTCCACAGCTCTCATCAGGACAGAATCATGACATTGTGTTTCTCCTAGATAGTGGTAGCTAGAGTAATTGTGTAAAGTCATACAATGAAAAATTGACCAGTTGTTGGCTGATTGACAGTCTGACTATGGAGAGAGCTTGGAACTTTACCATCATTATTTCTGGCACAATTGAACCAGGCTTGTAGTGGTAACCATGCTGCTAAAGCTGCTAATAGCACCGAAAAACAATCATCTACGATTCTTTCAACTAAGTTTTCTGTTTTCCTACTAAAATATATCCAAAATGAGCAGTAGTGAAAATAGCCTATTCTGGTTTGATGAAGGAGTTGCTGACCCCATCTTTGCGAAAGTGGCGCAAACATTATTACCACTTAGAAAGGCTAGGGGGATAGATTGTCTGTAATGTCCAATTAAGACCAAAGCTTCTCATAGAAACCGGTCATTTAGGAAGATGAGTATTGTATGGTCAGATTTTATGGGTTCCAGTTACTGTTGAATAGTTATTAGAGAGAGTGCAGCTTAAGGCACTTCACTGTGTTCACTGCTTAGATTTGGATTTTCACTTGTTAAAATTATTTTGTGTCCTTAGGGTCATAAGCTACTGACTATGTGAAAAGTGATGAGCAAACACTTATGGGAGAGAGATAATGTGGTGGAACTGTGGGAAGAGATAAGTCCAAGGGTGGAGATAAGTGTTATTTTGGGCTCTGAGAGAAATGTTGTATAATCCAACACAAGAGCTTTAAACCAAGCAGGAAATGAAATGTTCTTCCACTTTTTGAAACAATGTTTGTGTTTCTGATAAGGAATGAAAACCCTTAAGTCTGCCAGTGACTGAACCAAAGCCAAAGGCAGCAGATGCTCTGATAAATAAAATGTTACAGAAAACAGAACACGGTTGAACAATTGACCTTGACGAGCCAGGTGAGTTTGTCTTGGTCTCAAATGTGTGTGCAAAAGCTCTGGTGTGTTATTTATCTTAAAAAGACCATGTGTGAGAATTTGTACACGAGTTAATGTGCAGAAGAGAGCATGAGAGAAAATCCATCCAAGTCAGAAGCTGACTAATGCTAGCACTAAACTGAAGCCGTAGCTAATTGACACTCGGGGTTCTGGCTTCATTGGAAAAAAAAATCTGGAGGAGAGTCTTAGAAAGCTGGAGAAAAGCCCTGCTGTTGTTCCTCTTGGCAAAGTGTGCAGATGGCAGCCTGCAGGGAACCATCATGGCTTTGCTTACCTTTGATATGGTGATTAACATTTGCCTCAGGGGAACTAAGGCTGCTGCTTCATCTGAAACTGAATGGAGGTGCTTTTTAAAAACTTAAGTGTACAAATGTTCAAACAAATAGTCAAGGAAAAACACGACAAATGCACAGTCTTTCTGGAAAATAATGGAATGGCTTTATTTTGTTGAACACGGATTGTACATACATTCTGTGATATTGTTGAAAGGAACAAACCAAAAGTATATGGAAGTTGATTTATCTCAAAATGTCAAAATGTCTGACTCATTATCCAAATTTGCACTACATAGAATCTGGTCATAGATATTAGTTATCTACATAAAGCTCTCTATTATTTCTTGAGAAATTCAAAAAAATGTCTTGCAATGTCAAAGAAAGCAGATAAAGGGCCCCTTTATCAAATCCCCTTCCAAAGTTTATGGGGTCCTTCTTGGCACATACCCCACCCACTTTTTGAACAGAACAAACTGGATATAACATAATAATTAATGAGCTTTGGATTTAATAGTTCAGATCAGAGATTGGTATGAATATGTGTATTACCTAATAATGCCTCACTGTTCCTAGAGCAGAACAGCTGGTATGACAGTGTTAATGAAACATGATGTCAGTAAATGGACCCGGAGCAGACCAAAATGATAAATCCTGTGCATCGACACAAATCAGTGCAACAGGGTCACCTTGCTTAAAACTCTGAAAGGCCATTTGAGTCAGTTACTTCAGGACAAATTAGTCCCAGAGTCACAGTTTGACTAATCCTGTTGAAGTCATTTGAACTATTATTGAAGCGAATTAGCAGACGGGATCCAGACTGGCCAAAATGCTAAGAGGATTTTATGTAGGTTTTTTTTCTCTCATTCAGGCCACTGGTTTATAATATCCCATTTAGGTCTGGTCTGGTCATTAATGACTAAGCATGGCACCAATATTAATAAAAGTATGCTGCAGAAACATATGACCAAAGATGTGTGGACACCTTAGCATTAGATACATATTTTATTAAATACAGGATGTCATATTTTAATATTTACATATTTTTTAAACCATGGGCATTCATATGCTGCTCCACTGTTCTGTTGAGACTTTCCACCAGATCATGGAACCTAGCTGCAGGGACTGGTGGACTTTCATTTAACTACAACAACATTAGATTTAATACCAAAGGTGTTAGAGGGTTGTGGTTGAGGAACAACAACATCATGTGTCTCTAATGTAGCACAACGCGGAATCTTGTGATTATATTTTGTAATCTAACTAAAGGTAGAAAAGCGTCAATAATCTTTAGCTCCTGTCTCTTTAAGGTCCCCCTTCAAATAAAGCCCTGTCTGCTCTGACCTGTGTACCATACTAGAAGACAGAATTACTGAAAAGCATCGTACATCTTTAAACCCTGTGTGGTTTACATCCACAGTTAGCTTCAGTCAGCACATTGAAATCAATGAATGATTAGTATTAACTTGCAATAACTTGTTCCTGATACTGTCACTTTATTATAGGATACGTCTCTTTTTTTTGTACTACTTATTGCCTCTCTATGTTCAATTCATTGTATAGACATGTTTATATATTCTTTTCATGTTTTTATAGTATTTAGCTGTGTTTAATAGTCTAAGCTGTAAGGCATCTACAGGCTTGCTCCACGAAAAATGTTACTGAACTTCTACAATGACAATAATTTTATTATTGATGGTCATAAGGTAAACTCAATGTAGAGAGTCAGGGCAGGCAGATGCAGTGGCACAGCCTGTATGTATGGATGGTTTCCCCCAGGAAATGTCCCTGTAATCCTGACAGGCTTCTTCTGACAAATCAGTGGTTCTGGTACAATGCTCTGTAAAGTTATGCCTTGACAATGTGTTTTACCATGACTCAAACCATTGTGTTGACCTTCCCGCCTTGTTGTGCCTCCCCCTGCAGAGTCTCGCAACCTGGGAGTCAGAAAACAAGATGTACTGTCAGCAGACTCTGGTGGACGGCCATGGCCCCAAAACATTCTGGACCCGAGAGCTGAACGGAGACGAGCTCACACTAGTGAGTGCACAGCTGTAGTTTTCTTATTGGAAGCCTCCTGCATGAAAAAGACAAAAGCTCTGAAGTTCTCTGAAATAACTCTTGTATCTGGCTGGGGTCGATGACCAACAAAGAGAAAAAGGTTTACAGTGTACAATGGCTAGCTCATCTGTATGGTTCGTCTGTTATGTGGCTTGTTCTCATGGAGGCTCAGAAGTCTTTAGATGCATTAAAATGGGATTTTCAGGCAGCTAGTGTACTCTGTTTGGGAAACGCTTAATGAAACGAGGCAGGGAGTGAATGAAGTCACCCTGGAGATTCATCCGTAAAGGAAATGAGAGAGGCTGTTTCCCAAGGAGCCCAGCTTTCATCCACCCTGCAGAGAGATGTGAAAGGAGAACAAGAGGAGCTGCTATGCTGACATCGCAGTAATACCCGCTGTATTTAGGCAGATTAATATGGACAGGAGTCAATGGGTCTAAAGCCCCTCGAACGATGTGCAGGGGAGCAGTCCAAGACCAACGGACCAGGCGAACAATTCTCAGGGACTCAAATGTTTTCCTCTGTCTAAGTTCAATGCTCCCGCTATCTGCTTTGTTTTTCCTTGAGTGCTTGTAAGATGAATATCCAACAGGCAAACGCTTGAAACAATATAAAAAGGTTTAGATTCTGAAAAATGAATCAAAGGAAGTCTGCAGGGTTTTATATAACAAGCCAAAAGCAAGTGCAAGTTGGGGCTCT
This sequence comes from Paralichthys olivaceus, assembly GCF_024713975.1. NCBI lineage: Eukaryota > Metazoa > Chordata > Actinopteri > Pleuronectiformes > Paralichthyidae > Paralichthys > Paralichthys olivaceus. Next base: position 21,020,019 of record NC_091099.1, read on the forward strand.
GATGCACTAATGGAGATTGATCGGGTCGAGCTGTGACAAGCAGCCAAGTCGCTCTTCTCACCTCAGTCCTCCCTGCTGTCACACCATCATCTCACCCTCAGACCGTCCACATTTAAACTGCTGCTCATAGAAATCCTGAATTTCTTCATCGGCAAAAAACTGCACACTCATCCACCATATTGTATTTACAGATGCTGAAGGTGTATGGAATTGAATTGGCTCTGGCCACATACACCTTGGATTTGTTGCCATGACAACACTAACAAGTAAATCTGCTCCTCTTCCACCTGAGACATCTGCCCTAGTTTCAGGGCCACAGCAGCTTTGACAGTGTCAGTGAGACCCCCCCCCCCCAGAATTTTAATGTCAAGCAGAGCTGAGTGGAAAGGGGCTTTGCAACTTCAATTTATTTTGATAAACTTGCACTGATGCCCAATATAGTCTGGACCTTGCTGTGAGTTCTTGCTTCAAATTTAGAACATCACTGTGACTATTCAGCAGAAAATGTAATTGCTGCTGCTGTTAACTTGGGTCCAGTCTCACAGTGTTTATTCAGTTTTTCCCCCACAGCAGCAGATTTGGTTTGGGTTAAAATCTAAAATCTGCAAAAGTTGAGAATAAAGTCATGATATGAGAATAAGATTGTACTTGAGAAGAAACTTAAAACATTATCAAAGTTGTAATATTACAAGGAAAATCATAATATTATGAGAATAAGGGAAATAAGCAGCAGGGAGAGCCTGTACTTGCAGGAGTTTCACTCCATCTGGATCCAAAATCTTGAGCCAATCTCGTTGTGAAACCATGAAACACCTTTGAATATCAAACAGATATAACCAAAGATATACAGTTGACCACTAACGCCTTCCTCCTCTACAAAAGAGGTAATTTCCTCAGAATAGAATCAGTTTCTAGACATTATTTAGGAAACGACATCAGAGAAGTGTAAAGACACCTGCTCATACATTTTCAAGTCCAAAACTTGAAGCAGATTAAATAAATACTTCATGATTAAAATCTTGGAAGATTGAAAGCCTCTCCAGAGACATGAGTCTTATTAGCACTCAGACAACCTCTCTCCTTTGGGGCAAGCAACTTGAAACAGCAAAACAAATACAGTCTGAACATGCGTTTACAAAAAGAAGCCCCCAGACACAGAAACAAGCCCACAATCGCAGATTCAAAGGGCAATTGATCATGAAGTAATGGTCTGATTGTCTGTGGCAGTTCACACTGTAAGTGGGGCACATTTCCATACGATTTGCATAACCTTTTTAATTGGATTAGTCTTGAAAAAAAAGTCGAAGGGCAGAGTCATATGGATTTTCTGCCAGATCAGCCTGAGATAAAATCAGAAAATGACAGCACATTAGAGGACTGACTCACTTCAAGCCTGAGAGGCATAACTCAACAGTGACGCACTTTCTTTTGGTTTCATCATCAAGTTTGCAATGTGTTTGACATTAGGTTGATCATTAGGCCATCATCTAGTCTGTGATGTTGTGGCACTGATCATTAAGTATACATTTTGTCAGTTTGTCAGTTTTCTTCACTGTGAACTCAAACCCTGAGTAAAGCCCATCAACTTTGCTTTCCTCGTGCAAACATGACACCAAGTCTCATTGAAATAAATAAACTTTGAAATTTTGTGACCTATATTGTGATCAGTTAAATGTTATTTTATACTATACAACTAGGTGGTGCTGTCAATGAACCATAGGAAAAAGGCAAAAAGAGTAGAATGTGTTTTTTCCCCAGATATGCCATGTTTGAGCTGGTGCTTTCCCATACATTATAATCCCATTGATCTGTCAAACACACTATAAATGAATCAAAGCCAGCATTTGTTGCCTTCTCCAACTAGATTTGTCATAGGCTGAATACCTAATCAGACGAATCGACAACTGCAGCCAATCGGAGCGGACCAGACATGCTAGACTCCTGGTGAAAGATCGTGTTGTGTGAGGCCCCTGTCTCCAGTCAGCCGTGAACTCTCAATGACGACAAGACCCCTGATCACAAGACAGCAAGTCATGAAGTGTGAACTACACAGTGATCCGACAACTCTGAAAGTCACATAGTGTAAACTTTGCATAAGTAGTTCATTCATCAGTTTAAAGACTTTGAAAGACCCATGTGTTTGTACTTAATAAAAATGGCCCCACACACAGTCCCCCTAATAAATCTCCAATTATTATGATTTTTGCATGATTTTGTAGCCTTTCTACCATAATTAGTACGAAAGGGAAAGTTCTCTCATCAAACACTGTCTTAAACTTGGTTGTAGGCACAGCTGTGGCCAGTCACTGGGTTAGAACTTTTAAAAGGTGTTTGTAGAAGCTGAAGAGAAAACAGCTTTAAAGTGTTAATCTCATTTAATCATTATCATGGGTCTAAAATCCACAAATGTGTTTTTGTCCCCTCCAGACTTTCGGGGCAGATGACGTAGTGTGCACACGGATTTACGCGCGGGAATGAAGCTCTGCAACCTTCATCAGGACGAGGCCGAAACCCAGTTGGACCACAACTCGTCTAAAACCCAACCACGCTCTGTCAGGCTAACACATTTGCAAAGTATCGTGTGTAATCTCCAGGCCTCAGTCTGCAATAGTCTCCACATACAATAGCGATGTCTCAGTAATCTGTTTATTTTGTAGTGAGTATTGTGTCTCCAGTACAGTAGCTGGATAGCTCAGTGTTCATATTGGCAACCCATGGTGTCAGCTGTTTACGTAGGATTTAGTCATCACTTGCATTGATTCATGTTTGATGACAGGAAACAATAAAGAAATTAAACAAACTGTATCTGAGCCTCTTTCCTGATAATACTCAAAGGAATGTTATCGAGTTTTCTTCTTAACAAACTTGTGATCCAGTGATTGACTCTTCCAAAATCAACTGTGGATTCACTCTCTAAGTCAGGGGTGATGAACATTGTACCTATTTATATTTTATTTTAGCTTTACAACATTCTCCAAGGGCCAAAATAAATGATATATATGCTACTCACTGCTGCTTTCAGCCAAAACAACTTGTTCAAAAAAGTCCTTTGCTTTGCTGGTACCATGCATGACTTGTAGAGACAGCGATTTGTGCTGTGCATCACAGTCAGCACTGACCCCACACACAAAATGGATGGATGGTGTTTGTTATGTCTGTTGGTTATTTGCAGGCCAGAGGGAAATGCTGGACATTTCTTCAAATATCTTTATCAATATTGACTTTGCATTTAAAACTTTATAACAATTATAACAATTTTACTTAGTCTGGTTCTAGGAGCTCTGTAGCGGCAACAAGGCTCCTTCACAAATTATCTCCTTGCTTCTGAGCTATGAGCTCACTCACCACAAAATTTACTGCATAACATTGTCTCAGTCAAAATGTGGTGTTGTGAAGGCAGCTTGAGGTCACCCAAAGTCTGCCAAACAACATTTCTCCTCGAGCGTGTGTCCTTGCAACTCATCAAGTTTACTTTCAAATTTCCAGCTGTCAATCAGAATCAGAAGTACTTTATAAATCCCCGTAGGGAAATTCAAATGTTACAGAGCCCCTGAGAAAGAGGTGAAACAGCAAAAGCAGGTATAAACATAGCAATATAAAATATAGAAATCAAGTAAGGGACGGCTCAGGCCTCTTTTGTAAATTGTGTCCACATTTTTGGACAAGTCCAGTTTATTATCTAAGTACACCCCCAAGTACAAGATGCTGGAGATTGGTGTTTTTCTTCACTGTGAGCAGACCCCCATCACTCGCTCGTCTTTTACATCACATTTACTGGTCTCAGTGATAAATCAGATCGCAGGTATCTTTACCTTGCTTTACTTCAATAAACCTTTTGAACTTATGCTCCTGAAATCTCAAAGACAAAACAACAGGTCCAGGACTTGCTTTGTAAAAAAACATATTTTTTCTTTTAAGAAGCCTTAGGTCAAACACCCCAACACCCAGCATGTTCCAGCCTCCCACCTCTTGCTCCTGTTCGCCATGTCGCTCTAAATCTCTGAGAGACACGTCTTTGTGTCTGCAACCAGAGAGAAGTGTGGGGTGGCGGTTTAACATCAAACAGACTGGAGCACATACTGTCAAAATCTCTCGCTTCAACGTATCCAACGGCGCAGTTGTTTAATTTTTTTGGCACAGTGTAGTTGGGAATTCAAAGCGATGTGGAAATTTGGGAGGTTGACACTCTGTGACTCTGCCTCAGGGCCTGTCATGTGGAGGCAATGTTACAGAAAGGATCACACACAGCAGCGTCATGGTCACCTCGTCTATCTGACCTCTTTTGCTTCACTAGCCTTTCTAACCCGATTGCCCAGCGATTTCTGCTGCTCCTTGTTTTACCAACAAAGTGACCGATAGAGACGACAATGATGACGTCAGAGAGAGAGAACAGAGAAAAGCACTAAAGACGTTAACGGACAAAGGGTCACAGCACAGATGATTCATGTGGGGCTGATGTTCAGATCATTATGAGAATTGTGGGGATTTATACAGTAGTTTGGCCCTGGCCCATGGAAAACATATGAGAAAAGTATTTTAAAGCCAGTTCTCTACATCTGTAATCTGTTTGCATCTTTTTTTTGTAATAGCTTGTGATTCCGCTTTATTTGCCATGTCCACATACTAGGAAGTTGACTCTGGCGTTAATTGCACTCAGTGTACTTATAATGTCAGGAAACAGTTTCATAGAGAGTTTTTGTCTCAATCCGTAGTTTCAAGTTGTCTACATGAAGTACTATCTTCAAACCAAACTTGCCTGAAGAGTATTTGCCACCAACTTGCACATATTATTTTAAGTCTTATCCATACTATTGTGGCTGTTAAATTTTTGAGTAGTTTCCCCTCCATTTTCAAAAATATCTCTGTGAAGTCGAGAATACAAAAACGACTATAAAAGCTTCAATAAGCATGTTAGGCCAAAGTCAACATCAACGATTCCTTAAATATCAGAGACGCTGTAGTACAAGTACTATTGGGAAAGAAAGACACCTGTGAATTCTGGTGATGTGTTGCAGTGATGCTAAATTTACCTGCAAACTTGTAATTAGCAGTGATAACCAAATGTCTTGCAAAAGATCTGCATCAGTGTTGACAGTGTGTATCTTAAGTTAGTAGTGTGTATTCAAGCCTAGGTTCTTTTGCATGAGGAGTGTCTACACTGTGTGTATGAGGACTTTCATCAATCTAAGAGGACTTCAGGGTGAAGCTTGCTGCTTGTTCACATGGGAAGTGATTCAGGCGCCTGGTAGAGATGCACCTTTCACCGTCTGTTGAAGCGTCCTTGGAATGACAGACTAGACATGTGCTCTTGAATGCCCTGTATGTGCGAGGGAAGCTACCGGGGAAAAGGGTGTGATCTGCTGAAAGACAAAATTCTGGTCTGTTCTGATGGAGGAATAGACGGATGGACCGATGGATGGGTGGGTGGAAAAGACAGTCACAAGAAATAGATGATGGAAACTTAAAGTCTAAACTATTGAAAATAAGTGTATTTATACAGAACTTTTCTGGTCTAATGAACCACTCACAGTGCTTTAGAGTACAAGTCACACTCATCCATTCACACATTGACACAGTGTTCCTATGCAGCACTCGACCCTCTGACCGACCCGCTATACCTCCTGAGCCACAGCCATCCATATCCATGTAATGTAAATGGAGACCTTTGGAAACAAAGTGGTCGGGATCTTTTTTAGAAACAAAACAGATTGTATTTAATGCCAAAAGCATGCAGAATTGGTTGGTTCAAATATTTACACACAAAGGCATGCACACACACACACTTTCAGTTGGATGAATGAATATATTCATTTACAAGTTGGAAAAAAGTAAAGTGACAATAATCCATTTTATTGCTGTTCAGCAGCAGATTTACTGTTTGGGTGCATGAGCCAGGCCGTACACGACTGTCATACAAATCTTTCCATTGGAAAACTTATTCAAGACACTCCCCGGGAGCAGGTGCACAACAGACGAGTTGGTGGTCCTGGCCAATACAGCCTCAGTCTAAAGATGTGTGTTGCAGTCTCACTAGTGGTCAGAGGCCTTGGCATGGACCTCAGTCTTGTCCATGGGGTGGATATGGCGAGAAAGTGGCACGACATCAAAAACAAAAAGCAAATCTGTCTCTGTCCTTCACGGCTGCCAGGGATTAAAAGGTTGTCCTTTCAGCACTCTGTCTCGCGAGGACTTGCACAGCAGCTCGTTTCCATTTCTCAACACCGAGGCTGCTGGGACATGTCTATACTACCCCTGCTTTTTGACCTGGTATCTCCTGAAAGAATGAGTTTCCTCCTCAGTGCACCACAATGCTCTGGGAAGCAAGGGCCAGGGCGGACGCCTGCTGTGATGTTAATTTAATGACGAGCTGCTGTTGGGATGGCAGGTCCAAACAGCTGAATGAATGGATTGTTGTGTTTTTGCTCCATTTTGTAGGGAAGGGGCCCCTCTGTCTGTCTTACTGCTCTCTTCTGGGCACCAAACAGTGGAGCCTCTGTGAGTACAGTGCAGGACAACCCTGCTTCCTAAAGAGACTTGGTGCCCCAGTTTAACTCCTCCCTGAGTCTGAGTGGTTGAGGAGTTTGGGACGCGACTGAAAAGGCTCACTGAGCAAAATAAGATCTTCCACTAATTAGTGCTTCCACACTGAATCAACCCTCTTAGGTCTTATTGTGTTAGTTTTGGCCACTGTGCCCATTGTCAATGTCAAGAATGTAATAAGTGAGGTAATTGCTGAGATTTGGTAATATGACAACAACATGTGAAAAGTCGACAGGCAAAGAAACAACAGAGCAGTCAGATGATGAGAGTTTTTGAAGAAACATTCAGATTTACTGGAGATTCATCTGTTGCTCATCGTCCTCGTCAGATTTGTGAGCTCACACAGACACAGTCCCTGTGTAATGAGGGTCTATTAGCGATATTACTTTTGCAGCCACTATGATTGGAGACAAGATGTGCAGCTTTTTTCGATTGACCAATGATTCATCCTCACATGTTGTAAATGACACAATAACGCCATCAGCATTACTACAGTATAAAACAGTTAGCATAGCCTGACAGGGGTTTATACAGCGTGCACACACTCTATGCATCACCACCCCTGATGCTTTTCACGGCTGTTGTATTTAACCCTGGAAGATGGTGCTGCTAACCCTCAACACTGCTGCACACACACTGGGTATGAACACCAAGGGAAGATGAAAAAGGTCAAGTTCAGCCAAGTGTGCTTGTGTTTGTGTTGAGTGAGGTGGAGTAGGGGGTGGGGGGGTTGCTGTCACATTAAATTACCCAGCGTGCTTTGTGCCTCTGACGTCCCCACTGACTTTCATCTTGTGATATATTTAGTCATGCCTAAGTCTCAAGAAATGGCTTTTTTCAGGAGGGCATACACGTAGTGAGAGCTCTGCACGAAAGGCTGCTCAGCGAAGAGCAGAAGAAGACGAGACTTAAAAAAGACAATATTGATGAAGATGAGGGAAAAACATTTACATTTCAGGCAACTGAATAGTATTAGTGTCTGTGTTTGTTTGTCAGTTCGTCAGCAGGATTACACAGAAACTACTGGACGAATTACTGTGAAACTTAAAGGATGTGGTGTGGGTCAGGGAAGAAAACATTACATTTTGGTGTAGATCCTGATCTGGGGGCGGATCCAGTATTGTTTTGTCACTTTCTTTAACAAGGACACTGCTGGGCCTAGGCTGATATACTCTCTGAGTGCCCTTCTAGTTACCAATACATCGATTACTGTAGTTTCTGTACACACGTCTGTCTGTGGGAAATTAAAGTAAGGTTCATATTTCCCTTGGTGTTTAGTCCCATAACATTTTTTCCAGCAGGAAATGACGACCGACCTTCAGAACCTTATGAAAAGGGGAAAACATTTTAGTGCTGAATACCATGAAAAATGTTTCAACAAGTGAAGTTAGAGTTACTACTACCACAGAAATAGTATATCTGTCCAACAAAACTTTGTTTTAACTGCATCCACTGGATCAGATGGAGGCAAAAGTATCAGCGACATCAAAAGAGGTAAGTAGTGTCTGTGGAGTGATGACATGAAGACCATGCATAAACTCTGTAACAGGAAGTTAATTAATTTTTGAAGCAATTGTGCTAAGCGGTGTAAACTAAACATTTAATTCTCTATCATGACAATTTGGTAGAAGCAGTGAGAAAAAATCAGATCATGGTCAACACAACAGGCCCGTTCCACATTAGCTTTGTTAATTCTGTAAGTCTTAATATTTAACCTTCCTTAGACTCTTTACAGTGGGTGAAGAAGCCAACAAGGATCCTTTGCTGTGACGCTGTTGTTTATTAATGAATTATTATACAAAACACATGGGACGCAGCTCTGAACGGAATCACTGCTGTTATACTTCACTTGGTTTTGGGCAAAGCATGAATAAATGTTAATAAATCCCTGCATGAGTCAGTAGATCTAATGTTTCAATGTGACTGAGGACACATGTTCCATTGGTTTATCTTTATAAGATGATGAGGATTTTATCATGTTGACACCACCACCATCATCAGCAACAGTAACGTCTTCAAACTTGCTTTGAGTGCAGACTTCCAGACTGATGCTAGTATTCATCCCTCCACTGCATTGGCTATAAATACCAGTCAAATTTACCATACATTTATAATGTATTAAAATATTTTACGAATGTTCTGTAGATCAGTTATAAACCATTAATCAAGAAAAATCCTGGGTTGATAGAAAGAAAACATGTGAATCTACAGTCAGGCAAGCAGCTCTGTGTGATGGGAATGTCATTTAATTTGCCATGTCATTAAATCAATCAGTCAGTCCATCCATCCATCTAGCCACCCATCTATCTATCAATCTATCTATCGTTCTACCGCTCTTTTGTTCTATCATCCCTCCCTCTCCCCATCCAGAGCATGACAGGTTAGGATGAGTGACCTCCTCAAGTTCAAAGTCTCAGTTGTTTTGAGGTTTAACCTGATTGGTTGGTGGCAGGATCATTATTTTTCCTGCCTGTTGAATTTGCCGGAGCTGAGCGTGTAAAATTGACTATTCAGCGCAGGAGCTGGCTGTGGTTATGTAAGAGTGCCAGACTCCACTAATCCTTTTATAGATGAGAGAGAGGAGCCTGCAGAGTGGTACTTTCTCATCATCAGTACAAATCAGCCTGTAAAGCAGACGTCACACACCCGGCCCGTGCACATGTCACCACGTACACACATCCTCTCATACAGACACAAACAGCCTGTGGGTGCAGTGGGTAGAAATCCCCCACAAAGCTGAGATGGATGGTTTGTTTGAGGAAAAAAAAGATGAGGGCTCTGCATTATTGATAGCTGCTCTGACTCATGCTTCTTCTGCAAACCTTATAACCCTTTTTAAAAATACTTTCCCACAGGGACGGTATTGTGCACGCAGAGTGAAAACCATGTCATGGTTGCCAAGACTGTCCCCTCCACCAAAGAGCACAGGATGAGTATGCAAAAGGATTCTTATTTGTCAAAGAGCAAGTACCAGTGGGAATTTGAAATACAGTTAGTAAGAAAACAACTGTTCACACAGAATAATAAAGAGCAAAAACCTATGAGGTCACTCCAAGTGAGTTAATTGCTCTGTGATGTGAGTATCTAAGGCCTCCGGGCCTGGGAGACAATACCTGCTCTGTGGTTGTGACAATAGCACTGCGCTCTGAGTCAGAAGTTGCTGAAGCACCGAAATTAGGGAGATGAAAGCTGTTGAGAGTTCAGGAGTGTGTACTTCAAGGAAGTAATCACGCAGAAGAGCTTTTGGTGGGCTGAAAAAAAACCCTCACTCCCACTTCGCCGGTGCTGCCTTTGAGGAACTCATTATTAGCGCTGGCAGTGGGAGGCATGGAGAGCTCTGCTGGCATGTGTCGGACTCACTCCTCATCAGGGCCCCGGCACAGATGCAGCCAAGTGGGTAAAGGGTGCACGTCTTTGAGTGCATGTGTTGTGTTAAGAGTCTGAAAGGTGCAGGTACCCCTCTACAGAAGTGGGACCAGCCACAGAGGACTGGTGGAGTCTGAACAGTTTGCAGTCAGCCAACGTCTGCCACTTAGCCAGTGGTGGATCAAGGCATTGTCTTAGGGGCCACAAAGGGGCCCGAATTTACACAGAGGAGCCAATCACATTTCCAACATCCGTGCACAATCCCTGATTCTGTAACCTTTAATCATCCCTTGTTTACTGTTAGCTCTATAGCTTTGAACAAAGCCACACAAAAGTGAATCGTTTCAATATTGTTCCTTTTTCTGCACACTGTCTTAAAAAATGTTTGCGTTGCTGGTAAGTGACTAGTCTAGAAAGGGGCACTTCAGGGGCCAATCAGATTTGAGCTTGGGCCAGCGCCCCCTGCTTGTGTATCCACCCCTGCTATCATTTGAATCTAACTTCATCATCTGATCTCTCATGATAACTTCAGGTCCAACTGTTTCTCTCATTTTCAGACCTTTTCACTCACATATCAATAAATGACAAAACAGTTTGGCATGTTTAGATTATAACATCATTGGTTGACAGCAGTTAGAGTTTGCATTCGTCCTTGTCAACAGATTTAAATTGAAAATTTGAATTGCAGTCTTAAGCTAAGTGTAGTTTGGCCAGTTTCTAAAACTTGTGGAAAATCTGCATGTTTGCCGGTTTTGCATTACTGGTTAATAGAGGGGAAGAATTTGAATGTGGTGCCACTGAAATAATATATATACAGAAGCTATATGGGGGTTCGATGTGTAGACCTGATAAAGGCCCCTGTTCAAAACTACATTAGCAAGATGTTAAAATAGAAGTAGAAGATATTAACAATCAATTTATGCTGACATCATTATTGAAATGTATTGAATTGTTAATTATTAAGCAAAAACTGCTGATGTGTGGATGTGCTGCTTTTCTTGTTTCATATTATTGTGAAGTGAATAATGCACAGCAGGTTGCAGCATGAGCCACGTGAAGATCACATTGAATGCCTCTAAAAATCTTTTTAGGTGAAGCTGATGAAAACCGGGTGCAACAGTGACTGAGGGGGAGAGCGGACAAACTGCAGCCATGATGACAGTGAAGGGATCACACACTTACACAGCTAATCAATACCCTGCAAATCAAAAACCACAAACTTTAGTTCTTTTTGTGGCTCAACTCCTCAAGGGAACAAATGAATCATCTATGTGGCTCTTTATGTTGGTGAACAGTGAGAGGGCTCCCTCTGCAGGAATTCAAAGGAAGTTACTAGCCACACTTACAGCAGTTATTATAATAGCCTAGAATTGTATGTACTGTATTACTGCTTTTTTGTGTGATTTTTTTCTGGTAATGCCTATAAAAACAATAATTAACAATTGTATTTATTTGAGTCAGCCCTGGTAAATATGCTAATTTACAAGACCATTAAAAACAAAACCTAATACTTAATGTTTTTTTTTAAGATATTGTTTTGTAGACTTTTCAAGAATGGCAGATAACATATCTGGAGAGGAACAAAATCAAGGATTTGCTTGTTTACTATTACTGGTTGTTAAAAGATGTTAAATTGTGGATAACAAACATGCTGTTGTAATTATTCTGTTTACTACTACTTGTCACAGACTGCATTCAAAGTTTATAACAGCAATGGAAATCAGTAGGGCACATACCTCCGCCAACTTGAAACAAAATGCCGCAAATTGCCTGATCCGGATCCACACCAAGTTTTATGCTAATCTGTCCAGTAGATCACAAACAATGAGGGATGAAAACTAAATTTCCTTTGCAGAGGTAACTCTTAGAGGCCTGTTTGCTCCTGGCAGACTGAAGTGACAAGAGGTAAAATAAAAAACTGAATCTGACATGAAAATCAAACCTCATTTGCGTATGAATATTGTGTTGAATGAAAAAACCTTGGTATTAGAGAAGAGATAAAGAGGAAAATATTATGCTACACAAATAATGGACACTAACATGAACGTGTGAAAAAAGAAATCACTCAACACAACTCCACACAGGGCTCCGTAGGCTACAAATGTCATTTTTATTATTACTTTAAATAATGTCTAAATAAAGGGACTAAAGACATGCTCGTGTGACTTCTTCCATTATCAAAAATATGGTGTTGGGTGATGTTTGCAGCAGAAATCTATCCAGGGAGGGCCGCGTGCATCACAGGGTGAGACCGTTGTGGAGTCTGTCAAGTCTGAACTATGAAATGAGTCTCACCATCACCATGGACGGTGTCAGTTGTCAAAAGGGGGGGCAGTGATACTTTTTTAATCAAATGTCACATTCAGAAGAAAAAAAGGGTCATTTTTCATATATAAAAACCGAAAGACCTGGATACATTTCTACTTCTCCACGTTTTTACAACAGAAATTAAAAAGGAAAAGACATAAAGGAACACACAAAGGGGGAAACAGCTATTTTTTATAATCAACTCCCTTTGGTAAAAACTGTAATAAATGGTCTTGCATTTGTCTTTTTCATATACATACCAACTTTAGCCATTCATCACTAAAGTCCACAGTAACCTTGGAAAGTATTACTAGCACAACAACACAGATTTGTCATAAAAAGTCTGAGACTATATACAGTGTATTTACAATGTGAGCGGCATGTGGACAGTCCTCCTAGTGTGTGCGTATGTATGCGTCTGTGTGTGTGTGTGTGTGTCTGTGTGTGTGTGTACGAGCTGGTGTGTTGGCCGAGGGCATTTTAAAATGATTGACTTCCAGGGCGGCGAGGATCATGTGTGTTAATAGAACTATATATAATATATATACACAACACATACACTGGAATACATGTCAGTATCTGACATTCACAAGCTATACAATTTTACAGTCTGAGACCAAACAGTGCTGTGAGGCTGTTTCTCTTTTTTTGTACATTAGATGCAACAGTGCATTTCGGATGTTAACCTGACAATGCTGTTTGGGGCTCAGGCACAGTTTCTAATAATGCTGCCATGTGTTCTGGAAAAGGAAACGTGTCCCTCTTTCCGTCTAGTGAAAGGTACATAATTGATTTAGCCATAACACAGGAACGTCTGAACCAGTTGCCACAGACTTTTTATTTGAGCGTCCTCCAAACCTTCATTCTGGGAACAAAACTATTTGAAACATTTCCCTACTCCTAAATAAGTGCACTTGTCCGCCATATTGTTTTTCATGGATACTGTAGCATAACACTATCGTAAAGAAAATCCCTGTATGATTGATTTTGATGGAGCTCTCACTCTGATGGCTTCAGACAAAATGGTCAGTCAACAGCTAAAATCGAAGCTCGGTTGGATTAAGTACAAAAAGCACCACTCGTTCTCTCTCAGGCTCCCTGCTTGTGTTGCTCGGCCCGGCTGAAAAAAGCTCGGGGGGAACTTTGTTTGAGACGTGGCTCTGAGTGCTGGTAGGAGCTCAGGTCTGTGACTGGAACGTGACAATTCCTAAGTTTTGGCACCAAAGGCCCTGTGAAAAAATGGGCCCAGCTAAAAACGCTGGTAAAATCCGTAATCCTGCCGCCCCGGGTGCAACATACAGGGTAGCTATAGCTTAATTGTGCTCCCATGTCAGCCTTAAAAACACATTAATAGGCCCTCGTCCCTCCTCCTCCTCCTGACCTGTTTGACTTCAGACCAAAACACCCCCCAGGAATCAGTCTCTCTCTCCCCATTTCTCCTCGGCTACGGCGTTTTGCTGGCTGTGCCGTATTTGACGCGGTACTTGTTGATGTTCATGAAGTGTACAACCTCGGGCTGGCGGGCGGTGGTGCAAGGTAATAGGCCTTCACGCCCTTCACCCATCAGCCACTTGTTGGTCTCGGCGCTCATGTCACGGGTGACGTGCTCCTTGGCCCACGTATCCACCCAGGCCTGGAAGCGATTGTGCAGCCGTGTGCTCACCCTCTCATGTGACTGAGGAAAAACAGACATTTGTTAAAAATCTGAGTGCGTAGAGAATGATGTTAATGTTGACATAGGTACAGACTCGACTGTGACATTAACGAATATCTTCAGTCTGACCTGAGAACACTGAATCATGACTGAATCAGCAGCTTTCTGCATTAGAGCGCCCCTCACTGGTGACTCAAAGTACATTCAACTGTCAACTCGGTGAGTTTTTAAACCACGTCACCTGATCTCCATCTCCCACAAGCAGCCAAAATCTGTCTGTAAATCAGTCAGACGAGCAGCTTTCTTTCCTCGGTCTGTGATGCATCGCACAGCTCACTGAGACACATCAGCATTTCTCTCAGCTCTGTTTACACGGACAAATGTTTTCATCGCTCTGACAGTTGCTATTTCTGACTGCTAAACACCAACAGAACTAAAGAGGCGGGAAGCTTTTTGCTCTCTGTGTCTTAGCTGCAGTTTATCTGTGTAATAAGGGTTTCGTTTTGAGGATTCATTTCAGGACAGTCAAGCTTTGCATGCAGTACTTCCAATTAATTGTCTAGACTGTGGTGGCCCGCTATATTTTAATTTGTCCGGTCAGAGATTCATAATGAAGCTACATTTTGTTTAGACTTCTCATAATAACATAAAAGATCTCTAACTTGGTGTTTTACTCTGTTGCTACATTGTATTGCTGCATTCAGCACTATTTGCTATCATCCATAAATCTGTTACCTTCTATGCTGTCAAAGTTTCAGCTACCGTAGATTGACTGAATTCTGTGTGAAATGCTGGCTCCATTTTAAAAACTTTACAGCCAAACTTAAGTGCTGAACTGTTGAGTTATAATACTGGATAATACAGTATAATATAATATAATTCTAAAAACTGCAGATCTGTTTAATCTGTGTTATTAAATATAACCACAGCATATGTTTGCAATGTTTGTTGTCCCAAAGATACAGGATTTGCTGTCTGAAAGCTAATTTAACCAAGCATCTAAAAAGATCTCTAGAAAAACACATTTTTCTGACTGATTCTGCTCTGGAGTTTATATAAAAAAGGTGCATATATATTAACACTGTCAAAGTCATTGCCAGAAGCAGCCTCCTCAGATCAACACGCATAAAAGTAAAGATAGAAAAACACATTCACTGAGTAAATCGTATGAAGGCACAGGGTGGAGAGATTACCTGGTGAGCTCGCAGCAGGGCAGTGCGTCGGTACATATAATCCTCAGACTTGAAGACGTAGACCATCTTATAAGAGTTGAGCTTGAACATGCACTCCATTTTCTCTTTTTCCAGGGATTTCTTGCCGCCCTCGCAGGCCTCCTTGTCCAGCTGCTCTCGGCCTTTCTGGTACTTTCTGATCCGTCTCAAATTCCTGATTATGAGCACGGAGACGAGCGTAATGAGAGTGACTAATGAGATCCAGCAAGAATGTGTCAGAACAAATCGATTAGAGTTAATTTAATCAGAGGCCTCGACTTTCAAAGGAATGTGTCAGACAGCTTACGCAACAAGGTACTCTAATGTCATGCATTATGAAAACTATAAATCCTGATCATGAAAATTACTTTATTTTGCCAATCTGTTGAATGACCCTAGGTGACGACTTACCTGGGAAGAAAAACGGGCTTCTGAGCGAGGTGCTCCCGCAACTCAGGTGTGGTGGAGTCTGGATTTAAGTAGCGTCCAACATAATCTGACCAACGCTGAATAAACAAAACAAGAATCGTCAAGGGGATGACACACACCCACAGCAGCAATAAAAAAGAGCAGATCATTTGGTGCCATCAAAGTGATAGAACTTGCGGCTTCTTTCAAGCCATTTTCAGACTTTCTCCAGAGTTTGTCTTTCTCATATGATGAATGCATCAGGAGATTCTCCGATCAGACAAATTCACAATAGCACAGAAATCTCTGGAGTGTTCAGGTGAGGGGTGAAGCAGCAGGCAGAGGCAGGACGTAAACATATTCTGCTGCAGCGATCACGTGTCTCTGTTTATTACCCATCAACACCATCGTCGGCCCTTATCATCAGAGTCTCCTATGTGCACGGTTTCTCTTTTTCATCCTGAGATATTTGTATGCTTCATTTTTTTTCCAGTTATACTTCTATCACATGTTACAAAAATCATCAACATGCCCAATCCTCCAGACAATCTCCTGCTGTTTTCTCACAGGGTCGCTCACGCACACATTATCCAGAGTTAACGGAAAATGTCTGCAGCATTTGACTCAGAGATTTGTGATCTCACAAACAGCTTCTGTTGTGTACTGGTAAAAAGGGCAAGAGAAGAGAGCCCACTCTCAATTTGGACGAGTCAAGGTTATTGCTGTGGAAGTGACAACGCTTATTCCAAAGCAAGATTTCTGATGATTTATGTTTTCTGAATCACTTAATGTTCAGCTACGGTCTAATACTGAAGGTTGGGTATTTACCTTAAACTGCCATCTAACTGCCATTTTACTGCCATCACAAAGGCCCTATCTAAAAAAAGTCCTTCCTGGTCTGTAAAATAGTAAACATGGCCCAGTATGTTTTGAAATTTTAGTGCAGGCTTGTTGGAAGTTAAAATGTTCTTACCTCAGCCTCCATGGGCTCGTCTGAATTCTCCTCTTCTGTGTCCAGTAGCTCCACCATGAGCTGCACCTGCCCCCGGTTTCTCAAAAACATCACCTGAGAAAGAGACGGACACACAGCGTGAGAGTTAAATTCAGTGTGTGAAAGTTGTACCAAAGGGTTTGAAGGGATGGAGAGCAAACCAGGCAGCTGCAGTATTTTACGCAGGATCATTGCTGTAAACCCTATGATCTCTATTGATGCTATCCTTTTAAATAAAGTTCCTATATCCATGCTACCAAAAACATCTAAAATAACTTGAAAAGGTAGAGAAAAAAAAAAAGATATGCACCATCACCCCAGTTTTCCTATGACAGTAGCAACTTTGTGAATTTACCTTGAAGCAGTTCTCGTCAGACATAAGCTGTTCAGCTTTCCGCTGGTACATGGACTCCGCAGAGCTCCTTGAAGACTGTGTGGACATGGTTCCGCCGCTGGCCCCGTTGGCGCTTTCTGCCAGGTAGAGGTCTGTGACCTGGACGCAGATCTCGTCGCTTACCATGTGTTGGAGCTGGTTTGAGAGAAATGTTGGTGTTTGACAAACAATGAACACGACAGCGCTGCAGGAATTCTGCGCCTGAGAGAATGAGTTCTTACCTGCCGGACGATGCTTTGGATGAGCTTGTCCATTGTGAAGGCGATGTAGGCGTGGATGGTGAACATTTCCCTCAGAGAGTCCTCGTACTGAGAAGCCTCCATGTTTCCATCCAGATGATTTTTAACCATCTCTAAGAAGGCTGAGTAGTAATCCTCTACCTCAATGTCCACTAGAGAAGAAATAGCATCAAAAATCTGATGAAAAAGTGGATCAACATGCAACAAAACATGTCTGACATTTCAAAGAGATCACCTTTAGCAACAGTTTGATCATTTATTTATCAGTTGTTGTTCTTACACTTTATTGACTGCAATAAGCACATGAAAATGTTGACAATACTTTTCAGACGTTCTCTATTACAAAAGGAATGTGAATTATTTGTTGCAGATAAGAAATTCAGCCTCAGCTAGAGCCCTTAAAGGTACAGTGTGTTTGTGATATCTAGTGTTGAAATTTCATGTTGCAGCTGAACACCCCTCACCTCACCCTCTCATTCCAAACATGAAAAAGAACCTGTGGCAGCCTTTAGTTGTGATAAAAACTCAAAAGGTGTTTAGTTTGTCCAGTCTGGACTAATGTAAAAAACATGGTGGCCTCTGTAGAGAGCGTCCCCTCTATGTAAATATAAAGTATTTAAATATAAAGGGCCTTTTCTGGGGTAAAGAAAACTAAAGTATTAGCTTTCGAAAGCTAATCACAGTAAACACACTGACAGCTGCAGGAGCACAGCTGCTGAGACAATTCACAGAAACCTTTTCAAGAACACAACTCAACCACCAACAGGCTGACAAATAGGCTACAACGCACTGATGTGAGTGACTGTGTATGTAGCATGTGTGTTTAATCACGAGTGGTCATGGGTCATATGTTATGGGGTCCAGGCAGGTCTGGATTTGACCTGGAGGTAATAGCGATAATGGGTTGGGTCAGGTAAAACGGTTTGCAAGTCTATAAAGACAGTTTCAGGATTTATGCTCTATCCCTCAAAAAGGAAAACAGACGAACACAAAACAGTCGGGGTTGAGGAGCAACATAGAAAACTGATGAAAAATGTATAATGTCTGTGTGTGTGTACTCACTGGGCTCCTTCAGTCTCAGCTGGATGGCTGGATTGTCGTTCTTCTCCCTCTTGAGTCCCAGGACCTCCCTCTCCCAGTCTCGTTCTCTGACCTCCTCCTCAATCTGTCGCTCCGCCTGCCCGTACAGCCTCAGCAGGCGCGAGCACAGCGTCTGGTGCAGTCGCAGGAAGATATACCAGTTGTTGTTGACGTAGAAGAGGTTATAGGCGTCATCGCAGCCACGCAGCTTCTGCGCTGCCGTGTTGCTGAACAGCAGCTTGGACTTGGAGGGGCTCCCGCTGCCAGGGACGCCGTTGTGCTTTTTGGAAGCTCCTTCCTCCAGATCCATCTCCTCCTCCTCTTCCTCCTCTACGTCCGAGAGCTCGCCGCGCTGGGAGAACAGCATGTCGGGGACGAAGTGGTAGATGATCTGTTTGATCTTGTATTTTTCCTCCTTCTGAATGCTCGTCTGCCGCTTGACATGGTGGATGATGAGTGCTGCTGCGTCCTCCAGGATCTGACTGTCCTCATAGGCCAGTGTCAGGTGAGGACCTGTGGGTGGACTGGTGTTTTCCTCTGAGGCCTGCTCCTGGCGCTGCAGAGCAAAAAAAGTTTTTCATAGTCATCATTTTGAGAATAAATTATTTAGTTTTTATGCTAAAGCTGACCTGAACAGTTTCCTTAAATGTTGTTCTACTGGTCAAATGTTAGCATGACTTTGTACATATTTTGAATTGTGCTGATTCTGTCTTTCTTTTGTCTTTTACCTCATCATAGATGCTTTCGATTTCATTTAGCAGCGACTTGGATCGAAGCACTTTGGTGTCGTTCTGTTTGAAGTTGATGCCTTGATGGTCGAGAGACTTGAGGTAATACTTCTCGTTCTGCTCCCTCCATATCTTGTTGAAGCCTCGCTGGGCTTCCCGCCACTCTTCGTCCTTTATCTTTAACCTGGTGAGAACAGAAGTCAAGTAACGACACTGATGCAAACATCAGCTGCAACATGATGCATTTCAGGCAGCAATGTCAAATAATAAAGTGGCAGCTTCTCCTTTCTTTCTGCAGCGATGGAGATTGTAGTCTATAAAAGCAAACATTAATTCTCAGGAGTCCTTTTTATATACACCAGACACATCGCATTGCCTTTTCCTGCCCTGTGTGGATTAGTGGGTTTATAAGGTGTGGTTCAGCTGAAGCTGGTGTACAGACATGTACTGCAATGCTTGAACAGCAATGTAATATGCAGGTTTTTTCAGTAACATTAATCAAATAATTCAAGAGGAAAAAGGTTTTTTCTATCAGCCACTTACCTCTTTAACACGATGGGAACAGAAGTTGCAGGGTTTTTCTTAAGGCCGTCGATGATGTCAGGCGCTTTGTCTCCGTATATCCTCTGGATGGCCTTGCGGTGCACAACCTCCGAGGAGCCACCCAGTGTGTTGTCCAAGCGGAACTTGGCCTGCTCCTCAGCAGACATGCGGGACAACTTGCGCTGCACCGTTTCCAAGGCTCTGATGGTGGCCAGGTTGGTTTCCAATACAACATCCAACTGTCGGGGGGATTTATGATTCTTTTCTTAGATATATTTTGCAGTATTTCACCATAATTTACAGGCTAGTAAGCGTGAAATGGGGCAAGGGAATGGAAGAGGATATGCAGCAATGGGCTAGGTCAGCGCAGAGCCTGTAGCTATTGCAGGAGGACTCAAGCCTCCTTATGCAGGGCGCCCACGCTACTCATTTAAAGATTCTTTACTGGGAATGAGTGAATACTTTTCCCAATGAAAAATGTTTCTTGATGTAAAATATTTATGTCTTTGATTGTTAAACAATGACTGATTTCACTTAAAGTCTATGTTCACTGATGGTTTTGGGACAAAAATGAGAAAAAAGAAATCCTCAACAGGGAAAATGACATTTGAAATTGGAATAAAATAAATTATTTAAACCGTGTGGTATCACCCCTGTGGGGACATCTACAGACGAGCTGTAAACATTAAATATTCCCACTCACCTCAAAGCGTTCATCCTCACATCTGTAGATATGCTCCTCGTACTGGGTCTTCTTGGAGCTGACAAACGTTGAGTCCTCAGACCAGGAGGGGAAGGACACCCAGGTGTCATTTAAGACCTGGACCCAGTAGAAACAAGCACTATCAACTTAAAGCTCGATGGAGATAAACAAATAAACAAATGATGCCAGTAATAGTGAGATGTTGACCATCAGCTTGGTCCTAAAGGTCATTTTGACATCATACCACCTTTGCTTAGAGATGTTGAAAACTTTCCTAGTTCTTCTGTTTGATCTGCTCTTGTATTTTTTTCCTACACATTTCTGTCAACTAAATCTCATCTTTGCAATACCCAATCTTCAAAGTACCATGGATTTATTAGAGGTGTGGACATTTCTCAACTCTTAGATGCATCACGTTGCAGACGTGGAAGACTCTGCTTCGATGCAGTGACAGAACATAATCAACTCATGTTTTCCGCTACATTAATTGTTGAGCAGAGTCACTTGTTGACCTGCGTGGAGTAATGCACCGACGTGCAGCGGCGCTGCTAAGGGGGAGGGCCCGATGGGGCTACCTTGATACAGCAGAGGCTATAATCAGGGTTTGTCCACATCTAAACTGAATGAATGTCATATCAGTGTGGAGAAAACTGACCACTGTCATTTACTGTTGTCTGAATTCTTAATTGAATACCTTATTTTGTAAATTACTGCATATTTAATTACAAATAAAAAAGGATTTCATATTTGTCTGACTATAATATAGAAAATTGTGGATGTGATACATTGAATGCATTAAACTTGATGGACTTTTCTAAACCTAAAGGATTTCAAAGCGTTCTCCTCTCACCTCTTTACAAAGTGGTGTTCTCCCAGTGCATTTGGGCTGCTGGTAGCTTTTGGGCAGAGCTCTGTAACTGGAGCCTAGTCTCTTACAGGAGGCATAATCAATCTCCATGGCGATGCCCTCGGTGGCCCGTTCCTTAGGGTATGTTTCGATGTGAGACATTTCCCGATATCCCAGGAAGTTCTTAAACCAGTTGAACAGCTCTGGGAATTTACTGTATGTAAGAATGTCAAATATAAAAGAACATGAATGAGATATATATATATATATATTCTGTATATATTCACCTTTTAATGTGGAAAGACTTGTATCTAGTGTGTGTAGGTAAACAACTCACCCTAAAAAGGGCAGCACCAGCTGCACCAGTTCAGCCCTGGAGATCACCTCCTGATTAAAGATGACCAGACACCGCAGGAAGTTGTCATAAGCCTCCGCACTTCGCAAGGCTTTGCGCACCTGTAATGATAGATATTCAAAAAACATTTATGTCAGGGTCGACTGGAGATGCACAAAATCTGCCTGCCATATCTCAAATTTGGGAAAATAAATAAATAAAATACCACTTTTTACTTTTAGTCAGCGGCATATTACTAAGTTTGGACTCAGGCTTCTTCTAACTTTGGATAAATTAGACTGACTGTGCGTAATCAAAAACTGTGCTTTATTTTAAGTCATATTAGTAACTTTTAAATCTTATTATAGAGTATTTCAGAATAGTTTGAAATAAAAAATATAAATTAATAATAAATATATTCAATTCCACTTAAAATGAATGGACATAATGCAGTGAAATGATCAATAAAGTGTTTTTTGTCTTTTCATTTCATGAGAATGAGGAATTCCAACTAAACTTAACCTGTATTTAAGCTAAAAACACAGCATATTACCAACTCACCTTCTCAAAGAACAGAGATTCTGTGCCGACTCCATGCTTGTTGGCTTCTGTGACCGAAGAATCTTTCAAATTCAGTAACTTGGGCTTCTTCTGTAGCATTACAGAAACAGCAACGAGAGGACATAAGTATAATAATTACAAAACAAATGAACAACGTCAGACGTGAAAACACATCAATAAAAAGGAATCTGTAGGCAGCTATAGCTAAATTAGCGTGTGCGATTCTAGGCGTGTACCTTAACGGGTGGTGTGGTCCCTGGAGTTGGATGCCGACGGATCTGACAGCCATTCTGGTTGGGCCTCTGTTTGTTGTTGAGCTGCAGCTTTTTGGCGGTGCCACCATGGTCGTTCCGTACAGACTCTGCCTTCTCAGCTGTAGTCTTATTTAACAGCTGTGGGGAAGACATGATACTGGTAAGACTGGGGTATATGAAGATGAATAGGACTACAACTGTGACCACCATTCATACAGTATTTGAACAGACCCATTAATACAGCAGGTATATATTTTAAGAAAGAAGAAATGTACTTGTTCAAGTTACTTCTTGAGTATCTGCAATAAGACCTGCGTAACATGAAGAGTCTGCTTACCACTGAACTGTTGGCATCAGGTAGAAATTGTCCAAACTCTGAGAGCAGGTCCTCTTGGTTCTTAAAGAGCCTGGCTACCTGAGCATACACCTCCTGCTCCGTCAGGGCCGGCGTGTAGTTCCCTCCAGCCTCCTTTGCGTTACGCTGTTCCTTCTGCAGAGGATGAGCACAAGATAAGTGTTATGTCAGGAATATTAGACTCCCACATTTTGTTTTAACTATAAGTGCAACAGTTAAAATATTATAAGATATAAAAAAATTAAGGCACAATTGTACTTTTTAAGTATCTGGGTGTTTTTTTAGTTTGAGTCACTGACCTGATACGTGTGCAGGATCTCCAGGAAAGCTTTGTAAATGTCCGGCTGGCCCTGGAAGCGGTTCTTGATCTTGTTGACGTAGTTGATGGCGTGGTTGAACTCCACAGGCTGGTTGTTCTGCATGGGTGGACCGGTGGGGGTGCCGCTGAGTGGTGGGTGGAGCTGCATGGGCGGGGAGCGGGGAGAGGTGTATGCAGGGATGGACGGATTGCTCTGGCTGCTTGGTGTCAAGGCCTGGGGCTGGAGAGGCTGGAAGATGGAACATTTTATTAGATGCTGCACAACTAAGTCCAGTTTTAAACTTAAACCAGCTCCACCATGTTTTGTTTTTACAACTTGGCTGGTGTTCAGTCATTTCCTGCTCGGCCTTTAGTACTCACCTTGCTCGTCTTGGCAGGGGTAGACTGTGTGAGAAGGGGTGGAGCGGTGGTGGTTGGTGCAGACGGGAGCTGTGCTTGGTGTTGGGTATTTGCTCCTGTTAGGGGGATGTTCTGGACTGAAATGCCATGTGGGGTGATGTGGTGGATTTGACCCGGTGTTGTCACGTTCACCAAGTCATTGTTGTGGACCTCAATCTTGTAGCCTGGTGGCAGGAAGGTGTTGAAGCCCATGATGAGGTCGGGGTGACCTTTGAACAGCTGCGACACTCTGCTGATGACCCCTGGGGTGTCAATACTAGAGACAGAAGAACACACATTATGAATTTAAGTCCACTTCAGCTGTTAAACTTACACCTGTTGAACCTTAAATTATTCTGAACAAATGTCTTCTTTCGCTGTCCAGCTGTGACAGACTTATCAGGATTTACACTCATTCTCAGCAAATCTAAAAATATGCCTTCTATTTTTATGGAAGCAAAAAAATATATTTTCTTGAAGTTTAAGTCGAGCCAAAATCCTTCTAATTATAGAACAATTTTTTGCCAATTAAAAATGGGGATTTGTGGCCAAATGTATATTCAAATTTTGTTATTAACTAAATATACTAGTGCTGCGTGGTGCAAGTTAAAGGTACTATGACATGGGTGAGAACAGAACTCATGTCGTGAAATATCTGAATGAGAAACTTTGCATGTGCCACCCAATGACTCACATTATCCTCCTGTAAAATAAAACAGGGTACTCACTTCTGAGACTTGAACTCTTTCATGATGTCCAAAAAGTCATTGTAGACCTGAGGCTGGTTGCCGAACTGCAGTTTCACTTGATCCAAGTAAGACAAAGCATCTTCCACCTTAGAGTGAGAAAGAAAAGAAAAAGACGAGGTCAGAGGTCTAATCTGTTTTTCTTTCACTTTCATTTTTAAATCAATGCTCCAATTATGATATATCACACCAGATGTTCTTAAGGTAAGAAACAATTAAAAATAGCAGCAACTCTTTTTGCTTGATTTTGACAAATCAGCTATGACCAACTACGCCATCACATTCTTAAAACCTGACTGACTAAGAATAAATCAGTAGAACAAATTGAAAATAAACCCAGATGTGACAGCAGTCGCCAAATGAGTTCACAGAATGCTGATTCAGTCCATCAGTACCTGTTAAATCTCTCTCTATATTTTAAAGTATATCTGAGTTTTATTCCCAGCAATTCCCTGCAATGTGTGTGTGTTTTATATCAACCAGCAAGTTTGACAGAGCTGATGAAGGGAGCAGCCGCAGCAGTGGACTTTGAAAAAAAGCCGCTGCAACAGAGGGTAAATTCAGAAAAGTGTGTGCCCATGAAAAGCTTCTGATGCTCCAGATTAAAAAGAAAGTCTGCATTCAGAGGAAGGATTACATTCTCAAAAAGACAGTGATCAACAGCGAGAAGGAACATGGATTATAACTCCTGCTGCTTTTCCTGGTTGGACAGCTCTGACAGAAGAGAAGGGTCTGGGGCAGACACAGATGTTGCCATACTGCTTTCCGACAGGCTGGTATTTGTAAAACTTTTGGAGAGGCCTACATAACTGATACAATTCCTCAACCTAAATAATGATTTATTGTTTTGGAACTATGGACAGTTCTCTGAACATTGTTTATGTAATTACTCTCACTGCCAGAAGGGGGAAACAAAAGTTCCACATTTCAGGTTTAAAATGTTAGTTGCACATTCTCTAAAAGGGTTTATACCACAGGAACTTTCCCCCTGAACTAAGAACCTTTGCAGGAATTCAGGGACCAGGTTCTAAATAAAGTTTCATGTAGGTTTGGGTATAGTACTTTAAAAAGTACAGGAACCTTTGGGGTTATATATGTTTGTTTTCAATTACTTCTTTAGCTTGGGACATCATTGACAATCTCAGGTTTTCCATGGGATGTGACAACTGCTAGAGCCTGACACAATAAAAGTGTCTGACTAACCTTGAGCCTCTGAAACTGCTGCTGGCCCTGGGCTGAGGCTTGAGGAGCAGCCGTATGGCTGTGTCCCGACATCGGAGAGGGCCCATGGGATTGCACTGCCGGGCTGTGGTGGTGGGACCCCCCATGGACTGCTGGGCTCGGGGTGTGCCCATGCCCACCACTGTTCTGGGCCACGGTGGGAACCTGGGGCGGCAGAGTAAGGTTTAAAAAACAATGGCGGATAATAAACAGTGGCTGAATGACATCTGATGCCCTGTTCTTGTCATTTAAATAGCCACATACCAAAAATGTAGAGCAATTTCATTATATGAAAATGTGCTGAAACTTGACACAAGGAAGAAAAAAACAGACATTTGACTGACATGCACCAAAGACTGACAGTTTGAATGAGTTATGGCTGCCAAGTGATTTTAAAACTGCTACATTACACTTGGTCAAACTCAAAAACAGAAAATGCGTAAAACTCGTCCACACTTGACAAACAGTATATACCTGATATCCCTGGGGGACGGAGTACTGGACACCTGCTGTGGGCTGCATGTTCTCGGACACAGCTTCATACACAGCTGGGGCTGGAGCAGGGGCCAGGACACGATGCTGGAAAGCCTCCGCACTGCCAGCGAGGCGCCGCTGCTGCGATGCAAAAACCGTTTCCTGATCCTCCAGTCGCCGCTTCATTATGAACTCATACTCGTGAGAGCTGAGAGACCTGGGAATAGAAAGAGCAGCATATGGACCCTATTTTAGACTGGCAGACCTCTGTTTAGTTAATCAGACTCCATTAACTCTGTTTCTTGAATTCATTCAATCATGTCTTGAGGAACATATGGCAATATTTAAGTTTTTACTTCAACTGTGAACTCATGGGTACACAGTGCCAGCAAGCCACTTCTTCCATTTGGCTGAGAAAGAAAACTAACTATTGACCATTGATTTAAGGAAACATCCAATGATTTTAAGCACAAACTAGAGACAAGGAGGGATGTGATTATGCCAATAAATCATTGTTCTCTAGATAAGTTATAAGACAAGAATAAGAACAACTTTTGGGCTGAAAATCTTCCTCCAATTCAACCTGTTGCTTGCAATTTAAGCTATTTAATAAACGAATTTACTGTGTTTTAACAGTCTTTATTTTGTCAAGTCTAAGCATTGGAAACTAAATTCTCATTTTGTCATCATAATGACCTCACATGAAAATCAGGATAATGAAGTTTTGTTATTAATAAGAAAGAAACCGTTGGAATCTGACAATGAGCTCAAAGGTACGATTCACCGTAAATCTTAAATCTGTTTCACACGGATTTTAATTCGCCTGTGAAGAACCCCCCCCCCCCCCAAATAAGAAATAAAAAAAACAATCCAGGCTTATATCAAATAATCAACGATCAAAAGTGGGGGGAAATGATCAATGTGGGGGTCCTGATCAAAACACACTATTCAGAATGACAGAGACATTACTTGAGAAGCAATGCTGCAGTATTATGTGCAACAAAAAACTGTGTCATTTATTGGACAGGGGCAGTCAAACTACTGTTGATTATTCGGAGATAATCGTGTAAGCTAACTCTCATATGTTGTCCCCAGCCAGCTTTTGCAAGACAACCTGAAATAAAATAAAATGATATAATAACAAATATCAATGGATAATTCATGAACGTCAACATTACGTACACGTGTTTCTCCAACTTTCTATTTCCAGATGATGGGGCTGTTGAGTGATAAAACTAAACCCACGATCGCTTCCTGAATGGATGCTCATCTTAACATGTGCTGGATGTGAAACTTGTGCTGTGCGTGGCCAATGAAACACGGACCGTGGACGTCAGCGGTGCAACGAACAGGTGCTGCGGGAACGTGGGAGACGTCACTCTGCCATTCACAACTTCCTGCAGACGGCAGCGCCTGCTCCTCGCCTCGACCCGTGGCTTCTCAGACAAACACAGCGAGGGGGACGAACCCGCCGCGTTTCCAGAGCCTCGACACCGACCTGAAGCCACACATTGACTGTGAACCCCATTAGCCCCGTGTGAGCTTAGCATCGCTCGGTGTCCGGACAGCGGCGGGTGTTCGCCGACAACCCCCCGGCTCTCCACGGCCAATGAAAGCGAGGCTGCTGTATTTATAGCCGCACCACCTCCGCTCGGTGTAGAGTTGTAGCGCTACAGTCAGACACCTACAGGCAAACACGACTACCCCTGCTTCGTGCTAACAGCCGTTAGCGAACCATCCCCTTTACGGCCTAGCGACACAAGCACCGACCTCGAGTTACAGAACTACGCTTCCCCCCACGCCCGCCATTTAGAGCGTGGCACACGAGTGGAGCTAATTCCCCTCGGTTTCCATCAGGTAAGCGCCAAAAGTCCACGGCTAGCCAACCCGGAAGCGATTTAAAGTGTTTTTTCCAATAACTTCGCCGGGAAGCTGGTTTATCAACAGTGGTCGCGAGCTGCCAATTAGCTGCTAGCTAATGTAAACAACATTGGAAGCCCCACACGGAGCACTGTCCGCGGCTAGCAGGGAAGCACATGCAGCTAAGCATGAGCGATCCTGCTCACTGTTGCTACAACATCTGTAGCAGCGCTATCGGCTTATCTCAGTGGTTCATATCGGGTCGTGCTGGGAGCCAGGCGGAGAGACGTCGATCCCCCGTGGGCTTCACTCAAAACGTCTGCTAACAGTATGTAGGTGGTATAGGCAGATTGGAGCTAGCAGTGTTAGCTTACTGAATGAATTCAGCTGAACTCACCCCCTCTCGTTAAACAGCGAGCTGAAGTTCACCGATGATGCTTTGATAATCCGTAACCGATGGGGACACCCGCCACAGCTGAAGATGGAGCAGACACCGCCGCGGACGTATGCGTGAAAAAGCAAACTTATCCGTGATTTAAGTAAACAATTCAGAGCTCCGGGCTGCAAAGTGAAAATCTCCCCGAGAAGAAAACAATCTCCGTTCGGTTAGCAATGGGGGGAGGCGTGGTTTTTCTGCATAGGCCAGCCCCCTGACGAGCACTATTGGTCAGTTCGTTCGGAGGGTCCACGGGAGGGCGGGGCGGAGGACCCGAGCTGTCAATCATGGAGTTATCTTCCGGTCCCAAAGCACGCCCATGTTGACTGGGAGCGCGGCAGTGCATCAGTGAGTTCAGCTCGTGGATGTGTTACACACTATGTATAGGGTCAGGAGAGAAGCGCTGGATCCGTCTGCTACAGACCCCCACTCCCCTCCATGTCTTTCCTCCAGACACCCAGAGCACAACCAGGTCACTAAAGCTCATATGATAGGACGATTAAAAAGGGCAAACATTTCAAAAGCACACTGCCATCAGTATTTTATGGCACTTCAAATTCAATATTACATGTCTGTGGTTTTTTATAAAGGCAGCATGCAAATACTGTACCAAAGGGCGCATTTCCTTGTTTCTTACTATAGGTTATTGTTAGGGTTATTATAACCACATATTTTCAAATTGTGCTATGTTTTCTTGTCAGATCCCAGGCACTGAGGAATAATGATGGTCTTTACTTTTCACACATTTCATAAACTTAATCTACACCTAAATAGAACAATAGTCAGATGTATTAATAATGTAAATAATCACTATTTGCAGCCATTACGTATTTACTTGAAATCTGAGAAACTTTAATAAAACACAACTTGTGAACAACAACAAATAAGACAGTTGAGATTTAAAAATTGATTTTGAGTCAAAGCAGGACACTAAATAACATCAACTTGTGCTCAGGAATATTGTGACTATGTTTTTGACTGTTCTGTAGAGCAAATATGACCGATAATGATAATGAAGGGTAGTAGCCCCTATTACTTGTGTAAATAAACTCTCTTACAGTAAGGTCGTCTTTTAATGCAGTATTCCTTTGTAGGTGGGACCAGATTAAGATGTGATCATATTTCAAATTGTTCATAATGTCTTACATTTATCTTCCAGTGTTGGAGGCTTTTGACTGACTGTCTGCTGTTTATTTAATTTGAAAAATAAATGTTTGAAACACTATGGTCAGATTCCAAGGCTAATTGGTTTTGTTTTTTATGGGTAGTTCTTAAATGAGCTGTGTGTGCAAAACATGCTAAAATATTTAAAAACTGATCTGCAGGAAGAATAAACGCTTTTTTGTTTAGTTAAGTCAAAATAACATAGCAGGATAGTTTTATATGTAAAATGTATGTTGTATGCAAATGTATACCAGGAGTGCTTAGTTTCATTTAAATGTTTGTATTGTGAGCAATACTGTGAAATGAGTACATTCGATAAATAGACACTTTCTGATTTCACTATCTACAGTGTGTTTGTGCATGTCTGCTAATAATTAATACTCAGTAAATTAAGTGTAATTTATCAGTGTGCTATGGTTTCAGAAAACATATAAGTGTGCTATGTTTTCTGAAAACTATTTAAATAGGAAATTCCACATTTGAGCACAATATAAAGTAAAAATAATAAAGGTATCAAAGCTGTCCTCTACAACACAGGATTACTTAATGTTGCAGTTTCCCACAGTTAAGGGAACTGAAATTTTGTGGCTGTTGCCCATTTTTCCTGTCTGCTAATGCAGCCTTAGGTATATTAAATTCTGTGTCAATATATAGATTCACTTTTTAGGTAGTTGAACCTTTTATTGTCTATGACCCAGACCAACCTTTCATACCAATATAACAATGTGCATAGAGCAGCAACAATTCCCTGATTAATTGTTTGGTCTATCAACAATCAAAATTCGAATATTTGATTGTTTTAGACATTTTTCAAGCAAATGTGCTAAAAATTTGCTGATCACAACTTTTCCAATGTGAGGATTTTCTTTTTATATCCCAGGAAAACCAGTATCTGAATTTTGAATTGTCTATTTAAAACAAGACATTCAAAGACATCCCTCTAGTAGACTAGCATGAACACATTGTATTCTGACAAATTAGACTGTGATGGAGAATTGAGAAAATAAAGAGCGGATCAATCAATCATGAAAATCATTGTGCATTGCATCCATAGTAATGCATCAAGTCTAATTGGACATATTTAGTTTGAATGTGCTTGTAGTCTTTATTTTACAGTTATTGTGTAAATAAAACTAATATTTGTCATTCATCTATAATCACAAATTTGAGTCTCGAGTGTGACAGACCGACTTTCTGTCTGTCAATCAAATGCATTAAAATGTGATAGCTGCACGACCACTTCCTGGAGTCAGGTAACACGTGACCCAGTGGGCGGGATCCTGCCTGTGCACTCGGATCCCTCCCCTTTGTGGGGGCTGCAGCCAATCAGCGCATAGAACCGTCCTTACAAATCCCCAAAAGGTGGAACTTCCAAAATAAACCCTCGCCCACGACAGGCGGAGCTGCAGCAGTAGCCCGGGATTCCTCCCTCCAGCCCGGGCAGAGGGATCAGCAGCGCCTGTACACACACACGCAGCTCTGCTATCCCAACCGCCGCCCCCCCCTCTCGTAATTGCGTGCGCATTATAAACGACGTGATTCACTTTGAATTTGCACAACGACCCATGGTTTCCATTGTCTAACCTTGCATTATGAGAGTGTTTCTCTGCTGCGTAACAAGTCGTTATTTCAAGTTTCTGTGCAGAAGCGTGCACGACAACACGCTGCGGGCTGTGGAGCTCCACAACCCCGGGGAGGAGGGTGCGCTGTCTCCGTGCACTCAGCGGCGGTCGACGTGCGTGTGTGCAGGCTGCGCTCTCCAGACAAAAGGCTCCACTGGACAAAGATAAAACGGAAAACCCGCACCCACTGTTTTATTGACGCTTTGCATCAGCGCAGGTGGACGCGGAGGGAAGAGGAGCCGGGCCTGGGCGGCTCACGCTCCTGCGTATTTTCTTGGCGGCAAAGAGGCGATCCGGGTGCCCTTACCAAACAATGCCAAAGTCAAAGGAAACGGGAACTACTGCGTCGCGACGCGGAGGAGCCACGCCATTCCCCCCGCCGCGCTCCCCCGAAAACTACGCAGCCACAGCGGCCGCGATTCCGCTCGGCGGAGAGGACGCCTCCTCCAACAAATCCCATTCTTTGTTTACTTCAGCGATCGGGAGTAAAAATGTCGAACCTGTCTCACCACCACAACAACTCCCTCCTCCTCCTCCTCCTCCTAACCCGAACGAGCCATTTACAAACATGCCCCGCACACAGCCCCGCACACCGAACGTCTCCAAAACAGCGGGATGCCTCACATCACCACCGCACTGCCCCGCACACTCTGTTTACCCGCACTCTCAACGACGACCCATCTCATTTCACCACTGTACTGCTGCCGATCCCCAGCATTTAAAAACAAGCCCCCGATCGCCTCATTTCAAGACACAAAAGGCGCAACACGCCGCCCCCCCACTCATCATAAACACCGTTCGCTTGTTACAGCAGCCATGGTGAGATATTAACGTAGTTAAAGCAGCTGTTACATACCCAGGAAAAAGACTCCTTACTCCGGATTCGTGTTTGTAACAAAATTAGTTGGAGACGCCCCCCTCCGCTGGCATTGGCGCACACCACCAGCTACGTCACTTTATTTTGAATATCGCCCGCTAAAAGAGAGGCAGCCTCACAGACACACTGCTGACTCCGTCTGATCAAAACTGCGAGGCAGGACCACCACCTGTGTTATACACACACACACACACACTCTGCAGCTGCCCTGCAGAGTAATCAAGTACTATTACTGAAGTAACTGTACTCTAGGTATGCACTCCTCCCCATTACATTCCAGAGGATGATATTCTTCATCGTGTATTTAGCAGCCATTATATTTTTATTTCGGATACTTTTGCTCAGTCCTTTACAGGATTGATTAATTATCAGGCCTATTGGATAGAAACAGTTGCAAAGCTATTTTCAGATTGCTTGTTTTACTCCAACAATATCTTTTGTGATGTATTTTCTCTTGTTACTACCAACAGGGGTAGATGTTCATATCATTCATATCACCACAGTAACAAATAAGGGTGTCATCATTGTCCAGCAGGATTATGCATTTCAGCTTGTTATATAGAGAAAATGTTTGATGGGAAATATTTTTTTGTGCCTCCTATAACTCTGAAGAAAGCCTCTTCATCCTGTAGGTTTGGGTTTTAACAACTAAACAAGTGTCCTCAGAAATTCTGTGCCTCCTCAAACATGTCTCTCGCGTTTGGACGCTAGTGAATTATGTCTCATGGGGTCAAAATGTTTCCTTGCAAAGACTTCAGGCTTTATCCTGCACGGTCCGGCATTGATGGAGTTAGTTGATTGGCTGAGCATTAGAAACAAAAGACACAGAATTCACATCTTTGTTTTATGCGGTAAAGAGGATGACTGAAGGTGTTGGATCTTAAATGAGTCGTTCTGTCGTAGTTTACATTGTGAATGTATCATCGGGTGTAGGATTTAGAGCCTGTGATACAGTGACATGTCACAATGGTATAATCTAAACAAAACATATGCAGGAGAGTTTAAGGGATTCTGGGACAAAAGAGACCCTGGGGGCTTACATATTGAAAAAAAAGAAACAAATGATACAAAACCATATAATTCTAATCTTCATTTTAGTATCTACATATTGTGCATACACAATACCCCCCGCCCCCCGCAGAAAGTTAATGGCATGTGACCTCGATAGTGACATAGTCTCCTTTACATAGTGGACTAGTATCATCAGTCATTCCCCAGGGCCCCCTCCAGGGTTGGGGCCCCCAGCTTTTTGCCTGCTTTGCTAACCTTGTTGTAGTGCCCCTGAAAATGTGTTTAAAAGGATCACACTGATCCCAGCTAAAGGTGAGTGAAAGCATACTACAAATGTTGAGAAACAAAAGTGGCAGCTACAGGTTATAAACATTTACCCAGTCGTTGGTGAACAAAGGAAATGGAAGTATTAGTTAAACTAAATCTTGCCCTGAGTTCATTTTACAGCTGCGACATAGAGAGCGCCATGTTCCCCCAAAGATTTCCCACACACAAAAATATACATTGTTGACACAGACAGGACCACGTGTTGCTGAATCCAACTTGAAGCATACAGTTAGTTACACTGTTAGTATACAGTATACACTTCCAGTGCTGTGGTTTACACTGCTCGCTCTGTTGTGGTGGTGAACCTACTCTAGTGTTTGTCGAGTGAGTGCAGCAGTTTGGGAACCACTGGTATTTCATGTTAAAAGAAATGCTTTGGAGCTTTGGTTGTAAACTGAAATGTCTGGTAATAATTACCTAGCTTTGTGATGAGCATATATAGCTTTAAATCAATTGCTCCTGGATGCTAGATCTTTGAGGGCACTGATGAATTTGTTTAGGACATCTGATATCCTGCCAGGCAGTGTTGGTTTAATCAATGTGTTAATATGAATAAATGATAAAGATTAGCTGGCTTTTTTTTAGGTTTTATTTATTATTGTTTGTGTCAGCAGTACCTTGCTAACACAGCTCCATCCCTATGATACTGCGCAGACTAATTCCAAAAGATGGTGTTTCTATAAAGCATATTTTGGCTTCATTTCTTGATAGGGGGAGGAAGTGGATATGCGTTGTTCATCTCTATATACAGTCTATGAGCATATCCAAAACAACCAGCTGAAGGACGCTTAAACAATGAAGGCGAAGGGGACTGCAGAATTGGATCATAATTCTCTCAGCAGGCTTGTCACAAAATCATGTGCCGTTCATTTGACCCAATTTTAATATAAAATTATAGTTAATCTTAATCTAATAAAACCAAATTATGTTTAACGACTTTAAATATTCATGTCATCAACCCTCTACCTTTAAAGGAGTCTTAATAAATGTACAATAGTATATTAAACTATGAAACTGGGATTATCATGGAAAAAACCCTTTAAATCTGGAAAATGAGAAACAAAATACACCTTAAAACGTCCACATTGACATGGTTTGTATTTAATACAGTATAGCTTGATTCAATAGTCAATACAAATGATAAAGTAATAGGTTATAACAGAACAAATATAAAATTAATGTAGATATTTGTATAATCCTGGGTAATTGTATGAAAACAGTTGTTGAATACAATAGAAAAATAAAACGGGGCACATTTTGCTGAAAGGAAAAATAATTCTAAAATCAGAGTGCATAAGGATGGCAGACTTAAAAAAGGCTTCACTACAAGCAAATTCAATATGAATTCTGTAGCAAAGAACACATTTTTTTTTTTCACCCGGCAACAACATAATGCAACTTATGACACACGCACACACACTCAGTACTTGCATGTACTATATAATAATGGCAAGACACTGGGACCAGATGAAAGCACTGATTACAGCCACAGTCCTGAAGGACGACGACAATTAGAATTCACTTCAGACAACATTTCTGACTCTCGAGTGCCTAAGAAGGACTTTATAGGGTGTAGGCACAGGTTTGTGTACATTTATTCAGCTATGCTCTAATTAATGTGTGATTTCCCTGTAAAATCCTCTTGCTTTGTCTCAGTAAAGCTCTATGCAGACGATAAGAGCGAGTCCAAGATGTCACTAACCGTTTTATATCTAAGCATCACTAAATGTAACAGTAAGATTAAGTTATCCCAGTATCATGTGCAGATCTACAGAATTACTATGTTTTGTCATCCCATTCTATCGCTGTAATAATCTCAGAGCACGCAGGGAAGAGTCATTTAAAAGTGCTAAGACATGATTTGTGTAACAAAAAAGAAAAAGTATTGCACTACTCATGAGGTCTTAACTGATGACTTACACAGATTCAATGGCTTTGCTGCTGCAGCATGGACTGCTCTACACAAGCGTGTACGCATGTGGGTAAGCAATACATTCCCACCACAATCACTACAGCATGATGGCACTGCTAGTAAGAGAAGGTGAACCACAGACGCTGGTCACTGTCTATGCTGCGAGTCAGGAAATATCAATGTTAGGGTGAGACAGAAGGTTTCAGTGGATACATCAGAAAAACTAAAGAGGACATCACATGGACAGCAGTTTAATGAGTGATCAGAGCCAGGATGAAACAGGAGTTTACAGCCTGATCGGTTTTTGGATGTGCTTTACTCCTCCTTACTGCCATTCACTAAATCATTTTATTTTGTTGGACAGTTTCACCTCCTTGTGTTCAGCGTTACACTCCTGAGACGACGCAGAACTAGCTCGTACCATCTACGTAACCATGTGCTGAAAATCCACTGCAGTGAACAGCGAGATATACTGGACACTGGAGGTGCAAAATCTACCCTATTATTATATTATTGTTGCTTGAGAGTGGTGATAAAGCTCCTTGTTTGGAACAAAAAAAGCTGTGCTTAGTTAAAGGATCATTTTACCCCAAAATGTTTAAATTGTGTCGATAACTTGCATCTTGCTTGAAACTCAAATAAATACAATTTGTTCATTGAAAGCAGAATCTGACCAATTGAGCTGTTTGAAAATGACTCAGCTTCTTACCTGATACATCTGTTAAGCTGCATTCAGTTACGCACTGAACTCTGGATAATCTCCTAACATTCTCCGCAGGGGCTGTATGTGAGAATGCAAATGTCCGAAAGAGAGACTTTGAAAAAATTTTCTGACTTTCTCATCCCAGCCCCCTGGTAAAAACATCAGAGAATGTCCAATTGAACCAATTTGAGAACACAGCAGGAGATCCACTGCAGGATTCACCCTCCACAGATTTCTGTGTTGTTGTGAACACGTCTGAGTGGAGAATATACAGCTGCATTGATTGTGCGAAAGGAGAAAGGCCAGACCCAATTCTGCGGACATTCTCTGGAGTTCATGTCTGAAAAAGGCCTTTGTGCACGTGCTTGTGCCTATGGGGAAGTTAGCTACAAATACTTTTCTATAGCAGTTGTTTGGAGAAAAGTACCAGGTCCCTGTTCACTGCAGCCTTTAAAGAGAATTTGACTGAAATTTTAAGTCAAATGTTTTATTTTGCAGGAAAAAACAATTAGTGGAGTTTTACCTGATCTGGGATAAGGGGGTAATGATTAACTTTATAGATTGGGGTGTACTATTCCTTTAATGAGGTCCTTAAACAATTACTTTAAGTGGTAAATAAATAATCAAAAGGCTAATTTGCGTTACCTCCACACGTCCCTGACCACAGACACACAAAACGCACAATGGGTTCACTCTGAGATATGTTCAGCAAAAAAACAAAATGTCACATTGTTGGCAGCCAGAATGTTATCACATGGAAACATCATAATGTCAGCGCTCAAGCATTTTAACTGTTGCTGTCTTGTCTTGGTCTGCCAATGAAAAATGGCCGAGCTTCAAATGACAGCTTCTCTCCCGGACTGACTAATTGGTCACACAACCGACTTGGGGGGTTAACAGATCGACCACGGACATCTCAGGGCTCGTGGATTGGTTCGGGAAGTCACGGCTGAAGCTCACTGATTGGCTGGGAGCAGGCCCTGTCTTTGGGCGTGCTCCAAAATGGCATTGTAGCAGAAGTAGTACTGGTCCGGGGTTTGAATGCTGAAGGCTCTCTGTGTTCGCATGCGCCGCACCGTCTGGCACACGTTTAGCGAGCCAACGTCCTGTAGCTGGGACAGGCAGATGTCCAGGGCACAGAAGGTACCTGAAGACCAGAGTTAGAGAAATTAAAAGAGTTATGAGAAATTGTTAGGGAGGATTATTGACAATGGATTATTACCGTTTTGAAAAAAGGCAAATTGAGCCTAAAGCATGGAGTGAAACTGTGGAATTCTCTGGAAATGATTTTAAATGTCAAATTTATAAAGAAAAAATCATGAAAGAGTCACTGTGTTAATTAAGGGGCTGCATCCTTTGGAGGCTGCATTTGAAATTTGAAGACAGATTGTATTACAGTGGCAGGACTAGGCTGTCCCATTTCCTTCAAATGTGGCTGACAGCTGTGTCCTTTCATCCCCGAGAAATGAAAGCTCCAACAAGTGGATCCTTCTGGGCCGGACCTATCCCAGTATTCACTGCGCTTCAGTGACAAACAGCAAGCACCGAGATGTCCGATATACGTGCTTGATATATGATTCCACTCAACAGTACAACTAACGGTACACATGCTAAATTACCAAGGGATATCCAAACTTTCTCCTTATGTTAAACTTTAACTCTGTTGCTAAGCAACAGCAATACGCGCGGAACGAGCTGGTGATGCCAACCACGGATAGCCTCTGCAGAATGGACCACCTCATTGCGGTTTCGCCTTCTCTATCAACACGGCCTACAAAGGGCGGACCCTTCATGGGCCGGGTAAACCACGTCCTGGGAAGGATACAGCCCCTGAGACACAGCTGGTATGAATCTATTGACTGATATTTATGTTATATCAATGTTGAATAATAATAATAATGTAAAACTAATGTTTTGTTTTTTGAAATAGTTTTCGGATTACAACGAAAAGAACAAAACAAACAAATCAGATTTTTGAAGTATCAGTCATTATGAGGTGTCAATGCTGATATTGTGTATATTACATGTGCATATTGATATGGGTCCTTCATATGCAGCCCAGGATACATTTGCGCAGCTAAAAGAATTTGTCCACGTGTTTGAGTGCGTTCAGACTCAAAGCTAGCGCTGAGCACTTGTGATGGAAACACTCAGTACATAGGTCAGACCTGGATCTATATACCAGGTCTGAATGGGGTCTCAGACCACATTTGGAGGTGGTCTAGGACGCATATGGCCACAGTCTTTTAGCTGTGTGAACTCGGATGTGCCCTGAGCCACATTAGAAAGACCACTAACTCAGTTGACGTCCTCTGTCCCCTGATAGTATTTTGTTGTTTTTTATTTCATTCAAGTAAAGACCAGGACTCTCTCGGGACTCCTTAATACCACGTCTGAACGGGGCCTCAATGGTAAATGGAAATAACTAGGTATCGATCATTCTCAGGGTCTCACCTGTTCTTCCAATCCCTGCACTGCAGTGCACCACCATTGGGGGTCCCAGCGGGTGGCCTGTCCACTGAAGCCCCAAAGACTTCACCGTTTTCCTCTGTTGTCTCTTCACCGCTCCCAAGAAGTCAATGAGAGTCACAGCGGAGGTGGGGACGCCGTAATCAGGCCAGCTGAGGTACTGGAAGTGACTCACGTGTCTCTGTTCACATGTCTGAGTAAAAAAACAGAACTGAGAGTTAAATGCTACGCAAGAATAGAAGAGGGATGGGGGGGATCTCACTCTAAATTAAACTATTGGTCATAATTTCTACAAATAAAATGAATGAAAATTCTGCTCTTTCCAGTCACAGTCTGTGT
Source organism: Paralichthys olivaceus (assembly GCF_024713975.1). Classification (NCBI taxonomy): domain Eukaryota; kingdom Metazoa; phylum Chordata; class Actinopteri; order Pleuronectiformes; family Paralichthyidae; genus Paralichthys; species Paralichthys olivaceus. The sequence goes on from NC_091099.1 coordinate 21,058,392, forward strand.
TTGTGCATCAGCTTCACCTCAGTGTTGTGCAGTTCGAGGGTTGTGTGGTTGTAGTGGGTGTGGTGGTCCACCCGCTGGTTCACCACTGCCATATGGCAGTACACCTCTTGACCTCCTTCCTCCAGTGGCCAGTATTGTCCACACTTCCTCCGACTGCCCTCGTCTGTCCTGCAGCGCAGAGACACCACATATGTGATGAAAATGAGTTCACAGCTCTCAGCTAATTCACACTAATCTGCAACGACTCGACAACGAGTGTTTTTTGTTTTTTTGCTGGCTTTAAAAACCAAGTCAAATTACCTGGTTGTCATGACAATAACAAGCACGTTTTGTTCCCAGACCATCCTCCAGAAATCACCGTAGGTCTTTTCCAGTGGTCCTGCCCAGCAACAGGAAATAATTAAAATGACTTTAAAAATCCATGTAATGAATGAGTGGAATAGCCGCCTCATGAAGTAAACCTGTATTAATAGCAGGAAGTAAAAATGTGAGACGTCTGGCGTACCTTGAGTACCAATGTATGCATTTGTCTGTTTGTAGCCATCCATGAAGCTTGCATTGATGTAGTCAGATCTCTGTAAGAACAATAAAGTTTTATCCAAGAGATAGAAGGAACACTTGCGAAAACAAACCTGAAGCATATTAAGTTAAAAATTTAACAAATGAAACAGAAAAAAAGTGTTTAGATTTTTTGTTTGTACCTTTAACCTCAGACTGTCGGTATTCTGCTTCACAAGCTAACTAGTATCAGTCCAGTGTAGCAGTCTGGATTCAAGGTGTGAGGCTTGGTGTATTTCTTGGAGCGACTATGAATGCAACTGATTTTTTTAATGAATTACATTTATAATATGCAGACTAGAAATGGCATGATGTGGGAATCTGTCCACCGGGTATGGTGGCAATACGGACGTGGGCGCCACCAGTTTTATGTCAATTAAAAAAAAAGAAACAGATAGCGTGACCGATGGGCAAGTTACTGTACATAATGGGTATGTGCCTGAACGTCATGTAACACCGGTAACTACCGCAGCATCTCTAATGTACACTTTAAGAGGAGCACCAACCTCGTTCCTTCTGGCTTTCAAGCGCACTCTTGTTTGATCAAGGCACAGCACGTCTCCATAGCGATTCCGCTCCTGATTGTAGGCTGCTCTGTGGACAGTTAACACAAACAATTATATGGTTAGAAACGACGATTCAAGTTGTAATAGATAGAAAATACAGTAAGCTGCTGTGGAGATTTGAAGTTATTTTGAAGTAACTGTAAGTTGTGACACTGACAGCTGAAGTATATTAGACAAAATGAAATGACAGAAAAAACTACCATGAGAAAAACTCCATGAATACAATATAGTAACTGTACATATATATATAAATATAAATGTGTGTGTATAAAAATCCAGATCCTGTGAATTCAAACGTGGTTTCATAAAGGGACTGTTGGGCCTTGGTGAAGGTATGAGCTCTACTTACTGTCCTTCTAATGATACTTGTGATAATAGAAAATGATTTTTACCCTCCATCTACCATTTAATGCATCTGAAGAAGACATGGAACCTAAATCAGCACAGGAGTACTTCTGTTTACTGAGGAATTATGTGATCTAATTATTTTCTTTACATAAAAGGCCACAGGTTTGCATTATGTGCAAACATTAATCATGTGAATAATAATCTCCTCTCTGTAGTGAAAGTGCATAAGTCCAAATGTGAGCCTTCAGCATGTGTGTGTAGCTCACTGTGCACAGTGGAAGGTTCCAGGCGGTGGTTCCTTGCGGAGCTCCTCATACTCTTGGTGGATGCCTGAGCGCTGAAGCCTGCCAAGGTGCATCAGCAGCTCCTGTGGTCGCATGGACTCAGGTCCAGGGGCGTGAATGGAGGTGTCCTCCAGGGGGATGGCCACAAGCTCGTCCACTGGGTCCACTCGGCCGTTCTGGCCCACCAGCAGCTGCTGGTTCCAGCTGTGCGCGTCCAGGGGCAGCAGGCCACCGAGGTGCTGGGGGAGACAGTCTCTGGGGAGGTGTTGGCGCAGCTCCGCCATTTTCACCATCTGAACCTGGAGTTAGATGAAAGGGCAATGATAGATTTAAGGCTTCAGCTTCATGATGAGAAGATGATTTTTCACCTTCGACAAGTAGGTTATGTTTTTCATATGTTTGTTTGTTGGTTTATCTGCAGGACTACGCTGAGCAGATTTCAGACATGTGCCAAGATGCAGATTCAGATTTTTCTTTCTTTCTCTTCTAGGGTTTTTCTTAACATTTTCTCAGATCTGCCAAAAATGATTCATTGATCTTGATGGAAAACAAATCAGGCATATTGAGAGAACTGATTTATGAGTGTGTAAAGTTTGGAGCAGCTTGATTGAATTTAAGAGGACTATTATGTTTCTTGTTCTCGAACTGAACCATCAGGTGACACACAAGTCTGTACAAATTAAATTTTCCAGATGATGAGGAGATGATTGATTCCAGGGATTCAATCAATGATCACATGCAACAATCATTGACTCTGACCTGCCTGCTCCCTGATGGTTGACGGAGAATTGTTTCCATCATAAACCTGAAGCTGAAGAGCTGAAATCAAACAGTGAGAAGTGAAGCAAACAGCTCCGTCGTTTACCCTCTCTCTAAGTTTCTCTTTGAGCAGCAGGCTTAGCAGATTGTACGGCACTCGAAACCAAACAGGGGCCCCAACGATCAGCACCTTCTTCAGCCTGGCAGGGAATGCCCCCTGGTGGAGAGAGACAGAGATACAACTCACGATTAAGGCTTTAACATGAAAGTTCCTTCAATTTGAAATAAAGCAGAAAAGGTTATACATCAGGTTGACATGAACTCAGAGGCCCACCCCCCTCTCTTTGTGGTTAACTATTTCTTGAGGACGACTCATATCCTGCAGATAATCCAATTATACATAATTATGTCATATTATGTCTCCACTTTATATTGTGGTGCTCTGTCTGCACATAAAATAAATTCTCCTGACGACGTATCAGCTACTCCAGTCAATGTTTCGATCAATATGTGGGCACGGCACACATGCCACTGATGAGGTCACCGGGGTCTGCGGTCCAGTTCAGATGAAAAACTATGAAATCCTTAACGCGTAAATCGTTTTAGAGGTAGGCAGCCATGCAGGAAACAGCTAAACTAAGCACCGCTCACAGTCTTACACAGCCACGGTGTGGATTATATCATTGTTCTCCTTCTCAGTCAAGGGGTCGCTCATTCATTCTGCCCTTCACACGACCATAAAATTCCTCAAAGAAAAATCAACACGCTCTTTCCCAGGATCGATGACATACTGCAGCAGTTATATATTAACTCGTCCTGTCAATCTTTTTAACAATAACAAAAACGGACCTTTTAATATTTATGCAGTGGTGACATGTATCAAAGTACATATACTTTGTTTCTGAACTTAAGTAAATTTTTCAGGTATCTGTACTTAACTTAATTACATTTCTTTTTAGGTACTTTTACTCCACTTCATATATCAGCAAATATGTAACTTCTACACTACCACATACATGTTCACGTTGTTTTTTATATATTTTTAAAGTAATCAATAAGGGCAGGGACATTGGTTCACTGGTCCAATCAGAGCCAGCAGGTAACATTAAACCCCGCCTCCTGTCGTAGCCGTATTCTTTATCAATATGACATACATGAGTTTATATTATACAGAATATATATAGGCACAGTTTATGATGTAGCAGATACTGCATTAGGTAAGTAAGTTACTTTAAATACTTATACATATATCTAAAAGCAAGTGTGTGGTACTTTTACTAAAGCACATCTTTGTCTATATATTTGAACTTTAACTGAAGTTAAATGTAAAAACTAAAGATTTCAGACATCTCTTAATTCTAACCTTCAGCAGGTTGAGGATCTTCTTGCTCAGGTCCAGCTCAAAGTTTGTGTAGTTGGAACCTGCCATGTCGTAGATGAACACCAAGCCATTCCTCTGGGTCTCGAAGCTGTGAAAAAGGAGACACACTTGTGTTTATTACACAGGTCAGATGTCGAAGTTGGTCCTCACAGCAGAGAGAGAGCAACAAACTGTAGACAAAAGCTGTCCTTTAATAGTTAATTTAAGTTTACATTAATATGATTCTCCCAAGTAAGACTAATCTACTTGCAACTACATCGGTGATGGTAAAGGGATTATATCATAGACCACTAAAAACACTTTTTTAGTATGAGCCACATTTACAAACACATTTATCTATTATATGCAACATGGACCACCTGGTAAGTATATGACCCACTCTACATCCTGAGCCACAGTCACCATAAAGTATTTGGTAAGGGTTGTAGTTTAAATGTTTAATTAGTTTAAATGACAAAAGAAAGGGAGACAATTGTTGACAACAAGTAGGACAATAAAAACTGCTTCAAAAACCATCACTGCCACAGATTCAGGACGTCTTTTTTAACTTATTCTCATGTATCTTATTGAATGCACATTGTGCATTTTAAATGTCATATATACGTCACAAACCAATATACATGTCCAGTGAATGACTGCAGCATGAACAGACGAACAATGTACAGAATGAAAAGTTCAGTACTTAGGTAATACATGTATATAGAGAGGATATCCTGTGATATTTACAACTGAACAATATTTATGGGATGAAAAACTAAACAGAACCAACAATAGAATGAGTCATATGAGTTACATTATGTACAACTACTGATGTCATGTAAGAATATACGAAAGAAATCCATACGCACAGGTTAAATATAGACTATACAGGGATTATATTCAGACCTCGAACCACAGCCCTCACCTTTCCACAGCCCGATCCAGGAGGTAGAAGAGGGCCTGCAGCACCACGTGGTTGCCCGTCTTGTTGGGGTGGTGAAGTTTTGCCGTGTACAGGGCGATGGAGGCCCCTGAAGGGTCCCGCACACTCTGAAACAAACAAAAACAAAACCCAAACAATACTAAGAAGGTTACCTCAGCTGTCCACCTCGTGGGAATAGTCACCGTGTCACTGACGAATCTCACATTTTCTTCCACTGGACTGTGACATGTGTATTAGTTCTGGATTAATTATCCACTACCCGGCCTGACCTCTAGGTTACATGCGCTTTAAAAACTATAAACTGTGTATTGACGTCTTATTTGGACAATTTTATGTTTGCTTATTTTTCTAAGAATGTGACGTCTGTAGTCATTTTGCCACAAGGTTTTCGTAGAAATCATGTGCTCGTTGAAGGAGATTACTGGGGCTGGTTTTGTGTGTTAGTTTGTGTGCAACAAGGCAGCCAAATATAAACTCTGCAGAAATAAAGGATGAACAATGACCACTGGGGGGCACTTAAGTTCACATGCTGGTTACTAGCAGACAGCCAGAGGGGGCTGTCAACAAGTCAGCAGGAGGAACAGATGTGGTCGGGACTGATGCTGCACATCTTCTTTCTCCCTGCGTCAGACCAGATCCGTTTGAAGGCGGCTGGAGTCACCAGAAATCCCCAGGGGCTCGTTTTCTTGAACCATGCGGCTGATTAAAGATGCTGCGGAACCCCATGTGAGCAAATAGGGCCTGGGTGCGCTCTCTGGCACTGGAGGTTAAAAATATCTCAGACAGGATATGAGCGCCGCTGCTGAGGTTGGGGAACTCAGACGTCAGACAAGAGGATGTGCAGCATCAATGCCACTGTGGCATGTCAACAGGGAAGGAAGAAGGGAAACATAGGAGAGTGGGAGTGCGTGTGTTGTGATTTGGCTGACAAAAGGCTAAATTTATCTGGCACAGGAACATCCCCTGGTTGGGAGATCAAAAGGACCTCCTTGATTCAGAGCTGCTTCTCTGTAGACAACATAAACTGTCTCGAATATGAAAAGTTAGCTCAATAAATTAACAAGTTGGGATCAACTGAAGTTTAAGTACAAGATTGATTGATCCTCAAGCCAAACGTCTTCCTCGACTAGTCCAAAAGAAACTAAATATATCAGGGAGGAAGAGGAATATGTTCCAATACATGAGTGAAGCATGTTCAGACATTTCAGGAAAGACAGCTGAGTGTGGTGGTGGCAGTAACATGACAACAAAAATACACGAAAACATGATAAACAACATCTGAACATCAGATTGTGTGCACAGGCACCAGAGGAAAGGAGGAGGTTCTATCATCTTCAATTAAAAAGACCAAAACCAACAACGCCTGTTTCAAATGTTCTTGACCCGCCTGTGGCTCTAATAAAAACAGACATTATTCAATTTTAAGAATTATATAATCATCGTATAATTATATACAAAAACAAAAACTCCAAAATAAAATATAAATAAGTAAAATAGGTATAGAATGAAGAGCTACAGTTTGATAAATAATAAATAATATGATATTGCAAAGTGTTTTAAAGTGACATGATGAATGTGATATATTAATATTGCACATGATGCATGTGATGTGATGTGTGTGATAAGAATAAATATAGCATTTACCATGGACTATTTTCAGCTGCTGAGGAACATGTCACCCAGTGCAACCTTGTGTCTCACTGATGTACCATAATATTCTGAATAACACAGAAGCTGTACAGTTGTATCATCTGCCTTATACTTGTGCTTTCACATGACAAATGATTAGATTTTTCTCTTTGAGCGATGCTGAGTGTGCAGGAGATGTAAAATGCAAACTCACCAACACAGTAAACTTCCCACTGAGCAGCTCTGAGCGCAGAGGCTCCTCCTGAGGCTGAAGTCTGACGATTCCTTCTTTCAGACGTGTTTCCTGAAGAGAACAGATCACTGCGTGTGAGGTGAGGCGAGGCTCCAGTGTTACTAAAAGCGGCCGTCACTTTGAGGTGAGTTCCTCTCTGTGAACAATGGGAAAATTACACGCCTGACTCTCCTGCTGAGAGGATCCCTCTCTGCGTGGTTTCCATTCCTCCTCACCCAGGGAGGTTAGTGGGAGTTTCTTGAGCCAACTCTGAGGCCTTGGGGTTTGGGGAGGTGTCATTTCCTTTTACAGTTTTGTTTACTGGTTTTCTTATGTTTAATAATTACGAAACTATGTGGACTGAGGTGCCCTGATGAAGCAGGGATCACAGTCAGTATGTGGAAGAGAAGACTTGAAACCCATCATATTTCCACTTTAATTTAATTTACTCTGATTATAATGGAACATGTTTTCTCTCAGTTTTAACCCATTTGTTCATTTGTTGTTAAATGTGTTTGTTTGTGATTACACAAAAAACTCCTGAACAGATTTCCATGAAACTTGGTAGGATGCATGTTGAAAGTTTTAATGTTTTAAAAAGATTTCTCAGCAAATATTTTATTCATCTTGATAAAAATAAAATCAGGCACCTATAGTAAACTGCTAAGTGTTGGCTAGTGTGTTGGTTATTCTAGTTCCTTCTGATTTTTGAGAGTGAGAGAAAAACATTAAAACCTTGCAGAAACACTGAAGTTTAATAATCGGTGAAGTTGGTTAATCTGGGACATTGGGTAATGTGGGACACTTAAGCTTCAGGACTTTTACTGTAGGTTAGCATGGAGATCATGTGACTGAAATCACAGGACTTCATGGGGGTGACGTCACAGAAAGGGACGGGGCAAATGTCAATCAGAAGCTCCCGCTTGGAATTGCATGACAAGATTATACATAAATAAGACAATGTTCCTGAATCTTGTGTGCATCGAGTTGTATAAAATGTGTTTTACAAAAATGTTTTAGTCGTCCTACTTTATCAAATATGAAAGAAAATGTGAGGGACAGTCATTTAAATTCTCTAAATGGGGAAATGACATTTATGGACTTCCTGAAGTTAAAAAATGATAAATACAGTCTGTCCCTTTCTGTTTAAACCGATTATCTGGTTAGTTAACTAGCACATACTCATTTTGCTCTCTGGGACAGAGATGATCCAAAAAGTGTCTGTCCTCTAGTCTGCAGCCATTGGTTTTACAAGATATGTGGAGAAGACAATGGGCTGATCGTGATGACGGTCTAATTGTTACCGTTGCTTGCAGTTTTAATTTTAATTTTTGTTAAATGTGATACACCTTTAATTGAATGTTTTAAATGAATTTTATAATTTCTTTATTAAGGATATGGTTCTTTATGAAAATTATGTACATATGAATGATTACATTAAAAAAATTTTTTATATATACTTATTCAGCTTTCTGTCCTTTTTGCATCATTTCTTTTTAAAATTGGTGATGTTGAGCTTGGTATGCATAAAGCGAGGTTATTGGCACAAAGAACACTAAAAGCTGTGCCTCTGAATATGATATCTCCATTCTTTCTCCTTGTGTGGTTAGAAAACATCTTAAGGATTACTATGTATATATGTATGATATGTTGATCTAATGTGTAAACGCATAAATTGCAAAAAATTTCCCAGATTACCTGAAATTATTGGAATAAGTACACAGATACTCAAAAACTGTATATTTGAGATTCTTGATTGTTTATTGAGGTGTGAAAATTGTAATGGATTTAAATCAATTATCTACATATCTGCTGCTTTAACATGTTAATTTCCCTTGCGTCCGGTCTTATCATCTTACATACCGTCTTATCTGAAATATTTAATGGATAAAGTTTTTCACACCATCAACTATGCCTGTCCGACTTCTACCTCACCCTGTACCTACCCTCATCCCCAATGACTGAACAAGTGCTTCACTGGAAACTTTTCTCCTCCGTTTCTTCTGACAAATGACTTGTTCCCAGCCTCTGTTGTGGTGCTGACGCAGCACTAAACACAGTTAAATGAACTGTGGCGAGGCAGGGGGAGTCTAATCCTAAATCACATTCAGGCCTTTTACAAATGAGCTGCGTTTATGCAGGCCCAACCATTCACTGCAGAAGTAAGAACCCACCTGGTACTTAAAAAAAAAAAAAAAGTAGGTGGTAAAGTATTCAGGTCATTAGAGGCTGCGCGAGACGTCTATGAACTTTCCGCTTGTTGCAGTGGATTAACCGGAGCATGTCTGAAGAGATTAAATCTAATTTGTACATTCAAAATTGGCCAGAGTGAAATTTATAGCAGAATAGACCATTTAAGGGAGAAAAATAAGTGTCCTCAGCTCCCTGGTAGCGATGACGTGGCTTAAAGACGAAGGTCTTCATCATGTTATTATCTAGATGCTATCTTCAGGTCATTCAGTAAACAAGACCAAGATCCACGGTTTCATGTTGATCATCACTTTCCGTTTAGACGGTGATAATTTCATCAAGGTCAAAACAAACATATTCAGTCACATATAGGTTTGGTTCCACAGCTGAGGACAGGAATCGTTCCTCTGGCCTCAAAGTTGGTAGATTTAAAAATATCCCTGAGGAAAACCGGTTGTATGGATTTTGTGAATTAAGAGAGGTTGAGAACAAATCACATGTCTCCTGGATTACCCTTATTACGATGAGTTAAGAATATCCTGAAATGTTGATTTTAATGCTTGGCTACTTTTGTTTCTTTGTTTCCTGGAAAAACACTCAGGGTGTTTTTTTTGTAGTGTTGTTATTGATGCTGCTACTCTGGTTTCTGGTTTCTTTCTTTCCTGTTCATACTTTGTCTACATGTCTTGTAAACCTCTTTTAGGCTTTTCACATAATGCACATGACACAGCATTAAAGAAATCATGCAAGCATACTGTAGCTACATGCTATTACTCCAATGCATGTTTGAAAACTTGGGCCTGTTTCACTCTGTGGTTCTCCCCAGGGAGGCGGCTGAGAGCACAGCAAACAAACAGGAAATAAAAAGGAGGACATAGTGATCTTCATTACAGACTCATGCACAGGGAGATCCGCACTCTCTGGAAATCTGAACAACAATCCTGCTTCTTGAAATCTTGATTCGTGTTAGTCTGTGTGTATGTGTTTGGCCCCGGGACTCTGAAGAAATGTGTTCAACAAGAACAGCCGTGTGCCGTGGGTGTGGTGAAGATGCTCCACACCGAGTGTACCGGGATCCACGTCAGGATCAACCAGCTGTGTGTCGATTAGCTTCTATCCCCTGTTTTGAAGCAGCATTTTAATGTTTTTGTACAAAAAACACACGATTAATTTGCATTTACTATGCACGTCTTTACCTCATTTCCTACACTTTGTCTAATTGCACAAATGTATTATTTGTATTATTTATCATTTACCACAAGGTCTTTAAGTGACCTGACATAGCACTCATACATACTTGTTAGAAGGTTTAACGGAAATGCCTCTTATTCACTTTGAATGGGGTGACGTCATTGCGTTGCTGAAGGTTTCACTTTACCCACTCACAACCTTGAGCTGAGCAGCAACAGTCAATCAAAAAGGAAAGAAAAATGTACATTTGCACATGGATGAGAAGGAGTAATGTGTCTGCTATGCAACACTCAACGTCAGAATGATATATGGTATCGAACCACTGAACTTCAGAGTACAACCAGAATGTGTCTCTCTCTCTCGACTAACTCTTGGGTACTTTGATTTCCTTCACTTAATGAGGAGCCTTTTTAGACTTTACACTGTGTTTTGTTTGAGTTATTTTTTCACTCAGTGGTATAAAAATGGTCAAATATGTTTCACAAATTATAATTTCTTCTTAGACACTTCTTAGAAAAGTGTGGGCGTGTAACTTGGGGGCCAGGAATGGTTAAAGTCACTTAAAAGTCCTTTCGATCAGTGCTGCAACTGTGTTTTAATCTCAGTGATGCAGTGTCTGTATCTCCTCACCCTGTAACTGTGGAAGAGCTCGATGGCTCGGAGGACGTCGAACTTGCGAGCCATGAGGAACTTGACGGCCAGTTCTCTGGACAGCGGCGACACGCCATGCTGACTGGTCCACTTGTTGATTTCCTCCAGAAACTGCCTGGTAGCCTGAAACAGACACACGTGCTGTTACACACACACTCCCATAATCTAAAGGGTCAAACAGGAAGGAAGTGAAACTGGGCTTTTAACTCGATACCTCCTAAGGGGGAAGTGCCACCTGCCGCCTCACAGATCATTTGACACAGTTCGATGACCCGGTGAGACGTCGAAGCTCGTGTTTTACTGTGCTGCTGTACGGTCAATACAAACAATGAGTGTGTTCGCACATAGACGAGGAGGTGCAAAATAGGATGTGTGCAGTTTTGCAGGTTCATGCTATCTGGTGGAAAGATTTGTGGATTGATGTATGACGTACAATTTTCCCCTCGTTTGCCGGTAAAAGTAAAGAGTGACACATGTAAACAGCAGAATCTAAATGAAAAGAAAAGGATCCAGTTTAGCCGTTTATGTTCACATTTCTACAAAGTGAGTGCAGGAGCGAGGAAAGATGGAATCCTGCTGAACTGGTGTTTATGAAGACTACAGTAATGACAGGGTAACAAACTCAACCCAACCAATAAAGCATATCTTCATCTGCATTAAAATCATGTCTGATGAATGAATGCCACTGATCACAAATAGAATTAAACTGCTTTTTATGGTTAATCATGCTTCAAACTCTACGATAGTAAAGCTAACATGTGCACGTAGCAAGAAGAAGATGCTAATTTCTTGTGGAATCTGAAAGTAACCACAGTGGAGCTTAACTCTATCCCAATTAAAATAAAAAATAAAAAATATAATATATCTGCAGTAAGTAATTTGATGGCCACCAAAAAAAATCTATGAACACAAAACTGAAATCAATTTGTATATTGACAATAGGTCAGGATCTTATGTCACACATTCAAAGTCTGTCCAGTCTCTAACCTTAACAAATATATAACATAGTTCTAATGTTTTAAAGACATTTAATGAGGAATAGTTACATATTGTTGCGTGGAAGAAGGAAGACTGAGACATAAGAGTTTAAGTCAAGACGTGCGCCTCATATACTGCACAACAGGTGTGATTTATTTGGCTTCAACATTGACCAAGCCTGATCAAACACCATGGGCATGGTGCTATCAGTGAACATAACACTTAAAACTCTCCTGAACACATAGTCATAAAAACCACATGAACCAAGTCAGAACTTTAACACCACATTACTAAAATAATAACTAAAACAGCTAGATATCGCATACAACCGTCCCATGAGCCTTTGCACTCATACTGTCCAATCAGAACGACCGGCTCACAGATCGCTACGATATTATATGTCTAACAAAAACATTTAACATATCCAAATGGCTTGGCACCTATTTACACTTCAAAATCAAAATGAGATTAAAATTCATATCAGTCATTGCACTTTTGAAAATGTATTTACCATTTACCATGAAGGCCTTCCAGCCAGCTTGCAAATAACTTATGCATTTAGCCAGCAGTCTTTCAAAAGCTTCCTGTCCACTCCTCTGTTCTTATTATAAACTCACTCAGACCCACACACACAGGCCCTCTGCACCCGCAGAGTTAGCGAGTCAGCACCCAGTGAATCGTCAAAAGGCGACAGAGGAGGCAATGAAAGCTCACACTTTAAACACAGGGTTCCGCTTCTCTGGTCAGGCACAGCAGTGGTGGGGCATGCATAGGAGACAGGAAGTCAAGTTGTGGGAGTCCGCAGCTCTTCAGGAATACAAAACGATCACTGAAGAGCGGCGAGCCCGAGGACAGGATGCCACTGTCTCTCCTCAGGAAAGCCAGTGCTTTCACAGAGAGAGGGGGCCGCAGCTTCTGCTCTGTTCAGACGCCTTAACATGCAGGGGATGAGGGATGATTGCACCTGACAGGGGCCGAGGTCGCTTCATATCCGATTCTCAGGAGGGAATAATGTGGAGGGCTGTTAAACTAAATTCTTCTCAGTGCATGGATCTCTAGGTTTTCCCCCAATACGGATTCAAAATGTAACAATTTAAACCTGAACTGACACATAAATGTCTCAGACCTCAAGAGTGAACTATGAACAGCATGTTAAAGTGTAACAACAATTTACTGTGAAACCCTTTTCAGTTTACTACACCTACACTAACTTTATGCAAGACAGTTCACCTTTGACTTTTGAAAACATGAGCACAAAAAGCTCAGCAACTTTTTTCCGTTCTTTCAACGAAATCTCACAGCCTTTTTTTTTTTTTTAGCAAAATGAGCGAGTGTCTGTGTCGCCTCATGAGCCCGTTGTGCAGCTCTGCAGCTCATGTTGTCTGTGAGTGGATCACAACTATAGTCATAGAATCAACTAAGAGTCAATGTAGTGACCAGGAGTCCGTCGATGATCTGAGGGAAAAAAAATTAAAGAGGCCATTCACATCGCTCACCAGAGAGCGTCTTTAAAAAAGGAACACAGGTTATGATCTCCAACTCTTGTCACATGACGGATGTTCACATGATAAAAGCTAAGCCAGTGTCGTTCAATGAAGAGGAACACTGCATATAGTGAAAGCCTCGAAAAGGGAACAAATACTTAAAATCATATAACAACTACATCATTTATGTCCAGAGGGTGAAACTATCGTTCTGAGATAACTGTTCTGAAGTGTTGGTATTATTCAACATCATAAGTGATTTGTACTAAAGTGAAAATGTTTTATTTAAATATGCACCAATCGTAGATATCGATCCATTAAATATGCTATAATCCTTTATTGCCAATGCTCAACATTGTCACCGACATTAAAACAGTGAAAATTTGTTTTAGCAGCTCTTCCTGTTTTATCTGACTTGTATCTGACTCGATCAATGAAAATATTTAAATTGCTCTCTCAAAATGTCAAAGAAAGTGAAACAAAATGAATGGATCTGCTTCCTGATCTGTATCCATATCACAAGGTTTTGCCCTGACCTATACCACATCCTTCTATGTTCTATCAACCTTCTACTAATTTAAAAAAAAAAGACAGAAGTGGAGATCTACTGTGTGGGTGATTTGTCTCACTTAACTTTTCTTGACAGAGAAAACTAACTATTGATATCAATAAGACTTCTACAATCTGAAACTACTTCAGCAAAAGTAATGATAAGCAGGCATGTAACAGGTCAGGTGGTTTTCATCCTGATCTTTTTAAGTGTAGTAAAACTTGGTCCTGTGATCACCATTACCGCAGTTTGCTACAAGCAAAGACATATCTAACTTTTGAATGTGGGCCGTCTGCTCTTTGTTGTTGCTCTGTGAAGCGTTAATCCTTCTGTGTTGGCCAAAGACAACTTCCTGTCAGACTGCTGTCAGGTACAGTCCGGTTTCCAAGATTTCAACGGTCTGACAGCTGCTCTTTCTCTCTCTTAGCCTTTTAAGGGGAGCCTGCAAACTCCAGGCAGTGACCCTCTGTTCCTGGAGAAACCAGTCTTGTTTGGTTTTTCTGCACTATGGGGCCATATCCGCCCGAAGTGGAATTCGAGGATGGACCGGTTTGTTAGCACACCGGACTGCAGTGGAAGACTCGCTGCGGAGGAGTGACTTATTCAGTTCCTGGACGGTGCATAAATATTTACTTGACTTGTTCCACTTCTGAGATCTTTTTAATCAACATTCTCGATTATTCATTTAAACACTTAAATCTGGTTTAAACATGACATCTAAAATAGACTGAGAAGTCAAAGTCAAAATGAGTCTTTATTAGATCAAAAATCTTTATTTTTCAATTTTCACTGGTCCAGCTGTATTTATTTCCTCTGTTTATTGTTCTGAATCGTTGTGAGACATTTAAGATACACACTCTGATACACAGCTGCCAGTACATAACTCATTGATAGTTGAGGTTGCTTATTGGTGCTACTGACGATGACGGTTGATGATGAATTGATTAGATTAATTTTGTTAAGAACCTGCTGAGCTGGGATCTGGTGAAGCTGAAGTTGTTTCAGGACAAACGGCCCTAAAACCAAAAATCACAGGCCTTCAGTCTTTAAAATCAATCCTCTGTTCACTTATTTACTACTCCCTGAATAAAACCCCTTGTCCACTGATCAAAAAACCCACTAACACCCACCTGATCATTTTGGTGTAGAAGAGGTATAACAGACACTCAGTACTTTACTCTGTGGCTAGAGAGTTCAAAAACATATTGTTCACATTTATTTTGTATCATCACTGACAGGTTGTGTGCATTGTGGAATTAACTGAAACTGGTATTCATACCATGGACAAGGGCTGTGATGAATGCTATTGAATTAAAAGTGTTAACATATATAAGCAAAATAGTAAAGGACCAAGAATGGGACCCTGTGGAATGCCCAAAAGGTTATCATGCTTTTGTGAAGCATGGTCACAGAAACTAACAAAATATGTTCTGAGAGGGAGGTATGTTTTGAACCAGTTTAGAGCTGTGCCTTGGATACCAATCCAACTTTTGAGTCCGTGTAAAAGAACCTTCTGATCTAGGGTTCTCTGGTCAGAGGTAGGGGTTGAGTTATTTGGAGTTTCTATGGTGTTTGCAATACTGGCACGGATACTTCTCATCTTATTTTCAAAAAATACTTCAAAACTCTTCACATTTCGATTGTGAGGCAGGACATGTATATTCAGAGAGCTGCAACACATTTAAAAGGTGATCGGATTGTTTTTGTTGAATTTATCACTTAAGAGAAAAAGGCCTCTCTCACAGCGCACAGCTTTGTTGCAGGTGAGCAGCGATCTTGTAAGAAGCTCTCTGTGGATCGTTAATTTGCTTTTTCTCGATATTCTCTCAGCTCTACGGCATTCCCTCTTTAGCAGATGTCATTTTTCCATGGAATTAGTTTAGACTCTGATTTCTGTCTGTATTTCTCAGGTGCCACACTGTAAATGTGTAAGAAACCAACTATCATTACATTTTTTTTTATTTTATCTATGGCTGCATTTCATGCAGATGTGTCACTTCCAGTGTGTTGGCATTGTGCAAGCTGGTTTACTGGAATAAAATCAATTTCGTTGCTTTAATTACTATCGTCACAACCCTTTGTTACAAGAATTGGTCATTGATGTGTCAGTATCGACATGAGGTCTGATGCATTAACATTCCAGCCAGAAGGAGTCACATTAATGTCTCAGCTGGATGAGGGGTTATGGAAAATAGTGGAGGGTGACTGTAGCGTCATGATTACACCTACAGACAGGGCTTATTCATTTCTGTATGATTATTGTTATTATTATATACAAGAGGATTCATGGTTGCCCTTGATATTTTAGCACTGCTGATGCCAAGCGGCTCAGCTTCACTTCAGTGAAACCCATTTGGCACGAGTCAATACCAAAACAGGAAGTCAGAAAGTGGGGAATAGGGAGAGAGTGACGTTACTCTCACTCCACTGCTTACTGGGAGTAGACACAACGCACACACATACACACACACACACACAAACTCATAAACTCCCCCTTCCCCCTTCCCCCAAGTTTAGTGGAAATGCTTTTAACAGCTGCCTTTAGAATGAAGTTCCACTACACCCATGTATGCTCCAGAGAGAGCCACCCTACTACACATACACACACACACACACAGACACACACACACACAATCCACCCAAACACCCCCCACATGGCTGTGGATGTAATGAGGGCTTCCGGTACCCTAGCGGGGGCCCTGGCTCTCACAGGAAATGGGGTAGCCAGATAAGGCTTTCTGCTGACCAGATGATGTGCGGAGGCAGCAGAGAGAAGAGACACGAGCATGGCCAACACAAAGTAGAAGAAGCAAACATAGATTCAAAATGTAGCTTGTGAGACTTGATTATTATCCCTCAATCAGCTGTTCTCTGTTTAGAGTAAATAACGCTGTTCAAACTATAGACTGTTTGCTCTGCTCATGTTGGATTTCTTATGGTTGGGGACAGTTTATGCCGCTGATGGTTTGATTGCTCATAAACCCAGATAAATATAATTCACACTAAATTGTCAAATTATTAGTTACACTTTAATAAAACCAAAGTTCTCTAGGATATAATAAAAACTAAATTTCCAAAGGTTAGAAGTTCCCCTTTGTGTTTCAGAGAGATTCGATGTAATGGCCTCTGCACTCATTGAGCTACAGTGAGGTCCAGAAGTCTGAGACCACAGACGAGTCCTGGACAAAACAAAGCACAACTAACTACAGCCTCCAATAATGAACACTGAACATCATAACCTTCATTCAAGAGTTTGTTGATGTTTTGTAGTGTACAGTTTGATTGCACAAGTTTTAGAGTTTTATCAATTAATCTAATGATACTTTTCTTCATTTAGTATTCATCATTGGGTCTGTAAAATGTCAGGAAATAGTGAAAAGCTCGCACTTTCTCTTAAGCCTTCATTTAGATATGTTTTTTCTGACCAGCACGTCAACTTTCATTATCACGTACAACAACAGCAAAAGAAATTAATACATGAGAATCTGGAACTACGGCACGTTTGCTTGATAAATTATGTAAAATAATATTGGGTAATCCCAAAAATTGCAATTTACTCAATCAACTATAGCTTTTCACATCTACTTGTACTTAACTATCCGCTACAATTTTCTCAGCACATTGACAGAGTTCAGAATTTCGCTTTGCCTGACTCACATTTCTTTCTTTCAGAGCCAAAATGAAATCTCATTCCCTTTCTACAGTAAGTTCTTCTTTCTTAAGCCCAAAATACAATATCATACTCTTCCTGGAACATGCAAAATAACACATCTAACACATACAGAGATCACCGGAGTCATGACTTCAGCTATTTCTGAAACAATGACAGATCAAAAGAAAAAGAGTTTCATCCTGGTCTCAATTACTATTTAGATCAACATTTCTTTACACTACAAACTAAGTGTTAGCTCAGAGCTTTTGAGATTATAAAATGTAGGCCAGACTCGATTAGTTCTTGAGGAAGCAAAAAGAAACAGAAAAGGAATTTTAAAAACATCAAACAAGTGATCAACTGACATAGATGTCAATTAATTTTCCATTCGACATTCAAAAGGCTATTTGCTGTCACATATTTAGAAACCAATGGATTTGTCAAAAGTTTTTAAAAGTACATTTCTAGAAAACTGTTATTATCTATAAAGATTCAAAGCTTTATCAAGGCCCCGTTCAGGCCTCTGGAAGCAAAAGGTGAGGGAAAATACATTTCACATCCATCGTGTTGTTTTAACTTGAGCACATGTCTGGATTAGAAAATGATCATAGATTAAACTAGTTCTTCATTCCCACATCATTGCTATGACACTATAAACCAAGTCTCTACAGTATAGGCTACATTGGTGAATGAGCCAAATGTGGCATCAGGCAGCTTCCTCTGAATGGTTACATCTGTGGAGGCTGCTGAGAGAGGGAGAGAGAGAGAGAAAGGGAGAGAGAGAGAGAGAGAGAAGGAGAGGGGGAGAGGGAGAGAGAGAGAGATCGGCCTGTTTCGCAACCGCTCGGCTCGGCCCGCTGGAGAGGAACTGGCAGTGATGCAACCGCAGCAATAATGCGCCAGAAATCGATACCAAATTTCCGCTCCAGCCCTCCGGATCATTTCGCAACATACCCACCATTACGCACGGACGTCGCCACCTCTCCGCCCAGCTGCGGCGCGCACAAGCAAAACGCACAGGGCCAAAAAACAACGAACAACCACCTCCAGGTACAGGGCCGAGGCTGCAACACAAAAAGCCCCGACACAAGAGCGGAGGGAACGCATGAACACACTCGTGAGGCCTACCTGCTCCTCGTCTGCTGATAAAGTCGCTGCCATGGCTCCGACTGCCTTTGGATCAACTCGGCGGCAGATAGCGGAGATGTGTGTGTGTGTGTGTCCCTCGTGGAGATCTGGGCTTCAGGGGTTGTCCCTCTCGCCCCAGGTTGAAGCCATGTGAAAAACGCAGCAGCTCGAGCTCAGTGTTTCTGTTCTTGCAGATCCTCTCTGAGACATCCACAACTACAGAGAGAGCTGGCTCTGTTGTGTCAGATTTCAGAGGAGAAGGGAAGGAGAGAGAGAGAGCGAGAGAGAGGGAGGAGAAAAGAGGAGCAGCTAGACTCTGCTTCAGCTCGATGGTCACCGGCTTCACACCATGATCTGCCGTCCCTCCACCTCACCGTGCACGGACCCGAGGGCTGAAGCTGCCCGCCGACTCCTCCAGTGCCATCAAGCGCAAGTTTTTAGCTTTGGACGTCGCCTTTATGTTGAGTATGAGAGAGAGAGAGAGAGAGAGAGAGAGAGAGAGAGAGAGAGAGAGAGGAGGCTATTCTTTCTGCGTGTCGCTCTACCCCCTGGTGGTTAAGACCAGAAAGCTCACTGACCTCCGCCTTCATTCATAAAAATAGGAAACCAAACAGGAAAATCACCATTTTGAGTGTCACTGCTAGAGGCAGGACTGCTGACTGGCTCCATGATGTTCAGTGACTGTCACTGTGTGACGCCAGGAAACTCATCTGCTCAGGAAGCGTCTTCACTTTCAAATGTTGAGGAACATTAGGTTTCTTGCCCAGAACATTGATACCACACAAGTTTGTTCTTTTATGTAGTTTATGGTCTGTGCAGCTAAAAAGACCAGAAACTTAATGAAAAGGCAACAAGATCATTGGATACATTTCTACAAACACCTCTGAGGAACAATCATTGATGTGGTGTATCAAAAACCTCAATCTGAGACAACAGTTTGCCCTTTAACATACAGGATTTTGTGGTTACTTGCAGTCCTGCTGACACTTCAACAAGAAGACTGACACGACTTTATGTTGTGTTTGTACAGTAAACATGAAGCAAACAGCCAGTAGCTAGTTTGTAGAGATGGACGTTGTGTCTCATTCCTCCCCGAATCCAGAAAAGCGAAAAGAAATCCCAATATGAACGCCACCATCTTGCACATTTATAGTCCACATGTTAGCAATCGATGGGACGGGTTCCTTACATGCATGCGCTCAACCAGTCACAAGTCAGTCTCTGCTGTCAATCATGATGTTTCACCCTGTTTTTATAGCTTTAACTAAATAATTAAACCCAAACCTGCCAGAAATATGAACATTCGAACAAACATCAGTGTGATAAGAACTACCTAAAATGACAAACCATCTTTGAGAAAAAAAGAATATATATATATATATATATATATATATATAATTTTTATTTAGTCTACTCCATGTCTCATCCATTAACATGGAGGAGGTGGGAGTTATGACCTGCACTGCAGCCAGGTGGCGATTGAGACACCTTGGCTTCAGTTTGGGGAGCTGCCATGTCATCCATCTTTATGCTCCAGTCTTTATGCTAAGCTAAGCTAACTGGCTGTTGCAGCAGTGGTGTCTCCATAATAGACAGACATGACAATGGCAGATTGTCTCGTTTAACTCTCCGCCAGAATTATAAGTGCTTTTCCCCAAAATGTGTGTTTGGCAGCATGATTTTGTGACACCACAGCTAGATAAAGCCATGTTGTTACCCAATGCAACATGTTTCTGCAAATAAGAATATACTTTCTCTGGCAATAACATTAATATGAGGGAGAATAAGTTTTCTTTATTTAATTTTATAAACAATTATTATTCATATACATTTCAAGCAGACCTTCAGTAGCCTTCATTATATCATGTGACCCAACAGTTCTCTCTAAACTAACTGTACATTACTGCCTGAACCTACATTCTATGTATAAAACGAGAGGAAATTACTAAGAAAGGTAGCAGAGCCCCTGTCATAGTTACAAGAATAGCAATTTAATTAGTGAAACTCTCAGCTCATGCTACATTAAATTCCAATACTCTTATACGGGAATTCCATGCCATCACAGGAAACAGAAAATACCCAACAGAATGATAAAACTGTTGTAATATGACCCCACACACACACACAGGTCTACACAATTATTATCAGCTGCTGATATATTTCAGAATGGAGACGGTTTGTTCCTAATGAGTCTGCAAAAGTAATGTAATGCAAAACAGCACATGAGAGTGTGTGAGGTTGGGAAGATTTATCATTGCTGTGTTAATCCTCCCCTGAAATATACGCCAGCAATGGAGGAAAAGCCTTTCGAGAGGTGGGTTATTTATTTCTCTGACTTCAAGAGATTTTTTTTTCTGTCAAGGAAAGTTTAATTATAGGTACATTCACATGCTGTGTATGTTTGGTTTTTTTACACAAAAAATACAATCCCACAATAGGCGGACTGTAAATAATGAGGCGTGAGAAAGTCTGGTTGAAAAACCAAAGGGAAAAGGGGGTGGAAAACAATAGACTTCCTGTGAAACCAACTGACATCATGACATTTGGGAAACGGTGATTGGTGAACTTCAGTCCTGCCCACATAATGTCCAGCAACTTTGAGAACATCAAACTCTTAAGAGATGAAGGCCCGATTTAACTGACTGTACTGGCCAGTGAAAACTGGAGGCAGAGATTAAGGCATGTAGTGGTTGTTCCAAGATGTTGTCTGGACAGTATGTTGAAGCCTCTGGTCCAACATAATCCACTATAAGACCATTAGACCCCATATGCCAGTATTAAGTCTGAACTTATTAATGTTCATATAAAGGCTTTATGGAAATCACATCTAACTGGATTTTCTAAAAATCACAAATGTACTGAGCAAAAACTGACAGAGGTCATAAACTCAACATTATGTCTGGGATTTTATTGGTTTTCATGGCTGGAGGAGGAGGTGACATTCTGAAGTTACGAACATATTACACATGGTGGATTTTTTAAAATAAAAAAATATACAAATGGTATTATTTGCGGATGAGATAATCAGCTCCACTCTCATGTCTGTTTATTAAACATGAGCCCTCATTAGCTGGTTAGCCCGGCTCATTGGTGTATCTAGGATTCGGGGGCCCCATAAAGTGGCCACAATTTACACAGCAGGGCAAATAAAATGTCCAACATACATACACAATTCCTGATTCGGTAAGGTGCACATGAATTCATTCCTTGTCTACTGTTAGCTCTACAGGTGTGAGCAAAGCATCAATATATTTTGAAAACCATTCCTGGTTCAAGCACACTGTGTACTTTGAAAATGACAATTCTGAACAAATTGTCTTATTTATTGTTTGCATTTCAAGTGACTTGTGTCACTTGAGGGCCAGTGCCCTTGTGGCTCGGCCCATGGATCCGCCCCCTGGCTTATTTTCCAACCAACAGCTCTAAAGCTTAGTAATTATTTATTTTCTGTCCTGTTTGTTTGATTTACACAAAAACAAAAATGTTATCTAAATCCACAACGCGCTGTTAATTAAACTAATGAGATATTTTGTATTATTTCTTAGCTTTAAAAGTTTTTGTCACCTGCCGGGTTTGCCATTTCTAGACTTAATGGTAAACTATCCAGCTGTTTGCAGTAGGTACTGCTTTATTTACAGCACAAAAATAAATAGTATACATTTTTTTAATACATTTTTTCATTGCAATGTAGGCAAGAAGGTGATTAATCATATTTAAAAAAAAACTAGTCCCAAGGATGAACCTATAAAAAAAAGTTAATAATACTGTATGTTTTTTAAAAAGATAGCCTATTAAAGGTTCAGTGTGTATAATTTAGTGACTTCTAATGGTGAAGTTGCATGTTGCAGCTGAACACCCTTCACCCTCCCCTTCCAAACATGAGAGAGAACCTGTGGTAACCTTCAGTTGTCAGAAAACTCAGAAAACTCTTACACACTGGACCTGTAATACCAGGAATTGACACCCAACACAAATCTCCTCTGCTTCATAGAAATCTTGTGACAAGGTGTTTATAGCGATCAGAGAGGCCTGAAAAGTGTTACTGTGCACTGACTTGTGTTCCGTTCCTGGAAAGTGCTGCTGACTAATAGCTGAATTCTTGCACTAACCACATGCCTAACTCTGCTCTCTGTGACACAGCCCTCGGGTTATAGGTGAGTGAATGTGAAAGAAGGAACATACCACTGTACTCAATAAACAGCATTTATTGAACATCTTGCTTTGAAATATTGCACATATGTACAGATCAAACAATCTAATTTGGTTGCCTGTATGCCGTTTGCACACAATGACACGATGAATGCTTAAACCACGTGGACACAATGCTCATGCTTTGTTGTCGTTTATCTGTAGATGATTCAACATATGAACACCAGATTTAACATCAACCACATCAACATGTTTTTCCATTTGAACTGAAATCTCACTAAAGAACTAGTCTTACTTTAAAGGCTCAGAACATGACACTATTACTGTCATAGATTCTATGATGCTTTTCAGGGGTTATCGTGTATTGAGATATTGTGTTGTATCAACTTCAGTCAGTCATCTCCTACGTTTCCCAGAATGTGTTATATTAATAATCCCCACAGAAGGGCAGTGAGCATGTTATTTTCACCTGTCAATGTTTCCACGTGGGTGGTGAAAGCAATAGAGATACCATTGCAACACCTTTACACAGAGAAAATAAAGATTGGTTCTTTCCAGGGTAGAAACTGTTCGTCGTGGCACAAACATAATCATGTGTCATTAGCTGCTGTTTGGAGCTGATGTTTTATTTTTTTAAAGCAGTGGATACACTTTGATTCAAAGGTCAAACACAAAGCACTGTACTTATACAGCTAGTTTAAAATATAAACTGAAATTGATACATCAACCTGGTATTGCAGTACCTCCAGGTTGATGTTGGTTGCCAATTCATTTAAATAATAAGGATAATTAGGACAGAAAATATACCTTCAGATTACAAACCAAGTCCTGTAAAAAATTATATGAATCAAAACAATAACTAAGCCAGCGGGTCTGAGAGCATGTACCCAGCTTAACACCAACATCAGCATGCTATCATGCAAAAAATACAAAGTGTAAGTAGGTTTATATTTCCCATTTTTTTCTTCTTAGTTTAGCCTTGCATCATTTCATGTATTAAATTGTTTCCATCTGAGGACATTTACTGATGACTGAACATCTGATGGTGCAACATGAAAATCAAGTGATCACCAACATGATTACAATGCCCAGATGTCATGACACTACATTCAAGTTCAATTTTGTTGTCTTTATCATGTAGGGACATACAAATCACAGAAATCTGAGCCAATCCCATCAAGTAAGGCAAATACGTCATGAGTCTGAAACCAGCAACAACAACTCTACTTGGAAACTGTAATTTCTCTTAAACCAGGGACACAAAAGGAAAAGGAAAAGCAGGTCACCTCCCTTCCTTAGATATGTAAACTACTTCATACAACAAAGATCAGGTAACCTGAGGCGATGTTCAAGAGCTTTCTCAGAGGATGTGCTGGCACAAGTCACTGAAACTTTCACAGCCCTGCCAGACAATTCGCACATCTTTTCCTGTTGACAGTTTCCACCCGGCTCTTCAGTTACGCAAATGGCTCAGTGAGCTCAGTGTGGAGGGGAAGAGATGCTGAGAGATGGTAACAGCCTTATGAGTCACATCTTACCATCAACTGGAACATCAGATACTTGCAGGTACACGGACAGAGCATGTACTGTCACGTAAAAGCAAAGTATTTTCTCAGTTTAACCAATAACATCCCTAAACTCTTAGTTGTTAATTTAAGTTTATACATTATTCTATGTTTTATGACACAACTAACACTGTTTAGTAAACTGGAAAATAAAGTATCAAATTATATTTTGACAGGTTTTTAAAAATCATTTGATACTTTAAAAAGAGTGAAAAACCACCAGAAGCTAATTAAATGAGCATGTGATGAATTCAGAGAAATTTCTGTTAGTAAGACTTTTCCTTTATTATCATTTAAGAATTCTTTGAAAATTGACTGTGGACCTTTCAACAAAACACACAAACTCAACAACCCCTGGGAACAAACAGAAGCTGCGTAGTCCAATAAAAAAAAGAACCTTTTATTCAGAAACATACACTTTTAAAACACATTTTCCACAATTTTAAACTTCTTTTTAAATTGTAAAATCCTATGCCGATCCTGCTGCTCATGAACAAAACTTCGTAACATCTCACCTTCCAAAATGCTATTCATTAGTCGATGGTGGTTATAAGGAACATATGAAATGACAGGAGCAAAGATGAGATGTTACGTGAGATCTGAAATGCAGAGCAAGAAAATAACACAATGGTGAACATGATCGAGCCACACTGACATAACACCTCTTGTCCTTTTTTGATCCCTGCTATAGTGTTATGAAAGGATCTGCATAATGGACTGACTGCGGCTGAAACCTCTGCAGTTGTTCTCAAGGAAATTAACCGTTTCCAAGTTCTGCAGTTTGATGTAAATATATCAATGTTTTTAGCCAAAATAAAAAACGGACATACAGCATAGCTCTACTAATCTGCACTCTGAAGGCATCCTGAACAGTGCCTGATTAGAATTAGCCATGCTTTGCAATAGGTCCGATCTGCAGAAGCATTCAGCAGACATTCTAAAGAGCCATATGTGGGCCGACGCCACACAGAAACACTGAGTAAGCAATTTGCATCTCGTTAAGCCTCCATGTTTGCTTCTCTTATTGGCTTTTGATTCAAGAAATTCAGAGAGTCCGCACTGTCCGGGCTTGGCGTGGACAGGTACTCTAACTCGTAGCCTCCGCTCCTGTTGGCTGGGCGGACTTCACTTGATGTTTTTTTGTGTTCCAGGATCTGCTGTAGCTGGTGGCTGGCATACTCAGGCTTGGTGGTGAGCGGTCCGACGGGAACCTCTATACCCAGGATGTCAGTGACCATGTAGGGGCGAAGCCAACCAACTAGAGGGGTGCTGCCAGGAGTGTAGTGGGTCTGCCGGTGGTAGAAGAGGAGACCATCCACCTGCAGCCACAAAGTAAGCATTAGATTTATCAAAGCCTGATGTGAAGCAAACTAAATGTATTTTGTTCACAAACACATCTTCAGACTTTGCATCTTTAGCATTCATCTGACTCAACAGCAAAGTAAGGCTCTTACGCTGAAGCTGTGCTCAGCAGCCAGGGCTTTTTGAATTGATTCTGCTGTGCAGTCTGTGCTTTGGAGGCCCACAAACCGGAACTGCAGGACCAAACAAACACAGAACACCACGTTGTTAGTTCCTACAATTTGTCTTCTTGTCAAATGTTAGGAAATAGTTTCCAAAAAATAAACAGGGTCTGATGTAGCTTCTACTGGGGCTTAAATTAATTTCCATAATCTTTAAGAGCCATAATTAGTCCCCAAGACAGTAACAGGAGTTTGTCTTTAATTTTTGAATTGTCTTATTTTTCTAGGTTCAAGATCAGGACTTATATTTTTACCATATTGGGAGATAAGTTACAGTAAGACATAAAACAAATCAAACACAATACAGTGTCTCCAGCAACCACACAAATACAGGAAAGTAGGAAGGATAAATGGGGCATGACGTGGAAATGCTCTATTCGTGTTGCTGGTACTCACAGGGTTGCGTTTGGCGATCTCTGATAGGCCGCCCGTCTCCTGGACTTTGGACTGAAGCCAGAAGAAACGGAATTCGGTCTGTTGATGAGAAAACAAGCACTGTAAACAAAAACCTCCTATTTCAAATACTGAGCCAATGAGATAGGCAACATGGTCAGAAGCACATCTGTGGCCCAGACTTTGCTACTTAGGCAATTAGACAAGCATTCCTGGGTTGCTGTAGGATTTGAAGCCAGACTCACCGGGCAGTCGTAGACCGGGTGGCCTCTCCAGCACATGACGTCCAGGATGTAGTACGTTCTGTCCACTTCGCTGTAAATGCAGTCTAGGATTGTGTAGTCTGCATGGAGCAAATATAAAGACCAATTTACACAGAAATCACATGAACACTTAACTATGACTGACTAATTAAAAAGCAATAAAAAACGATTCACTACATTATAGTGTATACAAATCACAACTGCAGTATGCTTAATGTGATCATTGATATGTAACAGAAGCACAAAGATTACAATGACTATTTTGGCTGTGCAAATAATTTTTTATTGTTTTTATGTTTTGTAACAAAAATCCACAAGAAGATTTTCAAGACACCAACAAACATGAGGATGGTGCAACAGTGAACAACCAGTTCTGCCACACATTTTAGCTCCAAAGGCTAGAAAAACGTCTAGTATGCAACCAAACAAATACAAGTTGACAATATTAACTCTTTACTGTGTGTTGTAGTTGGATTGGGTTTTTACTACTCCAATCTGTTTATCGAATCCTCATTGTATTTTTGTTGAAACTTAATCATTAATTGAATGACTGTGCAGCTCATTTCTCGTCCTGTGTGCCTGAATCCTCCAGTTTATATAACTTTTATTATGTAAAGCACTTTGTGTTGCATTAATTGTATGAAAAGCTTCTGTACAAAATAAAGTTTGATTTATTGACGGATCAAAGGCAGCTTTGTACAACAGCCTAACCCATGTAATGTTCAGTCATGTCAGGACTGGCCCAGAGAGGTGTTGATTTTATTCTGCTCTATGTTTTATTGGCCTTAGTTATGGTGGTGTTATTTAAAAATACTTTGCACACAAAACAATGTAAAAGAAAGCTAATGACACTCAACAGACATTACTCAAGCCCACATCAACTGCAGTATCATTCTGTGCACTTTAATAACCAGCAGATATTTCAGACCTATTAATAATCCATAAGAGCTGCCAAGTGCATGGTGATAAAGTTGTGTGCTTAGCATGAATAACATGTTTAATGCACCAAAGTAAATTAACTTATCTTAAGCACAGGGTTAATTAATGAAGTTGACTGAGCTACTGACTTTCAGTTAGACTAAATCGCAATCAATGTAATCATGTGTTCTAATGAATAATTGATTATCATTATTATCACTTAAATAATTAGGCTGCGTCTTTATGTAAGTGTGTTTTAGAACCTACATGCCTATATCTAACTGCAGAGACGCTCACTTGATTTTAGTTCCTGAAGTATTTCAGAGTCTCTGGAGCAAAACAACCAATGTTTGCAAATAACAACAATGAATGAGAGGTGTGGAGATTTCTCGATTCTAAGATGCATCACGAGGCGGACTTGGATGAATCTGCAGTGACATAATTGAGTCAAGTTTTCTGCTACTTTCATTGGTTTAGCGATGTCTCACCGCTGCACAGTAATAACCACTGTTGCTTCAGAATCATGACAGGAGCACAGTAAAGGTCGGGTCGTCCTGTACTGTCGGATTCTGCTTCCTTCTCACTCCCCCACTGACATGTGCTCACTTTAACAATGAACACTATCACTGGTCACAAGTCATTCGAGCATGTACAGTATGGGACATTTCCTTTGTGTTTGTTTGATTCGCTCTAGAGTCTATGAGACACAACACGAGACGTAACATGATGTGCACTGTCAGGACATGCGGGTTATAGTGACTGGACGTCCGGAGTCATGATCTGACATCATCGATTAATAACTAAATACATGTGGTTGTCAATTTGTTTGTGAATAGGGACAGAGACGAACACACTCCTGGAGACAGAAGTCCTTCCCGCAGATTATGATGCAATGCAGCGCGACGCCTCGTTTATCCAGGAACATAAATCTGAAGTCAGCAGGTTTTTTTTTATAAAGATCATTTATAAGTGAGTGATTAGAAAACATCAGAGGAGCAGAGTCTGCACTGAGTAATGCGCCTCAGTGCAGTGGCGCTGCCAAGGGGGGGCAGGCAGGGCCACCTTGATACAGAAAGGCTATAATCAGAGTTTGTCCTTTCAGCCTTAGCTGCAGCACATTAAGTCTAAAGTGAATGAATGTCAAATCAGAGAGGAGAGCACTGATCACTGTCACACACTTAATGCTGTAGTCTGAATTGAAAACCTTATTTTGTAAACGACAGCACACTTCTAATAACAGTCTATAATTCTTTTAGGGTACTTTCTAAATAAAAAGGGTTCATATTTGTCTGACTGATTTTATTAACTGATGAAAAATCCGCCATGTGCAGTAGTATAGAAGATTGTGGATGTGATACATTGAAATGAGATGCCTCGTTATCTCTACATCAACTATTTTACTGAAAACAAAAAGAACGACTGCTCTTGTTTCTTCCCGAGAAGAACGACTTCATTCTTTGGACTGCTGAATCGTATCGTGAGACAAGTGAAGATCCACACCTCTGCTAATATATATGTCAACATGTCATATCTATGAATTGGTCTATTTCTAATGATAATGGTGCTATCTTGTTATAAACTGAATAATCTACTGTTGGAGACACTGATTTAAAAATACAGTGTCAGTATATTTTAGCAACCCCTGTCACTTTTGTGATGCAACCAGGCCACCTACCTTTTCCCATGGCAGAGTTGTGTCGGTTCCCACCAGGCAGCAGGGAGGGAAAACGGTTCACACAGTAGCCGCTTTTAGTGTACGCTGCAGTGGAACCCTTCAGAAAAAGGCAAGAACAGAGACGTTACATGAGGGAAGAGACAAAAGCTCCTCCCCGAGTTTCACAGGGTTTCTGTTGTTGGTTGAAAAATAGGAAAAGGATGAGATAAGAATAGAGACTGAATGTGTTTCTTATATGGTTTTTCTTACAGTTTTTTCTACCACTAAAATCTGATCAGTTCATCCTTGAGTCCAAGTGAACATTTATGCCAAAACCAGAGGCTTCATGGCAATCGGACAGAGGGACATACATCTGGCTGTTGCTGATATGGATTAGAAAGAAATATGACACAATGCATTTCACGTGCATTTCTTTTCACCAAGGAGAAGTGATTGCACTTTTCTGTAGATCTTCTTTGTTCCTATTTAAGAAATCTAATGATGTAATTCTAGTTTGCATCAGTTGAATGACGCCATACTGTGGCTCAATACACTTGGTGTTGTCTGTGTGTGTCACAACTTGCATTTGATTCTTCTCCTTTTTCAGTTTCCTCACCACCTCAGTGCCAAGGCCAAAACCGTTTTCATGTTTGCCTTATATTTTTGTAGGGCTGCTCGATTATGGCAAAAATCATAATCATGATTTTGGTCAATATTGTAATTACGATTATTTAACGTGATTACGTATTGACTTTGGAAACATCACACACTTACTGAACTTTAAAGAAAAATATAATAATTTAAGTGCCCGTGTTCAGATTACAGTGTCTACACTGCCTGAGTGAGCAGTGTGGATCAGTTGATTCTGCTCCTCTGCTGTTTTCTAAAAAAACCTGCTAAATTCACTCATAGTTAACTTCTGTCTTGTTTATCTATCTGTGAACTATCTGACCCTAGCGACAGATTGTGTGAAATAGCTAAAAGAACAGTGACAGGTTCCTACCTTGGAGGCAACAATGAGAGATCTTTTCCCTACAGGACAAACCACCATCACCCAATCAGTGTCCAGTTCTGATGGTACATCCACCAGCCACTCTGACAGCATGAGCTGAGGAAGAAGTGGAAACAAACTCAGCGCTTCATCTTCATTAACAATTTTATTAAAGACATCAAGATCTATGGAAAAATTGGTCAGCAGTCAACAAAAGTGTGATTTGTGACAAGGTCTACTGAGAGAGCATGCAGTTATTCTACAAACTACTGTGCCCTCTGCTGGACAAAATGAGGAATGCAAAAAAAGCAGACAGGAGTAATGTGTTCCTCACACATGAGTAAGAGTAATATCTGGGTCACAATACGTCAAACACTGACCTGGTTGGCATAATGCTTTGGCAGCTTCCTCCTCTCAATCTCCATCCCATCTTCCTCTGCATTGTCGTCTATCTCCCGTTCCCCCTCCTCCTGTTTCTCCATGTCCTCCTCCCCATCGCTGTCTGCCCCTGTCCAGTCCCCATCAGCCAGACGCCGCGCATGGTTGACGTAGTTTAACCTTTTACTGGGATGACCAGAAAAATATTGGCCCATTCAGACCCTTTCTTTACCTTTAAAGATCAGCGGTGGAATTTACAGGTGTAAACTGTTGAGACACAGACCTTTTCTGCAGGTCAAGGAAGCGCCTTCGTCGCTCGCTCTGCTCCAGGACGCTGTGCTTGCTCTTGTACTGGGCCAGCCGAGGGTGTGGGGCGGCTGTGCTGTTGGGCTCCTTGGACACAGCAAAGCTGGCCGAGAGGGCTTTGGTCAGGTCATCCATGGGGACTCTGTAAATCAGAACAAAACAATGTTTAAGTGGGTTTTCTTGACATTTTTTTCCTCCTTCTCTCTGAGACTGACCAGCCCCTTTTCTGAGAATGTGAAGGTGCTATTATTGTTAGCTAATGTGGTTCTTAAATTCATGAATATTCACAATATACAAGGCTGAAAATTAGAATAGTGGCATAATTAGTGATAATCTTTGGGAGCAGATTGGAGATTTTGCTTGTCAGAACATTTTTCAGCTAAGAAGAATATTATTTATGATGCACTGGTGCTGCATTACATTATTTTGTGAGGCAAAGGTGTAGGCTGCCGTCATGTTCTGCATTCTGTGGGTTCATTCAGACAACATTTGTATAAAGTCACAAACGAGCGAGACTAATTCATGAACTTGAAATTTGGAGAAAATTTTTTATTAAAAATGAAACCAATTGTGACAAATACAAAAGTTTGAGTCCTACGTAGATGGTTGATAACCCTGCACCTTTGCTAGCGGTCAAGCATGAGGGTGGAAACTTTCTTTCGGGCTGCGTGGCACAGGAGGAAAAACTACAGGCTGAGAGGAGGCTGATTTATACAGCAGGACAATGTTCCAAAGCAGACTAAAAAAAACCAACAGACCCCACCATAAAATAATTCAAGAAGCACAAGCTTCTGGAAGATCCCTCACAACCTTGAACATCACTGGAAACCTGGACAGATCTTGCGGAGACCTGAAAATATCTCAGAACTTCTAGTGATCTGCAGGTACAGTGTATTTATAGTATAAAGACTCCATTTCAAAATATCTAACTTTTTAAATGCTTTCTGTAAAAACTGAGTGAGGTTCCCAAACTTGCACATTGTCCCGATTACTGTTTCACTTTTGATTAAATGTGTCACACACCCAGTTGTCAGGTTATGATGTGGATCAAGCTGTAACTCATGCAGTCGATCACATGGTCTACAGAGGAGGGTATTCTGGGACATGTGGTTTTGGCATGACACAGAAATGCTCCAGCTATTTCACCCACACTCTGATAGATGAGACCATTATATCAATGAGGAGCTGTGGTGGCGGGGAGGTGTAATCACAGACAGACAGACAGACAGACAGAGAGGAAAGACTGGGCACATTGAGCTAGCTTCAGTTTAATAACGCGATATGACCTCACTGACATGACGTTATTAACACAGAGAGACGACACGCGTCTTCAGAAACTATATACCATGACGTGTACTTTCACTTATGAGACTCTTGAGCTTTCAAAAACCCCAGCGTTACAGTTTAGATTAGCAAGTAGCATGATGCTAAAGCCGCTAGCATACTGTGGGCCGACGAGATAACACGGAGTCAACACACGCGGAGTTACAGGTTCGTTTCCAGCAGCTAACCCGTGCTAACCAGGCCCAGCTTCACCTCGGTGCAGCTGCTGTGGTGGGAGAGCAAAGAATAAACCAGAGACACTCAGATACCTTGGACATGCAGGAGGCTGCTGCTGCTGCTGCTGCTGCGGCGGCGTCACGCTGACATGTTTCCCACCAGTGGAGACAAGCAGTTGGCCGACCAGCGGCAGAAACTATCCCGGAGTTAGAGCAGCGTCACCGACACTATAAACAAACTACTCCAAATATTTCAGCATTTTTCCTGAACACACTGTGAAAAAACTGTTGATATATATGTGATGTATGACTGGACTGGTTTTAATACAGAAACCTGTTGATTTCAACGTGTAACATGGTCACACTCTGTATTTGTACATGTGCATATCTACAGTTGTAAAATGTGTATTCAGATCATTAAGAAAACTGAATGTCAGGTAATAGTACGACTGACTTCAAAGTTCATATGTATAATCAACAAAATGTTGTGAGTATCTGATTAAAAAGTGAGTACAAATACTTGTTCTGCAGAATAACCTGTGTATGTGTTCCATTACTACATTATTTAACCAGTTACAACAAGGATACAATAAGTATTCAGATCCTTTACTTTATTAAAAATGCGCAGAGTAAAAGGATCCCTTTACAAATATGATCAGCAGTTTAGAGATATACAATGACTCTCAAGTATCAAAGTTATTCAAGTATCAAAAGTAGTTGTTCTGCTGGTACTGTTGTGTACTGTGTATGTTAAAAGTTCGTCTGAAGACTAACTGGAACTCTTAAATAAACAAAGTGGAGTAAAAATATAGTATTTTCCCATGAAGTGTAGTCAAAGTAAAAAGTAGCACAAAAATTAAGTACAAGTATCTAAAAATTGTACTTATGTAGTCTACTTATGATTCATAAATCACTCTGAGGTGCATTTACATGAAATGGCAACACAGTATAAAGACAATATTTCATGCTGAATTCTATCATCTTATGTTGTGTTAAGGAATATCTGTGAACAAGAAGTGTAACACCTTATAGCTGCAGTATAATGGTTTATGTGATGCTACTCATAATTCTTCTGTTTACAATTACACCATTTTTTGTTTTTGTGTGAAGCAGTTTGTGACTTTGTTCTTGAAAGGTGCTTTCCTGAACTTTATAATTGTACTTATTAATATATAATGTGTAATGACGATGATCCTGATGGTATTATAATCATTATTATTATTGTTGTTGTAACAATAGTTGTTTTTATAACCAACATTATTATTCTCTCGACCTGACGATGCTTGGTGTTGTGGGTTTCCCCTGTGTCTCCCATAGGGGGCGGTGCTGAGCCACTCGCTCCTCGTTGGAAGACTATAAAGGAGCAGATGAAAAAAAAAAAGGCGAACTTGCTTTCCTCAGTTGTCTGAGCCTCACGTCATGGAAAGAGTTACTTTGTTGCAGCGCTGAGGAATAAACCCAGAGAAACGTCCCCGTGTGTGGATCTGATCGCTCGGCTGCTGATCTCTGGTTTTCAGTGAAACCTTCGAGGATCGCAAGAGGATGCGCAGGAACCTGTTTACAAGGAAAACGCAGCGAGTTTGAGAGAATGTGGAGCTCAGGGATGCCATTACTCATCCCTGCGGTTCCCCTCACGCCAGGCCACTTTGTCATGGAGATGTTTTCACCGCGGATCCTTTCTAGGCTCCGTTAACGAGCAGCAAGTGTCGGTGAACGACGTGACGCCGAGTCCAGTTTGGGAGGATTTCAAACCACCGGCGGGGCTTTACCCTGGAGATCACTGGAGAAACCAGCTTTGTTTCTGAACCTGTTGAGTTTCTGATGCGAGATGAGATGAGGAAGCCAGTCTCTGTTATGAGGGAGTCGATGTGTTGTACAGCCTCTGCAGCCTGAACTTATTGTTGGGTATTTAACCACAATAGATTTTTTTTTAGGACAATAGAGCAACAGCCTCTATGGGCTGAGGATGCTAGTGGTCACAGTGGGTATAATTCAGACTGTTGTTAAGTTTTACATATCTGTTTAGTCTGTGGTGTTTCTAAAGTTTCAGATCATTAAATTTACATAAAGGTCATAGTGCCGCTGCACACCTGATCCAACAGCTGCCATGTAATTTGAGACGAGATTCAATATTACAGAGAGCTGGTGTCAGAAGTTTCCAACACAGCATGCATCCACACAGTAGCATCAGTATAATCTAGGCACTATGTGCATGTAGAATTTTGTGGTTTGGGACCAACTTGAGTATCAAGATGTCAGTGAAAGCCAAAGCCATCTACACCTTCCTAAGTGAAAACAAAGAGGAGATCAGCATCCAGGAGAACGAGGAGCTGGTCATCTTTGATGAGAACTCAGTGGACGGCTGGTTCCAGGGGGAGAACAGCCGAGGGGAGAAGGGTCTCTTCCCAGCGTCTTATGTGGAAATCATCCGCACTCGCTCAAACTCCAATGTGACTGACTGCTCCATCAGCCCGGCAGGCTCTCTAGGAAAGGACTCCTCCTATTTCCCCTCGATTCCCATCACCCCCCCTCATTTGCAGCCGCCATATGATGACGATGAAGACGACGACTGGGACGACTGGGATGACAGGTCCACAGTGGTGGAGGATGCAGACTACTCAAGGAGCCCTGGGGCCAATGGACATGCCCATCAGAGCCCACTGTCCAACAACCCTAATGTGCACTACCGGTCCAAACCACACATGGAGAGACAGGACAGCATCTCCAGCTCCAGGAAAGGCAGTATGGTGGGCAGGAACTTGAATCGATTTTCCAGCTTTGTCCGCTCAGGGGTGGAAGCGTTTGTTTTGGGTGATGTACCCATGATGGCAAAGATAGCTGAGTCATACACCATCGACATGGGTCCTTTGGGGCCCCTGTGGAAGGCAAACCCAGAGCCTTTCGTCTGCTCAATTGAAGACCCCACAAAACAGACAAAGTTCAAGGGCATCAAGACCTACATTTCTTACCGGGTCACGCCGAGCCACACAGGGCGTCCTGTCTACAGACGTTACAAACACTTTGACTGGCTGTACAACCGCTTACTGCACAAGTTCACTGTGATCTCTGTGCCTCACCTGCCTGAGAAGCAGGCCACGGGGCGATTTGAGGAAGACTTCATCGAGAAGCGCAAGAGACGACTGGTACTGTGGATGAACCACATGACCAGTCACCCAGTCCTCTCTCAGTATGAAGGCTTTGAGCACTTTCTAATGTGCGCTGACGACAAGCAGTGGAAACTTGGAAAGAGACGGGCAGAGAAGGACGAGATGGTGGGCGCCCATTTCATGCTGACCCTCCAGATCCCCAACGAACACCAGGACCTTCAGGACGTAGAGGAGCGGGTCGACACCTTCAAGTCCTTCGCTAAAAAAATGGACGACAGTGTGATGCAGCTCACACATGTTGCCTCTGAGCTGGTACGTAAACACCTGGGTGGGTTCAGAAAGGAGTTCCAGCGGCTGGGAAATGCCTTCCAGTCCATCAGCCAGGCTTTCATGCTGGACCCTCCCCACAGCTCAGACGCCCTCAACAACGCCATCTCCCATACAGGCCGCACCTACGAGAACATTGGAGAGTTGTTTGCAGAACAACCTAAGTATGACCTCTTCCAAATGCTGGACAAGCTGTCGCTCTACCAGGGCCTGCTTGCCAACTTCCCTGACATTATTCATCTACAGAAAGGTAATAAGCCTCCCCATTAGTATTTTCAGTTTGTGAGGCTTTTCTCAGATTTATTAATGTTTGTGCAACATTTTTAAAAAGTGGTCAAAAACTTGAATGATGATTACATCAACAACCACAACAGATGTTTGGATTTATCCCCAGTCTCCCATCCGTTTTTCATTCCTGCAACTACATTCAAACTTCAGCTCCCCCATTTAAAATAAGTGATAACTTAGATTTTCCAAACATCTGGCAAAATACTGAGGTTTTCATGTCACATCACTCAGACCCTAGATAAATGAATTTATTAGAGGATGTCCTCAAGGTTCTAGCAGTTTTGCTAATGGCATCAGACCAAGCTGATGGCTCATGATCATTTTTTGTTTGTCAGCCTCTGTTTTTTATTTTGCTTCGGATGAAAGATCAGGTTAGGTTTTTTCCTCCAGAATCTCCATTCCCTTCTTTACACACACACACACACACACACACACACACACACACACACACACACACACACACGCCCACACCCACATTCTCTTGCTCTCACAAATACTTTTATAACAACGATGGTCTCTGATAACCTGTGCAAACATGTCTGTGAAGAGAAGGTGGAGTATAAGACAAATCATTTCTTCATCACTTGCTGGGTGTTAACCATATATAAATTATAATATGATTTAAGATATAGATACTGCACTCAATAGAACAATCATACCATCAGTGTAATATTCAATTCAAGTACATACAAAGTAAAATATGTGCTTCTGGGGCTTGGGTGTCACTCTTGTATTACTTAGCACAGGCTGCCATTAGAGACTGAGTATTACCCAAATATTTACAGAAAGTAGTGATTTAACAAAACTGCCGTTAATATTACATTTGAAATGGGTTTGTTTTTTGTTGTTGTGGGAGTTCACCTGAGATTCCACTTGGTTCTCTTCAAAATTTGATGAGACATGATGAGCCCAGAGCTTTGTAAATGTGGAACAATACAAGCAGCAGCCATGATGTGACAAACACACCAGAGTATCACTGGCAGGGAGTGGTGAGGACGGGGCAGTTAGAAGAAGTGGTACTTTATCAGGTTGTGCTAAACGTTTTAACCTTAGTCAGTATTTTGGTTTGTACAGTAAGTTTAAAAACCTCCCAAAGTAGCCATTTTAAGTTTCATCATTTCAATTTTTTCAATTATTAGAAAAGGTTTACATGCTCTTCGATAACACATCACTCACTCATACTGTTCATTGCTGCAGTTCATCTTTTCAGCCTCTTTTTAAAAACTTGGTTTTAGCTCCTGTCTCTTTAAGACCCCCCCTCCAGATAAAGCTCAGTCTAGTCTGATTGGCCAGCTGGCCCACTCTGTTGTGATTGGTCAACCTGTTCCATTGCGTGTAAGAAATGACAGCCTCCGCTCTCGCTTTACGTGATTTTGTTGCTAGGCAGCGTCCCATAATGATGCGTACATCAAGCAAATGTTGGCCGTTGTGATGTCACACAACATCACAAGTCCTCAGAAGTATGGGCTAGACTAGTGACGAGATGTTTCACAAGCTTCAGTGTTTTCAGTGAGGAGAGAGGAGTTCACTTTACCTCTGACTTTGAGCTTTTTAACTTTGCAGCACTTCATCATGTAGTAAACATATAGCATATATAGGATATAAAGTTGTAATTTTATTTATTTTGCTTCCTATTCCTCTGTGCTTAGCATTCCCGTGGTCTTTTAATCTGCTCGTTCTCAGAGACAACTTGTTGACATCTTTATTATAAGTGCTGTGGTTGTGTCATCAAGAAATGCTGAAGCAATCGTAATGTTTTATTGTGTATGAAGTCCAAGCAGATTCACAGAGCTGCTGCTGCATAGAATACATCTTGTCATATGTGGTACCACTTAGCAAATGCAAATGTTTCTATGAAAAAAGAAAACATCACAAATCACTATTTTCATATGAGGTGATATTAATATAAAATTTATATTTATTATTTTGAAACATACATTACTGTCAGTAGATTTTACAGGTTGCTCTTGTCCCTGCAGTCCCCAAATTTATCTTTAAAAACCTAATTTAAGAATCATACATCACTTGATCATACCATTGCTTTACAAGAGGCATGTTTGCAATTATCTGTGTTTGGGAATGATACTGTTCAACATTCTCTGCTTACATTCGCTGCAGATTGTTGTACATACTTCCCCATATTAACATAACGGCGTTTAATCCTCTTTATATACAGTCTATGGTTTAATCATAAATCGTATTCACCTGAAATCATAAGATATGTCATTGTCCTGTAACATGACTGTCATGGTCGAGTTTGCAGTGGTCCATAAACCACATGTGGAAATGTTAGTTCCCCTTAGGTGTACCACTCAGGCATTATTTGTATTTGAGTTTTGATAGATATCAGTGTTCTTTGTCAGCTCTGTGACCACATCAGCTGAGTGGTGTTAGTTCAGGAGGAAGGCGAGGGCTGCTGCTGGGACATGTTGTCATCAACTTCAAGCCGCGGGCCCTCATAGAAGGGTAGGTCCAGTCGAGTCCAGTCATGAAATATGGATATCATTAATCAGCCCCAGAGATGTCAGGTCATATAGTTCAGTTTGATATGCAGATGTATTCACATCAGAAATATAATTTTTAAAGGCTTTGTGCAAATTCTATTTACCTTCATTATAGTGCAACCACTGAGGCAAATAGCACAAGTAAACATTTTTACTATTTAATTAGGTTTAGATGAAAAGTTTTTATTTTGTTAATTGATTCTTAAAAGCATCACTATGTAACTTCTGAAAGATGAAATATTGTAACTCAGTCTGTGTTGCTTTGATGAGAGTTATATCTTCTGGCTTCATGATTCTTATCTTGCTAATGTCACACTATGTATGTGATAGCTTTTACTTTTAGTCCGTAGGATTTAAGATTTGTAGCCACAAAGGCCACTGTCAGTTCATATTCTCACTTTACTGGAAGACAGGAAAAAGGGGAAAGCAGACGTTGGCATTTCAATTAGTTTTTGCTATCACAAGTGGAATTTTGCTTTTGCTGCTAAGCTATATTCTGTTCTAGGCTTTAAATAGATTTGCCAAGAGTAAGGACATGTATCAGATCCTTTGTTTTCATTAAATGTTGGAAACTGAGGTCATTCTTTCTTGATTTATGACTGAAATAGGTCTTTGGAAATGAGGTTTAAAAGTTTGAAGTTTGCATGATTTAGTTGTTCCTTATTACAAGAAGGTTCTTGTTTTGAATCCCTCGTTTGGCAGCAGCCTCTCTATGTGGCGTTTCCATGTTCTCTCCTCGGTGGGAGTTTTCGTCGGGTACTCCAGCTTCCTTCCACATTCCAAAGACATGCAGATTAGAGTGAAATTCATTGGGGACTCTAAATTGTCTGATGCCTGACGATGAATTGCCAATACTTTGGTGCTATTTTTTTTACACTCTGTCTTCTGTTTACCTTATGCAATGTTTAGCCGTCAAGTCAACGAGCTGGAAGTTTCTCCAAAAAGGCCCAAACAGTTTGCGCAGGTGTTTTGGTTCCAGACCTTTTGACTAATCTCTGCCTACTATATGTCCGTCAATGTGTTTTGCTCTCCATGCAGACTGGTAAACTGCAGGCAACCAAAGCTGGCTTAAATGTGACTGGTCAAACTAGATACAGAAACCTGAGGGCTTCCAGTGTGTGGCTATATGTGTATGTATATTGGCAGTCTTACTGCTCACTGTTAAGAATATTATTAATAATTGTATCAAGTATTTATATTTTATACTCTACTTGAGGAGGTTGAGTAGTAGTGTTTTTGACCCAGCAGAAACTTTTTCCCTCTCCTTTGTTCCCTGCCGGTCCACAAAACTTCCCCTTGATGTGACTTGTGTTCTGCTGAACCAGATACAGCTGTGGCAACACTCAGAACACGCAGAACTGAGGTCAGCCTTTTCCGGTGTCCTCCTCCTCCTCCTGCTTCTCCTCTTCAACTCTTCATTGCTTCTTTCTCCTTCACTGATGTGTATAGACACTGTTTTAACTGTGGATCCTGGAGAGCATGTGATCTGCAGAAATGTGACTGTGCAATGACTGCATGTGGCCTTGGTAAAAAGGCCTTGGTAAAAGAAAAAAAAAACAGTGGAGAGGGTTTTGGTTAATGTCAGAAAAATGTTAGGGTGGGCTCCATAAATCTTTCCTTCCATTTTCTTTTGTCCTGTGTTGGCTTTTGCTCAACAGATTTTTTTTCTTCGGTCTCTGTTGTTGCTCAAACTGCAAATCAGTCCGTCACAAAAGCTTCACCTCTCTTCATGTCTGTCTGCTTCTTTTCATCTTTCCCCTCCTGCTTCCCTCTAAAGACGTCCATATCACAGTTGTCTGTCTGGGATGCTTCCCTGGTTTCAATAACAGAGAGAGTAAATCTAGCCTGGTCCACAGGCTTTGGACACCAAACAGTGCAGAGCAGCACTTTGAACCTCTGCCAGAGCAAATCCCATCGTTAGACCTTGATCTCATTTAAATACAGTTTTAAAGTCTCAATTTTAAGGGTTAATTACATCTCACTGTGACAGAATAAAGGCTCTCTGAGGCTTTTGTGTTAAAAAGGCAGATGTTAACACGGCTGGCAACAACTGCAACCCTGCGTTGTACCCTTATGGATAAAAAGTATTTAATTTGAATGACCATACTTCATTTTAGTTGTGCTGGTATTAATCTGGACTAAAACATTAAATGTGAATCCTTTGGAAGTAAGAGCACATTGACAGCAACTGGAACATTGGACAGCAAAGCAGATATCACATTCTGCAGATTCTGTACCTGGCAACAACTGACAAAACCACCTCTTTCACTGGTCACAAAAGGATACTCAATACGGTGAAACCAGCCCTCCCGGCGGTGTGGGTATCACTCTAATATGATCTGATGAAATCTGATGCTTTGACTCTGCATGAGGTCTGGATCTGCAGAATGATATGTTGAGGAAAGCAAAGCAACACCGATTGTTAAATAGTTGTGGATGAGTTTCAACAATGAATTTAACTTGTAGTTGTTGCTTAGCTAGACAAGGCTCACTAGAATAATTGCACTTTAAAATCAATAACAAGGTTATAAATGACATAAAACCAAAGCATGTTCTGTGGTAATCTGTCTTGTTTTCCTGCTGAAAAAGCACAAGACATTATCTGTTCTCCTTTTGTCCTGACTCATTTTGTCGGTGTAGAAAGTGCAGCGCTTGTGTTAACACCCCCTTTAGCTGTTTCTGGCAGTGGGATAAAACCTGTGATCCACACCAGATCATTATTCATGGGAATGAGCTAGATCCCAGGGGATGCCTCCAGCTCGCCAGCCAGACTTAAATCTGGACAAGAGGTGAGTTGTCCCCATATGGCAACACATTAAAAAACCACATGTAGCGACAGCTTGGAGGAAAAGATATGTTGTTGCCAATTTTGATAAAATGTGTGTTTAAGACGCCCCCTTTATCTGCTCCGATAACAAAGGGTTGCCTAACTTTCAGTTTTGCGATGTTGCCTACGTGCACACTGATTTGTTCTCAATGTAGTTTTACTCTTTTAAGCAGTGACCCAGAGCATGTGGCATTTATATGATCTGACAAGCATGTTACAGATTAACATTCCATATGCTTGTTACAAAAAACAAGAAAATACCACGTTGTCAGCAGGTACACGAGCTGCAATTTGTGAGTGCACGCTAATGAAAGCATGGTCTGAGTTTCAGGGTCGTGCAGTGGCCCAGTTATGGTGGCTTTTGAACGTTGATTGTATGTTATTGTGTTGGCTTCGGCCCTCTTTGCTGAGGGTGGTGACTTTAGAGAGCAGTATTTTCTCCCTCCTGTTTGCTTCCTCATAAATCTTGACAAAGGCTGGGCCCTCGTCTTCACACACACTGTCTATCCAAATGCCTCTGCATTCCTGTCTGTGTTGGCCCAGTGCACTGCTGTTTCACAGATTGCAGATTACCCCAGGATGTTACCTCCACAGACCCCCCCCCCTTGAAAAATTACATATTTTGTGGCAATTTACACAAAAATAAATAAAGGAAGTGATGAAGCTTGAAAATATTAAAGTTATCCAAAAAAAGAACTTCCCCTATCTTATATTAGGATTCCTCTTTATGGTCCCACACACAGCATGCAACATGCAAACATGGGGAAATTGGACCTCTGTATTTAACCCATCCGTGTGAACGGAGCACACACAGAACACATGGAACACAATCCACACAGTGACCACACACAGAACAGTGGGCAGCCATGAAGGTGCCTGGGGAGCAATTGTGGGGTTTGCTGCCTTGCTAAAGGGCACCTCAGCAGTGTCCAGGAGGTGAACTGGCACCTCTCCAACTTCCGTCCATGCTGGACTTGAACCGGCCACCATCCGGTTCCCAAGCCAAGTCGCTATGGACTGAGCTACTGCCTCCCCTTTTTTATATATATTATTTTTATTTTATTATTTTATATATATGTTGTTGACTTGTATACTTGCATTATTTGAAATGTTCAAACCCAGAGAAATACCCAATTTTACTCAAGTTTCATTTTTCATTCATAAATTGCTTCATATCCACTTTCCCAGTCTCTGCTATTACGTGGCAAACAACATAAATAAACATAAATAAGATATTCAGTAATTTCAGTGAGACTACCGAAATGACTCAGTGAGCAACAGCAACACTGTCAAGATGCCTGATGTTTTGGTTTCCACTGGCGGCCCTCATCAACAACTCTTAATTAGCCTCATCAAGCTAACAAACTAGATTTCCCGGATTGTATTTCATCATCTCACCAATAACAACATCAACACAGCCCCCCATGTTGAAAAGTCACAGTGTAGCAAGTATATCTATATTATCAAATGAGCAATTTTAAAAGGGTCACTTGTAATGCCACAACGAATCCCTGCTCCTCAATGGCCCCTAAAATCAATTAACGCTGCATTAATGTACTGCTATTTTTAGCGTGAAGGCTGCCTGAAAGTGTGACATGTCCGAAAATGGTTTGCTCTTTCACCCCCACAGCTGGAGCCAACCAGGCCAGCTGGGGGTTTCTGTTAGTAGTTTGCTCCCTCTGTCTGTGTGGATGTTCCCATCTGTGCTCTGGTTTCTTCCCACAGTTTAAAGACATGCAGGCGAGAGTGATTGAATGGATGGATGAAGGAAGGAAGGAAGGAAGCATGGCTGGAAGGATGGTTGGATGGCTTGTTTGCTTGACTCTCAAATTGCTTGCAATGAAATGAATAAATTGAAAACAGAAATGTACTCATCCATATTTTTTATTCATGTTTATTCATATATATTTCTTCATGTTTTCTTAGCTCACAGTTTAGTTGTTGTTGTGGCTCTGTATATTGAGATAAGAACATTTCTACCTCCAGTGCAACTAAAGTGGAGCCAAAATAGCCTAAAGCTGAGACTGAATCTGACTTGATTCTCTCTTTTTCCCTGGAAGAAATGAAGCTTTAAATGTTAGAAAGCATCTGTCGACCAGTTGTAGCTGCCACCACGGTAACACTCACATGATGCTTGTTGTTGGCATAGAGATGCCATCCCTCAGAGCAGAGCATTGTTATCGTCTTCTGTCACGTTGTTGTTGTGTGAGCATTACTAGGCAATCATAAAAGTTGTGTTTGTCATTTCATCAAGTCTTCATTTTGTAGCACTAGTGCAGTGTTTGCTCTAAAACAGTCTGTGTGGAATGGGTTGTTTGTTTGGCCTGTGGTGATGCTGCTTGTAAGGTGACCTGCAGTAATGGAGCTGCAGCAAATCTGGCTGGGGGACTCCTGAAGCTGCTCCACAAAGAGCTGTTCACCTGTTTATCAGAAGTCCAGTGAAGCGCGACTCAGTACGCAGAACCCCCAACTAGAGAATCAGTTGTGGTTGCTGTGAATGGGCCTGTTGTTGTGATCAAAAATGTCATTTACGTTGACGGGTCCCAGCCGTCGCTGCTACAGAGCAATGGTCGCCTGTTTAATCATAACGTATCAATATTGAACTATTGCATATCCAACTGGCACCAAATTCAACATTGCACTTCCTTCGGCCCTTAACAATACTCATGCCAAGCATGAAGCCAATAAGATGAACAGTTCTGGATGAGTCACATACGGACGTGTGGATAGATGCGTCAGTTAAGGTTAGATTTGAAATCATTGCGTCAGGAGCAAATATATTTCTGATTAGCTGAACAAATGTTTGGAACATCCTGCACTTTTTGAAACCATGGCCTCTCAAGGAAAATTTTTAATTAGACAAATATTTCAGGGCAAACACACAGAGGAAATGATGCGTCTGTTCTGTATCAAAGGTGTTGACACTGTTGTACACCCCTTCTTAATGTCTCAGTCGGGAGTAGAACGGGAAGCAGAGATCGAGATGGATTTCATGACAAAACAGCAAGAGAATAAAATCATAACAAATAAATTGTACAAACTTATGGTCATTTATTTGTCTTTTCCTGTGAGACCTTAACTGATTTTTGCTGAGCTAAATTTGAAAAGCCGACTCAAAACATATAAAGCCGGTCACTATGTGCCAGATGTCAGATGGAAATCCACATTCATTCCAATGTGTGATTTATAACACCCTTTTTTATACAAACACAGGAAACTTGAGTTGAGAAAGAGATTACATAAAAGCCTTT
Source organism: Paralichthys olivaceus (assembly GCF_024713975.1). Taxonomy (NCBI): domain Eukaryota; kingdom Metazoa; phylum Chordata; class Actinopteri; order Pleuronectiformes; family Paralichthyidae; genus Paralichthys; species Paralichthys olivaceus. Next base: position 21,102,838 of record NC_091099.1, read on the forward strand.
GCCGTGACACAATGTGAGATAAACACGGGCTATTAGGAGACGAATTATACATACCTTCACGATCGGAGCTTAGCAAAACCCCACTCGATAAACAAATACATCATGATGTCTGACACAAATACAGATTTATAACACCATCTGTGTAAACGTGAAGTATGTAATAGTTTTAGAGCAGATTCTTCTTAAACAAACATCTGTTGAACGTCTCTCTTTTCTTGGCTTTAATTAAAAGCTTTGGAGCTATCAGAAGCTTCGTGACTTATATCTCTGTGTGTAGCAGTTGTCGTCATGGTCAAAAAAGCAGTGGAGGAGCACAAAGGAGAACAGAGCGTGCTGAGGAAGTGGTCTGAACGCAGATTAAACATTTCTGGTAACTAATTCTCTGTGCAGGACGAGAGGGTGGTTCTGTTTTGAACATTCTTCATCCCTGAAGTAATTCAGAATAGAGAGTAGAATAGAAAAGAGTCAAATTTAGAGTGGAAGATAAATGGGCAAAACATATTTTGGAGCTGCTTTGGACATGAACTTCGGCTGTTTTGACCAGTGTGTATCTGTTGGCTGCTGTAAACAGTATTACTGTTAGCTTACTCAGCAGAAGTTTTTTATGTTTGTGTATCCTCCAGGCTTTTAAGGCCCACTTTAAACACTGGCAGATCCTGCAAAGTCCCTTTGACCCTGTCATGCATTCTTTGAGCAGTGTCTCAGTTTTTCTTCCTGTCTCTTCTCTTCCCTCTCCTCTGTTTTCAGCTCTTCTGCTTACCTTTCCTTTGCTTTTCTCCATTTGTCTCCACCCCTTCATTAAGCTTTAATGTCAGCGGGTCTGTCATTCCATCATAAATCTCACCAATATTTACAAAGTGAAATTTAGCAGCAAAATCTATTCATTTTAAATCAATCACCACAATCGGGGGAGCTACTAGCTGGGAGAAGTCAGTCAGAGGTTGCATCTGAAGACTGATTGCGTCACAGTGGTGCGACTAGCTGTCCCATTTTAAAGACTCCTTCAAATACAGCTGACAAATGCATCAGTGCAGTGTATCCCTCCTGGCCCAACCTATCCAGGGATTCATTTCCATTCAGTGACAAAAGGTTTTTCAAAGAGGTGGGGATGCAATAAGGGCGGGATGAGCTGGTAACACCAATCATGGAAAGCCTCTGTAGACCAGACAGTCACATTTTGATTCAGCCTAAGCAGTCTACCCAGCCCACGAAGGAGGTGGTCATAGTGAGCCAGGAAGACTGGGTCCTCAGAAGGATGCAGCCTCTGAATTGAGACACATCTTATACAAAGTTAAAATTGTCAAGATTCACCTAATTTGAACTCTGACATGCAAAATTTGTGACACTGTTAACTAGCTATCCATTGAGGGATCAGAAACGCAGAGTCCAGAATGGAGCTTTGTTGCTCCATCCAATTTTATTTTACTTTCCTTCGTCAAATGAGGAATATGATTAGTCTCTTGTCTCAGTTTAAGCGTGAACAAGCCCAACATTTAATATAGTTAACTGATAGCTGATCCGAAGAATGAAATGTCAGGGGGTTGAGACAGCATGGCATGGCATAGCATGTTCATTTACTAATCACTTCTGCTGAGACGCGTGCATGGATATTTGCTTGACATTTTCTGTTTCTGACGCAAGAAAAGTAAAAACGTATCTTTCCTGAAAGATGATTCAGGTTTTTTTTTTCTTCTCGTTTTCATTCACATTTCTGAGAGCTCAACAATGAACAAATACCTCATCAGTTCACTGCACTGCTTGACACAGACGTCAGCCCTCACACACCCACCCACACACACACACTCACTCACTGCCCTCTCCTAATGCTCAGTGTTTTGTGGTGACAAGTAGCATTTGTCCTCAGTTTGAAAATGTCTCTGTTGACTTTACATCCACTAATTGTACTCAGTCACGTTATCGCCTCCTGCTTCTGAAGTTGTGATACCAGAGCTCTCAAATTTTGTTGTCTTTCCTATAGTTAACATCTTCATTGCATCTTCTATGTGGACGGCAGCTTTTTTTAATCCTGAGATATTGGTATTCTTCCAGTTTTGCGCCAATCAGGCATCAGAAATGCCATCAACACGCCCACTTGCTCACAATGTTCTCCAGACATCTTCCTGCTGTTATCTCACTTTGACTCACTTTAACATTTTCCAGACATTTTTCCAGGGGGCAGCCGGGAAAAGTGTCTGGACCTCAGTGCACCACTGAAATCAGAATAAGTTCTCTTGGTAGTGTTTGAACAAGCAGTTTAGGGTTTTCAAACTTTCAGTATTTCAACTTTGACTATATTCTAGTATTGTAATGCACAGCTATCCAAAGGTGGTTCACCAAACTGGTGCACGTGATCTTGGATTTGAAAATGCCATGTTATAATAATTCTTCCTTTTATACTTTGCAAGAGAGAAATTTAGCCCAGTTCCAACTCCTGCAGGAAAATGTGGGTGTTTTATGGTTTGCAGTTCAGCAGTGAAGTCATCACATTCTGGTGGCTATGCTTTCACATATTAGCCCGGTACTGTTTCACTCCTCACAGCCACACAAACTCAATCACCTCAAGAGGATTGTGAAGCAATAAGAAGCCTTTCACATAATTGGAGATTCTATTCAACCTCTACAGGGAACTTTTGTGCAGGAGGATGTCTTGAACATGACAGGTCATAAAACAGTTACATTTAATATCTTGAAATATGATCATTATTGACAGAAGTTAAAAAAAGGCTAATTACTTTCTAATAATCACAACACAACCCACGACCATTTTACCTAAATCCAATCTTACACCTTAATATTGTTTCAGCTTACTATAGCTACCCAGAGGAATTAAGTCATGCTGCATGTGACTTCTTTTCTTCTCAATGTTAAGATCTCTTGTCAAAACGCTGAGACTAGCAGTCAACAGATGATTGATACAAGTTTCACCTGACGAGGCCTGACTCATGTTTGAAAATAAATTTAAATCTAGGGGAGCCTCTGTTCGATCATAAAAGTTGGGATAAATGAAAATCTGCCAATCTCTAAGCCCACCTGAATTTTAAAGGGATTTAGAGATGACACTCTGATTGGTTACACCCATAACACACCCATGATTAATTAGGAAACTAAATACAACAATGTTAAACAGTTGGCCTGCTGCATTGATATTTTTTCCAGCGTCAAACTCGCAAAAATGGATTTGGACACACCCTAACTGAACTTACGCAACACGCTTGAGCCCAGTCTCTCTGCAAAAGCTGAGATTGACACTTTCATCTCCTCCCCTCTCCTCCCACCATCACTTCCTACTCCTCTCAATCCTCTTCAGAGAGATATCTACCCAGCACAGACCCATGAAGCTCTCATGCGTGAGCCATAAAACATGTGGTATTGTCGGTCTGGTCGGGCAAGATAAACAAATCTGGTGACTGTCCAGACCACTGGCCATGTATCACTTGCCATCTGTCAACTTGACAAAAAGGAGTAGAAACCCTAGAGTGGGAAAGAGAGATTGGTTTGCACAAAAGTAGGAAACCTACACAGCGTCTGTAACAGTTTGTCTTGTGTCCTTGCCGCTAAATCTGCCTTCTGACTTCTACAAAACACATCAACCTTTCTCTATAATGAGATTTTGCATCAGCTGAACCAAATCAAATGAATCAAAAAGAACCCTGAACAACATTTTCATGTTGTTAGTTGAATTTTGTGGCTTTTTCAGTCAGATATTGTGTCACTTTTAGCTGCACAGACAGGGGGCTTCAAGCTTTCTTTGTGGTGAGGTTTTGCATTAGCTGCTCCAAAAATGTTTGACCCCCCTCCCACATCCCACCCTCAATTATTCTCCTCTGCGTAGACATGCACACATCCATTGGCTCTTTCCCTTTATGTCCCACATGCATGCTATCTGGTGATGCACATTCTCCTCTCCTCTCGTGGAAAATAAAATACATGAATGTAGGTCAGCACCACAGACTCAAGTCCACACGCCTCCTCTCTTGAACAGATTGGAAATGCTGTTCATGCTTTCCCAGACCTCTGCCAGGAATTCCACACAAAATCCAGGGCGGCGTGAGCTCACAGATACAGTTAAGGGATAATACCTGAAGGCTGCAGCAGATCTGTTAAAGGCAGGGCTAGCTTGTCTGAACTAGTCCTGCCGGCAGGATTATCTGTCTTACTGAAATCTGCGTGCCTCCTGGTTTCGACTGAGATTGAGACAGACTCACTAATCTGACGGGAAATGCGGCGTGGCCACATACCATCACAGGCTGCTGTGCCGTGCACTTGGAAAGTGATGTCATGGCAGTCTGGGTGAATGTGGTTACAACTTGTCCTCGTCTCACTTGACGTTTGGTATTCAGTGAAACAAAAAGTAATTGCGGGCCCTGCTCTACCTATAAAGTGTGCAGCTTTACAATAGTTCATTTCTAGGGGGAATGTTATGGTGCTGGTCTTTACTGCGGAGCTCCACCGAGAAGATTTTGGCAAAACATTATACAGTTGTTTTCATATGAGACATCATATTGTATGACAGACGTCGGGTCAAAGAGCAAGAAAAACCTTATAATAAACCACATTTTACAGCTTTTGTCTCACCCATAGCACACGGTCACTGCTGTTATTCAGCCTGAGCTTCCAACAGTGCTGTATGATTTCAGGGTCTATATTACTTTCACAATGAAGTAAAACTTAACATGGGACATTTGCATTTCACTGAGGTGGAGGCAGAAATACACCAGAACTTGAAAATAAAACCAAAACTGCTCTGTCTGAATGATAAATATTTTTGGGGAATTCGGGTGGAAGCAGAAACGTCTGATGGATATCTCATCTACTGAATCAATCTGCATTACCTCATACCGCAGAGCAAGGGCGGATCCAGGGGTGGAGGCCAGGGGTGCATTGGCCCCAGCTGAAATGTGATTGGTCCCTTAAATGCCCCTGTCCTATCAGAAATCTTTTTAAAAATTATTTTACAGTAAACTAGTCCCTTAAAATCAATACTAACGATAAATAGGAAAATTTGTTAATTATTAGAATTTTCGACGCTTTTTGAAGTACAATTTTCCAGCTATAGAGCTAAAACAGTTACCACTGATGGAAGGATGTGCATGGATGTTGGACATATAATTTGCCCCTCTCTGTAAATTGTGTTCCCTTTGTGGCCCTGGATTGTGAAAAGTCCTAGATCCACCACTGTCATAGAGGTAAATCCCAACGATTTTGGGGCAGTTGGGTGAACTTGCTCTTTAACTAATGTTCAGTTTAGTTTCAACCACCCTAAATCTGTTACAGTTTTTAAAGTATCTACATTTTTTTCTTTACCCAGGTGCCTTTGCCAAGGTGAAAGAGAGCCAGCGGATGACCGACGAAGGGAAGATGGACCAGGACGAGGCCGACGGCATTAGGAAACGCTGCCGGACGGTCGGGTTTGCCCTCCAGGCAGAGATGAGCCACTTCCATCAACAGCGAGAGGTGGACTTCAAAGACATGATGCAGGCCTACCTCAAGGAGCAGATAGTCTTTTACCAACGTGTTGTCCAGCAACTGGAGCGCACCCTGCGCATGTACGACTGTCTGTAAAGACACCAAAATTCTGCCCAGCACAAGATGCCAAAAAACACAGTGACAAAAGGAAAAAAAAAAAATCTATCGAGGCGTTTTGTGTTTTGTTCTGTATTTGGCCCAATTTGAAAAGAGATGAATGAAGCAGTAGTTACTGGAAGACACACGAAGCCAGTCATTCTTTCACCTTCATGGATTCAAAGTCATATTTTTGCAAAGACCTACTGTACCTTTTTGTTCTGAAATACACATCACATAGGCAGGTGTTTGTAGCATTAAGATAAGAATATAGGTTTCAAATTCATAGTGGATCAGTGCTTTATTGTTCATAGTGTAACACATGAAAGCCATGAAACGGGTTTTATTTTGAAATTGTCCCCTTTCTCTCCAACATCGTGCACTTTGGCTTCTCCAGGGACGGATTGAAGTTGCTTCCATTATGTAAAAAAAAAAAATTGCAACGTATAAGCATTCCAGATGTGTTTTTTTTTAATTCAGCATTTTAGGATTTTATCAATGTCACTTTTGTGAAGAGAAAAGAGAAGAAGAGAGTCCAAATAGCTGTACGATAAAAGTGTAGGGGAATTTTAACCATCGCCTCCTCTGGTTCTTGTGAAGGGCTCAACTTGCTCAGGTGTTCACTGCTTTTTTTCCTTTACGTTACTCATGTTATCTCCAAATACAAAGGCCTGTGTAAACCTTATAACAGTTAATGACTCCATGTCAATTAGTTTCATTTCCTTACTTTTCTTCATAAAGGAAGTGCCTTTAAAGATGCAACACATTCCTATGGATTATTTTTGAAATGGACCATTTGTCTTGTGATTGGCCTGTGTGTTTTTTGGGAGTGAATTGTTGGAATGATGTGTTTAGGCACAAGTTTGCACATGTTTCTATGTACTGGTGGGTCATTGTGTGTGTGTGTTAATGTGCCGGCGAGTGAATGAAATGAGTCAACAACTGTGCTGATCGATTCCATTTGCCATGGTGAAAAACAGTTCTTTATTCTATGTAGGAGCAGATTTATATAGCCATCAAACAGATATGTCAGATATTCTCAGCAGATGAACCGCTTGACTGAGGCAGAATATCAATTTGGCATTTCTGTGTTTGTAGTAGATCATTTTCTTGACATATGGTAAAAACAAGTGCTTCTTGTTACCGGATCCTTGTGTTTTCATGTATTTTGGGTAAAATAAAAACAGTTGGTTCATTGTCTAGAACTTTAAAACCATCTAAGTCTAAGTCATGATAATATAGCCATAATATCATATAAAATATGTAACATTTATTGAATCTTTTTGCAGAGTTAGTGAGAAGATTGAAACTCCCCTTGGTTTTTTAAAATATTAAGTTATAGCCATATAGTGTAGTTAGTATTATCTTATTATTAAGACAGGAAACAGTCACTTTACTCTGCTCAAACATGACACATACCATCCCTTCTAACGCATGACGCATTGTTGTACAGTGTACAGGGGGTGTGACGAGTGATCACTTCCTAGGTCGGACATTCAGATGAATTTTTGACATGTCAGGAAGTTTTGTGGGCACAGTTGAGGAGAGTCCTAAGTCGATTCCCCCAAAGTCAGAACATTTTCCCTCATTGCACCTACGTGAAATGACAAAACACAATCGTAGGAAGTGTAGTTTATGGCTGGAAGCGATTGCAAAGCAAGAAAGAAAAAGGTGATAAGGGGTTCTAACAATACAGTAAAGAGTGTAGCTAGTTATCATTTTACAATATAGTAGCCTCAAACATGATTGACTTTCTTTCTGCAAAATAGCCAAACCAGGCTCATGTCTTCCAAGCCACCAGCTTGTCCATATGTCGACATTTCTTTTTGGGAAGTTTTGACACACAGAATAATCCATGGTATCAAGCTAGCTTGTTTCTCCCTTTTTAGCATTGTTAGCAAACAAACTTCTTTTTCAACTTCCCATCTTGAATGATTTACTCGTACTGTGTGAGGTGGAATTTAACGTACCGTTGGGCCCGACTTAAAGCTCAGAAAATATCATGCCTAATCTGTAGTTGTCTGGCACACAACCCCCTGTCCAACTGCAGCTTGTCATTGTCACAATTAGGTTTTTGTGCACATTAAACAAAAGAGATGTATTGTGATACAGTTTGTTACGCTTGCAGATAACAAATCTTTTTGGGTTATCAGTCTTCTCCTTTAACTCTGTAAGAAAGAAAAACATTTCCCACAATGACATTAATAATGATGATTAATGCACCATATTTTGAGAGATTCAGTTTGAAATCTTATCACATTTTCTGTAGTTATTCCCCACATCTAATGAGAGTGAGGATTTGACTCCCACTCCTCCCTAAGTGAGTTATTAAAGTTGTTCCAGTAACATTACTCATCCTATTTAACAAGAGGGTATTTCATGGAAACTTGTGGTGTAGACAAGAGACTATCTTTAGCATCGTCTCAACCTTAGAGGTGTACGTGAAATTGCATAAATAAGCATTAAGTAACTGCTTCAAGTCACTTCCAGTGTTTGTCAGTTGTGAGACACAGATTCTTCACTTTGATGGAAGAGCGATCGCTCTCTTAGGGTGAGAAGAAAGTGCTGATTCAGATTCCAGGCCTCCTCAGAAAACAAGGGACCTGCTCGGCCTGCGTGCTTTTGTGTGACTCAGATATGAGTGTTGCCTCAGTTATCGGCTGCATCTGCATCCTTCAGCACATCGCTGTCTAAATGTGCTATTTTTCACATTTGTTTGTCTTTGAACAAACCTCTGCTATTCATACGTCAGCAGTTTCTCTGAGACCAAAGAAGTCATACATGTTCTCCACCAAAGTTCCTCTTTTGAAACTCTGTTTGGTGTTGTGAAAGGAACTTGGTTTTTGGAACTAAATCTGGAAACTGTGAAGACAACACAGAAAAAAACATTCCCAAACTGGTTTCACAATGACACTTGCCTCTCATGTTCCAAAGTCACATGGTTAGATGTCAGGCATTTCACACAGGTGATTGTTTCTTAACATGCATGTGTGACCTGGTTAGTTGCTGGAGTTCTATGCTTTAGTTTCAGTGTCTGAAATAACAAGTAATTAGTAATTTGTCACATGATTTAAGGGAAGGGCACCTAGAAAATATTAATAAAAACAACGATGTCTTTATATCTCTTTGTCATCTTTGTGGGTTTGAATGTCTGACATTTCAACAAGAAATCAATAAAACCCAGTGGATAAGACAGCAATGAAAATACTTGAAGTATTTACAATAATTCACACAGGTCCAAGGGACTGAAGCACATGCACTTTATCAATCAATCAATCAAAGCTGACATGTATTCACAAATCACAATTTGCCTCGTTAGGGCTAAACAAGCTGCAACATCCTCCGTCCTTAATCGCCAGCAAGAGTCAGAAATACACCCCCCCCCCTGAAAGGATAAAACCTCAGAAAGTAATAGAAGTGTGTCAATGTTAAAGTTTTTATACAAAAAATGTCCGACAGAGATGAAGGGAGTAGTATTGACCATTATAATGATAAGGGTATTGCCAATAATGGTAGTATTTGTGAGTAGGCATTTTATATATCTGACAATCTAGTAGTAATCATAATTCATGATGCCACCATCCACATCACAATGAATCATTATTTTCAGTCTATTATTTCTCCTATTTTTTAATCCATGCTGAGTACGTCAGTACGTTGTGAACAAAATGTTATGACACAAACAAACAGTTTGTCCTGATTATAATCAAAACAAGGACAGCCAGGAGCTGTTGTCCACATCTTTGCTCATGTAAACACTGACGCAATGTTATTCTAAAATGAATAAAACGTAAAGGAAAATGTGCCCTAGAAGTCTGAAAAGAGATGACTTTGACTTGAAAGTGTAGGAATGAGTAATCATTCTGCTAAGTCTATTATCTGCATGTTTTTGTAGCCAGTGCTGTGGCTCCATGGATGGAAACGCTGCTTTGTTGTCTGATTGGTTGCTGGTTCCACCTCTTTGGTCCAGACTGAAATATTCCGAGCAACTATACTAAGTAGAAAACCATGATATTTAGTTTTCACTGAAAGTAAATCTATGGTGATGCCTTGACTTTTCAGCTACTATTTACATGAGGTTGACAGTTTTTCGTATTGAGTGAAATATTTAGACAATTATTGGGGTCAACCAAATTTTTTTTCAAAATTTTCCCATTACAAATTTCTAATCACTCCCCGCTTGTACTGTTTGTGACAAGATAACAAACTCAACAGCGTGGTGCCAGGCTGTCACTGTCATGTTCTTTATAGCTGAGAATCACTTTTAGCACTTTTTCGGTGTTTTCAGACATAATCCAGAGGCTCTCACTCTGACATTTGGGTTCACACATGCACCTCCTATACGAAGAAAGTGCAGAGAATCTCCAGAGTTCAGTGCATGCATGAAAGCAGCTATAGAGTATATTGACATGCTAATGTTAATGTTCAGCTCAAAGCAGTGCTTTGCCAGAACAATTTCACAAAGCTGCTAGCATGGCAGTAGACTTTCAGTCCTTTCCTTTGTTTGTTCTTCTAGTTATTTAAACATGCGAGACAATATATGTTAGTCAAAGCAAAAATATTTGAATCTAACCCCTAATGTTTAACACCTGTGATTTAACCATAGTCACACAGAGCTTTTTGGGTAAGTTTCCTGATATTTAGATACATTTTAGTCCAAAAACATTTTATTGAAAGTTTCCTTACACGAGCAAGGCGCTCCTGCTGGGTTGGTTTTTGGAGACAGCTGATCAATGCCAAGCTGTGGCCAAGCATGTTAAAATCAAACCCAGGCTTTTCTCAGTAATGTGTTGCAGATGCTTCAGAGGCAAACATTTAATTTGGACAGCTTAAATCAACAGCTCTGTTGTTAGAGTGAATGAGATGTAGGTATACAGACTTTAATAATGTTGAGATCCCTTCACAACTTTTCACTCTAACATGTGTAACTGTGGTTCAGTCAGACAACTCACATTCAAATGTTTATTGCAACAGTAGAACATGTTAGTGTTTGGTGTCTAGGCTCTGACTTCATCATTCCCCCAGATCTGATTACATAGATATATTTGATATCATTAATCGTCTGAGCCTACAGGTGGATGCTGGGGTGGTGGAGGGGCTGAAGCAACTGGCTGCAATACTGATGCAGCAGCAGGGCAACAAAAGGGAGTGATGGGAAATTTTGTCTGCTTAAATAGGCCGCCTCATAGAGTTGGTGTATATTCAAAATGAGTGTGGAGAGTGAGGTATGTCACATGATGTACAGTATGTCTCATGATTGGAGCAGTGCAGCTCGAGTTGGCTGCCTGAACTAGCTTGCAAGCATCGCCCCATTATCGTCCCTTTTTTTTAAAAATACCTTAACACCCATGATTCCTTTGTGGCGACGTATAGCGATGCTAAAGGATCACAGCTTCTCCACTGTCTGCCAAGAAGTATCAGGTGCACTTTATGACTACTCTTTAACTTAAAGAACAAACCCAGATGTTTCTTTTTGAACCCAATACCTTCGTCTGACAGTTGCATTTAAAGCTCTATCAGGGTTTGGTATGCGACTGGACTGGTGGGATGATGTCACCGGCATGATATGTGCCAGGAGGAGACTTCATCACATCCACTTAGAAACCCAAGGCTAAGAGAAGAATGGAAATCTACATTGGAAGCTTAAATCACTACACTTATTCAGAGTGGTGAAAGCAAGTGTATTTTTGCACCAATGAAGCAGGTCTGCCTCTCATGTAGTAGTAGAGCAAAAAAAGCCTCAATGGAAGTCACATGACAACTGGAGAAAGTTCTAAAACTGAGGTTTTAACAGTGAATTTCTCTGAAGCAGCAACCCAAGTTGTGTGAGCAAGGAGGTGTGGGAGATGAAAACAGGTTAACTGTGCCGTTTTTTTGGCTTTTTCCATCGGACAGAGTCTGGATAGTTCTTTTCCAGGACGAGGGAACAGTTTTTGAAACAGCACCAGCGTGGTGTAAAATGGAAGAGGTGCAATAAAAACTAAAAAAATGTGTGGTTGTAGCACCCTCCTTCAGTTATAATGTAAAAAAACAAAAAAAACGTTGCTACTGGTCTCCTCATGCTTGGGTTTCATGTTGCAAGTCACATTGAGATTACTTAGCACATTCTTAGCTTTCTTTCATGCCCTTAACTTCCAAAGTAACTCACTTGGCTCATCTGAAGGGAAAAGCTAACATTTCTCTCTGGTCTGCAGTGCTGCTGCAGGGGCAGATGGTAAAAGCGTTAAGGCCCAAAGTGCCAGCAGATGTCTATAAAAACAAAAAAAAAAAACAAGATGCTGAGTGAAGGAAAGGAGCAATTTCATGTCTGCATAGTCTGGGGAGGAAAACTGTGCCTCCAGTCCCTCGACGGGATACCTCAGAGGACAAGACGTACCCAGAGTCCTCAAATGTTCCCCTTAATGCAAAATCAGTCTGAGCTCCACCGCACAGATGCAAATGTGTTGGATGCCGGCATCTGTACGGCTTTCTGCATCAACCCCGGGACTACACACATGAATCATACATGTCTTTTGTTAAGTTGTTTGGTGTGTGTGTGTTCAGCAGTAAAAGAACACTCAAATTAACAATTTCTTGTTGCCATGACTTTGATGGATGAGCTCACAGGATTATTGTGTCACTCTTGACCTTCCTGCAGTGACATGGACTTGACCTCCACAGTGCAAAGGATCGCAAAGTCCTCCTCCCTGAGCATCTGTAGGAAACAAAGGCAACAGATGGTCGAATCACCACATGGTGGGTCTGGTAATCCCTCCTCCTCCAACTCCTGCTTGCTGCAGGGGCCAGTGTCACAGCAGGGCCAAAAGCCAACACTCAAACCAGATTTGTGGCTCCATTGAATCAGCGGGGGGAGAGGAATCCTGGCACTGTAGGTCGTTGGGGATAATTAAAGTCCCATCACTGAATTACTAAACATGGACTATGTAAAATCATAGAATTGTTTTTTTGTTTTACCTTAGCAGAGAGATTTCTTTCTCTCTTGTGGGATTTCATGTAGAGACACACATATTGTCCCATTATTTGGTGTTGTGCATTTAAAAATAAAACAACAACAAACTAATTTTCTGTGATTGTGAAATAGAATTGAATACAGTTTAATTCACTACAGTTGTAACAATGGGGCCAAATCCTAATCTCATTAAAAGGGAAAATGTTCCTCAGAAAATCATTGGAATTCTCGCAGTCAAGATGACACACAATATAAAGTGTTTCACGGAAAACAATCTCTATCGCTATTTCCATCAACACTAACACAACTGAGAATGCATATCATATGATCATTTATGTACACTGGGCACATGCTGGTGTAAACAGGGAGCAGATTTTGCAGAGTGGACCAGACCAAATTAGGACCAACAATGGTTAAAAATAGCAGCAGGGATTTCACTCTTTGGAGAGACGATGAGGTGGAACAGTAAGTGTTAACAACACTTCTCATTTATTGCTGGCTGTGGAGTTGTGACTGATAAGAACCCGTGGAGAAACAAATATGGACTCAGCCAATGTTGTTTCCTAACATCTCTGTTTCTGCCAGAAAACGCAGCCTTGGATTTCCCATATTAAAACTTGACCCCTGGCGTTTCCAAAGTTCCCAGTTTTAGGTGCTCAAAAATGAGTCCAAACAAACAAACAAAACTAAATTCCTGCATCTGCCCATTTATACAGACAAACATAACCTCCTTGGATGAGATATCCTGCATAAAATAAACAGATCTATAAAAGATAGAGACCCATGTGGACTCAACCAGTACTTGATTATTAACATACATTTTCCAGCCATCTATTCTACTTGTTATGGAGGTTTTCTGGAAGCTGGTGAAAGGAGAACTCAGGCAGCAGCTGATGTCTTATACAGAAGATTTTATTGTAGGTTTGATGCATCAAGGAGACCAGAAGGTGCAACAATATACAAACACTAACACAGTAACATGAGCAACTGTCACCCCAAGTCTGAAGATGTCTCCCACAGCATCCCCATTTATCTTCCTCTACTTGTGTCACCCATTGTAACAGCACATCCATGAAAGGCTAGAATTGCTGTCACTCTCTATGTTACATGCAGGTGTTCACATCCTATTTGATAGTTAAGTCTAAATATTAATTTTTAAACCACATTGTGTCCTTACGTCCTGCCACTGGTGAAATATGCAAAAAGAGTTGAAGTTGGTGAGAGCTGAAGTTGGTGCCTCTCTGTCTGGAGCATCTCAGTTAGATATGAAAGCCCCTGAGCGTAGACACTACAATGCACTGTTTATCTATAACCTGACCTTGGTACTGCTCAGAGAGAGAAGGGAGGATCTGTGGAATTAGCCATGCACTCTTCTCTTAATGGTGTCCAGATATAATGTAATATACACTATATATACATAATACAGTATATAGTGGCATATACAGTAATGGGTGAGGATATACATAAAATCCTCAACACAAGAGTAATATGAAGGACCAAATGGGTTAACAAGCACCACTCTCATCTATCCACCGACAACTCAATGATTGGACCACTTGAATGGCTGTCAATGCATTAACCAATTCATTTCTTGTAATTTAGAGTTTTTCTGGACTATCCAGAAAAACCTGCTTTAATACAAACTGGGCAATATTTAAACCACAGAGTAGCAGGCTGGTGCTTATATTATATCTATACACCCTCATTTTAAATGTTGAATGTGGGGTCATGTTGTTTTATAAACACTCCATAGTCTGTGATTGTTCTACTACATATCAAACTATTATAATGTAAACTGAGGCTGTGCTGGGGCTGAATGAGGCTTTAACATGCTGTCTGATCTCACGATCTGTGAGAAATCTTTGAGCATGTTTCTTGTGCTACACAGAAAGTCCATCCCTGTCAACCTCTCCCTCTGGATCTCCAGCCAGGCGGTTGACAGTCCCTCTGGAGACAACAACCACTTCCTCAGAACACACTGTGCATTCCTGAGAAGCTGTCCAATGCCCGTAAACAACATTCCTGCTTCGGGAAACAAAAGCCACAAAAAAAATCATTATCTCACTGTCTGATCCAAAATGCTTCCTCTCCACCATCTCGCTACATCACACTTTTCCTCTCTCAAACTAATGAGCGACGTATGTTCTCTCTGTCCTGGTGTCACTGACTTTAACACTGACTATAATCAAACTTTAACACACATTTGCATTTTCATTTGTGACTCAGCACTAAGGTTCATGGTCAGAACAGTCTGAACCACCACAGGAATCCACGCACACATCTGTGCATGTGCTGCAGGCTGTGTCTAGGCAATTAGTACACTGGCTGTTTGTGGCTGATGAAAGTATGTCAGGTAGAAGTACGGTTAGCAAGCTGACCAGGATCAGTCCACTGTGACCACAGAGGTATATCAACAAGGTAGGCTTATACTCTGAAATTGGCTAGTTACAGGAGACTGCTATCATGCCACGGTTGGAAACTCCCTAATGGGGCAACTTTGCCATGAGGTTTCTGCAAAAAGCTTTGTCATTTTAAAGGTTAGACTAGATTGTCTATTATTTAAGGTGTTTCTTGTGTGTTAGTGGTGTTTGGGGTGTGGAGGAGGGGCTCATTTGGTTCGATGTGGGGTCACCTAGGTCTTCCCCAAAACAGATAATTTTGGATGGTTCAAGGCAGAGACAGCGGGCGGTAAGTGGAAGCAATTAAATCAAAGAAAGGGGAAGCCAGGCAGCCCAAAGCATTCATTAGGCAGACAACCAAGAACAGAGGCTGAGCTGCTTTAGTGGCACAGCAGATGATCTGATGGAGAACTATTGTTCATAAACAGATGAATAGGTAGAACACAACATGAAATAGTTCGCAAATAGGTGTTACTATGCCATTGACAAAGGTTCTATATATTTACAGGCTACAGTGGGGGCTTGTTAGTGTAGTAATTTGACATTTAAGACATGGAAACTGAGGTGATTTGCTGTTAACCACCCACAGTACAAAGAGAAAACAGGTGAGACTCCAACTCTTAAGTGGACAGAGTGGCCACTCTTACCTGATAACATGGGCCAAAATGAAAACCAAGACTTTCCGTGGCCCTCACACACCGCTCACACAACCAGTGTGGCCCAAGCACTACAGTTGTAACACTTGGTTTTACCCATTATTGCTGTGGAAAATATACCAGGGCACGGCAAAATGGAAAGCAGTCTTTATTAAAGTCCTTCTCTGGTGAGAATCAAGTCTACATGTTAACATGTCCCCTTTGTGCCTTTTATTTGATAAAAAGACATATTTTTAGCATAATAAACTATCACGACCATGGCAGAGGGTTTCAACTTGAACAATGTCATAAATTAATGCTAGACTGCCAGAGTTTGTGATGTCACAAACCTAACAAACAAATCCTGTCAAATTGTAGGTGGAGCTCAGGAGCCAGAAAAGGTTCCGTAGCTGCAGGTGGTGCTGTTTTGATGGCGAGACAGGGCCATAATAACATATTGATTTATTTTAGAACAGTGTAGATTTACATTTTAAGGTCATGAGGGGAATTTTCTCATGAAAAAAACCTGAATTTTACGAACAAAGAATAATTTTAGGTAGTGTAATAAGCTGCTGGAATGGAACTTTAAAAAGGTCCATTGTGGCGGTGGGGTATGGTTAGGGCGCCAACTGCTGGACAACAGGGAGGAGTGGCTCAGCCGGTGATCCGACAGCTGGGCAGAATCAGGTAATCAGGGCAATCAATAAAAGCATGCTTGTAACCTGGTTCTGCCTCTTGTAGTAGGCTGGCGTCCCGAGACCCCGAGAGCGGCGGACGTGTGCGTGTGAGCGGGATTGAAGACCCACCGAGACGAAGTGAAAGAGCAGAGACAGACATACATGTGTGGGTGGGTTGCCAAGGAAGGCAACGATAATAAAAGACTTTACGCCAGCCATTCTCTCCTCCCGTCATTCCCCGGAGTGGGCCGAGTATTCCCACATCCATGTTTCCATGTCTCCCCTTTGACACTTAGTTTGTTACACATTCCTGCCGAACAAGTGAAGATTCAGTTTTGTCCTACTGTGAAATTTGGTTTCTGGTTGAGTTTTTGAACCTTTCATACGCACTTTCCATCTGTCTTTAATTCAGCAGACTTAGAGGGGACGGCCCCACAATGCTGTTGTGATACAACAACAGTGGAATTGTGGTAAAAAAAAAAAATACAAAAAAAAAGAAATAGAAAAATTGCAGATGACATTCTTCTTTTAATCACTAATGAGCACAATGTGTGGGTGCAGCTTTCTGATGATAGCAGGTGGCAGTGACTTCACACGACAGGGTGTGACAGAAAATGGACAGAGAAACACAGACAATATTGAAGCTGTCGTTGTTACAAGGATAATGTGCTAATAATAAAAATGATCTTTGTCTTGGCTGCCAATGCCTGTAAATGGAACAGCATGCATTAAATTATCTGTCTTACTCTGCCTTCTGTAACTTCACCTACTATGAGTGATAAGTGAACAGTGTTTGTTTGAGGCCGAAAAAAAGTTTTGAAATCTATATAATGAAGTTACTAATTTTGATCAAGAAACCAATATGTCACTGATAAATCTTTACATTAGCTATCAACGTTTAGTTGAAGAGGAAAAAGATGAATGGTTGACTCAAAGAAGCGACACTGGAATGATAATCATGACAGTCTCAGCCGTCCAAACACACAAACTGCCCCCACCCCCGTCTCCGCCGGGATAATCTGTCTATGAAATGCAGGGATCAAACATCAACACTGGAAAACTAACATCAGACTGTTGGAAGGACACAGCCAGGCGTGATTAAAGGGTTTTATTCCAACAACACAGATATCCAGTCATAGTGATGCTCTGCTCCCTGATATACAGCATGTATTGCTTCATACTTGGAGAGAAACATTGAGTTCATGCAGTACAACATCACACAAGTTTAGTCACCTATTGCCAGCTGTGTTTTAATAAAGCTGCTTGCAGGTATGAACTCTGAAAAGTGTATGAGCAAACTGGGTCTCGATTTTCAAAGATTGCCTTTTAATATATGAAGAATGCAGCAGGACATTGTTCAGGTCAGACATGTTCTCACAGACGGGAAAATGTCCAGAACATTCAGGCAGGGGGCTGTGAAGCATGTAGAGACAGGACATGACATATAAATCCTGCTGAGGAAATCCCGTGTTTTTGTTACCAGCACATTAAGACCTGCTTCTGGCCTTATCATCAAAAGATCTCGAATCTCTTCATTCTTCCAAGCTAACGTCTTCGTCGGCAGCTTCTATGTGGCACCACTTTTTCACCCATTCTTGGGATGTTTGTATTCTTCCTTTGTCTGTCATGTGTTAGACATGTCATCGACACTCCCTCTCACTTGCTGGGAATTTTCCAGTTGTACTCTAAAGGCTCATTTATGCTGCTTAAAAAAGATATATGAACAAGCATAACCCTCACTGCCCACATGCCTCCTTCACATTTGTACAAGCATCCAAGAGGGCAGTAAAGAGTTAAAGGTACAGTGTGTAGAATGTTGTGATATCTAGTGTTGAAATTGCATGTTGCAGCTGAACACCCCCTCACCTCCCCCTCTCCTTCCAAACATGAAAAAGAACCTGTGGTAGCCTTCAGTTGTCATAAAAACTCAAAAGGTGTTTAGTTTGTCCAGTCTGGACTAATGTAAAAAACATGGCGGCCACCATAGAGAGGACCCCCTCGATGTAAATATAAAGTATTTGAAAATAAAAGGCCTTTTCTGGGGTAAAAAAAACTACAATTCATTGATTTAGATTAAATGAACTAGTGAAAACATCATGAGGATTATTCTACATTAAATTTCTGCCAATAGATCCCTTTCATCTAAATCTTACACACTGGACCTTCAAGAGTTTCTGTACAACAACAAACATGGCAAAATGGGCATATATATATATATCATATATGATAGAAATAAACACAACACGGACAGAAGGCTCCATCTGTTTCCGTGTACATATCTAACGTTGAGCATAAATAAGCCATTCATCGTCATCAACACACTTGCTGTGAATTTTACAGACATGGAGCAACTGACTTGGGCTTTTGCATTCTTACACACAGCCTCTCCAGAAAATGTCTGCACATCAGTGCTCTCAGTGTCTGTAAGCAGCGTAAGAGATTGACTCTTGGTGTTTATACTTTTTTTCAAATGTGATACTGGATGTTGGATTGAAGGTGTGACGATTAGAGAGCCAGTCTGCCTTCTTCACCTAGAGTTGGCCAACATTCTTGAGTAGAAAGATTTTGGCATTAACAAGCATTGGCCCTATTGCAGAGCCCTAAAGATTAGCATCTAAGAGATATTTGCTATTTCTTCAGGCGATGCATTCAGTTTTAGGGCAACTATTTGTATCATGGAAAAGTTGTACTAGATATCCATTGTTAATTTGTAGTTTTTCATCAGACAGGATTAATACCAAGACAAAGAAAGCCAAAAAAACAAAAACATGAAGAAAAAGGAAGAATTGAACATGGATTTTTTCGAACACTCAGGCCCACGACTGCAATTCTTCGTTATTGTTTCAGTCCAGCGAACAGTTTAATCATTTGTCCAATAACACTTAGAAGGTGAAATCTAAAGTAGGGAAGCCATAGATACCATTATCAAACAGTGCCCAAATAAGAATGTGACATAAAATACAATGTGTACTCTGTACAGACTGACGCAGTCCCGTCCTGTACAAATGTCAGAGCTCAAACACAGAGCAAGGGGAAGATGATAAGAAAACAAAAGCGTTGTGACTGGTTGTTTGAGAGTGGAGGCACGCCAACATTTTTCCCCTCTCGTCTGCAGCTCTGTGACTATTTTTGTTCCCCACCAAAGCTCCATTCACAGACTGTGGTTTTAAGCATTCCTGCATGGCTGGAAACTAAACTGTGAACAGATATTACCAATAATTAGACAGATCCCAGCAAATCTTTCACACCAGAGCAGTAAACATCCACCCGCTGTGTAAACAAGTCACATTCTTGGTGCTTTCCATGTACATTATAGTCTATATCTGAAAACACACAGGAAGCGTTAATGTGCCAACACAGTAGCTGAGGTTGCAACATACCAGTTTTATGGTAAATAATAAGCTAAACTTTGTTTGGTAGTTGTTCCTTTAACGCTTTGCACATCTGTAGTTGTGTTCAGCACTTGTTGCAAACCTGAAGCTCAGGTTAAATTGACATAATCTACATGTTGTAAAGCACAGACTCCACATTGTTACGTGTTGGCCTGTGCAGTAACGCAGGGGTTGAGAAGCAATGGAGGCAGACAGCTCTGAGTGAATTTCCAGAAGCTCTTTCCTTTTAAAATAATTTCCCAGTGGGTCCCTGCATACCACGTCTATGTATGTGTGCAGAGACCCCCGTCCCTTCCAGATCTGACCAGCACCTCACCCTGCACCTTCAGGACCACCTCAAGACCAGACTTCCTCTGGTCATGTTACATTTTTGGTGCAGACTTGCACAACTTTATGCTCAATAATCACAAACTGCTCTCATAACAATAACGAAATCTTTGGCAAATTTAAAAAACGACTGCCTGCTGATATGAAGAGCATCGCCACCGCGTGGAGTATTTTTCTTATTCCCCACTGAGGAACAGAAACCAAAACCTGTTTTGACGATTTCATGCACATGCTTTTAAACTGATGTAGTTTGTTCCACTGCTTCCTGTAGTGACACAATAAACCCTGAAGGGATAGCTCCACCCCATCAGCTGGAAGGAGCAACGACGCAGCCCAGATCTGGAGGCATGACCCCCCCATCTCACAAGAAGGGGGGAAGGGGTCCACACCCTGGTGATTTCCTGCCCAATCCAGACTCTTGACCTCTCCTCATGGTTTTGGAGGGCATTAAGATGGATGAGGGGACGGAGGAGGGGAAGATGATGAGCAGAAAAGCAGGGAGGGATGAAAGGAGGGTGGGAGGCAATGTTAGACCAGGGTTTTGTTGTTCGCTCTCTGTGGTCGGTCCCACCCCACTGTAGGGTATTACACTCTTTCTAACCCACACGCATTCTCTGCCGCACAAAACACAACAGACATTTCCATGACAATAGTGTTCCAGCCAGTGGGAGAAACAAAACACATGCGACCGCAGTGGAGGAGAGGGAGAAAGTGCCGTTCAGTGCCAGACCTGCGCAGGTCAGGCCACAAAACCAAATTAGCGGTATGGCTGGCATCGATACTGGCCTCAGGCGAAGTGGTTCACTCATGGGGGTCTGTGGCGAGCTGAGGAGTGAACCGTGTGAAATGAGTTAACTTTTGTTCAGTACAAATCTCTGAATATCAGCTGCTACAGTGTTCGGTCTTAATGAGAAACAGCAGAGTATGGTGCTGTAGATGATGGCAACATTTTATTGTGAACTGTGTTAACCAATGGAAACCTTCCCCAAACTTACTGGTGCAAACTGAAGTTACAGTCAATATCCCTGATGGCATATCTCAGGAACAGTTTGTCTGAGCGGCTTCACACTTGGCACATGTTTTGTTAAAGGTCCAGTGTGTAAGATTTAGGTGAAAGGGAACTATTGGCAGAAATGTAATGTAGAATAATTCTCATGATGTTTTCACTAATTTGTTTCATCTAAATTGTATGAATTGAAAAAGGGCCTTTATATTTAAATACTTTATATTTCCATCGAGGGGACCCTCTCTACACACTGTACCTTTAATTCCTGGAGGAAGTGCAATGTCAAATTTGGTGCAATTTGTTCAATATTAATAGGTCTTCTGCTACGTTCTCAGATAAACTACAGCAGCGTTTGGTAACTGGGTCAAATTTTGAGTCAAAATTGCAGCCAGCTCATTTTGATAATCGGATTATTTTAATTTCACCGTATCAGACTGATCCAGATATTCAAGGCGTCTCAGGTACTGATCTCCATCATGGCAAAAACATTCATCGAATCAATTCCTGTTTAGCATTTTGTCTACAAAGTAAAAGCATACAGACAAACAATAAAAAGTTTAGTATATTGTAGAATTGTTTGAAGAGGACTCACTAATGACAAGGAATAATTCTGAAGTAGAAATTCTCAAAAATGTACAGTAAACATATTTTATTTAGAATATGGAAAGGAGATAATTAAGAGCATTTCATCTGTCTAATAATACCACAAATATCTGTTGGTTGAATGGGTGCTGTTTAAGGATAGTTTAAGGATAATTCCACTGTGGTTGGAATGTAGACATGGTTAATAAGGAGGCACATAAACTATAGTATCCATGTAACATAACGTGACATAGCTGAGGCCTCATGTGCTATGTCATCCTCACTCTCCCTCTATTCTTTAGCATGTTTCTGTGTCATTTAATACTGTCACAAGTGATAACACTGTTATGTTTTGATTTCATGACTGAAAATGATTTTAATAAATTCACAAATGTTAGATATTTATTGGGCGGCACAGTGGTGCAGTGGTTTACACTGTTGCCTCACACAAATAAGGTTCCTGGTTCAGCTGAGGTCTTTCTGTGAAGACTTTGCATGTTTTCCACATGTCTGTGTGGGTTTTCTCCAGCTTCCTCCCACATTCCAAAATCATGCAGACCGGGGTTAGGTTGATTGGAGACTCTAAATAGACCGTGTGAGCGAATGGTTGTTTGCCTCTGTATCTTAATCCTGTGACCTGTCAAGGGTGTACCCCACCTCTCCCCCAATGTCAGCTCAGATTGGCTCCAGTTCCTGTCTGACCCTCAAAGGATAAGCTGTATAGATAATGGAAGAATATCTATTGAACAACATGTTCATATAAAAGTCTAAGTTAGCGCTTCATCAGGATTATACATTATTCAAGAAAATTGTCCAGTGTTCAGCTTTCAACTTGAGGAAGATCTCGAGGATTGACACAGTTCTCTTCCGTCTCTTTCAACACTACTTTCTTACAGCACTGAACTTAAAATGATATGCAACTTAAGATTTATATTTATATACTTAAGATATATATTTTGAGTGTCAGATACTCTCTGCAGACCTGAGAGGAAACTTTATCTCTCACAAGTTTGGCTCTGGCGAAGAACAGCAGCTGTATCACCTCATCAGGTCTGATCTGCAGAAACTTGTCATGTGACCCTCTGAGTGATTTTCACTCTCTGTTGCAGCAAATGATGGAGACACTGCTGCGATTTCACTCAGTTCTGGACCCAAGTGCATTGCACCAAACAGAGCAGCAGGGTTTATTGTCCCAAAAAAGGCAGATGGGTAAGGTGAGGAGGGAAGCGTCAGATCCAGTGAAGGTGGAGGACTCGGAGGGATGAGCAAAAGGAAAAGGCAGTTTGAGTTTGCAATGAACAGGTGAAGCAGTGGCAGGTGGGCAAGCCAACAGAAAACAAAAAGCACAAAGTATTAGAACAGCAAATAAAAAACACACGTACACAAAGGGAAACTGATATCACAATCTAAGCAGTTGACTCTAACCACCTCTGTTGGTGAGCAGATGATCAGGCAGATCGACTGAAAGGCCAGGTTTATATTCACTGCAGGGCTGATTGTAGATTGGAAGCAGGGGTGCAGCGAGGAGTTGAAGGTGGAGAGGCTGCACCAGGTAACGAGGAGGCAGGACTGAAAACTGATGAACCGTGCCTGCCGCACACATACACAACATGGAGACACACTAGGAGGAACAGTGAGACACAAGGGGAAATACAGGCGAACACTGAGGTTACAGCCACAGCCATAATTATCCTTATATTAATAACACAGAGGGATGTTGGTTGAGCACAAATCATAAATAAACACAAAGTTCTTACAGTGAATAAAAGGAACTGGCACAGGTGCTACAACCTCTCCACTACATAGCCATGGCCTTAATTTATTTACTGTCATTTTCAGACATAAACCCCCTGACCCGATTTTCTGTTCATTTTATGGAGTTTTCTTTTCACATATGAAGAATAAAGCAGATTGTGATTGAGAATATCTGTGAGTGGTGTCATGAGGGCAGAGCGTGCAGGAGGTGTACGAATTCTGCTGCAGAAAGCACATGTTTTTGGTTTCAGCACAACGGCACAGACGTCAGCCCTAATCACCAAAAGCTCTCGAACCTTGCGATGTTTCCAAGTTGATTCTCACACGTTTGACCTCTTTTTCATTTTCATTCTTTCCGTTTTTTTCATTTTTGAACACGTCACTCATTCACAGTGACTCTTCAGGTCATTTTCCCGCTGTGTTCTCTCATGGGCTCGCTCCTGCATTGTCCGATCATTCTATAAGGAGGAGCTGGCAGGAAAAGTTCCAGAAAATGTGCGGAACAACTGGATTCTCACATCACAGCCCCTCCAGAAAATTGCAGGAGAATGTTACGACTTCATTGCGAATCTGAAAGCATCTTAATTATCTTTCAGATTTATTAATCAAAACATCACATTATTATATGTTTTAATGTAGTATTTTATTCTGTGACATTTATCTGTCATTCTGTATTTTGTTGCCACTGACTAGCTTGACAAAACACTCCAGGACAGGTGACCTTTAACCTTCATCAGTAAATGCTTATTCATGTTTTGGATAAAAAAATAAGAAAGGTGTCACACCGTGTAGAGAACCCATCATTTAAGGACTGATCTGTTGTGATGCAATAACAAAAGAGGTGTTCATACGCACGCACGCACGCACGCACGCACACACACACACACACACACACACACACTGTACATTGGGTAACAGGCAGAACCACAGAACACTATCCCTCCTCCAGCTGTCTGTCCTTGTGAATGAAAGGCCTTTCTTTCTCCAGGAGCAACCGCAGCAGCAGGGCGGTGACGCTCGTCCAACAGATTACACTGCTCTCCTGACCCCAACATATGTCCCCCAGGGACCCACCTCCACGCTGACAGCTGAGCACAGCATGTGTTCAGAATGAGTCTCAGACAATACGTGTACAGTTCATGCACAAAGTATCAGGTTTTAACCTCGTTATCGGAGGGTTTTTCAGTTTGAAACATTTTGGTTCGAGGTTATTGTGGTCGTCACGATAACCAGTACAGCGTTACAGCGTTGATTCTACCTATTTTACTCCAGAAAGTATATGCAGGTTATATGTAAGTTAGTAAACTTGCTAAAACAAAATGGCGATACTTTCCCATTGCCAGTGGAGGAGTTACCCTCTGTTTTTCCCCTCGGTACATCATGTTCGACATTGTGAATGCACCAAATACTGAGGGGCTCTCTCACTTTGCTGTTTTGTCAGTTAGCGAATTCACCCGGGTGTCAAGTTTCCATCAGTTCCAATTTAGAGCAAGAGACGATTAAAACCCTGCGTCTACTGCAGAGTTGCCCAATGTCAGCTGGGATTTGGTCTAGCCTCTGCCACAACTTTAAAAGAAAGATGGATGGATGGACAGATAGGATACAACTTTGCATATCAGAAGAGAGGAGTCTTCACTGACAGACAAACTGTTGTAAGATGGTTTATAATTCTAGATGGGATTGTGCAAGTGGACCGGAATAGTGTACACAGCTCAAACATTCAAGTTATAAAAGCTATAAAACCAGGTCACTGCATGTTGATGTCACCAATGAGAGCAAACACTACACAAGAGCCTCTGCATCTGCAGCTCTGCTCGGAAAAAAATGTTTGCCAACTTGATTTCCACAGAACCAATGGTTTCGCTGGAATAAACTGAGTCACCGTGAGAAATGAGTTATCTGAAAATCTAAACAATAAAGAAATCAACGCACCACCCACACCATTTGATGGCAGGGCCATCCGCTCCACCGACTCCTTGATAAACCACAGGAATGTGAGAGAAGTCAGCGGAGGAATAAATTGGACAGCAGTGACGCAACAATCAACCAGAAAGTTTTTTTCCTCGGGTCATGACTTAGTGCAGTGTTGTGAAGGATGTCAGGGAGAGGTGGGAACAGCACGAACCCAAACACGTCCAGGTCTTGAAGTTTGTTCCATGACCACTTATTGCATGTCGACGGCTGATGGAGTCTGAGATAATGTAGCAGAGTAAAGCCAAAAGCAAACAGGCATATGTCTCTTCTATTGAGGCCGACTCAGAGCTAAGGCCAATGTCAACACAACCCAGCTCAGACTTATATTGAAGGTTAACAAGCAAACTGATATCCTGAAAGTCAAAGAGGCTGACAACGTGCCGACCCAGCTGCATGATGCTTTGCATGTGAACGCACTCTGTTTATTCACTGACTGACAGTTTTTTTTTCTGGAGATGATAAACAAGAACTAATCTGCTTGTTAAGAAATAAACTAGCACCATCTGAATTGACAAACAAGTAAGTACATGCAAGAACAATTGCAAAGTAGTTTTAAAATACATTTCATACACAGGTCATTAGCTGTACAGGGACAAAAGAAAACAGAGACAAGATGAAAAGAAATCAATTTAAAATCAGAAAAAACTGTAATTTTTGATTAAAAAGAGCAAAATAAAAGGTAAAATATATAAAATGGATACAATCTGAAAATAAATATATATATATATATATATATATATATATATATATACATTTAAGTAAATAAGTTAAGGAGTCAAATAATGCAAATACAATAGATAGAAATGTGTAAAATAATAGAAAAACTGAATGAGATGCAATGAGTGAGACTTTGTTAGGAAGGTTTTGCTGAAGGCTCAAGTGAATACATCAGCTGTACTGAACATTTGAACTTTGATAAAGTTCAACCATCCATCCCCACTGCTTCCGCCTTCCTGCCTTGTATGTGTTTTCATTTCTCTTGGTCTTTTGGGAGAGACCATGTTGGATAACATCCACCCATCAGCAGCTCCGCCTGTGTGACATAAAAAGAAAACTCCAGCTTTGAAAAACACTTTTTGATCCAATCAGGAATCTGGGCTCTACCAAGAAGCATGTGGTTACAAAACAACGTCAGAATCAACATGCAGGCAGGAGCCTTGTGTGGGAGAGCACAGAGATGTTTCCAGTGAGGAGGACTTTATTTCTTCCTCCCACACATTTACTGTTTCCACACCATTCACATTATTAGGGGCACAATTTAGAAGAACAACACTAACACTTAAAGGGACATGTACTCCTTATCCTCTGAGTTGCTCATAACTTATTCTTTCTCCGTTCTCATTTCTTCTCAAGGTATATACAAGAAATTTGGATATAAAATGTTTGGGTAAAAATGTTTATACAACGTAATGTTTTCTACATCCACATGATTTTCCAGCTGATTTTTTCCATTTATAACTTTTGCTTTTGTTGAGGTCAAGGAAAATGAAACCCAGTGTACTGGATACTGTTTACCCACAGCTGAACTGAAATCTATGTTACATCTGTGCTTCATAAAAATCACATGGGTTGCTGCAGTTTTATAGTCTCTCTCTCTCTCTTTATTTAATCGTAATTCAATATTGGCTTAGGTGCTTGGTTTCAGTTTGCATTTAGATTCAGAATTGCTTTTGCAGAGTGGGTATCAGTGGGGAAAAGACAATTCAGCATTGGTATGTTTGAGACTGAAAGTGAATGCAAGATGAGATGAGATTCATTTTCATTCTTCTAATTTTCTGTTAAGTGATATGTTTTTTCAAAGCCTAAGCGTTCATGGCAGCAATATAGCCAGAGCTGGCAAAAGTAGACACATACTTTACTCAAGTAAAAGTACTGATTCAACCTCTTTACTCATTGAACAGTATACAGGATCTAAACTGCACTCAAATTATAAAAGTCAAATGTTCCTCTCTGAAGACTCAAATGCATTCAAACAAAAGTAACGAGCCTCTTTTGAAAATGTAAGGCTTGGAAAGTACAGATCTCTGTGTTTAAATGAAGGGAGTAAAAGTAGAAAGTTGTCAGGAAAATGAATACTTCAGTAAAGTAGAGATACTTGAAAAGTGTACTCAAAGTATTTGTGCTTTGTTACGTCCCACCTCTGGCACTGGCCTGGTGTTGATACACAGTACAGTACAGTTGTTATGAAACGTACGTTCAACTTGAGACCTGACATGCACAACACAGTGACCATGACATAAGCAGACACATGTGGAGGAACAGCTGGAAGAACAATCCAGCTGCAGCCTGCAGAACCTACAAACCACACCCCCCGCGGGACCACGCCCATTCCCATTAGCAGCAGTGGTTTATTAGCAAGGGAACCACGCCCACTTCCAGACCTAACCCTATAACCCTATGTTCTCTCTTCCTGGCTGCAGCACAGACCCTGTATCTGTGAGGTAATAAACTCTGCAGGGGAGCAGAGCATCAACCTACATCAGACCAGACACAGGGATGAGGAGAGAGGAGAGAGGAGAGCGGAGAGCGAAGAGAGGAGAGGAGAGAGGGACGTGTTCAAAACTAAAGAGAAACTCTGAGAGCAAAGTTCATATCCTGGAAAGAATGACAGATGGAGACAGACTTTCTAAAGGCTGCAACAACTGCTCTGACGCCTGCCTGCAACCGAACGCCACCTGGTGGTAAAAACGGTGCATAGCATTATTATAAATGTGGACAAAAGACGTTTCCCTGGGAAAGACAAGCTGCATGCTTTTATTATAAAGACAAATGATATACGACCAATAATAAAGATCCTCTCCCTGTTCTAAATTCACAAGAGGTGTGTGTGTCTTATGCTTTTGACTGGTAAACAAGTGAATACATATACAACCTGTAAACTATATTTTATATGTTTAAGAATCAGCTTTAGTATTATACATATATAAATTAGTATTACATTTCAACACAGCATATATATGTCACAAAGTACAACTAGAATGTCACTCAGTAGATCACATACCTGCACCAAGGCCCAGGAGTATTACAAGAAAGTGACAACAATATCCGTCCATTGTGTGTGTGTGTGTGTGTGTGTGTGTGTGTGTGTGTGTGTGTGTGTGTGTGGCATCCTGGACAGGACTGGAGTAATACACTGAGTCTTAGTTAGAAGACTGGCTGCATCATTTGGAACCATCTGAAGATGAGCTGCAGACCCTGACTATAATGAACTACAGCAATCTAACTGTGACAATACAAAAGGCGGATAAGCAAAAATATCTCGAAAATGAAAAGAGTTTGGTTTTGGTGTGATAATGTACCATGGTGATGTCAACAACAGCATAATAACAACATGAGGAAAAGATGATGAATGAAAAGATGAAATAAATTACAAGAAAATTAGTACAAGAAGGGTGCACATGTAGCCCCCGCTGCACGTTCACCCACATGCATCCTGCAGATGAAGAACTCCAGCAAAAAGTACAAAGGGATGAACACAGGTTTTGTTGCACGAACATTTTATTTCCATTAGTGCTGAGAACAAGCTCAGAGGCAAACTGCAGCTTTAATAATCAGTTATGTTCTATTTTCAGAGACTAAACATTGTTTTGTGTTACCATTATTTCCAAAGGCACCTGCAGTGTACAGATTATAGTTTACTCTCTGACATAGCGAATATGAAGTGATGTGTGGGGAGTGACAGAAATAATAAATAATGAAAATGAGAAGTGGTGATGAAAATCTGCTATCAACTCAGTAAGCAGGAAACAGATGAGTGAGATGGGCACACACACACACACACACACACACTACATTGATTTCCCCAGAGAATTACTCTTACGGTGACCATAGTTACTACCTGCCTAACCTTAAAACGTGTCTTCACTGTAAAATGTATTGATATGCATTATGGGGACTTGTAATTTGTCTCCATAAAGAAGACAAGTCCCCATAATGAGACTGTGTAAACAGATTAAGGTCCCCGCAACATGGGTAATACCTGGACCATACTTTCTCTTTCTAGCTCTTTCTCACACACACGTTCTAGTTGCTCAATCTAATTAAATGATGTTACATGCACATGTATTTTTGATGTCTAAGAGCTTAATATTTACAAATAAAACTGGTATGATGTGGATGACTGAGGGACCTGTTATTTTATTTCAGCATTCAGTATTAGATCATGTCACTGGAGATACCCAGTCTCTTGAAACATCACTTTCTGCGCTCTGTAAAATCTCTACCTAAATATCTTGCTCTCAGAACACTACAAAAATAGAAAATCAATAGATGATAATACTGCATAGAAATAATTGTATATTCAGTATATGACTAACGCAGAATAAGGTGTCATCGGTATACAGTATGAGAAAAGAAATATACAGCAAATAGTAAGACACTAACAAAAATAATAACAAAACTGTCTTTTCTTTAGTGGACTTTTTCTGAATTTCTCCTTGTACACTTTCTACTTTAGCTTAAGTATGTCATTCAACTCATTCAACATAAGTTACACATGACAGGGCAGAGTAAAGTGGAAAGACATCTAGTCTCGATAACAGTAAAGCTAAATTTACAAAACAAGTTTAAACGAGTTTAAGAAATCTCACGATTTCAATACACAACAGTCTGTATATTCAGCTTACATATGGAATGCACCAGCACCAGCCATTCATAGTTATGATTTCTTAATTACAGACAAACTGGAAACCTTCCAGTTTAAGATGACCTCACCCGTGACTGTCGGCCAAATACGGATGTGTATTTTGGTAGAAGACTACCACCAAAGTAACGGCCTGTGGCCTACAAACTGTGCACTATGTAGTTTTGCTGTCAGTGCTGTGCTAGTCCAGTGAAAATTTACAAGCACTTTGAAAACATGAGCATTAAAACTTATGACTCTGAGCTAAATTCAACTAAACCTTTGCAAGGCGTTGCAACAATTTTTCTTTCCAATTTCGTAATATAATTCAAACTATTGAATGGTTAGGGTGTGATGGCATCGAAGTAATTGATTAACTTTTGGGGAAAAACACTTATTGGCAAACTTGTTGAGAGTTAGATCAAAAGATGGATACTTCTCCTGGCTGTAGCTTCATATTTGACAGACCATGCGAGAGTGGTATCAAACCTCTCATCTAACTCATGGCAAGAGAGTGAACAAGTGCATTTTCCAAAATATCAAACTGTTTCTTTAAACTGAATTTAGCCCTGAGAAACAACATACAACGGTACCTTTAAAAAACAGAAAAATAAAGATCTACTCAACACTAAGAGGCAGTTTGTCATCTTATTGATAATACAGCAATCTATATACCTCATCATCTATGTACATGCTTATCCAATCCGCTGATCAATCAAAAAGTAAAATCAAACTATTGCCAAGACTTTAAATTACCTATTCACTCAATTGAATAATATTGGTCTATGATATCATATGGAATACAATGACAGAGCACACTCCAAATACTTTTTGCAAACACATGGCATGTTTATGTCTTCATCTGTGCCCTTCGACAAAGAGGAATGTTAAAACTAAAATAAATAGACATGGCAGGAACTTCGTAAGGTAAGAAACTGCCTCTTTCTTGGCCAATAGGTATTCAGTGTTTCATTGCCTGAGAATTTGTCCACAGTTGTGTTGAGAGAAGTAAATGACCAATGGTGTCAAAGGATATTTTCATTGAAAACACTGTGGCAAGAGGTCTTTAATACTGAGAGGAATGGTTTGAGAAGGCTTCCAAACACTCGAGAATCCACCTCTTTGTGTGCTACTGTGTTTCTAAGTGTCTCAAACCCAGTACTGGTTCTTTTTCAGGGTCGGGTTTGTTGTCCGACAGTGCTGCAACAACTCCGGGTCTGCGTCTTTGGAGTCCATGTTGGACATGGGGATGTTATTGGCCGGATCAGTTTTGCGAAAGGTCTCAGTGCCGGCCACCTCTCCGTTTTTGGGCTTGGAAGCTGCCGTCTGGACGTCGTGCTTTCCTGTCTTGTTTTTACGAATCAGGTAATAGGCCAAGATGGCTGCCAGTAGCAAAAGGAGGAGGATTACCAGGATGGGAATGAGAATAGACCAGAAGTTGCTTCGTCGGGAGACATGTGGTCTTCCGTCGGGGCTAGAGCCAGGAGTTGCTGTAGTGGGGGGATTTCCATCGGGCCAGTCCATGTTGCTCCTCCAACGGGGGCTTGCTGGAGTCGCATACGGGGCTTCTGAGGGAGTCCTCAACAGAGTGACTGGGTAGATTCCAGAAGCATTGTAGGGGCCTGTCTGAAAGGCAAGCACACACTCAGCAGGAGGCACCCCATGGGCTTTGAGCAGGAAGCGTGCCTCATCCTGAGCAACACCACCTTGTGATCCAGATGTATGATTTAGGATTTCCATGGCTACGAGGCCTTCATCCAAGTCCTTGTGGCTAAATGTGTCCACTGGTTGACCTGCACCAGCACCCCCAAACCTCACAAAACGAGCCCCCCGTGGCTGTTGGATGACAGTGAATGTGGGGGATTTTCTGGTCTTGTTTGCCAGCGGAGTTGCGTCCAGAAGCTTCCTGTCCAGTTGGACAAGAGTACCCTGCGGTAAGAGAGGATCCTGAGCGATGTTGGCCAGAGGCTGAACTGTGATGTTGAGGACAGAGGAGACGTTAGCAGCCCGACTCTGGGCCACAAATGCAACGCTATCTCGAGGAGAAGTGGACTTCACAAAGCGGACACTGACTCTGCCTTCTTTGATCTGTTTCTGCCTGAAGGCTGATGTGGGCTGTCGGTCAACCATGACAGCTGCATACTTGGGAACACTTGTGATCTTGTAAACGATGTCCTCCTCAACAGGGCCCCTGGTAGTGGCCTTCAACATCTCCTCAGTCACCAGGGTCTCATCATCACCTTGTTTCACCTTAATCTCAGTAGCTTTGTCAAGAAACAAAGTGTGAGCGAGGACGCCAATGTGGAGCGTGTGTGGTTCTGTTTGGTGTTCTCCATCTGAGACAATGAATTCCACAAATCCATCTACAAGGCTGTCATCACTGAAGAAGCCCACCTGCCCACGATTGACCATTTCTTGTGTGAAGTCAGTGATGGGGTCCATTGTGAGAGAGTCAACCAGTCGACCGTTGCTAGGAGCTTTGGTGACCTTGAATTGCACCTCATCTGGTGGACTGTCTTCGTCTTGAGTGTTGAGATGCTTCTGGGTCAAGATGGTCATGGAGCCTTGAATGACCTCCAAGAGCATGTCTGTCGTAACTATTTCAGGAGGGTCAGAGCCTCGCCGTTTGATTGAGATGTTAAATATCTCCTCCAGGACAACGGACTCTGCTGGTGAGGCCACAGCTTGACTCTCAGATTTAAGACGGGCCCTGAAAGAGAAGCTGTCGAATGAGGCTCCTGAGTCATCATGCAGATACTCCAGCTTTCCTTGATTTACATCTTCCTGCATGAAGGAGGGGGCATTGCGGGGCAAGTCCTGACCACTCAGGGTGATACGACCGTGATCAGGAAAACGCTTAATCTCAAAAACAACATCCACATCATCTTGATTAGCCTCACGTACGCTAGCCAGAAGGTTGGAGGCATCAAGAATTGAATCATCAATGGTTTTCCTCTGGCCCTGCACAATTTCCAGACCTGAATGGAAACAAGAAAAAAGAAAAAATATTAAATATCATCAAATTCACTTTTCAGAAGTATTATATTTCCAGTTTAGGCCGTCTCCTGTCGCTATTTAATTACGCATCACAGTACACTGGCAATGCTGGCACACGAGGAGAGACAGATGGAGCAGGGCGCTTGTTGTTTTGGCAGCGACGGAAGCAGAGGTTATAAATCTCTTTATGACTCTGGACTGTTAAGGCAATTACAGTAGATAATAAGAAAGTTTCTCACTGTGAAATATTTTACTGAAGAATATAAAAAGACAACTGAGGCAATTTCCGACTATAGTGGCAGATTAATCAGAGATGGACGTGACTGTGATTTTTACCACAAGACACATTGTTTTTTCATTAAACCTGAGATTTCTGTGCATAATTTTTAAAATAGGATCCATCAGTGATTCAGTCGTAACTGCAAGATGAAGTAAGGTCACATTTTCAAACAAACAAACAACACATCAATATTAATGGTTAATCCAATGGTACTCTAGGTCTATGATTTAAGGTGGAACCTTCTAATGGGGCTTTGCAGTATTATACACATCTGTGGATGTCAACGTGCGTGTGTGCATGTGTCACACCTATGAGTTTCCAGCTAACCGAAACCCAATCTGCATGTCTTTGGATTGTGGGAGGAAGTTGTAATGCTCCTTAATTCAGATCCAGGACAAACCTACCTGATGTAGTGCACCTTACATGAAAGTAATGTGAATTATGTTTAACATTAGTGGGGTGATACGATGTAAGATGTGATGTGCCTTCCTTTGTTGTGTGGAGTTCAGGTGTAAGTTATAGTTAAGGCTGGAAGGAAAACCTGTCTTACTGTAAATTACTATAGTGGTCTTAAAAAACAGGTAATTTACTGAACATGAACATTGTGTCCCTCCCTTATTTTGCCATTTACCTTTGTTCTTCCACAGCTGTGATGAGATGTTGCTGTGAGCAGCGTAGTAAGAGATGGTGATGGGGAGGATGTGTCGGACATCTGGAGCTGGTTGGGACGACAGGGTGAGCTCTACGGAATCCCTCACCACCCAAAAAGCCTCCTCAGGTATCTGGTGCTCGTAGAAGACTGCTCCCGACTCCAGCTGTGTGTCAGTGAAAACAAAGTCTGAACATGATAATCAAATTCAATGGAGGCTTAGATCACAGATTACCTCTTGGCAGGTTTTAGCCACTGGTAGCAGGTTCATTTCATTTCATTATCCCATTGTGTGTCACTCTAGCAGAGTATTTTCTTTCTCTTTCTGTACCAGCAGCAACTATAAGATTTTGTATCATTCCAGGCAACTTTTTCCTGACTATGAAAGTCTCACATTGATATAAGCTCAGATTTTGTAGTGACGTTATGTCTGTAGTCACAAGCTTATTTTGCCCTTTGTTATACAAAAAATATGTGTTTGGCTCTATTTTCTACCCCTCTGACGTTAGTGAGTCCCACAGGGAAAGGTCAGCTCAAATAGCTGCAGCAGTGGTTTGGCTCGGCTGAACTGGGATACTGGTTGGAGATCTGGAATGTGACGGCCTGTGTTCACTCTCTGAGGCCACTGTGTCCTGAATTCAACCCATCTCTCTCGTTCCATCTCTCTTACACACGCACAAGCAAATGTGCACGGCTATATCCGTGTCTGCATGCACAAATGCACACTGCTGGAGATCAAATCTTGTTTTCAGCCCAACCTAGTGTTACTTTCTGTCACACTCTAAACGGAGCAGTTTGCACGGAAGGAATTTGTTCTCATGCTCATCCAAGCACGGTCAGATGTCGGGTTTGGAAATGAGCTGATAGTCTTGAATGAATGGAGATGAGAGTGAGAGCATAATTTCACCATGGCAGACAAACATAGGGCAGATGGTACATGCAAAATGGTACTTGTGTGTCCTACACCAAAACCATTAAATACTAACTATTCATTCCATATAGACTTTCTCAAATCCAAGCTGGCTATGGTCACATAATCTACACAGAAAAACTAGAATGGCACTAAATTGAGTTCATACCTTCGCCAAGGCCCAACAGTCTTCTTATGAAACCACATTTAAAATTCCCCTAAATGAAAAAAGGAACTCTTTGAATCAAGAGCCACACCCTGATGAAAGGTTGGCCAAAACATGTAGGTGTCAGCTATTAAAAGTCAATAACATTTTATTACAGTCAGAGTGATGGAAATGTTCCTTCCTTTGCATCACTTAGAGCATATTTTCCAACCATACAACTGAAGGAAAAACTGTTATATAGCAAATATAGTATTTATATAGTGCCATGCTTTGCCTGTCCCTTCTCTGTTCTCCCCCCACATATGCATGGATTTTCCGCATATAATAGACTTGTTTTAACAGTATTATAGACACACATAGACATTGCCCCTTAAGCCCCCCACCCACTACAATATCAGTACATTAATAATACCAATTTTTGATCAACATAGCCTAACTAACATAACTAATAATGAGAAAAAGAAAATAATAATGACAATCAGCTGCACACAATACAAACACGAATAAGTGGCTGCCTAATAATAGTACACATTAGTAGACTAGTCTGCTCTGTTTGGATCATTTGTTAATTAATCCTCTAGATCCATAAGATTACTAACTTTTCCATGGACATATCTGTTGCCATCTATCTCAACCATCTGCCTATCCTTGGCAAATGTATATTGTGAGGGTATAACTGAATTATAAATATCTTTGGTTCAAGAGGAAGCTTGACAATGAGGATTTCATCGATCTTGTGATTCACCTCTTTCCAGAATTGTATCTCTTTACACTCCCATACACAGTGAAAAACTGTCCCCTTAACGTCCTTACATTTAGTGCAAGTGTCAGGAATGTCACTGTTGAATCTGTGCAGTTTAGCTGGGCTGACGGACGTACGCATCAGCCAGTTATATCCTCATCCTGTTTCCAGACCTCCAATCTAGACTCTGAGGATTCTGAAGAACCTGACTCCACCATGACGTATAATACTGAAATTAGGCCCTTAACATAGCTGTCCCGTCACTGTCAATAATATATTCAACCCTGTCAGGGCAGAAGCTTTGACAGAGAGAAACAGTAGATCTACTTGACAGTCACTGAGACAAATATGAGTAAAATATATGGGTAAAAACTCAAAAATTCCTAAAGTTTAGAAAACGAATGTATGTGGTGACATATTCAAGGAGGCCCCCTGCTGGTGAAGAGGAGGAACATGCCTCATATGCTGTGTTAATGGTCACTGAAACAGCACACTCCTGCCATAAACAGAGGGCAGTTTAAGTTCAGGTATAAAATTATACAACCTCATTAGGAGAGTCAAGGATGAATAATTAGGGTCAAATCAGGACATTCAGGTGAGTACAAATGAATGATAGGTAATAAAATAAGTAGTAAGTTTAGGTTAGTGTACGGCTAGCTTACACTGTGCTGGGAGATGCAGGGAATAGTCAGTGTAAAGCTAAACTGATCATTTGTCCAATTATTAATATTGGAAAAGTCAATTAATATATCACTACCAAATAGAGATAGAGATAAGACCAAAATATTCCCTGGTGACTCCCAATATGACCCCTAAGAAATGAGTTGTTACTTAACTTATGAAAGAACTAGGAACCATATATATGAAGTATATTCAGGGAAATGTATGCTTTTGTGTGAAAAGCGTCTAGATATTCTTTGCAATTGTCAACTTACATTTGGAACCAAAGGCATTATGACATATCAAGAGCTGCAACATTAAACACTCTCTCACACACACACGTGTGTCTTTATTATTATTATGTACACACACACACACACACACACACACACACACACACACACACACAGAAAGACCAGTGTCATTATCATTTCTTATCTGTCTGATGGAGTGCAGTGTAAGATGACTCGAGACCCTTTATTGGCTATGACTACCAGCCTGCTGTTAATAGGAATATGAAACCTGAAAATGAATCTCTTAACTACATATTCACATTTTTTTTTTTTTGGTTTCTCTGGCAAGTTTTTATTAAAAGGCCTTTTATTACCTCTACCAAATAAGTTATGTTTCTATCAGTATATGTTTGTTTTTTGTTAGAGGAAACTTTTTTTAGTTTCTTTAACATGGCGAGATACGACGTTAGCATTGGCGGAGGTAAACATTATCTTTAGTTTGAATATACTGTACTGTTGATGGTTTAAAAACTAACTTTATTTATTTTTACAGTTATTTATTACTAACAAGTGGGTTATTGAGATAATTCCTATTATTATTATTATCAGTATTATGTTTCCTTGAAGAAACACACACAAACACACACACACAAACACACACACACACACACACACACACACACACACACACACACACACACACACACACACACACACATACACACACACATACACACACACAGCGAAAGAGTAATTACCTGAGTTTGTGAGAAGCGGGTAATTTCTTCATACTGGTTCCTGTCGTTAGCCAGGATGAGTCTTCCCAAACGTGGTGGGCGAATAAGAGAGTAGCTTATCTCGTTTCCATCCTCATTGGTTACAGCCCCCAGATTGGCGCTTGTGATGGGCTGCCTTGTTCCTGTGACAACACAGACACACACATGGTCCTCTCACTGCTGAGATGATTCTGAGTAAAATGCCCTCTCTGTTGGCAGCGGAGTGGAGCTCGTAAAATTAGGCAGAGTTCATAAATGTCTCAGAATTTAGTGGCTCCAGTAACTCATGCACATTATCATGCAAAGGAGCGTCCTGGTGTGGAGGGGTTCATTCCAACTTTTTATCCAAGCTTTAAATAAAAGTGTGACAACTCGTCTTCTACGTCAAACATAAAAGTGACATTTATTATGAAAAGACCGAAGGGTTATTTCCTGAGATGACACCTGTGCTTGTTGAATCGTCTCACTTCTTAATACTTTCCTCAGGACCAGTCGTGATATCTTATTTCAACAGTATTTCAACCTTGAAATGAAAAAACTCTGCCAACAGTTTAGTCACTTCACTTTGAAATACAGCTTTTAAAGGCACCGGGACATGAGGGTAATTGAGACTGTGTGACATAAAATACACAACCTTCCTCTAATCTATGAAATATTAAATACATAAGTAATAATTCAGTCCCCTGCCACTCAAACCGTAATTGGTCTGATGTGACCAGAGGCAAGTAGAGGCTAATGTCCTCTGCCCGTGTGTTTTTGTTCCACTCACATTTAGCTTGTTTTAGATAAAATATTAATCATTTTGATGGAACGGACTCAATCTCTGGAAACTCAGGCGGGCAACATTATCTTGCAGTCGCCATTTTGTGGCTGATATACATTTACGCCATTAAATTTCGACTTCTTCTACGTCTGGAGAAAAGGCTACAATCAATCAATGTTCATGTCCTGTTAGTAAAAGTTTTCGTAGAGTAAATTTCATACATTAAAATGTTGCAATGTAACAATTTTCATTTAAATGTTTTACTTGTTATATTTCCTACAGTATGTAAAACATAGTATATTTTAAATACTCTGCACACCCAATACAAGCTTTCTGTCTTTTGGAAATACTCTTACTCTTAATACTACTTGTTACATTTCTAAGCCAGTGGTCAAAAGTACTTCTGATCTGATCCTGTATCTTTGGAAAATGTTGATATTTGCAATAAAAGCAAAATCTGACTCCATTTATGGACTGAAAACGAAACCTACTAAGGATCCTTCAATACAAGAAGGTTATTTTCTCTGAGGAAATAAGTGAGGTTTGGACAAACTCTCTGTGGTTAACCTCACTTTGTGTCTGACACAGCAGTTTTAAATCTGAGTTATGGTTGTGTAATTCAAGCCAGGGGTCAGAAGTTTATCTGAAGATTATAAGAGTATGTGCAATGTGAAAAAAGATAATATGTATATTTTCCTTCAGAGCATCACACCAAAGGAATTCAGGACCACAATCTATTGCTTGTTGAGAACCATCAATTTCAACTATTGTTACAAATTGTATAATTGTGTTATTATTGCATACATGTTTTCTATCACTGCAGGACGCCTATCAACATCTGGCAAAGTGACTGGTGCGCTTACATCTGTCTGAATGTGGATTAATGTAAATAACTGCTGACTTCCCGGTGTCAAATCTGGAGGATTTTGGCGTCTTACCTGGGAACACCATGAGCTCCTCCTGCGTTACCATGGTGATGGTGAGAGGCCTGGCTGTGATGACAAATTGATAGAGAGGAGAAGTGTGCTCGCCGTCTGTCACGGTGAAACTGAAACCACCAGACTCCTCACCTACAGGAACAGATGAGATTACTGTTGATGTTTGTCGTTCAGTTTATTCATCCTTTGTCTCCTTATTTCTTTCTGTTCTGTCTTTCATTCATCTTTATGTAATTATTATATGTGTCATTATGTATACTATAATCATAAAGATAGAATCAACTCTTTTACACAACAGAACCACAGTATATCTCTAAGGGTTTAATAGTGTTGTTGATCAATACCGCAAACGTATTGATTACTTTGCCAGGTAATAGGAACTCTAAGCTGTGTTATTGTAATTCAAGCAGTCAGACAGAGGTCAGTAGAGGTCATATATTTCACCACACTAATGAAACAACAGGGACGTCTGCTCCTCTCACCCTCATGAGTGAAGATGACCTCCCCTTTGTTTATGTTCGCTTGTGTGAAATTCAGGATGC
Organism: Paralichthys olivaceus; assembly: GCF_024713975.1. Classification (NCBI taxonomy): domain Eukaryota; kingdom Metazoa; phylum Chordata; class Actinopteri; order Pleuronectiformes; family Paralichthyidae; genus Paralichthys; species Paralichthys olivaceus. Next base: position 21,142,373 of record NC_091099.1, read on the forward strand.
CCTCTTCAGGCGCCTCTTTCAGCGCCACCATCCCATTGGTTGGCATCTCGACGTGGTAAACCAGTTCCTCGACAGGGGTGTCGGCGTCCTCGGTGCTCAGCATGCTGGAGGTGATGTCAGCTTCCTCCCCAGCGAGAACCTGAAACATATCAAAAGGCAGGAGGAGAGAGAGAGAGAACAGAGATGAAACACACAGCAGATAAAAGTCTGAGTTATGTTTGGAGAGATGTAACCCAAGTCAGAGGTCAGGAATTTGTCGGACGTGCAGCGTATGTAAAGATAATATGCTGCTGTACATGAAGATGATGTTCCAAAGTGATTTCATAGATAGAATAAAGTCATGATTGGGAAGAAAGTAACTAGCAAGGAGAACTTGCCAGCCAGAGTTTCACTTCCTCTGGATCGGAAATCATGTTGACTAATTTTAAGGAAAAACTAAACCCCTTTTGAATATCACACAGATGTAACTAACAATATTTTCTCTCAGTAGACTGCTACCAAACTCTTCCTTTCCACTACAGAGACAATTTCCCCTGATCAATGTGGTTCTTTCTTCCAAAACTTAAACTAAAGTCTAACTTCACAAGATGCTCTACATACTTCATTTGAATGCAGGAAGCCGACTGTTCTTCTGATATTCCCCGTCCAACATGACAAGTAGCCTAAAAGTCTAAATTTATTGAGATACTGAAGTCTCAAAATATTATGACTAATGTAAGTTTTTTTCCCATTTAAAATAGATTAAAAACTAAACAAAGAAACAAAAGAAAAATCTTATAAAAGAAATTATGCAGAAAAACAAGGCCACAAAACCCATCTCGCTCCTAGCCGTCTCCTCAGTAACAATTTAAAAGGTTAATTATTTCTCTGCGGCAGTCGAGACGGTCCTGTTATCAGAAGATGGAGCGCAGCAGTACAGGCTGAATGAGTCTCCTCGGGTGGAGGGGCTTTAATGGACATCTAATGGTCAGCTGGCTGAGAGGGGCATTAACTGAAAAAAATGGAGCAGATCCCCTGTAGAAAGACGATCTTAAATAGGTGGAATCAGTTGGGAGAGTGAGCGGAGGCTGCCCTGCAGTCAGAGGTATGCATCGATCTTGAAAGCCTTTCTCCCTCTGATGCCTCTCACGCTCTTTCTTAAGTCTCAGGATGAAGAGCCAGAAACCTCAGGCAGAGGTAGAGGAGAAGAGGGGAAGCTTCAGTCTCACATCTCAATGCTTCAGGTGTTACTTACCCAGTGACAGGGATGATTTATGCTACATGGTAAAGTGTACATCTTCCAGTATAACACAAACGTTCAGAGTTATTTTCTGATCTAATCTGATCAAGTGCTGTTATCCACTTTCTCTTTGCTTGTCTACCTCTCCTTATTAATTCCTTCAAAAAACTATGAGACCCTAAAACTGAGTGTTGCATTCAGATCTACGGATGTAACTGGCCATTGGAAAAAGAAAAAGAAATGTATCGACAATTTTATAACACTGATGCAGATACCTAAATGTTCTTTTATTGTTAAAAAACCCTGTTGTGAATATTCCTTTAAACGTCTTTGTGTGATGTCAAATTGTCTACATGTTCCCAGTTTTTTCATGGGAGCTGAAAAATCCACAACCAAATAATACAAGGGAGTCAGAGAGACATGGTACATTAACAAAAGTTGTTTTCAACAGTGGTTTAATGCATGAGGGAGGATTTTCTTTTTAATTTACCATAATAGCCTGAAAGCCTAATTTAGCATTTAATACTGCATGTAATGCAAACTCAAGATCTAGACACTTAAGGTGAAACCAAGGCCAAGGCAGCGAGTGCAAGTCACTGAAAAAAATTTAAAAAGAGTATTGCAACCATTATAGCAGCTCTGCAAGGCCTAACTTAAGCACAGGGCTTATTCAAGCTAAATGCAACATGCTAACATGCTCACAATGGCTAATACCATGCAGGTATTATGTTTACCGTGTCCACTGTGTGTAAGCGTGCTAACTTCATTGGTCAATTAACTCCAAACACAAAGGAGATGGTGATGAGAATATCATTAGATTTGGTCTCTCATGGGGGCGCTGTTGGGAAAGTCAGGGGACAGTTGTCCAAAGTTGTCAACTATGTCAGTTCAACTATTTCAGACAGTTTGTCTTTCACGTGTGAAGAGCGCAGCAGGATATTTTCTAGGTCAAACATATTCCCAACAACAGGAAATCCTCCAGAGCGATCAGTGGAGGGTGTGGTAGAGCTTGCAGGAGGCAGGATATAAATTATAAATTCCACTGCTGAAATCCCAGTGTTTTTGTTTACAGCACAGCGGCACCTTATCACCACAAGCTCTCAGATCTCATTTTTTTCCAAGTTGGCATCTTTGTCAATGTGTCTCCTTTTTTATACTGAGGTATTTGTATTGTTTTTTTTTCAGTTTTGCATCTGTTGTGCGATACAAACATCATCAACACGCCCACTCGCTTGCTGTATTCTCACACGGGCTCACACGGAGATTGACAATTTACTGGGGGGCTTGGATAAGTTCCTGGAAATATCTGGAAATGTCGGACATTTGCGTTCTCACATACAGCCCCTCTGGAAAATAGAAAATGTGCGTTGTGCATGTCTGAAAACAGATTTACAGATAATTGTGACAGCAGCAACACTGCTACTCTTTTAAGTCCTCTATGTTGTTTCTGGTATTTCAGACCCATCTGGATTAGGTCAATACAGCCAATGTGTGTTTAAGTGTGTAATTTAGTTGCCTTACACGCCGCTGCTCCTCACATCTCATTTGGTTTGATACAGCATCAAAGCTTTATCAGCCTGACACACAGCAGCAGCAGTTCAAAGCAGCTATTCATCATTACGCACGTTGTGCTTTTTTTTTTGCTTTTGACACATTGCATCTTTGTCTCTCTCTCAAATCTTTACTTTCGTGACTGCAGACATGTTTGAAAATGAAAGTTCTGCTGCTACACCACCGTTCTACATTCGCAAGTCCTGTGTAGCAACAGCAGAGGTCATTAAAAAGTAAACTGTCTCACAGTTCTGTCTGATAGAGTGGCTGTAGTCTGAACAAGTCCAGTCCACAGGAACACCTCTGAGGAAGGAAGCTCTCAAGTGTCACTCGCCTTCATTGCAGGATGAAGACAGCCTGCAGATGAGCTCGGCAGGTGGTGTGTCACCTTCAGAGGAATCCTATAAAGACATTCGTCACATCAAGCCTATGATAGGTGGGAATTTATCCACTGCACTGCTGAAGCCTGCAGAGAACCAGTGACGTCAGCCCCTAAAGATGCTCAGCCTCCAGGGGACAGTTTATATTTCAGGCCCGCAGAAAAGTGAGCCTGATGGTTTGTCCAGAGGCTGGTGGGGGAGCAGGGGCTGAACCCAAACATTTTTGTGCCAAATCTGGACTCTGTTAGCTGGAAGTGAATCTGTTTGCCTTAAGGCAGAGCATCCACCATCTCCTGTGAACCGGGGACGAGACAGCTGCTCATTGTATTATTCCCCCCCTGTTTTATCCCTCCTGCTATAGACAGCCAGACGTGAGAGGCTCACAGTCCTTTTGTGAGCACTAGGTGTGGTACAGTATGCAGACACTGCTACGCTGACAACAGTGCCACCCACCTGGACAATTCATTAGATTTAAGGCGAACTGTTGCAGGCAAAAGCTGGTATTATAATACCCACCTATCATTCTTCTACCACTACCAACACAGCTGAGGCTGTCGAAGATTTTCTTTCCAGAGATGGGGGGAAAAGCTCCAGGTATGAAGAAACATGAACCGTCGTGTTAATTTGAGAAATGTTTACACCTACAGCACTGGAGCTAGACTATGCTTTCATTAGTTTATAGTAAGTTTAGAAAGATGTTGCAATTAAAGGCCAAAATTCCAAAACTAAATCAGGTTCTCCTGCAGACCTCTGACAAGGTCAATTGAAAACACATGCTCAAGGCTGAAAAGCAGTTTATTTACCTTTATTGAGGAGGAGATGTTTTAAACCCTGTCTGTTTGTTTGTTGGTTTGTTTGTCTGTAATTTCCCAGGATTAAACAAAAGGTACTAGAAACTTGGAAGGGTCTGCCGTATGGATCAGAAAAGAACCCATTACAATTGTTTTACCACTTTCTTTAACATGGGTGACCTTTTTTGACATAAATAAATGCATCTTAATGGAAACACTCAGGCATATTTAAGGGATTGATTTCTATGACTCTGTGAAATTTAGTGCAGCTTAATTGAATTTCAGGGGACTCTTGGGCCTTGGCACTCAGTATGTGCCCTACTGAGTGCACTAGTTTTTTCTGTCCTGGGTTTCAAGCTTTCAGTGACACAGAGCATTCCTGATGGGTGTGGCTGGGAGGGGTCAGAGATCAGAGGGCTGGGGAGCAGACTGACGAGACAGGAGGTGAGTAAAGCTGGAGGCTGGAGAGGTGCATTGTGAGGCGAGCGTGGCAGAAGAGTCAAGAAGGAAAAAAGTCAGGAAAGGAAATAAACTACAAATCCCATTTGAATTGCCCGTAGATATAACTATGCTATCTTTGCATGTGTCCATCATATTAAAAGTCCTGACACACAAAATAAATGTCATTTTAATCTCATTGAGTTACTTTTCACTGATTTACTTTTACAACTACTTTAAATTTAAAACTGTTTTATTCTTCTTACATTTGAACAAATATAACGTCATATTATGTATGTCACTGCATCTGGGTCTGAAGATGAATAACTGCTGCCTTTATTTCTCTTGTTGCCATTCTTTCCCTGATCAATAGTTGATTTTGCACAGAAAATGTGAAATGACCCTAAATTCCTCCTCATAGTTCTCATACAAATGATTACACAGTTATGAGATATGATGATGATGATGATAACGATCAACATATATAGTTGTGATTTGAGCAGAAATACATCAGACTATCACTGGGGAGAATATAAAATCTTAGAGCTGCAGAACATTTTGCCTGAATAATAAAACATGTGTCAATATTTAAAATGAGGTCACATCACTGGATTCATGCTTTTCAGTGGAAATGTTTTTTTCTTCAGAGTGCAATCCACAACCCTTAACACTAGATGGCCACATCATCCCACACTTTACCCCAGCCGGCAGGTAATCTGAAAATGGCCTTGCAGATTGATGGTTTATGTAACAATCGATGCATTTAGCGCCTAGGAGGATGGGCTGCAAATTTAATTTGATCGGACACAATGGCTGATATTTCATTTGGAGGCAGTAATGAAGGAGCTGTTAAGGGCAAAGGACTTAGTTTGCTGATGAGTCAACAGGATACATCCATCTCTTAAAATGTTTAAGACTCTGAGGTGGGGACGGATATCTGGATCTGTATCCCTCTCTCTGTCTGAGGCATCCAAAACCTTGGCTGGTTTAAGAACAGGACACTTAAAGGTGTGTTCCTGTCGGTTGGGGAGTGGGAGGGAAAGCTGGACAAACTACAGGAAAACAACAAGAGCAAGAAAGACGACAGCAGCTGTAGCAGCAAAGAGGGAAAGAAGACAGTGGAGGTGTTCCATTTTGATTTCAGCTCCTCCTCTGCAGCAGTGGCATTTCTCTGTGAGACTGACTGACTACACACACTGACTACTGCTCTGAGCTTGAATGAGGGATACTACAATATCACCCACTGGTCATTCAGATGGATATCATGCAGATGGTTGGATGGATGGATAGATAAATAGATAGATAGATAGAGACACAGACAGAGAGAGACAGAAATACAGAGAAACAGAGAGAAGGAGGGATGGACAGATAGATATAGAGAGAGAGACAGACAGACAGAGAAACAGAGCAGGGGGGACGGAGAGATAGAGAGAGAAAGAAGGACAGACAGACAGAAAAACAGAGAGAGGGAGGGACAGATATACAGACAGAGAGAAACTAAGAGAGGGAGGGAGGGACGGATAGTTAGAATGATAGAGAGACAGACAGACAGAGAGAAGGAGGGATGGACAGATAGATATAGAGAGAGAGACAGACAGACAGAGAAACAGAGCAGGGGGGACGGAGAGATAGAGAGAGAAAGAAGGACAGACAGACAGAAAAACAGAGAGGGAGGGACAGCTATACAGACAGAGAGAAACTAAGAGAGGGAGGGAGGGACGGATAGTTAGAATGATAGAGAGACAGACAGACAGAGAAACAGAGAGAAGGAGGGATGGACAGATAGATAGAGAGAGAGAGACAGACAGACAGAGAAACAGAGCGAGGGGGATGGAGAGATAGAGAGAGAAAGAAGGACAGACAGACAGACAGAAAAACAGAGAGAGGGAGGGACAGATATACAGACAGAGAGAAACTAAGAGAGGGAGGGAGGGACGGATAGTTAGAACGATAGAGAGACAGACAGACAGAGAAAGAGAGAAGGAGGGATGGACAGATAGATAGAGAGAGAGAAACAGAGGGAGGGAGGGACATACGGACGGATGATGGATGGATGGATAGATAGATAGATAGATAGATAGATAGATAGATAGATAGATAGATAGATAGATAGATAGATAGATAGATAAAATAAGAAACTAGACTGTCAAGAATCCAGACTGATCCATTGTGACAACTCTTCAGAAATTCACCAAAGTCAAGTAGAAGTTACAGACACAGACGGAGACGGAGTGTAAACCCTAATCCACACCAGCTGTATCCTGTAGACTGGGCCAAATGGGATCAATGGTGAGCTTGAACAGAGCCTGATCACGGCAATGTAAGTCATCATGTCTGATCATCGGCTGCAGAGGTCACTACACACACACAAACTCAAACACAAACAGACACTTCCTGCTTTAAATCAATCCAACTGCTGCTGGGCCAGCGCCGGCTGTGTATGGGTTGAACATCCACGTTATTATGTTACGTTCCGCGGCACCGGCAGAGGAGATGCAGGGATTGGATGCCGCTTCCCTCTGCCAGAAAGCTGCGGTTCTCGCCGACCATCTTGGTTTTCCAAAAATACGGGTTGCCACGGAGACGCGGAGCCACAGGCTGAGCAGGGAAGGCTGAATGACACATTTGGTTTCCAGCTCTCTGAGCTGATTACTGCTGCCTTTTTCCAACTGCCTCCCTGCTCTTACAGTATGATCTACGTCACGGATCCAGCACAACTTCTCCTTTTAGGACTGACTTGAATCTTTTTGACAGCGTGGTACAAACACACTGTGGAGCTTGTATATAGTCAATTCAACAAAGAGGCTATTGAAGCAGCTGTCTTTTTTTGCAAACACACACGCATATATCCTTTCCTTTATTAGTCTGAAGAATCTAAGACACATAGTGGAAAACTTAAAAGATTAAACGTGTTCCTTTTCTTTGCATCAGAGCTGAGCTAATTCTACCAGTTACTTTATTTGAGTAGAATTCCACTGTGATAACTAAGAAAACAATAGTGATACACAGCTCTAGAGCACAACTAAGAAAAAGATTAGTCAAAATATACAAACTAAAATAATTTATTATCATTGAGACGTATGCATCCTATAAGGTGATATGTTTCCTTCTGTTCCAGTGGAATAGACATCAACACATTTTGGGTAGGCAGTAAAATGCATAGAGACACTGTACATCAGAGGTTCTGCTTCATGCTGCATGGCACAGTAGTGAATCACTTCCTTCTTCTACTTATGTGACTCACATGATTTACTTTCCACTTTTTGGAGCTGATGAGCTGAGAATATGCTAATTCATAAGTATTTTATGGCTCTTTATAAAAACAAAAAAAAAGAGCTGTGGAAGCCACTGCTGTGCTGATGCAGCATGCGCCATCACCCGTGGGGTCAGTATCCTTCAGCGCCCAAGTAAAAGAAATTCTCTGCGTTTATCCAGCTCACAGTATGGAGTGAATTTAATTCTCAGAGCGTATTGGATACTTGACAGTGGGCTGCAACTGTGGATGAAAACTATCCAGTATGGATGTGAAGAAATATCAGTAAATTCAAGAGTTCATCCAGAGTTCAGTTTTCTTTAAACTATGATCCCAGAGCAGCTCAGAATGATATCAAGATGGCAACAATTCACCCCTGAAAGTCTAATCTAAAATATTTCAGAGGGTCTTTTCTGTTCACGTCTCATGGGATTCAGATAAGCAGCTAAGCATAATGAAGTTCACATTTGTTTTTGTAATGAAAAATCAAACCAAATCAAGACTGAAGCTTTAGTGTTCATTGTCTTTAGACTGAAGCTTCAGTCTTGATCTAAAGGTAGTTTTTAATCTGATGTTCTTTCATATTCTGTGTCTTGGGAATCAGACCAGTCATGCAAAGTCTGGAGCAGGTGGGAATGCCTGGAGCAAGTCAGACTGTTTTCAGGCAGGACACAGAGCACATATGTGAACAATAATAGGAGAAAAACTATACATGCTGGAAGTGGAATGTTCCTGTAGGGAAGAAGTTGTTTTCTCCAAATATCATCTTTATGGTATAAAATCCTCAGTGATTAGAAGCAGAACACATAAAAGTTTGTTCTTCCTCCTTCACACTACAGAACATTTGTAGTCAGCATAAATTCTCATCAGCTGAAATGTACTAAAGGAAGGAAAGAAGTATTAAACAAACTCTTTACATTTTATAGGTTTAAACTTTTTTCCTGCATCAACATTTCATTTGGGGAATGCTCAAAGTAACAGCCAACACACTGTCAAACAGCCATACATTACCTCCAGGCCTGTGTTACGTGTCAGTTTTGGCGGCTCGTCATTGACTGGTATGACAGTCACTGAGATGGTGACAGGGAGGCTCCGGCGCTCAATCTCATACGCCGAGGCAATGAGTGTAAAACTGTCCTCTGTGCTCTCGGTGCTGTCATGCATGTAGTAGATGTGTCCGAGTTTCACCTGGAGGACACAAAAAGGATCCAGTTGTCACTCAGTTCGGAATCAGACTCCACGGGTAGGAAACATCACAGAATAGGAAAAGGCAGAGTGAGCCTCAAAGAAGGAATAAAATATTTTACAGTGACAGTTTTTGTCTCTCAACACCTCTATCCAAAGAACACACATCCTGCAACAACTGGAAGAAACTCATTGTAAGAAACAAGAATTTAAGACCAGGTTTTCTTCCAGAGCTTAAAGAGATACTGCACACTTAAATGTGTTTTTTGATCTGTGAAATAAATTATATGACTCTTCTTTGATAAAACATATTATTATAATTATTATTATATGCTGGTTTTAATATCACATTTATAAAAAAAAAATCGGAAGGTGTTAACACCCTCTAATCAAATGTGGGTGGCTACCAGTGACCACATGTAAGTGGTAATCTGCGTTCATCAACTTTATGCTGAAACTAAACCCCTAAACCACCATTCAGAAAAACACCCCACGCTCTCCTGACCCTCTGCACTTTGCTGCATTTGTCTTCCCCACTCTCTCTTCCCATTATTATAGGAAGGCAAAAGGCCCCAAAATACCTGGAACAAACACTTGAGAAGATGGGAACATTATTATTGCCACATTGGCTTGAAGAGCACAAATTCATTGCAGAAGGTCTTTGAGGTCGAAGTGCAAGTGTCTTCTTTTGGTTGCATTATGGGAAGTGTATTTCCCAGTGTCAAACTAATTCTTTAAAGGTTTATTGAAGAAAATATGTCAGCTGGTGAACATTTTACTCTGTCTGTAGTTCACACACTGTATCTGTTGTTTTCTTTGTAAACGAATCACATATCTTTTCAAAGTTCAGGCTATAATCAGGTCTTAAAGTCTGCCAGCAGCACAGGGACAAGACGATTCTCCCCTGTGGGATGAACCCTTGAGGGGAACCAGATGCACAATGGAATCAGTCACCCAGTGTCTAGTGAGCTAGATGGAAAACAGCACCTGTGGCCACAGGACAAGCCAACGCTGTTGACTTTCTTCATACAGAAGAAACTCAGAGCCCAGCAGCACCCTTTGTTCTTGTTACTCCATGCTGCGGGCTGGATCACATAATCTGTCTACCTTTTCTTTTCCTCTGATACTTTTTGACAAATTTACAGAATCAGGGTCCTTCTTTGCACAAAGGACATTTAGAAAATTTTAGAAAGAAGTCTGCTGTGATGAGACGACCTGCCTCAGAGAAGAGGAAGTGCCAAATTGATCCCATATGATGGGCATCATTGTGGAATAACAGGCCCCTTCATCATTACTGATCGGGGAAAGTCAGGGAGACAATCAGTCTGCTTGCCGGGACAATAAACAGTGGGTGGGTGTTGGACATGTGGCCTTCAGATTTACTCAGAGAAAGACTGATGTGCTCGTCGATATTTGATACCAGCTGCATGAGCTATTATTACGCGAGTTATACTTTCATTAGTGATTAATGTGAAGTCATGATTGATGCTTTACAGACTGTATTTTGGGAGAAATTAGAGGAATAAACCACAGAAGTTTGTTCACTTTGCTCCGAAATCATTTTGTGCCTTGTGCTAAATAAAAGGCGTCTGTGTGGACTTTAATAGGTTTCCACAGATGGAAGAACTAATGAAGACCTGATGGAGAAGTGAACCTGATGAAAGTAAAGGTGTATTAGAGCAAATTGTGTCAGATTTCCTGTATTTCTTCAAGTTGGATCCCACTCAGCGCAGCATATGTTACTGAACATGTAGGTAATGCAATTGTTCACAGAGTAAATCAGAGTCAGCATTGTGGTTAGAGGCAAACACCATACACTGCCTGACACAGATTCAATGCTGATGTGACACATCTGGGCCACATAGCAAATAGAGTCACTTTACATACGTGTTAATGTTCACGCAGGAGGCACAGTTTTTCTTACTGTACAAAGCCTCTGTGCACTAACCTCAGTGAACCACCCCCCAAATAATGACTTTATCACAAAATGACTAGTAAGTCCCGTTCTCAGGGGCGGGTAGGGGGGACTCTCCCAATAGATCTTACAATAGCATTGAACATAGCAAGAAAAAACACTGCAATAAGAAAAGTGCTCACACACCCAACTTTATCTTTGGAACGATTACGGTCTGGTGTAATTCCCTCATTATCTACTCACCACTTTGCCGACAGAGGGGTGGGTGAAGTGTTTGAGTCCACAAAACACTTCTGGAGTTTCAGGAGTAAACAGCGTTGCAGCCAAATCCAATACAATTGAAGTTGAACTGTTGATCAGTGACCTTGTTTCGAATTGAATTTGAATGTCAGGCTTACTGACACTTAGACGACACCACAGGAGCAGTATGGAGGCATTTTATGTTTTTCTTCTGTTGTTTTTTTTCACATTTAAAGAATCGGTCACCAGTTCTTCAATTGTATTGGATTGGCCACAACACTGTTTACCCCTGAAACTCCAAATGTGTTTTGTGGACTCAAACCCTTCACCCAACCCATAGTGGTGAGTAGATAATGAGGGAAGTTAAATTTTTTCAGTGAACTATCCCTTTAAGAAGATATTGGTGAATGAGGCCCATTGTGTGCACCAACTGTGACGTCGACGCCTCTCCCTTTCATCCTTGCAGTGACTCGGTGCAGTCTTCTCCTTTTCAATACGTGTTGTTGCAGAGAAAAATACAACCGCTCCGCCATAAAAATCAAAGAAGAAAAAAGTACACAAACGGAACAGTTTTGGAATTGCTTGTTTCCTCCTTGAGCATCGCTTTAGGCTGGAGGTCACTGCTTTCCTTGACAAACAAGTCACTGAGGTTTATCCCTAGCTGCTCGCAGTCTCGTCTTTATCAACAATCTCTTGAATCTCCCTCCAGGAGTCATCTGGGGATCTCTATACACCATCAATAACAAGGGGTCAAAAAGATATAGAGACTGACTCTTGACTCCAACTTAATCAATGTTGCGCTAAACACACAAATCCAAAAGGTTGGGATGTTCTCGACTAGCAGAAATGATGCCACATACCAATGGAAACTCATTTTGGGGGCGTGTCATTTCTGGCACGCCCCACCATTTGCAAGAACAGCAACGGCAGACATATATTAAACTTTAATCTTCAATGTGGTACAAGAGCTGACAATTTTTTTCGAATAGAACAAGTATTCTTATTTCTCTGGCATTTCCATGATGGAGGACGATAATGTCGATCTATGCCTTTCCACTACCAACGTATTCCCTTCTATGTAGCTACCAGACAGATTCAAGTTGTACATTGGGATCTCTGAGCGACAGTTTTAGTGCGTCTGGCAGTGGCAAAGCACAGGAGGTTAGTGTGCACTTACACATTATTATAGGAATATACTGGGCCAGTTTATTTTGGCTTGAGGCGGTCCAAAGGCATCGTCAGTTTTTCCACAATGGTTCAGCAAAGTAAGAGTAGCGGCAGACCAGTGTCGATGCAGGAGCTATACGATATGTGTGCAGACATGTGTGCTCCTCCAAACTATGTGGTCCACTCAGAATGCATGAGGTTTTTCCACTGGTAACTACTCATGCATTTTTAATATTTTCCTAAAGCTGGGGCCTCTGAACCACACGGAGGGAGAGCAGATAACTGTGCTGCAGCAGCTCCCACATCCTCCCTCCCCTCTCTACAACACAACAAATCCAAAACAGCACTGAGCAGTGAGTGGGGAAAGTTCCATAGTGACGTTGTGCTGTGGTAATCCTCTTAAACAACCACCATGATCTTGTCATGAGAGGAAGATGTTAGATTTCCTAGATTACTAAAATGGGATAAAATATGGATAAATGGGATTTGGGGTCTTCTGGGAAAGTATTTGTCCCAGAGTGTAAAAAAACATGAATCAGATGAACTTTGAGGGATGGGTATGGGAATTTTCTTGAAAATCAATCAAATGCAGCTAATCCTTAACATGTGGGATAGAGAATCAAATGATTTGGTGGGTTTGACAATTCATGTGGTCCACATTCCATTCACTAACAATTTGGTGCAACCAACTGTTTGCTGGTTAAAAGTTTTATAGTTTTATTTGATCTAGCGAATCTGATAATAGCAGGCATAGCAAAACCAAAAGAAATAACTTTGAGGGTAACTTTGAAAACAGTGACGTAAACCAAAGGGGAAAACATAATTCTTAAGTGGCTATAATCAATACTTTCACATTAATAAAAGATCATGTGACAAACCCACACATCGTTATTATTACAGATCTACTTTAGTGCAGTATCTATACTGAAATAGTGAATACTTCACTTAAATTCACCGGGGGATCAGAAACATAATTCATTCAATAATATTGTATCTGCTGGATGTGTAATTAGCCAATGATTTGCTCACGTCCATCATATCAACTTCCGGAGTGATAACATGACAGTGCCATGTGTTATTTACTTGTTCGCTCCACTAGTGCTGGAATAACTGTTATTTAACATTTAAGCAGCAGTGAGATGTAACAAAGTATATTTACTTCATTCGAGTAGATTTATTTCGGATACTTTTCACTTATACTCCCCTACATATATCAGAAAATATCTGTACGATCTATCCCACTACATTCTTTCAATGCACTGTTTTACATGTTCACATTGTTTTATATATTTTTAAAAGAAATCATCAACGAGAGGTGAATTCACCATTGATCCTATCAGAGCAGGCCGGTAACAGAATACCCCGCCTCCTTCAAAAGAGCAAAGCAGCCTACAGAGGCAGCATCACTGCATTACACCTGAAATTAATTCACCAATACTCAGCCACAATGATAATATATTAATAAATTAGTTAAAGCTACAATCAGCAAGTAATTTAAATTTTATAATTTCAGTATATTTATAGGCAAGTATAAGCACATACTTTGAGTAAAGTAAGAAAGTTTATGTGGTACTTTTTTTTTTTTTACTTGAGTAAGTTTGGTACTTTTACTTAAGTAAATGTTTGAGTTCTTCCTCCACTCCTGTGTTTACGGATTAAATATCTAACATCCCATTTTTACAAACACTAGATGTAAATATAACTGAAGCATTGCAGCAACACAAGCCAAAACAATACATAAAGAAGATAAGAGCTGGTTCATTAGCCACCAGCAAACATACAGTCCCAATGCTCTTTAGCCTGCAGCTAATCATATTAAAAACAATAGTATAACATCATATTATTGAGCAATAAAACTTCCCTTGAATGTTGATCAAAACGTTTCTGATAGTCAGGGCAGGGATCATGTGAAAGCAAGAGAAAAAGCCAGTGATATTTGACTAAGCAGGCAGGAAAATGTGATTCTTTATAGGTTTTCTTTTTTAGACCATATTAGTAAATTTGTAATATCTATATTCCTTCCATAAGGAAATACATACCTCCTCCCATGTGAAGTAAGAGAGTTCGTCTCCATGAAGGTAGCGGATGTCCCCGTGCTGTGGCGGCTCTTCCACCACAAAGTCTATGTTTGCTGAGCTATAGAAAGGATGAGAGATGTTAATGGTCTCTGCATTAATGACTCTGCTGAGGCCTTCCTTCACAGTGAAGTTAAAGATCTGGATGGGGATGAGCCGGGGGACGATGTTCACAGAGATCTGTAGGTCCTCCACTGTGGTAAAACCGTTACTGACGTCCACTGTGAAGGCATCATTACCCTGAAAGAAAAGGATGTTCATATAAGTTATTGATATACTAGGGTTAGGGTTAACCCAAATAAACCTTGTGCCTCAAACCCATAAGAGGCGGAGGTTGTGCTTTAGTCTGATTTTACTCTCAGTGTGAATATAAAAGAAAACAAGCTGCCACATTGGATTTAATACAAGAGAATAAATAAAATGGCACTGAACCTGAATGGATGCAGACACATAGAGAATGCGTCCCTGATCAATGTCCTCTTGACTGAAGGTGTGGATGTAGTCGAGGACAGGCGAGGCTGCGCTGTCTGAACTGTTTGTCAGCTTGACCACATGACCGAACCGTGGAGGTTCTTTAATAGTGAACACCATTTCTGTTGGGAGAATATCAGCTTGCTCCACCTAAAAGAAAAATGTGGAAAAGCACACAAGAACAATGTGGTAAAAATCTAAAATCTTGTTTTATGTAGAATGATAAACTAGCAGACTTATATACAGGACTTAATAACACCATCTAGAACAGCATAATTTGAAATGTGTTTTACAACAAACTATATCTTTACTGAATAACGATACCTCAGCAAACACACATTTGCTGTTGTTTGTTAACAACTTTTCATGAGCACAGAAAACTGCCCTGTTTACAGCTTTGTGACTGAAATGATTTTCATGGATTTTTAAATTGTTCATTTAGCTTAAGAAATTAAGGGGAACTCATAAAAAGAACAGGAAATCAATCAGTCTCACTTAAAACTCACCAAAATTAGAGACGATACGTTCAGCTTACAAAAATAGCAGAGGGCTGTGCAACTTCTCTGACAACAGTTGGCAAAACAAATCGAATCGACACATATTTTTGAAAAGCAGTTTTTGTTTGAAATTGGCAGCAGTGCTTCAAAGCTGTGATTAGACTGACATGGATTAAGGTGCCTTGTGTATTATGTATTGGCTGTGACAGAATAGCTGGTATTGTTTTTACCTGTGTGTGTGTGTGTGTCATCATGAGAGGGACCTAACATAGAGGCAGTTTGGGGTATTTTGGCAGGCCTTTATATTTCTGTCTGTCTGGTGAAATTTATCATGGCAATAAAAATGAACAGGTGAGTAGTTGAGATCAAAATAAGTTTTGAAATGAGCTAAAGATGGATGGGGTGTGACGAGTTCTGAGTACTCAAGTATTAATGTAGCAGGAACTATAGAGTACTCATGCATTGAAACATCTACTGCACATGACAGCCATCACTGCTGTGGTTCTAGTCTAGTTTCTTCTGGAACAGGCACAATATGGTACATGAATATCAGTGCACTACATTTACTGTATGTTATAATAGCATATATTCAACATGAACACACAGTGTAAGCGTAATAGTACTACTATAGTATAATATGTAGGCTAATATGGAGTTTGGACACTGTTTGACAGTACAGTATAACTTGAATCAGACAATGTGACATTTGGCAGCATTTAAGCCTATGTTCCAGATCCACACACAAGTCCCCCCACCTCGGAGATATTTTAATAAACACTGGGGAGCCTGGGGCCTAGGAGTGTTTAGCAATCGTGCTTGTGTTTGACAGCAGTTCAGACAATCATACTACTTTCCATTTCATAGTAAGGACACACACTGGGAAAGCTCAGAAAAGCCAAATCAATATTTTACCTCTTGTAAAGGCCATTCTGCCAAGGCTTTGTTGAATACATATTTCAATAATGTGTGCACCAGGTGTCTAGACTCTTCTCCATTCAATGCTGCAGATTTAAGATGTGTGCACTATTGTGAAATACAAGTTATGGTGAAGGAATGACTTACTTTCAGAAATGTTCCTCATTATTTTCAAAGTCAAGTTATACACAGGGAATGGCTAATGATTGGACCAACAATTTAAACCCCATTAATTGCTTTCAAAATGAAGTGCAGACAGACTCATCTTATAAATTACAGTGGGCTTCAGGAAGCTCCTCTGGGGATGCTTAGCGCTCTGTTTTCCACACTTAATAGACTGTAATTTAGTACATAAACTAGATCAAAAGCAGCAACTGCACACTCATATTTAGCCCGGCTTTCATGTGGTTACGAGGTAGATTAGAGACAGGGTCACAAGTCATGTGAAAGCTCTTTTTTTTATATAAACAAACAATGAACTGAAAAAGACAAAGATGATGTCCGCCACATTATTTTTGCCACACTATATTAAATCAAATGCTGTCTTGTTGCATAAAGAGTCAGGAGTCGAAGCGGCTAACCATTTATTGTGAGTCTCTCCCTTATTCTCTGACCCCATTTCCTATCTCTCCTTCACTGTTTCTATTGAAACAAATTGCCAAAAATACATTTGAGCTCTAGATTATGTGCAAACGTCTCCAGTAAAAATATCAGTTATGCTCAATATACTACAATCTCAGTCAGTAAACATTACCTTGAGATGATCCTGGTTGATGATGGTGTGCTCTCCCTCATAGGAAATGATGACCTCATTAGTTATCAGCTCAGGCTCAGAGAGGTAACCTTGCTTGAATATTTTAATCCTGAAGGTACCCTCTTCAGAGTGGCCATGTGCTTGGACGGTAAAGCTGAAAGAGTCCTTGGACCTCAGACTCTCATAATTATGCTCATATGACACAACACCTTTTTTGAGGTCTTCCTGGGAGAACATGGAAGCCTCAATCCCACTCACAATGATCCTGCCATCACTAGGTGGGGAAGTAATCTGGTATTTGATCTCGCTGTCATCTCTGATGTCCATGTTGGTGTCAGCACTCAGCAGTGTGGTGTTAAGCGTCTTGGTGCTTCCATGGTCGATGACTATGATTGCATTGTTCATTAATCGTAGGTAGGCCTCACCAGCCTGGATCTCGAGGAGAGCAGTGGTCTTGTGGTAGCCATCTGACACCTGGAGTGAGAAGCGTTCCCGATCTGCTCCATGGTGAATGAAAAGAATCTTTTTGTCTTGCAGGTCAGCTTGTGTGAAACGGAAAAGAGGCTGTGATGGGTTGGACGCTGAAACAATATTGCCTGAGAGGATTCCCTCACGAGCGTAGACAATTTGGGAGTCGTTGAAACCTGAGTCATCATCCTTGAACTGGATCACATCTGTTGTTAGCAGATGCTGACCATAGCGGACCACATTGAAGACTTTATCCACAACCCTCACAGGAACATGCTCATTCTTGGTCTGAATTGATAATCTGAAAACACCGCTCACTCCTTCCTGATCATCTGAATTTTCTGCTCCTTGATCAAATGCTGAGAAATGGAACTCATCACTGCTTGTCCTGGAGCCATCATGCTTGTAAATAAGCCTGTCAAGTTTTAGGTCTTCATTACTGAAAACTCTAATTGCCCCTTCAAATCTAGGCTGCCCTGGAGGGGAGTCCCTTATCAGTCGTCCATACTTTGGCCCTTGTGTGACCCGGTAAACAAAATCTGTCGAACTTTGTGACTGCATCCAAAGATAGTTTTTGTTCAGAGTTTCCTCAGCACCCTGCAAGACAGCTAGCTTCTCATTGGTCAAAACAGGGGCATCTGCATTGGCAAGGATGTGGATTGGGAAGGTATATAGAGGAGAATACTGGTCTTCGACAATAACTCTAAAATGAAATTGGTCAATACTATCTGCAGCTCTTTGCACTCGGACCCTGTAGCTAATAGAATTGTCCATTAAGTCCTTCTGGGTGAACATATCACCCTCAGCTAGCTCTTTATCCGACAACAGGAGATGTCCTAGCGTTGGGGGCTTGAAAAGAATGTATTTTACAGTTTGTGGATCTGGGTTTTTCTCTTTAACTTCAGCCTGAAGCTCTGTGAGTCCAATACTTTGCTCTTCACCAGCCTCCATTTCCAATGGAACCAGGATAGAAACTTTAACTTGTGCAGGCATGATCTTTACTAAGAAGGTGTTGTTCCAGATGGAGAACTGCCCTAAGTGGGTGTCGAACTGAATTCGCTCCACAACAAAATCCTCCTGGTCACTTGAGTCTGTGCTGACATACCTAACATGGTTTTGATCCAGATCAGACTGATGGAAAGTTGTAACCTGCTTGTACAGTCCATCGTTTGTCATAATCTGTAGTTCTCCAAACAGCAGAGGTTGTGTAATGTTATACACAATATCTCCATTACGAGGATGAGCGATAACAGCCAGACTTTGGACTCCTATGGACGAGTTGCTTCCTTGTTGCAAGAGAAGGCCAGTGTTGGTGACAATAGTCATATGTGGCTGTGTTACAGAAAACTTTAAAGTAGTTGACTGGCTTACTGACTGTCCATCAGATACTTCCAAGGTTATTCCAGCAGCACTACCCCCTCTATGTACAAAATAAATATGTCCATCTTTCAATTCTCTGCATGTAAATTCTGAGATGCTTCTTCCTGGCTGTTGACCATTTTCAAGGTAACCAACTTCCATAGAAGGCTCTGAGGTTACAGTTACCACTAATTCATCACAACGGGTGTCAGAATCCACAATTCTGATAAGTCTAGGGCTCAGACGAGTCCTGCCATTTTCAGTGATGGTGATTTCTCCTCCACTAAGTTGTGGTATATCATTGACAGGAAGTATTTCAACTGTGAGGACATAAGCATGGGGAATTTTTAGACATTCTGGAAGATAACCATTACTATGAGTGACCACCTCTATTTCGATTTGATCTGCATGCCTATCATCTCCATCATGCATATATTTAATTTTCTTATTAACAACATCCAGTAGAGTGAACTTTTGTGTGCGTTTTGTGTTGAGGTTGATATCAACCTGGCCATACCATGGATCATTTTTGAGAGTAAAGATAATGTCTGACTGACGCATCCCTGCAACTCTGAGGTCAAATGTAGGGCTTAGGTTGTTGATATCAAGGAAAACTTCTCCACCTTCAGGAACAAGCAATGGTGTGACATCAAGAAGTTTTGTTACATTTCTGAATAGCTCCGGTGTTTCATCGGTTGGGTAGCAGTGTTCAGTTACGTCCATGTCGACATATCGGACGCTGACCGTGGGAGAAGTCATACTTGTGTCTAAGTCATAATAACTTGAGTAATCATAGTCGTCTCCTTCACATTTAACATGAACATCTTTCGTCACCAAAGCATCTTGTAGGCTTCGGTCCTTCTGATTGACTTTGATTTCGCCCAAACAACCAATGAAGGACTCAGCTGTCATTTCTTCTTCTGCCCTATTTAAGGACCCACTTTCACGAAAGACTTCCTTCATTTTCCCCTGGATTCCTCCTAAATACAGATTTCCGACTAAGTCCAGTTTTTCTGCTGAGTCAAGAGGCAGGGAGGAAGGCTGGCTATCTACATTAATAACAAAAGAATCCTGACTGATCTGAACCTTAACTCTGTGCCACTGGTCATCATCGAGTTGCACCTGGGTATTCTCCAGTACCTCCATGCCACTGCCGAGGTCCAGGACACCTTTGAGATAGCCTTTCATAATAGCAATAGCAATGAAATCTGACTCTCTGCCAGGGTGGAAAACAAGTAATGCATCCTCAATGGTGGTTTTCATTAGGAACTCCAAGACCCTTGGGGCGCCACTAACCCCGCTCCAGGTGGGGAAAGAAACAAAGGAATCAGGAGTGCTGAAACTTGTTGCCTCACCATCACCAGCCTCAAACTCACTGCTGCAGGACTCCTTTGTGTCATGGCACTGTTTAAAGGCTGTGCTGAGAATATCAAACTGATGAGACTCAAATTTAACCTCAGTCATGCATCCCCTGAAAGGGGGAATGGCATTGCTGAGGTAGGCTGCTTCCAGTTCTCCTGTGCCTCCAAGCCAAATGCCCAAGTCAATATTCAGCTGTTCCCCATCGTCATTCACAGGAACATATGTTGGAAAGAGCTCATCAATTATCATGGTGAGTTTGCCGTCTTGCAGGGTCAGTGAGATTTTGTGGTCCAGGAGGTTGTTCAGCTGTACTCCTTGGGATGAGGACAGTGTCACCTCACCAGAGCCCAAGTTCATCCGTGCCTAAAGGAAAAGAAAAACAGTTATTTAATATACAACTTAAATACATGCCTACTTCAGTAATCAAATCCATAATCAATGCGTAATGATGTACCACAGGGCCCCATAAGCACCGGGAGGCTGCAGTATACTAGTGTAAAACATAGTCTCTGATGGGATGAAGGCTGGAATAATTGGGAACTATAAAACTTACAGCTGCAAGAAAATGGAAATGAAGCTTGTGCATTGTATGAGTCCAGTGAGGAGGAAGACAAGTGACTCTCCACACGCAACATGCAGGAGGGAGAACACACATCAAAACATCCAATATTAATCACTAACATGAAACACTCAGTGACTTATAGGGAAAAGGGTAATATTCTGCAGATGAAGGGGCAGGAGGAAGACAAAGAAGCTGCTTTGCAAATGTCTTCCACCCTCATTCCCCAGTGCAAAGACATGCAGGAAGAAATTTCCCTGATGGAGTGTGGCCTGAGAGATATGCCTATGAAATAACTTGTCGCAGCCAATGTGACAGGTGCTGTGCAGACAGAGGAATTCCCTGAGAATCCTCTCTATAGTGAGAATCCTCTCTGTAGTGCGAATCCTCTCTGTGGTGCCCAAACAGGCACTGGGAATGGCAATACTACAAAATGCAATAGTACAACACTATAATATATTTGTAGTCCTGCTACATAGCAGGACTGTGTGCACACTGGGCAGAAGAGATGACCATCGGCTTGTGAGGAGGAAGAAATAATGTATCTGAAAGCATTATTAATGGTTTTAGGTCAAGTTATGACTGAAAACATGAACAAGCTGAGGGGCCATCCCTTTGGGTCATGAGATAGAGCCACAGAGACGGCAGATAAGTCAGTGAGGCTATGTCAACACAAATACTTTGAAATGGCTTTTAAAACAAAAATGATCTCTGTCTATACATGTGTCTTAACTCTATATCAAAAATGATCAGCATTCACACACACTGGGCATGTGCACGCCTATGGTGTGGTATGGTTTCAATCACTCCACTAATAGCTCTGCTCCTGCTCATGTAGGTAGTTGCAGCACCAAGAAATGCATGATTTAACTGCACAACAACTTCTGGTGAAGAGAAAAAGGTCAGCAGTGTAACTTATTATCTATGTTGCCTTCACCACTGGTAGTTGTAGCTGATGTTTGTTTTCATTTGAAAACGGGGTCATGTGATGGGAGCGAATCAGGAAAGGATACCTTGTGACTGTGAAGTGAAGTGTCCCCGATCCCACCCCCATCCCCCCTTGCTCCTCAGGTCACATTTTTGCATTGACAATAAATGTTGTTTAGCACCCTGCTTACGTTAAGTAATGTGTGGCGCTACATCTGTATGTAAACTAACACCATATGGCTATAACTGTTTTTTCTGAAAGCAGCTGTTTAGCCCAAAAGAAAATGCTGTCTTACCTCATCTATTGTCAAAGTTAGTGAACATTTCTTAGATTCTATTTAAAGGAGACATATTCTGCTCATATGCACGTTCATAATTGTAATCTGGTTTATTTCTTGAAAAGATTTTCATGCTGTCCATTGCTGCAGGTCCTCTTTTCAGCCACCAGTGTCTTTAAAGCCCCCTTCTAATAAAGGCCAGACCCGTCTGATTGGCCAGCTTGCCCACTCTGTTCTGATTGGTCAACTGCTTCCAGGTTTGAGAAAATAATGGAATATGCTCTCACTTTACCTGGCTTTGTTAGGGTGCCAGACCAGCTGCTAGGCATGCATTATGCAAAATGTGGTGCATTATCTCATGCGAAAGTATTATGTGACTATTGATGAGTTGTTTAACAAGCTTTAGTGTTCACCATAGACTCTGGGCTTTTTAACTTTCTAAAGTGCAGACATTTTACATCCACAAGAACCTATCTCACCCACAAGGGGAAAGAGAAAAACTCAAAAAAACATTTCTTTTTTTTCTTTTTATTTTCAAGTCTTTCCTTGTCTTCAGGTAGTCTCACCTGTACTTTTCCGTTTTGTAGCTCAACAAATAGGTAGTCCTCCATTCCTGCAGCCAGAAGCAGTAGCCCACTCCTTCGACTTGTCTTAATCTGCAGTGAAAGTTGGAAAGTGGAGACATCTTGGACGGCTTGTAAACTGCAGTAGCTGGCCCCAAAGTAGGACTCTGTGAAGAATGAAAAAAGTATTTCAGAAATAGGTATCATGGTTGCCCAGAAGTCAATGTTTTTATCACATAACAGTAAAGATCAGTGATTTTCACAAAATGTACACGATGCAAACGCACACACACATTTTTCACACATTCCCACATTTGCCTTTTGGCTATTTAGAAAGGCCAAAGGCACTTTTGCAAACAATACAATTGCCTGATTTGAAAATTTTCATTCAGCTCTCTACCTGGGGACAACAACAAAAAACACCTGTGTACAACTCAAACTCATTATATAACTGCTGACTGGCAACTCTGTGAAATCTAACATGGACGTTTGAGAAACAAATTAGATGGGTCTCATTACAGTACAACTTGCTCAGGACTCATGTCTGTATTATCAGGCGTCTTCCAGCTGCCTGTGGTTTAAGTGGAGCTTCTTTGGCCTCAAAGGGATTCTCTCACTGAGACATCACTCATTACCCCTGCGGACGTTTTCCGGGCATATAGAATCTTGGGGTTGCAGAATTTCCCAGGCTTGAGCTGTCTCATTTCCAACAAGATGCAAATTCAGCCACCTGCCTCGGACTGTGCTGTCCGGAGCCCTCGACAAACTGTGAACCACAGGAAGTCACTTTTCCGAGTGCACATGCTCCCAGATTAAACTGGACCACTTCCAAGACCCTGTTTCCTTGGTGTGGGTTTTCCATGGCCTTATCCAAGAGATATTGAATGGGGGCTTTCCATTAGCCACCCACTCACCCTCTTTGGATTTACAGTTCAAGACACAGAAACTCATTGGAAAACAGCAAAGAAGGCAGTCTGTAATATTTGGAATAATGGCACAGAGAGAGACACTGCTGTGTCAAACTTAGAACATTCCTATGAGTTCATGAAGGCCAAAATATTCCCTCAAAATCAACACCAGTGTCCAGTAGCCCAGCATGGCAGCTTGACGCCACTCGGCATAAATCTCCCAAAATAACCTCTCAGACATGAGTCAGAAAATAGAAGAGGAGAAAATAAGATAATAAATGCTCACATTCATACAGAAGTTCAAAGGTTTGGGACCACTTTCCCATGAACAAGTAACCATAAATGGAAAAGGCATTTTCTTGAGTCTGTTCTAAAGGTGTTCATGTGAGAGGGAATGCGTGCTAGTAAATTTGTTGCATCTGCATTAATGACACGCTACCAACGTCAAAACAGTGAGGGGTACAATTGTCCTGTGGTTTCTCATCCTGTAAGCCAACCCTTCCATCGCAGATCTTTAACAAACACGCGATATGTGGACAAAGACAATCGTTTTGATGTCAGCAAGGAAGAACGTGGGGCTTTTATCATCGCGCCTGTGCGTTTGTGATTTCGCTATGAGGCAAATGCTTTTGGTTTCAAGGCTGCTCTGTTATGAACAGTGTCTGTGATGAACGGCCTCAGCACGGGGCCAGACATACACAGACGTTTGTTTATAAACTGCAACCACAGAAACACCATGTTGGTGGCTCTAAGAAATAAATATCACAGGGAACAAATGAACTGAGAGAAATGAGAGAAAAGTT
This sequence comes from Paralichthys olivaceus, assembly GCF_024713975.1. NCBI lineage: Eukaryota > Metazoa > Chordata > Actinopteri > Pleuronectiformes > Paralichthyidae > Paralichthys > Paralichthys olivaceus. The sequence goes on from NC_091099.1 coordinate 21,166,451, forward strand.
GCAAAACAAAAGCAATAAGATGCTTCCTGTTAAACCAAAATGAGAATGAAGCAGAACATGTATATATGACTTGTATTATACTGGGTCAAACTAAATGATCACAGTTGCACATCGTTCACTTTTCAGAGGCTATTGTTCTGCGCTGTTGGTGACTGTGCATGGGGCTGTAATGGCACCGTCTTTGGTAAGATATTCCAAAGAAAAGACTAATGCTAATTGCTTCGCGGCCTTCGGGCTGAGACTGAAAAATAGGGGAACAGAATCTTTTCTTACATGCAATTGCATTAACAAAGAAAATTGCAGTGAGCTTCATTGTTCTTAAACCTGAGCTTTTGTTGGATTGTTCACTGAGCATGGGGATAAAAAGCTGAAGGAGAGAGCGATGCCAAGACAATTCTGCCTGGGGATTTTCTGGTTCAAATTCAGCTCACTGCTGTTGCCTTTAGGAAAAAGGAGCACATCTTCTAATGATACACACAATAGCTTTGCTCGGCAGTGTACCTGGACCTGGAATTCATTAGTTCCCCGGCTAAGCCGTGTAAAGCTCTGTGTAGAATAGGCTTCATGTAAGAAAAAGCACATTTTCAATATGCTGCTGTTGCTCTGTGACACTCATCTTGTCTCTGCAAATTCACTTAAATGGCTCCAGTGTTCACACTGTCTTACAGGTATATGCAAAGAGGGAATCATAACTACTGGATGAAAGAAAAACAGTCATGAAGGGCTTTTGAAAACAGGTCTGTGAATCACAAGACTCCTGTTTTCTGCTTCAACATTACACTTAGCAGTATACTCCATCTTCCAGGGACTTGGCGTGGTGCAGTTGGGATCTAGCTGAGGTGATTTCGCTGACAATGCATTATTATCTGTAATGAATCATGCCTGCTCCTTAAGAGCGTAAGCTGGAGCTGTGAAGCTGCTGCCATAGTTGGTGTCAGTCTCTGCGTGGAGGTTTAACCATCCAAGAGGGCAGTCTCTGATCCCCTGAAGCTACCACACCCCTCCTCACACTGCCTTATTGTGCGTCAAGCAGAATCCTGGTCTCAGGCCAGTGCAGATGGCTATAATTTGATGACTGACTGTGCTTGTATTTATAACGCTTTGAGGAAACGGAGTCTTCCTCTCTTTCATCGACGACAGAATGAATTACCCTGTTGTCTTTCTTTCCCTTTCCTCCTCCTCCACTTCTTCAGCCTCTTTAGGTCTCAATCTAGCAACACATGTCCGGAAATGCTATGGGGAAGAGAGACACACTGACCACAAGTGCAGGAAGATTGGAGGCCTTTATTTAACTCTGTGTCCTGTGACTTGTCTGTGCCGATGAGTCAGAGTCACCTCAGTCATATTTTAAGAGTGTGTGAGGCTGTGATGGTCAGACAGGATGCTGACTTTCACTCCTGTATCTGCATGTCTCACTAAAGAAAATACAAAATCACATATCCTGCATTTTAGATTATTTAAGAGGTGTCTAATTTATATGTAATCTGAGTGACATTAGTGTGAACAGAAACAGATTAACTCATAATACTAAATGATAGATGTCATCTTTAAAATCATATGAGTTGCTTGTTGATGTTATGCAGAAGCAAATAAACCAACTGTGTGTTTTTCTACTACAATTTCACCATGGTAACATGGCCTGGAATCCAAACAAACCACCTACTGGCATAACCCGTGGTTAAACCATGGTTAGCTTGACTATAAATAGTGGTTATGTTGGTCATTTGTTTCCTTTGCTGGGCTGTTTCGACTACAACAGGCCTATGAAGGCTTCTGGATATAATTATATAAAGGATAGGGTGTTGTTAACCATAGATAGAATTGGAGAGCTTTTAAGGGTGTAATGGTAATTACCATATGGTAACATGGTTATTACCTTGATGAGCATGTGTGCTGGTTACAAACAAGTACAAGTCATACCTGATTCAGTGAGCCCAAACCCTTTTTTTAAGAAAAGGTACCAAACATTTAACAGTTTCAGCTTCTCAGATGTGAGATTTTTTTCTTATTAAGATCAAAAGATATGTTTGGGTGTAGAACATCTAGACAAAACAAGTAATTTGGCAGTCCTAAAACATGACCCACAGATAAATTAATAATAAACCCGATACATTCCAGCCCCTTTTTTCTTCCCAGACAACTTTATTTATTGATGGCTACCGGGACATGAATAGGATTTCAAAACATAAAATAAAAGGTGTTTCAGAAACAACTCACCTACATTTAATATTTCTATGGCTCTGTTTAGGGAGCACGTCCCAGATGATTTTGGAAGTCAGGAGGGACTGGACTTACAAGATGTGTCGTGTTTATTGTATCGTCATCTGACTGAAAACCAAGGTTCCTCAGATTTAAATGATGAACCTAAACAGAACCAGGAGTCTTTTGCTTTACGTCTGCACACCATCCACCCCGGCCACCTCCATCTGACTTTCCTGCTTTGAACCTGAGAAAGGCTTTCACTGAGTACAATCTATGTCCAAATTAATAGTCACAGTGTTTAGTAAACAAAGCTGTCAGAGCATTCTTGTGGCCAGTGACTACAATACTGTAGGTGAGTGTGTTGTTCAATTCTAATTATTGGAAAACCATTTAGCCGCAAACATTTGCCATTCAGTTTTTATTTTCTATTCAACTCTGTGTAAATTCAGATCAATGTAAATCTGAATGACCAACCACCTACACTACTATGAACAATGGACAAGCATCTTTTCAACAATTGATATTCCCACACTAATTACAGCACACGAGCTGCTCTTAAAAGGAAGTGTTCATGTTTACAGACCAGACTTTGTACGCAGCAGTAAAAAAATACTGCTAACTCCAGCACTGTTAAACAGCAGAGAGCAGAGCCACAACTCTACATACCTTGACAGCACTGCTTTATATGGACCCCCTCCTTCCCACTGACTTTTCAGAAGTCACCAGGGACACACTTTTACAGGCTTAATGGAGCCATTTCTCAGACCAGGGCGATGTCAGTGTAAAAGCATACATAGCATCTTTTTAGCCCCCTTTCAAATCCCCATCTTCTTCTGCATCTGAGTCATTCCAGTGCTGGGCAGAGTGAAGCTCCACAATACAAAGAAAATGGGCTTGTGGAGCCACAGCGGGTGGCCGCCACTCTGGCAATAATTAAAACTTGTCAGGTTCTCTCTCTGTAAAACTCTCACTTACACAACAGACAAGGGGTGGCGGCAGCAGCGAGAAATTATGACCTTTCCCAGTAAAAGGAGAATGGCAGTGTAATGTAATTTCAGCATCTAAAGGAAAATGGACCTGTGAGAAAAGGGAGGGAAAGGAAGGATGTGAAGGACTCAGTGTTGTCTGGGTTTGTGCCGTTAATGAGTGGGGTTCTGAAAGGCTGGGTTTCCACACAAAATGAATGAAAAGAGGCAGTTTTTTTGGATGGATGGAAGAAGAAAGAAAGGAAATGAGAGGGATTGTTGCAGGGCTAATGACATTTGTAGCAACAAAAAGAAACAGACTGACTGACGAGAGAAAAGACGGAGTAAAAAGGATCAGGTTATGGGGAGTAACTTCCAATCCAATCCAATCGGTTGGGAAAAAAAGTCTTGATTTATACTTCAGAAACTCTCCATAAATTCTTCTTAACCGTCTGTACACTCTTGCACGGTTGCCAGTGAAAACATTTCCATCCAATCTTGGCTGCATTTCAGGTCCATGTTCACTGTGCTGTACTGTATTTCATGGAACCAGCAAATTTGAGCTTTTGCAAAACTACACAACTGCACGTTCTCAAATGTTCAATGTCAGGCTTCAGCTACAGGGGCAAACATTTTTCCCTACAACTCCCTACTCCTGCCGAATAAGGCGTGTGACGAACTCAGTTTGTTGGCTCATCGCACTCAACTAAGAGAACTCGTCGGTCATAATGACTTGGGACTGATGATCTCACTCACCTAACAAAATTGTAAGACAAACACAGCCATGAACAGAAGCATTGTGGTGACTCAGGGCTCTGCAGTAGTTTATGAGCCGCTCACACAAAGCGTGCCTCTGTCAGCCCAGCCCAGCTACGGAAGCCATCAACCGCCAAGGTCCCAGTGGGTGGGTCCTGTTAAAATAATCTCCCTGTGACATCAGAGGAACAACCCCCCGGTTCTATTTTAACCTATATCCCTCCTCACACCAGTTGACCCCCTCTACACTCACACACACACTTTCTTTTGCCATATACTCATGCCATGCAAGAAATGTTCGAACAAGCGATTCTTTACATGTTTAGCTGTGACTTTCCCTGTTTTCCCTCAGCTCAAGCAGCACTGTTTATAGACTGTGCTGAAGGACATTTTAACATGCTGGTAATGAATTCCTGTGTCAAATCTCATGTGAGAAGAAGGTAAAGCAGCATGTCAAGAGAGACAACAGAGGAAAGTAAGCTGAATAGCCATAGCCGCCTCATAGAGTTTATACTTTTCAGGCTAAGACTTGATACATTTCTCATCTCGCAGATAAAAAATGTTGCTGTACTTTTGCTCTTTTACACTGCATTTTCTTTTAAATCTAATTTAAGGTCAATGATGGATTTTTAATTATCCTGCAGAGGCTACTAAAGGTTAGAGAATAAACTGAACAGCATGTGATGCACGACTGCAGACTGATCTGGCTTTGTTCCATTTCTACAGCACCGATGGCCCAAAGTAAGAGCAGCCGGAAATTAGCTGGCAGTTAAGTACAGCCACTTAAGTCTCTGATATTTACAATGTCAACACAAAGTGGAAGAGCACAGAGGTTCTGTGTCCTGTTGTTATGTGCACTGATTAGCAAGGATGATGAAAGTAAATTATTTTAATGTTGGTTATTTCAGGCCACCAATTTTAAGTGTGACATCTCTGAACATGAATTGGTAAAGCTGTAGTTTTAATTAGTGGCCATAATCATCATCATCATCATGATCATCATCATGATCATCATCATCCCCTCATTTTATATGATGCAGTTCAGTAAAACAGCCTATTCCAATTTACAAGTCGTGCACATTTTCTGTTCTGTCATGTATAGCTTATATCTCTTTATTACTTTCCAAAATGTCTGCACACAGCATGTACCTTGTGATTATAAGCAGTTCCCCTGCCAAGTACATATGCATTATGTTGAGTAGGGTGTCTAAAAATCATAAATCACAATGATGAATTATTTAAACTTAAGATGAACCACAACTGCAATAGGCACATTTTAGAACATTATAGGCAATAAAAGATCAAATACGTAATCTCTCTAAATACTGAAATGAATTATGGTGAGCCATCTCCCCCATGGTTTGCATCTGCCTGGAAGCATGATGTTAACACAGCTGTGACAATTTCGAAAAGAGTGGTAACAAAAAGGCAAGGGAAGAGAAGGAACTGCAGGATGACCATCATGCATCATTTGAAGGTATGTTTATAAATAGTATGAAATACTGCTTAAACCATGTCGCCTATACATGCAGGAAACATCTTGATCAAGTTATCCAACGTTAGTACTGGAAACCTAAACATCTTATAACTTTAGACTTTCAGGCAATATGAGCATAATCCTGGGCTGCTGCATCCTTGGGCAATTCTTTTGTGTTATATGTAAATACATATGTATTAATCCTTACTGCTGATGCTGTTGAGCTTCAGGGCTGTCCTGTATATAGTGAGGGAGTGGTGATGGTCATGAACTAGCTGATGCTGTACTATAGAATAACAATACCCACACAACCAAAACTTTCATTTCGCAGCTGTGTTCTATCTGCATCATTGAATTAGTTTACCATCTTTAACTAGAGGTCTTCATGGTTACACATAAACTGTGGGACCTGAGGCCTGACCCAGGGCCTGTGTGTCAGATCCACGTCTAATACAGTCAGTCTGGTCCGGGTTGGAGCGAGGAATTACAGAATATTTGGGTGTATTTTATTTAACTTTCTTGGAGGATGGATTCATTTGCTTCACGGCCAGGCACAGGGGAGAAGGTTGATGATATTACATTATGTAAATCATAAAATTTGATTCTACACCCTGTGAATTAACGTTAGCTTGTTAATGCAATCAGATGTGAAATCGCACCTGATTGGGTCTGTGTCTATTGTGGCATTTGGGTCGAGTGTTTCTCACTTCTGCACAGGTCTGGGTCCCAGATTTTCAAGTTCCACTGTGTAGAATTTAATGTGAGGTGAATTTGCATTTTGCAGCTGAATACCCCTCAGCTCAACCCTCCCTTCCCAACAACATTAGTAGAGAAAACATGCTCCCAATGTTAATTCCTTCAATTTAGTAAAAACATTACTAGGATTATTTTATATTCAATTTCTGCCAAAATTCCTGTTCACCTAAATCTTACACACTGAACCTTTAAATGATAGATGAGTCTGGATCATGTATAATATTTCCAGGACTTTTGGGTTTGGGCACAAATGTTTGGATCTGTGTAGAAGAGATCCAGGATTAATTGCTGCTTGACATCTAGGGCTTAGATTGAGAATGCTTGGAAATGCCCTTATTTGCTACCAAGAATTCAATGAGACGACCGACTGCTTTCATGTCTGAGTATGAACTTACAAAGCTGGACTTCAGCTCCTTACAGATTTAAACAATTAGATTAGCATAAAGACAGGTAACAGGGGAAACAAACAAAGTTCAAAACATGTTCAACAAATTGGGCCTTTAAGTGGAGTTATGTGCTTTCCCTTTTTCTGGGTGAAGGGCATAGCAAGCTAAGCTAAATGCCTCCAGCTCAATACTTATTGTATCAACATAACAGTTGTATTGATCTTCTCATATTGAGAAGATCATAAATATTTGATGGTCAAAAGAGAGATTTTCAGTGGAACAGATTACTTCTTCAGTTCTGAGGTTGAGGTTTTCCAGCTTTGACATGAAGAGTCACACATTCTTTATTGTTTGAAGTCATTCAGTGGAATTAATTGTTTCCTTCTTACATACTGGTATTTGCACACTATTGAGAATGTCTGACACTGAGTAGAACTGTCATGACTTTAAATATAAATGAGCAGATAGCACTTGACAGTGCTATGATTTGTTGGCTATTCAAAACGCATAATTGAATTTCTTTTACTCTGATTGTGACCTGGCCAGATTCATTCACCATTAACATCGATTTCTGTCATATCAACAGCTCCATTTAGCCTTCACTCACTGTGCCCTTATGACTGTTGTTACGAATAGGAGTGCAGGCATCAGTCACTCTACCACTAATTATCAGCATGACATTGGCTTTGCAGTGGGCTGGAAAACACTTTGCTGAGTAGCAATTCACTGTCATAAATCATTCCACTTAAATGTCAACACAAGGGAAGAGATTTAGGAGTCAGACTCTGAGAAACCTCCCTCAGCTGGGGTCCGGTGCAGGGGAACACTTGATAGAGATTGTGTTTAAGTTGGGCTTGGCTGCTGTAGGGGTTCCCAGACAGGTCTAATAAATTTACTGATGCTCTCTATTTTTGTTTTATCTCCTTTTTGTCTTTATCTCTCGCTCGGGTCCCATTTGTTAAAGATGCTAAAAGATTTGTAGATTGAAATATTTTCATACTAGTGCTTATGTGATACTTAATGCTTGGAGCGGATGACAAAACTACTTTTTTAGTAGCTCACTTTAAAAATATTTTTCTACATAACTTTTTGTTTCAGCAGGATGTCCATTAAGAATGGTGGTTTACTCTGTACGCTGCCAAGTCAGAATGTTCGTGAAAGGACAATAAACCCAAAATTGCTCCCAACTGCCTGACCAACACTTGCATTAGTATTCCAAGGTACTAGCAATCATTCAAAACATCGAACACCTTTCGATACTCCCATCAGGCTCATTACTACACAACATTAGATACATACATGAAAACAGATGGAGCCTTCCGTCTGTACTCCCTGTTAATTCCATCCATATTCATACAGTTTTTAAAAACATACAGATATGAGTGACACAGACCAATACTGCTGTAAATTGTTGGGGCATTGCAGCCAATAGTTCAAGACCCTAGTTCAAGGGAGAAACGTCAACAATGGCGAAAATTTTGAGGGATGGATTTGCAAGTTGGTAAAAATCTGGTATTTATATGATGTAACTATACCTGGTCACAGGGACAAACATTTTAAATAGGTACATGATCACCGTCCTCCACCTTCGCAATGTATGTTGACACTCTTGACTCTGTGCTGCCCTCTCTTGGATGTATTGCCTCACAACCATGCCAAAGTAAATGACTGCATTGGTTGATTAGCCTATCGTTCACATTCCTTCCCAGCCTTAGTTGATGTTGAATAAAGTTTCAAACTGCATAAATATCGAGCATCAAATGTTTCTCGCCTTATTTAAACCTCACATTGATCTAATGCCTGGAGGCACGAGTGGATTTCACACCAGTTTCAAGCTACATAAGTACACACTCTTTCATGACCAAATCAGATAGGGAGGCCCTCTCTGTAAATGAGGCCCCCAGTCCAAGGAGTAACACTGTGATACAGAAGCTGCAGTGAAGGGGCCTCTCAAAACCCATATCCGGCTTTAACTAGGGTCTGCAAAGTCATTTTGTGTTTAAGATCAGAGTGTCACATTAGCCTCATAATGAGAACCAGCTGAAGGCACACACCACCAGACTGACCCTGTCCGGCTCAGACTGCCCCCCCACCAGCACCTCTTTCAGCTCACCACCTCACCCCAAACCCTGGAGACACTTCTCTCCTGCTCCACTCTACTGAATCATACTTTTTTAAATAAATGTTTTATCCAGATGCTTGCTCAACCCTTCCATTAACCAGTGTTAATCTAAACCATGCCAGTGCACACACCCACAGAGAGAAGTACATGGTGCAAACATAAACTCAGCCGTGCACATCATCACACACACATACACACACACCACCATGAGTTAGGCGTCTAACAACCCCGATGGTAATTCCTCCTCAGTCTACCGGCTGAGTCAGCCCACCGTCTCCCACCATTCACACAACCGTTTTCCACCAGGCTACTGTTGAGGAGGCCCGCCCTGCTCCACCCAGTCTACCCTGGCACTCCAGCTCAACTCTCATTCAGCAGAGGTTGAGAGCAGCAACCCCACCACCGCCCTCCCACCAACACCTCTCTTTCCCGCCTCTCTATTCTACTCTCACCCCTGCCCACCGTTTTCTGCCCAAAATAAACAGTGCTGAGCATGGAAAGCCCGGGAACACTGCGTAACAGCTTGAATAGTACTCCACTGTTCTAGCTCCACATTATACGTGGATTTCATTTTTCCACAATTTGCAAGGTTTGGTTTCATTATTGAGGCACTGACTTGGAGATGGATAGAAATGCTTACAGTGGGAAATGTCAGTAGCTGGTAGTAGACATGAGGAGAACCCCTTTGAGATTTTAACTTTGAGAGTTCTTACCACAAACTATCTGAGCAGATACAACTGATACAAATCCATTCATCTGTATCAATTGAATTGTTATTATTAACTAGATTTGTATAAGTTTACTTTTGTCAGGAGATCAAGTTGTTAACTATAACATACTGATGAAATGTATGACTCACTTTAGAACATTGGACAAGATGGAGAATATCCCTTGTACATAAATCTAAATAGTCAAAATAGTAATGATTATTTGAAAAGACCCTAGAAAGGCTTTAATCTAATGTGTGATTTGTCCTTTCTTTAAACAGAGTAGATTAACTGAGCGTGAATGGCTTTTTCCAGGAATGCCCTACACCACAAAGACATACACACAGAGTGAACTATATGATGGAAGTTAAGGTATTTGCTCAAGAGCTCCTTTGAAGAAGAAGGAACCAGCAACACACTTTAAAATCTGCCCACCACATTTGTTCAGCTGGTCCAAAGAGTGGCAAACAACAAGCTTCAGCTTCTTTGTTCAGTCATTCCTGCCTACACATATAAGGCATGAACGTGAGAATACACGTTAAATGTAAACACTGGTTTTGTTGGGCCAAAACGCTCCTGCCACATCTGTAGCAATGGTTTAAACATGTGGTGACAAAATGGCCCTATGGGGAAACAAAGCCCTGCGTTCCTGCCAACTCATTCACTGACAGTGGCCATTCTGTACACTGCAGTGAGCCTGAGGAGACGTCGTGGCAACATTCATCCTCTGACACAAACCAGTGTTTACTGTACATAACATTGGCAGATGTGTTGTGTACACATGTGGCAACAGCAAAATCCAACAGTGTAATCTACCATGGCCACACCAAATTTCAAATACAACAGTGCTTCCAACCATCTGTCGTAGTTTTTCCTAAACAGAGACTTTACAGAGATGACAACTGTTTAGGTTAGCTGTTCACAGACACTTTTACTCAAAGTTGAAATACCTCTCATCTGGCTAACAGCCATTACTTCACCTACAAGTACTTTAGTTGCTTTTAAGTTCCAAAGTTTAAGATAAAACTATTGGGCTTGGTCACCACAGTGCAGGATAAATCCTGGGTGGGAAAGTTTAACTTAGGCTGCCACTTTGTCCTCCCTAAGATCCAAGAGTATGATTTGAACCAGGATGGTGAAGATACTGGTTAACAAGGACCTTGCACAGGGTGTTATTTAAAACAGTATAATCCCTATAAAAAGATTCTACATGTGAATATACTGAATTTGGGACAAAATTTTGGGTCTGGAAGCATTCTGGTTTCGGTTTCTTGTTTGACCGATCACGTTTAAGCAGGCAAGAGTGTGGAGAGCAGAGGAAGTGAAACCCATTGACCAAAATGCATCAGCTTTTTAATTTATCTGCAATTATATGCAGCTGTATTTGCTGAATCTCAGGTGATTCTCAATATGATATAACAGAGAAATTGGGAAGTATGCTTATGGGAGGCTGAGAAATAAACAGAGTGAGCACAGAAAGTCGGAGAGACACGTCATTATTTATTTCATTCTGCTGTTCCCACAAGTTGGCAAAGAACTTCAGCAAGTTGACAGACAAAGTCCTCATTAAACCCAATTTGCATTTAGATGATAACAAGAGCAGAGTTTGAGTGGGCTTCTTCTCCGTATATATCCAACAGATGTAATCACGTGTACCTCATTGCCTCTGACTGATTACAGTGTTATTTCTTCATTTTGTCTGAGAGAGGCTGCTCATCATCTTCCTTTGTGTAACCCTTGAACGTGCATCTAAACGCTGCGTGTTTGAAACGGCCACACGTGTTGCAGATGACTATGGAGAAATCAAATGCCTTCCCCGCCTGTACCACCCACCCCAAGGATGTCAGCAGATCACAGCAGCTACTGTTGGAGACAGGCTGCTTCTCCACAACCGAACAGATCTTTGTGGTCTAAAGGGCCACAAAGATCTGCTGAACCTGACAAAACACTGGATGCAAAGTTGGAAAAAATAAGGACGTGACAATGAAAGAAAAAGTATGAAAGTGAAATATATAAACATCAGATGAAAAATCGAATCTGTTCACACTGTGATCAATCCATGTCTCTGTTTCATGGCATGTGTCTTCATCTCCATTCACTTTATTGACTGAGCAAGATTTAATGGGAGGAATCAATAAACTATCATAGCATAACATTAATAAGATTTACCCTGCACATGTTTCGGAGCACACGCTCATTAAACTAACACATTAATCCAAACTTGCTGCATCTTGTGAGCGACGTATCCATCATCAGGTATACAAATCCATCAGTACATGTAATTGTGTCATGGCGAGATTAAGGAAGTGCCACACACGGGTGAGTAACGTGATGGTATAAGACATGCTATGAGTGCGGATTGCTTGTGCATAATACTCACATCGCTACACATAATTCTACACACAATGCTGACAGCTCCCCGGATGTATTTAGATTTATGAGCACATTTGTCCCACTCATTGAGGTGGTGGGTGGCTTTGGTGAATATCGACAGGGCTGTCAAGGCTTTGATGAATCCAGGGGTTGGAGGAGCACATGTTGAAACCGAATGTCAATGAAAGCAAGTGAGAGAGAGATAGAGATCATCAACAATGCAGAGTAACTGAGGAACGTCTTTTTTTTATTCACTGCTGGAGGCAAATGCTCCATTGAGAAAGTCACTATCTGGACTGAAGACTGAAACAAAGCCCACAACTAAAATCGATGCTTGCCTACATAAAACCCTGTAGCTGAAAAAAGAACGGAACCTGATAAAGGTGACCATTGTAAACTTTGACGTGGAGGAGAATAAAATAAACATGAACGCCTGAGGCTTTAAAAGTCTATGCAGGCAGCTGATAATGCCAAGTATTGATTCTATGATGTTTTTCTTGGTAAGTGTAGCTAATATCTGTTCATAATGTTCTTAAATTCAGACACATCCCGCAATAACAGCCTTATTTCATGCATTCATGCACACAATGATCATTGTATTTTTACTGCACTGAACATTGAGTTTTGCCTTCATGATCTAAAATGTAAATGTTACTGCAGCAACTAAAATTAATGTACATCATGTTAAACTATTAAAACTGAAAAAGTGGAAAAAATACTCAGAGTGGACAGTTAAAGTTCATAATGAGGCAGTAGTGATTGTCCATATTGCAGAGAGACAACATGCAAATCAAACTTAACATCCTGTGAAATATCCTGACCTCTTGTTGGTTACATGCATGTGAAGTCATCACAGTATTACAGTAGTACATCAGTATTCAGCTTACTGAGAACATCATCTGTACCTTGTTTAATATATGTAAATGATTTTCATTAAAGAATCTACATCTGCAGCTCCAGCTCCCTGCAGATGAGTCAACCATCAGCACTGTGTAGGCACATCTCGCAGGTCAATTATACAGAGCTGTATATGCATCAGGTCACCTTTTAGTTTTATAACTAATAATTCTGCTCATTCATACCCAAAGCTAAACAGACTTTGACCGGCAGCTACCAATGGTAGCGTTTTCCTCAACACAACATTTAACTTTAGTATTCAGAAATGAGCTGCTTGTACCGTTCATGTCATCTGTGCTCACCAGTGACAGCTGTGACAACAGAGCCTCTAATTCCAGGAAATTGGTTTGTTTTTAAGGTGTAACTTCAGCTACCTTAAAAATCCATTGGTCATACCTCAAATAACACGAAATGCATCAAGAGAAATATGTATAAGCATTTTGCTTTCCAACCTCACCCCTTTAGTGTTTTAATAATAATTCATTAAGGCAAAAGAATGTAATTTATGTCAATAGACGTTAGAATAGACAAACTTTGCATGCAGGTTGAACTTTGCGAAAGAGGTGAGGAGGAAGAAACTGTCTTTCTTCAGTGCTACTCTGTGATGGGCATATTTGCCATGATGCTGAATGTAAATGTGTCATGTGCTGTTGAATGTAAACGTGTCATATGCTGCTGAATGTAAATGTGTCATATGCTTCTATCTTTGCCAGTATTTTAGTTGCAAGAAGCTGTTTTGGATAAGGTAGGAATTTAGTATTTTGCATGCTCTGGGCAATTCAATGCAGTCATGCTGAGATCCCAAGTGTTGCCACAAACCACTTGTCGAAACCTACGGCACATTTCATCACTCATTCACAGAGCACACGTTTCTGCATCTTCATTGTAAACTCTTTTAAAGTACTTTCACGTAAAGCTGTTGGCAGATTTTACTCGGAAGTTCTACTATTAACTTTGTCGCTCTGTATATGTCGCCTTACTCTTATGCTCCCGTCATAATCAGTATGGCCACTAGAAGTCAGTTTTTGCGTAGGGCGCTCTATTGTGACATTGGACAGGCACATTGTTAAAAGCCCAATTAGGCCCTTAATCTCTGGTACCTCCCTGATGTTGAAGACTGAATATCACAGCTGCATGCAGAAATTCAGTGACGGATAAATAGATAAATTAGGCTCAATTTATGGGTGTTGTCACAGAGATTATACATCATCTATCCATCCTTCTGATATTGTAACCAAGTAAAAATATCCCATATACCCACATTAAAATTTCAGTGTCAGTATGATGTCAGACAGTGGAAATGAGACCATCCTCTCAGATACAGCTCATCTTTAATCTCTTTAGTTAAATTAGAAATTGATATTTTAGTGACACATCTTGCCCAGTGTTGCTTACGATCTCAGTGAATCAATTTAATCACAGCCTATTGATGTAGGACTTTTTAACTTCCTCGGCTCATTCATAATCACAAAGTGTGTATTAAAGACTACGGGAGAAAAAAAGCTCTGTTAAAATAAACTCGAGTGGCTTTAGCTTCTGTCTCCCTGTAGACACAGAGGAGCACTTCAATCTGTGAAAATAAAAACTTTCTCAGTCGTGGTCGGAGAAATGGTGACAGCTTTCAGAGACAGAGGGTTTTTGGAGTCAGGCCGACTTCCTTTGTCATACTTGATCTTATTTTAACCTATTATGGACATTTTCCTGGAACACCTGTTTGTGCATCATCAGTTGTGATTTATTAGTTGTTACTTTAACAATGACTGCATAGAGCTATTCAAACTTCTTTCTGACGAGGGAAATCTTATGCCTCAAGTTCCATCTGGCTCGTTGGGGAGGAGGAAATGTTTATGATGAATAAACGTTTCTCTTTAAGGTAAAAAATGTACAACATGGAACAGTGGGGCCTCCGACAGCACAAAACCAAAAGCTAAACCACTTGCAGATGTGTTCACTGGAGCTTACAGGCTAAGCAAGTTAACCTAGCAGAATGTCAATATATGTGAGAACTGCTGTGCCACATAGACTGAACATACAAATATTACATGTCGTACCTCACAGGGAGATCAAATTCCATGCCAGCAGATATGATCATCATAAATCTGAGGATTAGCTTTTTGAGCATTTTCACAGATCTAGATTATCCGTCAAGCAGGCGATGGGTTTCCTGTGAAAAGTCTCAGCTCCCTATGAAAGTGTCTCAAACATCAGAAAAAAACCCCATCATCAAATGATGAAAATAAACAACCTAGTTCATTCTGAATACAAATCTGTCACAACATTTCTAACCTCTGACAAGTGGAGAAAAGTTTTTTTCCCCCTCCTTCCTCCTTTCAGTCCTTTTTAACTCACTTAAGAAAAAAAGATATTTCAATAAACTGAAATGAACTGAAAATGGAGACTGGATTTGAATATTTAAAGATAAAATAAGATAATCTTTAAAAAAGCAGCAAAGAGGACAGTTAACAATAAACACCAGTAAAAGTATGGTAAACATGCAGTTTAAACACAAGGGAATATTCAAATAAAAATAGAATAGAAATTATATATATAGTGCAAACAGAATATACCCAATGTGAGCAGAATATATACAGTGAAACAGGATTTCACATTAGCCCTTGAATTGCACAAATAAATGGATATTGCACAGTTAAACTTAGTTAAATCTCTGGAAATAGTTGATGTAACATTTCACATTTCTTTTCAGAGTCTCTGACATCACCTGTGATGTTGCTGTCTGCTTGTTTACTCCTGTTTGAGTTTTGGGATCAAACAAAAACTGCTTACGAAACTGTAAATTTAGCATCCAAGCAACACAAGCCAACCCCACGTTGAAAGCTCACAGAGTGTAATTAAAATTCCTCTAGATTTAAATGCGTTCTCGAGTGCGCATGCTAATGGCCCTTTTGGGAGCTTCTTGGACTAATCGGAGAGACTGAGAAGTGTGTTTCCTTTCATTAATGGGTGAACACATGATTTCACAGCTCCCAACGTGATTATACTCTTATTAGGGTCAGACATTCATAAAGGCTCATTAGTAAATATTTCCCCATCATGTGTGTGGGTGATATCATTTCTATCTCCTCTGGTGTGTGTGCAGTCTTGCTTTGATCCCAGTGACTCAATCCCTTTAACCAGATTTGTAAGCCACTGACAGCCGACTGAACTTCACCATGATGTCCAAGCAAAAGTCCAACCACAAAAAATGACAAAAAAATGGGGGGGAGTCTCTCTTGGCAGGTTTGATGCTGATCATTCAGATGGTTCATATTTATAAGACCCTCAGGGTTCATGACAGCTTTTTTTGTTTTGACAAATTAAAAAACACTGGTTCTGTACAGACAGTTTGTACACACTGCTGTTTCAGGCACTGAACAAGCAGCATATGTTGAGGACAGGAGGCTGGAGAAGCATGCTCACCACCCTCAGTCCCAGAAAACATGGCTCCACTTAAACACAAGTTATCTTTCATGACACCATCTCCCACTTTCTGAGTCACTGCGGGTAATCCGCTGCTACTGTGTGCTCTCTTTTAAAACTAAAACTACTATTAAACTGCTACACTTTTGTAAATTTTGGAAGCCCACCTGCGGAGACAGTTTATGTTCAAGTTAATTGAATAATTTGCGAGTACTCAGCGACAGCAGCGTAAAAAGGCATCATTGCAAGTAGCCGACTGTGTATGTGGCTGCCTTTAGCAGACAAATATGATTTGATATTTTGAGCATGCATAATGCTGTTAAGTTTGCATGACTTCTTGTTTCCTGTCTCTGAGTCATTTAAAGGGTGTGGCACTGATGATGCAGCTGATTAGTTCCCATTACTGCTTTGTTTATCATGACAGACATGATGTCTGTCTGTGGACTGTTTTATAACTAATGTCTGCACAGATCCTTTGTCCAAACATGACCTGATATATTCCCTCCACGAGTATATGTCTTTCAGTAGCTCAGATAAACTGATCTTTTATGGTATGATTTGGTTAGAGAAAGCAAATGCTTCCACCAAATACAAAATGGTTGTCATTACTGAAAGGAATCTCCATTAAGCTGCTTCCTAAAACATATTTTTTGGCAGAAGGGCTTGTTAGAAAGTTTCTCCCAGAACTAAAAGCATTAATATGAATGATAACAAAACAACAGAACCAAGTTTTCTGGGAGCAAGAAAAGTGAAAAGGCTCTCAAATATATGACTTATCCATCTGCCTTCATGCCTCAGATGGGCCACACACATGAAAAACTCATAGACACACATAAACACATAAGGATCCCCATTTCCTGCTTTCACACAATCCTCCCAGCGAGCCACAGACACGCTTCACTCAATTCACTCGGGCTAAAAACACAGTCATGGGAAGACATATGTATAGTGCTGGTGACTTGCTAACAGAGGAAGGCTTATGGCTGCCAGGGTGTCAGTTTGAATCTCCAAAGGAGCGCGGGCTTGAGTAATTTAGTTTTCTCCCTCTAAAAATTTGCCCAATGAGGCGCCCTTGAGAAACACACGTCAATTGCTCCCCGCCACGACTGCACTTAATGACATGAGCGTGAAGCTGCGTGTGGCTAAGCGTCGAAACATTGCTAATCTCTGATGTACTCATCGTACCTACTTTACACCTGCCATATGGAGGGCATATCAGCGTTCATGGTTGTGCTACATAATAAAAAAACTGCTGTGAACATGGTGCCTATAAATCTGCACCTAAATCAACCCACTGAACGTAACAGCTGAACGTAAAGTGACAGGAACTAACTGCCCCGTTTACACCGTAGTAAACAAACATGAGCCTTGACAGAGCTTTGGAATAGTGACATACAACAAACGCACACATGTTTTTTTTATTACAAACACACAACCTCGCATGCACAACCAGATCCGCTATGTGTACTATAGCTCATGAAATGGAATGTGTTTGCTATGTTTTACTGCATTTGTCCTTTAATGCTGCCAAGCTTTGAGGTGGTTTTGGATCGAAGAGAAGAAGTCTCTTTTTTAAACATTTATAAGCTGCGGGGCTCTCCATTGCACAAGGGAGGGGCCGGCCAACCCAGGCTGTGGAGGAAACCGCCTCCCCTTCCCAAAAAAAAAAAGGAGGCTAACCAAACAAATGGCACAGAAAGTTATTTTTCAGATGGCGATGGTAAAAGGAATCTTTGTGTCCTCAAAAAATCTGCCCCAACTGACACTTGACTAAGAGCTGAGAAGGAAAGGACAAATGGAAAGAAAGAGTCAAAGAGAAAGTATGCAGTGTGCTCAGTGGGAGGAGGGGATATTCTGGTGAGCGGCAGAAGATGTATTTTTGGGGAAAAGAGCTTCTTCATGAGGCTTCTGATCTGCTGTTTCACCAGAAGGCCTTGGCACGGTGTCAGGGCGTTGGTCTGGTTTCCAACAGCGTCACTTTCTGTGCGACAGCAGCTTCATAAAACCTTAATAATGCGTTTTTATTTTTAACTGCTTCAGTCATCTGATGTGGCAGCGCTAAATGCAACAGTCATGGTCAATGAGAAGCTGTAGTTAAAGTGAAGCACACACAGACTGCGACTGTGGCTTTACTCTGACCTACAGCTCAAAGGAGAAATGTGCTGTACCGTTTGTCCGTAGAGAACAAAACCGTGTACATTGAACACCTCTCTTTTAACTGCAGCGCTGAATAAAAGCTAATGGACAAAATGTACAGTATACTGTATGTGTGACAAGCCTTTAGTGCTCTGAGCACTTATGCTACGCTCCCAGAGCATGTACATACATTGAAGTGTATAAAAATGGAGTAGGCCTACAAGAAGTCTACTGCGATGAAAAGCCTCTGGTGGACACATGCAGACTATACAGAGATCCATTTGAGAACTACTAGCCCTCATACAGTTCACTTAAAGGTGGCACATTTCCTTAAACGCTTGTGAAGTCAAACTCATCTGAGTCAAGCCAGTAACTGCATCTGTTTATCATATCTCCAGCGCCGTGGGCTTGAAACATGTATGTTACACAAGGTATACGCTTTTTAAAATTCATAACACTGGTCCTGTGAATCTCATGCAAATGAGTTCTGGCCTTTAGTTATGAATCCATTCACAGTTGTTTATTAGAACTTAAATGAGTTTGAGGAATTAAATTTCCCAGGCCAGATGAAGCAGCCCATATATCTCTGACTACTAATGAATGCTATTCCAATATGCACTGATTCTCAATAATCCTGCCAAAGGCATCCGATACCATCCAGCTGGCATTCAGATGTTCTCAATTCACCAAGAATAATGCCCGTGGAAATAAACACCGCGCTGCTAAGTATGGAATGCATCAATGACGCTTTTTCATAAACATTGTACACTGCGTCAATATTTAAAAAATAAATAACACTATACATTACTCCTGGTGTTGTGTCTTGGTTCTGGAGGATGCTGTGGTTCATAATATGTACTCATAAAGTCAAATGAGGTGACCAGCATTAAGATACATTTTATTTTTTCATCCTGGTCCTCTGACAGTGAAGACATTTTTGATTGTGGGAAACCTGGACATGCATGTTCTGGTACGACTGAATGAGCATGTGCTGCCAGACTCGGGATTAACTCTGAAATATATTCATAAGTAAAAAACCTGCAAACACTTCTGGGACATAGGCGGACAGATTATTATTTTATTTATTTGTGAGCAGTATGACTGGATGAAGGCACAGAACCTCAGGCTCAAAGACATATCATGCGGCAGCTATTATTATTAGAAGACGTCTGCTTCTCTCTGCCGCATCAGAAAAATGCATTCCAGTCATGGTGAGTTATCAAAGATGCCTTGGTTACATGCTTTGTTTCATTATAAATATGAGAAAAGAGGAGAATATGTTTATATTTATCTGACATATGCTCTGACGGGTTTGGTTCTTGGCCTGTGTGGAGGAGACGGAGGAGAGCTGACACAGAAGGGCGCGGCAGGGTGGAGCTGGGCAGCGCAGGGCCGGTCCTGTTGGATTTGGCAACAAAGCATCCGGATCTGCACCACCACAGCATCCTGCTCACACAATGTGTGTTCCACGTCTTTACAGTGATTCACTAAAATCGTACCATGTGCCCATATGAAACTGGGGCAGTCCGGAGGTTCAGTGGTTTTAACATTTTTTATCCAGCACTTCACTCAACAATGCCATGGAGCCCTTCGTTTTCCTAAACAATATATTTCTGCAGCTCGAGACTTACAGGAAGGAAGTCCATTATATATGTAACACAGGACACCTGTTCACAGTTACAGCCGCATTCATAAATCCAGCAAAACAGACTGTTCCAGTACATGTTATCCAGCCCCCCCATCCCCCAACCCCCTACACAGACACATCTTTTCAGGGCCATGAGGTTTGATTCCAAATGACTTCACTCTGGAGCGATGTGATGCAGGAGTCAGCAGGGAGCTCAGGTGGAGAGCAAAATCAATACTTTATGACTTGCATTTAAAGCAGGCCTGAGGAGGACAGGTCTGCGCAAGGTAAAAAACATTTTCATCTGTGAAGGAATCAAACATACGGTCTTACATGATATTAACACTTTATGTTACAGGCCTTGAAGCACATGCTTTAGAAATAGTGGTCTGATAATCTGAGAAAGATTGGGATTTTCGCTTCATGACAATCCACCCACTAGTAATTGGTCATGGACGGAGGTATTGGTGAGGTGATTCGACCTGTTATCGACAGATTTCGGGCTCTAGACCAAAGTAGCCCTGGATGGGTTGACCTCACCCTCTGGTGAGGTCAGGAACATATTGTTATATTTAAATTTACGTTTTCATTTTGGCATTAGCTGATCTTTACCTCCACTAAGAAGATTATGTTTTTATGAACTGAGGGATGTGGTATAAATCAGGGAAGAACCCACAAATTTATGTGTGGATCCAGATCAGGGTGCAGATCCAGGATTCCTTTTTTGAAAGAAGAGTTTATGGATCTTGATGAAAAATGTTAAAGGGACTGATATTTATGGTTGTTTGCAATTTGGTGCAGAGACAAATAAAATTTTGTAACACAAGTATTACATTGGAATGACATTTCTTGAAAAATAGATAGCAGGAAAAACTACATGGACCAATAACTCTGTCAATGAACTTATGGCCAGATGAGTGTTGTTTTACAGTAAAATCGATCTGAAAAACACGCGAACCTGTCCTTTAATAGTGTTTTTCCAGACAGAGCCGCTTAAGTGCTTTAAACTCTTGTAGACAGAGCAGAATCCCAACCCTCACTGACACGTCCATGCAGCTAATTCCCTGCACCAGCTCCCAAACAGTATCCACTCAGCCCAACAGATGGACTCAGGAATGCTGACTTGCATACACAAAGACAGATGTCAGGTAATGGCTGAACATTCCCTGGCAGTAATGTAAATTTCCAAACACCACTTTTTTTATGAGAATATAGAGTGCGGATTTCACCTTTCAGCGCTGTACTATAGGTGTCATGTTGACGCGTTTCCCAGTAAAACACCGGGAAGACATGTTTTGCGAGGTTGAGCAGAATCTGTTCAAAAAGTCTGTTGGTTATGAGAGAGGGTGACGGGTTCTCATTAGAGGAGAAGGGAAGGTCACAGTGATGCCAACGTGTCTTTCAGGAGCACAGACTGTAAGCTATTGAAGGCTTAAAGCAGAAGTAGTAGCCTTTCCAATATACAGCCATGTAACAAGGATGCTCAGGCCTAATCAACAAATTACTATTCAGGATCATTCTTGATTATGTGCAATTCCAGCAATTGTTATCATACTGATTAAGATGATGTTCACTTTGATTAAATTACCGACATAATTGCATTCTCTATTTACTTGTCATATAAATGCATGAGGGAAGCAGAAATACCACACATAGAACCTTGAAGACAACACAACAGTCTTGTCTGCCTTTCACATTCATGTTCAGTTACGTCTTTAAATGAAGTCCATTATTTGGCAAAGCAGTGAACCCAGTTTATTCCACTTAAAGTTGCCAGGAAAATGTTTGAGCTCACAAGTAGCTGCTGTTGTAGGATGACACTATGATGATTTCTGTGCAACAGCAGCTGCTTAGCAAGTTAGTGTGTTAGACTTTCAAGAAAATACACAATAGGACATATAACCTCCTCACAGATAAGAAAACGTCTTCTTGGGGGAATCTTTGATATTATTTTATGTATGAAACTATTTCTGTTCCATCAGTTCTCTGAATGCACCACTCCTCAGCAAACTGATGTCCTATCTGATTTGATAATGTCAGTAGCAAAGTGGAAAACATTCATTTTGTTGAGAAAGTTTGTGGAGGCTGTAAAAACATCTTGTAGAGGAGAATGAAATATAATCATGAGGTTATTTCTTATTTTAAGGTTTGGACTACATTTTCCACAGATAAGATATTTATATGTTGAATTGCTGACCTCTTTTTCACTCTGCTACTGTGGATTAGAAGTCTGTCTGTATAAAACCTTAGACCCACAGTCCTTACACTTATTTTCCATCCATGGTGTCTAAGTTGACTTACACCTTACACAAGTGCCTCTTTCATTATCATTTTTCGTTATTGTTTTGATTGACAGACCCCTGGCAGCCGGAGTTATATAATGTACATGTAATATCGGGAAACCATTTTCGTCTGTATTCACTTGTTGATCTGCTTAGAGCTGAGGGATCTTAAATTCATAGTATATATGGAGTTTCACTGATTAAAACATTGAGGTTAATTGTTGGTTCACCACCTCAACATTTTAACTTATTTGGAACTTCGAATAAATGCCTTACACAAGACATTTGCCTCAGTCCTCTTTGACTAAATGGACACTTTGGTTACACAACACATCTTGTTTTTACTGAACTATCTCCTCTTTTCATATTTCCACTAAATTAGTTTATGCATTTATTGAACAGAGGGCACAGCCAAACACCAGGAGCTTGCTCATTTTTCTAATGAGTGAGTGTGCATTAGAGAGTTGGACAGCCAGAAAATGCAAGTTCAATGTTTTCCCCCTTAGGCTGGCCTTAAGCTAATAGCCATCCAATGGTTGTTGCTATCCCTTATGTGCAGCAAACACTTTTTTATGCTGCAAATTAGCCATAAAACAACTGGAGGTTATTGAGCAAAGATAGGACCACATTGCTTGTCGACTGGAATAGTTAAGCAGGTCATGTGTATCATTGCTTTGGTCTAAGAAGGAATGGAAGCTGTCTCGTTGTAACTCCTCTGTAATTAAACTAGATATGCCCTCCAGAGAATTGGGTGGGGACTTTCTCCAGAGGTTTCCTTTCACAACTGAACAATGCAGTGCCGTCCAGAGAAACTCTGAAGGCTCTAACTCGGACATTTGCGTTTACACATACAGCCCGTGCGGAGAAAGTCCGGGGGATCTCCATGAGTTCAATGCATGTCTAAAGGCAGCCTCCCTGTCCTTTCCCCTTCAGTGGACCAAAAAAACAAAATTATAGTGAGAGCCTGATCACCAAATCTAAACTGAACTTGTGTCCCCTGTGGTCACTTATATGATGGAGATTTGTCCTGAAGACAAGTTCGGGAATGCAATTTTGGCTGTAAAGTCAAGCTCCGGTGTCAGACGGTCATCTCCCCTGTTCTGTATCTTTACATTCCACAGCCTATTCCCATGGCCAAGTCTGGCACAATACGGTGCATCAGATTGCAAAGTTGGCCACAAGAATACTGGTTGTTCTTGGTGCACACTCATACCTCCTGTTATCTGCATTTCTTCTGGTTTGGCTGATCCTTTGTTGACTTCAGTGTATTCACTTGTTGTCACTTGCTCATAGGTTCTAGTTCTTTCTCTCACTTCCTCACATTAACTTCATCTTTGTCCACATGTTTGGTGTCTCTGTTTGTTTAATCATGCATGTAATCATTTTAAGCTTTATCTCCCCGAATTTTCAGGGAATGTGGATAATTATAAGACAATATTTTGTGCTCAAAGTTGTTGTGAGTGAGACAGACATGCAATGACGCATGTATGAAGCCCACTCAAGAAAAGAAACAGGTAGCTATCAAATTGGATTATTATAGGAGTGATTTATCTCTATACACTCTATATTATCGAGCAAATACAACTGGATATTCAAATCATTTAGTACACAGGGCAATCAAGATGAAATAGAATCTATAGGGAGGCCATTCAAGGCCAACAATGGCCTAAAACATTAATACGTCCACCTTCTAATTACAAGCAAAAGCAAAATTCAGAGTAGTAAAGCTTGGATATTCTTACTTTGAAACTAAGGTATACACACAATTATTGAGCATATTTTGTCATATGCACTGTATGTGCCGGATCCTTCCTCTATCCTAAAAAAGGAAATTTGTGTCAAAATGCTCCGTAGAATTGAAAACAAGTATGTACGAGACGTTATGCTAATGGAGTGCTGGATTTGAATAATGCATACAACGTTTGCAAAATTAACCTAAAACATACGCATATTTTCCCAAAATTTGAAATGTCTACCCACAGCCACAAAATTACAAGTATAACTAGGTAATGTATTTTACTTTTTTTTTTTTACCTGGAAAATTCTTCTTGTTACAACCAAAACTATCCGATTCGCCTAATCATATTAGCAGAGACATTTCTGGGCCCTACATGACAGACACAGTTAACGGAATCTAATTCCAAATTTAATGGTTATTGACACCCACATTTGTTCATCACACTGTTATGTGAAACCAACTTGAACTTCCAACATCAGTTTTGCCATAGCCATGTGAAAGATTCAATTAAACAAGAAGCTTAGTTTGTCTGGTTTAGCACAACCAGTGACGTGTGCCTCAGCTCGGCTGCGCAGCTGTTCTGTGCTTCATGCTACTATACAGGCCCCCGTACTGTCAGTCAAACCAAACCATTGGACACATCATTTCCTCTGGTTATTTTAAGCCTTCATAACCAGCGGGATGACGACATTAGCTCTGGCCAGTTAACACTGGGTTCTGTGTGACCCACAGCACATAGAATACACGCCCTCACACACACTCACACAACCATGAGCAAAGACACATAACCTCCACCCTGGATCCCCCCCCTTTCCATCTTTCATCAGCCCCATGTGAAGCAACACGCTGCTTTGTTGGTTTCTCCCGTCTAGCTATATTTATCCGGTGCATGCTATTCCAGACTGTCATCTGCCAGATCCCAGGCCTGGTGCTATCCCCGGCCCCCACGATTCTGTCTGAACTCAGCCTGTAATGAGGCCGTCTGGCGTCAAATTACTCAGAACACTTCATGGTGCCTCAGCGGTGCTGATGAAGATTTTTAACAGAGTGGCGACTAGTGCTGATCTGCCTTCATGTCAGCATGCTGTGAAAAGTTTCCTAACTGCAGCATCCCTCTGCAATCTAGCAGCAGACTATGTTGACAAAGGGGTGTGTGAATATTTAGATAACTCAAAATCATTCTCATGTAAAATAAAGAAAGTTCGGTTTGATTCTCGGTTTCATCCATCTGATATCGTCCAGGAGTCAGTTGTAAGATGTGTAAACTTTATTCATGTGCAAAAAACTTTGTCCATAACCAAATGCAGTGAGGATAAATATTCTATTTTGCTCAGGAGTTTCACATAAAAGTACCTCCAGCTGAAGCTGAATTCCTTCCGTTGTCATTAAGCAAAGGTTAAAAAATGTCTCTGAGTCGAGAGCTAATTAGAATCACAAAAAACTATTAGTTTGGAGTCTGATGTCTCATGATTAACCACAGCAGCCTTGTGCTTATGATTCATACACCCTCTGGGCAGGAGGGAGTCCCCACACTCACAGTGGATTTCTCTATATTTAAAATAATGAGTCATATTCATGTGTGAGCTACTGTCCCATCCGACCTGGACAAATAGACACGAGTCTTAAAGGAATAGTGTTCTGTAGAATGAAACCTTCACATGTTAAATGTGAATATTAAATAATCATTCTCTTCTTGTTAGTATTGCAGTGTGGCTTACAGTTAAAAGTAGTTTCTAAAAAAGAGCCAAGGTCCCAGGAGATGAAGGCTAGCGGAGAGAACATAAAACACATCTGATAACAAAGTGGTCTCTCCATTGGCTGTTTCAACAGCCTCTACTTCAGATCTAACATTCTTCAAACGTTGCCTAATTGTGGCGCTCTCGCATTCTCACATTGTAGTTGTTTTGTCTATATTAGGCAAGAGCAGCGGAGGGACAATTTGATTAAAGCCTGCAGCTCTGGCTCAGCACTAACTGACCAAGCTGACTCCAGATGTTGGAGTGGAAACCTCTGTCTTTTCATAACATGTCTCAGATGAATCAGCCCCCAACATTGGAAACGTTTCCCATGATTCACGCTGCTTTTCCAGTAGCTTTTTTACTAACCCACTGGCCACATTGGTCAGATGCCACTGATCGGAGCATGTGAGTCACACGTAATGCAGAGGGTTACACAAAGCGGACATTGTTCCTAAATCGAATTCAGACATTAATCTATATCATATGATCAGCATCTGATGATATTTACAGTTGATAACGTTCATGATACACATGAGAGACATTTTGTGGGATGAGAGGTAAATTGACTGAGTAATTCCACAAACTCCCTCTGGGGTAAAAATACATTTTGTTGTTCCCTTTTCCTTTGAATTTATTTTCATTGGATAAGAGACAGAGTGACAGTCAGGATAGAACTAATTCGTCTGTATTCAACCAAAAAATGATTAAACAGACTATTCTCTGGAAAAAAAGAAAAAGATAGAACCCGCAGAGGCCACTCGTATCGAGACATCTGGTCATGCATAATTCCTGCTTATTGAAAACTTCGCTGTTCAGTGATGATGAGATTTTTCTCCGAGTTTTTCATTGTGTGCACTAAACAGCTCTTATCGAAAACAAACACACAGACTTCAGTGGCTGGAGTGGAGGAAGAATATGAGTCACTTTTTATCATCCTGTAAAGCCCTCTGTTCAATATTAATAATAATGTTATTATCATTAGTTTTTCACAGGATCATAATGCACACTTTGGTATTCAATGGGCCACTTCAGGTCTTGGCCACATGATGATCCAGCTTGTAACCTAATGAGCATGACATTATCACCATAGTACATCTACATAAGAAGCATTGGTCTTATTTAATTTTTGAGCATGATTGACATTCTACATTCTTATTTTTATCCATATCCTGTTGCCTGTTGCTGCAATGATCCAATATCCTAGAAAACATCATGGATCAAACTTAATCTGATATTCCACATTTCCAAGAACTCAAGCTTTTGGCCAAGGGCATAAATTTAACAGTACTTTTTCCTGAGCACTGCTCTCTTGTGTCTACTGTTGGATTTTAACTGTAACTGTTGTTGTTCTTTCCAAAACTTTGGTCCTGGCTGTAAAATTTCAACAACTATCAAATGCATTGACACATTCATGGTTTCCAGAGAGTGAATCCTAATAACTTTGGTATTTATTGTATGTTCTTCTTTTAAGTTCAAATTAGATTCAAGAATTATTTACCTCTATGACCTAATTCTTTTATTTCAATCAACCTCAGGGGGAACATTTTGTATGCTGCCAATTACTAAATGTTCTGATACTGATTTTTTAAACTATGATGTTAGCATGCTAAAGTAGGTAGGGCCTATACCAAATACTCTACTGTGTCTAAGTGCACCGTCACAGACATAGTAGCATGGATGTAGATAAATCTTTTTGCCTAGTAACTCTGGTTTATGTCTTAAAAAAAAGTGTGGTGATGGGGGTAATCTAAAATTTAATAGGGGGTTAGGGTTGAGGTCTCATCAAAAAACTCAGTCTTTACTGAACTTCGAAGCATCCTCAGAAATACACCCTCCAAGTTTGGAGATGATCACATGAACAGCTTTTGAGAAAATGGAAGGACAGACAGAGAGAGAGACATTTCTCTAATTATTGGTAGAACGGTCAGAGAATACAAAGTAGATCAATGTACTCTGAGAGGAGTGTGGTGAGCATCTGTAACATGTCCATACTTTGCAATATCTAAATGACAAAGAAATCTGTTAAACTTTATTACCATATTCAGTGTGCCAACATTAAAAAAACATGAAAAACCCGGGCTGGCTCCAGTCCTGCAGTTGTAAAACGTTTTGATTGCCTTCACCAAGGCCTTTTCAGTTCAGTCCTCTGGAATAAATGTTGGCTGTTTTCCCTCCTTCACTCATGCAACTCTAACCCCACACGCTGCTGCTGCTGCTGCTGGAGGTAAGACTGTGTCCTCAGAATTACCAAAAATTGCATAGAGTAAAGGTAATCACAGTTTAACAACAATTTGAAATCCCCAATTGCCACTTACAGACCTGAAATCTGGGTGCAGACCATCCATCAATAAACTTCTGCACCCCCTCCTCTACCATCGGCTTATGTGACTGACATGGAAGGGGTTAAAATAACATGGGAACACACCATGAGATGGACCTTTCACCTTCCACCTAGGGACAGAATCTGGGCCTGTGTTTATGTACAGAAAATCTTTTGTGTACACACCCAGGGCTAAATGAGGTCTGTGTGTGGGCTGTCTGCCTGCTCAGAGCAAATCATGGCCCCAAAATATAATCTAAGCCGCCTGCCGCTGACAGCCAGAAACCTCAAAGAGAGCAATGTGGGGCAAGATCATCTGCCAGGAGAGTATAGAGTCCTCAAGGCGAGGGACATGTCTTTTTTTCAGTATACTTGCATCACAATGAGAATAAATTGAGCTGTGATATCTGCTTTTGAAGTCACTGAGTCCTCTGCTTTAAGTGTGACAACAATGCTAGTGACGCACCGAGGAGGAAGGGAGAATTTCACTCTTATTTTGAAAGGGTTCAGCATTTGGCACATTTGCGGCCGCTGTGACGACAACTCTGACGATAGCATATCACATGTTTCTTATGCTTTAAAGGATCATTCAGATTCATTACAACTCGGGCCCTGTTTTTGTTCTTGTTAATAGACATTATTCCTGTTAGTAATTATAACAGAGACTGTGCCAAGTTAATAGCTGGGATCTAAAAAAGAAGCCAGATGGGAGAAGAGTATGAAAAGTCAGATTATCAGACTGGCTTTAAAGAAACCCCTAGACTGAGCCTGATTAACAGACTTGGTGGCCTTGGGGCAAAAATTCATCAGTCGGCGCCTGTTGATCTTGATCTGGTGTATGTAATAGCTTGTGGTAAATTAACTAAATTAAATGATATTATATATTATATAAGCACAATCATGACTAAGACAATAAGACTTTAAAGCTAGGGTTTGTAATCCTGGAAAAAAGAGCAGGCTACACTTAAAAAAAAATGCTACCGATGCATCCCATCCCCTCCCATTGGCCCTCACCAAGGCTACACGCCCAAAACACACAAACGTGCACTGACTGACAACTACTGTAAGGAGTCTTCTCTGTAACCTCGAGGTATCGTCTCTTCTCCAGCGATGTAAGTCTCTGGGTGAAGGCTCTGGTCATGAGCAGTGACAGAAAGGACAGGGTGCACGCAGACAGGCAGGTCGGCTAGTGACAGACAGGTACACCGACCATCATTTCATTCAGTCTAATTTAGAATGTTCTCCTGTGAGGGACACATCTCTGGCTTCTTTTCTTAGTTTTTGGGATGTGAAGAATATTTCAACAAACAGAAAAACCTTTTAATTACCAACCCTTCCTTTAATTTGAGAACCATCTACACATCAGAGCCATGATACATGGTGGTGCATTTGTTATATTGTGATTCATGGATGCATGCATTATTACCAAAGCAACAAATTACCAAAGTAGTCACCATGTGTGCTTTGAGGTTTAAGAATTCCTGAGAGTCTATGGGGCCTTGGGGCAGTTGCCCATTTGTTCCAAGGTTAGACAAAATTAATCTAGAAGAGAAACAAAACACGAATAATAATTCTTCTACCCAAACTGTAAACATCCTATACTGTCTCCCAACTTTGACTGACGAACCTTAAGAAACCATGGCCATTTTCAGAGGCATTCATGTTCAGCTGTACTCACAAATAAAAACCTCTGAGAATCTGAATTATTGACATCCTGTCTGATGACCTTTTTTTTTTCATTTTATGTATGAGGATAAATCACTGCAGATTAATAACATTGTCCCAGTGTCCTGCTCAATGACACTTTGACAGAAGTTAGTGTTACAGGGATTAAACCACTAATATTTCCAGTATGGACAAGTACTGTAATTACTGGGCTGTCATGAGTCCCTCTTCGTTGCAGGTAATATATCAAATTCTAGTTGTAGGAACAAGATGAAGTTAAAGAGAGGAGGAGTGGGGTTAGGCAGGTTGCCGTACAGCTAACTTTGGATTCTTGCAATGATGTTTGCCTCGGGCCAGAACTCCCCCCAAACCCAAAAGAAGTAGTTAATAAACCATGACTCACTGAAACTTTCTCTCTGAAAGTGGCAGGATGAAACATCAGGCAGGCAGAAGTGAGGGAGGTTATATCATATTAGGAACATTATCAACATTGGTCGCCTCCCATGCTCGGAGATGTTATAAATGTTTCATTTCCATGCAGCAAGCTCGTTAGCAAGCAGAAATCCTTCCAGAGGACAAGAATGACTCAGAATGTACAGCTCTTACGTTTCATAAGAAATGCCTTTGTTCTGCTGCAGAGGAAGCTTCAGAGTTTTTTCTTTTTAAACGACCAGTTAAAAGTTAAAAGTAAAATTACATGTGTGCATTTTTTGCAAATTCTAAAACTGAGTATTAATAGAAGATGTTTTAATCATGAAACATGTGTACTGTATTCTGTTATAGGTTATAGCTCATATTTAGGCCAGATGAAGAAAATGGAGAGGAGAATAAAGTCGTAATATAAGAATAAAGGGGAAATAAAATGTTATTTAACTAGAAAAAGCCATAATATTTTATGATTGAAATTGTAGTAAGAAGGAAAGAAATCTTGATAGTAAAGTTGCAATTCAGCAAGAAAAAAAGGCACAATATAACTAGAAAAAAACATTTGTTAGAGAGAAAGGAAAAGGTGAATCCGAGCTCACAGGAGTTCTCTCTGGTTCCAACATCTTGATATTACTTTATTCTTTAATATTTTTTCTTACAATATTCTGACTTTATTCTTGAAATTGCTGATATTTTTCCCTGTGCCTGAAATGCTCTGTTGTGATATAAGTTTACACCGAAATAATTGAAAACAATAATAACATGTAAAAGTCCCTCCTTTGTCTTACACAGCTGAAGTGACTGTAGTTTTTGGACATTCAGTCCTTTCAGTGACATGTGGAAGGGTTTCTATTGAGACGGGCGAGTGAGGCGGGGCAGTCTGCTCTGCATTATAAACACTCTGATTTCCTTGCATGGATCCC
This sequence comes from Paralichthys olivaceus, assembly GCF_024713975.1. Taxonomy (NCBI): domain Eukaryota; kingdom Metazoa; phylum Chordata; class Actinopteri; order Pleuronectiformes; family Paralichthyidae; genus Paralichthys; species Paralichthys olivaceus. Next base: position 21,197,365 of record NC_091099.1, read on the forward strand.
CTCCAAATGCCCCATTTCTATTCTGTCCTAACATTGTGTTGTGTTTAAACTGAGAGGTGAGGGGAGGGTCACAAAGTGAGTCTGTGGGACCAGCACAAGCAGCAGAACACTAATCTCATCAATTTCCCAATGCAAATATTGGATTTATTAATCTCCTGTGCAGACACTTGTAGTCACACCATGCTCTCTTGCCAACTCTCAAGGAACACATGGCAGCCTTGTATACAGGCACTTCACAAAGCCCAGGAAAAAAAAAAAATCCATATTTATTTTTTCCTGTTGCCATGGTGACGGTATACTCCAGGGGAGATAGCAGGCTCATGTGCAGTCTCAGGATGCAAATCCCCCTGTTGGATTTTGTAATTGAAAATGCAAACACATTCAGGAGCAAGACATCTGTAAAAGACTGACAAATGTGCACAAACCAGACAGTGTTTGCTGTGAAAGTTGATGTCCTATTATATGTTATTTGAGATATTTAAAACAAACACTCACAAGTGTGATCATTCAATCAATGCTCTTGTCTGTGAAAATGTGATTGGATTATATTTGGTACATTCTGATATTTTTATTCCTTATATTCACTTAGTTTTAGCCTATGTTCTTTATATTTATATTTAGTGTGATATGTGCAGGAATTTACCAGTTTATGATTAATAAAGTACATCTGTAAATATATAAATCCATCCATCCCTTTATCCATTCATCCACCCCTCAACCACCAATCTATCTATCCAGCCATCGCTCCCTCCCTCCCTCCCTCCCTCCCTCCCTCCCTCCATCCTTGCATACAGCCATTCATCCATTCATTATGTTGTTATTATTGTACAACAAAACCTTTGTAGAAAGGTTGATAATGGAGCAAGCAGGAAATCATTAACTTTTCACACTGTTTGGCAAACAGAGGGGTGTGGCAGTTCATGTGGCTTCCTCAGGAGCAAAGAACCTCTGAACAGATTTACACAACATCAGACTCTGTCTACACCGATCAACAGACGCAACGACGGGAAACAAATTCTATTGCCAGGCCAACCGAACAACATGTAAGCACTGGAAAGCAATTTATGGTTTGGAAATGACTGCCATGGCATTTTTTTTTCTTTCTTTCCAAATCTTGATGGAGTGGTGGTTAAAGGGTGACTTTAATAGCCACTGAAGATATACAGAGCAGCAGGGCATTTTGAAAGAGCTGGAACATGTCGTGTCCAATTCCAGATCGAGCCATGATAAAATGTTCATCTTTTGATTTGAAAAATAAAAGAGCGCTGTCACATTTCTGCAAATACAAAACCCTGCTGGTCGTCTACTTTCAATGTTTAATAAGGGTGTGCCTGTTTTATATGCTATGATGCACAGAATCTTAAGGGGTCTGCAGTATTTACCAAACCTGGCTGGGTGAATGACTGTTCAATCATGCCAATGATAAATTAAAAGCTGTAAGTGTAGTCAAATCCTCGATGCATGAAAGCTAAAATATATTGACTGTGAAAACTCATTTAGTTCCATGTGCAGAGAGAATTACAGAATTGATTTGGTGAGCCACTGCTCGTGCTCACACTGCATCATAATTGTTCCAGTGGCTGTTATGTGGGCGGATGAAACATGGTGGTGTAAGACTATGGGAAAATCATAGACTGCACCACTGAAGAAAATGTTATTAGAGCGGGGGACAGTTCACCATGCTGTGTTCGGGATTTGTCTCACATCATTTTGTGCATAAAAGTTTCTGAAGGTGGAGGAAAGAAGGAAAAGTAGGTGCAGGCCAACTATTTCAGCATTCAAAGAAAGACTGCACAGTGCGTCATTAAAGGAAGGTGCCTTACTTCAGGAACACACGGGTATCTGGACATCTAGTGGTGCATGGCATGTGACATTTGAGGGGATAAACACAGGGAAGAAATGAAACCCTCTATAAGCCTGCTGGGTAGCTGGTGGAGGACTCCCCTGACAGCTTGTGGCAAGCATTTTGTAGAGCGAAGGGGGGCCAGAATCTAATCAGTGTTTTGGTACATCTGGTCAACATTAGCATTTAGTTCTCCAGGGTCAGTGGGGGAACTCTGTTCACACTGAGGCGGCAAGGCTTAATTAGATGAGGAGAAATTGTTCCCTTGTAAAAGTTTTTTCCCGGTTTATTCCTGCCATCATTTTGATTAGAGGAACATTTGGTCTTAGATGTGTGGAAAAAATACATCAGGGGCATTCACGCAGTCAGCGTCTAAGCATAATGCACACCATTGTATCCACGTCCGCATGAAGACGCTGCACTATTACGCAGAAGGTTTCTGTAAATTGCCATCAAATTCAGTGTGACCGCAGTCAAATAGTGCTCACTGTTTGCTCAGTGTATGGCTAATTCTTTAGCGGAGGTGTCTCCGTCACGGCAGCCAGTGGGGTTTATCTATAATTGAGCAAACAGAGGGGCAGATGACTCTTTTCATGCTTGTGGTGAAGAGATCACAGTGCATAAGAAGTGACTCCAGCTCTCCAGCTGAGCTTTGATTCTATGCCACTGAAACAAAGCGATTCTGCTCCGCGTTCAGATGAAGAGACGCTGTTTTTTTTCCCACTTTCTCTGCCAATAAGACACTCATGGAGAGATTTGCCCAGAGTTAATTGGAGTGAAATTTGCACAGAGTTTGCGGATCTGACAGCTGGCAGAAAACAATGCACTCAAACAGCTGCTCTAAGTCCAGGGCTGATGCTGCCAACTCGCTATTTGTACAATTTTTATGCTGAGGTGACTTGGTAAAGCTGTTTCTGCCTGAGTTGAAGACAACTTCCATCCACATGCCGGATTTGCCTCACCCCAAACACTGAGCGACAACTGTACTCACACTCCAGAGGAATAAGAAGGCGAACTGAACCTTCATATCACACTGAGAAAGGTACATCTGTAGCTGACTTTACTGGTGCTCTATGGGGCCATTGTACACTTTGGCCTGTCAGCATCCCCCTACCCCCATTGCACACATACAGCCTCTCTCACTCCCTCTCCGCCTCTCTCACTTTCATCTCTCCTCTCCGGCTGCATAGGGAGCAGCTCTAGCTGTCACTGTGCACTTCCCTCTGAAAGAGGCATTCATTGCTGCCGGCAGAGGGACCTCAGCTCACCTTCTAACCACAGAGGGCTGCAGCTCGCCACCTCCTGCCTTTTGGCAACACACTTTCAATGCAAACATTCTCAAGGTAAATGTGCTCACACATTCAATCAGGCACAGACTGAAAGAAAGAAAACCGACAGATGTTGTCTCAGACCTGGGACCAGGGTGAGACCCTTGGCACATCTTCCCCCTCTTGTATTCAGTTTCAACCAAGAAAAGGAAGGTTTCACTGCTGAGCAATGAGTGGTATGAGAACTGTGAGAGTTGACAACAAAAAAAGTAAGGAAAGAAGACCTAGTCTGGAGTTAAGCCATAAACTTTGTGCTCAAGTGATATTGTTGCAGGTAAAAGTTAAAGTGTGTGGAGTTCAAGTTTGAGGCGTTAACTCATCAGCTTGTCATTCTTAGAGCAATGCATTTGGGGAAGCCTCTCAGGGGATGCTTATCTGATTTCCTGCGGTGCATCTCTGACAGAGGTGAAAACTAACAGTGATTTACAGTTTCACTTACCTCCGTGACCGGGGCTGGGCAGGCAGAGCAGCAGGGTCAGGAAGGCACCGACCGGGAACGAGTGCAGGGCTCTCATATTTTTCGTGCTGAAAGTTTAAGTCCGTGACTCTCACGTTAAAGACACGCCATTCAGAAGGGACTGAATGAGTTTCCAGTTTTGGGACCTGCTACAGGATACTCCTCTGTGTGAAGGGGCAGGGCTGGGGAGGATCCATGAGTGGGACGCCCTCTTTCAACCCTCCCCCAGCAGACATACTTAACGGCACACTCAGTCACACAAGTCTGGAATATCATACACAGCCTCTCCCTGCTGCCCCTGCACTTAAACATTCACAAGTTCTAGACCTGTTACTACACACATGTGGAAAATAACACACATACAAACACATGCATGCAAACACATGTATGTGCATTTAGATATATCAGACATGCTTCCTGTACCACAGCTTAAATCAAACACTCTTGCCTCTGTCTCCTCTGTCAGTCTCTCACTCCTGGATTCGCAGACTCCCTCTTCTTCTCTCACGCAGTAATTGGAGTGGTCTTTGGAGACCAGCCTTCTGAAGGGATAAACCTTTTACTTTTAATTAAAGACAAATCAGGTTGCTCAACTTGCTCAGAGCTTTATCTTCCTAGCCTTGATCAATGTCTCGTTCTTTATGTTTTTGTTCAACAAACCTGCTCCTGTTGCTAATTAAACTCACACTTTAGCGTGGAGCGGCGGTGTGCTGTGTTGGATTTGCATTCTCTATATCTCTCGTATTGATAGGGCAGGGACAATGGAATAAAGTTTTACCACAATTATCTAAAGCATTTAGAGAGAAACTTTAATCGTGGTGGGTGCTGTCACTGATTGCTCTTCACTTGGCTTTTACTTTCTGTTTTCTTTCTGTGTGAATATGCACACACTCTTCACAAGGATTAGTATTGTCTGGTTGGATGCTTAGATTAAACTTCAAGTTCACTCTCAAAGCCTCAACGTTCAATTTCACCTGTCACACAGTCAGCTGGTTGGTAAATTATTTCTCGTTCATTCTGACAAGCGGAATGGGAATACAATTAGTATTTTCTAAACATTTCCTCTCAGGTGAGGAATAACTTTGACTGCGGGCGGCTCTTGCAGTTCAATTAGAAGTTTTCTTTGCGGCTGAACACAGTTCCTCAGAGATGATCTTCAAATTAGCTGGCATTTGAAGTATGATAAACTATTCCAAATATATTTGCATGCAAATTCTCAGTTCAATAGCTTCAACATATCATCAAAATATCTTGTTTTTCCGGCTTTCATCTGGATTCTGTGATCTTTGCCCAAAAGAAAAACAGAATGCCTTTTTCTTTGGATCAGCAGCACCTCCAGTGGCAAATGAGTTCACTGCTCCACTCTGAAGCGGTAATAATTTGTTGCGAAAACAACGGCAGCAGAGAGTACATCTCTATGCTCTGCAAAAGGGTGTGAATGATTGTAGCCGTAAGAAAACCTGTAAAAGAGCACATGGCAGCTCCAGCATGACACTTTTTATGGCGGGGATGCTTTTCTGACACCACAGCCTCCCTGATTATTTCAGTATGACATGAGCTACAATTAAAGTGCTCCCTCTGAGCCACAGCCAACCGTTTGCACCAATGACACGCTCTCGCCTCCCTGGGGATGCATAATTTGCCCTGGAGGGATGTCACCCACTGATATGAGTGGGCTCCTGCAGTATGTGAGCAGCACAGGCAGTCTTATGCAATCCACAACACCAGTGACCCCTTTAGCTCAGGAGTTCCAGATGATACAAGTAAACGTGTCAGAATCCGACTTTATAAAAGTAAGTTGACGCAATTCAAGAGATATTTATTTTTGGCTTAACAATGCATGTTAATGCTTTGATTAATGGTCTCCTGTGGAGTGTTTATGAGCTTCTTTGTTTACATTCAAGTCCTCTCACAGAAATATGTTATGTATCCTCAAGGCTTAAAAACATGTTGAATGCATTTCCCACCTCATAAAATCCTTTAATCTTGTGAAACCTGCTTTGTTTTCTAAAGCCTGCACTCCTCTTCTTTTTATTATCTTATTTTATAGCTTCATTACTAGACTTTACAGTGAATCCTGTACCGTGTTAACCCCTAGTTTGCATGTAAATCCTTGTGGTGGTATAAACACTAAAAACTCCAGAGTACCTTAAAGGGTGCATACATTAATGTTTTGCCCACTAGGGGACAGTAGAAAACATGGAAAATGCAACAGTTGATATATAAAGTTGCTTTAGCAAACCTGTTGGCAAACATTTATTAACACATCCAGCAGACACCACATAACATTAGTATTCATTTGGAGCTGCCTCTTTGTCTCTCTGCAAGTCCTACACTCACTCACTTTTCAGCTCTATTTTTGTCTCCACCAACTCCTGGGGGAAATATCTGCCTCTTAAACTGCTAAATACTCCACCGTGTTCATCGGCTAGTTGCTAAGTGTGTCAGTCTGCTGCTCAGAGTAGGTCAGGTATTGCACATTAAGGGAACTTTCACACCTACCTTGTTTCATCCGGCCTTTAGGACTTTTCATTTAAGTCCAAACAAAAAAAAAAGGTGTGTACCCAAAACCACAGTTTGGATTAACAGGCAAAATCTTCGTCCATTAAAATTTGTGGTCTTAGTCCAGATCAAACTGAATCATGGTTTGGCTCATTTGCAGTGTGGATAGTTCGTAATTTTAGACCAATTGCAGGTAGTATTAAACAGTGGAAGAAGAGAAAGAAGCAGGAGCGGCTTACAGAATTGCTTCACTTCAGATGATTCAATGTTTGAATGACAAAGATGTTCACCTGGGGCATCTGAACTTGGTGACGCTGGTATAAAACCATAATAATATTAGAATGGCAACAAAATGAAGAAAGGAAACAGGTAAATTAATTTTCTCCATTCGAACTGAAAGACTACTACACGCTGAAGTCAAAAACACGCCCATATACAAGTCAATCAATGTCAAGTAGATGAAGCCCATGGAGATGATGAAGAAAGGACGTATGTCATACAAAAGTCTTTAGTCCACCCTTTAATTACAATTTGAAACCAAGACCAGACCGAATGTAGACAATGCATCTAAGACAAGAAACATGGTTCAGACCCTGGTCCGGACTTTCAACTTCCAACTCTCTGAGCTTATAAAAAGCTTTTTAGCTACCTCTCATGTCTGGAAATGATGTTGGTTAATTAAGTCTGCAGAACAGGAAAATCAAACCATGAGCGAAATGAGGCTAAAAAGCTCCACAGACCTGAATAGTGGGTAATAAGTTCCTGTTTCTTATGACAATGTCCAAATCGATCTCAAAAACATTCATCTTAAAATCACAGATTTGGATTATTTGAAGTCTGCCTTAAATTATCACTCATAAACCCAGGGCTTCAGAGTGCGGCCATTTTGGTCTGTGCAGTGCGACTAAAAATATTCTTAGGTCGCACCAGTACACCAAACATTACGCTGGTCTGTCTCTGCATTTGATCTCTGTCTGTGGAGTTTACACTCACACACAGTCCCCAGGCTGGCCCCACCCGCACTCACTCACTCACACACAAAACGATTAGCGCCACTGATTCAGGATCAGACCAGAAGCAGCAGTTGGTTTGTACTGTGTCAGAGTCTCTGTCTCAGTGTCCTCCCTCCACACTCCTTCTGCCCTGTGCTCACTTTACACTTTAACAATAAACACCAACACTCACAACTTAGGACTTACCAAAAGAGGCAGTGGACATTTTTGGGTGCACCTTAATTATGTGCTGTTATGTAATTTTCTGTTTCACTGTCCCTCTCTTTGATCTCAGAAAGGAAACATAACTAAGTTAGTTACAACTTCATTAACTTAGATTAATGAACAATAGCTTCAGATATGCTATAGCGTAGTTTTTCATATGGGGAAGCATGGTGGTTAGCACTTCCCGCAAGTAAGTTCTGGGTTTATACATGCTAGCCGATTGGGACATTTCTGTGTAGATTTTTCATGTTCTTCTTTGCCTGAGCTAAGCTTTTTTGGCAACTTTAAAATAGCATCTTTTAACTTCCTTAACTGACTTATATTTACTCTGAATGTTGCTCCCTTATGTACTCACTACTGATCTGTTTCAGGATCTAGTTCGCTGTACACCATGAAAGCTATTTGTTATTTTTCTTTTCTTTTCCTTTTATTTGTATTATTACAATCGTATATATGTGCATATGGCTGTATAGGTATGTGTATATATGTATGTGTATATGACCTGTTTGTAGCTGCTGTTTTCACCAAGTGCAGATATGCATGTTAAAACAATTTGAGAGACCGATGAAAAGAGTTTTGAAAACAAATTAAAATAGGCTTGAATGTGTATGTGTTTGGTGGTTTGACGCTGTGTGTTGGTCCTGTAGTAGACTGGTGATCTGTCCAGAGTGTACCCGCCTCTCTGCCTCTGTCAGGTGGGATTGGTTCCAGTCCCCATCGACTCTCAAAGGATAATGGATGGATGGATTTCAGTTACACAGACAGTGAATTTTGTTCCCCAAACACTTACACTTTAATGTTGGGAAATGACAGCTACACAGCCCTTGAGGACATGAAGTACGATTACAGTCTTCAATAACTCTTCCAGTATTAAATATATGGGCATGTGAGTGCTGTAATTACAGAGACTAAAACAATATGAATCACATAAATAGAAATATGCACACTTCTGCAACAATATGCTATGTTTGTCTCTACCACCTTCTCATATTACCTTTTCTATCTCGATGACTCTCCTGAGGTTTGAGTCAGTTCAGCAATTCTTATCAAATCTCATTTCGCCCACAGTTGATGTTATCTTCACACGGAGCAGTAACTAGCAACATTTTGCCGAAATATCCCCTCTCAAGTTATCTTGGGCAGAGCCACGAAGCTCTGCTTTCCCCACACAGTCTCAAATATCACGTCCACGAGTTGCTGCGGCCGTCTGGCAAGACTACATTCTCAAAGCCGCAGCCCTGATTGAACCGCAGCAAGTATGTCAGTGTTATTCTTTTTTCCACTGTTAGGATAAGAAAAATTGAGCCAAATGCCAGATAATTACAGCGGTCTGTTTTGATCACCATGCTATACTGGTTTTACAATACTCTGTAATAATCAAGTAGCATTTGAACAACGTGCTTTAGTGACAAGGGTCCAGCTGTGGGAATATAAAACCTTCTCATTATAAGAGAAAATTAATTTTGTCCATGAGATATCCCTTTTCTATGCTTTAAAATGAGTCCTTTCACTTACTGCTTCTTGTCTCTTAAGTACAGGATAATAGCTTACATTTCATTAGCTCCACTTTTTGACTCGTTCACTTTTCCTCTTAGTTGTCTTTATAGTTCTTTGAGGGCCGTTCAAAAAGGAACTGCATGAAAAAGTCATCCAAAGTGCTTCATAATCTTTGACTTCTAATTGTTTTTTTTTTATCATTCTTTCCATGACAACCAGAATGGAGAATAAACTGAAACCACCTGCATAACATCAGTGCCCCCCGTGCAGTGTGCCTCAAGCGTGAGCGGAGAGTTTGAGGAGGTTGCAGGTTGCAACCTCTGTCAGTGAACAGCACAGGTCAACACTTTGATGAGTCGCTGTGAGAGAAAGCAGCACACAGAGCGATGAGGCTCATGGGGACCTTGACACTAAAGAGTGCAATGAAGGGTATTTCTTTATGAGGTAAACCTTTACAGATGAAACAGTGCCCCCCCGGCAAACGTAAACCATCCACTAGCCTGGAAACCCATTTGATGATCCGTGGTTTAATAATAGAGAATGAAAGAGAGAAAACAAAAATGTCATAAAAACCCTAAATAATAATAATTCAGTCAGACAACAGCCTACAGATGGATGCTGTAGCGGTAGAGGGGCTGAAGCAACTGGCAGCAATACTGACGCAGCAGCGAGGCAAGCAAAGGGAGTGATGAGTCCAGAGATGCAGCATTGTGGGGTTCAGTGGAACACTCTTCAACAATGAGCTAGATAATCACTCCAATATAAATATATATTTTCAAAGGGACTTATGGACTTTGTTGTGCAATATATATGGACAATATAGATAAAAACAAATAAGTCTCAACATGCTGCCTTGAGATGGATATATACAAATTATAAAAGGGTAATTAATTTAACCATCCAGACAACTTTTCCTAATTTAGTTAGTCATTTTGTTTGAATATATCTTCTAAAGATCAGTAAAGTTACACTGTTCACATTTTCAGCTTCTTAACTTTTTTCTCCCCTCTGTTGACCCAACCCATTCATTTGTTTAAATCTACATTAATTTTGAAATATTTGCAGGAGATGCTTCATACTGAATGGTACTGGTATTTATTCATTTGGACTAAGGTTTTAAACAAGGAAATACACTAGTCACACCAGAAACAGCACAAAGACTGTAGTTCTATTAAAGGTCAATGTAAAGAACTTCAGGTGATGGGCAGTAGGCTCTCTCTCTCTGTCTCTCGCTCATACATACACTTAATGCACGATGCACAACATGTCAAAACTCTTCCCAATTTCAGACCACTCGTCAAGGACTGATGACACAAACCTTATTGCGGGGACGGGAAAACACCCAGATCTCTATGACCCACAGCACGCAGCAGCAGCAGCAGCAGCAGCAGCCAGTGTGTCCAGGGCCTGACAGTTCACCTTCTGTTCTGCTTGTAGCAACTACTGGAAAGACTGAACCATGCAGTGAACAGAGCGAGGGGGGGGATGTGAAGGCTATCCGGATCATTTGGCCAAAAATTAAGAAAGAAACCACAAGTTTAATTTATTTATAATTTGTTGATATATGAAAACATTTTTTAATTACATTAACTAACTAATAATAATGACAATAAAATTCTCTGAGGGTGCCTGTCTGTTCTGAGATAACTTTTCAAACTTCAAAAAAGTACTCTGATTGGTAACACACAAAGTATTTTCAAATTATCAAATTAAAGTTAGCAATCGTGTTAATATAACTTGCTCACTTTATTTAGTTAACAAGTTAACTGTATTTATTTGTGTGCTACCATTTAAAGTTTTTTTTTTAAGTTGATCCACCAAGTATTTTTGTATTTTCAGTGTTTTATGCGAAAATAACAAGAATATATAAAGTAAACAAAACCTAAAACTGATAGTTATTCAAAGCAGATTATTATTAGTCAGATTGATTTTGCAGAGAGAATATTTATTTATATTTATTAATAAACAGTTGCTGTCAAATAACAAAATTTGTTATTTGACAGGAAATAAACCATAGACTTAAAATTCTCAGTCATCTCTTCATCTGCATGTATCTTTATACTCTAACTTCCTCCTCCCACCACTTGTGACCTGATGCTTGGCAGAGATTTAATGAATTTTAAGTGTTTCTGTCCAGGAACAAGTTCTGGAGCCCAGAGAGGCCACATCATCACATACAGTACAAAGATAAGATTAGCACTCCACTCCCATATATTATTCAGCACACCGGCTGACTGCCAAACTGCAAAAATGTGCTGCACACAAGATGTTAATAGGCTTACATTCACACATTTTGGTGAAATTTTAGCTCAAATAAACCTATTTTGAGCTCTGACAATCCACGTCTGCCTGACCCCAGGAGGCTGAGGTGTTACAGTGTGATTAAGGTGCTTCACACTGCCACAGAGGTGTTGATTGAACTCAACATTTTGAGGTCTGATGTCTCTACAGCATGCAGATAAAGTGAAGCTCTACGAATTAGTGGAAGGGTTTTAATCGATAAATGATTCAGGCTGCGTGTTCTGCAGCCGCGGTGGTTTTTCCACCCACTGACTGACAAGTCAATGATAGAGTCAGTTCACTCGCAGGACACAACTTTCAAAGGGCTCCACCAACAGCTAAAATCTTCTGATGATTAAATAAGAGCTTGGCAAATAGAATTATTCAAACTTATATTTTTTGCCACAACATTAGCAGATGCTAGTTGTCAGAGTTACTTTCCTCCTGCGATAAGCCAATTACTAATTTTTAGACAACACAGCGGCAGCGTTTGCTTGAATTGCTTTTCCCATTTACTTCCTGACACCACAGGAAAATGCTCGACTTATTTGCAGCTTGTGTTCATGTAACATTGCCTCCCACGTGTTTATCAATGACACTAATTCCTATGCAATAATTGTGATACCTTTACTTCCCCTATAATTCGATAATCACCCTTTCACATATGGATTTAAAGGCCGTGGGATGAATTGACTGGTGAGTTTAATCCCCACCTCTCCTCGAGCAAACATCTAACACACTAATAAGTGGTTGCAGCCTAAACCGTGTTTTGGCGTTTGGTGTAAATTTGATCTTTATTAGCATATAGTTCTCAGAGGCACGTGCTGGGCTTCCTGGCTAAATCCTCACCAGATCCAGTTTGTTTATCCTGACAGCCTTGTGACTTTAAATCTCTGTCTTTAATTCAATGCTGCAGGGAACATTGTCTGCAGATAGCTAGGAATCCTCAGGTATTAAAAGATGCTTCTGGAGAAAATCAAACAAAAAGATGCATGACAAACAGAGGATAAAAAACTATGCAGAAGTGTTGATGAAAACAGACTCAGAAGAGTTTAAGATATGGTAGAAAACACAGAAAGCATTTTATTTCTCCTCTGTCTCAGCTGATTAGCCTTTCTTACCATTCAATCTATTTCCTACTCAGGTTATCATTTTCATCTGCCCTGAATATAAAACTTTAATATTTACTTCCTTTGTTACAGAAAGAAATCTTATGTGTAATATTGAGAGGCATAAAATCACTCTTGATCTGCCAAACGCTGGATTTTCCCTCCATCAAAGCCGACACACCATTGGAGCGACCGAAATCAGCTGTGTGCCAAAGTCAGCATGTACACAAACTAAATTCAGAATTTCACACGCCATTTAGCTTGATAGAGAGGAATGTCAGTCACTCAGCTGTTCGCATATGGACTTGCTAAATGGAAGGAAGATAGGGGGGGGCAAGCATTGTTACTGTTAACACTGCGCCCCCCGCTGTGCTCTGAACATCACAGTGATTTAACGCAGCAAATATGCAGCATGAAGGAGACGGAACATATGATGCTGCCAGTTTCCTTCGTAAACAGTCAGACAGTGATTGATGACCTGTTCACACATATTTTTAGCAAATTAACTTTTTCTTCTGCATTTGAGCCTCTCATTGATGTGCAAACACATTTTTTTTTTTTTTAACCCTGTGTTCATTTAAAAGGAGCATTTGGGAAACGATGATATCACAGTTTATTTCGCACAAGCCCACTGTTTTGTGAAATTTGCATGCACCAGAAGCAACAACAATGGTGGCTGTATACCAGTTTCTCTACATCATTTTTCTTCTTTCAGTTTACTGGTGGATTGCAAACAAGGTGCTAACCACTAGGCATACAACAAGGGTTGACAATGGATATACGGAATTTAAAAAAAAAGTCCATAAAAGACATTAACTGCTGATTATCAATAGCTCAATGTGAAAACAATAAGTTAGGACGTTTGTCACTGTACCCCAGAGACTTGAGGTCATAAACACTACCACCAACTCTACAAGCTGTAGCTGCCACGACTGATTCAAATGAATCCGTTGAGTCAAATCTCCATGTTTGGCTACGGCTCGTCTCAGTAAGCAGCTCACATTGTTCTCTGGTATTTGAGAGATTGTAGATATAAGCTCTATCGCCACCTACTGGCCCGACATGCTTGTTTGACAATTGCTGTCACTTTTGTGTTCTCGCCTGGATGGAGATATTTTGGAGTGGAAAATATCTGTTCAAAAATATATACACTATATTATAGATAAGGCATGAAACAATCAGAAAACTATTTTTATTTTAAGTAAAGTTAATATTTGATTTCCTCACTTGAAATCAATGAGTAATATATTCCAGCAAATTCCTGAAAAAGCAACAACAGTAGAGGAGAAGACTGTGATCTGAGCATGGAACTTGTGTTCTATGTTAAAACATGAAATCACACAAAAATAGACACTTAAACAAGTTTGCAAATTTATCTCACATGATTTTTTTCTCCTTACCAAGTTAAGAATAGTCTGGAATTCGTCTCATGTGAATGGGAAGAACGAGTGTTTGTGAAGACAAACTGATGTGGTGGATTAGTCATGGAAACTTCTTAACTCATCATTAAGTGAGGACATCCTGCACGAGGAGTACAAAACCTACAAAGTCACGACAAAAACAAGCTTTGGAAATACACAAGAGAAATAAAGTGAGTACTGGATCACCTTGTCATAATAATGAACCCTCCCACTTAAACTTAAATTTATTTATTAGGAGAAATAACATAATTGAAGTTCACAATGACTTAAACTGGCTGAACAAGTTTATATTTAACTGTACAATTACACTGACTATCATCAACATCAAACAACTGGATTGAATGAAGTAGCCTCTGAACTAATTTTTTTTTTTGTTTCCGGTTGCACAAAATCCACCACTAACATTACATTTTGTCTGCATACATGGAGGCAAATTCAGAACTGAAAAACAAGAGATTCATACACAGCCATCAGGGAAATTTGGGGGTTCAGTGTCTTGCCTCTAGAATGCAGACTGGAGGAGCCAGGGATCAACCCACCAACCCTCTGGTTAGTGTACGACCCACTCCACCTCCTGAGCCACAGCTGCCTAAACAGATAATTAGATAGAGGCGCCCGCAGAAGTTAGTATTTATGACAGCTATCAAGCCTAAACATTTTATGGGCTTCTAACTATTAGTGTACCATGATTTATACATAATGTGTTTTCCTTATGTTCCTGTGTATATGTAACCTAAAGGTTCATTCGGATTTTTTTATGAGAATATTTACTCTGATGTTTTTTATTGGTTATTATTGTGATGCCTCACGTGTGTCGGGTGAAATGGATTGTGGGTATTTAAGATGTCGACTCAGAAGACTGGAACGTCTCTTTTCAAACTTCTGTGACAAGAGGTTATACACTATACAACTATAAACTTTATTTTGGACAATAAAAGGAAGTTATCATGACAAACGTCCACAATAACTAAAAAAACAGAGCTGTTCGGTTGTGTGTAGCTTAAAGTACAAAATATTGATAAAAGTGATAATTAAGAGAGATAATTATAGTAATTGTGTGCAACATTAAGTGGTATATATTAACTCATTATTATTATGTTTTTACCAATCTAAGAATAATTAAAAGTTGGTTTTAAGACTGATCATGCAGATACGTTTTTATGTTGGCTAGAAAAAAAGGTATCGCCTTAATATTGACTGACAGCTCCACAGATATGGACTCAGCTCAACTGGAAAATTAAAAGCCTTTAATATTTCCTGGATGTAACGCTCTCTTAACACACGTCTCTCACTTTGCAGATGGGTAATAATTAAATGAGACATTGTTCTCACTTCACAGAGTTGCAATCTTTTAGTGTCTTATGTAGATGTTGATCCACCACGTACCTACAGCTTCAATGTGCCATTGCATTTTCCTGCATGTCTCTACTGGATGAACGCCTCTCATCCAAAAACATTCTCTCATTTGATGGAGGTGGAGAGCGCATGTCTAGCATGTCACTCCTAAATCTCCAAAAGGTGTTCAATTGGGTTGAGAGGTGGTGACTGTGAAGGTAAAAGCATACGATTCACATCATTCTCATACTCGTCAAACTGCTCAGTGACCCCTAACGCCCTGTGAATTTCTCCTGTTTTTCCCATGTCTGTATATTTATATCTCATAATGTGAAGTGAAGGCGGAAATTGAATGCCAAGGTGTGGGTGGTGTGATACGTGTCTTCACAGAGGTCAGCGCACAACCGTGCCCACCGCGAAGAAGACAAAAGACTT
Source organism: Paralichthys olivaceus (assembly GCF_024713975.1). Lineage (NCBI taxonomy): Eukaryota > Metazoa > Chordata > Actinopteri > Pleuronectiformes > Paralichthyidae > Paralichthys > Paralichthys olivaceus. Next base: position 21,212,789 of record NC_091099.1, read on the forward strand.
GAAGTGCACTTTAATTAATTTTCAAAAAAGTTTTACTTATCCTATTTTTCTTTTGCAAGTGTTCATTCCATTGACTGTACATAAAGAGATTCATTCTAAATGTGACAGGCTGATTTGCGTTGTTGAGAGTTTGTTTTTTCCAGGGTCACCAATGAACCTACTGTATATCCTGCATGTCTTTGGACTGTGGACTGAAACTAAAGGCACCCAGAGGACACTCGTGCAGACACAGGAAACATGCAGACTCCTCTTGACTACACTTCATGTACTTTATGAATTGGTTGACTCAAACTGATAATTCTTCTGTGATGATGGCTAGGACTGCATTACTACTATTATTATTTCAATAGTAGTATTATTATCTCATTATATATTTTCGTGTCAATACACTGTATTACTTAAATGTTTTATATATGTATTTGTGTTTATTTCTACTAACGTCTGCTGTGTTATCCATTACGTATACCACCTATAAGGGAGCTGGAGCCAATCCCATCTGACATTGGGTGAGAGGTGGGGCCAGACAATCATTCACACTCACATTCACTTTCTTATATTTAGGGTAATGTTATGTCTTTGTACTGTAGGATTAAAACCGAGTACCCAGGAGAAAACCCTCCCAACACACGTGGAAAACATGCAAACTCCCGATCGAACCAGGATTTGAACCTGCCTGCTGTGAGGCACCACCGCGCTACTTTCCTGTTGCTATTTTTGTATTTATGTGACCCTAGGGGGGTTGAGTTCAATACATGTATCCTTGATTCCAGATATCTGTGTTTTTCACATTGGAAAAAACTAATTAAAAGAAGTTTTAAACATAAACCTCATGTCTCGAGCCTTTTTGTCAGCCTGGGCTTCTGTCAAGAGCACACATATGCTTAATGGTGCACTTACAAAGCTAAAATGACTGAATTACCTTATATTCTATAACCTTGATTGAAGACACCATGTGGAGACTGAAAATTATTCCATTCTTCACATTTGAAGACACCTGCTGGGAGCCTTAAAAATCACACACATTTGACTGCCTTTTGTGTTTGTTGCAAGCTTGTACCGACACAAAAGAAACATTCAGATACAAAGCTCAGCACAGTGCGAGTCGACGAGGCGATTATTACGAGCTCTATTTCAATGCTCTCAGTGATTCTATGCTTCCTCTGTTCTTGTATTCTTTATTTGAGAGGTGCTGGCACTGATCCAAAGCACCTCCCATCTATGCTTTGAACAAAAGGAACGATGGTGTATAAGCGTGTAAAGTTGGGGAGAGAAAAGTTTCATCCTGCACTGTCTGAAAGTCAAAGCTGCACGTTGCCTACCAAATACCAGGGTACACAGCAGGAATACAGAAAACACCACTGGACCGCTCTAACATTTGCAGCAATTAGCAACTGTGTTTGTTGTTTGTTTGCTTTGATCTTATCACATAAAATGAGCTGATCAGAAATGAACACTCTGATTTACAGTGGTAAGTGGGCTGAGATGCAGCCGCTGCACCACCTGGGAGTCAAGCAGAGCTCTGGGGTCAAGAGAGCACTTAGCACTGCCCTCTGGTGGAGGATCAAATGAGCTTTGATGACCACCCAGCAGGCTTGCTTGTCTGCGCACTCTTCAATGTGTAATTGCAATTACTGTAATGGGCAGATTGTTGCAAGGGGGCAGAAGTTTTCCCCATATAAGAGCCTGACTCACATAGCATGACACAACACAAATCTCATATTAAAAGGCTTCTGGTTCACAATAAACTGTGGTAAATAAACAGTGATTTCCGGTGTACTGAGAAGACATAGTCAGAAATGCAGGGTCAGTTCTCTGGGTCCGTGGGAACAAGGCAGTGCAGGATGATTGTTAAATGAAATCAAGCATGTGAATACTTCTCCATTAATCAAGATGGTTTCAGACATGACCAGCAGGTAAAATACAGAGAATTGGCTTCAGAGTTTACCCAGAGTTTACCTTTCACACATGCACAACACAGCGGGAGGTTCTCTGCACAGACTCGTTCACAACAGCAACAAATCCTTTTCATTATTCAGGTGAGAGGTGGAGCAGCCGGGTGCAGCAGGCAGAGACATGAGGTGATGTATTTATTCCGCTGCTGAAATCACGTGATTTTCATGACAATAAATCGACGCCGGCGTCAACCCCTATCACCACACACTCTCTTGTCATCTTCGTCTGTGTCGTCTACGTGTGTGTCACCGCTTTTTCATCTGGAGATATTTCTTTTATTTTTTTTTATTTTTGCATCTGTTGCGTGTTAGAACCGTCATCAACCCCCCCCCCCCCACTTGCTCGCATGGAATCCACCGGGGATCCCCTGCTGTGTTTTCACATCGACTTTTCCTGGATCTCTACAGACATTGTACTCGGAGGCCAGGCTGATAAAGTCCAAAGAAACTGTGGAGTGTCTCACTCGGACATTTGCGTTCACTCATGCACCTCCTCCTGGAGAAAATACAGAGGAACTGCGATGTTCAGTGCTTGTCTGAAATCAGATTCAGTTATGATCAAAGGTTTTCATGGCAACCAAAAGAACCAGTAAAAATGATACTGTCTAATACTATTGCAGTACCTGTTCTGAAGTGCCTGTCTGGGATTTTCTGTTCTTGTATTGTGTTGATGCTCTGGAGCTACTTCAGAATTATTGCTCCTCCTTAAACAGTTCTACAATATACTGTCACTTGAATTGTCTGTGTGCTGGATGTTGTGTGCAGAGCTTTTTATAACAGTCTATGGTGCAGAGTGAAGTTAGAAAACTTTGTGTTCATCCTACCTGGTTTATCTGCAGTGAAGATTTTATAGTTTATTTTTTCATGATATGAAAACTGAATTTTCTTTATTATTGTTCATTCTTTATTTTTGGCTTATATGTTTGTTTGAATGATTTAGTTGACATCCATTGCATGTCGGCTATATCTACAGACCCACTGCAACTTTTCAGAATAAAAGCTCTGCAATTTATCTCAATATAAAGGAATGCTTAATATTGAGATAAATTGCAGAGCTTCTATTCTGAAAAGTTGCAAACAAAAACCAAACAAATATTTGTTTAGCTGATGTTGATTTCTTACTCTTTGCACAGGACAGCTGGTTCCATGCCTAGAATTCAGTTTTTCTAATAATAAAAAAATCTTACCTCCTGCTCATAATTTCTGTGACATTTAAGAGTGAATTGTATTTCCATGCCAGCAATCAATCTGCAAAAGGTTTCCCATTATTCAAAAGCTGCCTTTCTTATTTTATGAGCTGTGCAAAGCCTTGTGGCAGTTCATTCACATCTCAACAATACGATATCCCAGAGTGATAGAGAAGGTTCTGGTAAGTACCATAGCGAGATTATACACAGTGTGGCATGAATGGTTTCTAAATCAGTCTTAAAATGAACAAGATGGCCTCCTGCATCCTTCTGTTGGACCCTGATGGCTTGAAATGGTATTGACTGTGAAGTCTGAAATGCTTTTTTGTTCCCAAAAATGGTCCCTAGTGCAAAGACTTTCAATCCAGATACAAATGCATCAGCGTGATCCAGATACATTATGCAGAGACGTGTACGCGTAGGAGATGGCGTGAAATCAACACCCACCACTGTGTCCCGCCAGCCTTGTATCTCAGCTCTATGAATACACCAATGTTGGGCCAATTTTTTATGTGTTTGAGAGTTATGGTTATGTTTTCTCCCTCAGCAAACCTCAGATGTCTCCGTCTCTCTCTGTTGCTACATCTCTGTCCTCTGTCTCCCCCTGTCTCCTCTTCTCTTTCTCCTCAGTGTGCAGGGGCCATTGTAAAACACTGGCCTGAGTCCCAAGCCCTCAGGAGGCTCAGGGGCTCAGGGTTGACTGATCGCTGGATTTCACCACAGGCTCCCAGAACGGGGGATTGTTCAAGAAGCTTTTCCTTCCCACTGAGACCCCTGTGGATTAAGGATTCCTGGCTTCTGTAGCAATAATAAGGCCTCACACACTGCCAAAAGAAAATACTGCAGTCAGGCTCAGTTCTGCTTCAACTGTAGATGCTCTGCATTTACACATGTTGCCCCTTAATTTTTCCCACTATTTTCTCTCTCGTTTGAACCTCGGCAGTGTTCTGGCATGTCACACTGAGAGAGTAGAATTTCATTACAGTGTTTACAGTAGCCATACAGTGTGTTTCTTATTTAGATAAACAGGATAAACCTCTCTGTGCCATGAGTAATCTTAACAAAATAAATACAACATCAATTTAATATGTCTATAAAATGCTTTTATATTGGAATAAGTGCATTAAAAGTACAATAAATTTCCCTTTAATTAGTTCAACAGGAACCATAAAAAGCCTTCACAAATATTGGAGCTTTCTTCTAATTTTTTACAGTTTACAACTGTATGAGAAAACAAAACAAAAACAACCACATCTAATTAAAGTATTACTCCAGGAGAGAGAATGAAAATGAAATAAACTAAAAACTATCCTTATTGGCTGGACTTACAGCAGCTTTGTTCACCATGCATTGGAGCCTCCATCTCTTTTTGTGCTTGGATGCTGACGTACCTGGACACTGTACACTAATGGTGTGCTCACACCAAACATGAAGCTAATGTTTCTCATGATGAGATTACATACAAAGTCAATGCAAAGATGTTAACAGATGCAACATATGCATCATCCACTTCACTGAAATAACAACGTGATGTCGAAATAAAAAATCCTAATAATGTATAGGAAAGGGAAGGAGATTGTTGATTATGTATGAGGACTCACGATGTATGATAAAACCAGTTTTTCATATCGACACGTGTTTGTTTGTGTGTGTGTTTGTTTGTATTTGTGTGTCTGTTGGAGGAAATGGAACGGTCTCAGGGACACATCTGAAGGAGTGGAGGAAGGAGACGGAAGGGGCAGCAGCAGGGAAATACTCATTGTTTGTGTTTAGTCACCCTAAGGAATTAGAAGTTGTAATAATAAGAAGTTATAGATACTTCTTACTCACTCTCAAAGAATCTAAAGGACCTTTAGTGGTGATGTATTGGACCTCTGGAATGGGGTGGGTGACTCATTATTGTTAATATTATTATAATTTGTTTACTCTTTTTGAATATTTTGTGTATGTGCGTTTGTTTGTGTTTCAATGTTTTCTCTAAACAAATTTAAAAAAAGAAAACAAGCAAAAAGGAAAAAGAAGTATTATTCAAGAAGGATTTTTAATTAAAAGTGAGCAAGAGAATACAGACAGAACAGGTTGCTACTGACAACCCCATCTACTGAAACCTATATTAACTATTACACAAAGATTTTTTTTATGAGCGAGAAACATTCGTCATTCCCTTTTGGATCCAAAAATCCTATATTTACTTGTATTCTTATAAAAAAGGTCAAAATGTTCCTTTTGCCTCAAAGCTTTTGAGTGAGCTTTCCAGTGAATGTGTTGTATTGGCAGCTGAGCCAGCAGGGGCTCAGAGACACTAACGTACAAGCTGAGGACAGACTGCATTTTGCCTGCAGTGGTACAAAAAAGTAAGAACAACATTACTTAGCCTGCAAAACGACTCATATTGACATTGTCAAGTACATTTTTGACCTCACTTGGTAAGTGGCACTCTACACTGCAAGGCTACAGCTGTTGTGCTTTTCACTGGTGCAGGAGACCAGGGTGCAAAACAACAAGTGTCAAGTGTTATGGCCCAGGCCTGTTTTTTTTCTAAGATTTGTGTGTGTCTGTACTTTGGTGTGAGTGTGTGCTCTTTTCAGGAGAGGATCTGTGCAGTGACACCTGCAGGTCTCATCCTGATTGGATGGATGGAGATGATTCACTGGGAGCTGGGAGCTGCTGATTGGTTCCTCCGCAACAGGCCGCAAGTTAAAGCGCCCAGGTTTTCCAGACATCCACAGGACAGCGACTTGACAACAGTGATTCGGTTCTGTCCTCGATGCCCAAACCCGTGGTTGATTTGATTTGTGTGCTTTCTTTCTTGTGTCACTCTGATTAAAGTAGTACGTATTTGTACTTATTGTATTTAGTCACTCACTGTTTGAAGATAGCACTTAGGTAGTAGGGGTGAGTTGCCTGTGTTTTTTTGTGATTTTTCTCCTGTTTATTTTATTTTTAAGGAGATTTAGTTTAGTTGATGTCCTTTGATTTGTCTGTTAATTTCAATGGGTTTATCCAGCAGGTTACTTTGAGGAGGTAGTTTCTTTTGGGTTATCTTGAGTACTCATCATTCAATTCTGTATCACGTTTCACTGTTTTTGTGTAAATAATAAATTCACTCGACATTGAAATATTTGTATTTTTGATTCTGGTTTGGGGACCGAAGAGGGAACAAGTTTTTACTCTTTAATGCTGCGCTCCTACCCTAGACGGGAGTGTAACACAAGTGTTGAAGAAAGGGGACAGTTATGAGGGACAGTTAAAAGTTGTTTGTTGTCATGCTGGTGCAATTTGATTTGATTTGAAAAAAAGTGAGGCTTTCAAGACTCCCACTCATGAGCTGTTGATAGTGACCAACAACCTTTGGTGACCTATTTATATTTGTAAATGTCATGACATAGAAAGGTCCCAAACAGTTGACGCTACAGTCTTGGCTAAGAAAGGCTGAAGATTGTTTGAAAAACTAGCTGAGGTCAGGAGCCAAGTTCCACAGATAAATGTAGATTTTTTATGCTGTATAAATAAAAAAATATTGTATTAAATTCAGCATTAATGTGTTTCATCACAGTCAGCAACTCAAAAAACTAATATTTATGTCCGGGCAAGAAGAAAACAACAGGATTAGAGATTCTTCTCCAATAAAAGGGCATGGGACATGCAATTACAGGGCAGATCTTTATATGGCGGTTGAAAAAATATTAAAAAATGCAGTTGAATTAGGCTGGGTAAAGTCAGGTCCAATGACATGACACAGGCAGAGATGGAGAAAGAATGAGATGAGAAGTAAGTTTCTGGGATCTGCCACCATTCAGTGGGCTCCTCATGTGATTGGCTCCTCATATTGATTGGCTTAGATACAGTACTCATTGCTAATGGCATATCCAGGCAGCGGCCATTCCACTACCAGATGGCTCTTTCTGATGGTTTTCGATGCCTCTGCCTACTCCGTGCAAATTAGTGGCAATGGCTGACAAACATCAGCTCTTTATTGAAGTCAGATTCCATTAACGCCATTGATTACATTGTTATAGAACATGTCAAACAGCCATTGCCCCCTCATCATCGTGCTGTCCTTCTCGCCTCAAAATAAAATACAGCACAGATGTGAACGGTCCACTGAAGCACATTTCGAGCCAGCAATGACCAGTTAATACAAAGAGGTGTGATTTCATAAAGACAAAAGCTATAGCACATGCACAGTAATGATGGAGTTGTACTTGTACACCAGCTCAATAGCACTACTGACATGAGCAGATGTTAGACTCTTGGGAATTGACATACTGCCAGTTGAGTAAATGTAGCCTCTAAACATCACCAATACAGAAACAGACTTTCTCCATACTGAGGCTTTCAGGATGAATTGATCTTGCTGGCCTCCATCAACATGAGCAGTGAATTCTAATGTAAGCTGGTGTGAATATAACAGACACCACTTTCAATCGCACAATAGCAAGGATTACAGAAGCCTACTTTCCTGATCTCCCTAAGGTTGGAGAAAAAGTAATTACTGGACTTTTGCACTTGATAAAACGAAGCTGGAGACAAATGGACGGCCTCCATGGTTTCGCCTCAAAGTAGAACTAGTCAATAACTCCCCTGTTAATCCTTTCTGCTTGCTTTGAGAGCTCTAAAGGAGAACTTGAAAGACATTTAAGAGGAGGTGGAGAGAGGCAGATCGTTATTTTTCTACAGACAAAAAGAAATTGCACACAATAGTTTCTTTGTGTTTTTCTTTTTATTTGGAATGTGATTTATCAGGGGTTCCACTCTGCAAAAATCAACTACACAGGTTTACTACACCTATCCAGAGGCTCTAATATACTGTGGAGATCTTGTCCTACTTTCTAATCATTATAAATTGGTATTGACCACTTAGTTTCTCTTCAAGTATCACTGTATTGACTGGACCTATTCAAGCATCCTTCAAAAGCAGATCTAATTTGCAGAAAGAGATAAAATAGCAATCATGCAAGTATTAGTTATGTCTCTGCTGTCTTATGTGGCTCAGACACACACAAATAAATGGCAGCCACTGAGAGAGTTCTTCCCAGACGTAATGCCTGAAGTCCAGCGGATGTACTTTTAGAATAATACAGAAAGTGCTATGAGTGGTCATCAAGACTAGAAAAGCGCTATATAAATACAGACAATTTATATTTACCATTTTCTTTAACTCACTTCTAATATGTGTGAATGTGCATTCTGTGTCCTGGTATATGGTCTAAAACCTTTGTGTACTCACAGGACATCTGACTACACTTTGCGAAGAAGAGGATGTATAATAACCATCGTCAACTGTGTTAATAGCAAAAAAAATGTTTAAATAATTAAGCTTAGTTGCATTGCTACATGTAGCACTTTGTAGTTTAGCTTGTTTGAAGCTTATGTACTTACATGATTCTTGCTGTTGTGGGGTTGTACCCTCATGGTTAAATGCACAGCTACAGCAGGGAGAGTCCCACACAGGTACATTTTTGCAAATCCGCACATGATGCGTACCTGTCTGTACCTGCAAAGTGTAACGCAAAATTATCTCAAAGTCAAAGTCGGACCCACCCGGTCTCGTTCACCTTATCCCGAAACCCAACTTGTCAGCTGTGATACATATACATACACAGTCATTCACAATGGGTTATGGCCTCCTTGTCCTCCAGTTTGGGTGGTTGAGGTATGTTCTTGGAAAAATGATTTGTCAATGGTTTCAGCACCTGTGCTGCTGCAGCTGTTTTGTTACGTTTCCTGAGCCTAGCTTGCTGCTGTCAAAGGCTGAAACGTTTGGGGACTTTTACTGGCGTTTAAGTCTTTATGTGATTTAATTTCATGCTCTAGCTAGTTCTATGGGGGCAGTGACAATTATCTAAACACAACTAGTCACATGACTTTCACAATAAAACTCTTTGCGCTGGACTAGGCTTCATATAAAATCCCTTAGACATAAAAAACAATGCTTGATCATTTTAATATCAAATTTCTTCAGGAATTATTTCTTACCTGTGCTCCTACATGTGAAGTTTATAACATATAGTTTTACCTCTTACACACCTGCAGGTGCCTGAACCAGTGTATGACATTGACAACAGGTATTCTGGGAAAAATAATTCTTTCACATCTCAAATAAAACTGTTCAGTTAATTGACCACTGATAAAATAATATATGACATGAAAGTGTTTGGGCACATGCACACCTGTAGTAAAAGATGAGCTGATCTCCAAAAAGCCTGAAGTTAAAGGTAAAACATATTTTTCATTTTAAGCAAGATTAGTGTATTACCTTTTTTTGGAACAATTCTAGACTGAAAAAGAAAATGGCAATTATCATTAGAAAAGGCCAAATTATGCCAATTACAAAGCTTGTTAAAAACAACAATCAGCATCAAGCAGCTGCAGTTCCTTCTACTGTAATTAGGAAATGGCTACAATGGGCAAAGGTGTGTTTGGAGAATAATCGGTGACAATCTCATGAGTGGTTGATTGATCAGGCTTTTGGTTTCTGTTGCAGCCTATGGCGACAATGGGAACATTCACTGGTTTAGGGAAGAATGGATTAAATTAAATAACAGCAAATTCTGCAAGGCAACATCACACATCTGTAAAAGAAAAGCTGCAGAGGAGAAGAGGCGTCAGACGCACGCCCATCTACAAACCAATCAATTTCAAGTATGGGTAGACACAGCCCATGTAGGTGATAAGAACAGGACGTACATATGTCAAAAAAAAGTCTTACGTGTATTCCCTAAATTGCAATGTGAAATCAAAACTAATCGTATCACATGTAAACAATGTAACAAAGACCTTGTTCAGACTAGTTCATCCTGAAACCCACTTGGGCCTTGTGTAGGCTTTCACATCAGAGAGGTTAATTTAGAGGTAATGAACCAGGGAACGTGAAGATAACTTGAGTTAACATCACCTATGCTCGCTACTGTCTACATGAGTGCAATTAAAAAAATAAAAGGTCCATAAAGTATTGAAAGAAAGCCCCTGTTCAGCTCAATGGTTAAAGTAATGTGTCTGTATCTAAGTAAAGATGTTGCCATGAATCTCTGGATAACACCACAGTTGAGCTGTTCATAGGTCAGCTCTTTTGGGCATATAAGTGGACTTTCTGTGGCCAAGCCCAGAGGTTAGATAGGGCTGGGACTATTTGAGGCTCATCCCCAGACCCCCCAGCTGGAGACTTTTCCCCACTGGCTCACTACATATCATTGTTGAAAGGCCTTCTGATGTAAGAACTTGCCAACATCAGAACTGTCTCGGGCTTTCCTTTTCCTCTGTAAGAGTTTCCTTAAAAACTGGCAGATGATTCAACCTCAGTTAGTCATTTGTCAGTCAGACAGACAGATGGCAGAGAGTGAGCTGGATGGTAAGGTGGCGAGAAAAACAGGTCATTAGTAAAAGAAGAGGAACTAGACTTCAGTCTTTCCCTTGGTTTATAGGAACTGTGGTGTCTGAAATACCATGTGTAGTCCTCCCCATAAAAGAAATGTATCTGTAGGTTTGATGTCCACAGGTCCTGAGGAATTTGGAGAAAGCCTGAACAAATGGTAGGGTGTTAGGTCACAGTTCAAAGGGGAACACTAAATTTGAGCTAGTGTTGTCTCTCTTCCTGTCACTGGATAACCGAGAAGAGCTGGATAAGAAACCAGATGTGTTTACTTTAAAATAACATAAACAACCCTCCTATATAAACGAGGAGTTGAAGTTGCCCCTCAGAAGAGATTCACATTGGCTCCGAATCTCTCCATATGCAGATTGCAGTGCTTGTATTGATGTTGAACTTTTTTGTAATAAACATTTTATACAATTAAGACGGTGTCATCGGAGATTCCTTCATCATCTTCACATCATCGCAACCCCAATATACGAGAAGACTAAGGCTTTGTTTAATGGCCCCTATACGCCATCGTTAAAATGCACTCGTTGCACTCATTGCAATGCTGAAACCCTTGAAAGACTCTATGGTAAGGATTTGTTAACAATACATTTTGATGGGAATTTGTTTAATAATCTAAAAAAACCCTGCAGGATATCTATAATGCGTGAATCAACACAGAGCATAGTTGTCATACAAACTGAAACTCTGCAGCATTTCGTTTTCCCAGGTCAAACACACCTAACCTCTTTCACACACACACACAAACAAAACAATACAAAACAAATCAATGCACTTTCTAAACCATCTCATCAAATATCTGTGAGTGGGACACTGGTGTGGGAACCTCACAGGAGGCCACACGATGGCCCCGTTTCAGATCATCGAAGGCTCTCCCCAGCCGGGGCTGTGTGCTCGTTCTGTGACAGGTTCAGCATCACTGTGCCACAGAGCTTTCACCTGCAACATTAGCAGCAGACTAACAACTCACAAGTGTCTCCACATATAAGGTGAACCAGTCAGCAGCTAGTAACTGACTCTACCATGAGGGCACAGTGTGGGAAAACAATCCATTAGATGACACATACCACGGTACTGTCCAGTTTGGGCTTGCATCACGTAAATAGTATCTGGGCAAAGGCTAGGTAGATTCGTTTTTTTTTTAAACTGTACTAAAGTACAATTTTGGGACAGTTAAACTTCCTCATTTATATCCATTTCAACATGATCTCTATTACAGATAAATATTAAACTTATACATTTGACAAATAATCGTTAATGTACACATCAAGATTTAACATGCAAAACGTATGATTGAATGTGATGCATTTTTATAACTGAAGCATATTGTTATTGTTATTTATTTTGCTTTACTATGTGAAGTGTTACATGTTATAATAGATGATATGTTATATAAAATATGTTACATATAATATGATTATATATACACATATATGTTATAAGTTGTGTGAAATAACTAACAATACAACGTGAAAATATTTATTATCAAAACATTTTATTTTTATAGCAACAGTTTAATCACAGGACCGGTAAAAAGCATGGGTAAAAAGACATCTTGTGGAGCCATCTGTGGCCAGCTGATTAAAAAGAAATGACGTTACAGCTTAACAAGCTAAATAGTACATCTATATAACGAGAAAAGTTTTGTTTGTAATAAGTTACATTATTATAATGTCGTTATTACCTCCGAGGTTATGTTTTCATCTGCTTTATTTATTAGTTAGGAGGATAACCCAAACACTACTGAGCGAATTTCTGTAAAATTTTGTGAAGGGGTTGAGCATTATGCAACGAGGAATGTTTTAATGCCGATCTGGATGAGGGGTCGTTTTTGTCCCCCGTCGTTCACGTTGCAGGATTTATCAATTTTCAATATTTTCATTGATTTCTCAGAGGATAATTCATGGATCCAGCATATTAAGGGGACTGATATCTACGAGTGTGTGTAATTTTAAATTCAAATAAAACTATAGATCTAGTGAATTTAAATGTGGTTTCATAAGCAGACTGTTGGGCATTGGCAGAGGTTTACTCTCTACTGAGTGCCATTCTTGTTTGTATTAGAGATTCAGAGTTTTTTTTTAAAATGTTGTGTGTATTGACTAAACGGCTTCTCTGTTTGAAATGTCAGAGAACAACAGCAAGTGGAGAATCTATTTACAGTGCGGCCAAACAAACTATGGACTGAGAGGAATCAATGGGTCAATTTCTAATAAAGAGGTTAGCAGAGTTGTGAAATACCAGCTTTTGTGTTCCACATTATTCTCAATAAGTGCATGTGTCAATAGTTGTGAATTCATTATGAAGAGTGCACACTGTGGATACTACTTCTGTCCATTTTGCTTGCAGGACTTTAAGCTGTATTGGAGCATTCATCCACACTTGGACCACAGCGTTCTTCTCTGCGGATTGTTGATGCTGTTTGAGCATTTCTAATTGTTTTTGTGTCTCGCCTGGATGTTGTGTGGACAGATATTTGATTTAAAATGGAGAGGAATATATCTGCTCGAAAAAATATGTGCAGTAGTCTAGTGATGTCCTAAATTAAAGAAGTAACATACATGTTTTCCCACTTCCTGCTGCTCTGTCACAGTCATGCCAATGCATGCATACACACACATACACACACACCTTCACCTCGACCTCCACTCCTCCTGTGTCCTTTTACTTGTTATGCCCTCCAGCCTGATGCAAGGAGGCCTCTGCAGGTGGAGCATCAGCAGCTAATTATTCACGCAAGAGGATTCATCTTTCATTGGATAAGGCGTCTATGGAAATAGCAGAGGAAGTCATTTGTGTAGGGAATGGATAAATACCAATCCCCCATCAGGACATTTTGACAGAGATTCTGACGTTCGGGTTTAAGGTGTACAAGTTTCAATCGTGTATGAAGAGCAAAAAGAACCAACTCTTTGAGCTTTTTCAGAGAATTATGTTCGAGACGTGATCAGACAGACACAAAATGTTCACCGCAAGAGAGAGGGGGGACAAAGTGAGACAGGCTGAATCAGAGGACGTATTAGGGGAGGCAGAGCTGGCAAACTAAGCATAACAAGTATCTCAAGAGGAGCAGCTCATGTCTCTGAACTGCTCTGATACTAGGAACTGAAGCGGCGGTTTGATATTTACAGCACTGGGGATATGAAATCCTTGTGGGTCTTTCTTGGTTCATTAAGGATGAAAACAACGAGAGTCTTAATGGATATTAAATGTTAATCATAGTGTATTTTTCATGTTTATTGTCTGAAGTATATAAAACACATAACCTTGAATTCTTCTACATTTATTAATTTAACATGAAACTGTTTTAACTCCGCTACACTGTAATGTTTTATCATACACTCTATGAAGTTTACATGTGAAAGTGAAAACATGTATGACAGGTATTAAAGAACATCAAAAGTGACATGCTTATTCATAAATTAAAAAAACTTCATAAAAACTGAATGTCAGACCACTCTGTAAAAGCTTCAATAAAAAAACAAGCTACAAGCACATTCACATTAACTTATGCATCAGAAATATTACATAACATGTATTTCTGAGTTTTTAGAGAAGAAACTTCACATTTTCTCTATAAAAATGCAACATTTCTCTCAAATTATTGGAATTTTAAATATCTTTAAAAAGCATACTCAGCCCCCCAACTGTCTAACCCAGTGAGGCCAGCATAAAGATGTATGTCTTCACGCTTGGCCCCGTTTCAGGAAGAAATGAAAATGGAGACGGTGCAAATTCCCCCTCAGGGCACATCTGGACTGTGTGGTTCAATAGATGCAACACTAATTGGCCGTACTTCCTATTACATTCTTTTGACACAAATATTAGAGCTGACCAGGCTCTGAAGGGGGAGCTGTTGCTCAAAGCTCAACATCTGTTGACCTTGTGATCACCAGGCAGCACTGAGGGCCGGTCTGTCGTGTGCAGAGAGACAGCTTTTCACACCATAGCTCATGGGAGCTCACAGACCTCATTTGCAATCAGACTGTCAGGGGTTTAAGCACTTAACCTGATGGAGACGGTTCAACAGCTTGACTATATGGCTGGTTTTCCCCCTTCTGCTTTCCTAACCTCTTCTCTGTCACCTACTCAAAACTGCAGATCCGCCGATTTCGTTTGTAGCCGTCTCTCACAATAATAGTCTTTGTTTTAATCTCAAGGGCTCGCTTTTTCCACTTATTATCACCATTTGCATGATAATAAAACAGACAGGCATTCAGCCAAATCACTCCAATTTTTCTGCAATGACTTATTTTAGTAACATGAAAAGGTTGGACAGCATCATCATGATAGAGTCTATATGCAGCACAAGATCCCCAACCTTTATAAGACCTCATGGCATTTCAGAATCTCTTGTGTCACTTCCACAAATGCTAAACTAGTCTTTTGACAAATGTGATATTTTCCAACTTTCAAAAAATTCTGTTCATTGGGATAAAGGGGCATTTGTGGACAGCAGTCAGACTGGGCCCAAGAGTCCCCGTACAAAAACTAAAACAATATTACAAATGAAACGGAAAAAAATAATTGCACTAATATGAACCTTCTGATATCACAGTATAACCCAGTAGCTTGTATATTGTTGTTCCATTTATGTGTGCAAGATGTCAGCAAGCTCAACCAGAGCAGGACGCCACAGTGCTTGTGCTTTGGATCTTTTTTTCATTTTTAATTGCACTGAGGGGATGACATCTTGTTACAAAGAACCTAATTCTCCTCAATCTCTAAATCCATCTACCAACTAATTCACAGACATCTTTCTGTCTGAAGAAATGAATGTCTCAAAAATTGTTATTCTTATCGCTTTCACACTTTGAAAAATATTTTTGCTGCAATGCTGTGTGTATACCAAGCCAAATTACAATGCTTTTATTTTGTTCACTTGCTTAACAGACCTTTCAAATGGCTGACGTGCAAGTACAGTTAAGCTAAGTCAATAATTCAAGCTTTTATATTAACCACACTTGTGGACAGTTATGAGGCTAATTCTGTTCCATTTTCTGAAAAACATTGACTGCACTGCACTTGTGATGTAACTGCATTTGTTTCTGGCCACTAGGGGCAGAGGATTGAATAAAAAAAAACCAAGCAGATAGACATATGGCACTGACATATACAGTACATTTTACATTAATGAGTTAAAGTCAATGGATTAGCATAAATCTGGCAGCTCACACATCCTGCAGACTCAGAGGAATGATACATTCTTAAGGGTTAATCTACCTGACCTTTTTACACAAGTGACCCCTTTCAACTGAAAAATTGTGATTTGATTAGGAATACATTATTCATTACTACAGCTTTAGAATTTGCCAAACCTGCTGCAGGTTGTATTTTATTAATTAGCTGGGTCTAAGTTTTGTGCTAAAATCACAAGGAAGAATCAGCTCAAATGTAGGCTACTTAATACTATCATGTTAGAGTTATTACTTTTATTTCTATGTGAACAAACAGACCTGGTCTCAGCTGTGACATCACTCCACTCGAAGTTTGAGTGACAGCTTCTGCCCCACTTAAATGTCCTCAACTGAACTTTTAACTTCCCAGATCCCTCCATGTCTGAGTTTGATCTCTTAACTGCTGCAATGAAGTTTAAATAAACATGTCAATATGAGGTAAATATAATAAATGAGAGCAGAAATAAAACAAGAAAAACAGGTCAACACTTCTCTTAAACTGAACCAACGATGTGACAGACTTCTTTTGCAACTGGCAGAGTCACTGCAGCCTAACAAAAGTCACACTGTTGCAGATCCACTGTGAAATGCAAATGAAAATGTAAATGACAAATTTTCAAACCTCACATCCACCTAATTTAAATAATGAAATATCTGGTTCCCAAGCATGATGAGTGACTTTTCCTGCGCAGACCAGAGACTTACTCTGAAGACATGCAGCACAAAGAACAGCTGTTTCACTGAATTATAACGTCTACACTTTGGGTGGAAGAAATCAAACCTAGTCATTACTACATTATTACAACTTTCAGTGGTTAAGAAAGCTTACTTTTTTCAATAGCTGTATCGTTTGGGCTTTTTCTGATACCGGTGCTAAATTGATACTCTGAAAACAGAAGCCTACTGGCGGCTTAACTGATAATTTTTTCTTCAAAAAAGGCACAAACAGTCGGACGATAAGAACAGCTTATTGTAAGGTGAATTAGATTCATCGTCTCCTCACTGTCGGAGCCATGGACGTCCAAACTGCCGGCTTTCACATGGGTCCTGTGTGTCACCGGGTGCTTTTGCTTGTTGTGTTCCTCCCTTCCTTCCTTCTTGCACTTGTCTCGGTCTATAAGTGGATTGCGAACAACAAGGTGCACACCCCCACCTACTCTACAAGCTGTTGTGCTCAGCTCCCCGCTATCGCTCGCACATTTGCTCCAGGCCCCGCTGTCGGAATCCTCTCACGTGAAATATAACCACACCATTTAGCGTTAGACATTTCTTAGTAACTTGCTTCCAGAGCCATGTGGGGTGTGTTGCTACGAGAGTATGTGTAATATTAACTAAGCATGTGTGGTGATGTTTATTTTGTCTGTAAGAAGAGAAACTATCTCAGTACAGAGCTTAGGCACAAAAATAAGGCTCCAAAATCTGTGCTGTGATTCGGTCCAGGAAGTACCGGCCGTGTGGGAACTAGTTCCTGATTGTCTGTATTCATTCTTAACGGTAATTCCCACTGTTGTAAGATGTTAGCATCAAATGTTTGAACAGGAGCCTGGCAAAAAATCCAGATAATGAATTTTTATATAAATTCACATTTCTGTATCTTAAATGCATTAGAACAAAACTACAGCTTTGCATCAGACATAACAAGCAGTTTGACAAGCATTTCCCAGGCTGTAGACAACCCACTTCTCCAACTCATGTAAACATCACTGAGTTGTTTCACAGTGGGTGATTATTTTACTTGAACAGTGTTACCTTTGTGTTCCATAATAAGTAAAAAGTCCTGTCACAGAACAGACTTGGGCCAACTCCAAAAGTGTTTCTTTTTAGTTGTATAAAGATGCCACAAGACATTTTGGAAAATAAAGGCTCCTGTGAAATGAGGTAAGACACCTCCAGCACTTCAGCTCTGGCAGTTTGTTGTGAGTCAGTCGGTAATCACTGAAACAGATTGCACTTTTCTTTCACAGCTCCGAGAGGCTGAGAGAATGAGTGGAAAAACCAGAGCTGCCGTCTTTGACAGTCAAAACCAGGTTCAGAAAACAAGTGTGTGAACAACACTTACATGCTGCATCTCCATATTCAGCATTGCACAAAAACACATCTCAACAATTGGATGCACATATTTCTCACATCACTTCTCTATGATTGCAAGTAAATGTTGATAACTCAGAACTGCATGAGTTAAACATCTGAATTGGATGCATAAAATGATTACATTTAAGCAATAAAGATTTAAATATCTAAATGACAAAGTAATAATAATATTTCTGCTGGGCTTTGGTGCAATTCTGGTCATTAAAACTCAGTAGCTGTGTCTCAATTCAGGGGCCGCATCCTTCAGAGTACGTGGTCTACACAGTCAACGCCGGCTGCATTCTCCATTGGTTCAAGGACTGAAATAAGAAGGTTTGATCTTTTTAGTCGTCGCCTAGCAACAGAGCTATAAATAAAAACGATTAAAAAACGTTAAAAAGCATTTGTACCGTTGCGTAATAACATTTGAAAATAAATTCTTCTGACATTTTTGCCTCGCATTTTTGCTGATCCCCTCTTGAAAAAAAGGTTGTAACAGAAGCGCAATGAATCATGGGATATGTTGATCCAGGAATGATCCATTTGGTGGAACATCCGTTGCCTCTAAAGCTGAGCTGCAGATTCCAGAAACCATTCTCTGTATATTGATCACTACCAAGTGTGGGAGGTCAAAGCTGAAACAGTCGGTAAACTGTGAAGAATGTTGACAATAGGCACTGATATTAATTTTAGCATTCTATTCCACAAATAGAATCCTTTAGTATTTCAGTATTGCTTAAGGGTATAGCAGTTCACTCGGAGAGCTCCAACAGCTTTTGATTAAATATATTTGAACAGGATAAAGAACACCGAAAAATCTGAAAAATGTGTGTATATATTTTTAATATTTATGAATCTGACATTTAGTTGAAACCAGCAGATATTCCTCAGAGGAGCCTGCTACTTTAAGTATGCATTCATGCCTTTATTTTATACTAATGAACTTTGCACTGACCTATGGGTGCTATACGGATGTTATATAACTGAAGGAATGCTTTGTCATTTTAAATTCAGTATGTCCAATATCAGCAGTATGTGATCATTTTTACTGGCAGTCCCTTGAGGGCTGTACTTTCAAATACAACCTACAATAAAAGAGTGAATAAACAGCATATTAATCCTTTTGATATTCTAATTGAATTTAAAAATATGGGCAAACATTTTAAAAATGTAATGAGCATTGCACATTAAATATATTGTGCACAAGGTGCATTTGCCGTGTGTGTGCAAATAGGAAAGCTCAAGAGACAAATTTATAACTTGCTCAAAACAGGATTTTTTTCCTCTTCATGAATGTGCTTGTTCCCTCTTATAGTTATCTGCTCAATTGATTTTGTGTTTACATGGATTTCCTTTGGGTGGGCTACTGGAAATGTCAGGGGTGTCACGAAGTCAACCATGAATGCTCACAACAAATGCCATATAAAGCTTTGACATGAAAGATAGGGTCTCACCACAATTGATAATAGATCATATTTTCCCAAAACAGCAAAAATACAGAAAACAAAAATCTGAGTAATCTTAGCCAGAGGAAGATGTTTGAGAAGCCTACTGGCAAAAACCTCCAACCAACTAACTAACCAGCCAGCACGAAAGCACTCACTACATTTACTTGGACACCTTTAGGACTCAACGTTATTCTGAAAGAAACAACAAAACATTACCTTTATTATGTTGTTTACATGAGTTGTTAATTCAATATTCTATTCATATTTCTGTTTATATAGGACAGATGATGACTCATGTCACTTAATGTTGTCGAGCTATTGCTTCTTTGGAGTACGACCTTATTCGGGTTAAGGTCATCAAAATACTGTCAGTTTCTTATTTACTCATAATGGCATATTTTTAATATCAATTTTCATACAAATAGAGATATAGTATTGAATCATATATCATGTAACAGCCAAGCAGTTGTCAGTGTTGTAAGAGTCAAGCTCATTTGTAAGCTTGAATTTACCTCCTAGAGTACCCAACTTCTTTGTTTCCAGTTTTTATTGAATTCATCATAAATTACTTTGCGATGACTGTGGCCTTCTGGGTTGAATAAATAACAGTGAGTCTGTGTGGTGAACAGTGAGAATATATCTATATATATCTATATATATATGTATGGAGAAGAGTTCAGGTGGAGCTGACGTATCTTCATCTGCTGCTGACGTCACTTGGAAATATCTGGTAGGAGAAATAACACCACCTACCTCTACTGAGACTGTTAAGCTATAGCTGTCACAGAGGTGTGTGTGTGTGTGTGTGTGTGTGTGTGTGTGTGTGTTGTGTCGCCTCATGGCTGCTCAGAGTGACGGACAGACAGCAGACACTGAGGTGGCACAGACACTGGACCAGAGGAGGAGAGGATGGAGCTGGAACATCTGTGATCAGGAGCAAACTGGACACTCACATGGAGACAGTAAGACAGTTCAGACTTCTATTTATAGCCTCTGTTTTTAGTTAATTCAGGAGAGACTTCGATTCAACGTTTTAACAATATTTATTGACATACGCACAGAAAGTGATGTGAATGTTTTTGTGATTTAGACCCCTATGTGATGTCAATGGGATTAGATGGGGGTGAAGCAGAACGTAGTACAGGAATTCCCCCCGGGGTCTATACACTTTGGTGGTTCAATTAGTCAATCAATCAAATTGTATTTGTATAGCCCATATTAAGGAATCACAATTTGTCTCACAGGGATTAACAAGGTGTGCCATCCTCTGCCCTTCACCCTCAACAAGATTAAGGAAAAACTAACAAAAAAAACCTGTTAACAACAACAACAACAAAAAAAACATAGAAACCTCAGAGAGAGTCACATGTGAGGGATCCCTCTCCCAGGACGGACAGAGGTGCAACTGATGCCACGTGTAATTGAGAATTGATTAGAAGAAACAGTTTATAACACAGTGAGAATGTGTGTGAGCATATTGCTTATCAAGCAGTCTTGTTTGCAATAGTAGTCCACCTCTATCATGGTCACTATCCACAATCAGCTGCCACATGAAACTGCAGCACAACATCACTGCGGTATCAACCTGAAAGCTCTTTACGATCTACCAGCAAACTGAGAGAAGAAGACAAATGGTTCCAATATGTTTTTCTCCCCAGGTTTATACCACAGCGATTTTGTACTTCTGTTCCATGTGAAGTCAGCTTTACACAGTTTGCAGCAAACAGTCTCTGAAGGCTTTAAAGGTTCAGTGTGTCTAACATGAAAAAGAACCTTCATTTGTCATAAAAACTCAAAGGGTGTTTAGTTTGTCCAGTTGAGCTACTGTAGAAAACATGGCGGCCTCCGTAGAGAGGACCCGCTCCTGATGTAATTAAAAAGTATTTAAATATAAGGGGCCTAGGGAAAAGAAAACAACAATTTGTACAATTTAGAAAAAACACAAGGGTGTTAACATCACTAGAATTATTTCATATAACATTTCTGCCAGTAGATCCATTTCACCTGAACCTTACACACTGGACCTTTAATGTAAAGTATCACAATGTTAACGACTTGCCTCCGCTTTTCTCATTTTTCAAATGTTTACTTGAGAGATAAGTCCTCAACACATGAGCTATGGAAGGCACTTGATAGGCTGGTTTATTACCCCCACATCAGGAGACACTGCTACAGCGTGTGCCGCATATTGCATCAGACTTGACTAATTGATTACTAAATTAATTGCCAACTATTTTTATAATCAATTCAATTGATTAGTTGTTGCAGCCCTATATATAAGTACTACTACTACTACAAATTTATTTATAGAGCACTTTTCAAACACATGAGCACAAAGTGCTTTCCAAGGCCAAGATAAGACATTAGCCATTATATGGTAGTGTAATGATTTGCTTCTGGCGAAACCAAAGTGCCGAACACAAACAGTAGATAGATGGTTATAAAAATGTTTATTGCTCAATTGGTTGGAGCTGGAGTGGGGTGGTTCAGGCAGTGGAGACCAGAAGGAAGGCAGGCTGGTGGTGATCAGAGAGGAGCTGAGGCAAAAGAAGTTGAAAAAGCAGAACGACACTGAGCAGCTGGTTCTGTGGCAAGGGATACGTTGGCAGCAAAGCAAGGCACAAAATAAACTCACTAGAAGATATATGTTGAATCAAGAAGACTGGATGTGTTACCACACTGGTAACTAGTTTCAGGGGTAAACTTCGATGCAGCATAATCAGATACAATTGAAGTCAATGGTGTCCTCTTCTTCAGACGTAATAAAACAACAGAAAAAACATAACATGCCTCAATACAGCTCGTGTGGTGTCATCAAAGTGTCCAGGAGCCTCGACCCGAAACAAGATAATTTACACCGTGTGGTGGGGGTGTGTATGTGTGTATATATATATATATATATATATATATATATGTGGGTTGGTTTTATGTATCAGTCTGCTCCTGGGGAATATGTAAAGGCAATTATTAAAACAGTCGATCAAACTTTGGGAAGTTGTAAAATTTTATCTTACAATATGAGAGATATACAGTATATGCATTGATACACATGGGGAAAAAAAGATGACTGCAAAAGGGCATGGCGTCACTTAGTGTTACCACTTTAGTGGGAATGTTTGAACAATTGCTTTTTATGCAAAATATATAAAAAGGAGTACATTTCAAATTTTAAACATGTTTCTCACTTTTAGAATTTGTTGCATAGTTTTCCTCAGTAAAATAGTAATGAATTTGCAACAGAAAACATTGTATTAAATGTTTTTAATATTCCCTCTCTTGATTAATCTGTTTATTATCACCAGTACATTTACTATGACACTACAGACTTTATGAGAGGATGCCCATGTCTTTAAATCCCCTGGTGTTTTCTGCATATAGTCATCTGAACCTAGCGAAGCTTGTTTTTCCACCATTATTATCCACAATAACAAAAACAACTTCCACTGGGGTGAAGTAATCAACCACAGCAAACACTGAGCCTAAATTTGGGTTTGTTGCTGTTCATCTGTTAGTTTTGTTGTGCTTGAGTTTGTTGTTGCTTTTTTTAACATCAGTGCACAAATTACTTTATGCTCTACTTCCTCTCAATCACCTGGTACCCACAGGAAGAAAGAGTCTGCGTAAGCATGTGGCCTTAACATGTTCTTGTTGTTTTATCTGAGATATTGTTGTAAACAGGAAAGCAGGCAGTTTTAAACTGCATGAATCAATATATATATAACAGAAATATTATACATATATAACATTAAGGTCTGTGGTTTTAATATTACACAAAGGAGAATGTTAAAAAATATATAATTCTCATATTTGCTGTGCATTACAACATTGATATGTGTATCAGGTTTTTATCTATGTCAAATAATTGTATTTCAGTTTTATTAACTCTAGCTGAGTATATTTAAGCATTGACTAAAGACTGTTAATGAAAATGGACAAAATGACTGCTCCCAAAAAATGACACCAAATTATTTTGATTTCCCCCTTGTTGCTGGCTGCAGTATGGGTCATGGGTCAGTGACCAAATAAAAAGACAAAGTAAAAGATTTATTACAAACTTGTTATCTGTCATTTGAGGTAGTTCTTATCACAGTGATGTATGGCCAAGTGTCTGTGTCTCTGAGAAGTTTGGTATTCATTGATTCTTGATGCTATAAAAAAGGGTCAGACATCACGATTGACTCATGATGAAAACTGCAGCTTCACACCGTGATCATAACTGCGTAGACTAGACATTCATACACAAGACGAACTAAAGTGCTTTACAGAAGCACAGAAATGACATTGACATTAATGATATTAAGGTTTACGGCAGTGAAATGCATTCAAAAGAGAGGAAAATAGGTCTTAAAGAAAATAAATAGTTAATAAGAATTAAAAGCTATACATTTAATTAATGAGAAAGCTGCAGTAAACAACAATGTTTTCAGCCCTAATTTGAATGATCCGACAGTTTCAGCAGCCCTCAGGTAGTTTGGTGGGGAGCATGAAACTAAAATATGCTTCAGCTTGCTTTGTTTTGTGGGAACACTGAGTAAATTTGTCCCAGAGGACCAGAGGGGTCTGGATGCTTCATAGTGAACAAGTAACTCAGGGATGTATTTAGCCCGAGGCCATTCAGTGCTTTGTAGACAAGTAGTAAGATTTTAGAATCGATTCTTTAACAGAGAGGAAGCCAGTGAAGTGATTTTGGGACCGATGTCATATGGTCCATTTTCCTGGTGTTGGTTATGAATTCTGCAGCAGCTTTCTGAACAAGCTGCAGTTGCCTGATTGTTTTTTTGTGAGGACATGTGTGTTTTTGAGGTGGTAATGGGCTGTTCAGTGTAATGTGTTTGTATAATGGAGTCGAGGTGAGCACTGACCTTCAACCTTTCATTGTTGGGATCATTAACAACAACTTCTGTCTTTTCTGGATTAAGCTAGAGAAAAAACCTAGGCTATTTTAGCTTATATAGGATATTTTAGCAGGAAGTGGAGTTGCATTGTCCACAATATACAGTCTACACTACACAAGCACTGGAGAGAAGCCAATGGTACATGTGCTGCAAATCCAGGAGTTAATCATAATGCCATAGGTGAGGAGCCAGCAGTTATACAAATATATAATATGAGAGAAATCTATGTTAACATTTGCCAATTACCTCAGGTTATGATGACCTCGCCTGCTGTAGTTATTTCTGCAATATATGCAGCTGCTCCACTGACAAAGGATCTGGTTTTTTGGAGCTTGTTTATTTGAGTCTTCTTTTTTCTCAGTCTTGAATGAGCTTTACACTTTGTTGTACTGTATTACATGTCACCTGAATACACACAGTGTTGGCATATATCCATGTGTACTGACCCTCTCGGACAGCACGCCCTGGTGCCGCTAGTCTGTTCATATCTTTCACATAGTCTCATAAATTCTGTAATTTAGATTTGTTCATATTCATATGTAAAATAGGACAATATTTTGCAGGTCTGCAAAGGCCTGTAGGCTGTGTGCATTTACGGGTACTAAATATGTCCTGTGAAATCAATTATCTTTTTAGTGAAATGTAATGTGCCAATAGAACATTTTACAAGGAGGTGTCACTGTCACCATTTCTACCCGCAGAGGTGAACACTGATAAAATTCAAAAATAATACTGCGGCAAAGCAGAATTTTTAATTGGAGTAGATATTTCAGCGAGAGTACAGCTATTACACAGAACGTGTCTTTCTTTGATGTTGGTATCAAGATGGAGGGAAGTCAGTGTGAGGAGGAAGAGAGCAGGAGAGATGTGACTGATGCCTCAGGGAGGATAAGAGAGAGAGAGAGGGAGGGAGATAGAGAGTTGGAGAAAGTAGACAAGGAGCCAGAGCAAACCAATTAGGACAGTGATGGGCACTTAAATCAGGCTTTTATTCAATACTGCACAGTCTGTGTGGGAGTATTACAGATCCCTGAAGGTTGATGGAGTATTACTTGTCCTAGTTGACAATGGCTTTAAAGGGGGATAATACCGATTTTTAGCTTTTTGTGTTGCTCTCATGCTCCATGCTCCAAATGTATGAACAGTTTTTGCAAACTCATAAACAAGAGCAAAGCTTGTCCGGCCTTATAAGCCGTAATGTGACACCCTGTGTTTATATCCGCTCTGTTCACACACATCTTTAGAAGATTAGCTGTACAATAAAAACATTTTTGAATTGTTAACTGCCTCTAAGCCCCATTTAATCATAAAACACAACAATGGCAGTCTCATTGTCAGCATTTGGGCAACAAATGTGTTTTCAGCAAGCCCTCCAGTATTTAAAGCCAAATTGAATTATTGTTTCAACCCCGTTTTTCAGCAGCATGAGCTGAAAATACGACCTCTGACATATTATCATCTTATAGAAATATCAGCTTAGCAAACAGCTGCTTATTCAAATTTATGGCCGACACAAATCAATGGAGTTTTTGTGCAGTGAAAACAAACGGGCAAAGGTTTCTAAAAAGCTTCTGTGGAACTGATGGGAACAACAGACTTTCACTCATTCTTAACCTTTTGATCAGTTGATAAGATAAAAATATTAATTAGCATAGGTTTAATCCATCTATTATAATGATAATTATCCTATTCACTTTTTTTTTATCCCCGTTGAGTAAAGTCTATTTTATAGCCTGATACAACATATAACCTGTTAGAGTAAACTATCTTTTCATTCACATAAATTCATTCAGATTAGATTATGACACAAGATAACATCTACTTACTTACTTCCTCTGTGGAAATGTCCTTGTCATATACAAGTAAAAAAAAAAAAACACTTATCAAGAGCAAAACACTTCAACAAGTATGACGCACTAAAGAGCTGAAAATTAACTGCTTGCACTTGTCATCCATTTATACAAAGGATGTCAGCGGAGGAGTGCTGGTCTGTATTTTTAACGTAGGTGTTTGTACATGCTCACAATTACACTGGCTGATCCAAACAGTACGCAAGTTATTTCACAAACACAGATTTTTTTCCTTCCTTTTGATAGGAAATAATTAAAAAGTATTTTCTGTGACTGAGATGAGGAAAAAAAATGAAAAGCCATACATGAATACCCAGCTCTGCATTACGCTCGGAAAACAGAATAAACTCTGATATGTTGCAGTTGTAATTACCACTAACATTGATTTGATTTCTTCCTCAATTGATTACCACACTGCTCCCTCTTGTGATAATACATCTAATCAACATTCAAACTGATAAGATTTAATTGCCATTAAGGCTGATGCAACTAATATAACGTGTGGTGCTTACATTCTATTTATATCTGTGGCACTTAAATCCCTTCACATGAACACACACATTCATGTCTCCATGACTTCAGAGGACACTATATTGATTATATCCTTAACCATAAAACATGCCTAACCATTGCTAAGCTTAAACATAACCTTACCCTCACCTAAAAACATGTCTCCACCTTCAAATGTAATGATTTACATAATGAGGACATGCCTTTTCCTCCCATAGGGAAGACAACTCCCCATAATGTGACTGTGTAAACACATTTAGGTCCCCACAACATTAGTATTACGTGGACGATACACAAGCGCACACACAAACCATTCAGTCCTCCCGCTTCAAGAGATCTAATAGAATTACTGAGTGTAAATAACAAGGTATAAAGAGGGAAGGCTTTATGTCCAATCACCTAAGATCTGTGAGGGAGGGAGCTTTGAAATGACCAAATCTATGGGGTGGAACACAGCCAGGCAGTTTTTATGCTTAAGTGACTTGTGTTTGTGGAGCTGCTTTGCACACGACCCCATCAGATTGATCTGGTAATGGAGCCAAAACAGGAAGTGGCTGCGGCCCGTTGCCCTATTTCACTGACATCTTCATTTCTATTGATTTAACCAGAGAGTCTGCCAAACGCTCTTCGTATCCCCTGACATGCAGCCTCAGCCTTGTCCTCAACAGACCTATATTTGCAGACTGGACACTTTATTGCATGTTTAGTGTATCAGCAGCAGGGAAACCACAGAAAAACATCCATCCTGCCACTCAGATGCTCAGTAGTTGCTTTGTTGTCAGATATGGATGGTCATAGACACACAGATACACACACACAAACACACACATACACACTTAGACACACAAACACTATTATTACAACGTTATAATTTGGTACATTTTGATATATTTCAATTATGTTTTAAAATGATGTACATTTTTTAATTGCCCCTAGGGAATAAGTATTTTTGAATTAAATTTTTGGGGAAAAAACCACAAAGAGGACACTCATGTTGTGAGGTTATAAAAGCAGAGCTTTGATGGACATTGTTCAGTCCACCATTTGCAGTTGGAGAGAGACGTACAAGCAAGATCGGATCAGAAGACTCTGGATTTCAGATTGATTCAGGTCAAATAGTGGACCTGACATGATGTCATCAGGGGAAAGTACAGGAGACTCAGGTAAGACCAACAACACATGTTGCTATGCTAGTATAAGTAGCAATGCCAGTAAAAGCAGCAATATTAGTAGAAGAAGCCATTTTAACACTTGCTGAAGAGCTTGTGTGCAGTGTTTGCAGTGTGTGAGTGTGAAGAGGATGATATCAGAGGCTACTTACTTCTGCTAGCAGAAGTATTTCTATATATTTTTTAAAATATTCTCTCACATGGTCTTAAAATGACAGCCACAGGAATACAAAGACACGTGACCCCTGGTTCAGTGCATCTGTTCATATTGCGTTGACTGAATGAATCTCTCACACTGAAAACTCCCACATCACATATTTTGTCTCCACCATCTCTCTGTTGCACTGACAGCCCCTGAAGTTCAGGCCGGCGAGACTCTTCACAGCGGCTCCTCCTCCTATTCAGTCCACAAATGAGTGGTAGTGAGAAGTGGTGTGTTAAGGGGAGAGAGACAGTTTCAAGATTTTACCTACAGAAAAATAGAAATCATTATGTGGTGTTGATGCGGTGAAGACAAAACACAAATCAACGTATGGTCACTAAGAGGAGTAAGGATACATTTGATTCTATATGTTGCAGGTCAGACGGTCCTTCATATATGGCCCAGGATGCATTTGCGTTCACACAGCATAAAAGCAACATGCATCCCAGCATCCAAATGTGTTTTCATTCAGACTGATCAGATCTGTATTGTAGCATCGACCACTTGCGATTGGATCATTCAGGGTGGATGCGGATATCTGGTCTGAGCGGTGACTTAGTGATGCTCAAAACATTACCCTTCATTCCATCCACAGTTATTCTCTGGTGCTCTCTCATTCTAAGTCTCCAACAACTTATTAAATCTCAGCAGGTCCTCACACTACATCCATGAGAGAGAAGCAGATCCAAACCGTATTCCCCTGAAGCGGAGGCCTTTCAGCTCCACCAGGCCCTTCAGAATTAAGACACTCATCATTGGAGATAATGTGACCTCCAATAGAAGCAGTCAGCGTGCGTGTCACCTACTGTATACACTTGTGAGAGAGTTATCGTTTGAAGGTGAACTCTTAATCTTTGGAATAGGAGAGTATGAGTGAGAAAGATACTGTGTTTCTGTCTGCACGTCTGGTGCCACGAGTAAAAAAGAAAACACGCTTTCCTCTCTGCACATTCTGATATTGATCCGTTTTTGTGCCAAAGATTCAGTGTTTCCGGGTAAGACGCACCAGTGTTAACTGTGGTCAGTTTTACACACGGATGGATGCACTGACAGCAACAGCTTCTGATGGTCTTGATCAATCAGCCATTAGTCTCTTTTTCAACACAAACACACACACACATACACACCATCAGCTTCAGTTTCCATAATCCGAGTAAAAAAATAGCCCGGCCAAAGAAGATGCAAAGACATTAAGCAGTTAAATGAAAATAACCTTTAGTAGCATTGCCTTTGTTCAGACTGCAGTCACCTGGCAAGCAGGGCAGAATTCAACAAATTACTATTCAGTGATGAACAGACCTCAAGGCCATTTTGGCTAGTATAGTAAATCAAAGGCTACAGCAATTCACCCAACGGCATCATCCAGGGCGCTGAAGATCACACTTTCTCCCTGGTTTAACATTACATATTATTCATCAGCAATACGGTCCATCTAATTGATTGTAACACCAGCTTTAAATTAATTTTCTTTTGCAGTGATATCAGCAAAATAACAGACTTTGCAACCTTTTGTGGATTTGAATGTTAAAATGTTGCTTACCTGCTTTGGTTTGATGTCATTTGAGTAAAAACTGCAAGAAAATAGAAGATAAACCCAATATGAACTTCAAGAAGTACCAATTACCATATACTTAACAGTAACAGGTGTTTATGTTGTGGCTGGTTGGTTTATGTATGGTTCGTTCTGTACCTTCAGTGATGTTTTTGTTGGTTTCCATGACTTCATAGTTTGACTAGTCAAAACATATACTGACCATCTACCTGTTTATATGTTGTTGCTGATCAGTGCAAGTTACTGCTAATTCTAACAGGAGGGGGTCTGACCAATTATCATTTGACTTGGAGTTTTTAAATTTAGAATTTGTGTATTTTTGTCTGGCAAATGTGTTTCAAAACAAAAATGGCTGCCAATACGGATAAATAAAGACCCTGTTATTTATGGTGCTGTAATATGTTTTTCAGATATTCCTCAACACCATATGTTAACATGGTTAACCTTTGTTGAAACTGAATATCATACTCTATAAACCATGTTTATGAGGTGATCAATCTCAGGTTGTGGTAGCGTTGTGATAATACTGTAATAGGGTGTATGATTCCAACCACTGATGACTGCAGACATGATAATCCTGCTGGGCAAAGCCGGCATTATTTTCATATTAATGATCATTATTGTCATTGTCAAGGTTACAGCTGCAGCTATCTTTGCTGACATTTTGTTTGTGAGGTGTAGATGATGCATATTCTCCCCTCACCGCACACGGTTATTGGATTCCCCAACCATATTTATGTTTTTAATCCCCTGCGACAAGTCACCAGAGGGAACGCAGACATACAACCAGCCAGTGAGAGTTTTGCGACATTTTACCCTCAGATATATAGAGCATTACAGCTGGAGGCCTTGAGATAAATATCTGTCCGAGTTTGTTTTGACTTTCTGAAAGGAAGATATACTCTGTTAATTCTAAATGGCCTCTAGTACGGCTGTTTCACATCACAGGGAGTGTAATTGTCACAACCTTTAGCTGTTAACCCAACAGCTCTTTAACTGGCAAACTTTAGAAACAAAGGTTTACATTCATGTAGAGATTCAAAGGCAATTTATTTTTTCTTAAGTGCTTTCTTACCTGCAGCACCTGCACCTGTATTTGACAAGCTTTGTGTCACGATGTGTTGATAATGGCAAGTCTTCTGTAAAAAAATCAGTTTTTACCTAAAATCAAAAGCTGCCAGTTGAGATGATGAGGTGTTTAAAGTGTAATCCACAACAGGCAAATTCACATTTCACAATACACATGTTTTCTCTCGAGGTAGGCAAGAAGTAAACTATATTTTTAGTTCTTGGCAGAAACCACTTGCTCATATTTACTTACTTTTTTTTACCATTTCCATCAATCTTTCAGTAATTATCGCAATATACTTTTAATCAATAACAATATACAAAAGTCCAAAGTTGATTTGATACAGTGCTTATGCATTGTGCAAACACAGTGAGGAGATAATAGATGATTGATCTACCTCATATTTATTATGACAAAACATTTGTCATTCTCTACCTATAAAGAAGAGTTTAAACCCACAACCTTCCCTCAGGAGCAACAAACAGTGTTTGAACTTAAATTAATAAACTAGAAATAATAATATGACTATATAAGTGATCGTTAAAATTATTGATATTGACTGGTATGAACATTTTTATCTTGATATAATTTTTGGCCATATCAGCCAGCCCTAGTATAACAGCTCAATATTGTTAAAATTTTTAAAAATTCAACAAACAGGGTTTCTGAATGAATTCATATGAATATTTATGTGTGTGGTACGTTTGAATCCTAAAGTAGTCAATAAATGAATAAGCAGAGAATGGCTGTCTCCTTTTTTAAGCTATTAAAGCCTTACAAGTATCATGTTGAGTTTGTTTTATGTCACATGCACATATACATGCCTGTATAATAGATTTTGTCTGCACATAGTTGGAAGGTCTTGAGTTACTGATAGACAGGTACACCACACTTGTAGCAGTTGTTTGAATGTGTATATGGATATATTTTATGGATATTCATCAATCATAAGCATTTGGAATCATCAAGTTCTCTGAAGCAATAGAGTTTTGAGTAAAACACTGCAGTGACACTGCACTGATACCTTCATATCATTTCTCATGTATAATCATATTGTGCTCTGGGAAATGTTCCTGTAGAAACTGATACTATTTCTGTTGTGTTCAAGTGTGTATTTGTATGTTACTGTGTAAAGTGTGTTGTCACATCAATACATCTTGAGCCTTTAATAGTGTATCTGAGGCTCTGCGACTGTCGGCAGCTGGCACGAGTGGTGTGAGGTCAATGTGGGTACAAAAACAGATGGTAAACCAAGCACCATGATTCATACCAGCAAAATTTTAAAGGTATGTGATAAAGATTGTTATTAGAAGGGGCGTATGTCATTTCCTACTGGGAATGCAAATGCTGAGAAAATGAAGAATATTGAAAAAAAAAGTAATGTAAAATGCAGGACAAGCAAAAACTTTGTGTGTCATATAAATGCACAAAATCTACCCCCATTAACACCCAAACAGATGTTTTTCTTTTTTATGTTTACAATCCAGCAGGTCAGCAAAGATTTGACTAGCCTCTGGTGCCTTTTTAAAGATGCATTGCAGTGTATCTGCAATCCATAAGACAACTTTGGGTCTTGATATGAAGCCAAAATAGCCGATTTCTATATCTTCCTGCAATTCCCTTTTGTATTTGCTAGCTCTTATGCTTCACTGGGCACCTGTTTTTAACTCCAGCAAGAAAGCATCACACTTCTTCCACATCCTGCATCCTGCTCCCTGGAGCTGCAGGCAAAATTAACGTAAAGCCACTCTCTTTGATGTTGATATTGAGGCCTGTGATCTTACTAAAGACTAATTGATGACATTCAAAGTCTTTCAGTCATTATCATGCTGGGTTTACTTGCAGCCAAACCATTTTAGTAATGTAATGATCTGCACCTTCTTTTTTATACTCTCCCTCATTTCCATCAGCGAAAAATTGCTTGCTTTTCGTTACAGTGTAGTGTTTGAATGTCCAAATAACATGTGTCCTCTTAAACTCCTCTAAATCAGGTAGAGTTCAAATGAGTGTTGGGAGCCCCACTGCCTAGTTACGACGAGGGGGTTTTGAGGAGGACGACAGGGCAGCAGGGTGGATGAGCCCTCGTTCCGATGTGGCTCTACTCTGTCAGACCTGCCAGGAGAAGGAGATGGACTGTTACCGCAGCAGAAGTGGCATTCCACAAGGGTGACGAGGTGGAGCGGATAGCAGACTGACAGCTGTCATCAATCACTTGCCCCGCCAGCCAGATGCAGGTTGACAGAAAGGGGCAAGCCGGCTGGAATGGCGATTCGTACAACGTTTACCGGAGATATATTTTTGCCAGCCAGTCTCTGGTGGAATGCTGTCCGTCATTAATTCATCCGACCATCTATCAATCTATTACTTTTCCAGGGTCAAAGCCTGTATGTGACATGCTCCATTTCACTGTGATGTTACGGAGCTGTGCCACTGCTTCATTGATATTTTCTGAGCACACAGGCTGCATTTGCCTGAGGAAGAAAACACTGCACTGGGTGGTGGGGGTTGCAGAGGGGGCCCACATCATATCACGGTTTACCACCACATCCAAGCAAAATCATGACTTAGCAGACGCTGTGACAGCCATTTGTATATTTGCTTAAATGTAGAAAAAACTTTGGGAGAGTGTTCAAAAGTTTCTTATAGAATTCTCAAGCCCCTATCTCAGAATCTGCAGACAAGGCAGCAGAAATGTGATACAATGGATTACGAAAGGCAAGTTAAGAGGATCGACTGAGACAACCAGAAGCTAAGTAATGCCAGTCTGGGGCAGCTGGATAGACAGGAAGAGATGCTGCTTTGTCTCTTAGGACTTTCCATTGGTTGAAGCTCACTGATGCTGAACACTCTAGACAGCTTGAGCTAACTCTTAACAAATCTCGTTTTTGCAGCCTCCACTATATACGTAAATCTTCCCTCTCCCCAGATGTCATGTATTCATGCCAAACAGAGCAATGAAATACATGCATCCAGGACATGAGAAGACAACATGCGAAGGCCTGGTTTGCATAGTAAATATTCATTAAATAACATTTTAATGTCATAAGAACATCCAGAAAACATTCTTTAATATTTAATCATATAGTTTAGAACTTCATGCTGTGCCCAACACATCAAAGCCTCATTCCCTTGTGCCCTGTGTCTGCGTGTTTGTTTTAACCCACACAATAAACAAGTTGTTTTCTTGACGGTCACAACCTAATTTTTATTGAAAGATGGCTGTTGGAGGCTATTGCCTCACATAATGATTATGATCTTTGCTGCAGACTTTGTTACTTTCCTCTGCGGCACATTTGTGTGTTTATACAGTAATACAAAAATTACCCGCTTTTAACAAGACACTGGTTATTTAAAGTTTGTCCAAAACACATGACACTGTGATGTAAACAATGTTACTTCCACTCTTCAGTGTGTACAGGTGTTTAGGTTGTGTCTGTTTAAGAACCTCACGCATGTGCTGCTGCCTTTCTTTGGGTGTAAATGCGTGTCAGTAAAACTACCACATGATAATCTCAGGGCTACTTATCCACAAACCCTTATTTAAGTCAAATTTACAGTCCAGGTTTGTTCCATGCTTTCTTTATCAGTTAGTGGTATAACACATTAACAAGCACTCCATGGTGCTTTAATGAAACATCTCATTCAGAGTGCACTGGAGCCTGTAGTTTACCTAAGGAGAAGAAGGTCAACTTCCATTTTACAAGTTGGGGGTGTATATATTGGGTTTAAGTGTCACAAAACACTGAGGTGACAAGCTCTTTGGGATGTGATCAAGCGCAAATATGATTGGAGTGCAGTGGAGCAGGGACGGTGCTGCCTCTGGGATGGGCTTTGATTATGCCAGGAGCGGGCTGCTAAATCAATAGACCTTGACACTATTTCTGTCTGCACAACAAACACCGGAGCTTTCATGCACATGTCTTCTGTGGAAGCATCAGACGGCCTGTCCAAACGGACTCACATGTCTGTGAAATGAAATGTCTATCTGCACCAGCAAATTTTTCTCATTTTCATGGGTTTGGATTAAAACTGTGTGATATGATGAAATCTCATATCCTGTTCTTGATAACAGGTCACCTCATATCCAGATAATCTTACATATCCTTCATTGCCATACACCTTTTCTTTATCGTGTCCATTTGGTTCATGTATTTGCAGATGTAAGTTGCAGCAGCAGCTGTTATCATCTTCAGTCTTCATAATTCTTTGC
This sequence comes from Paralichthys olivaceus, assembly GCF_024713975.1. Classification (NCBI taxonomy): domain Eukaryota; kingdom Metazoa; phylum Chordata; class Actinopteri; order Pleuronectiformes; family Paralichthyidae; genus Paralichthys; species Paralichthys olivaceus. The sequence continues at coordinate 21,247,461 of NC_091099.1, forward strand.
CATATGGTGTGTCGTGTGTCACTTTGGGGTTTGTTGTGGGCACTTGACTGTACTTCTGTGCCTCTCGTGTATAGACCAAGATTAAGAAATGAAAGAAACAGACGTGGAATGTCCTGTGATTTTTGCACAGCTCTTCAGCCATGACCAGGTTTATTAGTTGCCCTGATGTGTTTGAGAAAAGTTTTACTCTGTTCACAGCTGAGTGATGACTGCAGAGGGCCCTTGGGCAAAGAGGAGTAGAACTCAGAATGACAGAATGATGAAGGTCGTTGTTACTCTGTCCTCAGGCAATTAGGAATATTTACTGCGTCTTCGTTTGCTCAGTTGTTCCGCAAAACTAAGTCACACCTTGTGAGGTGTATTGAATAGATAAAAAATGCCCTTATTTAATATGAATTATGTTAATATTCATATAAATTATATTACAACATACCTACCAAGTATATTTCTTTATGTAACATTGCTTCTTCTTTGTTTTGTTGTGTAATTGGACGACACAGCTGATAAAATATGTCTGATGGATCTGTTCAAGTACGACCCAGAGCTTATATTTACCTAAATACAGTTATGTCATGTTAAACTACACAGAATACACAGAGTAATTTTGATATTGCTCAACACACATAGACTGACACTGCCAGGACAAAATATAAGAACCTTCTGTAGCTTCTGAGCTTTTTTTCATGGCAGACATTTTGACATGTCACAGTAAGCACAGTACAATGGGTTAACCCCAGTTTGTCTTGCCATGTCTTATTGGAAAACCTGAACTGAACAAAGCCATCGTTGCTGTTTTCAGTTACACCTGTGCTTATCCTACTATCACATGACAAAATGTCTGCTGTGAAAAAGCCCTTTATGTTGCACTATGCATGGTGAAAGTAAATAAAACAATAGAACGAGTTTCTGTAAGACATATCACTCTATTGTTGCGGTTGTACAGTGTTCTTACAGAGTAAAGGGTCTTTCCCCACATAATATGTTGCAGAGAGCCTGCAAAACAATGAGACAGGTTTAATTTTGGCCCGCTAAGAAATTATTCATCAAAATCTGAATAAGCAACAACTGATGTGATTACCTCGGGCAACGCTTGTCATTTTAACAGGGAGCACCTGTGTGAGAGGCTTCTACCTAAATATTTTGATCACCGCTCTATGTAATAATGACTGAGTCTGCACCTAGTGATGTGAAATTTTATTTTACAAATCCTGGCATCAGAACTCAGTTCCTTGCTGGTGGGCACAGACACATTCACACACACTCTTTATTTCACTGGCATGAGATGCCGCAGTGTTGAGCTTGGCTGCTGGAGAGTCGAGCAGTTCTGCAACACATGAGGGCTGATTTTATTCAGATCTGCCCTGATACCGATCTGACCGTTTCACCTGAGCTTGGCATATAAAAAGTAGATTAAAGGGAAAGTTCACTGAAAAATGAAAATGTACTCATTATATAATCACCACTATGCCTCCATACTGCTCGTGTGGTGTCATCGAAACTGCGTCATTTCTCCGCTACCGGAAGTAGCAATGCTAGCTGAAGTAGCAGAGTTTGCGTGCGAACGTGAACGCTGCTCCAGAGGAGGATATCAGAGGAAATATAGACTAAAAACACAGTGTAAATGACACCGTTTGAATGTCAGGGCCTACACACACTTGACACCAAAGGAACAGTATGGAGGCATGTTGGTTGCAAATATTGGTTGCAATTACTTCCAAGACTCCTTCTTCGAACAGAAAAAAAACATGACATGTATAAATATACATATATATTAACATGTGGTAAAAGTTTAAATAACATTAAGTGCAGAAGTAATAGAAGTGACTGTTATCTAGTGGGCTAAATAAATGGAAACAGAAAGCAATTAAAACAAGACAAGGAGAAGAAGAATTTCAGTGTCTCTGTAGCTGCTGCTTTACTTTTCGATTTCCACCTCCTCTTCACTGACAAATGAGATTTAGCAATTCAATTTTGCCTAAGTCTCTACCGTTTCACAACTGCTTCCTCTACATTGTGGGTAACATTGTGCATATGTGTGTTGTATTTGATTGTGAGAGATTTCTGCAGTAGGCCTATACCTGCCACTTTTTTAATAGTCTAAGAGCAAAAAATATACATTTTTGCCTTTCTCTTATTTCCCACATACCTTTAGAGTTGAGGTGCTTTTTTAAGAGGCTATGATCACTTATTTCCTTTAAAAGCACCACATTGATTTGAAGGCCAAACTTAAGTTGAATACTGCATATTACACAAATGTCAAGGAGTGGCCGTCAAGTCAGTTTTTATAAATTGTGAATACCATCTGCTTGCCCATTTTAGAGTGATGGAGAATTTTTGAGCAACAGCTTTGCTGTTTTTCAGTGTACATCTGCTATGTGGAGAGATTTGTGGCTGGATTCATCATTGTGCCCAGTTGTGGAGCTCATAGTCATAAAACTAAAGGCACATTGTCCGAGAACTGTGAATAACATGTTGTCATTTCTGCCTTTTTTTTACCGGCAATATCTCCTCTCCTTCATGGTGCTGTTTTATAGAATGAAAGGCTCCACCGTGTTTAACGCATCATTTCCCTCCTCATTGTGAGCGCAGAGGGGAGAGCAGGATGATTGGTGGGTGGTGGTGGTGGGGGTGCGGAGGGGGCCCAATGTCCCCGCGCTTTATTGCCCCACTCTTGTCCTTCCAGCATGGCTGGTCAGAGCAGTGCCCTGGGTATTCCAAATAACCAAATACCCTTTCCCTGCTAAAACTCAATTGGCATGAGTCTTTCATTTTCTACAAAACCAAAAGACAGACGGGGGTCCACTCTGTTTACAATGTTTTTAATATTTCATCATGGAGAAATGGCTCTGAGGGATAAGCAGTCAGTGATTCATCAGAAACAGGAATTTATGAAATCAAGAGAGCAGGATTAGATGTAGTTACAAGAGAGAATTAAAGGAATTAAACATAACTTCACGCTGTCTTAGAGAAAAAAAATCATCAAGCTGCTTGGCCAGGTCTGCTTCAAGATCACAGCGAATCCTTTTCCCTTAGTTTGATCAAAAACTGCTACTTGAAAATGTGGCCATGCTCTCTAGTATTTACACACTCATATCTCCACTGAACTCCTGAACCCGTTTTGAACTAAAGTTTGGAGCGGGGTTCTTCCCTTTAATGGGCCATGACTAACTGGTTTTACATTTCACTTCAATTACTGATTGCTAATACGCAACTGCCTCAAATTGTTCATAGCTGGGTAATTTTAATTTTGCCTTCCAAAATTGATTTATTTAAGCATAATGAAAGTGTTATCTTTTAAATGCACCATCATCACTATGGCATCTCATTATGGCTACACATGAGTGCAGAGCAACAGCCATTTTGTGGCAGTAAATACAGTAGGTCAAGGGGAAAATCGCCTTAGTATAAATATATTACTTTGTATTTTTATAGCTCTGTCCTCTTTAAAATACTACAAATGCATTGTCTTTGTTTTCTGATTGTGGAAGCATGCCTTTGTATATATTGTCACAGTTTCATAATGATCCAAAAATGTTTTTACTCATGTATTTCTCATAATAAAATTATAGATCGCTAACCAACCTATTGTTATTTAGATACGTTATTGACCCAGAGGATAATTAAATAGTTGCATCACTATAGAGCTTTGCAGAGCGCTCTTTGCCCTGCCATTGCTCTCTCTCTCCCACAAACCTGTTGACCCATCTGTCATAGTTGGCCATTGGTAGCACCAGAATAAATCCCAGTGTGTTGGTGGCCATAACATCTTTACCACAGTTTTTGCAGGTAGACAGAACTTTGGTAGTTTCTGCTTTAGCTGTGTGCATTCCCACTACTGTATACAGTTCCCAGCAGGGAGACCTCAGCATAACAACTGTCCTCTCTGTGTACCTGTCATTTGTGTACACACACTAATCCATCCCACTTGGCTGGTGCTGAATCTAATTCTATGGGAAATAGTACATGTAAATTTAACATTTTCATGTGATCAATTAACTACTGGACTAACATCTAAAGATAAAGTTTGGTTCAAAAGATGGAGCCACATTCTGTCTCTCTGAAGTCATGTCAATAACAGATCACAGTTTGTCATCTGCATCACATTTAATTTGATTACGCAAATATATATATTATATATTATTAGTAGAATATGTTCCATTAAAAAGCTTCATAATGCAACATGCATTGTTAATGCTTTTGTTATGTCTGTATGTCTTTTCATTATGTACATATATGTCTGTATCTTATCTATCTTGTATGTCACTTTCTGTTGTTACCATAAAAATAAAATTAAAACAAATGCTTCCTTAGATTACAACTACTTTTGCAAGAAACAGAGTTAAATATATCATAACAGAAACCATTGCTTTCAAAATCCATACCCAGTATTTCATGGACATTTAATAGGACAATGGTACTAAAACAAGTATATACAGTAGATGAAGGAATTACAGACATTGTCTGCCCTCAGCAAAATGATAGTGGGAAACCGAAGGCTAGGTGTCTACGTCTTAATCTGTCTTAATCTGAGTTAATCGGTGTCACTTCATCATGTCGAGGACAGCTAAGTCATCCTGAACAGTCCCATCGACTTTCCATTTCCTTTCTTCCTCTCCCTCCAGTATGACGGACAACTGTGACCTAGTACATGAGGCAGTTTAATGGTCTTCAGTAAGATTAGATTCAACAACACAGGCCATATGTCCTGTCACTTTGCTTATGCAAGCCAAGAGTTGTTAAATATAATATAGTTTCAGAGACTACAGAATTCAGTTTTATTGATTTAAAATTGAATCTATACAACACGATAAAATGTGCAGAAGGCAAGGTTTAAAAACTTACGTAAGCCATATTATGATTATATAGATTATGAATGGGTTAAATGATGAATATACATGGTGAATATAGTAAGGGAGGAATTGTTGAATGGTTTTTCTTCTTGGCGTCTTGCAAGAGAAGAGTGCCCAACAAATCTGTAAAGTGTTTTAAACAACCCGCCCATGTAGCTGCCTACTAAAAGTCCAGAATTTTGGGCAGTTCCACTGTGAGTGTAAAGGCAATGATTATGGATACTGTCTGTGGTTTGTGAGATAAGGTGGCGTTTCCAGGGTTATTCTCTGCTTTACCTTCATATGTATTGTACTTTACAAGGGGCTTAAGTTTTAGTCATTGTATCTTAAAAAGGCTTAAATTCTGAAATGTATCTTGTTGAAACCAGCAGAAATCCTCCACATTCATATGTGAAATAATGTTGGTTTACTTTTTAAAGTCATAATAAGTAAACTACGACAGGACTACAACTGGTGTAACATGTATAAGCATCCCACACTCAGACATTGCTATATTGCTCACAGATTAAGATTAAGTCAGTCAGATATGTTAGCCCATGTAGCTGCCTACTAAAAAATCCAGACTTTTGGGCAGTTCCCCTGTGAGTGTAAAGGCAAAAAGAGGTGCTGTCAAGTATGTCTTTGGGAAAATAACCCCATCAGGAGTCCAACGGATTGTGTCAAGCACTCAACTGACACATTTGATACAGTACATTTCAGTCTTGCTGGCGTCATGGCGGAATTGCTTTTAGTGGAGCTGAGATTTTGAAAGCTTCTTTGTATTGAGATGTTTTTCCTCCCCTTTCTTCCCACCCTTTCTAATAAAGGAATGACAGGAGAAGGGGGGCAGCCCGTGATGAGGAGGTAATAACTCCACACCTCGTCTGCACAAGGAGACATGACTTAAATGAATTCTGATATACACTGGGTACAACCCATCAATATCCTGCACCGCTATTAAATCAACATCCAAAAACTGAGCTGGATACCTGCTCATAAAGCTGCAGTCCTGTGACAACGGATTTGGACCTTAACGAGAAATCAGGTGATGGATGCATAAATTGTGCGATGGCTTGGCACCAAGGAGAATCGCTAATGAAAGGGAAACCTTTTAAATCCAATGCAGCTGCTTGACAGAACAGCATTCCAACAGACAAAACAAATACGGGTGCAGAGATGTGCTGATTAGAAGATTACACAGTAAACATCTGAAAGATCAGTGCTACTTCATTGAAGGACATCACTGTCCTTATCGCTCGTTCCCCGCTCCACAAGTTGACTGTAAAATCAACTCTTAAAGTGTTTGGATGTGTAGATACAACAGCACAGCCATGTTTCATAGCATTTCTTTCATCACTGTTGGGGGGAGTTTATCTCTGAGACGATGTCATCTCAAAGATTTTATTTCTTGAAGTTTCACAGACTAATAAGAGTCTTAATGAAAAAAGAAAAGTTGTGACTTCACTGAGTTGATTTACTCAAGATTTTAATATGTTTGTCAAACTTTTTTCCATAACGGAGGCTAGATGAGGACGATGAGACGGCCCAGACAGCCTGAAACAGTAACTGACTATGTCAACATGCAATATATTTAATAAAAAAGACAAGAGTAAACTGTACTTTTAAAACGTATGAAAATCTCATTATATTTTCTTTTGACGAAATAAGGAGACAAGACAAACAATGATATCATCTAGATGTCCTCATTTGAAAGGCTGTGCAGAACATATCTCTTTCTGCTCACAACTACAGTGCAAGAAAATTAAGTGATAACAGTGCAAGACTGAACTCAGCTAGGTAGGTCTTAATTATGCTAACAATCTTTAACGCTACTTCCGTTATGCTTTAAAATGAGTTTTTCAGGGGAAATGTTTTAGCGCCATGTATGTAATGTCTCAGTGTGCTGTAGTGCTGTAGTTTCTTCTCAGTGATACAGATATTAACACACTAATAAAACTACAAATCAGACCAAGGTGGGAGTGATAACTAACTTGTGTCAGTCACTCGACTTGGCTGTGGGAGTGATTATGGATACTGTCTGTGGTTTGTGAGATAAGGTGGCGTTTCCAGGGTTATTCTCTACTCAGCTACTTTACTTTCATATCTGTTGTACTTTTCAAGGGGCTTAAGTTTCAGTCATAATGTCTTAAAAAGGCTTAAATTCTGAAATGTATCTTGAAACCAGCAGAAATCCTCCACATAGAAACTGAGGTAACTTAACATTCATATGTGAAATGATGTTGGTTTACTTTCATAATAAGTAAACTACAACAGGACTACAACTGGTGTAACGTGTATTAGCATCCCACACTCAGACATTGCTATATTGCTCACAGATAAAGATTAAGTCAATCAGCTAAATGCGCTAACCTCGAGCTGACAATAAGTTTATTTGTTTCAGTGTATTTAAAATGTTATCCATGCTAAGCACTAAACTCGATCGCCCACAAATTTCCGTTTCTTGTTCATTTTGAGAGAGATTATGACATTTAATGGCTATTAAGGTGCACATTGATAATATAGAGAATTATTTGGGCTCGAATAAACTCTGTTAGTCAGTAGATTTTCATTGCTTGGATTTCTTTTTTACACTTTTGCACTTTTCATTATTACTATTTATTTTATTAGTGTTTTTTTGTTTTTTTTACATACAACACAATCAAAACAGCAGAGTCTGGAACACTAACATCGGTACTGTCACAACTGAAAGTGTCCAAATAACACACGTCAGAGGATCTCTCTATATATCAGTACATGCTTTGTATACCTGGATTACTTTGTGTGCAAAACAACACAACTACTAAGGCCTACCGCTTCCTTTTGATTGTGAGGGGTTTGTTCTTGTCTCTCTCTTCTGATTGACTCATAGTGCACGATATGAGTAGGGTCATATCAATGTTGCATTTTTCTGGATGTCATTTTTAAAATCATTTGAAATAAATCTTATTTGAGAGCAGTTTGCCATTCAGAGTTTTAGTTGACTTTAAAGTGAGGTTGCCTTGTTGAAATGACTAAAGCTAACATGGTGTTTTTATCTCAGGATTAAGACTATGACCCAATTAAAAAATGGCTGACAATATTAACACTATTCACTGTAGCCCACCACTGCACTGCTACTCTCCAAAAACTTGCAAGAACTCAGAGTTCTGCCCTTGTAAAGAGAGCAGGAGGAGGAGGAGGGTCAGTCGGCAGAATCAGTCATAGAGACAGCCTATGCAGGACCAAGTCTGTAATGTAGATCTATGATGCTGGACAGGGTCAGTGGAGGCAGTGGAGTGTGTTTTAGTGCACCATAACCTCAGACGAATGGGCAAGGTGGGGCAGTGCTATGGGAAGAAAAAGGAAAGAGGAAAAAAACACCCTCTCTGCTCTGTGTGACTTGGTGGAGATGAGAATTTAAGACAAACTCAAGGTTGTTTTTTGTTTCTTAGCAGTTACCTCTAATATACAAGTACTTTTTATTATCAGAATCAGAAATATGGTGTATTATACATCTTTTAAATCTGTATTTAACTTAAACAGAAAGATCAATGGGTGATACACAGATGGATGGATTCTAATTGCTTGCATGTTGTCAGGTAATTACAATCCTCTGGCATTTGGTTTAATTTGGGTTGAAGCTTATCACACAGAATTTAAACACTCTAATACAACTAACCCTCCAATAAAGGCCTCACGTCTGCAGGCATACCATTTAGATTGACAACAGGGGAAGAGGCAATTGAAGTGAACTTAAGACTACCCCGTGCCATATAAATAATATTTAATCCCTCTTTGGAAGGAAGAATCTGTAATGGGTCCCAGAGCTTTTTTAATGCATCACATTGCCTTCAGCTACAGCTGACACCAATAGGATATAAACCAGACAGCTTTTTCTGTTACAATGGTGAGATAGGACAGCCTTTCCAAGATCAGATCAATCAAATTAAGTCTGGTTAAATCAGGGTATTGAGAATCACTGCACCGTCTTTTGTCTGAAAGGTGAAAGAATGTGTGAGTGTGGGAAACACTATAAAGCACTGATGTCCTCTGAGGTATTACTAAAAACCTAAGAGGTATTAGCTCAGATATTTGAACTCTGAGCAGCAGAGATGTAACTAAATATGAAAAGAACATTTAATGTGCAGAAATCCAATAAAGAGAAACCATGTCATCTTATTCTGTTGCATAGCAAAGCCACGGAGACTCTTTGTATTCTCAGAGCAGTTGCTTTATTTGTTGGTGCATTTTATGTTTCTATGTTTTTATGTCTTTGTCTCACATTTCAATGCCTACACAAATGCTCAGCGTGCTCAACTCAGAGCCTGAAACAATAATAATGCCCTGACAACCTGTCAGTAGTCAGCTTCAACTGATTTGAACTGGCGAGTATTTTAGACTGCTGCATATGTGTACCGAAATTTAAAGGCAATATTTGCTTTTAAACACTCAAAAGTGTTTTGTATTTTACTGTATACTTCCTAACCTAGCCTTTAGTGAATGTACCATGCAGTCCAGTGACATGCCTCTCTGTTATCCAGCTATTAAAACACGTTGCCAGGCTTAATATACTATCCCGCTGGTACAAAGTGAGTGTAATATTACCTGAGTGGAGAGTAAATAGATTCCACAGGGAATAATAGCCATCAGCAGTCTGATCCAATAATGGAATAAGCTCAGATCATGAACACAAGATGAATGAATCTTATTAAAGAGTACTGATGCCTGGTCAGCAGGAAAATGAAGAAATAGCCAGAGTGGACCACACCTGCAGAACAACACTGCTGCCTGGTTATCAGCAGAGCTTTCACTGATTAGATCTCAGTCTAATTACACTTCAAGATCAGATACAAATAGTGTTATTGGCAGTAAAATGCCATTTTCCCCGTCAGTAGACAGCATGAATTTTAATATTGAGTTGTTTGTGTCATAATTTTACATACAAACACAGATTTTTGTGACAAATGCACCCTTAAAGAGTTTATAACACACTGCATTGACTTCTTAACTGCTATGATTTAACTAACATTAGTGGTATTCAGTAATGTGCTTTCACTTCTGGTAGCTTTTTGTTTGGGAGTTTGACATTTTGTGAAATTCACTTTGGTTTACCGGGACATAGATGATAAGCACTTTCGTATCTGTCCATCTTCTCAACATGTTCAAGCCCATTTCTTCAATCTCTACAAAAAAATAAAAAATACAGTGACAGTTTTGTTTTGGGTTATGTGGCAGGTTGTTTCTTGGCTGTAGCTAGAGCATCTTGAAATTGCTGTCTAGCACCTTCTTATTTACCATACAGCCACGAGATGGCAGCTCTTGGCAAGACAGAAAACAACCATATCTTAGGAATAAAAGGTTAAAGCAATACTTTTACTTTACATTTACTATCAGTTGTTGAACATAGATATTTCTTATTTCCATTTCTAAAAGAAATATGTGTTGAGCATTTTATAATCATCAGAATCACAGAGGAGTGATTCTGTTTACAGACTCGTCACTGTGCTCCTCATGTTAACCATACAAACAGAAATCCATTATAAAAGATACACATTTCATCCCTCACAGTATCCTCAGTCGACCAGGATGCATTGTTGCCAAAAGACATGTTGTATTTCGTGTTAGGCGTGGATTTTTAACTGAGTGCAAAAGCTCAAGCTCTCCTGAGTTTGTAATGCTGTTGCTATCAGCCTTGCTCCCTCTCCACCTACATACATAACCCACAGCTGAATGCAACACATTCCTCCCTGTTCTCTGGGGCTTTTCAAGTCATTCTGGGCAATGTGGGAAATCACTTACTGAGGTAGAGGTGGACTAGGGAGGTTGAGGGAAAATGTAGGCAAACAAAAAAGTAAATGACACCATTTCCTAAGGCAATAACACCCGGAATGCACTGAACATCACAGACTGATGTAATAATATAGGAGCACTTGAGGGTGGATGTTTCCTGTAACTGCCTTGCCCAAAGGAAAGTCAGTATTAGTTAAGGCAGACAGACCTAATCTAGTTTAGTTTCCTCATTATCTTTAGTCTTTTCGGCAATTTGATCAATTTAAATTAGATTCGGCTTCATTTTGTGTCCTGTTCTTCCCATTAGATTAGTATTTAATTAGTATTTATTAGTTATCTGCTCTCAGGTGGTGTTTTGACACCTACCAAGTCACTCAAACTTAAAATAAAAATGTTCACCTCATCTCATGGTTTTGATTTCTGGGACCCAGTGATTGTAAAACTGTTTAGCTGCTTTGAACAGAGCATACATTTTCGTTTATGTTTGCAATTGCCAGTGAATTCAAGCTGTGAATAAATTCTACACTGCAACAATATGTGCAAACCCCCATAAGGAAAAAAAAACCTGTCAGATTAGTCAAAAAGCCTCTCTCATCTGAGCATGATGTAGTGGGTGGCAGGAAGTGTTCGTGGTTCTCTTAGGTTTGCTGGCGAGCTCTTTTTAATGTCTGCCAGCAGACGTGCAGGGTGTCCAGGTGCACAGTCTGCAAACACCCCCTGAGAAATCAAGCCTTCATTATTTATTAGGCTACAAAATGAAGCTGCGAGAAGGGGTCAGTGAGCCGTGAAGCTGGCAGGAGGGAATGTTGCTTCCTTGTTTGCCAGGGACGCAGGTTTGGGTGCTGGGCATTTGCTGCTAGTAGCTGCACAAGCGGAAGATGAGAGAGACGTGGGATTCAATTCCACCCACTGCGCGTGACAGGCCAAATATAGATGGAGTTGTCAGTGTAAAGATGGCACGTCATCCTTTACACCCCTAACACCCCTCCACCTCCCTAGAATCGACCTTTTCAGGTCCCATATAATCTTTAATCATGCCCACTCATTTTCTTGCCCACATTCCCTCTCTTCTTTCCGACTCTACACTATTGTAATGGCTTAAATCATGGATCCAGACCTATTTTTTTTTCTATTCAATGCATTTTCTTTGCTTTCATGAGTAGGTTTCCATTACCCCTGCCCTTGCCTTTTAGGCTCAATAAAAACCATTTGACTTCCTGTTCTCTGGAAAGTGAAAAATGGCTAAAATAGAAAGCTGTTTTCAATAATTCTGCCAATACGATGATTCAGTTGATTTCCATCTTGTTATACTTGCAGCGAAATTGCATTGTTCCCAGACTGAAAATCTCTCCATCTAATAATGCATACAAATAGATGGCAGTTCTTATGTAGGACTTTATGGAAAACTGACTAATGTTAACACTGAATCACTCCATAACCTTTGGCCACAGAAGAGAATAAGATACAATACAATTTCTCAGATTCCGAGGGTGCCATCTGGACACTGCTTATCAATAATAATAATTATAATACATCAGTACATTTGCATTTTTTCTACTTTCTACCAGGCCACACCCTTTTCTTCAAAAGAAAATACCCAAAACAAAGAAGCGATAGAAGATGGAGACGCTACCTTGTTGTATTTACTTGCTTTTCGATTGGTCTCTTTTTCACGACTTGGGCCGTTTCCATGGTGTTCTTTGCCCCTTCTCCTTTCCTCCTCCTGTGTGTGTGTATGTGAGTATGTGTGGACATGGGCGCGGCTTCTACTCCTGGCACCTGGCATGAACCCCACACTGGGCGGCAATCATCCTCATCAGCAGCGCTACAAAGACTCTGGCTTCCTGACTCCTGTGGTACAAACTCTCGGCCGCACTTCTAGTGTAAACTTCTTTAACTAATATTCTCGCTGTGTTCGTGCATGCATTAGGTTTGCTTCTCCTGTGTCTCAGGACCACCAGAGCGTTCCCTGCCTGCACTTGTTCCTGCTCACCCCCAGCCTGCCTTCAGTCTATTGCCTGCCTGCCACGCACGATACATTAAAATGACTGTTACTCTCTGTGTCTGCTTCCGGGTTCCACATCCACAAGGGTCTGGAATAACTTGTGTTCTGATAAGAACATGGCTTTGTATGTTTATTGGCTCCTCACTGTGAATGTTATTGCTGCCCACATAGTTTGGATTGACAATGTATTTGCATTTATGCTTGCGTCACAATTTGTTCCTGATTTTCTCTGGTAGTGGTTTGGCTGATTGCATCACAATCTACCCTTTCTGTGTCTTGGACTTATTCACAGCTGCTGTCCATTTGTGATCAGACCACTCAACATGTTAATACGATGTATAAATATGACAAATTATCATGTGGTTGAAGCTCCTTCCCAAAGTCCAAGTGTAGCTTTTCAGTGTTTTGGTTCAGTCTAAGGTGAAGAAGTGTCTGGTTCAGTCTAAGGTGGAATTTGGCATTTCCTGTTCCTGCCTCCAGACAGGACCTGCAATGTTTTCTAAGGATGGCTGGTCATTAAGAGGTTCTGCAGAAACTTGCAGAGGCATTAACAACCATGTTGTGTCCAAAAGCAGGTTCTCTATGGTCTGACGAGCTTTTCAGAAGCTTAAAACCCTAATGACTAACACACCTGTGCTTGCAGCACCAAATTTTGAGCAGCCATTTAAATTGCCATTGACGCGAGTGAACTGGGAGCTGTTCTATTTCAGGATGGTGTTGACAGTATAGAACATCCAGTATCATATTTTTCCAAAAAGTTTACCTGTTACCAACGCATGTTAACCACGGTTGAAAAAGAGGCCCTGGCTCCTTGGGTTAAATCACTTTAAAGTTTCTATAGGCTCGACTAGCTCCCCTGTGACTACACAGATCATAATCATTATCAAGCTGCTGCTGTTGCTGCTTCAGGCATTTGTCAATGCCATGATGCTGTACTAAGATTTGAGTGGAGGCAAACATTTTACATGGCCTTTTTGGCCTCTTTTGGCCTCCACAGCTTAATTCTTTAATGTCAGTGTCAAATCTACTTTGTGGGGTGGAAATGTATTCATCTTTGTCTGTGCATTGAATGTTTCTGTTGAAAGACATCATGCTCTTATCACAAAATCTCAAGCAGAGAAGGAGTGAAAATAACATCCGACAGTCTCTGAGGGAAACATGTTCTTGTAGAGTGCTTGGTGATGGTTTGGCCTTTGGTCATAGATCCATTGTGATAGCATCATTGCAGAGACTGAGAGCAACTCGCCAAGTTGATGTAAAAGGGGCCAGTCCTGAGCACTTTGACCTGTTTTTCCCTCATGTCCTCTCATTCTGCTTTTGTCTCCACCACCTTGCCCTCTCGTCCTGTCTGTCCCACAGTTCACTTTTCCCATCCTGACACACTCTCCCTCGCTGATCTATTCCCCTCCTGTATCCTCACAACTTTGGACTTAATTTCTCACTTCCACCTCCCTCACATGCTCTCGTCTTCTTTCTATCTCCCTCCCGTCTCTTTTCCTCTCTCTCCTCTTTTTCAGCCGTCAGTGTGGGAGTAAAAAGGATTAGTCAACCCAAGAGAGGGAGCAAAGCACTAAATCACGGTATTGAATTCTGGCAAAATAAATTTGGGCTTCTCACGCCAAGTGAGAAGTCGAATCTCAGGCAGTGAAGTTTCTAGCACATGATAACAGGGCATAATGAACTCATTTCAGAATCACATTTATATTATCAAACCTCTATAAAAAATCACTCCAAAAAATAGCATTGGATTTTTGTTCTCATAATACAATAATTTAAATTATTTAGAAAAATTACTAATACTTATAAATGCACAATGCATAATACAAACACATTTTTACATCATGTATTATTTCATTTAATGATTTATTTATCCAGATGCTTAGAGACGATACAGCTGCGGAGGAGGATAACTGAAGACATTGAGGTTAAAAACATGGAATAAATGGTCTTATTTTAAGTTGAATTTGAATGTGGGAGCTTATGGACACTTGGGTGACACCACAGGAGCACTATGGAGGCATGTTGTGTTTTTTTCTCCTTTTTTACATTCAAAGAATTTGTCAACATTGATTTCAATTATATTGGATTTGTCTGCAACTCTGTTTACCTATGAAACTCCAAACGTGTTCTGTGGATTTAATCACTTCACCCACCCCTCCATTGGCATAGTTGTGAGTAGATGATGAGTGAATTTCCATTTTTCGGTGATCTATCCCTTTAAGCCAGATAAACATGGCATATTCAACATTAAGCTTTAATCCAATCTATGTGGAAAAATACTCACACATAATCACATTTCACCATGTGAGAAAGTCAAAACTATTTTTGAAAGTCAGAAGTCCAACAGCAGAATGTCTGTGCCTCTAAATCTTGGATAAACAAAAGCATAGACAGCTCCTTAGTGAGCTGGTTTCAGTGTCCATCAAAGTAAGCCTGAATTTGTCAAGAGAGGCCAGCTCTGTCAGTAACATTAGACTGCTGGGGTGAACGAAAGTCAACAGTCTGGACTCAGAGTCAGCACTATGCCCGTGAGGTTATGTGCTCAGTAGAAATGCGCAGATTGGTGGTGACGACATCCCGATCCACACAAACGCTTCACTCATCCTCGCATCACCCACCTAAAGGAATTATTCTCTCGCATTTAAAGACCTGCACTCGCTTTAAAATTCCACTCCACCTCTACTGGTGATATATGATAATATATCACACTTAAAAAGGCTGGTTTTAATTCCATTTACAGTTCTTTAATGTAGAGGTTTTTGGAAAAAGGAAATGGCAACAGGTATTTGCATAATCACGGAGCCCCTCTGTTGACATTTGGGGAACAAAATATTGCGTGGCTACAATATAATCTGTTCTTTACTAACAAGACCTGTTGAACTGAACTGACGCCTCTTGGATGAGAGATGAAACGTTTCACTTAAGCACATGATGTGGCCTCTATAATGAGCTTTAGTTTGACACACACTGTCTGCACTGACTCTGATTGAAGCCACACTGTTGTGGAAACGTTTGCAATTAATAGTCAATACACACATATGGACCTATTTTCCTGTGCCATGACTCACAGAACGTGACTGTGAACATTTGGTATCAGACAGGATAACTTTAATGTAATAAATACTTTCCTCATTAATGATGTATGATGCATCTTTAACCCATCCAAACCCATCTGCTATAAATCAGATATGCTAATTTTTATGACCCTACCCACCCGACCATCAATAGCTAGTCCACAGGCATAACTGCAATCCGCACATCACTAGTGCCAAGGTACGACAGGCGTCTGATGAGATTCCTCTCTTCTTTAAAGAACAGAGGAATTTCATTCACTGGGAAACAAGACATGAATTTTAACGTCAAAGTGAACACAGTAGATGCCCAACATTACAGTATGAAAACAGTATCAGCTGTAAACCAGTTTAGCAGTAAAATGGAAACATATTACATTTTTACCTTGAAGATATATTAAAATATGGAATAAAAACTTGAGGTTTGACCCAAATATTCTAATAAAACAACCAAAAGTGAACAAAGTCAAATCAAAGAGTAACAGCTCAGTCTGTTTTAATCCCTGAGACCATCAATTATCGTCTGACAATAAATCAACCCCTGGGGCAATGGCCAATATTTTGGTGTAGACATTAGCTGTAGACAGCCGATGAAGCTGCACACTGTTTATAGTCCGATGGGACACACAAAACACAAACAGACTTTTTGTACAGCTATCTACATATGAAGTTGAATGAAAAATGTAATAACCAGCATGTGAATCAATGTGTTCTGTCTCTTTTTCTCACTAACGAACTGTTCATGTTGGTCAAACTAGAAACAGAAACCAGAGGGCTCCCAGCCCTCGCCCACGGACATAAACATGCAGAATCTAAATATATAGAGATTACATCTGTATCACCTAGACTGTCTCTGTGAAGTTGCCTTTAGCAGAAATGTTTGGCCAGTAATTAGTGTGAATACTAGAACACTAACACAGATGTATAGGCCCTTAAAAATTAGTTCCAGTCTATGGGTAAAAGCAGGTTTCTTTTGAACAATGTTTTTTATCCTAAAACTTGCACATTAAAGCTCAGAGAGGATATGCCCAGGAAAAGAGGATCCTCACTGTGAATGGACAGTGGAGACCTCCTCAACATGACAGATGGTGCACCTATTGAAGGAACACTCTCCAAACAGCTGCAGCCTCTGAAACTGCAAGGGGATTTTAACGAAGGAGACAAAATGACTGAAGAAGAGAGTGACAGAGTCCAGCTGACGACCAGAGCCATTAGGGAGCTGCAGGCATTCGACTAGTCTAGTTGCTCTTTTAACAATGATGCATCATGTTTTGTTGCCAAAACTTTTCCCACTCCATTAGTGGTCCTTAAAGAGGGAGCTGATACCTCTGGGATAGTGTGAGTCAGCCAGTGCGTCTGTGTGTTTGTTGTGGCTCACACTGTGGCTCAGTCTGCTGATGACATGTTGATATTATCGGTTTGGCTAAGTTGCTGCCGCTTCTTCAGATTTCATGAATTGGTCTCAGTAGTTTGCCAACAAAGAGGAACACTGGTTGAAGTTTAGTGTTTCAAAATAGATGCTTTGAAATCTTTTAAAGAATTCATTAATTAGGTCTCTGCCCAGTGAAAATATCTCAACTCTGCTGAGCTGCCGTCTTGATGCTTCAACCTCTTCCATCTGTGATGCGCCCATGGCAACATCAGAAACGGCACTCAGTGTGATGCATGTCAAGATTCAGCCTTAATGAGTTTTGGCCTTCTGTCAGACCCCAATTTTAAGTCATACAGTATGTTGGTCTTAAACGCATAATTTACAAACAATTAATAGAAAACATTCTGGAGCAGTGAACAGATGGGTTTCATAACTCAATGTTAGCAAAGGGAGAGCTTTTTAGCAATCTCTCTTTAGTTTCAGTGGAATGTGGGTATTTGTAAATTGGTATATGGTAATTTATTCCCCTCCATAGCACTGACATACTAGAATTTATTCCACTCCATAGCTTCAGCACACAGGAATTAATCGCAAACCATTTTAGGACTGAAGAATTAAGATTCAAGTTTGCAATGCTCACTCAAGTGTTCACTGTCGATTACGAGCTTCTTGTCACGACTATTTAATTGTTTTGTTTTTACCATGACGGTAATCTTTTGGAAGCTTCCCAGTCCACATAAAACTAAATGTGCTCGTGTGTATGTTTCTCCTTCTGTTTAACTGACTCATTTAAGAAAGCCTCTTTTTGTGTGTGACTGTACTGCAGAGGATGCTACAGAAATGAACAGGTTCCACAGGGTCCTCGCTGCGCCAGCAACAAATGAAAGCATGGCAAGGCTGTGAACAGCTTGCAAGGCGGGTGTGAAGGTTGCAGGGGTACAATGAGGGCTGTGTGGGTGTGGAAAAGGGTGTGTAGCTGTGGAGGAGGGTAGATGGTGGGTGGTAGGTCGTAGGTGTGTTGAGAAGTGGACATATTTCTAACTGTGCTTTCCCACTGCCTGGAAATATTTTAATTTCACCACATTTTCACTGTATTTACAAAAGAATAATATTCAGCTGTTATCTCTATCAAACAACCTGTACTTCTTCCCTTCCTCGACTGCTCTGCATAGTCTAGCATACTCATGAATTGTGCAGGTCAGCTGCAGTCACTGACAGTGTTTTCACATTAAAACTTCTGCTTTATACAAAAATGAAGTTGGCCCGCTGATCATAGTGATATTCATTCTGACAAGTTCAGAGGCAACGGGTAATGAGATAAAGGAAAGCATCTTCCTTATTATGGCATCACAATGACATCCCTTTTATTTTTGCAGTGTGTGTTCGCCTGTGTCCATTGTTCATGGAGAGCATGCTCCTCAGTATGCCCACAATTACTTCTTGCTCATTAATGCTCTGTGTGATATCTGTATAATGACGTACCCTGCACTCTCACGTCTCACTCACACTGCCACCACCTTTAGATGAGATCACGTCATGTCGACAGGAAACCTGCTACTCAGCCTCAGCATCTGAGGAAGGAGAAACACAAAACATGGAAATAGCGCAAGCAGTGTCGGTATGTCTGCCAGGCCTCTGTGGATGTATTTTTCATTTTCATCACCCCACTGCAGTTTGAAAATGCAATATGGAAATTATTTCAGCTTTTTCTGAATTAGATTGAATGATAGGCTTATAAGGGTTTTATTTGAAATCATATCAATAAGCTAATAAATCCACCAAATAAATCCAACCTTTAAACTAGCTTTAAGCTATTAATCTAAATGTATTACAGGTGATCTGATGTCAAAAGCACATGTTGTCAATATTAGGCTTAACATTTTGTAAAATGAAAACATTTTACATTCTACTGAAGATCACAATAGCTTTCAATGATACATTATTTTCTATCCTATGAATGTGACCATGTTGTGTCTATTTGTTTAACTGATGATCAACGATAATATTGGATAAGTTGACCTTCATAGTCACAGAATGAATCCTTCTGACTTTGGTATTCTCATAGTGCCATCATCAGGTTACAATTTGTGCATCCAGTGTCCAGCACTGCAATTTATGACCAAATACCTGCAAAGGCCATGGTGTTCCCAATAGTCTCAGCTGCACTTGTAGCATTCTAGCACTTTAAAGGTTCAGTGTGAAATATAATCTATTTGCACAAATGAAATATAAATAATTCCAGTGACGTTTTCACTAATGTGTTTCATCTAAATTGTACAAATGGTTGTTTCCTTTACCCTATAATGGGCCTTTTTATTTTTAAATACATTATATTTACATAGGAAATGGGTCATGAGAATTTAGCTCAAAATATATATAAGCTTATAATAATGATATATCACGAGCATGGCTATAGGCTTAACTCAAGGCGACACACTGATGTGATGAAATACCCACACTTATTGTTCTATATTGAGCCTGCAAGCAGTAGGGTAGCTCTTGAAAAGAGCTGCAGTTTTATCACATTTCAGCTGTTGTATGCTGCAGCGGTGAGTGAGAAAATGTAAATGGAGGTGTTTTTAAGGATGAATAACCACAGTAGGAATCAGTCTCCTGACCTTGGTGGATTTGGCGCCATGCTGTCTCCACTGAGATACTCAAGCACAAGGTTTTGATTTGGGACGGAAACTTTTAAAACCATCACAACACTGCATATGTTTTACTTAGAAATGAGGCTCACCAACACAATGACCCATCTGTCTCCAAAGAGAGCTCTGCAGCCTTTTGATGAAACTCCAGTGTGCAGTATCTTTCTTGAATTAGCTGCATACTTGACAGTGAAGGCACAGACTGTGCGAACAAAATGAGACCACAGAACTGGGCAGCAGGCTGAGGGAGGAAAACTCTGCAGTGCATCTGCATTACCCCTGCATGTCACCAGGGGGCCACATTGTGCTTCAAGAAGTCCCTTTGTTTTCTTCCATAAGTGAGATAAATACGGCATGAAAACAGAAGTCGTCTCCCATCGACTGCTCTGTAAATGTATAGCTTTGTAAGTGGCATTGAGTGTGTGATAGGAAGTGTGTGGGGTGGAGGAGATTTGGATGAGTATGTTTCAAAGAGTAGTCTCAGATTTAGCTGGCCTCTTTGCAGATGGAGCCACACGCCTCTGCTGCCTCAAAACACTCATTCTCTAACATGGCATCTCTGGTAATGGGAGATTACCGCAGAGAAAGGGAGACAGAACGAGAGGAGGAGAATGACAGGAGGCATGGAAAAAATGGATGACAGATTGAAAGAGGCAGCGGGACGTCGCACTTAGAGAGGGAAGTAGAGGAGATCAAGAGAATGGAAACAAACATTACGATTTAACCAGAACTACAAACCTGCATGTTTTTTGCATGGTGGTTACAGACTTTGACACCAAGAAATTATTTGTCACTCTTTAATATGGAAAAAGCTGGTGAACACTTTAACCAGTTGTGCAGTTTGCATGTCTGTTAAAGATGATCTATTCTGCCAAAAAGCAAAACAAGAAAAGTCTGACCAACCATTGTGCCAAATTCATTCCTCTTCACCGCCTTTTCCAACCTACAAAATAATCTTTGCAAGCAGGGATGGTTGGTAAATGTGTAGTCTCATTTCAGAAGACAGTTAGTAATATTAGCCCAATGTGATCCTCCAGATGATTTACCAACTATCTATCATCCGTCCTGTGTACTTTTGCCTTTTTTAAGTCTCGCCAAAGAAACAGTTCTGATATTTATCTTTTGTTTCTTACATTTCAGATTTTTTTTTCACCTCAGCAAATTACTATTTTCCTCTTTGAGTCCACCAACAATGCCATCTTAGTTTTCTTTGTTGGCTCTGCCATTATATCGATACTGAAAATACATAGCTAGCTTTTTTTTCTATCTAGCTGCCTACTCAGGCTCTGGTAGTTGGTGTTTGACGCAAGTGTCACCCACGATATATCATGGTTATATTTTTCCATTCCAGGCTTTTGCGGGAGTCTCTTCTTTTTTAACAACCCAATATTGCAAGTTGTTATAATCAGTGTTCCCATGTCGCCATTGGTTGCTGGCTGGAATAAACCTAGTTCACTACAAACCTTCATCACCACTACATAAACGTTCAGTTGATGGGTTTTACAGTTCTTTGAATGACCCTCGCTGTCAGAAGAGATTTAATGATGTCATGTTTGGTGTGTGGTGTCAAGCTAAACCTAGCACATAGTGCTAACCAATAAGAGAGAACATTGCTGCATATTGCCGTTATCTTAATCAACGTTTTTGTGGTAACATTTACCAATGGCAGCTCACCTCGGCAATTTCTTTTCTACCAATCATCTCATCCAATGCATTGGTGATTTTCCTGGGCAGTCATTCCTGACTTGCTTTCTTGTTAGTTTAGCTTTTCTCCCGGTTGTCTTCTCTTTCAGAAACTTCTGTGCTGCAGCCACAGCTTATCTACAAACTTTATGAATGCCTAAAGTAATAAGACAAGTGATGATAACTTTTAACAATTTCTGTCTCTGCAGCAAAGTGCTGGTACTTCTTTCACACACCTGGAGAGTCACTTTTATAAAAGTGTACTGCTATTTTGTTAAGTGAAGCACTTGAGACAGCAAACTGAAAAATAACCTATATTCATCCAAACAATTATTAAGTGTTTGTTTACCTCCATTGACAGGACTGGAGAAACAGGTGAAGACAGAGAAAAGAGGAGGCAAGGAGAGCAGGACAGGGAAGAGAGAAAGATGAGACAAGAAAATATTGGGCAACCATACTTTAACTGGTAAATACAACAATATTGTTTAAGGTATATTAATGAAAATACTTTAAATTAATCTATCCAGTCATTGCGTACTCCCCTCAACCCCAACAGAGTCTCATCTCCCTCATGATAAACCTCTTCCTCCATAGAAGTCTGATTATGTAGTTTTTTTTCTGTTGTGAATCAACATATTTCCAAAACAAGATGAGTTTTGTGTGTCAACAACTGTGGTATATGAAGGAATGAAGTGGAAGGTAGTTTGAAGATTAGAGATAGGCTGGGAACAAGAGTGTTCAAATTAATGATGACCGATCAAATGACGGAAGGAGGGGAGCATCAGCCACTGTCCCTGCTTCCAAAGTCTCAAAATTCAACTTGACAAGTGAGTGAATGTCAGGCACCATTGAGCAGTTGCAAGCGAAGGCACATTCACACTCATTTCAGCCCCGTGCCTGCTGAACTGCAGATGTGCACGCAGAGCAGAAAGGCTAGCTTGTGAGTATGCACATGGTTTCGCGCTTGCAGATACTGTTCTGTGCATGCACAGGAGGTTTTTTTGTAATAAAAATTTGAGACTAAATTAATGTCATAGTCCTTCTTCAAGCTCCTGTGGCTGAATATGTGGAATGCAATATCGTGTTAAATTTCCCACAAACCTTTCGCTATAACTGCCTTACTGTTAGGAATCATTCTTTACAATCCATCATATTCAAACTTGCCACAACCCTAATTTGATTTCTTGGATATCAGTGACTGATACAGATGGTGAAGAGGATGGGTGCATTTTTTTGGGACCCTGAGGATTTGGGTTTCAGCGGAGTGCACAATGTATCTGAGACCTCTTAACTGGCTGATCCCTGCACCAGTCGGATGCCAACATCAGTGCCAGCTCTTGCTCTCCTCCAGCTAAAACTCTTCCTCCTCTTCCCCCTCCTCCTCTTCCTGATGCTGTAGGGATGGAAAAGCTTTGGCAACTTCCGGCTGTGATAGACAGTAAAATAGTGCTGAAAGAGAGAGGTGAGAAGAGACAACTCGGGGGAAGAAACTGAAGAAAGAGGAAGGGAGGAGTTGAAGCACTTAGCTGTGGGGAAGAGAGAGCAAGAAGGAATGTGGAGGACAGAAATGGGGAAGAGACAGTGGGAAACATTCTTTGCTCACCTTCTCTGGTAATGAGACATCACAAAAGGCAGACCGAATGACAAACAGACAGTGGGAGAGTAAAAGAGGACAGCGGGAGGGAGGGAAACGACGAACAAAGGCTTAGAGGAAGAGGGAGAGAAGAGAGGGAAATGGAGTGATATTGACAGGGAAGGAAAGATCTACATGAGGGAGACAGTTGTGTTTAAGACCACATTATAAAAAAGGCAGAGACACTGAAAAGCAGGTCGACTGCACAGCTCCAGCAGAACCTCTGTTTATACAAATAAAGCCTGAGGGGCTGTTTGAGTGTCTGTGTTTATGTGTGTTTTGGTGCGTACATGCTTCTGCATTCATTTGCGTTTGTGGATGCAAATGTGCTGCGCTTTTGCTTGTGTTTGAACATGTGTGTGTGTGTGTGTCTGCATGGCAAACATTAATATAATTGTCATATGCATGCAGCTAGGGGGGGGTGGGAAATGTGAGGGAGAGCAGCTGTGTATCTAAAGGCTGACCCCATGTTGCAATCATGCAAGCTAGACAACTGTACTAAAGTGATCCTTCCGAGGCCGAAGGCAAGAAAAATGTGGAGTTGAGCACAGTGCCATTAGCTTGTGTGTCTGTGAATGGATATTTTTGCATCATGTGCAAGTAAAGAAGACAAAATGTTTGTGAATACGAGTGTGATTTCGACGGATGATGCTGCTCTTTTCTGAACGCAGCAGAGATGTGTCTGAGCATCACTTCCTCTTGTTTATGCCACAGGCGACACGTTGTCCATGGAAGAGAGCGCTGGCCAACTCTGCTGATGCAAGGTCAAACACAGGCATGGGCCCCGGGTTGCATCGAAACAGATGTTAGCCCCACACACTGACACCCCGCCCCCTTCTCCCTCACACCACAACTCCCACACTGTGACAGTGCTGCGTAGGGTTGGGGTCTTATCACATTCATATGACAGACTACACAGATTTCTTCCTCTGACCAAAGTGCATGCCTCTGGGTGTAAAACCATCCTCTGCATTTTAAAACATGACAGGCGCTAGACCCTCACATGCCCTTGCTTTACCCTCCCCCCCCAAAAAAAAACACATTTGGTGTTGAGCTTTTCATGGTTGTCTAAAAATCTTACTCTACTCTACAAGATAACATAAAAAATGCTACACACTTGAGGATTTTCAACTCTTGATTGATTTTGAAAAAGGTGGGAGACCACAAGCATAATATTCAGAACGCACACACTCAATGATTTAGCCAGAGCATAAGACCACACACTACACTTTGTAGGAAACGATTTCACAGTGGTGATTCCAGATACTTGAAATCTCACACAAACTGATTCTTCTGGTTTTTTTTTTGTGTGTGTTCTTTTTTGCAGTGAACAGCAAAAAAAAAAAAAAACTATGGATGAAATCATGGCTGAGAAGGTGGAATTGGTTTACGCTTTACAACACGAGCTGGAGGTGAGTTAGAAACGTATTGTTGTTTGTAGTCGCAGCTATACAAGTGGGAAACATCCGGTTGGTGACGCTTCCTGGTCAGCTCGCTCTCATTGGCTAATGCAGGTTCTGTCAGAGCTGATCCGATTATCGTAAATCAAACAAATTTTGATATTTACAATTCGAGATTGGGGAGGCTCCAACTCACCCACTGAACCTTGAAGGAATAACCCATTACATTTTGTTGTAGATCCAGATCAGGGGATGAATCTAGGAATTTGTTTTCACTTTCTTTGACAGTGAGAGATTTTCTATCATTCAACCACAAAACATTTAAGTTCAACTCTTTCATAGCAGCCATGGGCGGTGGCAGGTCATCATGTTTTTAGAAGCTTAAAGTCAAGGATTTAATAACCTGATGGAGAAGCCTTTCATACTGTATGAGGCCAAGAAGGATGCATCTTTTAGAGAGCTGATTAATTCATATTTTTGCACGTTTGGTGATGCAGATTGACTCTATATATAATGGATCCACTGGGTGCTGTACTTATAAAAAAACCTTGACCCACACATCAATAGAGCTTGTTAGCTTTTGCATCAGCAAGCCAAATAATGCTCAAAAAGCTTCAGAATGATATTTCCATGATAATTTGGGGAAGCTTAGCCTTGCATAGCTTGTTATTAGTGCTGCTTATGACAGCAGCGGTTTCTGCTGCAAACTCTCCCTGCAAGATTTTGACCTTGTACCTGCCTTCTCATTCTCACGAAAGCTGCAGGCAATGTATGAAGTGCAATTCTTATGAAAACTACTAATATAAGATATACGATATACGTAATATAAGATATATGATGTTAATGCTTGCATTTCAGAAAAAGGAAACTAAATTCACAATATATATTTCATCCAGTAGATATCAGGCTATTATAAAAACCAGTACAATAATGTATATGAAAAACTGCAACTGGGCTGGCTGGTCTGAGGACAGCTTTGGCAAGAATATCGCTATCTTCAGTAAATTACTGATTCCCCTCATGCATGTGAACATATGTCAGATTTTAATAAGCTACCAAGTTTGATAAAATGGTGCCTTGCCATCAGTTCACATTTCAATCCAAATCACAGAAGAGTTGAAATTCTAAGTCATCCTCTCAACTTACCAAGAAACCAAAATTCCATCACTCATAAAATCAATACCTCAAGATCAATAAGATGAAGTGAGTAAGGGTGGGTGAGATATGGGCTTTGAGGGACAAAAATGAAATGAGGTTCTGCTTTGACCCCACAGCAGAAATAAAAATTGATGGATAAAATCCACACCAAAAGCTCGCCATCCCCACCAAGTTCAGTCCAGATCGATCGCCTGTAATACCCACTGCCTTTTACTGATGAGGATTATGAATGAAGTCTATGCAGACAGTGCTACACATGCAAGCTAATGAGTTTGTACTAAACATTTTTGCACTCTATATAAAGCTACACCTTTCTTGATGAGGCAGCTTTGTGGTTGTGACTTTCTGCAAAGCAAAGAGACGGTTAATTCTGCTTTGCTGTTTAGCCAGACGTTAGAATGGGTGAGGGGTGTTGTCTAGGTGACGTTGAAAGCAGATTGATTGTCGGTGGCAGACACAGTTAGCGGCCATTGCAGAAAGTGGTGGCACTCATGGGTCTTGCGTGCATTTCCTGTGAAAGGTAAGGGACGACAAACGCTGTGATGTTATTGAGTCAGCAAGGACAAACATCACCTTGTTGATTGCACGCTTCAAAGGACTGAGAAAGTTGTAAAAGCATAAACGGGTCAATTCAGGTGGATAACACTTTATGTTCTGTGTCCAATAGTTTCTAAATCATAGGACCTCTTTGAAAGGAACTGATGTGTGAATCCAAAATGCTTCCAAGGGAGGGTTGTGTAATTTGGAACCAGTTATAGGGAAAATTGAGACAGTATTCAAGTGTTATATTCATAAATAATTCATATTCATATTTTGTCCATTCAAGAGTCTTATACTGTTCTTACCAGAACATTTGACACAGCATTTAACTACAGGTGAAAAAGTACTTTTAAAGGCAAATTACAATTTCAATATGAGGTTTTCAGTTATGAATTAGAGCTGTTTCTTGACACATCATATCATATTTTACTCGTGGGAAATGACTGGCTTTATCTATGATTTACTTTCAGCTAATTTATTCTTTGATCAACACCAGATCCTAATCACATTGAGGGTTTGGTACCTAAGAGGATTTCTTTGGTCTCTTTCTTTTACATCAAGCACTATTGGTATTTACCTGTTTGGAAATTGTTCTTTTGAGCCATTTTTCTTAATATTAAGATTACTTTGTATCCCGCTGTGCTTTGCTTTATCGTTACATGGTTTTATCTTCAAACACAAATGGGCACTAACTAAGTGCTCTGTTCATTTTCTTATAATCAAGTCCACTGTCTTTTCCTGGAAACATACAGGAAAACTATTAAGGTACAATAAAGCACACTGGTAAACCAACTTAAACATATATTATATTTGAAAAACAAATTTAAATAGACTTTCCTTTCTGACAACAACATATCGGATGGAAATAGAGAATGGGATAAAAGCATGCTCTTGTTGGTGGTTTACTAATTATCAAATGAAATGCTATTTGTGAATGTTGTATGTATGTTGGATACTGCACCCTCACAATCACACATTTTCTAGGACACCCAGATTGTAGTATAGGCTTGGTATAGTGTGATGTACTGCTGTCTTAAAAAAGAAGTAGTTTGTGTACTCACTGAGCTGCATTCTGGTACCTAATAAATGAAAAGAGGAGACAGATTGAAATGCATTTGTAATTTGACTCTTGAGCCAAGCTTTGTGCTTTATAATAACGTTCTAAAAGGCAGGAGGGAATGTGGAATAATAGAGGGCTGGCTTCAAAATGAACTATGGATCCATTGTTTCTATTGTACATATCTTGTCTTTCAATAAAAGTAAATTACTTATATCATGATGTTGAATAGACGCAAAGATGAACTCATTGTCATGACCATCCTACTGATAATGTTGCCTTAATGACTGATATTTTTTTTCTTTATTTTCTTTTCAGAGAGTAGCAGGGAGGGAAATGCTCAAATATTTTACTTACATAGAAAAACATTTCGACAAGAATGTACTCACATCATCTTACTTATAATAAAAGTAAGGAATTATATTTTAATATACTTTAAATGTGGACTATACCATATAATATACTATTAACTAAAAGTAATTTCAGAAAACAGGTAAATTGTAAAATGTCATGTAATAGATTTAGGAAAAGTGAAAAAGGTGCATCCCTGTCTTAAATAAAAAACATGGCCATGACTAACATTTATCAGAAAAGGTAAAACAAAGCTTTTTAGCCGTGCTAAATAAACAAGTGTCCTTTAACAGATTCAGATGGTCATGTGTGAGTCATCAGCTAGAATTTGCTGCATTGTCAGAATCAGGCAGGAGTACAGAATAAAAAAATATTACTGAACTCTTGTTTTTTCAAAAACCAAACCCCACACAAGTTTAATAGGAGAGAGCATGATTCATAAATGGAATGACTCATCTTCCAGCTGCGTGTATACAGTATATGCGTGTGTGTCTGCAGTCA
Source organism: Paralichthys olivaceus (assembly GCF_024713975.1). NCBI lineage: Eukaryota > Metazoa > Chordata > Actinopteri > Pleuronectiformes > Paralichthyidae > Paralichthys > Paralichthys olivaceus. Next base: position 21,275,478 of record NC_091099.1, read on the forward strand.
GATGAGGCTGCATGTGAAACGTAAACAAATGCACCAAATAAGTCTGTGTATTGGAGTGAAACCTTAATCCTATTTCCAGCCTGGCTGATGCTGAGGACAGAGGGAAGAGCCATGCCTGTCTCTTTGCTTCTTGCTAACGTTAACCTGAGCTGCGGATAGTATGGGACACTACAGCAGGCAAAATGCACTGTAGCCCCATTCTGTCACGTCTCTTCTCAGTGTAATGTATTCATGTTACTCTCTTTCCCCCACCAAGGCCAAATCTGATAATTGTGTGTAATACCTGCAGTACTTATCTTTACACATAGTGTTTGAGATGTGGCATGAAACAAAAGCACAAGTTAAACAGGGCCATGTCTGAATCCCAAGTCCAGTTGGACCTTGTTACAGTCACAGTGGTGATTGTGCTGTTGTAGCGTGGCAGTACAGAGTGGCTCTGTTTGGTTACGTCGAATAAAGTAACATCAGAAATAAACTGTGTACAGGAGCAGCAGTTATCGTGACACATTCAACACTGTCTTAATCGTTTTCTGTTGCTTAGTCAGGAGCAACAGCAATTGACCTTGCAGTGAGTTTGCAGGAGAACCTATTTTCATCTTTGTGCAGCATGTCATTGAAAAGGCTGACTCCACTCGTGCTCTTCTGTGTTTCCCAGTGTGAAATGCGCTTCTGAATTGGTTTAGGTTTGATGCTGTTAATTTTAACCTTCACTCATGTATTTGCTGAACACTTTTTCACCCGTCTGCCAGCTACTGTGTCATTGCCAATGCTCATGTGGACTCTGGGGATTGCTATTAAATGGCTATTTGAAGATTTTTTATCAACATAATGATCCAAAAACTGCAAAAGCATGAATCCTGGCCACTTCCATCTTAAGAAATGAGCTGTACAATGACCACATTGTGAAAACTCCTGTGCAGAGTTTAGAGGCCCATTTTCTTTTCCATCTGAAGCTTCTCATTAGTTCATGATGACAGAACTTTCAATCCGTATCACTTTTTTGTTGCCAAAGAGTTCAGAGCAGAGTGTAAATTATACAGAGACTATCAGAGGAGTCAGATTTTTTCCCTCCAGGGCCTCAAGGGAAACCATTGTAGTGCAAGAATATTCTTCGATAGAGTGAAGTCTGTACAATCCTCAAATCAGTCGCGTTGTCAACAACAGCTTCAAACAAACGAGGACTCTTTAATTTGCATGCTCTCTCATCAACATGCTCACACCTTTAAACTGAGCAAATGTTTTCTATTGAGCCTTTGCATTTGATTTATAACCTGCATTTTTATTTGAGTTATTAATATTAAGTGTCAACAAGTGTTGTCTCTTTGCTCCTGCGTCAATAAGAGTCTCTGCAGCTCCTGGAAAACGTCTTTCATTCAGGCCGAATCACACTCAAGATTTGCATTGGTGAAGTACTTCAACAGCCCAGTGCACTTCTCCCTCACACTGTCAGAACGAGATTTATTCTCTCTCACAGTTTTAAAATGTCTTGCTAGAGCAGAGTATCACTTCCACAATGCTCCCACTGGGTTAGAACTACTGCCAGCCCATGTTTAGGGTAATCTGCCTCTTCATGCAGCAGCCGTGCAGTTTTGTGGGACTGATGAAACGAGCTGTGTAGCTTTGAGATGAACATTTCAAAAATGATTGCAGCCGGACACATTTAAATGATTTAGTGACTACAGCTTACTCCAGTTGGTGAAGTAACCAGTGAATGGATTTTGCATTGGCAAATCTATTCCATCCATCAGCTGCATTGTTAATGATATTTTGTCAAAGCCAACTTCCATTAATGATCTTCTCAACTCCTTATTAACTGACCTGGCATTTTACTAATACTACCATCTCCAGTTATGTGTATATGTATACTTGACCAACTCATCATTTGTTAAGCTAATGCATGAGTTAGTTTCTTCTATACCAATCTAATAGAAGTGGTCTGCAACATTTCAATTCAATTTATTTCTTGCAGCTTCATCAATAGAGCCATCTTTCTAAATGCCAGCCTTTCTTTTGCAGTTCCACTCTGGGTTCTTTGTGAGGTTGCTGTTTAGGTTGGCTATTTCTGTACTGATATGTTTTTCTGAAGTGTCTTTGCCTGTATCTTCTTACAACTACTGCCCACTACTCATTTAATCTGAAAAGTCCATTCCAGGTCCTTTCTATCTAATATTTGATCATCCTTTACGTACAGCCAAGGGTTCTCGTCCTTCCAGCTGTTGCTGTTTAGCAATCAGATTCTTTTATGGTCAATCATGGGATGGTTGGTGGTGAACGATCTCCACCTTTGAAAACAGCATGGAATGATTGTTATATATCAAAGGGCAAAAGACTTACTAAACTCAACACAGCTGCACACACAGTGTCAAACCTTTTATTGTGTCAAAATGTAATGTAAGAAATGTATTCTACCCTGACTCATGACAATGAAATTCCATATTGTGATGAAATTCAATGTCCACATTGCAAATAAAAGGTTTGCTATTAGCTGGGTAACATTAGTTAGCTAATGTTAGGTTAAACAACATGAGCCCTTGCTAGCTAATGATAGGTAAGGCAACATTAAACTAATTCCACACCTCTTCCACCACCCTACAGCCCTGACCACTCCATAATCTGTGTCCAATAGGAATGTATTAGTGATAGAGAGGAGCTTTATTGAAATATTAAGGCGCCTTGTGAATGTGTACGTAATTGGGTAAATTTGAGTCACAGTGAAAAGCACTTTGAGTGGCCGTAAACCCTAGAATAGTGATATATAAATGCAGTCCATTTCCCGTTTACCATTGAGATCCTCTGGAGAGGTTTGGCATCTGACAGTCGCCTGTCATTCATTGACGGGCCCATTGACAAGTGCGATGACAAGCAGCTTGATTCTCTCATCCAAGGTTTTGAGCAGCAGAAAGCAGCAACTAGTTTATGCTGATGTGTTACATGCTGACAAGTAGGGGCATCTTGCAAGCAGTCAGTGCTGGGGGGGGGGGGGCTGAATTGTAAATTGGGTACTAACAGTCAATACTAAGGTAGCATTCAATGGTCAATTCCAGAGATGACGAGGAATGGAAAGCAGGCTGAATGCTCCTATAGCTTAGCACTGAGGACTAATTGAGACAAACATACACTGAATTCCCTCAGTTCAAAAATCGTTGTGTTATTAGCTCATCACTATTGTACAGAAATGTATGCATTATATTTACCCAACAAATATATAATAGCATAATAATCAAAGCATTTATCTTCAAAACTAAAATTAAACTTTTAAAACGGGTTCATGGTTAGGTGGTCCATTGCAGCATGTATACATAACATTGAAAAACATGTAATGCATCAATACAAACACTCAGCTGTTACTCTGAACAAAACCCTATCAAATCCTAATCACAGAAGCATTTGTCTTCATGTTCTTTAAATATTTTACCTTTTTTCTATGGTGTCAGAATTACACGAATGGCATCTCAAAAGATAATTCCATTTCCAGGCCTATGTTTATATTTCCTGACAAAAGACCTCACGCAGGTGTATGCCTGCCAATTAAAAGATGTCAATGGGCACTTGTCAAAATGAATGAAACTTGTCAGAATAAATTTAGAAAATACAGCATGGGTGTAAACTCCTGACCTGATGGTCTTGACTGTAATGCTTTTTGTTTATTCAGTTTTTTCTGACTGTTGTAATTACACCATCATGACAAAATTATTTGTTGTAATTACCTATACCAAGGAGGTTATGTTTTCATTGCCATGTGTTTGTCCGTCTGTACTCAACAGAACCGATTCCCATGAAATTTTAATGTTCGACCCAATAAGTAACACATTCAGTCCAGATAAACGGGTGGAGATAGACATGGTGGAGGTATACACTCTCCATGTGACCTTCTGTTCAGATATTCTTTTGGCCGACTCATTCTTCCTTTTTGTCATTTGTACTCACTCTGTCAATGACATTACATTTGTACATTGTGCAGCATTGCTTACATTGTGTGAGCTTCAACTACTTTTGTAGACTTGCTGGCTGACGTGCATTGACTTCACCTGGCCTTATTTGCTTTGATGGCCAGGGCAGGTTGCAGCCAGCCGTGCACATGCATGTAAATGAGTATTACCCACACCATTAACAGGCCGAGGACAGCATGACAAGTGATTCATCAATGTTATCAACAGTTTAACCTGAACTGGACTTTGTCTTTGCATTTTTTGTCCAGAATACATATTAAGTGCCTGTGTCCGCGGTGCCTATATGGGAGTTATTAAGAGTGGCTTGTTGTCAATTTAGAATTGACTGACATGTAATCGGCATCCGTAACCAACACTCACCAGGTCAGTGCTCTGGAGCCTTTAGCCTGAGGCATGTTTGGAAAAAGTTCCCTTTGATGGTTGTAAATTAGGGCTGTACCTAAATTTGTCAGTTGAACTTGATTTGGGTTTTTAATATGAGTATTGGATCATTTATTCCATACAAATCGTTTGACACAACGATGGTCACAGGGTTATATAGATGTTTTGGTAGTATGCCTATTTGACCCACTTTCCCTGATGGCTCACATTACCTGAACTCCCCCATTAAACAAGTGATCCCTGCGAGATAATGCCTAATAACTACGCCAACAACTTATCAATTTTCTTTGAGCTGTTAATTCGCCACCACTTAGCAGAAAGAAGAACATAACATTTTCTCTGAGCCTGACCAGACAGCTGCCTCCATCTTGGTCTGCAGCTAGCTTTACCCTTCCTGGACATATTCACAGAGCAAACAGGACAACTTGAGGTAGTGGAGTGATTTTACCCCAGAGAGCAGCGTGAAAGCGAGGAGCGCTCACACTGCAGCTACTTCTGTGGACCAAAATGTCCCCTGAAGTACACTGCACAGTGACTGACAAAAGTTTACTTAGGAGTCTCCATGCGATGAGAATTTGTTGGCAAGGTTTTTCCCAACGTGCTCCTCCTTTGGAAGTAGTCACTCATAATCATGTCAAAGTCAAAAATTTTTGTGATTTCACCAAAGTCATTATGATGGCAATGTGTCTCTTGGGTTTATTCTGAAATGGTTGGAAATAATTGTGACAAGAGAGATACAATTATGTGAATGTGTATGATCACATTAGAGGTCATACTGATTACAAATCAAAAAACAAATCACCAATGGCCAATATAGTAAAATGAGTCAATATATCAGACATCTGAGAAATGTCAGATGGTTTGTGAAATGTCAAAGTTCAAACAGTTTCTCATAGCTGGTGATTCAAAGAGACATCACATCTCACACTTGGCCTGCTGTAGTGAGTATGTCACTATCAGCTGCTGGTGAATCATCTGCACTTGGTTTTGCATAACCTGACATGCCTTCTGAAGCGTTTACTGTCGGCCCAGATCAGGACATTTACAGCGTGACATCCACTTACAGATTGGACGTGCTGCTCTTGGCCATGGCCTTCCTGTTTACCAGCATGTTTGTTAACAATGTCAGTGAATCCCTTGCTTCGATCTATGCTGCTTGTAATAGCGGCTGTGTATTAGTTTGATGAAGAACTCCCCCTTCCATTGAGTTGACTTCACCACGAGGTAAATTCTCACAAGACAGACAGCAGCAGCAGGGGCCTCAACATCAGTGGGAACACAGGGCAAGCTGCACACGCTGGCCTTTTCATATTGTAGCACTGCTGACTTGTTCTTGCACTGTCAACCCTGATAACTTTACTGTCATCGTTATGTAGAACTGCTCATCTCTGTTTGCCTCACATATACTCTGAATTTGGGAAGGGAGAAAATTCTTTAGAAGGCCAGAAAAATGCTTTTGCATTCCACATAAGAAGAAAACAAATATGTAAGACCATGTGACCCTAAAATAACTCCAAAAATGTATTTAATGTAATTACCTATACGCCTGTTCGGTAGGAGATCAAATTATAGCTACATTAAAAGGGCACAACAACTATTTCCTCTGCTCTGGAGGTGCCATTTGGCTCTGAAGCCAGCCTAATCAGATTTAGCCCCGTCTGCTCCTTCCGTTCAGTATGTCTGACACTGTTGCCTGAGAGCATGTATCACACTGTGCAAGAAACCAGTCGAGTCCCTGACACAACACCATCTGCACATTCAGGTAGGAGTCTGTGCTGTCCCTTTCCTGTCCTAGCCTGCAATCAGTGTCTCCACCACATTGCTTATTGATTCAAATCTACTGTGGTTTGTAAAGATGGCCATCAACAGTTAAATGGCTGGAGACTCCCGATTGAGTTTTATTCTTTAAATTGCACAGAGAATTGCCAGGGAAGGTGAAAATGCACTTAATTTTTGAGATATGTTTGTGTTAGTATTCCACCAGCAATTCAACATCCCAAAAATTCAGTTTTTTAAGTTTAGATAATAAAAAATTGCATTGACATTCTGATATACTTTTTATCAAAACATCTTGGACTGCAGTTGAAAATAAACTAGCTGGTTAACACTGGCACATTGCAGAAATGTTGAAAAATGTGTTTTTATAAGTGAATAAATGAAAATGAAATATGGGACACCAGTACCAGGGAATGTTTTCTATTTTTGCTCATTTATTCATATTTTTGGCTCTACAGAGTACTGTCACATTATAAATGTATAAAGAATTATACACAATAATACATATTTTTAAGCAATGTTCCATTCATTTTACTATTTTTTTAATGTTTAACTTTATTGAATTAGATAGAATAGATTAGAATCCAGTGTGAACTGAAGTGTTTAGTTGTTAAATGACTTATATATGAATATTAAGGCATAGAGGTGGTAAGTATGTTTTTCATGCTAGTTAATATTTAGCTTTAGTTAAATTCTAATGCTGGATAGACCAATAGTTGTTAAGACGATTTTAAAGTAGGGCTGGGTGATAAAACAATGAAATAATTATCGCAAAATCACTTTGGATACAAAGAAAAAACTCATAACATCCATGTTTTGTCAGACAGCACGGACAGCCAATGATAATAAGAACAGCGCTGCACTAAACTAACAATAGAGTTACAGCCACGTCAGGTTGACGCACACAGGACAGAGTGTAGCAGTAGCACCGGGCAGCTATACATGCACGTGCTAATGTTTGAGTTACTGCAGCCGTGCACACCAGAAATGGGATCGAAATAAAAGAGAAAACTTGAGCGACAGCTTTCCAGAAGACAACACCCCAACAGACACAGCCCAAGGCTCAAAAGACGAGGACATTGTTGAAAAGAAAAGTACAAGGAATTCAGTAGTGTCAGGATAAAACCACTAATCTTTTTTACCATCTGAAGCAGAAATGACAGAAATAAGGATTTGATTTATAATGTGATTATGTTTATTCCATATTACCCAGGCCTATTTTAGAGTAGATCATTGAATCTTCATTTATAAAAATAAATGGAACCTTTGAGTCCAAAAACCTCTCCAAATACATGTCCTCTCGAAAAGCAGACAATGCTGGGATAAAAAAAAAAAAAAGAAGGTCCTAAATGTCAAAACAGCTCTAAATGAATCATGTCCACCTGGGTAAAAACAAACCAGCACAGAATATTTTAGCTGGTATGAAACACAACACATGAAAGCCAGGCGAAGAACACATGAGAGGCTACACATGTGAGTGGCGTGCATTACACAGATCCCAGACACTTCCCCAGGCAATGCGGTTCAAATGGCCTCGGTGAGCAAGTTCTGCACGACTGCCCAGCACAAAACAGCCAGAGTGCATTAAGCGGCGTGAGACATGGAACTTAATATCTCTCGCTCTGGCGAGCTGTTTTAATAGAAGCTGTCCATTCCAAAGAGAATACGAGATGTAAAACACCAAAACATGCTCTGTGGTCTAATTTGACCATTGTCATGTTTTGTCCGTTTATATTTACAAATCCATGTAAACTGAAATGGGACTTGCATTGTTTGCTGGGAGCAAGCAAAGGTTACCAAACCAAGACATCATACAAGAGTAAATTGACTGTTGTCTGTGTAGAGTCAGATGTATAATTTATAAGAAAAAACTGCTTTGGTAATGAATGGTGTCATACTGTAAATATCCAATGGAATCCTCTGTTGGGTTTGCTGTAAAATATAGATGACTGAATGTCATGTTATATGCATCAGAAGGTGAAATAAAAAAAATAAGAAGAAAGTTATTCTGACCTTCACAGCAATAAATTAAACATGACTGCGTAAGAGATTAACAGCTGTGACGCCGAAACACATGATCCTGCCGACATCACTCCATCTTTTGTGTGTCCCCTGCAGGAGATCAATGAGATGGCGTGTGTTTACTTTTTGTCTCGGAAGCTGTGAGTCAGAGGCAGAGACTCGGAGTTGAAGTTATTGGAGTTTCTACTGTCATCCTTTTATTTACTCTAATGAAAAGTTGGTGCATTTCTGAGAAACACACATCTGGACGTGACAGTTTTAATGTGTTACAGCTCACACTATGTAGCTGAGGTGACGCGCAAACATGAACATACCTGAAAAGCCAATAACACATCCTTAAGCATTTATCACTCCCCCAAAACAGTACATGCTTTCTTCCTCATCCGCCACAGGCACAGACGGGAGATAACATTTACAGAGAAGAATGACAGATAGTGTTCAATGGCGGGTCGTTACAGATTACCTAAGCTCCAAAACACAGATGGTGAACAGCAACCATTTGCCTGTACTGTCACATTTTAGTTGTTTCCTCATGATTGATACTCTAGTGCATGTAGCCCATGTAGAATGAACTGTGCCATGATAGTTGGGTCATTGAGCTGCTGTAAATTCATCATTGTAGCTTGTAAGCAGCACAACTTAATGAGGCCTCAACACGTATAATAGCAGCATCTTCTGTAAATGAGCTCCTGGAGACTTCTGACAATGACCCGTGTCTTTGGATGTCTCGCTGATGAGAGTTGCTTTCACTGTGCACTGATGTATTGGTATACTATTAGTACTTAATTAAGAAAGACAACAAAATACAATGTTGTCTAAATGTAAAAAAAAGTTTTAAATTGAATGATTAATGTAATGATTATGCCTTTAAGTCCTAAACCCCTTTTAAATATTGTGTACCAAGTCTTAAATGTGTACAGTCTTGTTAACCTTCATTTAATTCTATTTCGGTCAAGCTTAAAAATGTGTAATTGTTTTTAGTGAAACCACTTGTTACTAGTTTATAATATTTTCATGTGTTGTATGTCTTTCTCATTGATACAGATATTAGCAAACTGTTCTAAAACTACAAACAGTCTCTATGAGACTACTTAACCTTATCTTCAATTATGGGGACATGTAAGTCATTCTGTGACTCTGATATTCCTTCACAACCTTTGTCCCCTTAAGACTTTAAAGACCAAAAGTACAGTTACTACTCACTACTAAAACTACCACTGTAAGATGGCTCACACCACAGGAGCAGTTTGGAGCATGTTATGTTCTTTTTCTGTTCTTATTTTACGATTGAAAAATTGATCACCAGTTAATTTAATTGTATTGATTTGGCTGCAAGACTGTTTGCCCCTGAAACTGTATTTTGTGGACTCAAACACTTCACCCACCCCTCCATCAGCATAATGGTGAATAGATAATGAGTGAATTTTCCCTCTAAATCCCAAACTGTTGGAATTGAAGTACTTGTCTCCGCCTGCTTCTAAATTAATGACAGTGGCCTCAGTTTGAAAGCTTTTTTGAAAGCTAATCAACAATTAGTTTTTATATGTTGATTTACAGATTTAACAAATACAACGATGAAGGGGAGTTGCTTAAAAATCTTCCAGGTAATTGAAATGGGCCTTTCACCAGGCGATATATTACAGGACACTGTTACAAACATTTAGAAAAAGCACATAAATAACTTAGACATAGTAAAAAATAGAGGCCTGGCTTTGCAAAGACTTGGTAACACTGCATCCCAGAAACATATTACATTTAAGTGTACAACAAACTATCATGACAGGACTAAGAGTACACACATTTGATAGTTGTAAGAGCAATATTTATTGTTATATACAGTACTGTAGCTATATGGAAAATCATTAAGAGTCTTTATATAAACTAAGAAATGGAAAACTTTAGCTTTACCCATGGGGCCACAAACAGTATGTTTATTTTAAGGGATTGCACATTATACCTTCATAGTTTGACTGTTCCTTCTCCCATTGGTCCTCAGTAATCCTGTATGACAAATTTGTTGTGTGGGATAACACATTTTAGTATTGAAATGATGCATTAATAAATGTTTTAAGTGGGCATACACATTTCCTATGTCTTCTTCAGCCATTGTGTTAGCTTATAGTCACCACCACATTAACACAAAGGGCAAGTCTGTGAATGCAGGTATTTCTCTTAAGTTTCTAGAGGTTTGATGTCGAGGTTGCAGAGGTAAGGCAGTAGGGGTGCTCTCATCAGGGTGTAGCCATTTTATATTTATCTTATCAGTACAGTACATCTTACAAGCACACTGGGGTTGTGTAAAACATCCTGCGGTGGATGGGAGCAGTTGAACATTCACTCCACTACATGTTCTAGAGCTTGTTGAACTGAGCTTGTGATAAAGGACTCTTGCAGGCTTTTTAAGGTTTTGATAACACTTACAGTGCTGCAAGAGCAATTGTTGTCAATTTGAGTAAAACGTTCACTTCTCACTGGTCTGTACTGCTACCTGTGTGAGTGTGTGTGTGTGTGTCGGAGAAGAGGCTGCAGCCCGTCCATAAAGAATAAACATGATACAGAACATCAGGCTTGTTTTTTTATGGTTCATTTGGCTCAGGTGCTGTGTCTAAGTCCTATAATAGTCACATTTCAGGCGGTCTTTTACGATGTGTTTATTGTACATGCTCATGTCTGCAGTGTTCTACGGATTGATTCGCTAATCCCGCTTTAAAACTGCCTGCTCAGGACAGTTAAGGTGAGTCTAATGCATTGTGGAGTCTGAGACATTTAAGATTGTATCTGTCCAAATCTTTAGACATAATTTCTGGCTTTTCTGTCTGGTCTAGAGCAAAACACATGCAAAATCATGAGGGTGAAAGTCCTGCAGAGACAGACAGGGGGACATTTGGTACAAATGCTGTGGGGCTGCTGCCATGCTTCACTTTGATCCAGTATTTTGAAGTGACAGATGCCTGTGTCTATCACATACAGATAGACCAGTGTGCATGCTGGCCGGACACACTGAGACAGGTTGCAGTGTCAAATGGGTCTCGGAGAAAGACAGCCAGACATGACCTCTGTGGTTTTGTGACTGCACTGTTAAAACACTCTGACAATATCCTTAGCAACAGAGACTATGCTTAATGTCATCAATGTTTGTGTAGTAATTCACGATGTCAGAGAATTTTAAAGTGATATATCTCTGTTGGCTGCACAGGTGATATTAGAGTGCACATCTACCTTGAAGTTTCCTTCCATCTTTTATAATCTCTGACATTCAGATATTCATCCTTAGCTCTTAAAATTGGTATGTGTCAAAGGGTGAATTAACTATTGAAGAGGTAAGATTCAGGGCACTCAGTGTACGTTTTGTGTTGACTGTGAGTCCTCAGTTCTATGAGAGAAACATTCCTGAATATTAAGTTAGTTTTTTTCCTAATATGAAAAAAATCTTTTTAACCTTGTCCCCTAGAAATTACATTTACCCTGTGTGGCAATGTGGTTTTAGGGGAACTGTTACATTCATACAGTTTATTAGTTGGATAGAGGTGCTTGTGGTTAATGGTAGTACGAAGCACATACAGTCACTTTGACCGTGAAGACAGGAGTTTGCATTCTCATATTTATTCCTGTTTATTTTAAGCAACCAAATAAAATCTGATTTAATTAAGTGCAAATAAAATAAACACATTGTCTCAAGCGTTAACCTTTTTGACTTTTCCAGTGACCTTAATCAAGAGTTCATAATGCTTTTGCAAATACGATGTTGTAGGCAAAGCTATTTGAGCCTTTTATTGTGACCATACTCATTTTTTCCTTAAACATTTATGTACTTGACAAACACATTAGTCTACAATGCTCACTAAATTTGCTTATACAAAATGTAAATCAAAATTAAGTACATATTTGCTTTGCACATTAGTTTCTATAACACAGAGTTGTCTGAATCAAACATTTGACCTATGGTGTATTTTGTACTAACTATATGTTTGAGTTACTGTTATTAGTAGAAGTTTCTCCTTGTTAGGACTAAATTAATACTGTGCCTAAACTCTAATATCAATAGAAACAGTAAAAGAAATAAATGAAAAGTTATACTAAAGTGACACATTACTGTATTGACTTTGCAGTAATCCTGGTTGTTTTTCCTGTTCTATGAATTCCCAGCTCTGTGAGACTGATCGTCTTCCCCGGGAAGGGAACACAGTTGGAGAGCCCTGAGAAAATACATTAAAACCAGTGTATGGCACTAAACACAATGATGGATGGGCTCTGAGACAGCAGCCTGTAAATGAGCAGATAGGCCCTGGTAAATGGAAAGAGAGAGAGAGCAGGGGACCAAAGTGAATAAAGATGGCAACATTGAATATGTGGGTCATCCAGCCGTGCAGTGAGCTGTCCCCGAGGCATGCACCCTGATAGAAGACTTTGAACAACTTAAAAGATGGATGTCGTAATGAAGACTGCAGACTTGGCTCACACGGAATATTGAGGGATCTATTTCAGATAGTTCAGAGGGAATTAAGATGGAAGCAGGGGGGTCCTGGCCAGACTTTATCATCTCTTGAAAGAGTGCTGGTCCATGATTATTGACCAGGTCTCCTCAACAGCACAAACAGCCCTTGATTCAGAGAAAAGCAATTTTTTTTCACGTAGAAAGTGCAAACACAGAAGTTTAAGTAGCTGACCAATCACAATGTCACAGCACTGATAAATGCAATGAAACTGGAACCGCTTTCCTTAGTTCTTCAGTTTTTTGTTAAGAGTGTTATGCAATCAATCAATCAATGCAACATCTTCATGGAGCTACATTGTGGATTAAAACAAGTTATTATGTACAATAGATTACCAATAGAAACATTAAGTGATAGGATCTAGTCTATGTACAGGAGCCAGTAGAATAGCTTGACTGCAGCCACTGGTTTACAATTGATCCTATGGTGCATTATAGATTTAAATAAGATTATACAATTTACAGGTTTGGACAAACCAGAATTATAAACCTGTTATTTGGTCTCCCAAAACTCCACCCTGTCCCTAAGTCTAAAAGTTAATATTGGACAAAACAAAATTCAAGGACATCTTTTTAATTAGATTTATTTTAGTTACTAGCAATGGTGTGATGAGGATATACTAAATTAAAGTTTGAGTGATAAGTGATTTATGATGCGAAAAAGGGGTTAGGGTTTAATTTCTCTGAAGGCATGCAGAGTTTTGCATACAAATAGGATGCACTATACACCCAACTATCCACATTATCTTTCCCTCTAAATCAATGAGTCTTCAAAATTAAGCAATGTAATAACTTGTTGGTCCATTCCCTCCAGATCATATACATGTAAGGTTTAATGATTTGATGCCGCTATGATATGACATAAAAAGGCCAAGGTTTTATCATGGCATAAACATTCATGATAATCATACCATGTACATTTGAAGTGCTGCTTGTTGTTTGTAAAGAGAGACAGACGAAACATTAGTTTGGCTTCTTGGCCTGCTCACTTTCAGTGGTTCTGATTCCATTTTCCACTCACTGAAGCAATCCACAGTCAGAAGTGAAAGGACAGTGAAGTGATGGGAGTTATGCTTCCTACTGAGTGAACATTGTGAATGTACATAAACAACGCTTTGTCTGTGATGACAGTTTTGATTGGCTGTCACAACTAGCACCAAGACACAGAGTTGAGCTGGTTAAGGGGGAACACCAACACAATACTGGTGGGCAGCTGCATTGTTTGCCCGGTGAACCATAAAAAAATCAATAGTTTTTACACCCCCCAGTCCGTCTCCATACTGGCCCTCTCTGTTTGGCAATCATTGGTGACGCACATGACAGCGTGCCGCATGTGTGTTCCAGGACTGTGCTCACTAGCCAATCACTGTACTATGTAACCAGCCCTGTCCGACTGCTCACTAGCCAATCACTGTACTATGTAACCAGCCCTGTCCAACTAATCCCAAAAGTAAATGTCAGTCCAAGAAGGCTGCTCTGCAAAAATGTCCAAATGTAAAACACATGGTAGAAAAAATGGAATTTCTTAATAATAATATGAATTCCTATAGCAAGTATTAATCTTTCCATATGAGTTGTGTGTCAAAGGAAGTTTTGACATGCATAATATAAGGGATTTTTGGAAACATGGTAGATCTGCGTGCAAAACATTGTATTACGCTTTACAATTTAGTGTTCATCACAGTGAGAGTGTTAAAAAAAAGCAGCATCTGTGGTGCATCGACATCTCCAGAGATGTGGCAGATTGCGAAAGGTACAGCTTGTCACACAGCTGAACAAAAAGCCAAATTCTGAATTCAGGGCTTGTTCACAGAAACTGATAAGGTTTTTGGCTCCATGACAATATTCTAATGGAAAGTCATGCCTGTCAACTTGCAGATGGCGAATGTGTTACACCTGTCCCTTTTCCACATTAACTACTAGTGCATCTAAAATGGGACCTAATGCGCTCAATTCCTAAGATTGTTTCAATCGCTACAATCAATTTCTTCTCTTTGACTCTTTGACAAAATAAGAGGAAGAAGTCTCTTTTTATGCAAGACCAGTTCACTTTATTATCTTTCCTTTATGCGGAAGGGAACATTCTTACCCCATCGTGAAGCTGAATACATGCAAAAGAACATACAATCACATGTAAAGTACCCATTTGCATTAATCTCCAGACAATCACAGAAAATTAACTAGGCTTCTAATTACAGAACCCTTGAAGGACTTTTTAAATGACCTCTCTAGGGGTTGAGCTAACCCGCAGTCAGCCGTCCACATTGCGATCTCACTATATGACATGGGCGTCCCAAGGTGGTACAACCATTAATCAAGGTGTTTGTGTTCCCTGAGGCACCTTGAGGGTCTTTTCTTAATTATGACTCCATGTCAGCAAAGCACAGAATTTTACAACATAGTTTTCACACTTGAGGATAAGAATGGGATTTATAGTTTTAGTACATGATGTTAATATTGTTATATATGTTGTTATGATTTTCAGTTATATGATAACAGTAGCACACATTTTACAGTTGCATGAAATTGCTGACAAAATGAATTGTTCTGCATCAAAAGAGAAATGCAGTGTCAACTTTACCCATCTGTCCATACATTCTTCTGGCATGGCTGTTTTTGGCTAACTCCAGATTCCCCTAACCAGCATTTCCAACCTGTGATTGATTTTATAAAGACATTTACAGACAAACTGTATAGATGAAAACACATTAAACATAAATATGCAAGACATTTCTTCAACCAGAAGATCATGGATCAAGGAAGTTCTTTTACATTTAGGAATACATTTAAAAGGTCATTGCTTGAAAAGCAGCACATTCTGGCCTCCATTGATCTTTTCAAGCAAAGGCTGCATTTTCTTCAATGAAATTTAATTAAAGCCTTTTTGGGTCACTGGACACTAAGTGGTTCCCATAGTTCACGTGGTCAGCCACATAGAACTGAAATATCATGCGACCATGGTTATCACAAGCACCCGCAGAGAGCACAGAGCAGAGGCCACTGACCATGTGGCTTTCCATCTGGACCCTGCAGAACTCTTGAACCTTTTTCAAATGAGGGTCCACATCTTACAGCTCTTCCTATTCTGTCTTCTTTGTTTATGTGCTCCCTCCCCAGCGACCTGTTTAAATGTCATGGACAGGATTGCAAGATGAGGTCTGGGTTGGGGGCACTGTCATAAAGAAGCAACTGTGATAACTTTGCTCCCTATCTACTCTCATTTCTCCAGCCAAACTGAAAGGATGCAGCTAGTGAATGTCAACTAAAACCAGAGTCGGAAGAGTAGAAAGATGTTAGAAATGTGTGACATTGGACTGAGCCTATAAAGGAAGACAAGGAGATAAAACAGCCTTCATTTTATTCTGTATTATGTTTGGAATCTAAGATGTATTGACGAGTTAAATTACTTCAAGTGCACAACCTTTTATTTCGTTTGGCAGAATATAAATGTTATCTTTTTTCTTTTTTAATTTAGCTTCTCACTTGCGGGAAATCGGAGGAGGGAGCAGTAATAAGATGATAACAGTTTAAAATGGTGAATAGCAACCCAGTCTCATCTCAAAATGTGTAAAAGCTACATTCGTCCACAGGGAAAAACGTCTCACAAATTGTGAGATGCCAAAGTTTCCATCAGTGAAAACAATTTCAGATAAAAATATCATATTTTTTACAAAGTTTGCACATTAAAATATTTTGATCACATTTCTGTGCCATTTATGTTCACAATCGTTACCCACTTCATAGTTCATGCCTATGGTCTTTATTTTATTAGTTATCATAAATATTTTTTCCAGGTCTCGCCAGAAAATTGTACGATTGCAACGTTGTTTATCGCTACTGTGGTGGTTGCTATGGACACTGCAATCCCTGAAACCACGTAGTGGCATGTTGTTTGAATCATCTTCCGTGCATTGTGTTGCTCAGTGAGCGTTATTCCCGTTATGTGATTTATTTATTTATTTTAAATTACACGTCTAATTTCATGCATCTAACCTTTACCCACTTAATGGTTAGATGCCATTGACCTTCTATGTAAATTATTATGTATATTATGATTTGGCACTATATAAACAAAATTGAATTAAAGCACATTCATACTGAACCGTGCTTGTGCAAGTGCACTTGGACAAACTACTTGGAATTTTACATACCTGTTATTGTTAGTGTCAATTCAGTAAAAAAACTAAACATTTAACACAAAGCTATGTGATAGCTTGGAAGATGACGATGCTATATTCCTTGCTGATGCACTTTTGGAAGAGTGTCAGGTAAGTAGTAGTTTGTTTTTTAAATATTGTAACAGTCTGGGTTTACAGTACAAGTGATGAAAGAGAGAGTGAATGTGGAGAGCCTTCGATAAAGAGAACGGAATGCTGTTCATTTGCAATTGTTTTATCGTTTTGCTGTAGGCTACGGCCAACGGTAGCTCGTTACCTGGGCTGTGAATAAATGGTTGGCGAGACCAGTTCAAGCTGCTTGGTTTATGATTGAGCTACACTACAATATAAACAAACAGATAATGCAATGGTATAAGAACACTTACAGAAACCGTGAATCAGCTCATAAAATAGTTTTACACTGTACCATGAAGTGCCTGCAGGGTGAAGGGCCCTATGGAGGGCCTTCACTGTACATAAATTATAGGTTCAGTGATTCGTTAGTTCATTTCAGTGAATACTTCTCCTCAAGCAAGATATAAAATGAATTCTTTCTTCTGCAGATACCTCGGGAAGTATAGACCATCTGCCATTTGCTCCATCTGCTAGTGGACAAGAGAATGAGACTGGGACAAACAAACCTAACCAGACAAAGGTTGTTTTTTTTTCTCCCTAGACTAATTGCTTATTTCCTCATTTGTCATGAAGTGATACATTTTAGCTAGATTTACCTATGCTCTACACCTGTTCTCCCCATAACCTCTACCCCTTCATTTTCTCCCATCAAGACTCCCTCATACAGGAAGTACAAAACCTCTTGGGATATCCTACTGCACAACCTCTCTTCACATTGGAAGATTAGGCAAATGTCCACCTTGGAAAAGTAAACTGTGGTAAGGCTTTTTATGGTTGATCAGGTGTTATCTGAGAAGCCAAAAGATGGACTTTGCCAGCACTGCAGTCAAAAGGTTGCAGTAGTGAGGTGTCAAGATTGTTTACCGAGACCACTTTACTGAATAACTTGTACTTTTGCCATTCAAAGGTCTATGGTGCTCCATGATAGAGCATCTACGGTAGAGGGGTTCTTCAGGCCACTACCACCATCCACATACATCACAGAAGATGGAGGAAAAGTCTCCGACCATGAAAGAGGTACTTTTCAGGCCTAACATAAGATATTTTATGTAATATACTAAATGGTCAATTTGATTAAATCCAAAATATACGCTGTATTTCACATACAATGTAATCGCAATGAAAGAATGCTCCACTGATTAAAGTTGATTTTACTTGAATTAACTATATTAAATTATTTTCCCTTGCTTCCTATAAAGTTTTTTTTTGTAACCAACCATGCTTCCCTGCTGTAATTGTTCAGCTGTGTTTCCACAGAAAAGCAAGTCATTTTGATCGGAATGAATGGTAATGTTTTTTTAAATGTTTTTTTTCATACATTATGGGGCAGCAGTCCATAGGGATTTGGCTTGATAACCAGAGGGTGCCCGGTTCAAGTCCAGCATGGACCATGCGTATGGAAGGTGGACTGGTAGCTGGAGAGGTGTCAGTTCACCTCCTGGGCACTGCTGAGGTGCCCTTGACCAAGGCACCATGCCCCCCAATTACTCACGGGGCGCTTCTCCTGGGGCTGCCCATCACTTTTCTCTACTCTACAATCTCTCTCCAAAAATGTGCATGTGCATGTTTTTGAGCCCTCTGTGTGTGGGGTTGTGGGTTTGAACTGCATGTGTAAAAAAATAAAATAAAAATGAGTGTAAAAAGAATTTCCCCTTGTGGAATAAATAAAGGAAGTTTAAATTAAATTAATGTCATTTTAAATTGCTTGTGCATTAAAGTAATTATTTTAGTCTTGGAATTTCAGGCCTATACAATCTGTCCCTCCCATAGAGTAGCTGCTCCTTTTTAAAGACTTGTTCAGTCACACTGCTGATCTGGCCAGCCACTGTCAGTTTTGGATCCTTGTATGGATTCTGAGGTGTCTTCCTTTGCTGACTATATCCATGGGACCACAAAACATGTAAAGTTAGTTTACATTAATGGCAGTTTATTTGCATTTGTTTCAGTGCCACCCTTAGGTCCATACAGGTCTCCTTTACTCATCCTATGCACCTGTCTCACGAAATATATGTGCAAAGTATTCCACTGTTCAGATAATGATGGCCCCATCAAACATCATGTTAGCAATATTTACAACTTTATTTTATTTATACTGTTTATTTCTGTCTACATGTGTGTTTTTCCCTTCATTTGTTTTAGAATCCTGCAAAAAGCAATGTTGTACAGGTCAGTGGGCGGCAGCAAGAGAATCTGCAAACAAGTCTGCAAGCAAAGTAGGTGAAGAAGGCATTGAAGTTACTGTCTGCCATCATGGGTTTGTGCTTAGGGGACTGAATATGTTCTGTGGAGAAATATTTGCATATCCCTTATATCTACAAAAACAGCTTGCTTCACAGACTGTGCAGTTTTTTTGATCTGATGTGGTGTGTAAATACTGGCCATATATATATATATATATATATATATATATATATGCAAAGGGTTGTGGGTAACTGTCCAGAGTTGCAAGACTTGTTGAACATGTGTCCATTTCTCTCCAACATACATGCTGGACTGGTGAGACAAGAAGGTACCATCATTAATGCAGATTTCTTTGTGTTACATGCTGTGACAAAATGTTTTTATTACCATTTATAGAAAGTAAAAAAAACAAACATACCATTTATAAGAAAAACCCTACAAATACTGCTCTGCGGTTGTATGCCTCCGCCAGCCGGTGCTGCTTCTGTGTACATATTTCTACATACAAATGTCACTGCAACATGGTCATTCTGACCTTGACCTTTGACCTTGCACCCAAGCACCAACATCTTATCAGTGAAAGTTTGTAGCAAATTTAAAGACATTCCTTCAAGCTGATCTTAATGTTCGAGAATAACTTAAACATACTTTGTGAGGCCACCTTGACCTTTAGCTACCAAAATCAAGTGAGTTAATCCTTTACTCTAAGTTTGTGCCAAATGTGAAAGATTTCCTTGATTGTGTTCCACAGATATCACCTTCACAAGACAAGAAATTGTGACCTCGACCTTTGACCACCCAAAAAATCAAATCAGTTCATTCTTCATTACAAGTGAATATTTGTACCAAATTTGAGGAAATTCCATCAAGGTACTGAGCTATCACGTTCACGGGAATGGGACAAGTGGACAAACGGGAAACATGGTGCCTCTGATCACGAGAGCGTGGAGTCATAAAAATGTTTGTATAGAGGGATCATTTTGTAAAGGTACACTAAATATTTTTTTGTTTCACATTGTAGATGGCAATAAGCAGACACATCAACTCAGGGAAAAGATAGCTGTAGAAAAGATAGCCTTGGACAATGCCATCACTGAAATAAATGCTGTTGCGGGGGAAGCTGACAAACTCACTCCTCCTAACGAGCTCTTGGCTAATGGCAACTATTCCTGGCAATGGGAATGTAAGTACTGTATTGAAAGCCACCGAATACAAAACTGCTCACTTAATCCTTGCTATAAATGTAATATAATAGATAACACTTTTGATATGATGAATTCCAGGTCATGGTGATGTGGCAGAAATAAAACATTTACAACAAGGTAATGCTGCTGTCCAGACTTAAAGAGGAAGTTATAATTTTGGTTCGTGAAGTTAAGGGCTGGGAGTACATGAAGTATGGTGGGAGTGATGGGAGAGCTTTCCTCCCAGCTTTCTGAGGGCATCGGCGGGCAAAGTAAAATACAATTTATTACACACACATGCACTATTAAAACATTTTCTTCTTTATCATACATTCTCAGGCAGTATTGAGGATTTGAGAGATACAAGACAGGACGTGAGGATCTATTTTGCTTGTTGAAGAGAAGATTGTACAAAGTTCAAGCTCAGCTGTAGCAGTGGGTACAACATATCCTGGAATAGCAAACAGTGTCTTTGGATGACTCTGATGAGGAACTTTGACTGCAGTGATTATCTAAAGTGAATGACCTGGTGTTGTATGATGATGTAGGTACAATATGTCTGCCATGGTAGTGGCTGGTCTGTGAGGAAGATCAAATTGCTGACATACCCACTCTTGTATAGGTCAGAAAGTATCATGTCTTCCTTTGCCACATCATTTGTACGCCTTTTAACATGTGGGTAGAAGAGAGGAATAGCCTCTGTACAGGCTCTGGTTGAAGCCATTGGACACTGTTGCTGCATTGCTACTGCCGTTACTCCTTGGCAGCCATGGAAAGGCCTTAATTTGTTGTAAGGTTGTTGTTAGCTTGTTATTCTGTATTTACTTATATCTTCTATAAAGAGGACCAGAGGAAGGCTTGAATGAATCAATCTTCACCTTAGCAGACATTTTGTAAGCCAACTTAAGTACCTCTGTTGTTATATTCATGGTTGGCATGGAAAGATATTGATTTGTGTTTGTTAATTGTACAGAAAATTCATCTATCAACCATTCCTCCATCCTTTCATCGACCTTACCCAATAAATGGTGAAATGGCTCTTGGGTCCTCATGTTTAAATGTGAACACAAGCTAGAGGCTCTGTGCTCCAGTAATCCTTGCACTACTGAACCACGTATAGAATGCATAGTCTTTTTCAATAGGAATAAATGTGTGGGTGTGTTGGTATGAATGCCAGAGTATAGCGTGCACGTGTATACTGAGAAATCAGTGTGTGTGTGTGTGTGTGCGCAATTTTAGAGCGAAAGACAGAAACAATATCTTACTGAAGACTACATATCAGGATGATGTTGGTTGAATAAATACAATTAATGATACAATAAAAGTGGAAAGAAACAATACAACATTTGTGGGGTGGTTTTTGTCCTCTGAGGAGCACAGTGTACCTTTTTAAAGAAGGCACAAGAGTTAAAATATGTTAGTTGTTTAGGTGTTTATGTATTTTATCTCAGGTTTAAGATGCCACAAGGCTCAACAACAGCAACATGTGTTGGTGTGGCCACCAGGTCACCAGCATAGACTGGCAAAAAAAAACTAAACAACCAAACCCACATCACATGTAATGGATGAGGCATCTGTTTTGTTAAGTGTTTAATGTCTATTGTTGAAGTTCACAAAATTAAGACTTGTGATGTTTCTGTATGACTGATATTTTTTTACCTTGAAAAGTTGCACACATTGGGGCACAGGGCTTTTATATTCCATACGAAACCAGGGAAAAACCTGCCACCTGGTTCACCCATGTCGTGGCCCCCATATGGCAACTGTCTGATCAGGCAAAAAAGCCTTGATAGGATGAAGTATGAGGTGCTAATCCATGGTAAATTTTACTTTTCGTAATTTGAACATATATCTATACTTTTATTGTGGTGTTTTTGCAGTAGACTGAGCTATAATACATTTGTATCAATGTATTTTAATAATATACTTAGGATTATGTATTGGCTAGTGTGGACCACAAAACATTACTCTGATAGCTAAGTGTTTTTGTTCTATTGAGGTTGGAGTAACCAGCATCTCTCCACTCACCAACCCTCTATCATCCCTGCAAACCACCACACCACTACTCATCTCAACCAACCCTTCAGCATCCCTACAAACCAGTGCTCACCAACCAACCAACCACTACTCCAATCAACCAACCTCCACCAGTCCTGACATGCAGCCTCAGAGTATGTTGTGGTGACATTTGTAGATAGTGAACGCATCCAGATACAGATATATGTATAATTATTTTATTATAACTAAGGCATTATACAGTTAATCGGTAAGTCTGAGTTACTAACCTTGGAAATCTTCCGAAAGGTAAATATATAATGACAAAATTCTGATGGATGTTGGTGAAATTTGTTTCTACAATCATCAGGACATTGCAATCCAATTACAATATCTGAAAATACAAGGAATGTTAGCCATTTATTTTGTTTTCGCAGATGTTTTGCCCTGTAGACCAACATCGCTATTACACATTTTGAGATGAGACTGGGTTTACAAACAAGGATTGAAAATGTGTTGTACAAATATAGAGATGTCACTTGAAAATCAAAGTAAACTAGCAATATAATATCAGATGGTTTTTCAAACTTTTTGGTGACTGTGAGCAAAATGTTGTTTGGGCCTCTCTCCTCCCCTGCATTGTATATTCATACACATTTAAATGAGACCTTAAATAACACAGCCCATGCCTCAACCTTTGTTAACAATAATGTTTTGATAAATAACCTAACACCAGCCACATTAACATAATCAGTTATTTCTCACTCACCCTACAGTGCATGAATACTACTAATCTGAAATAGATTATTTCACATTTACATACAAGTATAGACATATAACAGCTTAGAGACATTCCTTCAGTAAATGGCATTTTAATACCCCCTAGCCCTTATTTAACACGTGTAAATCATTTTTTAGAGAAAATGGCAAATAACTTATTAGTAATGTAATATAACACTGTTTTTTATATTATTCAGGGAAGTCAGACAATCATTACAAGATCACAACTGGGCTGAGCAGGTGATGATTAAATATGTGTCTTTCAATGAACAAAGTAAATTCAGTCCGTTGATTCCTGATTGTATGCAAATGTTGGAACTTCTGCTAGGATACATTTACAATACAAATTCTTATAAAGGTGTAATTCAATTAAAATATTTTCAACCCTTAACATCCAAATAAATTCAAAGAAAAGTATTTCAACTTTTATTGAAATTCAATCACTTTAACATTGGATGGTGTTGGATTTATGTTAGCTAGTTAATTCCCTCACGTAAAACAAAGTAGTTGGCGTCAGGGTAAACAGGTAACCGAGGATGACTTCACAGGAGCCATTGGTTTGATGACGTCGAGAGGGATGAAAGGCACTGAACTACGAATGGTTTGCTAAATTCTCCCAGTTAGTTGCTTCAGCCAATTTAGCTGCATGTCTGGTTTGCTGACATAATCAAAGAACAACAGTTTTCAGTAACGACAAGATGAGTCACTCTGCCCAAATTAACACAAGAAATTACAATGGTGGTCAAATTAGAAATGTGGTTATATTGATATTGCAGAACCACAGTAGAGTTAATTATCTGTAATTACATCATTACTTTTATTATACTGCTTGAAAAAAAATTTCAGAGGAGCAGAAGCAATGAGCCCCCTTCGTAGTGATGGGGGTCCTGTGCCAGCTGATCTGTTTATAGCATGAAACAGCTCTTCGATGTACACTGTAAGTCAAATTGTCAAGAAATTCTAAAGTGAACTCCGCAAGTGTTGCAAATTTCAATGACAATGTTGTGGTAAAAGAAGATGAGAGGAAACTCAGAAAGTGTTCTTCAGGAATGAATTAGCATTAGACATGATTGTTGTTGTTACAATGGTTGCAGCTTATGTTTGTCATGACCCAAGGAATAAGGAATAACAATACATTTTGAATCAGATGCAGATAATCAGGATTTTACCCAGCTGGATGATAGGCAGTTTTGATAACCACAGACCAGATGGCTTGCATATAAGTAGAGTCATGAAACAGAACATGGTAAAACCCTATCAAATTTGAGTTGAAGTTTTAAAACAAGCATATTTCTTATGAATGTGAAATTGATTACCATATACATTAAAAAAGGCCCAGATGATGCATTGTGAGTTTACGTCCAGAGAGCTGTAGGGTTTGACCTTTACAGAGTCTTAGGAGGATTTTTTTCCCCCTCACACAGCAGCTGTCTGCTGGAATGCCAGACAGCTGCTGTGAGGAGACAGATAGCTGCTGGTTTCCACAAGAAATGAGGAGAGAAACGGCAGGAGAGGATCGCTCGGTCCAATCTGCCTCACCCTTATGACCTCACCAGTCCCTGCTTATGAATTTAGACATTATCAAAGGTGAGAGGTCTGCTGAGAGAGGTCTTAAATGAGGGACAGGAAGGAGAGATTCAGGGTTGGCCAATATTTGGAGCTGGATGGAAATAAAATGCTGGTGAAGCAGCCACACCCACATAATAATTGGATTTCCTCAAAAGCAATGTTTGGGGCTAGAAAAACCAAGAGAACAGAAAAGACAAAAATCTCTAAACCATAATCCTTAATCTGTTAAAGACGCGTTTTGTCAGATAATTAGAGATCACTTCTCCAGTTCAAGAATCCTAGAAAAAAGCTGACTCGTTTTCTTTGCAGTCATTAATGCCAGTGAGCCTGGTTTTATCATTAATGAGCTTTAAAGCACTAAGTTGTGCCTGATTCACTCTAGCTTTACTGAATATCATTTTTGAGCCCCCTGTTCAAGTGTCTCCCTCCTGCAAAGACAAGCATTTACAATGATTGTCTTCTTCAAATGAGAACACTATGGTAGACTTAGAGGGGTAATCAGAGAATGCATACTTCTGCCATGGCCACTTTATCACCATATAGCTTATCCATGTATTGGGATCAGATACATTCACATCATTATCCATATCTGCACCAATGTTCACATTGATATTATAATTTTTGCCTGATTTTTCTTGATGGTCTATGCATTATTTCTTGACAAATTCACTAAAATGTTCAAAAACACCTCATCTTGCAATTTTAAAAAGTGAAAAATAATCCTTGTTCCGCCCCCTTAACCTATTTCATAAATTTAAGGACCCATATTGTACACCTTTCCTGGATTTCATTTGAGGTACTGGTGCGCCCAAGATGATTTATCAGTGGTTTAAAGTGGAAAAAAACTGCTGCAGTGTGTATTTCCATGTCCTCTTCTGCCTCTCTCTGTCGTCCTGTTTTTCAAGTTTTAGCAGGACAGTCGGCCAATGAACATTGTACTGTCCAGGATACAGTACAGAACTACGGTACGCAGTAACATCAACCTTACAGCACCGCTGCATGTGGAAATGGTTTACTCAGTTCCTAATAATGTTCGCTTTATGAGCTTAGTTCACGTAACAAAACGTGTAGTTACAAAACACTGTATTTGTGTGATGCCAGTTGATTTATAACACCCCCCCACACACCACACACACACACTTCAATCACACAGTCTTTTTGCACTCTCCCCCCAAGGAGAGACATTCATTTTCCCCCCTACAGAGTCTCAAGCTACTGAACTTCTTTCACACATAGCTACCATATACTTAAACTCACTCACCTGCTTAGATTCACTTATTCACTGAATTATTTATTTATCTATTACATATCTGCGGTATATATATTTATTCATAAGCTAAAATCATTATTCATCGGCTGCTACCTGCTCCTGTATATATATTATTCTATTTACTGTACATAATTTTACATCTGTATTACCTACCTCAATGCACTCCTATTACAGACATTACACTGAAGTCATCAATGTTCACACATGACAGTAAGTTTTCATGCTGTTATTTTACTAGTTATGTCGCTTTTTCCTCTACAGGTGCAGCTGTGGTCATTGTGCAAAGATGCCAACAGAAAGAGAGAATGTGTGCTGCAGGGAGACGACAAGGTAAATTAACAAATACTCTTTACTGTCGATTATAAAAAAAGATCTTCGCTGTAGCCAAAATTCCTATATTGTACCAATGTTCTTAGGAGAATTAACCAGCTCCTGTCCCCCACAGAGTGCATGACTGATCATCCTGGCCTGGAACCTGTGTGCCTTAATCTGTACTCTCTGCAAAATGCCCACAATATTTATCAGGCTGACAATGGGCCATTGAGTCTCAGACTACACCAGTACGTTATTGAGTTTATAGATAATAATAAAACTTATTTGAATAACCTGCAGCTCTTTTCATATAAAAACATGTTAAATTGTATTTCAAATGAGAAGATTTCATAATACAAGAAGAAGTCAAATTAAAAAAAAGAAAGAAAAGGAGGTTGGACTGGCTGCATGGGGCTGATAGAAGGGTGCAGGAGTATCTGACATCATACTACCCCGGAAGTTTGAAACAAGCTGTTTAAAAGACATTTCTTTAAAGGGCTGAGTGAGTGACTGTTTTCATACTTTGAGGATACCTACTGACCCTCTTCAAGTAATTAGGGATAGGAGCCCAGAAAAAATTTATTTTACATAATATTGGCCCTTAAATGAGATCTTCCTTGGCCCATAACCCACCAATATTCCAGAAAATCAGTTGCACAATCTTGCTGAGAAACAGACAAACACAATAAGTATTATTTACTTGTAGACAAGAAAACACTTGCTCTCATGACAATTACTTGTCTTTGTACTCATTCCTCTCTGGCATTGCGCCTTTGTGGGTTTGATTGTGGGTTGTCTGATTCAACAACAAAAGGAATCTAAAACATGAGACAAAATATTGACAGGGCAACAAGGGGAAATGAAAACAATAAAGACAAGACAGGACAATTAATACAAGTCTGACCAGAGAAGAGCCTCATCCAGCGCTGCAGATCCTTGTGTATTGTTTTGAGTGGCAGTGTAAAGTTGAGCATGACTAGCTCTGACAGCCTTGGGGAAACATTGATGCCTAAGAACTTATATCAGAAGAGAGAATCTAAAAAGGACAAACTTAAAACAGTCAGTGTGTAGAGTTATACAAACTTCTGACTTTGGTGCCCTCCAGTGTTAGTATCAACAAACACTGTGAAACTTTGACTCCTTTATTATCCAGTGTAACCATCTAGGGGACACTTAACTAAATGGGAAACATGTAACTCATAGACTGCAACAGTTTCCTCCTGGATTGACTCATTATTTAACAAACACATTTATGTAAAAGAGTGAAGAAGTACATAGAGCTCTACAGATTCTGAATGATTAGCTAGTTTGTGTGTGCTTTTTAAAAGTCAAATAGTGACTATATGGACAAATTGTGACAAGAAAATTAAATAAGGGGATTTTCCAACATGTCTGATTAGGGTGCAGAACTCTTAATTTGTCCAATATATAAAACAAAAGGCATGGAATAATTCTCCACTGTGATGCTGCAATGATTTTTATACAATCAACAAAGTAACTGACTTTCTCCTTTGATCACCAGCATCATTGCTTGGGTGTAGGTGGGTAAGCGGGTGGAGTGAACGATCTTGTCATTACTACATAATCTTTGCTCAAGATGGTGGTTCTTCGATCGTGTCAACAGACTCCACAGGCAGCAGAATCTGCTGAAGTGTGATACCAATAATGAGGACTATACCACCAGACTGTTTGTAGTTCAATGCTTTTCATCCCAAGACATCATATGACCAGTTGTGACAAAAACAGAGGGATGCAAAGATGGACAAGAGACCAGAGGTAGATAAAAAGACAGTTATATGTTTACTCTCAGTCTGAAAGAATTAGTCCAGCAAAGATCAACAACAAATAAGAAGCAGGCAAAAATCGCAAAAATCAGTATAACAAGCAAAAGTCGCACATGGAGAGAGAACACTATAAAAACACAAGAGCGCAGACACACGATGAGCTGAGCACAGTATATAAATGGTCTAACACAGGGCCAGGAAATGTGCAGGTACAAGGTGAGCAGTCGAGTCAGAAGAAACAGGAAGTATCAATAAGGATTTCACAGTGAAACAGGAAATGTGAGACAGATTTAATTGAAGGGATGTTACATCAGTGGAGCTCAACAGTGTTGTTTCAGAAGTAAAAATTTTTTTGAATAGATCTCTATGAGATTTTTGATTAACAGTAGAATCCACAAGTCTGTGTGATATCAACTGTGTTTAAAAACAATTACATTTATTTGTGATGTCAAGGAGAAGTACTACACTACATTACACTGTTACAACACTGTCACACTTTACTATGTTTATCTCTTAGCTGTGTTTTTATAAAGGAAAAAAGAAAAAAAACTACATTTAGATTTTTACTTCTTGATTCTGTTCTTATCTCTAAAATCGGTTAAACGCTGCTGTAACAAGAAGAACTGCTAAAAGAATTTTCACTGTTGAATGTTGGTGACAATGTTGAACACTGACAATAAAGGATTCTGATACACTACCCACAAACCTCAGGTGTAGTAGCAACATCTCTGATTGGTGGAGCTTACTGTTACCATGAAAATGTTGAGTACAGTGAAAATCATTTTGGGGTCGTTAAGTGTTACTATACTATCCACTATATGATACAAACTACAATATATTGCAACACTATAGCAACAAAGCTGCTGGAGACATTGGAAAGGGATCATTTACAATGGTCTATGGGACGGGGAGATCCTTCACCTTTAAGAATAATCATGTACAGTCTTGTAACTTTGCCATTCTTTTCTGTAACCCAGCATTTTTTCCTTTGTCTAAATCAAATATTTTATGGTCTCAATTCAATGCTCAACCTGCAAAAATTCTCTGAAACATCAATGAAGAAAATGATTAGGACATTTACTTCCTGAACCAGACCGGTATAAAAGTGGGAGGTCATGGTTACGCTCTCTAAGTCCTGTGCAGTTGCCTTCTGTTAAGCAGTGTCTACCAATTGTAATGTTGGAGAGTTGGTTTCACATCAGTGAATCAATCAACCAGCAATGATTAATTCCATCCATTCAATGCTAAACTGATGAACTTTCAAAGAAAGTGGAAATATTCTTCTTTCAATTCAGTTTGTGTAAAGTGCTGAAACATATGTAAAAATGACTGTATTCTCACAATAACATTATCCGACTAAGATGGATAAGATCAGCAGTATGTCTCTGTGCTTTCAACACAAAATGACTGATCACATTGAATGTAAGTCGAAATATCACAGAGTTAAATGTTTTTTGGTTATTACTGTGGAACATATTCACTCAAAGCTATAACACAAATCTGGCTTGTATAATATTATTGTATAAATATATCACTGTTGTATAAGACACAGTTTGCTCTTATTATTCAACTCACAAATGATGCAAACTCAAACATAAAGATGCAATAAGGTGTTTTCTGTATTTCCAGATTGTAGTGTGGATCATCATCATTCATTACCACATTTAACCTGATTCTCATGCATTCCTGCTTGACAGATAATTAACGCTAGTGCCCACACTTTTAAAGCTATTGTTATCCATTTTGCCACACACGATTTTAAACAAACGTGTGTAGATCAGGGAAATGAAATTCTATTTTAATCTCCCCCTAGCAAGCTCAGCTTTTAAACCTTTTTAATTTGTAAAACCCTGCATATGGCCACACACACACACAAACGTATAGCTGTGTAAATCAGTCCCACACCTACACAGGTGATGGCACGGCTCTGCTCACTTAATCCTAGTAAAGATATGGGCTGCTAATCAGTGCGTGTTTCATCAGATCAGCAGTTAATATTGTCCCTGGTGGGCGGTTGCTCCGCCTGTACAGTCATAATTCACCAGACGCAGGCCTTGGCTACTCTGCTGCTGCAGGTGCGTCCATAAAGATCGGTAGGGTGGCGTCGTGGTGTGATCTACAGTCCAGTACTCAGCATTCATTTTAGGAAACTTGTCTAATCTACCTTTCCGCCTGCTCCCCCTCCTCCCGTTGTTGTTGTTGTTGCTGCTGAATAATTCACCTTCGCTAGAGGAGTAGGAAGAGAGAGAGAGAGGGAGAGAGAGGGCATGATTCATGGGTCATGGCAGGGCCTGTCTTTCCTGTCATATTTCATAGCCTTTGCAGGTAAACTACACACTACACAACACGCACAGGCCCATGCATTAAGGTCCATGCAGGGTTTTTATCAGATTGTCCTAATTACCCTGATCATTTACACAATATGGTTTAATGTTGAAAAAAAATAAATTATGTTTTCAAAGATACTTAATGATTCCGTGCGCTTACAGAAGACAGATATTGTGTGTTGTATTCAATGAATACACATTATTAAATTACTACAAATATGGCCTGTGGAAATTAAAGGAAAATGCTGGTAATTATTGTTTTATATTTCACAATGTATGAAATGACCAAAATCGACAATTAATTTACTCTGCTTGCAAACATTGCCTCAATACATTTTTATTTTCCTCAGTGTGTTCTACCATCCAAAAAGTATTTAACATATAAATAATCCACACTGTTGCACTGCACTGGTAAATGGTTTGTAGTGTATTTCTAGTTTAACACTATGCTTTACAACACTATGTGTCACATTTACACACACGCACACGTTCATACAGAGATTCTGTATGAACGTGTATCTCTATTACAAACATCATTCACACACTGATGGCACAGCAGTCAGGGGCAATTTCAAGGATCGAACCGCCGACCTTCTGATTAGTGGACGCTCCGCCACTGAGTGGCGTGCTTCTTCATCACTACATACATGGCAATTGCAGTTTAATTTCAGTTCAACCCGAAGGCACTGTTCTAGTCACATAATCACTACAGCACCAGGGCACCCAACGTGACCTGATCTGCAAATAAATATAAAAATGCTTTTTCTAGAGCAACATTCACTGTAAAAATAGGGGAAGAAAGGTTTTGACTTATGTAATGCAGGATTTGGTCTTTTGTCAGAACACTGAGGAAGAAAGGGCACAGTGATGATTCATGCTGACGTGTCTTGATGCCTCTGGTCTGTATATGAAAAACCATTGGAGCAGGTGTATTGACGTGTGTCATAAGCTCCTGGTGTTAACTGCATTTGGTCCTTTGACATTTCTGTTGGTTCTATTGGACAACACATGCAAAGTTGTGAAATGTCTTTTTAATCCCATGCACTTAAAGATCCAGAAGTTTTGTAACAAAAATAAAAATGGAAAAACAAACATACCACAGATATTAAGTACAGCATATTATAAATTTCAATAATATGTGAATATGTCCAGTCAGAACTTCAGTGTCAGGTTCATATATAGACTATTAACAAAGATGGATGACACAAGAGCTTCCCAAAAGTGAAGCCAAAGTGTCTGGTGGCTCGCTGCAGTGTAGGTCATAACTACTGCGTCATCCATGTCAGGGGATGGGACATGGACCAAACTTTAAAGTCCACTTTTGAAAACAAATCAAATTTTCATTTTAGGTCATTCTTATAATACTGAAGTTTGTTCAAGTGCTCAATTTTTTTCCAGTGAGTTTGATGTTATTTGATGCTATAAAATCAGAGTGAAACGTCATTAGTGACAGCTGATAATGACTCACAATTGGTGGAGGGCGTGTATCAGGGGGACCTCGCTTCTTCTGCTCCATCTGTGATCTCTAATTCACAGACTCCGGCTGCACAAGATGGCAGCAGTCGTATCCCGAAACAATTTGTCTTCCCACACAGAATATGGGTGAAACCATCATTTTCAGAAATTTTGAATTTTATTACTGACCTACATTCGATTGTAACTAGGATTAACCAAATCCATTTGTTGAATGCACTCAGATAATTTAGTCAGCACAGTCACCACTTACTAATTCTACAGCAGACTTTTATGGGATGCCATTATCCAAACACGGGCGTCCCAGAGGAAGTGCTAAACTGTCACCACAACACTTAGACATGGAAGGAAACAGCTGAGTTATATTTCTTATAACAGACACCGAGCTCCTGACTTCTGAGAAAGGAAGGTGCATTCTTGAATGTTGACTAAATTGTATTGCTGCCACAAGTTGAAAATATATCACATTAATGAAATACATACAAAGCTAAGTGTCTTAAGTATAAACAATGGGATTTGACAGTTACATTTACCTTCAGAGGTATAATTTTAGGATAATTTGTTCCTGAAATGTCACAAAAAATAGAAATGTTGTTACAACAATCAGATTTTTGAAGTAGTAAAGAGCCAGCCCATGTAAAAAACAAACAAACATTCAGTTACTTTAGTAATTACAAGGAAGTCAGTCACTTGATCCAGCTCTGATAAACTGTCCATGGTGGGAGATCTTGCCTGTGACATAAAGTTAAACTGACCTATTGCTCATTTCAGGCAGCTGCCACTGTGATCTGCATGACATGATGCTTCAGGTCATGACTGCTTATGATCAGCTGGTGAGTTTGAGTTTTACCAACACAATCACTAATAGCTTTATAATGTCGCCATCATCTCCCCTCGAATGAAGTATGCCAACTTGTTATCGTCCATACAATTCATGTGTGATGACAGCTCTGACGGCTTTGATACCAAGCTGGTGAGTAAGATAGTGGCAGACTCCAAAGCCCCATGCTAAGCATTGCTTACATTCACCTCCATCACTCCAATGCAACTCTGAATTGATGGAGAGCTCAGAGTCCTCAATGGCTGCTTCCTGTCTGCTTCTGATTCTGCTCAGGCTGGTGTAAAGCTGTGGTTCAGTATTTTACTCTGCCTTCTTACACAGGTAATCCCAGAGGTCCCTTTCAAAATCCCATTTAAAAAAAATCTGGATTTACCCCACCCATAATTTATCGGATAGACTGCATCAGCATCTGTTCTCAATGAAGGCCCATCAGCCCCACAGCTACCTCAGGGAAACTGGATGCTTTGTGTCATGCTGGTGTGCAGAGGGGCTTACTCTGGAGGGCACGGCCACATTCATACTAGCTAGGAGTGCATAGTGAATTTCATCGTTGTATGTTGCAAACATGAACATGTTATCATGATCCAAATCAAAAAAAAGTTGCTTAAATGTTGTGAAATCAGTTAAAGCCTTTTGTTTTAAAGTATCTTTAAAGTATAATCTGCCTAAATAGTTTTTAAGAGGATCATTACACAGAGCTCTTATCTCTTTCTTTTGTTAGAATGAATAATCTATACGTGCATATTGGTATTCGGATGAACACATTTTTTACAAAAAAATATCCAGTTGAGTGCAAACCAAGGTCTGTTGAATCTGCTCAGAAAGTAAGTTTGAGAGTCAAATGCATACAAGGAAAAGTGCAACAAGTTCTCAACAACCTTTAGTGTTTGGAAGCAGAAACTATTGTTTATGACTAACTATTCACTTCAGATTTAAAATATGAGCTGTGTGTGGCTGCTGCAGCAAAGTCTTATTTGTTCAGCCTCCACTATGATATTAATGTCATCAGCCAACTCTCCTGTTCCCATTTCAGCTCCTGAGCTGCTGTTAGATTCGAGCCAGGATAAACTGTATTCACCAGGTTACGTGTCATAAATATCACAAGTTGTCCTTCTGAGAAATATGTATACATATAATTTTATTTCCTCTACCTACATGCCTGCAATGAAACTTTAACGTTCATATTGAGATTGGAGGCCTTGATCAGTCATTTCAGATGAATGTATACATTTACATTAAAACATAGACAAATGATTTGTGGGATTTTAATGGCTGATACACTTAGCTTTAAAGTTAATAGCAACATATTAGAGGATGTTTTGATTTAAAATGATTATCAACCAGAGTGTCAACGTGCATAAGACCAGGACACTGACAGCGGAAAACTGAAAAAGTGTGAAAGGCTGATCATGTTTTGTGGTAAACATCATGGATGATTCTCTATATCAGAGTAAAATTAGGATATCCTTTTTTGTAATTAGGATTTGATGTATTTCTACCAAATTCTTAAATTACCTTTAAGTATTCCTTTCCAAAAGAATCAGCAGAGATCTTAAAACAGACCGTGAATTCTTCAAGGATCCATAATGATTTGCTAGGAGAGCAGTTTGGAAACACTTGTGGCCAGTTATAGGTGGAGATTATTTTTACTCACTAAAAATTAAAAGCAATTCATCACAGAAATCCCTTATCTACCACAAGGATTTTGCAACGATCATCAAGGGAAATTATTTCTAGCATGATGACAGCAAAGGTTAAGGTTGTGATGTTCCTCTTCACTGGGACATCTCATATTTGGAGCACACACACTTCTCCTTTCTCGTGTTATTTATCTTTGACTCGTAATTATTCCTTTTTTACAGCTAGTCAGACATTTGAAAACTGGTCCAATCCTATTCCATACTCTTAATTAAGTTATACTTTTTTTGAAACTGATATTGTCCAAATGCTGCGTACTGATGTTTTTATTTATTCTGGATGAAAACACATTATGATTCTGCAGGGGGTGTAATTGATTGGTCAAACCACTAGAGGCACACCACAACAGTCAGTCTATCAGTGGTCAGTGCTCTTCACATTGATTTCACATTGATTCAGTTTACACTTGTGCTACATCTTTAGCCTTTCCTGTATCAGGGTGGCCCCACCTGCAGCATCGAGAGACTCTGCTCCTCTCCTCTTTTCTAATCACTGACACTTAAACAACTTGATGAATTCATATATACTGGATAACTTTATACTTTATCATGTCCTCTAAAGAAAACCAAGAAACACAAAGTAAACACCAGTTCCGTTTAGATCCTAAAAACATCTCATTAGTGTTGGTGTTTATTGTTAAGGTGGGAGGTGAGCTCAGCAAGAGTGAGAAAAGACAGAAAAGGAGACCCACGCTTCAAGCTGAAGGCTATGAAAATTTCCCAGAAAGCCTTGCAAATCACCAGCAAGTTGGGAGAGAGACCCACAAATGTACTATTTTCTCCATTAATTAGAATTTAAAAATTATGATAATTTTAATATCATAGTTTAATATTGTTCAAAGTATTACGGTCAAAACCTTAGACAAAGAAATGACTAATGCTAGCATGCTAACATTTTACCCTAATTACATTATAACCCCATATTTCAACATAATTTCATGTTGTATCCCCCCTCCCTCCTTCTGAAGACACACAAAGTCACAGTGTAGAGAGCAGGTGGACACAGAAACGCAGAAACAAAGTTCAGATGCTTCAATGAAAGGCAAAGGCTACATGCAAAGTCAGAAAATACACAAAAAGAAAACACAATCCAAAAGGAAACACAAGAAACAACAGCGATGTGTAAGGAGACTGACAACGAGGCTGAGAGGCAAGACGGACTGACCGAAGCACAGACACTTATATACACATGGGGGGGGCAGGGTTGATTGAACACAGGTGCAGACGATCACAGGTGGGGAGGAGTTGGGAAACAGGACACAGGCAGGAAATAAAGCTGGAGACATGCAAGTAGCAAAATTTCAAAATAAAACGGGAAACGTGGCTCTCAAGGGAAAAAAACACAAGGGACACAAAGTCATGACACACAATGCACTTGATTTAACGAGAGTATAGCAGCGAGGTTACTGAACTGAACTGCTCCTTTAATAACAAAGCATCCTAGCAGGGTTGTCTACAGACCTCTGCTAGCAGCCTGAAGCTGTGTGCTTTTGATTCATATGTGAAATAATGCAGAGCATCCAAGCTTTTCAACTTCCATTGGATGAATGACAAATGTCATTGATTCACCTGCATAAGCACATTCATATAACCCTAGAAAAAGAGGGGTAGGGAGAAGGGGTGAAATGGGATTGGGCCTTAATGTGCATCTGTCCTGATCCTGAAGCAGCAGTGGTTATGAATTGTGTTCCGTCTCTGCATTGATGCAGAGTCGTCCACATCATATGTCTGCATCGCGATAAATCTGAGACTTATGTCTCTGAACAAAGACAGTCAGACCAGTGTTTTCATTTAGATTTTGACTTCGACTGTGTGAAGGTTTGTGATAATATTCTGTAGGCTTGTGACAACACATGGATGACAGCAGAAAGAAATACAGAGAGAGAACCTCTGTAGTTATTAAACCAACTCTGACTTATAGTTGCTGCTCCAGTAGGTTTCAAAACCACATTTTAATGAATGGTAAAAAAAAGTCATGGTACTATGAGTTTAGTTAATTTAGAATCTGTCAGGTTCATGTGCTTCTTCCTACAGATTATATACCAAAGAGCTTTTATCTTTTGTGGACTAACCCTAACCCTATTATGGACACCTTTGGTTATTTGATTTTTATCTGTGTTTCCTGTTTTCAATATGTGTCCCACTCTGTTTTTTTGTGTTTAGTTTCTGTTCCACTCTGTTTTCTGTTTTATTTTGAAAGTGTAAACTCCTGTGTGTTTCTGTTATATTAACTTCCTGCCTTGATGTGTTTCACTTGTTTGTCCTGTGCCACCTGTCTCTAGTTTGTCATCAGTTCAGTTTGTATTTAAGTCAAGTCCTCAGTCCTGTCCTCTGTTTAGTCATGGTCTTAGTCACTGTCATGTTTGCCTCCAGTGTCTCCTGCCTTGTTTTCTTTTCAGATTGAGTTTTGCCTTTTGTTTCTTCCTAGGCCTGCCTCTTGTTTGAGATATTTGGAAGGAAACATTTTAAAGTATACTTTTAATATAATTATGTTAAATCTGGATCTGTCTCCTGCCTCGCTCCTACATTTTTGTCCACTGGCTCTCTTCACAAACCTTGACACTATATGTCTATTGATTTTGTTAAAACATAATTCTTGGCTGTATTTTCTAAATTAAAGCAAAGCAATTGTCAAAGTAAAATTTGTTTCAATAATCAACTTATCTTGAATCATTTTAATCAATGTTGTGGTCTGTAAAATATGAAATTCCAAAACAAGTATATAAACTTGTGAGTAAATATTGCTGTTGTATAAAATGCAACGTGGTTCAGAAGATGCCTGATTGTATCACTTTATATTTGCATGCATAATCACATACTTTGCTTTCACATTTTATTGAAAGTTCAAAATTAAACAGGAGTAAACCATTTAACAGAACAATTTTAAAAGTTCAAAATTAAAGAGGAGTAAACCATTTAACAGAACAATTTGGTAATATGTTCGCTGTATTCACTAACTGGTGTTTTTGTATTTACCTTGCAACCACAATAGCTGTGTTCAGCAGTAAACATACCCCAGTGTTCAATTAATGAAGCAATTTGCATTTTAACGTGTAATTGAAATGCACTTAATTAAGCAAAGACCTAAAGGAAAATAGCTATTAACCGTTCCGCCCTACCATCCGGATCACAAATTACAACAAAGGACAAGATTCTTTCAATTGTGGATACACTTGACATGCGACTAACTGTGTGGCCTTATTGACTTAACCTCTCTTTGGGTCTATTAATTATATAGAAGACTGAAAGAAATGCAATATAGCTTCTTTCATCCATCACATTAACTTGGTCCAAAACACCCTTTTTGTCTTCTTTATTATTCACCCCAGTCTGTCCACATCTGTAAAAGAACATGTCTCAAGAAAAAAAAACGGTTTCGAGAGAGGCCATGTGCAGGACCAGCAATCAACCGACTCCACTGAGTGGATGTAATTAATTTATTGACTGTGGTCTGGAGGAGACCGAGACAGATGGACAAAATGACAGACAAAATCAAGGTAAAGTCTTTTGACAACCTGTTTATGAGGTGTCAGTTTGGATTTGGATCAAGGCTCATGGGGGCTCCACAAGGGCAAGTGTTGGGCTAATTTCTTTTTCCCAGCTCACCCCCAGGCTGCCTGCTGCCCTGCTGGAGAGGCTCTGCTGCCTTTCTTGCAGAACCACCATGTTGCTGAGACAGAAAGGTAAAAACCAAACAGAGAGATGGAAAAGACCTCCACATAAGGTGCCCAGTCACATTATAAAGCAGCAATTGTTGGTTGTGTAAATTGACGGAGATGTCCTCCCGCCCCCTCCGCTAACAAAGGCTGTTCAACCATTCAGCAAGCAGCTCTGATGAAGCACACTGGTCAACTCAACACATCTTCAAACTGAAGCTTTGTGCAGAGCCAAGCAGGACTGAGTCACTGTGTGTGAACTGCATATTTCTATGTTTGTATTCTTCCATTTCTTTGTTAAGGAGCGACTGTGGTTCTTCTTGTCTCACTGAATACAGTCCTGCTTATGTGAAGTTACTGTGTTCACATTCTGTCATTCACCCTAAAATAATGATACTAAAATAACAATAACAATTTCATTTATAGAGCACCTTTAACACCAAGTATGAAGTACTGCACAATACGGAAACAAATGGTTAAAGAACAGGAGGAAGTCATCAATGATAAATATAAAAGATCAATAATAGTCTGGCACCCCAAGTAAATTCAGTACCCAGACATGTACTGAGTTGGGGCATTTTCCAGAAGAGTTGTATATATGTTATCGCATAAATGTACAAGTCAGCTGCACTTGACATTTTGGGGAACATTTCCTGCCGGCCCTCCTAGTAAAAATGTCTGCGCCCATGTGAAAATACGACAGACAACATCAGAGCAACTGACTGGTTCTCACATTCCGATTACGTTTCTAACACTGCCGGACGAGAAGCTGGTTGCTGTAGTTTGGCTTTAATAACAATAATTATTTTAAGTGTGTGGCTGTGGAATACCGTTTAAGTCAAGATTAAAGAAATGCGTCAATGAATAAATGTGTCATGTGTCAGCAATGGTATAGCAAAGGCGGCTTGTGTAGACTTAATAGCTCTGTTGTAACCTCTTAATGCAGATTTATGAACACAAACTCCCACCACTTCCACTCCAGCGCAGCTTATTGTAGCTTCCCCAGCAGTTATTAATGAGCAGTGTACTGTTTTAATAAGTTGTCAGACAGTTTTGGCACTGAAGGCAGAAGTCATGTGCAACCATACCAACAGTTTTATTTCTGTCACTATAGGTTAATCCCTAAAAGATAATTAAATTTAATACCCTCGGAGGAAAAATTCTCCCAGCATCCGCTTTTGGGTCTCGTCCTTAACTCAAAGTCATGACTCTTGTGTGACTCGCAGGGAAATGACTGCTCACATTAATAGTCCATAGCCTGTTCCATTCTTGTTTTGGTGTTTGTCTGTGCCCCCACTCTCTCTCCCTGTCTCCATCTTCCTCTTCCCCTCTCATCTCTCATTCTCCCTTTTTTAGTTACAAGCGCTAAGTCAGCTGGATTATATGCGCAGTCCTTTTTAAACGAAAGCCAGCTTCATTCCCTGTGACATGTCATTTGTTTTGTTTTTGTAGTGTTGCACAAATGCTGATGCTCTACTTCTGGGCCCAGCCAACCAACAGTGTGTTATTCTCAGCAGCCCGTTCATAATGCCTCGTGTGTAGACTTAATTAAGGTTTTAATTAATTCCCCATTTAGGCCATGTGTAAGTTAGAGCGACACACAGATTGAGCTGCTGGCCAACATGTGTATCTACTCTCTTTGGTGGAACAAAATGAAATCTTGTAGTCTAATCTAATGGCATACTGGTTTTCTAGGTGTTTGACTCTCTCAGCACCTCACAATTCAATGCTGATTTGAAGGGCAATAAAGTAATTATTAGAAATGGTTGATGCATCTTGATACATGCATTTTTTTGAGTTGTGTTTTAAAGAAAGAAATGAACAGGATTAGAATTTACACAGACAACCTAAAATAATGTTTATAGAGCAGCACCAATAAAGTTTACAGCAGTAAATCTACACTCAGTATCTTATCTGAAGTGTTAGTGGAAAAATCATATCCCAACATCAAAATAGTGAGTGAAGTTTAGAGAGAATAAAGAACACAGTCAGAATCAAGCCTTCCTCCTGTCCTCTGTTCTCCCTCTGCTGCTGCTGTGATTCACTGCCTGCGGGTTCCTCTGCTACAGAGACGGGGGGCAGAAGTTTACAAAACTTTGCAACACTTCAAGTCAATTTGTTGATAATTTAAAGAGACGCTTGTGTGTATCAGTTAATTATTTGTTCAACAAGCGCTGTGGTAATTGTGGACAAAGTAGAGAAATCAAATCGATATCAGTCCTTTTAAATGTTCCACATTTTTTCCATCAAGGCCCATGATGATATTCGCTGGGAAACATATGAAAATGTTCTATTGAAAAATCGTAACGTGATTTAAAACAACAACCTTGTTTTGCCGAAACCAAACATTGAATGTGTTCTTCCATGGCCGAAAGTTTCAAGAAAATTGGTTTTGTAGTTTTTGTGTGATCCTGCAATGAAAGCAACCTCCTTCGTGGAACTAAAAAATACTTTTTGCAGCGATCTTTCAAGAGGGAAACATGATACATAAAACAAACTTCCTCACTTAACATGCAAATTGACATGCATACTGTTTGTCGGTCGTGTTTGTGTGGGGGGGGTGAATTGTGCTAAGAGAAGAAAGAGTGATTTGATAAGCACAGAGAGCAGCAGCAGCTGGCATTATGTAAGTGAAGGCGATTGAGTTTACCTGTGCCATGTCATCCATAACTCCCAGACTGATCTCTACAACTCCAGCAGATTGCAAAAACTGTTCAAGCCACTTCATCATTGGCTATTATTCTGGTTCAGAGCATTCCCCTAGGCTGTTTTCAGTGCTCAACTGATCCCACAAAATCTCTTTTCTGTTGCTACCTTCCACTTGGGGGTCAGAGGTCATGCTTGGCTGCAGAACAGCCTACCTGGAGCTGTCTGGAAGTCTGAATGTGCTCAAGGACACTTCAGCAGGCCAGATGCCTGTTGACACAGACGCTTGGGCAAGTTTGAATGATAGTTTGACTTTTTACAAAAGCCTCTGCAGTATGAAATAACTATTGTCTAAGTAAATAGTGAACTGTTGTCTTTTCTTGCCGTGCTGCTGTGTATTAGGAAAAATACCATCCTAAAATATAAAGCATTCGGTATCATACACAGATATTCAGTGTTGACAGCTTGACAGTAGTGAAAGTCATTAAATGTTTGAGGTGAGTGAATGCATTGCAAGTGAGGCAGTTGTGTGTACTAAGAGTGGTTATTTCTTGTTTTCAGCCGTGAATTGGAGAGAATTTGTCCATCCATATTTGATGTCTCCAAAGAGAAGGTAATCTGTTTTTGATAGTCTTGGTCTTAGTCTCAGCTGTTACCGGTCAAAGAGAAATCCCTCATTCATATTTATGTGTTAAAGTAGACACCTATACTGATAGAAGAAGAACGTATGGTTTATTAAAGAAACAATCATGCTGCACCAAACAAAAACATTTACAGAAAACTGAAAATAGGAAAATACAGAGTGGACCTTGTTTATATGAAATCTAAATGCATAACAACAAGCTATGTCTTGACAGAAAACACCACAAGCTGTTTTAAACTACAAGGTAGACAATGACAATACATTAAAAAAAGACAAAATTGTTAGAGCCTCATTTCAATTATACACAACAAAATAGATTCTATGAGGCCTGAAGCTCTTGGATTGGATTGGGGATTGGAGCTACCAGACATGGGAGACTGTGCTGGGGCTAGACCAAACCTCCTCAATTGGATTTTACATTGCATTCATTAAACAGATGCTAGATTGGCTTGATATTGCTAAATATTTGAAAGGGTGTGGACAATCACCTCTGGACCTGCTCCTTTGGACTTTTCCAAATCCTTTACAGACATATCTGTTTTGTATTGAATGGCAACATAGTTATTGTTGTTGGTACTTTTA
This sequence comes from Paralichthys olivaceus, assembly GCF_024713975.1. NCBI lineage: Eukaryota > Metazoa > Chordata > Actinopteri > Pleuronectiformes > Paralichthyidae > Paralichthys > Paralichthys olivaceus. The sequence goes on from NC_091099.1 coordinate 21,317,331, forward strand.
TTATGCCAACCCAGTGTCATAAGTACCTGCCTTTAATCAGGACCTGGTACATGACAATAGTACTATCATTTATCTTTGGCCCAGAAATTCAGTTTCATACCAATGGTCCTTTATGTAACAAGTGATAGTCACTCATTGATTTGGATTTTTTTTTTCCTCTGCTGCTGATAAATAATGCAATAGAAGGGGGTGTACACATACAGCTTGTGATTTTGTTTATGTATTATGTTGGTTTATCACAAAACCCCAAAGTTTTGTATTGTTTTTGCATTTCGTTAAGTAGAGCTGCATTTTTTTCACAAAATGAACTGTTTGAAAACTTCACACCTAATGAAAATGACCCTCTTGCCAAGCTCTGACATATTCACAGTGTTATTAATATGCACTGTGCCTGAAAAATGATCAAACATCCTGCTTTAGTTTCATTGAGGCTGAAAATACAACGAAAAAAAGTGAGAATGAGAAGAATAGCAGGAGAAGGTTGGTAGCCATCCATGAGGCTGCATCACACTTGGATATCGCCAAGGTTGCCTCTGGGGCAAAATAACACTGGATGGCTGAGATCCACAACTGTAAATCTATCCTTAATTTGCTTTCTCTCCTACTGCAGTTGTCTGTCCATGTAGCTGAGATGGTAGTTGACAATTTAATTGAAGAAATGCCAAGGGAAGAGAATAGGAATTAGATTTGCCTGCTTCTGTGCCCTGTTTTTCCCACCAAATGTCTTGTGGACTCCTCCAGACAACCTTTGTATTTCTTGGACCTCTGATTGGGTGACTATCAGATTGTCCTTTAGGATCTCTCCCACACACAAGTGTGGAATTGCTTGTGACAACTTATCAGGCCTCAAATTATGTCTATAATGGCGGATTAGCCGTTGACACAGGCTTTCATGAACAGCAGTGAGAGAACTGGCATTGTATCTAATGAAAGATTGTATCTGCAGTTACTGCTGTGGCTCGCTGTGACGCAACTCTGACTTAAAGATGTGGCCATCAAACTGTCATAAATATCTCATTATGGCTCGTGATTTAGCATTTTGATGGACCAGCTGCATTTTTTATCACTGTCTGCATGTTACACAGGCTTAATCTAAACAGCCGCATTTGACATTGATCTTTAAGCTATAGATCTTTATGGCATCTTCAGCAATTGAAATGATTTCCTACAGTGTAACATTTCAATGGGGATTGTAATACTTCCCCAAAGAGCACATGCTGTCCAGATAGATCCATGTGTTGTCAAAAAGCATTAGTTACTGCAGCTATGCTGGACAACTTTGTGCCAACTATACGTTGTGTCCGTTCTATTAGCGTAATAGCCTGTGATTAAGAGAAACAGTAGCCGACAGCAACGGCTTTAGTGGGTCATTAAGGATTTATTCAAGATGGAAGAATCACATCTGCAAAACTGAGACAAAAAAGTGACTAAAGGCAAAGTCACTCTGCTCTCGCCAAAAACAAGGGGAAAGCTCACGAAACACAGGCAGAGGATGATCATTTTATAAGTTAACATAGCTCCTCCAACCTCTGGGTAGCATTACATTTTAATGTCGTACTTTAAGGAGTAGTTTGACACTGGAACACTGCGTATTCACTTTGCTGCCTGGGTTCTCTGCTGGCTCCCTAGCAACCCCACAGTGACGAGCTGCTCCCCGCCAAGAGATAGTCGAGCTCACAACTCCTCATACCACTGCAACATGTTGTTCTCCACTTTTGGTTTAATACACATCTACGATAAGCTGTAAGGTGTTATTGGTGATGCTCTTTAGATCTCTGCAAAACAAAATTACTGTATTATGGGGCCAACTTGCTTTCAGACATGCAGTGAACTCCTGTATATGAGGTTGTAGATGTCCGAAACGGAAACAACCATTCACACTCGCATTTACATTTACAAGATGGAGTATCAGGAGAAAACCCACACAGACAGAGGGGAAAATGTGCAAACCGTGGCTGAATTGGGATTCAAACTACGATGCTGTGAGGCAACAGCCCACTGTGCCACCCCTTTAACGAGCAACTGGGCTACAAAAAGTGCGTTCACTTCTCAGTACAGTCAGTTATAACTTTGATGCTGACATTAGGTTTATTTCAATGTGTTTTTGCATGTTAGGAACAATTATTCCACTCTACTCTGTGCTGTACTGTATTATAATTTCCATGAGTAGCTGCAGTTACAGAAAAATGTGTAATAAGGCCGAATCAGGTTAAGTATTGAAGTTTTGTATTGGTCAGTGAATCACATAGGGCCACAGCAAAGGGTTTCCAGCTAAACTTTTAATGACTCCCTTATATTCGATTAGTCTTTCCTTCAAGATCCACTGTACCTCGGATGTACAATTTACAGATGCTGTGTTCATCGATGTCCAGGGAACGTTCCATTTGACACCGGATGCTGTGCTCAGGGTGCAATGGGACAGTGCTTGGCATTTTGTTTGCCTTGTACAATTTCAGGATATCCTCCCCACCAGAAGGCCCACCAACTGGAAAATTGTCCCTGCAGGTGTCTGAGTTATCTCTTTACAATTATGACCTTCCCTGCCCTCCCCTCTCTACCTCTTCTTTCTGTCTTTATTTTTTTGTTCAGATGGGTGTGGGTACTTTTTGACGATTGATGACATTGAGCCTGTGTCACCTATAGTCTAACTTCTGAAATCCGTGCACGGATTCTCAATGTCTGAGAAGTATTTCTGTGTGGAGCAGATCCTCTCTCTGACGCACAGGGCATAAGAGAATCAGTGGGTGGTTGCACTGAAACACAAGAGATCTGATCATATCAGTAATTTTTTCCCAGCTCTACAGTAACTATTGCCAGATATTGCATAAAATAGTTCAAGCAGTTGTATGCATACCCACCTATGTTCAGCTTGCAAAATGTTAAAAGCATGATTCTAACCATGAATCTAAAATCACGCAGACGGATGCACTGAAGCACAGGTTAACAGGACCCAACAGATGCAGGTGCAATTTGTCAGGCATCTGTACACGTTGCTTTGAACAGACACCTGTAATTTGTTGGTATTTAAACTCACACACACCTGGACACCATCATTTCTGCATTTGTTAAGTGTAAGGTCAAGTGCTGTCAACCCACAGAGGGATCATTATGACTAATCAGATAATCTGCGGCAGCTCGGACAGCATATTCAGAACAAAAATTGTTCGTGCGCAATACCACCACCTTCTTCTCTTCTCTTCACGTTGTTCCTGGTGCACTGCTTTTTCATGGCTTACTCATATGCCCATTTTTCAGTATGTGATAGTCATGCGTCAGCATTAGACAGCCGCGCTTTCTCCCAGACCCAGTCCCTGCATCGCTGAAAGCTGTTTATATAATTACCCATTCTCTCTAAAAGATGGGAAGACTGAGCCCTGTGCCTGTGTGTGAACCAGAGGGACTCTCTCTCTTTTTCTATCTCCCTGTGAGTAACTGAGTAAGAGAGCGAAAGATGGGTGATTTGGCTTAAACACAGCAGTTATATATATATATATATATATATATATATATATATATATATATATATATATATATATATATATATATGTATATATATATATATATATATGTATATATATATATATATATATATATATATATATATATATATATATATGCTATTAGACAGACAGCTGCCATCAAGGGACCAACGTTAATGGTATTTTATGCTACAGTGTATCTCAGAACGCAATGAAAATGGGAAAAAAAGGAAAAGACAACAAAGCCATAACTGCTCTGCATAATTTAATAATGCAGCATAATAAATATTTGCGGGGAGTTATTCTGTCACTATTTAAATTGTGTTTGGGACATTATTACACTATCAGTGATGAATATGCTTTAGTGACTGGATGGGAGAATGATGATTGAAATTCATGTTAAATTGCAAAATGCAATTCTAAAGCTATTTTGTCAAGAATTTACTGCACAATGTATCATCATCGAGAATCAATAGTTAGATTAACAATACATTTTTAACAAGATTTATGACTTTGGAAATGTTTAATCCAACTCTGGCGTTACTTACATTTTGTGAATATAAATATTTATTTACCAACTACTGCTTTGACCTCACTGCTTCTATTGCTTCATGGTTTATGATATTATGTTTCATAGTTTTTAATTTTTAAATAAGGTCCTGCAGTAGTTCATCAGGTTGTGTAGACTTAATATTGTCCCAATATGTAAGAGGCAACATGATGCCTTCCACAAACAGAGATTTGTAGTAAATAGACAATAGCTACATTTTGTTAAATACAATAACACAAACCAGCAATTAACTTGACCTTTTTATGATCTGTATCAAAGATGTTTTTCCACCAAATAGTTTTTCTTCTTTATTGTGTTTGTTAGTGTGAGCTTCCTTCAAAAGACATTTTATCATTATTATTATTGTATTAAGTATTGTTGGGCCAATCATGGGGATTTTTGACACCATTAACAGTAGAGATATTATAGGAAGTGTCATTTTGTCAAATAAAATATGTCGACAGCTGTTGGATGAATTTGCCATGGAACTGGTTACTGATCTATCTGTGATTGAGCCATATCATATTAGCCCGTCAAAGCTCCACTTGTTTAATACCGCAGCTTCATCACAATGAAGATCTGAGTCTGATAAGTTGAGTAAGATGTCTGAAAATTGCCACTGTACAGAAAATCAACTCTCTTTGTTTGGATAAAGACATGGCCTTTCGTCTGCTGCTTCCCTCAGGGTAATTTAGTTTTCTGGTAATAAGCATTAGAGCTCATTAGTGAGGCTTAGAATTACTTTTCTTTGTGTTGCTTCTCAGTGTTTCCATGCAACCTGATTGTCTTGCCGTGTGGAGAAAGTGGCCACTTTAGTGTTGGCTATACTTTGAAGGTATGGCATAGCAGTGAAGAAAACTTTTGATCTCAGCAAACAGTAAAATACAGCCACAGTGCAACACGTATCTCTAGTACAAACATTCAATATCAAATTATGACTTTTTACAATTATGTCAAATTATTAAAAAGAGTAATTCCTTAATCATATTTTTGTTGCAGGGAAATAGATCAGCATTAAATAGAATTGTGCCCACAGCTCTGGAAACAGGATCTTTGAGTGAAGCCAAGAAATGTCAGGATCACATAAATTATGATCACAGTTTGCACCAGGGCTTGATGTGGACCCAATCAAAGTGACTGCAAATGGCCAAGCAAACAAACGCAGCCCTTTGATGTAATGCTGGCTTTCTTTCTTGCCTGCCTGCTATTGAGATTAAGGAAAATGAATGCTTTCATGCCTTTGCAAATATCTTCATGTTAGGAATTAATTTTCCATTGGCCTAAGATGCAATGAATAATAAATTGGCAGAAAAGTTTCTCATCTTTGGAGATGGATAGGACACATTGATTTCTTGGGGGACGGGGGGACTTTACGACCGTGAAGTCTTAGTTAGTGGATGACTACAAACTGTGTATTTCAAAATATTAAGTGTTACATTATTATTATGCCTTGAGTGGCAGATAATACGTTAATGCAAGTCTACAGTCTTGGAGACCATTGGTGTTTCACTTATCGTGAAATGACAAATTAGCCTCTGTGGCACTGTTTAATGTTTTTGGGCAACAAGTGCAGACAGCAGATATCCAGGCCAAGACTCTATCTTCTGTACACTCTTTGCAATCCAACTAGTTTAAAACATTTCTTTACACAACACACAAACAGCGATACTTAAGTGTTGTAGGTCCAGTCGACATTTTACGTGCGGGCAACCACAGCCTGCTCATACAAGACCAAATCTTGTTATTGTCCCTCGCCCACAGATTCTGTGTTATCACATGCAAAGTCTATTACTAGAGATTAGTGCTGCTATTGCCTGTTGATTAGGCCAGAAAAATAAATAAATAAAAATATATTTATACCAAGTTGTATCAAATGAATCAGTTTCAGAACATTGGTTTCTCTAGTTGACATTGTGTCTGTACAAGCTAGTATCGCTGAAGGACATTGTGGAACATTTTTTATTACAATAATTCTCAGGATGGTGATGAAGAGTATCCAGTAAATAATTTTAACTGTATTTACAAGCTGGATTATGTTGGTCCTTGTAGGCTGAAGTAGGTCCGGGGGTCAAAATGGATTTCACATTTTAATGTGCTTATAGAGCCACTGGGCAGTTTGTTTTCTCACAGTAACATTACCGTGGTATCTGCTAACTGGGATAGGACTGTGGGTTTCATAATGGTGTGTAATTACTCTTAATTTCCCCAAGAAAGAGTGATTGTCTGTGTTTGCTCCCATTAGGCCCCATTCAGAAACAATGGAAAAAGACAACTATTGTGTGAGGAAACAGAGGAGAGGCTACATGAGAAAATATATCATCGAAACCACAGAGACCTTCTAAAAACATTGAGACTTACAGTACTTTAGATTACTCTTCTTTTTAATCTGCACTGTCAGCCATGGTGAAATAGAAAATACCATATATTTGCTTGCTGCGCATTAAAAGACAGACCATTAATTTTTCATTGGGCACAGATGGAGAGGACAGTACGCAGAGTAAACAATGGCACTTCCATGCAAGAATAGATGGGAAACACCAGAACGTAAAACTCTTGATTTATGTATTTAGTCTTTGTCTCTGGGATTTAGAGAAGAGAGAAGTGTTTGGCCAGAATGAGATATGGGGTCACATCTTTTTTGATGTGAGAAGCTTTGCATTGTCAGCAAAGCGAGTGCAGCATGGGAATATATATATATATTTTTTTTTTTGTAGCGTGAAAAAGAGCCCTCTCATTTGTCATATCTCATACAGAGAAACCATTCCAGGAGGTAACGGTTGTTTGAGCCAACAGTCACTCACAAGTGTTTCAGTAATTATGACCATTTGATTTTGGAAAATCAACAACCAGAATATCACCGCTGTGTGGAACATTTCCTATGAATGTGATTTACCGCGAGCATATTCCGTTTTTGTGTGACACCGCTGGCGGGCGGGACTTGAGAGAGCGAAATATGTGTGACATCCATTAAAGCTCACAGACACACAGACTTTGTGTCTGAGTGCAGTCTAATCACTAAAATCTCTTGCTCCCCATCCTGCGGTGACTCATCCTGTTTGACTGAGACCCTCTCTCCTCCCAAATTATAGAGCTGCAATACCGTGTAATTCCCACTTGCCAAAAAACGCAGATCAAAATTGTGTTAATTATAGAAAATATTCAGACATTAGAATAGAGCACTCTGAACTGACAGTGTTGGCAGCACTCTCAGCAGTAATAGTCATAAACATCAGTGTTTTTTACCTCCCTGTGTGTTATACCATTGAACTTATTATTGTCAGCTGATCTCTGCAAATTGGAATCATGATGAAATCAAATGGTGTTAAGCATAGTGGAGCGTCATATTTAACATGTTGCTTCATGTTGGCTGCAAAGCAAAAACTAATGATAGATTGTGTGAATATCAGCAGATAAAACCACATCAGCTGCTAAATAATGAGGTGTGGGTATAATAAGTGATTGGCTGTTGGATTAATTGCAGATGTTTTCACTCTGGGCAGCTCTAAAGGAATTCCATTTTGCCCCCTGACCTCTTGTAAAATCGATTAAAAATAAAAGATTGAAATACCCCCTGCATGTTTCTTTCTTTTACCACCGAGAAAAAGCTCAGGTGGGTTCGTCTTAAATTTCATCATAATCCATTCAATGATTGATTCACTAAAATAAAAAGGCATCAAAGGGGTGATGTATACACTGTGTGCATGCTATTCCCCAATCAGGCAATGCTTACTTTTTTCACATTGTAATGCTAATGAAATGGCATTAGGATGTAATGTTCCTTCCATGTGATTAAAAATTATAATTAAGCTTTAGGGTTGTTTCCTAAAGGATGCAGATGTAGCTCAGAAACCCCTTATTGGATGATATATATGCTTTAGATTGAGATCTTGGAAAGTGTATTTTTTTTTCGAACATAGTTTTGTTTATCTTACATGTTTATCACCTACAAAGGTTTATCATCAAGTTGAAAATCTGTCAATGCTTTGTTATTCTGTCCATACACACACAGCCATAGGTATACTCTGCTTGTGCAGCTTTGCCAGTGCAGTGGAATAAAAACGTCAACCTCATGTTAGTGCTCGAGGAACCGCCAAGGTCTGCAAGATTCATAGTGTGGGGGTCATGTAAGTCTGTACTAAGTCTGTTGCAGTCCATTCAATAGTTGTTGAAATATTTCAGTCTGGAGCAAAGGGACCAACCGACTTACCAGCATTACCATCGCTAAAGCCAGTATTGCTCTATAGGCAGAAAAGAAAGCAACGTAGAGGCTCATGAAGGGCTCATGGGAAAATATTTACTTTACTGTCTTTATATAGCTTTGAATATGTGGTGTGAAATTGTGGAAGAGAGAATTTTCAATATGTAGTGGTTCAAGATTTCTACATCTAATATCTCTCGTGGAGGGCACACAGTAGTGGCTGCATGGTATTGTACACTAATGGCTTCATATTCGAACATCATGAATAATAACGTCAAGAAGGAAGTCATTAGAACTTCACAATGGATCACAGGTATTTTAATGGCTCTCAATTGCTGATGTGGTGACCCTCCCACTCTGCAGGACCATTGTGAAACTTACCAAGTGAAAGATAAGGATTATAATTACTGTATAGTGGAGGAGCTTGACATCTGCTGTACACTAACAATTTATCAATATCTGTCAATCCAACGCTAACAAAGCCTAATTGCCATTGAAAATGACCCCGGCCTTGGCAGATTGTTTATTGAGTGACTAATCTGCACCACTCCTTCTTGCCTAAGGCCATAGGAGAAGGGACTTGATCCATGTCTCATCCGCAGGTTCTTAACACACATGCAGTATGCACCCATCACACATTGAGCATGTGCTGAAAAGAGTCTTCATTAATCAAACACATTAGAATGTGGGGGGTTTGGCGACAATGAAACATCCCAGGATATGCTGCTTGCAGTATGAGGTACTTAAAGCAATTCTCTTTGAAGTTCTATTCTGGGTGTAAGTTTCTATCTTATCTGTGAATGAAATATTAACCCCCAGACCGTTGGCTAAGTGTTTCATAAATATTGCATGGTGTGGAAGAAGTAATTGGTTCCCCCATCTATAATGGCTGTCACCCAGGTCTAGCGAAAAGTGAATGGCTGTGCAGATGGTAGTAAGGCTCATAATAGAATTTCACATATCTCTTCCTCATTCTGAATTATATCCTCAGAAAAGCACTTACTGGCTGCTAGTCTGTAATTGTAGAGTTAGTTTCCAAAGTGCAACATATCCATTTCGGTGGAAATAAATCATTACCTGCTATTTGACAGCTGAGGAATTTAACTAACATCCTTTCCAAATATCTGAGAATAATTAGATTTTTTAGTTTCTAGAGACTTTGGGAGGCGATGTCAACACTTTGATCTCTTACAGAAGCCAAACACATTCTATGAGGACTAGAAAATGAACAGCATCCGCTCTGAAGCTGGTAAAGACATCCTTGTCACTGCTCTATTGAATAATGAGGATCAATGTTTCTAATGTAAGTGGTTTCTCAATTATTTCCAGGCTTGAAAATCTATCAGGTTCTTGTCTTTATCTGCATCCCACCTTGAGCGAAGTGGATTTAAAAGATTTAGTCAGTGAGGGATGAAAGAGCTGAGCGCCTGGTTGTGGTGAGATCAGGTCTTCTTCATGTTTACAAGTAATTAAGGACATCTTTTTTGGAGGAGCTTAGATAAGCAGAAAATTAATGAATCTTTTTGGTTAACAAAATCGTAGCTCTTTACTAACCAAAGCAATAAAACTACTACTAATCAGGTCCAGTTATTGACTTAAATCAATAAGATATTATCTGAAATGATTAATTGAGTAATCAAGTTGATTTGCAATACCAATAGAAAACAAATTTGCAAGCCCTGCGAAAACTCATTAACTAATGTAATTCTGTAATGTTATTAGGTGGTAAGTAACAGATAGAAAATTAAAGTTACTACATATTGTATTAATTGCACTTTTATTGTTCATGTACCCTGTGTTATTTTGTAAAGTATAGCTGCTTTCAGACATGCACTGAACTCCTGATAATCATCTGACATTCTCTGTGGGGGCTGTATTTGAGAACACAAATGTCCAAGTGAGAGCCTCTGGACATTCTCCGTAGTTTCTCTGACCAGCCCCCAGTAACAATGAGACTCCAGCAGCAGATCCTCTGGAGCAGTGGTGTCAAACTCAATCACAAAGATGGCCAAAATTAAAAACTGGGACTAAGTCAACGGCCAAACAGGGCAGGACAATTGCAAAAGAAAACATATTTAGGTCGGCTACATTCTTCTTTTATGTACATGTGCCAGAGCCAGATGTTTGGCATCTGAAGTTTGGGGTTAGGTTCTGTGCTGTGGAAACCCTCAAAATGGAGTGAAGGTGTGCATCAGTGAGACGAATCCTGTGTGGGTTTTAGCCGGGCATTGCGCACCGTGCGCTTGGCCAGTGGAGCCCGTGCATGCCGCCTGGCTTTCTGGCCAGAGCGAGATGGAGAGAGAAAGATCATCAAATACTGGGCGAGTGAGTGGAGAGGAGCGCTCGCTCCGTGTGTGTCTAGCTGGGCATTGCATTGTTAAGCTGCAAACACAGATACGTGATCACTGAAGCAGAATTAATGTGTTACATCCTGCCTCTGCATGCTCTGTGTCCGGCCAGAGAATCTGCTGCGTTATTCCTGAAGGCAAACTCCGGAGAATGTCAGGACTCCATTGTCTTGACATTCTCTGGAGTTCATGACTGACAGCTGCTTATGCTTCACATACTGATGTGTCAATGTGACAGACTGTTACAAGTTAAGAACATGTTGTGATGTTTAAGCTAACTTTGGTGTGTCCTTGAAAAATTGTCTGCAGTGGAGTTGGAGCATCCTTCAGGCTGTACAAACTTCCTTCTCCTTCCTCCTGCAAGTTTACATCCGAGCATTCCATGTTTGCAGAGGCTAACCATATCATTTATTTTCATTGGGTTGGGACCTTATGGAACATCCTCATGGATTTTCCCTGAGTGAGACTTGTTAAAGAAGTGAAAGTGTTTTTGACAATGTGCAACCACATAATTGGCAAAACCGAGGTGATACTGAAATCAAATGTAGAAAGGTCAAAGAAAACTTTCCAAACATGGACAGTTAACTGTGTTGGAGACAAAGAGTAAAGGGCATATGAAAAGTCATTTTGATGGAATTTTTGCTAGTTTCACCAATTAAAGATGACACTTTTTATTAGGCTACATGGGGAAACGATTTGTTATTTCCACATATCTAAATATGGAAATACATTTTGTTAAACCAAAGGAGAGCCACTACATGCAATCACTAAATCTGAACTCATCATTTTTAAAAGCTGTCTTTGTCCACAACACAAACTTTAACAGCATTTTGACAAAGAGCAGGGTAAAGAAAAAATCATATTTATAATTTAATGGACTGGCTCTACTATCTGCTTTCTGTGGATTATCAGAAAGGCATCAGCATATAGCAGCGCCGGCACAACGTATTCAAACTCCGAAGTTTTTTTATAGACTCACGAAGGCTTGAACTTTTCGGATGGAGGGGATTATAGGGTTGGGCTGAAAATGATGTCGGAAGAAAGGCTCATCGGTGTCGAGCTATCCGCTGTTGAGAGCCGGCGTCGGAGCTCATCCTTCTGTGGAGAATTTTGGATCTACACCCAGTTCTCTCTTTTATCTTCCCGCTTGCAGATGCCTCACTCCACATCAGGATGGATATCTGGGACTTGGGTCCAACACAGTTTGTTGTCTCACTTCCAGGCTCTTCACATACTGTTTGAGAATGTTTGTTATGAAAGGCAACACGCTCCATGGATATAGGAACTTATGTACTGTAGGTTCAGAGGTAAACTGGACTACACATAAAACAATATTACTGAGAAATTACTATACATTTAAAATAACAGAATCATATTTTTCGGTGTTTTCATTATAATGAAAAATATTACGATTTTAGAGGCTTTGGATGGATTTATGAAATCTGGTCATGGCTCACACATGCACTCAATTCTTTTAGAGTTTTTTACTCTTTTCTCCAGAGAGGGAACGAGATTTGACGAAATTGACAGACTGATTGATATCGCATTGTCCGCGCCATTATCACAATCAGTTGCTAAATGCTACAGAAAATCCTATTTGTGTGGATGACCTGCAGGGCACACATCAAATAAACGCCTTGCTGCCCTTTTCCTTACAGAACACTGCTCTGTCTCAGCTCAGCCATGCTGTGTTTGCTTTGTTACATCTTTTCATATGTGCAGCACGGGGGCAGATAAGGCTGACCCCTGGAGCAGCTGAATCACAGGATGCAATTGCTTCATTATGTTTTTGACAGCATGTGGATAGAGATTCATCAAATCCGGGAGGCATACTGTACATCACGTGAATTGATCTCAGTGCTGCGTTCTGCTGTAGCACAAAGGAAATCAGATGAGTTTGGTGTGTATCACTGCTTGCTTATGTGGACCGTTTTATGTGTTTTGGATTGAAAGTAGCTCATACCACTTAATCCTGTCCCTCAGAAGTCGAGTCCTACAGGGAATCAGTCCTGTCGTGAGAGAAGCTTCCCACTCACTGCTTCCTTGGCTCCGGGGCAAACCCTTACTTTCTCACATGACAGAAAACATCGACAGATATTTGTCATTTAAGTAAGACTTCCACACTTGGGGTTTCCAAGAAATCTCTCCAGCTTGCTTGAGTGCAGCCATGAGATATGGATTGTCAGAAAAATGGAATTACAAAGTACTGTGGTAATTTATTAATGTTTTTCTCCCATTAAAGGTAAATGATGTGTGAAAGCATGTCTTATTCAATTTGAAATAGAATTCATGTTTTAGATGTTGTTGCTATTAATGTTACTACTGTTGTTTCCCAGTCTGATCACAATACAATCATTCAATCGAATTTATATTGAATTTAACAATTCAGTATTAATGTGAATTGATCAGAATATCTTACATCAAAGTTACTTGAAGAGGTGAATTGTTCCATATGACATTTTTGACATCCATGTATGAATTAGTTTTGCATTTGATTTTTGTGCCTCCCCGCTTGAGGCATTATGGTTTTGCGTTGTTAATCCACCTGTCCATTCATCCTATTCTTATGAACACAATATATAGTAGATATATAGATAGATGCTTTATTGATCCTGAGGGAAATTAAGTAGCACCTTCAGGGGAATATTTTCATATTTGGTACAAACACTTAGCTGGATTCATAGATTAACTGATCAGATTCTGGTAATTAAAGGTCAAAGTAGCACTGAAGGTATTTTATAGGTTTGTGAACACAAGAGCTTCAGAGCGCCAGGAGGAAATTTCTTTAATATGGTACAAATGTTCACTTCAACGCAGATTAAATGATTTATATGGTCAAAGGTCATGGTGACCCTATGAGTTAGGAACAAAAATGTATGTAAACTGGCCTGGTTGGTGAAGGCATACAACATAGAGTGGTACTAATAGTCCTGACTGCTGGTTCTTAAGACCAAGAGAGAAGACATGATTATATTATGGTATAAAGAGTTTTTATTATTATGCTGGTGTCCTTTAATAAGTTTGCAATAGAGCTTCCTTTGAAAAGAGACATATTCACAGCTTTAATAAAATGATAATTATTAAGAAGAAAGTTACAATACAGTATCTGTATAGAATTAGGTGGCTTCAAACAGTAATATCTCAAAATATGAATGGGTGTTTTGCATCAAAAAAACCTTCAACTTTTTAATTTACATGAATTAGAAAAGTCAGAAGTCTGCTTTCTACCATGGATGTGAAGTTTATTACATTCTTTTTTAAATAACCTGAAACACAAGATGATTTTCTTTTATGCTTTGTATATTTGCATTCACAAGAACCGGTGTGTCCAGGTTTAAACATTGTGACAGACATCATATTTTCTACACACGTACGAATACATACATGAATATACTTTACAAACCCTCAGATAGTCGTGAACACCTTAATCCAAAAGACCCTTTTTATAACAGTTTCCCAACGCAGGCTTTTTTCTTGTGACTACAAGAGCATTAGTAAAGGTTGGGATGTCGGGTGATGAGGCCCGACTCACAGTTGGCATTCCAATTCATCTCTGAGGTGTTGTTGGGATGAGGGCTCTGTGCTGGCTGGTCAAATTCCCTCACACCAATCTCAGGAAACAATTCCCTTGCGCTCTGACATGTCGGAAGAGGGATTTTTGCAAACTGTTGTTAAGATGCTGGGAGTGCACCATGGTCTAAATTAAGATTGTGTTAAAATGTCCTACACCCTCTGTCCACAACTTCTAAACACATTCAAAATCCAGCAGTCCATGTGACATGTGAAACCAGCAATATGTGTTTCATCACAGTTTAACAGTTCCAATGATCATGTGTAGGCTGACGTTCTGCAGTGGGCCATCCAATTGCGTTCCAATGTCACATCTGATACTTTACATGCCAGCAGATTTCTGTTAGCACCATCAGCGGCGAAAAATCCTGCTTACGCTGTGAGTGCACTGATTGAAGCAGACTCCAGCCTCATGTTTATCTGATGAACAAGTGGTGCATGTTGAATTGAGTAATAACCTGCTTCTCTGAGCAGTTGGGGATAATAATTAATTATTTCGATGTGGCCGTCATGGATCCCACCACCACTGTCCTGACCACCATCAGCTGCCTGATGTTACCACGGAGATGGACCATGGGATGGACCGTGGGATTAAGGAATAAAATCCTAGTTTATCACATGACACAGGGCTTCCCAGTTTCAGATCTTACCACATATACAGAGTAAAGCTGAGATGCTATCTTTCCTCTCATCTGTTGAAGATGCTTCAGGCGTAATTGGATGTTGTCCATGCTATTCTCTCTCAGAAAGAATACTATGTAATGTACATTAAAATGAAGCTTGGATTTTACACTTCACAGCCTTATATCTAGCACTTGACAGTATGTATGTATGTCCTGAGGACAGATATATGGATAATGCATTGGAAATAGAGATGAATAACAAATTAAAGATAAACCCCACATAACATTTCAAGCTCCAGGGACAATTTAATTGGCTCTCTTAATAAAGTTGATTCATGTGATGGATAGGAAATAGGATTTTTGGTTAAGGTGCAGTAAAGACTATGGATCTTGTTAGCTGTTAATAAACACACACTACATTTTTCTGAATTAAACCATAACTATGATCCTTCGAAAATTATTTCCTAAAAAATGAATTTGTTATTGAAAATTGTCACCTCCGCCTAGGGTTTTTTTATTATCTGCAAACTACTGACAGATTACCACAAAATTGGTATGGTGGTATTGGTCAGGAAAGAACTCATTAAATTTTGGACGGATTCAAATCAGTGGTCGGAGCCAGGAATTTATTTTTACTTTCTTTGCAACATTGCAGGATATGAGGTTGATGGAAAAAACAGACATGTTTAGGGGACTGATATTTATACTAGTCGTATGAATTTAAATGTAGTAGTTTTAAATGTATCTGCTCTACTGAGTTTTATTCTACAGTCGTTGTAAATATACTTGATTTCAAAAGATAACATTGTGTAACATAAGCCCAAACTATATGACTGACATCATTATCAGACTAATTAAAATTAAAATGTTTGAGGAAGCATTTAATCCATCACAGAGCTGTGTCACATCTTATGTTTGTTGGTCGATTTGTGTGTTTATTCATAGGCAAGATTACACAACAAACAATAAACGGATTTCTACAAAGCTTAGTGGAAGGATGTGGTCTGGGTCAGGGAAGAACCAAATGATGCTGGTCTAGATCAGGGTAATTCCAGTTTCTTTAACATTGTGAGACTGGCCATTTTTCACAGTTTTCCCAGGATAGAACTTGATTGAAAAAAAATAAAATCAATTCTATTTAGGAAAGTGATATCTATGAGTGTGTGAAATTTGGTGCAGCTTGATTGGATTAAAGGGGACAGTTGGGCCTCGGTGGAGGTATGTGCTCTGCCAAGTGACATTCTATGTTCAGAAAAGGTTTGTCAAAGGCAGTTGCAAGTTTGGGAAACTTTAAAACAATAATACAAGTTTTAAACAGATTCAACTGGTTAGAAAATATGAACTTTAATAGCAACTTGGAAACACTATCTAAATTGTAGTCAATGAGCCAAGCATCAGACTGTAAAGATGAATGAAGCTTCACATCTCATGACTTTGTTTAAAAAAACTAAGTTTGAAAATTACACAAGTAAAGTGTGGATGTGTTTTACCATGGATTTTACCTCTCCTTTAAAACCTACCTTTCAATTTTCCACTAAAATATATTAAACATAATGCTTTTATCAAATAAACATAGAAAGCAGCTCAACTAAATATCACCTGCTTCTGTAGTATCAGTAGCACCTCCCCCATATCCCCTTTAAACCAACAATAATAACCAATCAACGAATCAATCATTTCTCACGGTAATAATATCACGATATTTCTGAAGGCTGATCTAAAATACTGCTTGATTGATGCTAACCCTTTTGAGGGGGCCCGTCGTGGCTGTAACTTCTAACTTTGGAACCTTGTGGCTCCGTCTCACATCACGAAGCACAAACGCTGCCATCTTGAAACATAAAACGGTAAATCAGTCAGTAGACTGGGGCATCATCGCAACTGAAGTGATGTAGATGTTCTGGAAACAAACGCAGTGCAATAAATATAAGGAACATACAGCTTGAAGCCATTGAAGGTCATACTGACATTATGAGGAGCGTTATAATTCACTTGTACTGCGTTAGTCATAAAAATACCATGAGATAAAGGCTTTTAAAAGTTTTGCTGGGTGAGGCAGAGAGTGAGATGTGTTGTGTTGCAGTCTTTAATTATTGATAATTGAGCACTTCTACATCTGAAAAATGGCCTTCATTGTAGGAAAATGCTCTGTGAAGTGCAATGGATCATGATTGAATGAGCACATATATCATTAATTCACTTTCACGAAAAGCTTCTACAGCAGAATAAAAAACAATTGCAATTCAAAGATGTGGGATGGTTTGTAATCAGTTGTGATACAGGTGGGTGGCTTTTAGTTTTCGACAGGAAACAAAAAGAACCTGTCATGGCTTGGGCCGTCTCCATGGTGTTCTTTGTCCCTCCTCTTTTTCCTCCTTCTATGTGTGTGGGTTTGTGAGTATGTGTGGACATGGGCGTGGCATCTACTCCACCTGGCGTGAGCTCCACACCGGGCGGCAATCATCCTCATCACCAGCGCTACAAAGACTCTGGCTTCCTCGCAACTCATCGCCAGATTGTTCCAGTTACTCCTGTGGTACAAACTCTCGGGCCGCACTTCTAGTGTAAACTTCTCTAACGAATATTCTCGCTGTGATCGTGCATGCATTAACTTTGCTTCTCCTGTGTCTCAGGACCACCAGGGCGTTCCCTGCCTGCCCTCGCTCCTGCTCACCCCCCAGCCTGCCGTCTGCCTGTCACGCACGATACATTAAACCCTGTTCTTAACAACGACTGTTATTCTCTGTGTCTGCTTTCGGGTCCAGCCACGACGCACCGTAACAGAACCTAAACTTATAGGTGGTACACTTGATAGCTAAAACATTATAGATAAACCTTTATTATCCTAGTGCTGATAATGGTATTGGATGATATTTTGAGCTTGTAAAAGGATGTTCAAAGCCTGTCGTTATACATCACCTTTCATGAGCTGAAGTTTGTGAATGTGTAATAAAGATTTGCAGCTGTAGAAAAAGTGTGAAAATGTTTTGTGCACAGAAATATCATTGTAGTTTTTAATTTTTGAGCAATTACATTTCTAAAATGTGCATACGACACTGAAGTTACAAGCTGACTTAAAGTAATAAGTCATACAAATGCAAGCTTTGGAACTTTTTAATTTCACAAATAATATAACTCGACTCAGTTTAAACTGGAATCTCTAAATTGTGGTTCATGTAGTTTTTTCAGATATACTTTATTCATCCCACAACGGGGAAATGTACTATATGCGGGGCTGCATAGAGCGTCTGTCCATTAATGAAATGCAAACAACTAACAAAAAGTCTCAAAACATAGGAATTTTTTTTGTACCATACAAAAAGTGCCCAACGTACTCTTGTCAGTGTGTCCCAGGTTGCTGCTGGGTTGTGAGTATGTGACAGTTGACAGTCAAGCAGAGTGGATATGGAGTGATCTGGGGTGAAATGAGGGAAAGAAGGTGATTGGAGATGCCATCCGTGGCGGATGAGCAGTGACAGGATTGACGACCTCACCGTTTTTTTCCTGCAAGGTGAGCTTGTAGCTTTGAGTTCTGTTTCACTCTCTGTGTCCCACTCTCTCCTCTCCCACTTTCTCATTCCCTCACCGATTTATACCCATTAATTCCTTGAATTGTGGCATGAGCAGGCAGCAGAAATGCAAGTGTATTGGTAAAAATGGCTGTTTACTGGGTGTAACCGGCAGTGCAATCCTGTTGTGGAATCCAGGTTGAGGCAAGGCATTTATAATTTTTATGAAGTTAAGGTGCAAATCTCAAAAACGTCCAGAATAGAAGAACAGGAGGGATTCCAGAGAAGAAAAAACACAAAAGGTACAAGGACATCAGGCTTTGTTACCAGAACTGAGGCATGGTGAAAATCCATGTTGTTAACAGATGAATTGACAGAGGAGAGGGGGGAGCACACAAATACAAACAAATATCATTCAAAACTGAAAAATGCACAAAGATACAAAACATTTCTCAAAAGCTCCAAATACAAGTAGCTCAGAACCAGAATGTACTCAGGATGTGGTCAATATACACACCACAATATGGAATTTACATTGTTTTATATTCATTTTATTACATTATATTGTTTTATTGGAATACATTTGAGAGAAACAGCCAATGCACTGTCAACACAGATGTTCGCAGCATTTAGTGTTTGTGTGTGTGCATGTTTTTAGTTATGAGGGCCAATTTTTGTTCAATACCATCATTATGAGGAAACTTTGAATTTGTGAGAACCAGCCAAAATGTCCTCATGTCAAAGGAGCTAAGACTTGGTTTTAGGGTCAGAGTTTGGGTCAGGTGTTTCTTTGTTAGGATTATCTGGCCTATTGATCTGATATGTGTATGTGGATGACATTTATAAGGGTCCAGAGGCCTTTGACTTGCATGTGTAAGTGGTGGTGAGATTGGTTCAGCGCTGCTCCCACAATCCAGGGGGACCAGGGTATGATCCCCTGAGCTAGGACTTGGTTCTAGGGTCGGAGTTAGAATTAGGGTTAAGGTAAGGGTTAGGCATTTAGTTGTGATGGGTAAGGTTAGGGTAAGGGGCTGGTAAATGCATTATATCATCGAGCTACCCCACAACTAAGTGTGTGTGTATGTGCTAGACTGAGACTGATCTAAGAAGTCACCAGGATCCCCAGTTTTCTCCTCCAGTTATTTCCTTTATCTCCCTTGTGTTTCCTCTCGTCCCTGAGCCTTTATGATCTGTCGTCATGAAGCCTTGGGATGTGTGTGAAGTTTTGAACAATGGTTCAGTTCTATTTGAACCCACTTGTATTTCTATTGACATTACATGGATTTGCTTTTTGTGTGAACACACCTTTATAGGTGCAACAGCACCTAACAGCGATCCTGTGTCTAGTCAGAAGACATTAGCGAAGTGACATTTTCCAATTTGGTGTTAATCTTTAAAGCCAGGAAAAAGGTCATTGCCTCATTTTAGTATTCACTTTTCATCCCAGAGAAACTCGAAAAGAAACCTACTTTGAAATGTTAAAAAAGTATTTTGCCTTTTCATTTAATGGGATTTGCATGGTTTTCCAATGTCTAATAAAGTTTTTCCCTTGCAAATTCAATGAAATTTTTTTTATCTAATACCATGACACACTGTCTAACTGATCTAAAAAAATCTGTAAATGTTTTTCTTTTTTTTTAAAGATGATCACATTTACATAGTCAATGGGTGAAATTGTTTAGCCACACAATGCTATTTGACAGATGTGTCTTGCCATCAGGCCATGAATATGAAGCGCATCACCTTGTTTTACTGGACTTGATATGACAATATTCAAGTGAGTAAAAAGCCTGAAATATTATTTTAGTTATTGTTAAAAGGTCTAGAACATGTAGATACTTAGTTAATGTAGAATAAATGCATCAAATTAGATTTTGTTCTAGTTGTATTTTTACAACATTGGGTGAGGTGGACAGTCAAAATGGCACGTGCACATTACACAGGAGCACTGCACTTCTAACACGATCATATATGGAATTTCATCTATTTGATTATTCACACATTGTTAAGGTTTTTTTTATGTTATTTTGAGTTTAAACCACATTTAACTAATTCTGAATGGATAAAGCTTTTGTGGTTGCAGTATTTGAAGCAAGTGAGTGAAAAGTACACTTATTCAAAGCCAATGGAGATTGAGGTCTCTCTTTTTGCAATGTATTTATGTAAAGAGTGACAAATATGTATTTTATAGTCTACAGTCCTAAAATAAAATACATATCATAAATATAGATGAAATAATGACTGAAAAGATGAAATTCACGGCATTCATGTATATTCATACACACTCCATCCGTTGCGTCCTTGCTCTTTTTGCCGTGTACGTGAATGCTCTGTTAAACATGTCAGGGGTTTTGTATTATTTTGAAAAAAGATAACCTTCTGGGATCTGAGGAGAAAATGGCGAGCATGCTATCTTTCAGGTTTCCCCTCATTATAATCTGCCTTCAAGGATTGAAAGTCACACTGTGTTTGATTTTCTCTGATGAGCATTTGGGGGATACACCTTCTCGCCTTGTTGTGGAAGGTTGGAGCACATGCTGTTGAAAATGTCAGTTGAATAATCATTCGAGGTAAATGAACTGCTATGCCCAGTTAAAAGGGAACTGCATGTGTCTTGGGGAAAGTTGAACAAAAGTCAATCAAATTTTTATGTAGTTTGTTTTTAACCTTTCTTTACATTTCATATTACAGCTCTGGCAAATGCATTAGAATGGGTTACACGTTAAAGTAACATCTACATTCCTGTGCAGATTCAGTGAGCAACACACAACAGTAAGATATTCCTGTACAGCGAGCAGAAATAAACCAACATGAATACATTTACAAACCTTGTATTATTATTCAGTTAGTTCACTCTTCTCACTGCTCATGAATCAAATATAAAAATAATTTATGTGTCACACCACTCCTCATACTGTTCCTATTCAATGTATAACAACGCATACAGAGAAACAATCGTGTCCAAATGCTACATGTTTAAATCAAGCACTTATTCATTGCATCAATTGCTCTCACTATTATGTAGGAGAGGAAACTGCAAAATGTGGACTAATGAGTAAAGTCTAGTAACAGTGAACTTTGCAAGAAAATGTATAAAATATTGCTAATTTCTCCTGCTTATTTTATTCCCCCTCAGTGCGTCTGCAGTGGAGTGACCTCTCAGATTCAGTGCAGCTTACATCCTATTCTGACACTGTAAGTCAGCAGGGGTTGTTAAATATTACAGACGAAGCGCACCCAGGGCACTGGGAAATATCTGTAATGCCTGAAATTTAGTGGGATTCCCCTAAAGTCAAGGATAGAATTAGCCTATCTCTGTATTTTATTGGACAAGTCTTAATAAGCAGAAATCTCCATCCCAAGAGTGCATCCAGTAGTAGAGTGCTTACTGCAACACTCTGTATTAGTGAGCCAGGGGGGAAAAGAGGAAAGTTAACATGAGGTTTAAATGAAGGTTAGAGCCAGACCTTAGGCAGGGATGTAAACACTCCCTGTAAATTTTTAATTTCTGATCTTTGATTACACAACAGAATAAAACTCAATTTGTATTATTAATAATTTTGTGTGACTGTATGAATCTGAAATTGAAGGAAAGTCAAAAATCATGAAAAATACAAAAATGCTCAATTTTAAGAACCTTGCGGCAAATCCGATCGAATGACCTCACCATGGGCAGACATCCACAGTTCGGTGGCCCTGGAGCTTAGTGGTGCATCTCTGATAGATCAGTCAAACTGAAGCCTTTTTTAATCTGTGTTCATGTACTGAAGCCTTTTTTAGTCTGTGTTCATGTACATACACCAAACTCCTCGTAGAACCTGAGTGCCTCTTAGAAATCCACTGCCTCTTAGAAATCCACTGCCTCTGACTGTATCCAGCTACTCTGACCTTTCAATCGACATGGCTGTTTACAGGAAAGTGCTCTGGGCTCGTGCTGTATTCACATGGGTGTTGGGTTGGCGAAACACATGGGATGTAAGTTGTTTTTTTTCCCATTGCTTCTAAATGTGGTGTCTTCTCTGTTATAAGTAGATGTTTTTTGACTGAATGGAAATGAATACATATATAAACTACTTCTGTTGTTTTGGCTGTGCTTAACTAAATAATCATTACGTCTATATATATGTGATATACAACTTAATATCCAGACTGCAGGCTGTCGCTTTTAATTATCATCTTTCTAATTTCAGATAACTGTATATTCCATTTCCTGTCTTATGTGGCCTGTCATAATCCTGAAAGTCATGTTCATTATGGAAAGCAGAACCATCCTTTTTCCTAACCATAAGCACTCAAATACTTGGCACTACTCAAACACAAGTGCCACCAAGTTGCTTGGTAACTACCCCCAACCCTGCTTACCCCCCCTTCAGTATAAAAAGAGAATTTAATTAGGTGCTTAAATATTCAATCACCACTCTCATTACTTGAAACGAGTGGCTCTCTGTGTGGTTTTGACAAAGAGCCAGGGAACACAGTACAAGCCTGGTAGTTGAAGATAGTACTGAGTCTCTGTCATTCAACCAAAACACTGGGTTTCCTGATGACAGCAGGAGTACACCAGAGGGACAGTTCTTCATAGTGGACCATGAATTAAGTATTTAATATGACAGCCTGCTGGCAAATCCTACAGAAGATGGAGTCAAAGATGTTGTACCTACATTCTGAAATATATTCATCATTTATAGTATAAAATAAGTGTAGTGAATTTCTTTTCTCCTTCAAATAAAATGTTACCAAATATTTTATGTCTAATGCCAAAGTTTATTCAGAAATGTTCAACTAAAGTATTATAATTCATATTTATTGTATTCTTATACAATTTTTGGAACTTCTAAAACATGGGAACCTCCACAGACTGAATTCTCTATGTATGTATGCTAGGCTATGCTAGCTTACATAGCTTCTCTGACTTGCTCAAGACAACACAAAAGCTATGGCTCCATACCCGGTCAATATGTTGAGTTACAGACTTTTTACAATAATGCAAAACATGCACGATCCACTGACTGTGAAAATAAAATGTATAATAGCACTAACTACATTGAACCCTGGGAAGCCAATCACACCACCAGCAAAAAGGCCGACGGAAAACCTATGTAGTAGTCCCAAAGCGACGGCCAGTGGAAACATTGCTCACTCCACACCCAATAGGCCAGACGTTACTCCGCTTGTGGATTCTATAACTGAGCACGTAAGAATTGTAAAGACTGCAAATTTAGCTGTGGCTTACACACCAGTCACGGAGCTAACAGAGCTGTTGCCAGTTATCCTCTCTAGACATCCAAGTAATATGAGGATTACTATCCACACTAGGTCTTTTGACATTCTGCAGAGGAAAACTGTCTCTAAGGTCTTGAAAAAAGAATTTTTCCTGCTGCTGGAGAAACTAAGCGATTGTCAATCACAACATGCATTTTTTGCAGACTCCTTGGCTGATATTGGTGTGCCTCACCCATGAATGAAGAGAATCAACAATCTCAATATCAAATGGAACTCTTAAGATCATTTTACCTCACCTGATCCACTGCTTTCACATCACCCAAGAAGATGTCTCTGCCCCATTCAGGGAGCCAGTGATCCCCCCCACCACCTCACTCACCATTCAAGCAGCAAGTTAAAGCTGCTGGGCTGAAGCTCAATCAAACTGATTAAACCATAATAACCAGGAACGCCTTCACTCATGTGTCTACCAGAGATTACACAGGTCCCATGCTGCTTGTAATTGTAAGTGACGCGCCTGACGTTTATCAAGAGTCTATACAACTATACAACCATGATTTTTAGTGTATTTTTCTTCCTGTTTTAGTACTTGTCACCAAGACAATAAGAACGGCATGGGTCTTTTTTGGAATTTGTTTGATTTCTGGTTTCTTTGTTTTTTTTAATTTTGTACTTGGTTAAATGGGCAACGTGCAATATTGTTGATGGGTACTGTGCCACCGCAGTGTAATGGCTTAAATATTTGCAAGTTATTGGCTCCATAAATTAGAGACCCTCCTATTGGTTTATGGTATAATATAGCTTACAGTGATAATCCACTTGTGCAAATTCACCTGAGATGATTCTTGATATGATATAAGTGCAGTGATTGTTTATATCAGGTTAGTTGTCATCACATACATTGCACATTTTCAACCTTGATACTGTGTAGCTTTCATTCACAATTGGTACTGTTTCTTTCAGTATTTGTTTTTACATATGTGAGAAATTAATCAATTGTTTATTTTTGGAGTGGTCAGCCTCCTGTCCCATTTATTCTGGACATAGTTGGTCAACCCGATTTGAGTTTAACTGTCATTTTAATTTCGACCACTAGCCTACATATATTTAAAGTTGGAACCCGGATAAACAGCATTGAAGGTTTGTCCTGTCAGTCAGACAAACATGTAAGGAGCAGGGATACGTTTTGTGTTTGATGACATTGACCTGGTTTGATTTGCATGGACTATCTTGCTCTTGAGCTCAAAGCAGAATAATCAGAGCTCATCATTACATCACATCAGACACCAAGATATTCATCATTATTTCTACAGGAATTCCAAGAGCTGAGCTCACTTTGTATCACTAGATATGATCGATTCATCCTGAAACAAGACCTGAACATATATTCTAATAAAAATAATCATGTCAAAGCTACAGAGCTTGAACATGTAAATGACTTAGTGTTTAACCCTGTTATTACTTAATAAGTAATGTTGATGTCCACCTAGTTTAACCAAAAAAGTGTGGATTGCATTTTTAAGTGATTCCATATGATGAGGCAGAATCAAAGTTCTCCAATATGAAATACTTTGAGCCATGCAGGTGTGATTTCTCTGTAAATGACATACTTGAATATTTTCAGCGATGTCATGTTACCTGCTGCTCCACTAAGGGACAAAACGGTCAACTGACAGAATCTGAATCAATAACAAGTTAAATAGAGACATCCTTCTAGACGACTCTAAAACAAAGAGAAATGCTGTTTCATAATCTGGGTAAATTCCCTCTGTGGATTAAATCTGACATTACAAATCGTCAACAAGTCCCACACTAACAAGGTAATTAGAACAATCTCCCTATTAACACAACTAAAGTTCCACCATTTGTAAATCAAGACGATGCTGATATTTCAACCCAAACGATGATCTTGACCCTAATCTTAAATGTTGTTTTTGTGCCTTAACCTAAACAAACATTTACCAAAGCAGTCATTGTTCATAATTCATATGCAATGTTAGTTCAGGAGACAGCTGTGGGGACCCCTGGCGTGTTTGTATCTGATGCTGCATTTGAACATATAACACATAAGTCCAGGCACATGTGGATGATGATATGCACATTTGTCACTTGCTGAGAACAGTATGTCACAAGTGCAGTGCATGGCCGCCTTGGTAACAACATGAAAACAGACATACAGATGGTTGAAAGTTATAGAATGAAACATGATTCTTCAAACGTAAAACGCAGAGAAAAAGAAGAGTGCTACAGTCAACACGTATATAAATAATGCATTTTTCTAAATATATTAGGATACAAAAAAATCTTAATACTATGGAGTGGAAAGTGTTTGGTCTGTCGGTTTTAAATGTCTCATTTCTGGTCCAATTTTCATTTTTGAAAGGTGTGGATCATCTATTCTCTGTCCATGGGATAATAAAGCTGTAGGAAGAAACTGAACCAGACAGCTGTTTCTTGAATGACTTTTAATAAGGTGCAAAGAATAACACAGCACACGTCTTGATTAAGTTCTGAGACTAAAGAGATGGTTGGAATCTACTCTGATTTAAAAAACACAGCTCAAAAGAAAGAGATGAAAACAAAAGCAGGAGCTCTCATAAGTGTGTTTTTACTTATTTTTTTATAAATCATGCTTATTTTATTAGTATTATTTTTGAAAATACCAGCTTGTACCAACTACCTGCAGAGCAATTTAAAGCAGCCTACTAAAAACCCCTTCAGACTCAAAAACAAATATTATCGTCTATGTCCTCAGCTCTGTCAATATGTAGAGTAGATTAAATGTTCTTCTCCTTTTTTCGATTTTCACTCTCGCTTACATGCATCAAATCTCTTAAATGGTAAGACCTTTTCTGGGGCTGTTAGCATTTTGAAGAAAGTGCCTATTATGCAATGTGTTTACGCTCAGGGGGGCTGCTCCCCACGTCCTCTGAGTTTTCATCTGCTTGGAGCCACTCAGAAGAATATGAGAATCGGTCTGAACAGTGAATGCTTCTCGCTGAGCTTTGTGGCTCCTCGATTGCCAGGAGCTTTTAGTTTCCTCAAGAAACCGTGCTGATATTTCCATTTTGTTTCAGATTTATGGTCGGTGCACTGTGGAGAAAAGGAGTCACCAAGCTGGAAACGGTTTGGAATCAGAGGCCCAAAACTAATCTTGATCTTGTCATAGGCTTAATTAAATTTTATTAATAACTATTTGTTTATCGCATGCCTCTTCAGTTTAACTCCCTCCCTGAAGAATCTGGTGGATGATACATGATGTTGTTTATTCAGTGGAAGAAAGTTTCTGAAGTTGTACTATAGGTTCCCTCAAGATTTGAATGTGTCTCAGACACTTTGTAAGGTGACTTGGAAAAGTTAGGGATTTCTAAGTTAAATTACAATGAAACATGTTATAACTCTATTCACCATACACAGTATAATTGTTGCAGTGTACTATTTTATCCTTGGTATACCATTTAAAAAAACATCAGTTCTATCACTCTGATTGATTGGGACGCTCAAGTGCTGCATCTTATATAGTACAAACTCGCTTTCATCAATTGATCAATCAAACAGTCTTTTTTCAAAGATTAGATTCCTGCATGATTCTGTATTAGTGTGTAGCTCCTCAGAAACTAATTTTCAGCATCACACTCCAAAGCACACAGAATTTTGTATTTGTTTCAGAGTGAACACACCACGTACTCTCAACCTGCTTAGAACTAGATGGGAAATAAACAAGATGGGTTTTTTTTCTAGAGCTGACTCTTAACAACCCAAAGTTTATTAATATTTGATGCATAGTGTAATGGTTTGTTGTTGGTTGTACTGATTTGATCAAGGTCAAGGTAAACACAGAGGCACACCATACATGCACACACAATCACACACTTCACACATCTTGCATATAAAATGTGCAAAATAAGAACGCCTCCAGTAAGATATACAATCTGAAAGTGCAGAATATACTATATACAGCAGCATATACAATCTTAATGTTCATCTCCCCAGACATAATAATATAAATATGCATCTATCCCTCATTTAGCAGTCTAATTGCTGTAGTGAGAAATGATTTGCGGTACCTTGATGTTCTGATCTTCCGCTGTAGAATTCTGCCATTTGACCTGCTACTCTGAAAGGATGAGTAGGATGCCCGCTCTCTTAAGAATGTTTGGCGTGATCTTGAGCATGCATATTTCCAAAGGTGCAGACAAGGCCTAAGGACAGAACGCTCTGCAGTACAGTTTTGTAGAATATCTGGAGGATGCAACGGTTTGCTCTAAAATCATCCAGTTTCCTGAGGAACATTCAAGAACAGCAAGATATATATTATACAGTGCTCATCTGCAAATAATTAGTGAAAGGCCCAGTGCATTGTTGCAAAAGGCATTGCTTTAAATTGAACCTGCTTCTATTTACAACAAGAAAAAGTAATTTACATATAATCTATCTATAATTTCTTGAATACAATTATTTGCAGTGCTTATACATATATGTACAGAGTCCCTAAAGTCACCACAGTTGATATTTTTTTATCTTGTGCACACAATATAATAACTTGTTCACACACAAAAGAAAAATTCATATGCATACAGCCACTGTGATGGAGAGAACTCAATCAAGTTTAATAATGAAATTATTTGCTGCTCTTGTATGAAGACATGATTGTAATCATTATATTATCAGGAATCATTACAAGTACATTTACTTGTTCCCACAAGGTAATTATCTTGTGAGGACAAGTTAATGTCTAGTGCACACCAGATAAAAAGAAAAATAAATCTTGGAACACACAAATTCTACATTTTATATTAATAACTACTCTGGTTTGAATATTTAAGACAGGATCTTTTATTCTGATTAGCCAGAGTGTGTAGGTGGCTGTGACTAACTGAGAAAAAACACATATCTCAAGTCCCCTGCTCTGCTCACAGCCTACACCAGCTAGAAAATAAATAAAGAAATAAACATGCTCAGGGATTTGTTGCAGCTCCCAGAGCCCATTTTGTGGTTCAAGAGCTGTCACTGCTCCTTGATATCAGTACAATACATCAATTAGCCCTCATTTTGACCTGTATTTACTTCTGCTTTCATGTTCTGATGGTGAAAGGACTATTGTCGGCTTATCATGAGCTGTTGTCAAACGAATACTTTTACAGTCCATTCATCATGAAGGTTAGAGACAGATTTCTGCAATTTCCTCAGTACATTCAAACAGTTCACTGCACTCTATATGTCCCAATGTTTAAATGTTATTAAAACTAAATCTGCACACGTCTCCCTGTATGTGGAACGCATCCGTCACAAACCATTTGTCTTCCCGGCTTCACACTTAGTATGTGTGTACTTCATGGCCCAGGAAAGTGCTATTCAAATTTGTAGTGTCTGACTTTCACACCACAGGCCAAAATCGCCTCCATATCATTTTATTTCAGCATATCAGAGCAACACATTCACTGGTGTCGCGGGTGCTGAACTCTGTCAAAGCAATAACATTCATAGAATCACCTAAGCAGTTTGTCTTAGAAAGGTGCAGTGTTTAGAATTTAGTGATATCTAGTGTTGAAGTTGCAGCTGAACACCCCTCACCTCACCCTCCCCTTCCAAACATGAAAAAAACCTGTGGTAGCTTCAGTTGCCTCCGTAGAGAGGGTCCCCTTGTTGTAAATATAAAGTATTTAAATATAAAGGGCCTTTTCTGGGGTAAAGAAAACTACAATTCATATATTTTAGATGAAACAAACTAGTGAAAACATCATGAGGATTATTCTACATTAAATTTCTGACAATAGTTCCCTTTCACCTAAAACTTACACACTGAACCTTTAAAGTAAAGTTGGTTTTGTTGTTGTGATTTATTTTGAAAAGTTGTGAAATTGGGTCTAAAGATTGTGTCAGTTGCTTCACAGACCTCTGATATACCTGACATGCAGTGTAAGAAAACAATATAACCAGTTCAGTAAATCAAATCAATTTTGTGTAAAAGTCACAGACGTGAACATTAATAAAGAAAATTCTGTTTAGTTTTACAAAAAACATTGACTTTAAGAAGCTCTGCTCACAGCGTTCAGCACACAAACAATACAAGTGACAGTATATTGTAGAACTTGATGAGGAGGCCTCACTAATGACATGGAATAATTCTCAAGGAGCTCCAGAGCTTTAACACAGGACAAGAGATCACATGATTCCAAACAGGCAGGTTTAGAAAGGCCACTGCTCTAGTTTCCAGGATGACGAAAACAAGACAGTCTAGATAAGAATAGATGTGTAACATCTCAATCATTCTTAGCTACAGTTTTATACTTGGGGAAAGATGGGATTAAGGCTCAATCACATTTTACCCCTTCATCCTACCCCTCCAATTTGCGTGTTCACACATAAAGGATGTCCTAATTCTTGTTGGCATTGAGGGGTAGGGGCAAGTGTGAGGGCTATGCAGCCCACTTCAAACAAAGGGATGTGAAAAATTCCCAGGAATGCCTCGCCAATCACCGGCACAAATATAATATTTTCTCCATTAAGAAGGAATTAAAAATTACAATAATAGTAATATTTTAGTTAAATATCACAACAACCAACGACCTTGCTGATGTCTCTGTAGCTAGCATGCTAACTTAACATCATTATTGCCAATTTATACACGATAATTCTGTATTTAGCCATAATTTGCTTCCCCCGCCTTAGAAGACAATGCACTTAATCTAACAGGTATATAGCAGCGAGGTTACTAAATTTAACTGCTCCTCTAATAACAATGCATCCTGGCAGGGTTTGCATACAGACCACTGCTAGTAGCCTGAAGCAGTGTGCTTTTAATTTATACGTGAAATAATGTAGAGCATTTCAGCTTTTCCATTTCTAGGAAAACATCCTAAGCATTTACCTGGTAATTTGATTCACCTGCATTAGCATAGATGTTATTTTGATATTATAGGTTTGTCACTTTGATAACTGCAAGCCATAGCACGATGTTAAAACATATTTGTCGAGTCTATTTACATCAACGACTACTGATGACTTATTAGGTTCCTGCGACAACTACTGATGACGTAATGGCTTCTTGAAGTGCTGTCCCAATTCGTAGGGGACGATTTCAACCACTTCCCCTTGTAACTCTGTTTCAAGGGGCAAGATAACCCTCAAAAAAGAGGAATGGGTGAAATGGGATTGGGCCTTAAAGTCCCTACACTCTTCATTTCAACTGAAAAGACAGAGGGGCACCAACCTCATTTCTGTCTTCTCTAAGCTGTCTGACCCTTTAGGAGAGGAGGTCACAATAGCTATTCTGCTTTTTCTTCTGATAGTGCCCCCAACCCATCATTGTCCCACCCTGCTCCTTAACTTTTTAAAGTCCTATTCTGTCTTTGTATTTTATTATAGCATTAAATCAGTCCTACCTCTACATAATAAGGATTTAAAGACAGGGTAGGTAATTTGTTTCTGAAACACTTATCTCACTTGTTGAAATCCTTTTGTCCCATCTCCAAAAAAGTAAGTGTCTGTGACCCTTGTAGGTCTGTAATAAACAAGAACAATCATTTAATTCAGACGGAATGTTGTCACAGAACAAATGCTCATGTGTTTTGGGGGAGTAACTTTGAAGAAAGAGCTGACGGGATGTGTTGGTTGCATATTTATAAAGTGTAGTTTGCTCTTGCTTGCCTTTCCATACTTACCAAACCAATACAGTTGTGTTGGTCTCAATCATCAATCACTGCTACACAATCTGCCCTGGATAACAGAAAATAGGAAAACACATAATTGCATGTCAAAATCAAATTGAATGTAGCGCAGACTGGAACGTATCTGCTTTACATGAACAAAAAGGCTGTCCCCAAATGTATCTCTTCATTCAGTTCTTTTGACATTTGTTTGGTTGATTTTTACTCGGCAAGTACAAACCACTACAAAAGGCCTTCTTCCCAAGACATTATGATGTGTCGCTACAGAAAAAGCAGAAGTATAAATAATAAATTAGTCACTTCAGTAATGCCATGCTGGCTCACTGTCACACTGAAGCCATGACAGAGGCCATGCCTGGGATGTCTAAATTCTGTGTAGAGGGAAACCAGAGATTTGTGTCTCAACACATTATGTA
Organism: Paralichthys olivaceus; assembly: GCF_024713975.1. Lineage (NCBI taxonomy): Eukaryota > Metazoa > Chordata > Actinopteri > Pleuronectiformes > Paralichthyidae > Paralichthys > Paralichthys olivaceus. The sequence continues at coordinate 21,348,917 of NC_091099.1, forward strand.
GGCTACAAAGTAATTACTGAATATGTGAAAAGACTGAAACAGTGTAATGCTAACTTGTGTAGTTAGACAGTTCTTCATCATTTTTGTTCTGCTCAATATTTTTTGGACTGGTTTCAGCTCCCTCTGCAGAGGGGACGCCCTCTTATTAAAAATCATTCATTCAAAATTTTGAAATGTAATTATATGTATCATTCAATTCTGGATAGGCAATTAATAAAGTATCACACATAAGACTTTATTACTGAACACTGATTTGTTTTACTCCCATTTCAAACTCATTATATACCACACCTTCATATATATTTGTGGTAGTGGGGGGTGGTTAGTGTCGGTGCGAGAGGGAGAGAGTGGGCAGGTGGCTCAGGGATTGGTGCCAGGGAGAGAGTATGATTGTGTACAGGTGTACTGTGTTGGCTAATGACTCTCTCCCCCCTTTTATCAGCAGTAGCGTGCTGGGACGGACACACACACACACACACACACACACACACACACACACACACGACGCTGGAGACAACCAAGGAAGCCCAGCAAAAGAGCATTAAAATATGCATGTGTAGATGTGTGTACAAAAATGAATAATGAAAGTAAACCGAACACTGACAGAGTCATCTGTGACGAGGAACCTGCGGTGGCACGAGTCCTGCTACCTTATCATCTATATGGGCACAAATACAGTATACATCCTTGTGCTATCATCCTGTGCCACTGTCTTGTACTCAAGTACATTTCTCTCGAAATATTTCCATCTGTACTTAAAGTTATATATATGTAGATATTTTCAATTTCTTCATAATGTTAGGATTTCCTTTATTTTATATGATTTTGTAGTTTCATCTGTTCTCTTGTCTACCTCATTCTGTCTGCTTCTGTAACAAGTGAATTTCCCCTGCATGGGATAATTTCAGTTTCTATTCTCATTTGTTCTTATCAATGCCACCTGTATTGTAAACAATCATTAACTTTTAAACAGTGTTTTTGCTGCTGCTCAACATTCTGTATGATTTGTTTTTGGATGAGCAGCTTTAAAGGAATATATTTTATCATCTATGGAAGCTAATGCATCACAATTATGTAATTATGTGGTTTTAGAAGGCACTGTGTCTTAGGGAGTAATAACCAATTTTGTACTACGGACGCTGAAGCGACCAAAACATTTTTTCACCAAGTCTTTTTGGCCACCTGCGTTGCCTGGAGATGCTTCTAGGCAGATTCACCTAAGCATGGGTAACCACATCCTGAATCTATTAGCAATCTCAAAGCAAAATCACCTCTCACTTTTTCAAATAAGTACTTTTCTAAAATGTAACTATTCCTATCAAAAGTGTACTCCAGTTTTCCTTTGAGATAAACTCTTTTAGGATTTCATTTCTGCTAATTGCAGAATATACAAGTTAAAATTATTTTTCACCTAACCATCTTTTGTTTTGAAAAATAGGAATTAACTGTAGGATTGATCAAAGATGAGTATGGATGCTCACAAAGCACTGTCCTCTTCTAAGGCCTGTGTAGCATATAGAACAGATAGAACCCTGTGACTCCGCTCTGCACACAGAGGATTTTATTGTGTAATTCTACATCAAGGATGCTTGTCTTGTCCTTGGTTGTGACAAACACTGGCATGTGCTAATGCATGTAAAGCCTGTATTAGAATTTCCATAAACTAACAGTGATGTGCAGTGAAAACATACAGAAAATATTCATTCACAAATCCATCCATGCTCCATTTTCAACATGAACTTTGGTGATGTACACGTCTCGCACAGTGTCTGTTCCCTGTTCTGTCAGAAGAAATTGTATACTGAGGATAAATAATTTAAACAATCCTGTGAGAACAAACTCAGGATTACCAACATTAACCTGAAATGTATGGAAGAACAAAACTGAAAGGAAAGGATATAATGGTAATACAAGCAATTCATATAAGTAGTTTTCTCTGTGACCTTTACTTTGTTGAGCCTTAGAATCATCTCATGTTTGCCTGTTTGTCCACTTAACTCTCTGCCTGCCACGCTCACCACACAAACGCACCTCCCTGTAACCTTTAGCAGTTTTTGATTACACATTGAATCTTGACAATGACCGATATCAAGCTTCCAATACAAATAATAATGTATCTTTGCTTTTACCAGGAACAAGCGTACTGTGTTGCTGCAAAATTATTTTTTTTTATACAGTATTTCATCGTAAACCTTTCTATTCTATGCTGTGACAAAATAGACATTAGTATATCTGCACTCCACTCTTCACAGCATTTGTCAGTGTCTGCTGAAGCAGCAGTCATGCATAGCAGGATGAAACAGAAAGTGACCCCATTCTCAATCTCCAAATACCACGGGGGCGGCCCTCTGTCTTGGCCTGGCAAAAAGTCTGCAGGGGTGTCGCCCTGGTGAGTTCTTAAGTGACAGAATATAATTCTCAGCACATCAGTCAAGAGGGGCACAGGAGGGAACCCACTGTGCGCCGGGCACTGGTGAAGGTAGCACAATTAGCTGAGAAGGTGGGATTTTTCCCCTCAGTCTTTGTCCTTGTGACCTTTTCAGTCGACTTCCACGTGGGTCAGGGTTCAGCTCTGTGAAATGTCTGCCAATGGGCTGTGACGGTCTCCAGGGGAAGACATGACGTTTTGGTGATTTATACAGAAATATATCCTTTCACTGCACAGCAAAGGTGCCTTGCTAGATTTTACATGGTCTCTGTTAGAAGTATAATTTAATTATAAATTGCAATATTGGACATAGTTTGATATTCTTTCTGCCATCCTACATTTGCCTCAAATAAAATGAATCAGTGCTCGCTTCCAAAAAAATTACACCTTTCATCTCTCAGTTTTATATGTTTAGTTCCTCTTTGTCATTTACCTTGACCTAAACCAAAACCTGAGCCTGCATAGTAGAAATACTTTTCATTCATAACACAAATGATTCTGCCCTCCCTTCCTGTAGTGGTACTGAAATGGCTTCAAACGTGTTCCCTGGACAAAAACATGACAATCAGAATGTTTTTGAGCCTTGAGACTTTCAGAAATGAGAGAAACATGAAATCAAAGCATTTAATTCGTGCTAGGTGTAAAAACAAAGGTCCCATGATCACATTACTTTGTCTATATAGTGTATCCAGCATCAGATTGCATGTCAATCACTCTGCCAGATATCATAAATAACAGTCTTTATTATTTTGCAAAACAGTTATAAAAATTGTTCATGAACAATGTTTATGACTAGCAACAGCATTTCATTAAATTTGGAAAAAAAATGCTCTCTCGGTCTCACAGATGAATTGATGGAATTTGGTGGTGGAAGCTCAATGTTTATTGTAACTGACCTTACACATGTTTTTGGTTTTGTGAACAAAACAGCTCAGAAACTTTTTAGGAGGATTTTTTCAAAACTGGCACAACCATTCCCTTGGACTTAAAACTGACCCGATTAGATTTGGGTGGTCAAAGATAAAGGTCATGTTGAACTCACAAAACCTCTTTTGGCCTCTTGAACATGAGATCTCAAGGTGGCCTGTAGAGAATTTCTTCAAATTAAAAACTAAAACTGTACTGGTTTGTGGAGGCATACAACCACAGTGCTGTAATTATAGTAACTCAAGTCCCAGAAAGATTACAAACTTGGGCAAACAGAAATCTAAGCATCTGTTTCTTGTTCCCGACTGACTTAAATGCTTAGATTTTTTTCCCTTGTTTGCTACAATACAATGCTAATAACAATTAGAAACAAACATTAAATCGGAGATTGGTACATTAGACCAAACATGTTCTGGAGAGTGCATTTATTATCTCTGCACCCATTGTAGAGGTATTTCTGAAAACAAAACCATTTTTCCAACAGTAATGACACAATTGTAGCTGAAAACTGTGCAACTAATGCATTTCTACAAATGGATTTGTGATTCTGATGTTGTTGGAAAGTGCTTGTGATTCTTAAGTCCTCAGAGGTTATTACCTTAAGTTGCTGTAAAAAATAAAAACCAGGTATCTTAATTTGACATCTCTAAATGGCCATGAACTGAAAAAAGTTAAATCCTATAGATAAAAGGCAAAACGTTAATTTCACAGTAAAACTGATTCAGTGTTGCCTCGGTAGCCTCTGTTTTCACAGAGGAATTACTTGTTTTCCCTACTCTTACTGCGTAAACAAAACTCTTACAGACAACTTTTGTTTCCTCACCTGTAAAAATCTAAAAATAAAACAGGAGAAGATGGTTTTATAACAATGATAAATGTACGTCCTCACTTGCAATGAGACACGGTGGGCGAGGCACAAACAAGCCTCGTGAGATGTGTCTCAGACGGTATTAAGGGCTTCAAATGAATACAGATCCGCGTGTGAAACAGATCTGACGGGTGTCTAAAGAAGCAGCTGGTGCCAGCTTGTACATCCATAAATAGTGATTACTGTGGATGACTCGAATTCTGTGAATATTACATGAACTTCAATGAGGCAACTTGTGAGGTCTATGAAATTTCAGAAAAATATCCAGCTAGGCTTTTGACTGAAGACGCAGACATCTGTAGTGATTACCGATGATTAAGGTGGAGTGAAGTTCCACACACCCAAATTCATGCGAGCGCATTGCCATAGTGAGCCACTGATCTCAAAAAGTTGGAATTAGCCACCACAGACATTAAGATCAACTGTAGATGAGATAAACTCATTATTTATACTTAACTACATGTGCAACGACCAGAATCAGCCATGACAGTGTGTGTCTGTCTGTCCTTGAAGAAGCAGACACAGTCAAGACACTGATGCACCGTTACCTCTACACCACTGGTGTAAAGCGACAGGCAGACCGGTGTGGTCCCGGCACCCTGCAGCTCCGTCCTGGGGTAACTCCC